>NC_059340.1:39940334-41140334 GCF_018350155.1 Leopardus geoffroyi | reverse complement strand
ATCCATCCATCCATCCATCCATCCACCCATCTATCCATCCATCCATCCACCCATCTATCCATGCACCCATCCATCTATCCTCCATCCATCCATCAATCTATTCATGTGTCCATCCATCCTTCCATCCATCCAGTGATCATCATACAGCAGGTACAGGGTTCAAAGGAGAGGGAGACTGACCTGGAGAGCACTAAAGGGTCACATAGGACAAGTGCAGAGACTGGGAATCCATACAGGGACCCAGCCTGCTCTGCGGGCTGCCAGGGAGGCTTCCTGTGGAAGCTGCATCTCATGAGATGTTCCCACAGAGGCTTGTCCTTGAGCAGCAGCCTGTGACCTCAGCCCTCATCCAGTGTCGGTCCTGGCAAACAGCATCATCCTTCGCTCTTCATTCAGCCCCCAGGATCCATCTGGACCCCTGGGGCCAGTTCCTTTCTCTCTGGTCCTGAGCGAGCGGCAGCGCCGAGGGGCCGCAAGGGCAGGTCTGAGCCATGCCCCGGGCAGGCAGAGCTGGTGGGCTTGGACCCAGGTGCAGCCCCTCACAGCTCTGGGTCCCAGGGCTTGGCGAGCAGTGTGCCCAACTGACACAAAATTTGCCCGGGCATTTCCAGTTCTGGCCCCGGCAGTCACAGAGAGCCGGGATGGTAGTCACCTGGTAAACGGGTGTGGAACGTTCCACACGGTTCGCGCCTGTCTGTGGTATGGGCGGGGAGCGAGTGGAGGGCAACCCCATCCCCACATGGGCAACGTGCCCCCCAAGTCAGGGCCGTGGCTGTACCTAACTTGCATCCATGACCTGGGCCATCCTGGACACAGCCAGGCACTCGGTGAGTGTTTGCTGGATGAGCAAACCCGTGAGCGCATGAAGATGCCACCAGGGCGTGCGTGCTTCAGATGGGGTCCAGCGCCGCTCCTCTCAAAGAACTAGAACCACACAGACAGAGGCGGGCAGAGCAGCCGCGTGGCAGGAAGCTCGGGGTTAGGACGTCCCCGTCAGGCGGCAGTGGCTAACGCTGACGAACGTGACCTTCAGGTACCAAGAAGCAGCTGAGGTGTTTGTCAAACTCTCCCGCACAAGGTGCGGTACCTGCTAGGGTCGCCAGAGCTGGGGGGGGCGGGGAGGGAGAGTGTGGAGCACTGCAGAGGACATGGGTCTCGCCCTTCCGGGCAGTTTCCAAACGGGCCGGTACGCAGGTGCCCTATAAGCTGCAGGTTCCTCCCGGGCGTGTATACACTCATCCAAAATGGGCAGAACTGGAATGTTCCTTGTAGACTGCCCTTCAAGTGAATCGACGAGCTATGACCTTTCACGCATCGGGATCCGACTCAGCAGTGAGGAGAGTGGAGGCAACGTGGAGCCTCCCGTAGACACAGGACGTTTCGAGACTCCGTTTATGGGAAGTCGTAAAGGTTTGTGTGGGTTTTGATTTTGTTTTTTAAGGCTGCCCCCAGATCCTCCAGGAGCGAGGCCATGAGCACCCCAGCCTCTGGGCTGGGGGCAGACAGGTGTGCAGGGGGCTGGGGACGGGCTGACCTCGGTGCCGAGCCGAGCACGGAGGGCTTCTGGCCGGGCCCCTGCCCAGCCGCCGTGATCTCAGCAAGGGCTCGGAGGCTTGCTGGGCTGGCGCCAGTCTTTGCCCTATTTAATACATGAGGGGACACGGCCTGACAGGTCTGTCCTTTCTCCACAGTGCCCCTGCTGGCTGAGACCCCAGGCCGAGCCCTGGGAAGAGGACAGGGCAGGGCAAGGCCCCGGGCGGCGAGATGGGCTGGGGGCTCTGCTGCAGTATCCGGGGCGCCCCACACCTGTCCGCCCTCTGCACGGCGCAGGGTCTGGCTCTCTCGGGGAAGGAGAAGGGACCCTTGCCGTGTCCGCCGATCGGAAGGGAGCTTCCTCCTGGGCTCTGTCTCCCCAGTGGTCCCATCCGCCAGGGGCCAGCCCGCAAGAGCACACTGGCCGTGCCCACAGAGGAAGCTTTCTTGGCTGTTCCTGAGCTTGACTGGACCTGAGGCTCTGGACTCCGGCTGGACCCCCCCCCCCCCCGGGAGGGCAGTGGGCACACTGGGACGCCCAGGGCAGCCCCGAGGCCAGGAAGGGCCCGCAGGCCCCCTTAGGGTGCAGGGGGCGGGGGGGGGGGTTGCTGAACACCACGACTGGCCCAGCCCCTGCCACCGTGATCGCCTGGCCCCGCGGGAGCTGCAGGGACGCCAGGCGACCCAAGCAGGAAGCGCTGGCGGGAGTATTTCCTTCCCTCCTTCCCCAGCCCCAGGCCCAGCCCCAGCCCCGCCCGCCCGCCCAGGGAAATGGATGTCACAGGCCCGCTGCTGCTGCTGCAGGCAGCCGAGGCTGAGGGGGGCTCTCACCGCTTCAGGAATGCATGCCGTGTGGGATCCTGCGGGCTCTGTCGCCGGAGCTGCGGGGAGGTGGGCGTCCTGCTCCCATCTGGCAGGGAAGTCATTTTCTTGCAAAGCGGGGACGCAGCCAGCTCGGTGCCTTTGGAAAGGAGACAAAGTACATCTTAATTTGCAATGGGGTCTCGGGGCCCTCGCCCCCGCCTCCTGCTTCACACACCTCGGGTGTGAGATGGGAGGGCTGACGTCCCCAGAGCAGGCGCCCGTCACCTGTTCCTCCCATTTGCGAGCTAATTCCGCAGGGTCCGTGGGCGGCAGCGGGCGCGGCAGATCCGGAGTGTGGGCGAGGCGCTCCCTCTGTCGTTACAAAACAGCCCACGGAGCCCCCAAGAGTCCCCAGCCAGATCCTCCTTGATTTCGAGTTTCTGAAGCTCGGGTTTGCGAGATGCAGCCTGCCGCTCCCGGACGCCGGGTCAGAGGGACGGAAGGGCCCCGGCTAGAAGCAGCTTCCGTGGTCCCTGCTGGCTGCCTCCGGCTGGGTGCATCAGGGAAGGCACAGACTCAGTTTACCCACCTGAGAAACAGGCACCGACGCGCTGCCTGTCTGGGGCCCTCGAGGGTAAGGGAGCCAATAGGGAAGGAGGTGCAGGGCGGGCGGCCAGGGGGTCTGCTTGAGTGAGGAGAGGCTTGGACCCAGAAGAGCCGGAGGAGAGGGATTGAAACGCTGTCCCTTGCAGCCAAAGGCAGGCAAGCTAGAGTGATGAGTGCTGGTGGCCCGCTCTGAGGCGGGGCGGCCCCCGGAAGATGCCCGTGAAATGAAGGACACGTGTGCCCCGGGGGGCCGCCACCCACCCAGCCACTGCCTGGAGACCCTGCCCCTTGGGCCCGGGGGGTCCAAAGCTTCTCTGCCACTCCCCGGCCAGCACCTCTCATCCTCAGCTCACACGCCACCTCCTTCGAGAAGCCTTCCTCGACTGCCCCAAACGACGAACCCATCGGATTATTTCCTCTGCAGCTCAGGTCTCCGTCGGCGACCACCACAACAGGTGGGACCACATGGGGCCCGGTCGCCCCGCCTGCATGTCGCAAGTCCCACGAGAGCAGCAGCGGGTTCGTTCTTGTTCCTGCTGACCCCAGCGCCTCTCGCCAGGCGCATGGAGCTGCCCATCAGCAGCTGTGAGCAGCCGAGGGGCTTCAAGCAAGCAGAGGGATGGGGGGCCCCACTCCCCAAGCCGAGCACGTGGTATCTCCCCGATCCCGTGCCTGGGCAGGGGTCCCCCCTGTTCTGCCGCTGGGGAGCCGGGGTCTCCTGGGTCACAAGGCTTCAGAGACTGGTGAGGCCTCTCGAGTTGTCGTCTGCCAACGTGCGGTCCAGGGAGCTGTGTAGACGTCCAGGGACCTCCAGGAGGGCCTTTTCCCCACACCCCCAGAGCTGGGAGGCTGGTGGGCCTCCCCACGGGTGCTGCCCCAGGCTTCCGAGAGCCCAGCCCGGGACGGTCAGCAGGAGCCTCCCACCAGCAGGTGACCTCTCACCGCGGCCAGACTCTCCCTGTCGGTGGGCTTGGGACCCCCAACCGTGGGTGGGCATGACCCACACCTCTGACCTCGGGCCAGACAAGAAACGAACCCAGGCGCTCATGAGGGCCTCACCTCCATCCTTGTTCCTCCCTGGAAGCCTTCTTACCCAGAGAGCTCCCCGTCTCACGGGCAGTCCCAGGCCCAGCCTGCTGCCAGGCTGTGGGGTTTGAGAGAAGGGAGCTGTACTGGCCGGGGGGCCCACCCCACCCCACCCAAGTTTCTCGTGGCCTTGACAAGTGCCTGTGCATGTTCAGAGGGCTGACTCTCTCCGAGGCCGGGACCAGAGCAGGCAGTGCCCTCCGACAGGAGCTCCAGGCCCTGGAGAGAGGCCCCTTGTCAGCACGCTCCCGCTCAGCTCTCTCTGGGCCGCGCTCTGTGACGCGCGCCGTGTCTGGGGGAGAATCTGAGAGACCAGCTCTCGGACCACGTGGGCCAGGTTTCGGGGGTCTGTGCCTGCTCCACGAAATCAAAACCATATTTTCTGTCCTGGAGCTTCCCAAAGTGTGTCAAAGCCGACTCAGAAAACTCATTTGGACAGATGCCGTTTCTACCCGGGAGGATTTGATTTTCCCTGGAATGCCGGCAGAAACATCAGCTTCAAGTGGAGTGAGGGGTGGCGGGGGAGGGGACGCAGAGACCGGGCTTGGGCCCTGGAGCCGGCCGGGGGCACGGCCTCCCTGGCTCTGCTCACCTCCACGAAGCCTTGGGCGCACCTCTCCGTGCCACTGGCCGGTGGCTGTGCGTCACCCGCATGCGGGGCCCTGGACGAATACGGTGAGGGGACACAGACGGCCCCTTCACACCTGGTTCAGCCAGCTTCTGGAGTGACGGGGGGCAAGGGGGGGCGGTGCCCGTCAAAGGGAAGGACAACAGATGTGGATCAACCTCCCTGGATGGGAAATCAGGGTCCCTGGACAGCCTCCCCAGGACGCTGTGACACCCCACACCTGGGCTGTTAAAAATTAGTAAAATACACACAGTCCTCAGATATCACCCCCGCCGTGGCTGCCCGGCGATGCCTCCAGGACGAACCACTACGAGATCGACGGCCGGGTGTGAGGTGGCCACGTGTGGGCCGGGGCCAAGTGTGGAGGCTGGCGCGGGCTCGCTTGTGCGTGGTCCTGGGAGAGCAGGGTGACGGAGGTCAGGCTGGGGGGTGAAGGCGTGTGGGCCATCCACACAGAGGGACGGGGCTCGGCCACACGCCCTCAGGATAGGGCGAGGCGCTGTCACCTGGACCTCAGGCGTGGGAGAGCCTGGATACACCTCGACAACACCGTGCTCGGTGACAGAGGCCAGTCCCCAAAGGCCACACGGTGTGCGACTGCAGACAGAGAGCAGATTTCCAGCTGCCGCGGGTGGGGAGGGGTGGGCAGGTGACTGAGGATGGGGGCGGATGAAAACGTCCCGGAACCTGATGCGCCCGATGGCCACAGACACTGTGAAAGTACCAACTGCCACAGCACCACTCGCTTGAAAACGGCGGATCTCACCTCCACGAAGAAAATGAATGAAAATAGAACGGTTCTCAGCAGATGACTCCGGTTTGGGGTGACTCATCCAGACCGTTTGCATGGTGGTCACTTGAAGACAAATCTGACCTTTTCCAGAAAGTGGAAAGGCCAGAGTGAGGTCCCAAGGGCCCCGGAGGGCGGGAGGCAGACTTCGTGTGAGGGCAGAGAAGGGCCTGAAGCTCAGACCTTCCCTCTGCCAAGCGGTGGAGGCCGGCTCACCCTGCTGGGTGGGTGGGGGGGGGGGGGGGGAACTTTGGGTTTGGAGAAACAAAGGCCGTTGTCAAGTCCCGGCAGGTGGAGTCCAGGGGCCTGGACCATGCTGGGGGTGCACGGTGAGGAGGGGGGGACGGCCCTCTCCTTTCCTGGAGAAGCTGGCTTGGAGAAGAGGCGGTGGGAGGCCAGGTGGCCTCCCTGGGGGCATGGGTGACAGCCCAGTGGGCGTCCTGGGGACCCTTCGCCCTCACTCTAGGGCCCCATGCACTGTGTGAGCAGTGCAGACACGCCCCCACACTCCTCCACGGTGGCCTGTGTGGCCCAGGGGTTCGTTCCTCCCCCCAGAATCACTTACCACTCTGCGAGCAAGGGGCAGGCCCCGGAGAGATTTTCCAGGCTCCGTGGAAAGAAAGCGCGTCCAGGGCCAGAGTCTGGGAGGGGCCAGGCGGGGCCGGGAGCCCAGACACGGCCCCCAGAAGGGGCTGGAGTGCCCGCCGGTCACCCAGAGTCTCACAGGCCCCAGACAGCAACACCTGGACGCCTCACAAGGGAAACAGCCTCTGGAAAGTCCACCCACATAATATCCCTTTTCACTCTTCCTTGGCGATCGCGCCTCGTTAACCAGCAGCCGACGGAGGGCCATTTCTCCAGAGGCTGGTGGATCCCCAGGGGGAGTGGGGAGCCCGCGGTTCCCCAGCAAGGCGCCAGCCTGAGCAGCAGCCCCTGGTGCCCTGGGAGGCCGTGGTGTCTCAGGCAGGCTTCCCCGTCCCCAGCTTTCCTCGGGTGAGTGTCTGGGACTGGGGGCCCGGCAGGCACAGGGTGGGCCCTTGAGGGGGAAGGCGGGGGAGGAGAAGAAGCTTGCGGGGGGCGAGGGGACGGCACTGGTCACTCAGGCCTCTCGCGGTGGGGGGAGGGGGCTGCCTCTGGCGGGGGCCACACAGCCTCTGCTCACCTTTGCTCCCTGGGTGTGATTTCTCGCTCTGTCACCTTGCAGGCACTGATGACAGCGGCCACCCACAGGAAGGACACTCATTCTGCTCAGGCACAGGCTTCTGATCTCCAGGCGGAGACTCTGGTCGAGTGCATTTTATGGGTGGGGAAACTGAGGCTCAGAGAGGTGCTGTATCAGGACTCCTGTGCGGTGGAAAGAGTTAAGAATCATCTCTCTAGGGGCGCCTGGGTGGCTCAGTCGGTTAAGCATCCGACTTTGGCTCAGGTCATGATCTCACGGTTCGTGGGTTCGAGCCCCGCGTCAGGCTCTGGGCTGCCAGCTCGGAGCCTGGAGCCTGCTTCGGATTCTGTGTCTCCCTCCCTCTCTGCCCCTCCCCTGCTCACACTCTGTGTCTCTCTTTCAAACATAAATAAACATTAAAGAAAAATGTTAAGAACTCATCTCTGCATCTTGCATGCACCCCCCCTCCCCACCCAGCATTCAAACAGACAGGCGGTCCCAGGTCCCATCTGCCTGCCCCATCTCTGGGCCTGGGGACAGGGGGAGAAAATCAGGGCAAAGGGGTCATGGATCTGGAGGTGTTTGCCGATTGCAAAGCTCTAGCACCCAGGGGGTGATGATTATTCCCACAACACCTCGGGGCGATGGTCAGGGACAGGCGCTCTCATGGGTCGAGTGTGTCCCCCAAACCCCATGTAGAATCCCTAACGCCTAGTTAGGGTTCCTCGAACAGAACTGTATTTGAAGACAGGGCCTTTAATGGGGCAAGTAAGGTAAAAGAGTTCACTGGGGTGTCTGTAGGAGATTCGGGCACAGGCACACAGAGAAGACCACGCAGGGACTCGGAAGGAGCCAGCCCTGCCCACACCTGGATCTCGGACTTCCGCCTCCAGAAGAGTAGGGAAATACATTGGCTGTTATTTAAGCCCCTCGTCTGTAGTGCTTTGTCTGGCTGCCTGAGCAGACAGAAGCCACTAAATATTTTATTAAAATATTTGCAGGTCAAGTGCAGTGTGACTTAAGGCAGCCCGTGGCCCTGCTCCGGGAGAGATTCCAGAAGCTTCTGTGTCCCTGGATGTCTACCCAGCAGCCCCTTCCCGGGGTGGGGGCGGGGGGGGGGTGGCCCATCAGGGCTCCACACCACCGTCTACACGGAGTACAGCGTGGACATACACAGTGGCTG
The DNA here is from genome assembly GCF_018350155.1 of Leopardus geoffroyi. Taxonomy (NCBI): domain Eukaryota; kingdom Metazoa; phylum Chordata; class Mammalia; order Carnivora; family Felidae; genus Leopardus; species Leopardus geoffroyi. The sequence continues at coordinate 41,132,542 of NC_059340.1, read as the reverse complement.
GTCCCACGACCGGCCCTCCCCCAGTCCAGGCCTTGGCACGGGAACCCCGGGCGAACGGCCGCGGGGAGGAGGAGCCGCCAGGGAGAGGTGGCCCCGGAATGTTCCGCCTTTGGCTCCGCGCCTGCCCGGCAGCGAGGCGAGCACAAGGTGAGTTTCACACTCCTGGGAGGTTTTGGTCCCAAGGCTTCTCTCCCCCCCCAGAAGCCGTGAATGGACGTTTCATGGAGAAAGGCCCCATTATTTTTCCCCATGTAAATGTGACCGCTCTGCGTGGGCTCCAGGGTGGCTCACAGCCCTCCACAAACATCTCAGGGGCCCGGGAGCGCGGCAGGCGCGTGTGAACAACACTGCAAGCCCCCTGCGGGCCAGCAGGCCCCTGCCCCCCAGGCTGGGTCAATATTGATGCAGAGCAAAGGTGGCGCCAGGCCACGAGTAAGGAGCGTGCAGAGCTACCCCAGGGCTGCTGCCAGAGGCTCTGGCACCTGGGCTGGACAGAGCTCTCAGGCTGGGGCAGAGGTGGAGGCTGGGGGCAGAGGTGAGGACTGGGGGCAGAGTAGAGGCTGGGGGCAGAGGTGAGGGCTGAGGACAGAGGTGGGGGCTGGGGGCAGAGGGGGGGCTTGGGGCAGAGGGGGGCTGGGGACAGAGTGGAGGCTGGAGGCAGGGGTGGGGGCTGGGGGTAGAGGGGGGCTGGGGGTAGAGGTAGGGGCTGAGGGCAGAGGTGAGGGCTGGGGATAGAGGGGAGCTGAGGGCACAGGTGGAGGCTGGAGGCAGAGGTGGGGACTGGGGGCAGAGGGGGGGCTAGGGGCAGAGGAGGACTGGGGACAGAGTGGAGGCTGGAGGCAGAGGTGAGGGCTGTGGGCACAGGTGGGGACTGGGGCAGAGGTGGGGGCTAAGGGCAGAAGTGGGGCTGGGGGCAGAGGTGGGAGCTGGGGGTAGAGGGGGGGGCTGGGGCAGAGGGGGGCAGGGGGCAGAGGAGGGCCTGGGGGCAGAGGTGGCATCTGAGGACAGAGGTGGGGGCTGGAAGTAGAGGGGGGCTGGGGGCAGAGGCAGGGGCTGGGGCAGAGGGGAGGCTGGAGGCAGAGTGCAGGCTGCAGAGGTGGGGGCTGGGGGCAGAGGTGGGGGCTGGGGGTAGAGGGGGCTGGGGGCAGATGTGGAGGCTGGATGCAGAGGTGGAGGCTGGGGGCAGAGGGGGGCCTGGGGGCAGAGGTGGGGTCTGAGGGCAGAGGTGGGGGCTGGGGGTAGAGAGGGGCTGGGGGCAGAGGTGGGGGCTGGAGGGAGAGGTGGGGGCTGAGGGCAGAGGCGGGGGCTGGGGCAGAGGGGAGGCTGGAGGCAGAGTGGAGGCTGGGGGCAGAGGTGGGGGCTGGGGCAGAGGTGGAGGCTGAGGGCAGAGGTGGGGGCTGGCGATAGAGGGGAGCTGAGGGCACAGGTGGAGGCTGGAGGCAGAGGTGGGGACTGGGGCAGAGTAGAGGCTGGGGGCAGAGGGGGGGCTAGGGGCAGAGGAGGACTGGGGGCAGAGTGGAGGCTGGAGGCAGAGGTGAGGGCTGTGGGCACAGGTGGGGACTGGGGCAGAGGTGGGGGCTGAGGGCAGAAGTGGGGCTGGGAGCAGAGGTGGGAGCTGGGGGTAGAGGGGGCTGGGGCCGGGGCGGCCTGGAGGCAGAGTGGAGGCTGCAGAGGTGGAGGCTGGGGGCAGAGGGGGGCCTGGGGGCCGAGGTGGGGTCTGAGGGCAGAGGTGGGGGCTGGGGGTAGAGAGGGGCTGGGGGCAGAGGTGGGGGCTGGAGGGAGAGGTGGGGGCTGAGGGCAGAGGTGGGGGCTGGGGCAGAGGGGAGGCTGGAGGCAGAGTGGAGGCTGCAGAGGTGGGGGCTGAGGGGGGCTGGAGGCAGAGTGGAGGCTGGGGGCAGAGGTGTGGGCTGAGGGCAGACATGGGGGCTGGGGCAGAGGAGAGGCTGGAGGCAGAGTGGAGGCTGGGAGCAGAGGTGGGGGCTGATGGCAGAGTGGGGGATGAGGGCAGAGGTGGGGGCTGGGGGTAGAGGGGGGCTGGGGGCAGAGGCGGGGGCTGGGGCAGAAGGGAGGCTGGAGGCAGAGTGGAGGCTGGGGGCAGACGTGGAGGCTGGAGGCAGAGGTGGGGGCTGAGGGCAGAGGCAAGGGCTGGGGGCACAGGTGGGGACTGGGGCCGAGGGGAGGCTGGGGCAGAGGTGGAGCCTGGGGGCAGAGTGGAGTCTGGAGGCAGAGGTAGGGGCTGAGGGCAGGGGAGTCTGGAGGCAGAGTGGAGGCTGCAGAGGTGGGGGCTGGGGGCAGAGGTGGGGGCTGGGGGTAGAGAGGGGCTGGGGGCAGAGGTGGGGGCTGGAGGGAGCGTTGGGGGCTGGAGGCAGAGCAGAGGCTGGAGGCAGAGGTGGGGGCTGAGGGAAGAGGGGGGCTGGGGGCAGAGGTGGGGGCTGAGGGCAGAGGTGGGGGCTGGGGCAGAGGGGGGCAGGGGGCAGAGGAGGGCCTGGGGGCAGAGGTGGCGTCTGAGGACGGAGGTGGGGGCTGGGAGTAGAGGGGGGCTGGGGGCAGAGGCAGGGGCTGGGGCAGAGGGGAGGCTGGAGGCAGAGTGGAGGCTGCAGAGGTGGGGGTTGAGGGGGGCTGGGGGCAGAGTGGAGGCTGGAGGCAGAGGTGGGGGCTGGGGCAGAGGGAAGGCTGGAGGTAGAGTGGAGGCTGCAGAGGTGGGGGCTGAGAGGGGCTGGAGGCAGAGCGAAGGCTGGGGGCAGAAGTGGGGGCTGAGGGCAGACGTGGGGGCTGGGGCAGAGGGGAGGCTGGAGGCAGAGTGGAGGCTGGGAGCAGAGGTGGGGGCGGAGGGCAGAGTGGGGGATGAGGGCAGAGGTGGGGGCTGGGGGTAGAGGGGGGCTGGGGGCAGAGGTGGGGGCTGGGGCAGAGGGGAGGCTGGAGGCAGAGTGGAGGCTGCAGAGGTGGGGGCTGAGGGGGGCTGGAGGCAGAGCAGAGGCTGGGGGCAGAGGTGGAGCCTGGGGGCAGAGGTGGGGGCTGGAGCAGAGGGGAGGCTGGAGGCAGAGTGGAGGCTGGGGGGCCTGGGTGAGTGCCCTGCCCCCCCCCCCCACACCTGGTTTTGCTTTGCCAAAGTCAAGGGGGGAGAATTTTCCTACCTTATTTGCCTAAGGCTCAGTTTGCAGAATATGCTTTTCAGGTGTGTAAGCGGAAGGTGGCCTCCTCCCCGCTGCCTCCAGGGGCCCAGCCCGAAGGGTGCCCCGCTGGTCCGGACCCTGCCCCTGCAGCAGCCCCTGACGGCTGTGGAGGGACGGCCTCTCTAGGGGGTGGTCATCCGGGCCCGAAGTGTGCATTGGAGCTGAGAAATAAGTTATGACCCAGGGTCGTGGGATGGCCGGCCGGGCCTCTGGGTGGGCGCTGGGTCTTCAGGGTGGACGTGTGTGTCCGGTCAAGTTCCCAGCTTCCTGGGTCTGTGCACCTCCTCCTTGCACATCTTTGCCATGGGTGGGAGGCGGCGGGCCGTGGCCCGAGGTCTCAGAGCAGGGGGAGGAGCGCCTCCTGGAGAGGCCCCAGGTTCACCCGGCCCCCCCGCTCCCTGGGGCCTCCTGAACCCAACAGCTTCTCAGTTCCCCCTTGCTTACTTATGGAGACGGAGGGCTTGCTCCCTGTGAGGGTGGCCCAAGCTTAGTAGGATGGCCTGAAGGGAGGCAAAGTCTCTCTGTTCCCACCTTCCTTCCTCCTGCTTTCTGGGGACAACGGAGCTGAGCGTGTTACAAAGTCCCCCACTCTCCTTCGCTTGCCCTCAGCGCCACGGTGGGCAGGGGCTGGGACTGGGGGCTGGGGGCTGGGGGCTGGAGGGAGGGCAGGGGCTGGAGCTGGGGGCTGGAGGCAGGGGCTGGGGGCAGGGGCTGGGACTGGGGACAGGGGCAGGGGCTGGAGCTGGGGGCTGGAGGCAGGGGCTGGGGGCAGGGGCAGGGGCTGGAGGCAGGGGCTGGGGGCAAGGTCTGGAGACAGGGGCTGGGGGCAGGGGCAGGGGCAGGGCTGGGGGCAGGTGCTGGGGCTGGGGACAGGGGCAGGGGCTGGAGCTGGGGGCTGGAGGCAGCGCCTGGGGGCAGGGGCTGGGACTGGGGCAGGGTCTGGGGGCAGGGTCTGGAGGCAGGGTCTGGGGGCAGGGGCAGGGGCTGGAGCTGGGGGCTGGAGGCAGGGCCTGGGGGCAGGGGCTGGGACTGGGGCAGGGTCTGGGGGCAGGGTCTGGAGGCAGGGGCTGGGGGCAGGGGCAGGGGCTGGAGCTGGGGGCCAGAGGCAGGGGATGGTGGCAGGGGCTGGGACTGGGGCAGGGTCTGGAGGCTGGGGGCAGGGGCTGGAGGCTGAGGGCTAGAGGCAGGGGCAGGGCTGGGGGCTCGGGGCAGTATCCTTCGTGGTCTAGTGCAGAAGCAACCACCCCTGGTTAGAGAGGGAAGTCAGCCTCGAATGAACGAGTGAATGAATGAATGAATGAATGAATGAATGGGTTTGCTGCGGAGACCCGAGAGGCTTCGCAGTGTCTTCTGAGAGGGGGCCAGGCAGCGATCGAGCCCACCCCTGCGGCAACTCCTATTGGCGGATTTTCTCGTCTCCGAAGCGGCCCTGCCAAGTGTTATAAAAATACAGCCGAGCCCCAGAGCGCTCATCGACGCACTTACTGCCTCGGGGTGAAAGGTTAAACAAATCCCTCCTCAGAATTTACTGCGCTGGCTTCTGCTTCGGCGGGGCCCTGCCGAAGGAGACGTATTTCATGCAGAAATACCTCCCCTAAGTGTTGGAGGAGGCAGGGGCCCAGCACGCAGAAGGCGGCTTCCAGATTTTTATGGAACAAAGGTAGCTATATAAACTCGCCAAAAACAAGTCCTTTACAGAAACCCGTTTGTAAAACTTACTTTCCAGTAACCAGTAAATCAGAGGGTAGGCTGGGAATTGCTAGTTGAAATGGGCAGTGGTAGTTTTATTTTCTTGATTCTGTGCTGATTTGAATTTTTGGAAGACGGTGTGGGGAGGGAAGGGGGTGGCCCTGGTGGTGGTGGGGGGTCTGTGCCCAGCCCACTGCCCGGTGAGCCCGGCTGACCTGCCCTCTGCCCTCCATGGGAATGGGGGGCATTGGTGAACCACATACGGGATGGATGGGGCTCTAGCTGCGTGTGGGGTCACCCTGAAGGGCACACTCACGGGTGGCGCGAAGGGCTTGGCGTGTAGGGTGGCCAGGGAGCGGCTTCCCGCACCCACTGCCCAGCCCCGGGTGCCTGCGGAGGGCCCGGGTCCCGGGACTCCCGATGCGAACATGCCCCCGCCCAAGTGACATAGGACCTTGGAAGGTGTTCTTGTCCCTGTGGCAAGAGCGGCCAGCCTCCCCGGGCAGGACGTGAGTCGCCTCCTGAGCTGGTCACTCCTGTCCCCATCCACACAGAAAACGCTCCCCTGGGCTGTCCCGGCATTCTCGACTTGGCGAGCTGGCTCCCCAAAGCTCCCTGGGCCCTTTGCTCAATCACCAGTCATAAGGGGGCTTTGAGACCCTGGCCCAGAGCAGATGGCATGGACCAAGAGGGGAGGGTGGTAGAGACCCCGAGGGGGCCAGCCAGGGGGACTGGTGCCGCTGTGATCTCCCCCATCCGAGTGGGGACACGCCATGGTGCCCGGGCAGCAGCCTGGGCCCGGGAGGCCAGAGAGGTCGGGTGGCTGAGCCACCACATCACGCCCCGGGCCTCCAGGGGACCTTCCTGGTGGGGTCTCACGCCTAGCGGGGAACAGTCGTGTGATGATGCTTAGGTGGGGCGTCGGGGGGGGGGGCTGCTATGGGGCTGGAGGAGGCTCCCCCAAGGCCTGGCCCCGACCTGCTCTCTGTAGGGCAGAGCCTCCTCGCCACAGGGGCTGGGGGAGCAGAGTCCCCGGGGGCTGCCCTGCACCGAGGCGGCCAGCGGCCCCACAAGGGCGTGAGTCATCACGGGCAGGCAGGGCCAGGGTGGCCTGGCAGGGAGGGCCCGGTGGGCGGGGGCCGTGCCCCTGTCTGGCCAGACGGGCCGAGTCTCCGGCAGGCGCCTGAAATAACTCTCGGGGCGTCCAGCAGCGGGAGGAGGGTGTGGACGCCAGCAGGACGGACGCGCCGGTAGCCGCGAGCATGGGTGCCAGGCCAGGTACCCAGAGCCTGGCCCGGGGACACCCCTCTGGCCCAGGCGCAAAGCTGGGGGGGCAGCCCCCCTCCCCCGGGCCTCCACATCCTCCTCCAGCTGCCGCAGGAACTTCTGGGCCCTGGTGGAAACCTAGCGGCTGTAACTCCCTCCTGCCTCCTTCCCTGGGGCCCTGGGGGGAGGGGCCCTCGACGCTCTGCACCGTCTCTGGGACCCACCCTCCGGAGGCCGCAGACTCTCAGCAGGGACCTCCAGCCTGGGTCCCGCGGACCCTGTCACGCAGTGCACCCGTCTCCACCCACAGCTGGCAGGTCCCGGCCGGCGCCCCGCCCTTGCCCCCGCCTCCCGGCACAGGGCAGTAACGAGGGGCCGGTGTCAGTGTCCTGGGGCCACCGTAATCATTCCACACACATGGGGCAGCCGAAACAACAGCAAGCTGTCCTCTCCGCGTTCTAGAGGCTGTCTTCCCTCTGCTTGTCTGCGTCTCCCTTCCGACAAGGACCTGAAACATTAGATTCAAATCCACCTAAATCCGGGATGGCCTCATTACGCCTGTGAAGACCGTTTCCCAGCGAGGCCACGTTCTGTGGTTCCAGTGGACACGAATATGGGGGGACGCTCCTGAACCCAGTGCGGCGCCCGGTTGTGGCCCCTACACTTGAGGCCCAGAGAGGTGAGCTCCCCGGGCACAGCCGGGTCCACAGGGGCCTGTGGATGGGAGGGGCCCCCCAGGCGCTCTGGGCAACTAGGCCGTCGGAGGTTGGGCTGAGCGCTGGAACAGGGGCTGGCCAGATGGGGAGAGGGGGCCGTGCCGGGAGGCTCCTGACGGGCCAGGCTGGACCAGCACCCCCAGAGCCGGGCTCGGAGAATGCCCACGGGAAGGCCTTTGCGCACCGAGACAGATGTTGGCGTGAGGCTGGCCCAGGGCGGCCCCAGTGGCTGCTACAGTTGTCTGAGCCTCTGTCCTTCTGGAACACCGTGGAGGTCACATGCCCATGGCCGGGAGAATGAGGATGTGGCCTGTGGGGAGCTCTTGGACAAGCGGGCAGGACGCCCATCAGGAAAGTGAGGGTACAGGGGTGGGGGTCCTGGCTGGCACCTCAGGCTCAGCTGTTGGCCAGCCAGGCTCGGCTCCTGTCACACTCCTCCCTGGGTCCCGCATGTCCTCCCCCACGGGCCTCCCTGGGGGAGGGGGCATCCAGGGCCTCTAAGTCGAGGCCACAAGAAGGCCAGTAAGAGACATCCGTGGTGCAGAGGGGCCTTGGAGGACCCTCTGGCCGTAAACGCAAGGTGCGGGGGGCCAGACAGAGGTAACCCTGTGTTAAACACACTGCCCGCCAGCAAGGGATGGGGGACACCCTGTGGAAACACGCCAGGGCCGTGACCCTGAAACCAGGAGGCCTACAGCAATCCCGTGGGTGGGTGGCGGGGAGGGAACCAGGCAGGCACCACCAAATGTGGGGGACGAGCATACAGGCCACGGGCAGTTTCAAAGGCTCTGTTAGGCCAACGGTGTTTCCATGTGGGGACCACCTGTGTGTCCCCGTGGCCCCTTCCATTGGCCACAGAGCCCTCAGCCTCCAAAGGAAGAGGAACGCAGACAGGTGAGGCCAGCGTTCACAGGCTCTGGCCACTTATAGCCTTACTGGTCTCTGGGCATCAAGGGGAGATGGCAAGAGCCCAGTTTGTCCCAGTCTGGCTCTGAAGACAGGGATCCCAGAAATGTCGGGCAGTGAGCAGACTAGAGCCAGGGGCAGCAGGCCCTGCCCTGTGGGCACGAGGCTCTGCCCCACGGGTACCAGGCGCGGCCCCCATAGGCAGTGGACTCTGTCCCATGGATAGCTGTGGGCCGCAGGCCCCTGGGCATCAGGCTCTGCCCCATGGGCAGCAGGCCCCGCCCCGTAGGCACCGGGCCCCGCCCCATGGGCAGCAGGCCCTGCCCTGTAGGTGCCAGGCTCTGCCTCCGTGGGTACAGGGTCTGCCCCATAGGCACAGGCCCCGCCCCCATGGCACCAGGCTCCACCCCCAGGGGCGCCAGGCTCCGCCCCCATGGGTAACAGGCTCCGCCCCATAGGCACAGGCCCCGCCCCCATGGCACCAGGCTCCACCCCCAGGGGCGCCAGGCTCCGCCCCCATAGCACCAGGCTCCACCCCATAGACAGCAGGTTCCGCCCCATAGGCAGCAGGTTCCGCCCCATAGGCAGCAGGTTCCCATGGGCAGCAGCTGTCAGAGCCCCCAAGGGGCCGTGGAAAAGTCGCAGGGGACTGAGGACAGAGGCCAAGGGACGCAGCTGACAGCGGGTTTAGACCCTCCTGCCTCTTGAACGTGGATAGAGTAAGTTGCTGTCGTTCGAAGCCCCCGTCTGGGGGTCCTGGTTACTGGATCCTGGTCGTACAGTGTCCTACGGCTGCCGCTTTTGCCAGCCCGGCTCTTCTCGACCCGTCCGCCCTCCACTGCGGGCTCCCCGACAGTCTCCACCCACACCCAAGGCCCGTCCTGCCCCGTGCGGGTGGCTCCCACATGTGGCTGTCCCGGGGGGGCTGAGGGAGAAGCTGGGGAGAAGCCCTAGGGGGGGAGGTGGGTGCTCAGGGGGCTAGGGGCCCTGAGCGAAGGAGCTAGGCGCCGTGGCTGGGTCAGGTGTCTGTGAGGCCAGTGCACGACCCCACCCCCGCTCCCCGTTGGCCGGTCGCCTCATCCTCCTCCCGCCTTGGGTCAGACAACCCAGTGGCCCACCTTTCCCCAGTGGGGTTGCACCTCTGGGGCGACAGGCACCTGTGTCTTCTCTGCTTGAACCCACTCAGCCGGCCGCACAGAGCTAGGCGCGCAGTAGGGGCGAAAGAGCCTATTAACCTGACTTCCCCCTCGGACGCGTATTTAGCGGTGCCCACACCGAGTGCCAGGTGCCCGCGCTCAAGGGGGATGTTTACAGCACTGCCTGTAAGCGGGCCCCCTGGTTGAGAACTGCCAGCACAGAGCCCGACGCGGGGCTTGAACTCACGAACCGTGAGATCGTGAGCTGAGCCGAAGTCAGACGCCAGGAGCCCCTCAAGTCTGTTTCAAAGGGAGTCTTCCCGCGGCAGGTTACCAGCGCCCGTGGGGCCCTCTTCCCGGGACACGCGGGGACAGCACAGACCTGGGGCCAAGAGAGATTCTCCTCCGAGGCCCCTGAGGACCTCCGGGGGCCCCATTTCTGGGCGATCGGGACCATGCTCGCGTCCGCCCTCATCTTGCACACAGCCCGGAGTCCCTCACCGGCAGGCGGGAGGGGGACAGCCCGGGCAACTCCCCAACGGGGGCCGCGCTGGGAGGAACAGGGGAAGAAGGTGAACTCGGGTGGAAAATCGGTCCTCGGGGCTCTGCGGTGGCCGTCACGTCCCCAGGAAGGTGAGCGTTACCCTGGCACCGCCAGGCAGCATCTGTCTGCCTTTCCCCGAGGCGATTCGATAGCCAAGCAGCTGCTTGCACGCTCAGGGAACACGGCAGAGACACACGTGGGGACGCGCACAGGCGCACGTGTGGGCCACAGATCAGCGCGCTCAGCTCCTACGTGTCCTCCCTGCCCACTAATCTGCCTCTGACACAGTGGGGCACCCTCTCTTCCTGCCCAGAATGCCACACGCCCCCCCACTCCCCTCTCGGCGTCTGGGCCACCTCAGCACTGCTCCCAGGCTGTTCCAGGCTCCGGGCAGCCCAGCACAGCCCCATCTTTCTTTGCTGAGGACCTGTAGCTGTGGGAGGAGCTGGCTGGGAGCGGGGGGGGGGGGGGGGGGGGCAGACTCAGCAGGGGTCCCGCCGGCTAAGGGTGGGGGGCTGCAGCTGGCAAGAAGTCCCCTACCGCACCTGCGTCTGACAGGTGGCGCCTACCGCCGTGCCCTGGGCTCTGGGGCCGTTGTGCCCGGAGGCAGGGCGCTGGGTCTGGGGTCAGCTCGAGCTCTGAGCAGCTTTGAGGCCCCGGGGGGGGGCCTCTGTACCTCTCTGGTCTTGGTTTCTCCCGGTGACCCAGGAGGGCTCTGGGGTGAGAAATGGACAGTGGCTGGTTTGAGGGACCCGTCCACCCTGCAGGGCCCTCAGGGCCCCCAGGAGAGCCGGTTCTCACCTGATGAGGTGTGGGCCCAGGGGACGCACCCAGCTGGGCCACCAGGTGGGGGTCGCAGCGGCCCGAGAGAGGAAACCAGCCAGGAGCCTGGATCCCTCCGGGCCTGACACCGTGGACGTGGCTCTGATTTATGGTCCCGGCACCCGCCACGCACGGTTCTCCTCAGCGGCCTCCTGGCTCCAGGGAGAGGTACAGGTGGGGGTCTGGGTCCAGGCCGGGTGGGTGTCCCAGTCCCCTCCTGGTCCCTCCCTGCGTTTTGTCCTCAGAACTGAGTGGGCGAGCCGTCCCTGCAGGGCCGGGTCCCGGTGTGAGCCTCGAGCTGGTGACCGCTGGCCCCTCTTAGCCTCGGTCTCCCCAGCTGAGCGCTGGGGTTGTGTGGAGCGCAGCACAGGCTCTAGGGCAGTGTTCGGTGACGGCACGACCCCAGCCCGTCCCGGCGCCTGAGAGGACGCCCTGGTTGCACTCGCGGACACAGCTCTGGGGCGGACTGTGCCGGGTCCGGGCCCACTGCCTGCGGCCACATCTGCTGCCCAGGGTCAGCGGAGGACAGCTGCCTCCAGGGCCTGGCGTGGGGCCGGCAGGCTCGCCTAGCCCTGTTGAGGTCCCGCAGGCCCCCCGTGAGCCCTCGGGCCTCGGGCCACAGTGGACAGGCAGCCTCAGAGCTCTGGGCACCTGGTCGGAGCCAGCTGTCCATCAGGGCGCGGCAAGCAGGGCGCGTGGCCCCTCCGGCTCCTCTGGGGAACCTTCCGTGGCTGTTTTCCTGGATGCTCACCGTGGCCTGGGGCTCCGGCCACGTTCCTGGGGAATGTGGGGAGACAAGAGCGTCCTAGTTTCCGACCGCTCCTGTAACAAATCCCTGCAAACCCAGTGGCTTAAAACCGCGACATCGTGCTCCCTCACAGTCCACAGGTCTCCTGGGGCCAAGGTCAAGGTGTGGGCGGCACTGGCTCCTGGAGGCTCCAGGGGAGGATCCTGTGTCCTGCCTTTTCCAGCTTCTGGAGACACCGCCTCCTCCGGGACCGGGTCCCCCCTCCGCCCGCCCGCCCCCCCCCCCCCCGCCACCGTGTCTCCCTGGCCCCTCCTCCGCTCTGAGGGTCCCCTGATGGCCCTGGGAGCAACCGGATGACCCGGGTGAACCCAGCTTGCTCAGCTGACTAGCGAACTCAAGCCGTCGGCCGCAGAGTGCAACACGCCCCCCAAGTGGCAGGACCCCCAGCCCCTGTCCTCTGTGCCCTTTGCTCAGGGCACAGTCCACAGGCCTCGGTACTGTCAGAACGGCCTCCTTCTCCCCCAGCTGAGCCCTGGAGACCCGTGCTCACGCCCAGAGTCTGCGCTCGGGCCAAGAGTGGTGCCTCGGGCAGCCCCTCCCCGGCCCAGGGCCGAGGCCTGAGGCATAGCCTCCCAGCACTTTGGGGGAGTCCCCTGAACTTCCATTTGCCCTGGGGCTCCCCATTCTCAGGCCGGGGGGTGGGGTGGGGAGCTGTTAGGAGCGCTGCCGTCAGAGGCCAGAGCTGACCATCTGTCTAAGCTCCAAGTGTGGTCACCGCGGGGCCAGGGTTCAGCTGGTGGGTGAGTTCTGTGCATCCCCTCAGCAGAGGGGAGCTGGGTACAGCCAGCAACGTCTCTCCCTCTGGGAAGGGGCCTCAGGACCTTCGAGTGTCGGGACTCCACCTGGGAGGCCCTGGGCTGGCACATCGCCTGTGGGCTCCTTGTGATGCTGGATGTGTAAGAATCCCAATGCAGAAGTTTCCAGAAAGAAAAGTCAAGCAAGATGCAGGCTGCAGGGGAGCTCCATCCACGCCCAGAAAGTTGGGTCCGCACCCCAAGCTGGCGGCTCTGAGGCCTCCAAGTGGGCGTTGGCCATGGGACTGGGGAGAGTTTGTTCAAACCCCCAGCGCGGGTTTGCTTCCGTGTGAACCGGGTTGACCGCTTGCAGGTTCAAGGGCCCCCACGCGGGCCACCAACAAGCTCTAAACCCGTTTCACAAAATCACGGAAACGCTCTTCAAACTTGAGTCAGGGAGCCGTGTCCCTGTGGGATGAGCCCCGAGTCGTCCCGCGGGGCGGCCCCCGATCCCCCCTCTGTCTACAGGGCCGCCCGGCGGGGCCTGCTGAGCGTCACCCCACGGGGACGCCCCCCACGCTGCCCCCACCCCTCGGGGCTCTGCCGTGTGCCTGCCGGTGACCTTGGGCCCACCTCCTGTTCACGTCCCGGATGTGCGCGGCGCAGCAGGTGGGAGCCAGCGCCAGTGTTACCGTGACCTTCCGCCAGCGCTCCGCCTGCGGCCGGGCACTCTCGGGACCTCTGGGATTTCTTCTTCCCCTTTCACCCCTTATTCGCCTCTTTTAATTTTTTTTTTTTAACGTTGTTATCTTATTTTTTAGACAGAGAGAGACAGAGCATGAATGGGGGAGGGTCAGAGAGAGAGGGAGACACAGAATCCGAAGCAGGCTCCACCCTCCGAGCCACCAGCACAGACCCCGATGCGGGTCTCGAACTCACGGACCGCGAGATCATGACCTGAGCCGAAGTCGGCTGCCTAACCGACTGAGCCACCCAGGCGCCCCTAGTCGCCTCTTTTAAATACTCGTTTTTGTTTTCCTCTTCTTAGATATGCTGCGCATACTGTCAGATTTGCTGTTTTAAAGTGTGCAGTTCAATGGCGTCTGGAATTGTCACACACGCGTCACCCTCAGTCGTCGCGCCCCCGTCCCTGCTCCGCACAACCAGTGACCCGCTCTCTGTGTCTGGACACGTAGGTGCAACCACACGGCGTGTGTCTTTGGATCCGGCCGTGTCACCAAGCGCCCTTTCCTCTTTATGGCCGAACGTTATTCCATCGAGCGGATGGACCGAATTTCGTTTATCCGTCCGTCTGCCGAGGGACAGTTGGGTTGTTTCCACCCCGGGCTCCTGTGAGCAGGGCGGCACGGTGGGGGCTCCTTGGTGTGGCAGTGGGGCCGAAAGCCCCCCGCCCTTGGAGCCCAGATACTGGACGGTGAGCAAAGAGCGGCAGAATGCGGGGCTGGACGCACGCAGGGTAATTAATGCTGACTTACAGAAGCTGTATTAAATTGGATAGAAACTGGCGAAATGGGATTAGGGAAGCAGCCGAGCCAAGAGCGCACAGGCGGAGAGCACCCGGCCGCACTCTCGGAGGCGGGAGAGCGGGAGCAGGAGCTGGACATTTCTCGCTGATCACGTCATGTCCGAGGCTCCAGGCTCGGCCTCCCCACGCCCCCGGAGGGGCGGCCAGCTCTGGGCCGGGAGGATGGGAAGGCGGCTGCTCCCCTCCCTGTGACCGGCTTATCTGCGCTGAGCTCACTCCAGTCGGAGGATTAATTTGGAAACAATTAAAATTCTGTGCGAAACCAGCAGCAGGCCGGCAGGCACGGAGAGCTTTCAGCACCGAGGCGGGATCCAATTAGTGTGGATTAAGTCGGCCTCAGACCAGCAAGCAGGGGACGGCTCCCAGGCAGGGCGGCCGGGGCTGGCTCTCCGGTGCCCGGGGCCCCCACGCGCACCGACGGTGGCCCAGCCGGGCCCACGGCAGGGTCACTGCGGGCCACGCCCGCGCTGGCGCCTCGTGCGTGCAGCTGTCCTGTGCGGTCGCCCATCCCGCGCGGGCCTGGCCTCCGGCTCTGTAACGGCTGGTTCGGGATTTCTGGAGACACGGCCAGTCTTTGTGGGCCCGCTGGGACGCTCCCGGCCGTCTGGCCAGCAGGCGGCAGAGGTGACGTATGGTGAAAGGCGCGGGTCCTCGGGCTCACCTGCGGTCCAGGTGTGTGAGGACCCAGCGAGGCCACCGTGGAGCTGAGTCGTGGAACCTTCCCGGCTCGAGTGAGGGCCCGCCGTGCAGACACAGCCAAGGGGACGTGGGAGCAGCTGTCCGCGACCAGTCGTCCCGGAGGCCCCCCCGGGGCCACGGTGGCTCGTCCATGTGGCCCGAGGCCCCGGGGACTTGCGCCGGGCACCGGGCTGGGGGCTTGGGGCTTATCCTGTCTGCACACAGGAACCCCCACCCCGCCAGGTGCCGGCCCCGCCGAGGGGCAGAGGCCGTATCAGAGCCACAGGCCCACGTTGGGGAAAAGGCAGGCTGAGGGTCTGTGTGCGCATGCCTCCTTCCCACCGCAGGGCCTGACGGCATCATGTCTCGGGGAGGGGGCTCGGCAGGCGAGGCGTGTGGGCGCAGAGGGCTGGGGAGCCCAGAGGCCGGCCTCCTTCTTGCTGTCCCCCCGCCGCCCGTAGGGGACCACAGAGCTGGGAAGGGGCACTGCTCGTGGGTGCGGGGGGGGGGGGGGTGGGCCGGGGCCTGGTGGCGTCACAGCGACCCGAGCGGGGAGGGCCGGCGGGCGACCCATCCGCAAGCGGAAGACAGAGGTGGAGAGGTCAGAGCGGGAGGGCCTCCTTGGACTGCAGTTCTGCGTGTGCTAATGAGCTTGAACTCTGGCCCCACTGCAGCCCGCCTGGCGGGGTCGTCCTGAGGCGGTGGCATTATCGGTTCCCCAAGACTCCGGCGACCCCCAGCCGTCCCCGTGCTGTTTGGGGCCAGACGCGGACGCCCGCTTCCAGCCGGAGCCGAGAGGTTGACACCGCTGGCGGCCTCCGCAGCCAGTGGGGCGCTGGAGCACGGAGGGCCGACCTAGCAGCCTGCCCCCGAGGTGGGGGAGGCCCGGTTAGCTGGGGGCTCGGGGAGGCTAGGCGACTGGCCCGGGCCACGGGCAGCGGGGGGGCTGGGTGGGCCGGCCACCTCCTCCAGCCTCGCTCACGGGGTGGAACTGGGCCATCTGGGACCCGGTGTCTCCCTGAACCCAGAGGGAAGACCGGGCTCTGCTGCTGGGACCCCAGGATTTGCCTCCGAGCCGGGGCATCGGGGGCTCCCCCAATTTCCACGGGTGTCTTTGCCCCCGGGGCCGTTGAGGCACCTGGGCTGGAAGGGCTGGTGCCTCACCTGGCCGTGACCTTTCCCGGGGGTTTCAGGTGAACTTAGTAAACTTCTCCTTCTGGGTGAATTCCCCAGCAAGGTGACAGAACTGGGGTTTTCCTGGCTGGAATGCAGGGCTCGTGCCGGGGTTCTGGCGACAGCATCCTGTGCCGCAGGGATGGCCTCCGGTGACCGATGGCTGCCCCGAGGGCTTCAAGCCCCCCAGATCTGCGTCAGGAGGCTTGAGGCGGCTCGTCCTCATCCCAGAAGGTGTCCCACACTGGCCAGGCCCCCTCAGTCAGCGCCCCCACCGTCTTCCCTCCCAGTGGGAGCTGGTTGCCTCTGACTCGCGCCCCCCAGAGTCATCTCTGTCATCTCTGACACCCCCTGGGTCTGACGGACAATCCAACCCCCTGGTCAGGTTGTGGCAGCCTCAGCTCTGGCTCCTTCCCCCCCTCGGAGCGGGCGCTGGGCGCCTGGCCACGGGGCCACGGGGCCTGGGTCCCGGGGGCTCGGGGTCAGGGAAGGGTGTGTGGTTCCTCCCAAGGAACCCCTCCCAGGAGGCTGGATGAGGAGCTGAGTTCACTTCCTGATTTGCCTGGAAAATACCCTTGGAATCCACTTGGCAAGTGGCCGCGGTACCTTTGCGGGAGGACATTTCTTCCGCTTGCAGGGAGAGCACACACGGCGTGGAGGCCCCTCCCGGCTGGACACACAGGCTGGACTTCCCTGGGGTGACTCACGGGTGCCCGACTTCCCCTCTGTCCGGGCCAGGGGCGAGGACGCACAGTGGGTGCCCAGGCGGCTTCCCCGGGGGCAGGAGGGACTGCCATGGGGACCCGCCAGGCCAGAGATGGTGCTCTTGCTTCCTGGGGGACACGATGCATCTGGGGGCATCCCGGAGCCCCTCCCCAAGGGGCGTCCGGAGCGGGAGGGCCTCTCGGAATAGTCTCTTCTTGTCCCTCCCTCAGCCCCGGACGTGGGGCTGGAGCTCCTGACCCAGCACGGCGGCCCAGCTTCCGACAGGATGGCCTGGCGGCCGAGATGCAGGGGACAAACGCAGGGTGCGCCGTACGGGGCCTTCTGGAGCCGCAGCCTGAGGGGCTCCGGGGGAACGGACAGGGGAGGAGCCGTGCCCTCTCCCCGAGCCTGTTTCCTCGCCTTCGAACCCCTCACCGCAGCGTAGGAATCCAGGCCCAACTGGGGAGGTGGCCGGTGCTGTCTTCAGTGGGTCCCTTCTGCCTCTGTGCCTCAGTCTTCACCCCTGAGAAGTGGGCGCCTACCCTCGCGGAGGGCAGAAGATGCTGCGTGATCGCCGCGTGTGTAAGAGGTGCCGTGCGTGAGGGATGCTCTCGTTACAAATGTTAATGAAGGAGGCAGGGGGGACTGGAGCCCGGGTCTGGGGGCAGCCTCGCCCCACCAAGCTGGCGAGACCCCGGACCAGGGGCCTGGGCCCTGAGCCTCTGTCTCTTGATCTGTAAAAGGCGGTAGCTGCATCAGTTGTCCACAGCCCGCCTGGGATCCGACGTGACGGACAGGTGCCGGGATGACATTTGTGGGTGGGCGATCAGGCCGGGAGGCACCAGCGTTGTCTTTGCCCGAATTTCCCCCCCAGAATGTGGGCCACGGGCCAGCTGGACGTCACCTGGAGGGGCCCTGGACGGAGACAGCCTCGGAGGAAGGCCGGGCCTCTGTGTGGAAGTCCGCTCCGCCCCACAGCGCGTCCTGGGCTGCAGTTAGCTTCTCTGTCGCTTCCCCGAGGGCAGATGTTGGGCGGAGATCTGCCCTCCCGGAGCTGGAAGCGTCAGGATGCGCAGGTGGGGTTTGGAGTCAAGGCACAGCACGAGCTAAGTGCTGTCACCACTGACGTTAATCAGGAGTCGGAGAACCCCAGCCGGGTGACAAGTGGCCTATCGCTGTGCCTCAGTGTCCCCTCCTGTGAAGGGGGGGCAGGGCCCACAGGCTGGAAGGACAGCCGTCTCGGCTGGCCGTGCGCACGGTTGAGGGCCCTGCGGTGATCTGAGTGCGGGGGCCCGGGGCGGGGGTCCCAACGTGGCTGTCAGCCGCTGTTGGGGGAGAAGGGACTCCCGCTGTGTCTTTGCTTCCCGGGAGGGCAGCCAGAGCGGATGATGGCATCCGGCGGGTAAAACGAGCCCATCGGGTGAGGCCCAGCTGGACGCAGGTCACAGGCCCGGACGCCTGATACCCCTGAGAAGGCCACCTTCCCCCCGCTGTCACTGAGCCGTGTTGCTGTGGAGACGGCCCCTGCCGGGCACAGAAGATGCCTTCCGAGCGGGAGGTGGGCAGGCGAGGGTGGCAAGGGGAGCTGGGGGCAGGGCGTCCACGTGTCTGGGGAGCGGGACAATGGCTGCTGGCCGCTGGCCCCTTCAGAGCAGGCCTGTGGCGGTCAGTTTCCCTCCCAACTTCTCCCCAACATTTGAGCTCGCTTTGTGAGAGAGCAAGACACAGGGATCCTTTTTCAGAGGATCACCTCCTTTCTTTCTTGTTGAAAAGTCAGAGGCCACGGGCGCCCGGGTGGCTCAGTCGGCCAAGCGTCCGACTTCGGCTCAGGTCACGATCTCGCGGTCCGTGAGTCCGAGCCCCGCGTCGGGCTCTGGGCTGACGGCTCGGAGCCTGGAGCCCGCTTCCGATTCTGGGTCTCCCTCGCTCTCTGCCCCTCCCCCGCTCCTGCTCTGTCTCTTTCTCTCTCTCTCAAAAATAAACAAACATTGAAAGAGGTCCGAGCCCTTCGCTTTTCCTCGTTCGGTGCAATTTCCTCAAGCCGCGGTGATGGTGGGCCGTGGGCGTGCTGGGGCTGGCAGGGCCCACGCCCTCGGGCCCTGCACTCACCAGCCGCCCCGGGCCACCCGGACGGGGTGTCCCAGACTGAGAAGGGGTGTCACGTGTCCATCCAGACGGGGGCACATCGCGCTACCCCCACGCGGACCTCGGGCCTGTCCCTCTGCGACAGAGGCCACTGGGGTCGGCCTGGGGGAGGGGAGAGGGCCATGGGGCTAGCGGGCTGCTTCTCTCCGCGGGGACGGGAATCTTCTAAACGCTACCGTGGGGTGGTCGCGTGTACCCGTGAGGATGCTGGAAGCCCTGCGGGTGAGCGCTTCAAATGGGTGAATTTCTGGCCCGTGAGAACCGCTTAACGTTGTCAAGCGTCGCATCGATACTGCCTGCACTCAGCACGCGCTGCGAGGTCACTCTGTTGGAGGCCCTGGGTCGGGGGTCCGATTTGGGAGGATTGACAAGGGCTGGCCCTGTAACAGCGGGAACGTGCTTACCGCCGCGGAGCTGTGCGCCGAGCAGTGGTTAAAATAGGACGTTCCGAGTCGTGTGTGTTTTACGCACCGAGGAAGGAAACGCACCTGCCCCGAGGAGGGCTCCCCCCCTACCCCCGTGCGTGCGGCCCTCACCTGTCCGCACCCGGGCCTCCGGGCCTCCCCAGGCCTGACCTCGCGGGCGGGTTACGGAGCCACTGAGCACAAGAGCACAGCCCCTTCCTGGGGGCCTGGGGTTGGAAACCAGTCACCGAAGGGCCGTGCCGTGGGCTCTCCGTCGTGGAAGCAGGGGCCCTGCGTGGGGCCCACAGCCCCCCTCTGGACGAGGCGCCGGCCTCTCGAGCCTGAGGGGGGCCTTTCTCCCAGCGACGTGGGGGGAGAGAACAGACCCCGACCGGGGCGAACGACTGGTCTGCCGAGGGGCCGGCGCAGGAAATCAGGAAGACCTTGCTGCCCCCCTGCTCTCCCAGGGGGCAAACCTGGAACCTTCTGGAAGGCTTGGCCTCCTTGCCCCGTGGGGTTTAGCGAGGACAATACAGACAGCGTCGGCCAGCCGAGCTGCTGTAGTCATGCTCCCATTTCCGCATGTTGGGGGACAGCTGGCGGGCTCGCAGGCACCCCACATGGAGTGGTGGCCCCCCCCCCACCGCCGCGTGAGCTGCAGCCCCAGACTATCCACCCGACAGAAAACAGATGGCCCTTCTTCCTCCGGAGCCCGTGGACCGCGAGCCCCGGGAGTGCTCTGCACCGGTCCAGGGAGGCCGGGACCCCCGCTCCACAGTCTGAGACGCGTCAGCGTCTCCGCCCAGGAAGGAAGTCTGTGCGCCTCCCCCTCCCCCCCTTCCCGCCGGAGGCACAGCTATTGCCCCCCAAATGCAGCTGCCTTCTCCGCAGACCCTCGGCGACCCCCTTCCCGACAGGCCAGGGGAGGCTGGCCGCCGGGAGGGTGGGTGTGGTTGTCTCCGCTTGGCACTGTGGCCACCGGGCCCCCCCTGTCACACGCCTGGCCCCAAGCACGGTCGCCTCTAACCCCAGGTCCCCCGGGCTCCCCTCTGGGCTGGCACGTGGGCCCCTCACCTGCTGGGTCCTGCCGTCCCAGCTTCTCCCCAGGGGCCTCTCCCTTCTGACTGCCCCCCTGCCCCGGCCGCCTCCCAGTCACCCCAGGAGCATCTCCTGAGCCCGGCCGTGTGCCCCAGGGAGAGGGCCTCTCTCCCTCCATCCACGCCTGCCCCGGGGTGTCCAGCGGCCCCCTGCCCCCTTTTTGCATCCTCGGTCTGGACGCAGGACCCCGGACGCCGCCAGCCCGCCCGTCAGGCATTGCCAACGGTTTCCTGACGCCAGCCTTCCCTTCACCCCCTGGGATGCTGTGCAGGGTCTCCGCAAAGTTCACGGCTACTCAGAACCTCAGAAAGTGACCCTGGAAATAGGGTCTTGGCAGATGTCACTGTGTGATCGGACAGAGTGGGGCAGACTCTAAGTACAGAGATCGGCTTTGTCACAAGAAGAGGAAAGGAAAGCGTGGAGGCAGAGGCCGGGGGATGAGGCCACAGGCCGAGGGTGTCGGCCACATTCGAAGCTGGATGGGCGGGAGGGACCCTCCCCCGGGGCCCCAGGAGGGAGTGCGGCCTCTGACTTCTGGTCTCCAGGCTTGGGGGGGCGGTTCGCCACGGGACAGGAGGCCGCTTGGCCCACCGGGGTCTGTCCACACGGCTGGACGGGATCTGGGCCGTCGTGTCTGAGCGTGTCCATACTCCGCTGTGCCCTGTGACGCAGGCGGGGTGAGAGTGGGGGCGCGTGAGGGCCTGGGCGTCACCCCCGCGCCCCTGGCAGCGTCTGCCGGGCCGCTCCAGACCTTGGCTCCCCCCACACTCTCGGGTCCTCTTGGCCTAGACGGGGCCTCCTGAGGGGCGCCCGGCTTGGCCCCGGCAGCCCACTCCCTGGGCGGCGGCTGAGCGGCCCCTCCTGTTTTAAATTGCCGCCTGGTCAGGTTCCCGCCGCCCCCCACCCGGCGGCCCCCCTGGCTTGGCAACGAGATTGTCCTGGTCTGTTTTTCCAGCGGGCGTGGGCCGGGTGGAAAATGACCTCAGAGGGTGGGGAGGCCCGGGAGGCCTGGGGGAGCTCAGAGGGCATCCTGGGGGGACGGCAGGCTCCCCCACGGCGGGCCGAGCCGGGGTCTGCCTTCCAGCACCGTGCCCAGGGTGACGTAGGGGTCACCCGCACTCTCACCCGCCCCGGAGGCCCGCTCGCAATGCAGCCGTGTCCGGCTCCTGTCTGGCCCTGTCCCCCGGGCCGTGTTGAGGGAAGTCTGTCCGGAGGAGGCGAGCGGTGGGCTCTACTCCCACAGCCTGGACACCCGAGCATCAGCCTCAGCCGAGGAGGAGGGATGGACTGTGCCACCTGCTCGGCGGGGCCTGCAGGGCCACTTAGCCATTTGGATGGTCGGGTCTGAAGCTGTGGCTCTGGGCAGTGGGTAGGGGCCACACGGCTCGGGGACAGAGTGATGGCATTGATAAGAACGGCCCTCAGTCAAGGGCCTGCCGGGAAAGAGAACTCCCTTCCCCAGGCATCTGCACCACAGGGAACCGAGTGAGTCCGTGGCGGGGTGCAGAGGAGGGGCGGGGCGTGTAGAGACGGGAACGAGAGAGGGTGGAGAGGGCGTCCCCGGCCTCTCCCATCTCCAGGCTCAGCCCTCCGGGGCCTGGGGCTCAGAGAGTCCGCGGGGGACACCCAAGAGAGGGGCCTGAGGTGAAGCCAGGAGTTGAAGCCAGGTGTCCAGCCTCGGTTGCCAGGTGGACACGGAAGGGACAGACCGCCCCGGCGGAGGGAGGTAGCTCCCTGGGTTGGCGGGTGGCAATCTTTGGCGGTCCTTGGCGTGTGGCCGCATTGCTCCAACCTGTGCCTCCTCCCCTGGGTCTGTGTCTCTCTTCTGTGTCCTATAAGACCCTGGTTAAAGGTGCACCCTGGGTAATCCGGGAGGACGTCACCTGGGAAGCCTTAATTACATCTGCAATTGGGCCTTTTTCCAAATACAGTCATAGTCACCGTCTCTGGCAGACTCCGTTCAGCCCCCTGCAGCTGGGCACACAGGCAGGTCCCAGAGATGATGGGAATTGAGATCCGCTGTGTCCTTCCTCTTGGCATCGCTGGACAGAGGTTGTTGCATGACCTCTGAGTCCTTGCAAGAAAGAGTCCAGGGCAAACTTTCAGGTCCTGTGGGATGTGCCCACCGGTAGAATCATCACCAAATTCAAAGGTCAGGGTTAGGGTAATTTAGGGTTTGCTGTTTTAACCCTTGACTGGTAGTTTTGCTCCCATGAGCCCCTAAGAGCCTAGAGAAGGGAGTTGAAGGCTGTCTGCCCTCCCAGATCACTGCTTCTCAGACCCTTTTAACTCTGTTCATCCATCCATCCACCCAACCCCTTCCATCCATCCATCCATCCCCTTCCATCCATCCATTCATTCCCGTTCATCCATCCATCCATCCATCCACCCAACCCCTTCCATCCCTCCATCCAACCCCGTCCATCCATCCATCCATCCATCCCCTTCCATCCATCCATTCATTCCCTTCTTTCCATCCATCTATCCATTCATCCATCCATCCATCCCCTTCTAGCCATCTATCCATCCATCCAACCCCTTCCATCCATCCATTCATTCCCTTCTTTCCATCCATCTATCCATCCATCCATCCATCCATCCATCCCCTTCTATCCATCCATCCATCCATCCACCCAACCCCTTCCATCCATCCATCCATCCCCTTCCATCCATCCATTCATTCCCTTCCTTCCATCCATCCATCCATCCACCCAACCCTTTCCATCCCTCCATCCCTCCATTCATCCCCTTCTTTCCATCCATCCATCCCCTTCCATCCATCCATTCATTCCCTTCTTTCCACCCATCTATCCATCCATCCATCCATCCCCTTCTAGCCATCTATCCATCCATCCAACCCCTTCCATCCATCCATCCATCCACCCAACCCCTTCCATCCATCCATCCATCCCCTTCTAGCCATCTATCCATCCACCCAACCCCTTCTATCCATCCATCCATCCCCTTCCATCCATCCATCCATCCCCTTCCATCCATCCATTCATTCCCTTCTTTCCATCCATCTATCCATCCATCCATCCATCCATCCCCTTCTAGCCATCCATCCATCCATCCACCCAACCCCTTCCATCCATCCATCCATCCCCTTCCATCCATCCATTCATTCCCTTCCTTCCATCCATCCATCCATCCACCCAACCCTTTCCATCCCTCCATCCCTCCATCCATCTCCTTCTTTCCATCCATCCACCCCCTCCCATCCATCCATTCATTCCCTTCCTTCCATCTATCCATCCATCCATATGTTCATTTACCCCTCTATTTGTCTGTTTTTCCATCTATCTGTCCATCCCTCTGTGTGCTTGACCTTGGGCAAATGATAAATGGGAGGGGAAGTGAGCTCCAGCAAGCCTCACAGTTCACCCTCCTCCCCAGGGCTTCAGCCTCTCTGCTGGCCACCAGGCAGGCAGCCCAGACCACAGCTGTGGGCTCCAGTTGGGAGTCTGGACCTGCTGACTCCTATCACTGCTGCTGAGAAGTGTTTCCAGTTTATAGCAGTGTAATTACTCACCCTCTTTGGACGGGGGAAAGCTCCAGGAGGGAAGATGTATCTGAGGGTCCAAGCTGATTCAGACCAGAGAGAAGAGAACAGCTGGACAAAAGGTGGTTTGGGCAGGAGAGGACGGGCGAGGAGGTGGGTGTGAAAGGGTGGGGGTTCCAGGCTGGGGAGACCCCCACGTGCCCCCAGCAGCCATTGGTCCAGACTGTGCTTGGGCCTGAGGATGAGAGCCAAGCCTAGATGGGCCCCTGGGGGCTGAGGCGTGGGCTTGGCCGTGGAGTGGCCGCTGCGGGCCAGGGTGGCCGGACTGCCAGGGCCCTAGGAGCCCAAGGAGCAGTCACGAGGCCCAATGCAAGGCCAGCTCCATGGTGGCGGTGCGTGACCAGAGCATCTGGACAGAGGTCTAGAGGGGCCTGGCCCTGAGCGGATGCCGTCCAGGGTGCAGGGATGCACACCCTCCGACCTCAGCTTGACGTCATCTGTGTGGGCTCCTGAGGCCAGTGGGGATGGTCTAAGGCTTCCGGCTGTGGAGGCGGACTCAGGGTGCTGTGAGGGGCTGTCTGGGGCTAGGGCGGGGGGGGTGCTTGGCCACGGGGAGCTGCAGGGAGGCTGGGGACCTTGGATTTGACGGGGCCCCGCTTTGTGGAGTTTCGCAGGGAGGAAGGGGTCGTTTGGCGAGGGCCTTCCTCACACTCCCAGCCTCCCTGGGGGGTGCATGGGGGTAAACTGAGGCTCAGTGCCACACAGGTGGGAAGTGGTAGGGCCCACGTCCTCAGCCAGCCCAAGCTGCTGCTGTGGACAGAGGCCAATGAGGAGGCAGGAGCATTGGGGCCGGGCGAGAGCCCGGTCCTGGAGACCCCCAAGGCAGCCACCGTCCCTGGGAGCAAGTGAGCGGAACGGGCCTCTCCCAAGGTCCTGCTAAGCCCACGTGAGCTTGAGGCAGTGGCCTGACATCCCCTACCCCCTGGCGTGGGCTGCGGTGGACAACGGGGCCCTGTTTAGAGCTGGATGAGTGGGCGCTGGGGGGGGAGGGGTAGAGCCCAGAGGGGTCAGAAGGGGCCAGTGTTGTGGGGAGGGGCTCCCGCATTAACCCCCGAAGGAGTCCAGCAGGGTGCACGCAACAGGCCCTGGGGCGGGTCTCGGCTCACCTATAGTGTGCGGGTTAGCGCTGGGGCTGGGCTGTGTCCCCAGGACAAGGGCGCCACGAGGCGTCTGGGCTGGGAGGGGAGCAAGGTTCCCTGGTTCACTTCTGTGTTCCCAGCTGAACGACCCGGAAGTCCTGGGTCTCTGCCCTGCACAGGGGTCCCTGAGGGGACACAGCCGGCCCACGTCAGCTCTTCCCCTCCTCTCCTGCTGCAGCCCACCTGGAGGTCCCCTCCAGGAGGCACATAGACACCCTGGCTTCACTCACATTGGCTGCTGTCCCGTCGCCACCCCCTCGCGCCCCTGCAAGTCAGCCCTGGGACTCCTGCCTCGTGTGGGGTTCCAGGTGGGGGGGGGCGCCTCTGGGACTCTCGCCCAGGGGCTCACAATGCTGAGCAGGCATCCCCGCTCCTCCCGGAGTGGCTGCGCTTTGTGGGGTCCTGGAGTGGGGAGGGGACTAGGAAGGCACTCCGGCGGTCAGAGGGGGCTCAGCCCCCGGCTCCATGGGGGCCCCCACCCTCAGGAACCCAGGAGAGATACTCTGGCAGAAAAGGACGTCAGTTCTGGGGCAGGCGTCTGGGAGAGGTGGACCCCGGGGGGGGGGGGGGGTGGCTGTGATGGAGAGTTAGGGGGGAGGACACCCTGGCAGCCCTCATTCATTTCAGGCTGCACCCCTTCTGGCCGCCATCCTGGAGCCCGGGCCGCCCCGTCTCTGCCGGCCCTGTGAGTTCTGCACACTTGTAATGATCAGGGTCCCCTCCCCTCGCCCGCACCAGCTCAGGGCCCCGTGGTTTCCCAAGGAAGCCCCTCCCCTGCCCCCCCCCCCCCCCCCCCCCCCCCCGGCCACCGTCTGCGGGAACAGCACCGCTTCCTGCCGGGAAAGCTGCGAATCCTGGAGGCGTGGAAAGGAGGAGGGGGCCCAGGAAGCCGAACACCCCGTGGGCAGGGGGGCCGGCTGAGAGATAAGATCTGCCTGGAGACGGTCCCAGCAGCGGCCTCGCCCTCTCTGCCCCGGTTTGTGCGTTCACTGCCCTGGGGGCTCGGGGACACCAGCGTGCGGTCACCTGTGGTTTTCCTCGGCGGTCGCCGGCTGCAGCCCGTGGCTGAGAGGGATGCAAGTCAGGGGGTCCAGGAGGGTCCTGGTTCAGGCCAGGCCTGAACTTGCCCCCAGCCAGGGGGCCTCGGCGAGCACCTTTGCCTCTGTGCACCGGCGGGTCCTTCGCACCCACGCTCGGCCATCGGCTGGCGGGGTTCTCCGAGCTGCTGGGATGGGCGGCCCTAGTGACGTGTCCAATAACACGGCCACTGTGCTGGGGTCCGAGGCGGGCAAGTCGGGACCTGGGTCAAGGGCACGGGAGTACCCACCGTGAGCTCAGCCCTTGTTCTGGGGCCTGGGCTGTTGTCATGGTCCCCAAACCTTGTGACCCTGCCCGGGCCCTCTTCAGGAGAGACTTCTGGAGGCCCGGGGCCCGCCGTAGCCCTGGGGGTGTGGTCCGTGGGAGGAGGTACGTGTCCAGTCAGGGGAGAAGTCAAACCTAAGCCCAGCTCTGCCGTGCCCGAAGCTTGGCCCTCGTGACTTTTACTGGGAGCAGGGTTCAGTCAATGCTCTGTGTGTAGACCCATCCCGGTGACAGCAGAGCCCCCTGGAAGGAACATGCCCTGATTCCCTCACCAACAAAGGAAAGAGCGGCCAAGTTCCCGACCCGCCGTGGCCATGGTGGTGGGAACTTTCTCACAGGAGGACGGGGAGGCCCGATTTGGTGGGGCCGGGAGACCCCGGCAGCCAGACTCTTGCCTTCTCAGGCGGTGGGACCCAGGAAGGGTGGTCTGACCTGCCGAGCGGCCTTCAGCTTCAAGGTCAGGACTCCGAAAACTCCGGGAGCCAGAACCTCTTGGCCGAGTTGCTCCCGGATCCGTGGGCCTCAGAAGCTGCGTGAACAGTAAAAGTTGACAATTGTTTTAAGCGGCTAAGTTCTGGGGTGATTTATTACACAGCTGCCCCGGTCTGCTCGGGCCCCGTCACAAAGCCCCACACAGCAGGGGCAGCTGATATAGCAGAACGCAGCCTCCGGAGGGGGCCTCCAGGTGGGGAAACCGAGGCAGGGGGCCGAGCGGCGTGTCAGGGCCGGAAGGCGGCGGAGCCAGAATTCAAGCCAGGCTGTCGACGGGTCAAGGGTCTTTAGCTGCATTCCTTCCCAACAGACTCCCTGGGCCTGTCCCGCGGAACCGGGCGGAGAAGTCGGGTCTGTGGCGGCTGGACGCCCCCGTGAAAGTGCCGCTGTGCTCTGGGGAGGCCTGCTCTACCCCCCACAGACCCGGGTCAGCAAGTGTGGGGACGCCCACCCCATGCCCTCGTCTGCCACGGCCACAAGGGAGGTGCACGCTCCTTCCCGCACGAGCCTGGGACAGGACGGGCCTCGGCGTGGCCCCGAGAACGAGAGTGTCCTCTTTGTCCTGTGACCTGTGGAAGCAGGGCTCAGAGAGGTTAGGCGCCCTGGCCGAAGCCACACAGCGGGTAGCGAAGCTCGACTTGAATCCAAGTCTAACGAAACCGCGTCTGTTGACGGACAAGGAAGGCTCCGTGTTTGGGTTTTAGGGAAACCGAAGTCTCGTGACGGGAGGTGCGGCCCGCACACCGGGAGCCCGGCCGCGGGACCTCACGGGGCGCAGACGTCCCGCTGCACGAAGGGTCACGTACGTGCACAGCGCCACGGAGGGTCTCGGGTGCGGCCCGGAGGGTCTCGGGTCTCCCGGGGCCCTGAGGCTGGAAGCTTCCTTCTGAGACCGCAGCCAGGCTGGCCCCACCGAGGGCCCCAGCATGTAATTAGGGAAGCGGCCTTGCAGCCGGGGGACCGCAAGCCCCAGTGTCGTAAGCCAAGACGACTTCAGCCAGCCGCTCTGCCAACCCGAGGATGCCTTCCCCCAACACCCGGGCTCCGGGGCCTGGGGACCTGGGCTCCCAGCCGGCGGCCAGCCCTGTGCTTGCTGGACTCCGCCCTGAGGTCTAGAAGCCCTTCCCCCAGCCCCCACCTCCTCCCAGATGATTCACAGCCCCCACCTTGTCCCTGAGGACCCCCAGCCCCCACCTCCTGCCCTGGGGACCTCCCAGGCCCTGGCACCCCCCACCTGTTTTCTGTGTCCCTGGACTGGACTCTCTCGGGGACCTCATGTGAGTGGAATCAGACGGGATTTGTCCTTCCACGGCCGACTCACTGAGCGTCAAGTTCTCAAGGTTCACCCGTGTTGGGGCAGGTGTCGGAAGTCCCTCAGGCTGTCACGGTCCCCGTCGGATGGGCCTTTCATCCATCGACGAGCGTTGAGGTTGCTCGCTCTGCCCAGGTTTTTACTAGTAAAATCCCCTTCTAGTCCTCAGGACCCACCTGTCCAAGGGGTGACGTTTTCTATCCTCAAACTAATCAAAAGAGATCAAGACCCAGAGAGGCTGAGAAGCTCACCGAAATGGCCGGAGAGCGAAGGGAGAAAGGGCACGTCCACGGACGGCCCTCCTGGCCGCCAGGACCCTACCTCATCGTGCCCTGCTCGGTGCCACTGCCCCTCCCTCCCTGTCTGTCCCCCGCCCCGTGTCTGTAAGCCCCAGGGATGGAGGGGAGCGCCCGGCCTTGCTCTCCGCTGCTCCGCTCAGCTGAGCTGTCGGCCGGTAAATGAGACCGGGTCCCGCTCCCTTGCCCACACGGTCCGTCCGGATACATTTTCGAGGCTCCTTGTGCTCTGCACCGTGTGGCTACTGTCCTCCCAAACACCGTTTCCAGTTTCTCTCCCTGTGATCACTCGGTGTGACCGGAAACTAGACGCTGCCCCGCCCCCCCCCCCCCCCCCCCGGGGCGCCACGATCGGTGGTGACGCGGGAGCCGGTCCCCCAGCCCGGGTGTGCGAGCTGGAGCGGGCGTGAAGCCAGGTTCTCCCTGAGGCCCGGTGGCTCCTGGGGACGTCACGCGTGCCCTGCGAGCAGCGGGAACGTGCCGCACGCTTGACGGGGAGCGCTCGTGTCCCGGGCCGGCCCTCCGCCCTCTGTCCTGAGCCCCAGGTTCCTGCAGGGCCCCAGGCTGCCGTCCTTTCACGTTTTGACCGACGGCCAACCCGCAAGGACCACGCACCCCACATCTTCTCAGCTCAGACCGCGTGCTCCCTTTCCGGGGACTCCCTTGTGACGGAGGCAGGGCCAGGCCGTCCGCCGCCTGCGGCCGGGCCCCAGCCTCGTCCGGGGGCGGATGCGCCCCCGAGCGAGCCGTTCTGGCCTTGGTGTCAAGCTTCCGCGAGATCCCTCAGCACGGTCCACCCCCCTGGGTCCCTCAGGGGCCCTCATGCGGCGCTTCCCTTCGGGCGCTCACGTCCCACACTGGTCCCCGTGGGACTCGTGCTCTCCTCTTGCTGACGCCCGGGACGCCAAGGGCCCCTGCATTCGAGGTCCGTTCCCGAGCTCCCTGCTCTGTTCCCGTCAACCCGAATCAACCCGCGAGAATGAATTTAATCAGCCTGGTTATGCACGACTCCGAAACAGCCGGCTAATTCAGTGAAAAGAATCGCCCGCCAGATGTTGGCGGATCACGTAACCAAACGGCCGGTTCTCGACGCCCCGTTCCGGCCGGGGACCCTCAGCGCCACTCGTTTGCCGACTCGGTCAGCAACACCGGCTGAGCGCCCGCGAGCGTCGGCAGCGGGGCTGGGCTGGCGGGACGAGCAGGAGGCGGACGCGCACGCCGCTGGGACAGGACGACGCGCCGTGGGCACGCGCGGTGGTCGGGGAGGCTCCTCAGACGAGGCCGCGGACTGAACGTTCACGCTCCCCACAGATTCTCAGGTGAAATCCCAACTCCCGAGGTCATGTGCTTGCAGGGGGGACTCGGGGAGGTAACTGAGTCATGAGCCTCATGAACGGCCGCTCTACAAGAGGTGCCTCCCACGAAGGGGACACAGCAAGGGGTCTGCTGTCTATGAGCGGTGAAGCAGGTTCTCATCAGACACCGACCTCGGACTGCCAGCCTCCGGAACGTACCAAATAATTGCCGTGTAAGCCCCCAAGAGTGTCAGACCAGCCCAAACAGACCAACTCAGAGGAGGCGGCCGCTTCGACTGCATTTGCTGGATAAGACAGAGACCACGTGCAAAGACCTGGGGTGGAAGAATTCCAGGAAGGGTAAGTGCAAAGGTCCTGTGGCAGGGACAAGCCTCCTTTGCCGTGGTCTCTGCGGCTGGAGGGAGGGAGGCAGGAAGGGTGTTTGGGGGAAGGGAGAAGCGTGGAGCCCACGCAGCAGAAGACCTGAGACGGGGGCAAGGTTGCTGAGCCTTCCTGGTCACCAGGTAACACCCCAGGTGTGGCTGCATTGACCCCAGAGCCCCTTCTTCACACTCAGGAACCCCAGGACAGAGAAAGGTGGGTTTCCTGCCCCAGGGTTCCACTGACCCGGATCCGGGGCTCCTCGCTGCAGCCTCCCCAGGAAGCCTCCAGGCCCCCCTTTGCTGTCCGGGGAAGCCAGAACACCTGAGCCCTGCCCCCCAGTTGGACCCCAGCCCACCCCCCTGCACGTGCACCCCAACGAGAGGCGTTCCGAAGCTGCCGTCTGGCGCTGAGCGCGTCTACCTAAACTTCTCACTCCAAAGCCAACCCCGGGGCCCACCCTTCGCCCAGCGAAGGATTTTTAAATTTTGAGAACTGGAGACAGGCCACGTGGTCCCTGTGCGGCATGAGGCCCACGTGTTCAGGGCCTCACGGCGTCTGGCCAGACACGCACCGTCCACCTGGAGCTGAAGGGGGCCTGGCGCCCTCTGGGGCCTCGGAGCGGGCCACGGGGACAGCTCTAGGCAGCTCGGGGCCACTGCCCACAGATCCACTGCAGGGAGGGGGCCGAGCCCAGTCCTCGGTGGGACAGTGAGGTCCCTGCCTGGGGGTCTAGCTCCTGACTGTCCTGGGTACAGGGCAGTGGGCACCGGCCAGCCCGCTGGGGTCTGGGCAGGGGTGGGGCACCCGTGGGCCTGGGGGGGGGGGGCGTCAGGCTGTCCCCCATGTCCCCGCAGAGCCGCAGGGCGTGACGGGAGCGCGGGTAATTGGGCTCTGGCTGTGATTCGGGCTCCGGGTGGGGGGAGGCTGGCGGGGGAGCGGGCTTGCTCGGCATTAAGCCTGGCTCCGCTGCGCCGGCTGTGGGATTCCGTGTCTGATCCGCCTCCAGATTGGCCCGGGGAAGAAATTGGGGGAGAATCGATTTGTGCCACATCCAGGCGACCGCGGTGGGGGGGGGGGGGGAGCCCCCACCCCATCCCCCCGCCCAGCCCTCTATTTGCCCTCCCCACGCGCCCCCGGCCAGCCTGCTGGCGCCAGGAAAGGTGGGGCTGGGGCCGGTGGTTGAGGCCTGACTGGGGGGGGGGGGGGCGGGGGTCCTGGATGCCCCCAGAGGCAAGAGCCCAGCAGGGTCCCCTGGGGGCGACACTCATCACATGGGGCCTGCATCTGCCAGCCGGCACCAGGGAAGACACGCACACCCTGGCCGGAGCACCTCAAGGACGGGGACCCCCGTGCCGGGGAGCCTCGGACACGGGCACGGGTGAGATGTCGTGTCCCAGATCCTGCGCGGCCAAGAGGGGGACAGACGGACGCCGTGGCCCCAGGCTTTCGTTCCCTTTCTTGGACTCTCAGCACCTGCTATGAGCTGCTACAGGGAGGAGAGGGTGGTCTCAGGCAGGCTTCCTGGAGGAGGCGGCCCTGAGCTGGTGCCAGTGGCACGGGCAGGGGTTGGTGAGCAGGGCTGAGGAGGGAGGAGGGATGCCTGGCAGGAGGTGAGGCCCGCGGGCCCGCGAGACTGTTGGGCTGAACCGCAGAGAGGCAGCGCTCCGTGGGCCCCGGGTGGGCCGCCCTCTCCTGGCTTCAGCGAACAGACGTGCTCTCCCCACGGTCCCGCGGGTCCACGCTGCCTCACGCCCGGCTGAGCTCTCTCAATCGCCTGGAACATGTCTCCCTGACACCCTGGCTTCCCCGAGCGCGCCAGTCGGCCCAACAGGCTGGCACCGTGCGCCGAGCCCCTTCCGGACCGCCAGCCCCAGGGGGGCCTCCTCGGCCGGGCCCAGGCGGAGGGGCGGGCAGAGCTGGGCAGGAGGCCCGGCTGAGATGCTGGGGAGGGTTTTGGCCTCAGAGCCAAGAGGTTTGCCTGGCTCTCTAGGCCGGCGGCGAGGGGTGCTCTGCACGGAGCCAGCCCCCCTTGAGCGGCGTGGGGGGCAGTGAGCACAGGAGCCCCCCGGGAGTGTCCTCCTCGGAAAGAGGCCAAAGCGGGGCGCGGCCCAGGACGGGGCATCCCACACAGACCCTGCAGCGCAGCCCTGAGGCATTGGCAGGCCCGGGCCTCGGTTTTCTCATCTGTAAAATGGGACCATCTGGGTTCCTGTTGGGCCTCTCAAGACCGTTGCGCAGAGCTGATAAGGGCAGGTGGCTTTGTGTCCATGGCAGGGCTGGGCTGCAGGAGGGTGTGTGTTACCGTCCATGCCCCTGCAGCCCCAGGAGAGCCCAGGCCCGGGCCAAGTGTTATTTTGACTCAGATGCTGCCGCTGGGGCGGACTGTTTCTGCCTTTCGCTTCTGTCGCATCCTGTACGTTAAACAGCATTCACGCAAACCTCTCGTTTTGAGGAATAACCACACCGACACCAGCCATGAGGCCCCAGGGGCGCTGGAGGGCGGGCGCCGCCTGCTGGCCTGGGCACGGGACCCGGGGCCCGGGGCGGTGGGGGTGGGGTTGGAAGCAACCTGACCCTGGACCCCCGGTCTGGCCCGAGAGCCGTGGTGGAGCTCGCCCAGCGTCGAGTTGCCAGAGGCCTGCCTGACCGTCAGGCCGGATGCAGCCGTCCTTACCTCACGCCACGGTGGGCAGGGAGGCCGGCGTCGGCCCCCCGTGTGCTCCCAGCCGGTGTGGGGGTGCAGGGCCCCGGGGGAAGCCGAGCCCCAGCCTCGCCCCTCCCCCGGAGAGGCCGGCCCGGGGTCCAGCCCAGGGCAGCCGGGCGCCGGCTCACTGCCCGGGGTGAGAGGCCTGGGGGTGGGAGGGGGGCTGTGAGCCGAGTCGGAGGCCAAGGAAGGGGCAGCCCAAGGCCCTCCCGGTGGCCCACGCTGCCAGCCGCCGGCCGGTCTGCCACAGGCCAGCCAGGTGGGCAGAGGGGCACCTCAGAGAGGCCCCCGGCGGCCAGGGAGGGCCCGAGGGTATGTGAGGTCTTTCCGGCGTGGCTCTGACCCTGGGCCGGCCCTATCCCTGGGGTAGCTCGCGTCATACGCTCTCAGCCACCCTGGGGCGGTTCTGGTGCAGATGGAGAGACCGAGGCGCAGGGGGGCCAAGTCGGGGTGTGAATCTCAGGCCTGCTCTCGCCCAGGGGCTGCCCTCGGCCGTGCTTGGCTCCTGGGGGCCCACCCCCTGCCCCTCCCGCCTCTCACCACCTCCAGGAAGCTGCCAGGACTGCTCTGCTCAGAGCCGGCCCCCCGTTGCCAGCCCCAGCCACCGCCCAGGCCGCAGCGACAGCATCCAAGTCCCGGGTGTGGCCGGGCGCTGGCCCGGGGCCGGCAGCGGGGCGAGGGCCGCCTCGCCACATGCTGTCCAGGCCAAGCGGGCGGGGCTGGGGTCGGGAGAATGGGTGCCTTCATGCTGTAGCCCCGGCTCTGTGTGTGCCGTGCCCTGGCCCGGCCCGGCCCACCCGTGCCCCCGCCCCGCCAGTACCCGCGGTGCCCTCCTCCGCTCGCGCGGCTGGCGGCAGGGCCTCCCCGTGCGGGACCGGGCAGCCACCTGCCGCCCACAGCCGCAGCCACACAATGGGGCCCTTGTGCGCGGGCGGCCGGCGGGCGGCGGGCAGCGCCTCCCGGCCCACCCCGGGCTCAGAGCCCCGTTGTGTGGGGTGGTTGCCCGGGCGGGCAGCACGGAGCCGGACGGGCAGGCCCCGCCCGAGCTGGGCCGCGGCGCAGCCGGGCCCCTGCCCCCAGCCCCGTGCGGCTCCTGGCCCGGCACCCCCCTGAGGAGAGGGTGGGGCTTACCCGGGACGCGAGCTGCATGTCTTGGGCCCCTTCCCAGGGTGTCTGGGCTTCACCTGGAGCTGGGCACCGGCCATGTGCCGCCAGCCGCCCCTGGCTTCCCTCGGGTCCCCAGACCTCAGCTCCCCACAGCCGGGAGGCGCTCTGTGGACACTAAAGCCGCCCCAGGTGCTGTCCTGCTGCTCCCGGGACGTGTCCCGAACACGCTCTGTTGGGAAGGGGTCCCCCAAAGAGCCTGCTGGGTGCAGCTCCGCGGATAGTTACCAAGCCGAGGAGGGCTGGCTGTGTCCCCCCCCCCCCCCGGAGGCCTGGGTGCGTCTAGCCTAGCACCGGGGTGCTGGGGACCTCGTCCCGAGATCCTGCTGAACATCCCGGGGAGTCACAGAACGACCAGCACCCCCTCCAGGCAAAGAACCTTCGAGTGCTGAGGTTCTTGGGGGCCTAGACCCCACAGATCCTCAGAGGGGACCAAGGCCACTCTTCCTCTGACCGCCTGGGCTCTGTGGGGTGGGCAAGGGGATTTATCACAGGGTCCTCTTCCCAAGCATGGGGTAAGGCAGGTGACCGCAGAGCCCACATGAGACAAAGGACAGACAGACCTCACATCTCTGGAGCTCAGCATATGCAGGAGGCCATCTGCCTTGGGAGAGTGAAAGCGCAGAGAAGCTGAACTGAGCGCTGGAACAGTCAGGAAAGCAGAGTGCTGGATCCAGCCGTGCCTGAAGCCATCCTCCCAGCTTCAGGATCCAGAAACGTGTGTGTGCTTTTCACTCACTCCCTTCATCAGGGAGACGGATGTTTCTGTTAGTTGCCTCGGAGGACTTCAGGATGTCGAGCCGATCCCAGGAGCAGGGAGGAGCACTGGGGATGAGCTCCGGGGCCTGTGACAGGTGAGCACCAGTCCCTTTGCTCCTCCAGGTGGACCAAGGCTTCGGGGGCCCAGGTACTGCTTCGGCTGCCTGTGGCCTTGTCTGTGTGTTCTCCCGAGAAGCATGTCGGACCTACTCTGGCCTAGCAGGCCTAGCAGGCTCTATTCCCCTCCCCCCCCCCCACTGGAGGGTCACCAAGTGGCCCCCTCCCCCCTGGGGATCTAGAGACTGGGCCCCCACTTCTCAGGCCAGCACGTCCTAAGCAGGTCGATGCTGCGGCTGTGGGGGGCTCCGCGAAGGGCCTCCACGTAGCTGGGCCTGCTTCAGGCGGTGGGGGAGGGCTCCGAGCAGGGGTGTCCTTGTCCTCCAGCCTGCACGTGGCCACTAACCCCCTTGTCTGACCCCCAAGGCCGCTGCTCCCCGAAGGGGTTGTCCAGTGTCCCCTGGTCACACCTGACTGCAGCCTCACGGCCCCCCAGGACAGCTCCAGGGGCAGCTGGGAGGAAGGGCCACGACCCTCCCTGGGCTCAGGACCCCACAGCGCCCCCAGTGCCCCACCCTTCTTCCTTCGGCACCCCGCCCCCACCGGCTGCACTGTTGGCTGTTGCAGAGGTAACTCCGTGACACTATTCCTGGGGTTCTTTCCTGGCAAGAGGGGGTTAGGGGGCTCGGCCCTACTCTGGGGCAGTGGCAGCCGCTCAGTGGCCGGGGGCCCCAGCTCGGCCCCTGGGGGGAGCCCTGTGAGGGCAGTGGCCTCCACTTGGGGACGCCTCGCCTCCCAGCTCTCCTCAGCGGATGAGGGGCGATCCCTGAGTCCAGGGGTTTCCTGGGGGGCGTCCGCTGTGCCTCCCAGTTCAGAAACGGTGCCCGCAGCCCGGCGCCCACTGGAGCGTTGGGACAGCAGCCCAGGCCCACCCCCCAGCCAGCCCCCTCCCAGCTGTTCCAGGCAGCCCTGCTTCCCCCGGGACCTTTGCAAAGCAGAGGATTTCCTCCAGCCCGGGGTCCACAGCTGCACTCACACGTGTGCAGGGAGGAGGGTGGGGCGAGGTGAGGGCCGTGTGCCCGAGCCCCTCCCCAGCTGGCCTGGGGCTGACACGGGTTCCCGAGCCCCACGGCCAGGCAACCCACAGCCGCGGGGCCCCCCTCACAGGACACAGAGCCCGGAGGCCTCGGCCCAGCACCGACGGGGGTGGCGGGCCCTGCCCTGAGGTCCCTAACCATCTGTGAATGTTTCATTTTGCACTGGGCTCCTCAGGCCTGTGTTCTTTCCCGAATGCGGGGGTCAGGGGTCAGGAAGCACCCCGCCAGCAGCACTGGGTCCTGGGCTGGTCGTGGCCCCCGAGGGCTCCTCCCGATCGGCGCGGTGCCTGGCGCTATCAGGGGAGTGAGAGACAGGTTGCAGCCGCTGCTGTCTCAGTGGGGCCCCCGCCTGTCACCCCGATAACCCGGCCGCCGGGAGAGCCGGCAGAGCCCGGGAGGCAGGCCCACGCCTGTCCCCCCTCAGCTGCCCCCTGCACCCTCCTGGGCCCCGCACCCCATGAGCCCACCCATCCGCTCTGCCGGGACCCAGGGGGGAGGGGAGGCCAGGCCTGGGGCCGCTGGTTCTGTCCAGGGCTGGGTGGGGGCCAGGGAGTGTGGTCAGCGCAGGGCTGTTTACATCAAGGAGTCCTGCCCGCACAGACCCCTGCAGCCCCGATCTTTATGATCTAGTTTTGGTGGAGATCGGCCAAGAGGTCACAAGACAGGGCGGGGCCGGCAGGTGGGGGGCCCGTGAGGGGGACGGTCCCGCAGCCCTTGCTGCCCGATCAGGGTGGTCCATGCCCGGGAGGGGCAGACCTGGCCCCTCAGCTGGCCCCAAGCCCCCTCGGTCACTGGGTCTTCCTGAAGTCACCCTCTCGCTCCGTCAGAGTCCGCACGAAGTCCCCACTTCGTTCAAGTGCCCTGGGCCGGGCTGTGGAGGAAGGGGCTGGGAGGGGGGCGGCCTCCCTCCCCTCACTCCTGCTCCTGGAATCTGGCCCAGTCTGGGCCCTGGCTTCCTTGCCCAGGGCACAGGATGATCGTCATGTCTCCATCAGATGGTCGTGTGAGAGCAGAGTGCAAATTTGTGCCGCGGTCT
Source organism: Leopardus geoffroyi (assembly GCF_018350155.1). NCBI lineage: Eukaryota > Metazoa > Chordata > Mammalia > Carnivora > Felidae > Leopardus > Leopardus geoffroyi. The sequence goes on along the minus strand of NC_059340.1, from coordinate 41,096,340 downwards.
GAACGGCGTGCGCCGTCCGCAGCCCACGGAGTTTGGTAGAGGTCGCCCCTCAGAGCCCTGTGTGCGAGGGGAGGCCATGAGCGCCCGGTGTGGACATGAGGCACGTGAAACCAGCCGCGCCCAGTGGGCGCTGAATGACCTTCCCTGGAGCCCTCCTGGTGGGGCCGGTCCGGCCAGAGGCAAGACTCGCAGCGTGGGCCCTGATGTCTGCCCTCGGGGAGGTGGGACGCCCACGGGCGCCCGGCCCGCGCGTCCGGCCAGGGCACCTGAGGTTTCGGGGACCAGCCTGCCAGTGGAGCTGCCGCTGGCCCCGGGACAGACGCGTCCGAGACGAGGAATGGTAGGACAATCTGGCTGAAATGAAGCTCTTAATAGGAAAACCACTTTCGCGGGAACACATGATATGCGGCCAGCCGGCGCGGACACATGGGGGTCTGGGAAGGAATGAGATCCGGAGAGACAAACGGATCCATGCGGAGCCGCCCCAGACCTGCTGCTGAATTATTAAACTCCTGAGCGGGGAAAAGTGATAAAATAAACATCCACCGCCCCAGCCCCTCTCAGAAGTGAAGGGTTCCCGGAGATGGGAAATCCAGACCGTGCGGGGAGCCGCTCCGTCCGAGTAAAACCATCAGATGTTTGCTTGAAACGAAGCCCAGATAAATCACCTGTTTCAAGCCGGCTAGCCACCTTGCGGCTGGGCCCTGGGCTGGAAGGGCGGCTGACGGATTGGGTGCCGGGGCAGGGGCGCCGCGTCACGGTGCCCGAAGCTAGGAAGGGGCCGGACCTTGTCCGCCTGTGGTGTCTGGCCGAGGCCTCCTGTCGTGAGGGGGTCAGGAGGGGGCCGGGCTGGGGAAGCCGGAATGCCCACCCCCGCGTCTTCGTGCAAGGCAGCCCAGGGAGTCAGCTGGCCACCGGGGTCCAGGAGGCCAGGCTGCCGGGTGGCTGAGGTCTGAGGTTGACCTGACTCCTCTCAGGAGTGGCCTGGAGCCTCATTCAGAGGCCCGAGCGGCCCCAGGCTGGGTGCTATTCGGGGCGATCTTTAGATGTCACCCAGCTCCTTCAGCAAACACGGCACCCACAGGCCACGGTGTCAGCCTCTCCCGATGGGGTGACCAGGGCTCAACCCCCCGCGGAGCCACGCTGCCCAGCCCCCACTGTGTCCCCACAGAGCCTTCCCCCCGGGGTCTGCAGCCCCGCCCTGAGCCTTTGGCTCCCGTCCTCGACCTCTCATGGCAGCCACCAGCTCCCCTGGCTGAGCCCGCATCCCTGAGTGCCACCACGCCTGGGCTTGGCCGGCATGAGGGTTTACTCCCTCCCGCTGATAACCGGGGCCCCGGGAGGGAGACGTGGGCTCAGTGGAAACACGTCTCTCGGGGCAGACATGTGCTGGTGGCCTCAGCGGGCTTGCCTGGAGGACAAGCAGGCGGGTCTCTGACCCTGGAGCCTGGGGCGTCTGTGGACCGGCCGCCCCTGAACTGGAGTCTCTGCCCTCAGGACAAGCGGTCCCTCCACAGTGCGGGTTTGAGCTCGGTGCACAGGCCTTCAGGGAAGCGCCCGCCCTGCCCGGTGACGCTGCCCACGAGCGAGCACCGTGGAGGCCACTGAGCTGGCTCAGCGCTCGTGGGGGGTCAGGGACGAGGCTGACGTCCGGGGGACGGCAGGGCCAGTGGACAGCTCAGAGGTGGGCCTGCCGGGCACCTCCTGGGCACCGGGCACCAGGAAGCCACTCGGCAGTTTCCTGCTGCGTCCAGGGACCGAGGGCGTGTGCCGGTTAAACGCTCCCCGCAAGGGGGGGGGGGCTTGAAAACAACACGAATTCATTCTCTCATAGTCCAGCACCCATCAGAGGCACCCCAAGACAGAGGGGCGCCCCTCGATAAACATTCACAAGTGGCCTGACAGCGTAGGGACCCCCTCCTGTCGCGGCGGAAACGGAGCGGACGGTGCCTTGACCAAGGCACGCCGTCTGGGTTTGCACCACTGGCCTCGAAGGGCTGGGTGGTGTGGCGGGTGGCAGATGTCCTTCCCGGCTCTGTCTGTAGCGAGCGCTCGGCCGGCCTTGCTGCCGCAGGCCCGAGGACCCCTAAGGTCCTGCCCCCAGCCCAGGACCCCCAAGGCCTAGCGGATGAGGGCACGGGGCCCCCGTACCCCTGGGACTGGCCCTTGGCAGACCGGACTGGGCCACGGAGGGCCCACCTGCTCCAGGCTAGGTGGGGGCTTCCGGGCCTGCAGCTGTTGGCCCCCGGGACAGACACGGCCTCCCCGGCAACAGCTGGGCCGGAGACGAGAGGGCCAGGGGAGCCCAGAGCCCGGGCCGCCCCGCCTGGGGGATCAGTTACAGTGAGTGCAGATGCTTGTGGACAGGGCTGAGGGGGGTGACTGCAGATGCCTGGGGGCAGGGCTGACGGGGTGAGGAGGATAAGGAGGGAGGGGCTGCAGGGGGAGGCCTGCATGGCGGAGAGCGCAGGGCTGAGCCCTGCCCAGGCCCCCCACCACGCTGCTCCCGGATAGGGGTGGGGAGCACGAACACAGCTCCTGGGGCTGCACGCGCTCAGGGGTTCAAGCTGCGTATAGGAAACCATCCTTGGGGCTGCTTACTTGTGACGATGTCGGGCCTTCCCTCTTCCGAGCCTGAATCTCTGCTCGGCAACCGTGGCTGACCCCTCCCCCGGTGCCGGAAAACCCCCTCCCCTGGGCAGCGAACATCAACACCCAGCAGCTGCCCTCACCCCCTCCCCAAGGCTGACATGTGCCGACCAGCGTCCTGGGGCTGAGCAGAGGCGGGGCGGGTGTGGGGGCGAGGCAGAGGCCGGGGGCCTCAGTGAGGGACCCCGGAGGGAGGGGGCGCCTGAGCAAAGTCGGGGGCGTTCACGGTTGTCATCCGTGCCCAGGGGGCCAGGAGGAGGCTGCTCCTGTGTGGCACAGCATGGTTGCCTAGGGCCCCTCGGCCAGGGCCACAGCAGCATACCGCAGGTGCCCGCAGGCGTGCAGGGTTACCGCAAGCATCCGCGTGGTGCCGCCTTGCAAACTTCCTGCTGCCTTGCGCCCTGAAGCCTGAGTTTTGGGGGTCCCGTCACAACCACGGGCCAGAGCCTCCCCGGGGGCCCCCTGACTGCAAACGGTCAGCACCGCAGACTCCCCTCCTTCAGGCCCGGGGCAGCCAGACTCTTACATGAAGGTCTCTTACTCGCCCTGCTAAGTGAGTCTGCAGACCCTCCAGATTCACTCGAGCTGGGGCACGCCCAACCCCAAGGGCAGGGGTCTGCACCATCTGGTCTGCCAGCATCTCGGGACGCCGGAGCACTGCCCACCTGCCCACCTGGCCACAGTCCCTGATGGCCAGTTCAGTGAGGGACAGGCTGACACACAGGGCCAAGGACTCCCTGGCCGGGCCAAATGGGGCCGAGCGGCCGGTTTGTGGGATTTGGGGATTTTGAACCAGCTGCTGTGGCAGGTGTGGCCGGCCCGGCTGAGCAGAGTCCACCAGCCACCGGGAGGGTCGCCAGCCAGCTGCTGGAGGGTGCGGGGCAGCCGGGCTGGCCCCTTGCCCGGGCAGCAAAGCCCACAGAGGGTGGACGGGGCTGGGGGTGGCTGACCTCCACTCCCCACCGGCGCAGGGATGACGACCCAGCTCCCCCGGGGCCAGCGAGATCAGTGACGCCGGGCCTCGGCCGGAAAGCCCAGGTTCTCAATCCCGATGACGTGGGAAATCCTAACCAGGAAGCAGGGAGGACATCCCCCTCCCCAATCTTGAGGTCTCAGGCAAGACTCGGCGGCCCTGGTTTGTGATGGGAGCGTTTGTGAACTGCTTGCGCCCCCAGGTGGCGAGTGCCTGCTTTGCTCTGAGTGATTCGCTGATGGGGGCCCTAGAGATGAAGGAGCCCAGGCCTGGGCCTGGCAGCACAGCACGGTGGTCCACTGAGAGCACAGAATCAGAAGGGACCCTGTCCTCTCCCTCAGGGACACTACTGGTTGTTATCAACAGCCCCAGGCAGGGCAGGTGCTTGATGGGGACAGGTTTGGGGACAAAGAGGAGGCTGCCTCTGGCGGGGGTCCCCAGATCTGGCCCCAGAAAAGGGTATCAGTGCCAGAAAGCAAGGACAACGGGGCTTAGGCCTTGGGTAGCTTGCCAGGTGTTAACAGCCCTTGTCCTATGGCCAGGTGGGCCCAGCCAGCCCCCCGGCGACAGGCCCCAGCTGTCCCCCTTACAGAAATGGTGAGCACCTCCGGGAGGGGCTGGGGCCTGGCTGTGGACGAGCAGTCACAGACCTGCAGGCAGGTCCCCAGGGAGTGGGCAGAGGAGAGACCAGCTTGAGAAAGTCCTCTGCCCCCTCCTCTCCCCAGGGTGTCTATGCCACCCACAGCTAGAGCCCCTAATGCCCATGGCACTGGTACCCAAGAGAAGGGCTTGCCCGTGGAGGGCTGTGGGGCAGGGGGAGGTGAGGTGCTGGAGGGGCACTGTAGAGGGACCTTCCAATGGAGGGGTCCCCAGAAACCCCAGAACAGGCTTCCAGAGGTCTGGGGACAGACAGACTTGGGTCTACCGGCTCTCCTGGAAACTTAGGGCAGTAATTATGACCCGATGTAGCTAAGGAGAACATAGGCTCAGAGAGGTTGAGCGAGCAGCTGAGGCCACACGGGAGCTTTGGGCTTACCGCCAGGCTGTAGAAGTGGCCGAGGGGCCGTGGGCGGGACCGGGGGCTGTGGGCAGGGTCGCGATGCCCAGGGTTGTGCTCGGGGCGGGGCAGGAGGCTGTGGGCAGTGTCGTGACGCCCAGGGTTGTGCTCGGGGCGGGGGCGTGGGCGGGGCCGGAGGCTGTGGGCAGGGTCGTGATGCCCAGGGTTGTGCTCGGGGCGGGGCCGGAGGTTGTAGGCAGGGTCGTGACGCCCAGGATTGTGCTCGGAGCGGGGCCGCGGGCGGGGCCGGAGGCTGTGGGCAGGGTCGGGATGCCCAGGGTTGTGCTCGGGGCGGGGCCGCGGGCGGGGCCGGAGGCTGTGGGCAGGGTCGGGATGCCCAGGGTTGTGCTCGGGGCGGGGCCGCGGGCGGGGCCGGAGGCTGTGGGCAGGGTCGGGATGCCCAGGGTTGTGCTGGGGGCGGGGCCGTGGGCGGGGCCGGAGGCTGTGCGCAGGGCCGTGATTCGGGCAGGGGGCGGTGGGTTGCGCCCGGGGCCGAGCCGTGGGGAGGGCTGGAGGCTGTGGGCAGTGTCGTGACGCCCAGGGTTGTGCTTGGGGCGGGGCCGGAGGCTGTGGGCAGAGTCGTGACGCCCAGGGTTGGGCTCGGGGCGGGGCCGTGGGCGGGGCCGGAGGCTGTAGGCAGGGTCGTGACGCCCAGGGTTGTGCTCGGGGAGGGGCCGTGGGCGGGGCCGGAGGCTGTAGGCAGGGTCGTGACGCCCAGGGTTGTGCTCGGGGAGGGGCCGTGGGCGGGGCCGGAGGCTGTGGGCAGGGCCGTGATTCGGGCGGGGGTGTGGTTGTGCCCGGGGCCGAACCGTGGGCAGGGCTGGAGGCTGTGGGCAGGGTCGGGATGCCCAGCGTTGTGCTCGGGGCGGGGCCGTGGGAGGGGCCGCAGGCTGTGGGCAGGGCCGTGATTCGGGCGGGGGTGGGGGGGTGGGGGAAGGGTTGTGCCCGGGGCCGAGCCGTGGGCAGGGCTGCAGGCTGTGGGCAGTGTCGTGAGGCCAGGGGTTGTCCTCGGGGCGGGGCGGCGGGCGGGGCCGGAGGCTGTAGGCAGGGTCGTGACGCCCAGGGTTGTGCTCGGGGTGGGGCCGTGGGCGGGGCCAGGGGCGGGGCCTAGGGACTCCAGCCCGGAGCTCTCGTCCTTCCCACCCTCGCCCGCGGTTAGGGGGGCCCTATGGCTGGGGGCGGCCTGCCTCCCGCTGTGACCAGCAGATGGTGCCAGAGGCCGGCCGATGTCGAGGCCTCCTCTGACTCGGAGACCAGCTGGCTGGGGGCCGAGTGTGCAGGGCTTCCAGTGTCTCTCCGGGTCTGGGCCTAGCAGGGGAGAGATGGGACACGGCCTAAGGAGAGGAGTGGGCACAGCTACTGGGCAGCCCCTGCCTGGGGACCCGGCGGTGCGGACATGAGACCCTGGCTCTGACACCTCCAGACTGCCAGCAGGGGCGGCAGTTCCCCTGGGGGAGGGTAGACTGGGGTCTGCGCCCTCCCAGAAACCCCAGGGGAGGGGAAGCGGGTCCGGAGTTTCCTGTGGCTGTGCCTTCCGCTCCGCCTTCCAAGCTGTCCCTTCAAGGGCCTGGTGGGAGTGGGCAGGATCGAGGTGTGGGGAGGAAGGGGAGAGGTGGGGCATCACCCACAGCAGGGGGTCCAGGGCAGACGGAGGGAACTGTGTCAGGTGGGGGGTTTGACCCTTGTGTCTCTGCCTCTGCCCCGCTTCACAGTGCCATCACCCCCCCTTCCCCCTGCAGCAATGGTGAGAGCCTCTAATTTGTCCTTGAGGCCTTCATTTGCTTTTCAGCCAATTATCACCACCTTAGCTTAATATTCTGACTGCACAGGGAGGGGAGGTCTGCATAGCTTTGAACACTTCCTGTGGACACGGAGCCCCCCTCCAACCTTGGCTCCTGCATCTTGGCCCACCCCCACCCCTCAAACGCCTGCTGCGAAGCAGTAAGGGGTCAAGGCCGAGTCCCAGGGAGAGCTGGCTGCTGACTCTGGAGGCCCTCTTCGTCCTGCCCTGTCCAGCCGGAGCCTGGAGGGTAGTTCACAGGCCTGCCTGGGAGCCCCACTCTGGCTGCAGGCTACTCCTCGTGGCAGAAACCCTGACCACCACCACTGCCCCCCCCAATCCATCAGGGTTCCCCGGAGAATTCTGGGAGAACTGACTGCAGGTCAGGATCTGCAGGATCCTCAGGATCAGAGGAGCCCTCCCAATACCTACTGAGGCCAGGAGTCAACACCCAGTGACTCCAGCACCAGCCCAGGGCTTGGCTCTTGCCGGGTCGATAACAGAGCTGGCCTGGCACTCAGAGTGAGGACATCTCAGGTATCCCCTCCTCCTGGGGGCATCCTTCGAGCCATTCCCCAGGGAGTCCAGCAGCCTGGCTGATGGGGGAGGGTGGGCACAGCCCCTCCCCGGGGCTTTATCTCTACTGGGAGGCGGGCTAGTTTCCCCAACCCCAGGCGCTGCCCCACAGGGAGCAGCCCTAAGCCCTAAGGAGAAGCTTGCCGAGGAGCAGCCCAGCCCAGGGGTCGCTGTAGCCGGCGACTGCACTCTGGTCCTCAGAGACTGGTGGGGGGCATTAAACTATGTCCCCAGAAGATCCGTCTAAGTCCTCTCCCCTGTAACTGAGAGTACATAAGCTCTTTGGAGATGCTTTCAAGGTGAATCAGGGTCATCTTGGATCAGGGGGGGCCCTGAACCCGTAACTAGCGCTCCCATAGGAAGACAGAGCCCTGGACACAGACACACAGAGAGGGGGTCCCTACAGGGAGAGCAGGCACGAGCCTAGTCCTACCGTGTCTTCTGGTGAAGCTCGGTGGGGGAGCCACCCAGCCGATGCTCCCCACCCCCCACTCCAGCCACCAGGGGCATACCAGGCAGCTGGGGCCTCTGGTCACTTCTTGGGCTCCTGGTGAATCTGGGCAAACATTGGCCACCCCTGGAGAGGCTGCAGCCTCGGTGCGTGGCTCTGGTGGGTGACTCGGGCCTGGCGGGGCCCAGAGCCGGTTCCCGAGCCACCCCAAATCGCTGGCTGCAGGCATCTGCTCCTGTCGGCCTGGTGTTCTCCCACCGCTGGTGCCTTCCGGGCTCCGGGCCCAGGTCACCCATCGCCAGGCCTGGAGATGGGGGCTGAGGGAACGAGGTCATGTGCCCTGGGGGGGTCCCGGGTCTCTGCGAGGCGAGCCTGAGTCACGACATAGCATGCTCGTGGGATGTAATTCGATGCAGCGCTTTCTTGAGGTGGAAATTCCTCCTTCGCCCAGAAACCTGAGGCTCTTAAAGCCCCCAACCACTTAGATGGGACCCACCCACAGCACGAGGCTCGTCTCCTTTACTTAAAACCACCTGCCGGTAGACGTTAGCCACAATCACAAACACCTTTCCAGCGACATACGTACCAGCGTGTGACTGAGTAACCAAGAAATGGAGCCTCGCCGAGTGGACCCAGAAAACTAACCACCGCAGCCTGTATCGTTATTGTTAATTCTCATTATGTTTATTTTTTCCCCTTTATAGATGGAAGCAGGGGCTTGGAGGTGGCTGCTGTCCTGGTCAGGGCTAAGCCGGGGCCGCCCAGCTGCACCCATCCATGGGCCTTCCTGAGACCAGGTTGCTGGGCAGTGATGTGTTGCCCACAGAGATACACCCACTGGCCCAGACCATCAGGCCAGCACGTCCGGGGTGGGGGTGGTGGGGCCAGCATGTCTGGCAGGGAACAGCATGTCCTGGAGGGACCAGCACATCCAGGGAGGGTAGCATGTCCGGCGGGGGGGAGGCCAGCACATCCGGGGGGCATAGCACATCCAAGGGGGATAGCATGTCCAGCGGGGGCGGGGGCAGCACGTCCAGGGGGGACAGCATGTTTGGGGGGCCAGCTGGCCCGGAGGGGTGGCCGGCACCCTGGGGTCAGGGCAGCTGCCAGGGCAGTTCGAGGCCCCAGGGCACTGGGGGGCTCCCGGTGGCCGTACTTGGCCCATGCCCTGCATATCTGTCATTTGCTGCCGACGTGTGTGAGCCGGGCAATGCATGTAAAAAGCTTTTGTCTTGAGAAAAATCAGAAGCGTTTTTGCTGGGCCTGTGTTCCCAAAGGGCAGCCATGGGCTGGAGCTCAGGGACCCCCACTTAGCGGGGTGCAGACAGCCCAGCCCCAGGCCTCTGCTGCCTGGATGTGGAGGAGAGCCAGGCCCCAAGCTTTGCCACCAAGGTGAGGCAGTGCTCGGGTCTGTGTTTCCATGCTGACTTCTTAATGACCTGTTCTCTAATGAGGAATTCTGTCTCCAGATGCCGTTTGACTCTCAGACGTAAATGGGATGAAATAAGGGAATGAGTCACTGAATTCTGACATCTTAGAAAAGATCGCATTCCGTTGGCATCGGATGAGCAAATTGGGCTTTTTTATTGATGGAAAAGTTCACTGGTGTGAACAAATCAGAGGAGAGGTGTTCCTTTTGATTCGCCTCTGAGTGGGAAATCAAGTGACTTGAATGGGCCTCGAGTGTGTCAACATCAAAACCCAAGGATTGTGGAAACTGAAAATGTCCTGTGGCCACAGCGTGTGTGCCAGGGGCATGGGGACAGGATGAGGCAGTGCCCCTCAGCAGGCAACCCTTCCTTCTACCTGGGAGCTGAGGCCACGGGGCACAAGGCAGGCAGTCAGGACGGGAGACCAGAGCCCAGGGAAGGTACAGGGGATTAGCCCGCATGAGGAGTGCCAGGCCAACGGGCAGAGAAGGAGGGAGGGAGGGTTGAGCCTGGTTTCCTGCCCTGGGGCCATCTTACCACCTTATCACAAACTGGTGGCTCAGGGAACAGAAATCCAGCCGCTCACAGTCTGGAGACCCAAAGTCAGAGATCCAGGGGGGCAGGGCCAAGCCCCTCACCCCGAGGGGCTCAGGGGGAGGCTCCCTCCTGCCTCTTCCAGCTTCTAGGGGCTCCAGGCTCCGCCTCCATTTTCATGTGGCTTCCCTCTGTGTCTGTGTCTCTCCTCTTCTTCTAAGGACACTTGTCATTGGATCCAGGGCACTTATAATGCAGGATGGCCTCGTCTCCAAATATGTCCCTAATTACATATACAGAGACCCTATTTACAAATAAGGTCACATTGTGAGGTTCTGAGTGGACATGAATTTGGGGGGAAACTTTAACAACAGAACTCTGAGGAGCAGGGCTTCCTGGAGGAGGTGGCCGGGGTCTACCAGCCAGAGCGTTGACATATTTGCCCTCTGGGTACCAGGCCTGCCATCTTTGGGCAAGACCCCTGCGGCCATTTGACACTAGCTGAGACCTTGGAGTAGACCTGCCCGGTGCCAGGCCGGGGTAAGGGTGACAGGGGCCCAGGACAGCCTGGAGACGTTGTAGTTCCGAGGGGTGGCCCCCTGGCAGGCATGGGCCAAGGGGACAGGGAGGGCACTGTTCGAGTACTGCCCGCCCGCAGAAAGGCAGGGGTCTGGGAGCAACCACGACATCCTTCGGCAGGTGACGGGTACATTAACTGTGGTCGATCCCCACAATGAAATAGTGTTCAGCTAAAAAGAAATGCTCCATCAAGCCACGGGAAGCCACGCAGAAAGCTCAAATGCGTGTTACCAAGTGAAAGACGCCGGCGAGAAAAGCCTACACTGTAGGGGTCCAACTACATGACATTCTGGAAAAGGCAGAACTGTGTTAAAAAAAACAAAACGCAGTTATCGGGGGCTGGGGGAGAGGAGAGGCTGAATAGGCAGGACAGTGACACTACTCTGTGTCACTGCAATGGTAGAAACCGGTCATCGTCCATTCATCCAAACCCACAGTGTCCAACACCAAAAATGGGTGTCAGTTCATGATAACGTGTCAACAGGGGCGCCTGGACAGCTCAGTCGGCCAAGCGTCCCGACTTCGGCTCGGGTCATGATCTTGTGGTCACGAGTTCGAGCCCCGCATCGGGCTCTGGGCTGACAGCTTGCTTCGGACTCTGTGTCTCCCTCGCTCTCTGCCCCTCCCCCGCTCTCAAAAACGAACATTAAAAACGTAAAAAATAATGGGTCAATGTTATCATTGTAATGTCCATCGTAACGAATGTATCACAACAATGCGAGACTTCATATAGAAGAAATTCGGTGTGTGGGGGGACAGAGGTATAGGGGAACAGTGTTCCATTTTCTGTAACCCTAAACCTGCCCTAAAATATAAAGTCCATATTAACATACACTATTTAAAAAAAAAAAAAATGACGAGGGGCTGGTTCCCGGCTCGGGCTGGCCCGGGAGGTGTGGCTGTAGGGGTCCCACCTGCAGGGTTCCATCCGGGCATCCGGTCCCCTCCAGGCCTTGCCCTCTCCGGGGCCCCTCCCAAGGGCCAAGGCCAGCTGATTGTCATCCCTGCCTGAGATCCAGAACTTACAGCTCATCTGGCTGTCTCCCGGGCTGAATATGTCACTGCTGCCTCCAGGAGGCTCCACGCGTGGCCTCAAGGACAGGGTAGGGACCGAGGCCACTGCAGGGGGAGGCGCCGCTCCCACTTCTCCCCCAAGGGGCTCTGAGTGGGGACGGAGACCAACCGCAGCCCCTCGCAGAGAAGGGGCGGGTCGTCCCCGCTCCAGACGCCGGCCGGCCATCCTGCCTGTCCCAGACACAGGGCTGACGTCTCCCCGGGGTCCGGTCAAAGCCGCCGTCCGGTCGTGGGGTCGTTACTTGGTTACTTAATGTTGCTGAACAAGGAGGAGTTAACGACCCTAATTGCGAGCACTCACTGATGAGTGGCATCACCTGGCCGGCCCCCGTGTCCTCCGTGGGCGGCACACACCCGTGGCTCTGTCGTTACCGCGTGGCTGGCCTGCACCTGTTCCCGTTGGCTGTCGGGGGAGGGACCCGGCGTGCACGAGGCTGCCGTCTGGGCTGGTTGTTTCGTCAGAGCTCTCTTATCGTGTGTGGCTGAACGCAGTCCCCAGCCGGCCGCCCCCCAGCCCGTACCCTGGCGACCTTGCCCTCCAGCCGTCTCCTCGGGGCATTTCCTGTTCCCGGAGCCTGGGGGCTCAGCCTGGGGACACCAGCCCAAACCCAGCAACCCACTCCGGGGGCCTTAAGACCCACCCTGACCCTAGGGCAGGCTGCCCTATGTTGGGGGGAAGAGCCACCGCTCGCCCTGCCGCGGGCGATGTTCTGGAGCCGTGGCACCCCTTGGCCTCTTCCCCAGATGGGGTGTGCTGTCCGTCCCTCTCCTCGTTGCCTGGTCACCCGCGCTCCAGCTCCCTGCACCCCCTTGGCCCGTCTGCAGAGAAGGCTGTGGCCTTTGCCACCGGGCAGGGCTGGGCGCTGGCTCTGCCTGGTACCCCGGTGCTCTCAGGAAAAGGGGGAACGTCTCTGTTCATTGTCTGTGCCCAGGACAGCCGTGTTTGGACGCTTGTCCCCAAAGACCCGTCGGTGAGCGGGGCCACGATAATCCCCGCTTCGTGTCGTGGCTAATCTTGGAAGCTCACCGCCTTCCTCCTCCCTCTCGTGGCCGCCTTCCCTCCCCGCCGCCGAGTCAGCGCCCACGGCTGTACCTAATGCCACACAGCCCGGTGCCAGGCCTGGCCCTGCCCCAGGACCTTGTGTCATGCACACAGGTGGCCCCGGAACGGCCACATCATCCGCAAGATGGGCCTTAGCCGCCTGCCCCACCCTGCCTGGGCTGAGCCCACATCCCAGGGAAGCCTTGGCCCGGCCACCCTGCACAGCTTGGCGGGGGGAGGCGGGGCGGGGACCAGTCCGGCCTTCTGGGGAGTCTTTGGCAGGAGTGGGGCCGCTGGGTCACCCTGAGAGGCTCCTCCCCGGAGCTCATCATCTGGGGACCCATCATCTAAGGCGAGGAGGGTCCCAGCTGGGCCACGCCGGGTGCAGACGGATCCCCACCTGGTGTCTGGCCCCTCTCTCTTCATTCACAGGCCCTGGCATGTGCCCTGCGTCTGGGGAGTCTGGCCAAGGGGCTCCGACCATCTTGCCTCCGGGGTGCCTGGGGCGGGCCTGGGGCCTCACCCGTAAACGCAGCCGCCTCCTGAGGGAAGAGCTGTCTTGGTGGGGAGGGGGGGCCAAGGGGGGTCCCGGAAATGCCCTGGGGGTGCAGGGGGCTTCTCTGCCGCGCAGGGTGCCAAGTCACCCCAGGGCCTCATCTTTCTCTTCCCCTGCGCTGACCGGGCTGGTGGCCCTTCACCCGGGGCTGGGTCTCTGCTCCCCGCTCTACACCCACGACAGCGTCATGCCCAATTAGCGCCCACGGGGCGAAGCCTGCCATTCTGAGGGCTGGGGCGGCCCGGGAAGCTGCATTGTGGGTGCATCGCCACAGAGCGCCCACTGAAGCCCGAGGCCACGGCCAGGAAGGGCCCAACCTCAGGCCCCTGCAGAAAGCCCAGGGCCTCCCATGAGCCCACAGCCGCGTCCGCCGGGTGGGGGGCAGAGACAATCCCTCACCAACACTCACAACAACCTCTGTAACCAGGACAAACATCACCGAGGGGATGCGGTCTGGGACCACCAGGTGGCAGAGTGGCGAAGAACCAGTGTGCAGCAGCCAGGAGGGCTTCCTGGAGGAAGGGGCACTGGAACAGACAGGCTAATTACCCGGAGAAAAGGAGACGGGCTGTGCTGGGCAGGGATACAGCTAGGAAAAAGATTGGGGGGTGGATACAGCGTGGCCTCAACGAGTAGAGGGGGGCCAGCTTGGCCCGAGGACAGTGAATGCCTCACACCCACCTCCCCAGGGCCTACCCCGGCTCGGGGACTTTCCTGGGGACACAGACAGGGGCCCCCAGGGTGTTTCCAGGTGAACCGGAGTCAGCCTCCGTGGCTTTTGAATAATCACTAGGAGCCTCAGCACCGGTGGGGGCCGGAGTGGCTGGGACGGTCAGGGAGGTGCGCTCGTGTCCTGGGGGGGGACAGGCCTCAGCCTTTAGAAAGGGGAAGGGCGCAGGCCACGGCAGAGCTCGCCGCTAGGATGGGGGTCCCTACTCAAGGGGTCTGGGGGCCGTCCCTGGGGAGACCACTGGGCCGTTGTCCTGTTGCCATGGCTCCCAGCCGCCACTAATCCTCAGCCTTCTCTTTGGTGCTGGCCTGACCTCTGCAGAGTGTACCCAGATGTCCCCACACTTGCTGCTCCTGGGGACTCATGCCAGGAGCATGGGGCAACGGGGAGGGGGAAGGCGGACGGGCCACCTCTCTGGACACCTCCTTTCCCATCGGAGCCCCCGGCAGCAGCCAGGTGAGGCCACCCAGGTGGGAGGGTGTCACAGGGGTCCCAGCCTGATGCTGGGCTGTAACCAAGCACCCACCCACCCACAAGGCTGTGTCCCCCTTGTGTGCCAGGTGCTGACTCCCACAGGGGACACTGAGCCCTTGGGACACTGAGATCGAGGAAGCTGCTTGGGGAACCCCGGAACTTTGGGGGCCTCTGGCCAGCAGGAGCTGGATGGATACAGCCCATGGCTAAGGTGTGAACCACAAGGGGGTCAAAAGAGGCTGAAGGAAGGGGCGAGGCAGATGGGGGTGGTGGGGAAGGAGTCTGGGGGGCTTGGAGAGGTTCTCGGGGGATCCGCATAGAGAAGCCACAGCTGTGGACTGGGCAAGGCATGGCCAGGGATCTCCAGAGAGGGTGGAAAGGCCAGGGTTCACACGGGGCAGATTCGGGTCGGGGGGGGGGGCCCAGGACCCGGCCTCCGATGGCACTGTCCACCCAGAGCCCGGCCCCGGCCCGAGGCGTGGCAGGTCCCAGAACGAAGCCCAGGGATTGTGCAGACAACAGGCCCTGCGTGGGGCAAGAAGGCATGAGCCCTAACAGCCAGAGCTCACGGGACATGGGCCATAACCTTACCCCAGGGCACTGTCACCTCCTCCATGGGCTGTGACCCGGAGACACCCCAGCTCTGTGCCTGTGGAGGACAGAGCTGACCATTCAGGCTGTAGTGGCCCCTGACTATGTCCTCAAGACACAGACCCAGAGGTCCCCACCGTGCTCAGACCCCCAGCACCTCCCTTCGGGTCACTCTCACTGTCAGATCACGCCCCTTGCGGTGGCCCGGCCCTACTATTTGGGCCCCTTTCCCGCCACTGGTCCCATTGTCACCCGTCCAGTCACAAGAACATGCCAAGTTACTCCTGCCGCAGAGCCTTTGCATCTGCTGTTCCCTCTGTCTAGTCTGTTCCTGGCCTCGCTGGAGTCAGCTGTCTCCTTATAGAGCCTGTCCCAGCCTTTCTGTCCCCACGACTGTCTCTTCCTCGGCACCGGCTTCTTTCCACACAGTACTTACAATGATTTAAAAGCACCCACGTTAAATACCTCTCCGTGCCACTCTGGCGCTCACGGAATAGGCCCCTCCTGTTTTGTCCAGAGCGAATCTGCATCGTCCGGCGCAGGCCGGCCGGGGAGCGCCGAGAACTACGCGTTTTCCACCCGATCGATTCCAGAGGGTTTGCGCGCACCCGCGGAGCTCGCGACAGGCCACACACAGGTGCTCGTGTGGCCCGCCTTCCCGGCTGGCCAGCCAAGGAGGACACACGGCCTGGCCCTAGCTCAGCCCGCCCACGGTCCAGGGGGACATCCGAACCGCAGGCTCGGTGCAGCCATCGGGCCCTCCCGAGGGGCCGGGACCCCTTGACCTCCTGCGGCTACGGCTCCCTGGGGGACATCGGAAAGACAGCAGCCTCCTAGCGGGGCCGGTGGGGACTGTGGGGGAGGGAACAGTTTCCTCTCCGGGGCTCCGTGTTTCCTAGGCAGGGCGTGTCCAGCTTTACCCAGCAGGGGTGAGGTCTGTGCGGCCCCCTTGGGCAGCTGAAGGACTGCAAGGACCCGGCCTGGGGCGGGGGGCGGGGGCTGGGCCACCTTTTGAACCAGGGGTCTGGGTCTGGCTGGGGAGGGGCTACTGTATGCCCCAGGGAGCAGCCCAGCGCCCCCCACGTGGAGCCTGCATGGAGACAGGCACGTGCCCCAAGCTGGACCCCCTGGTTCCACAAGTGCCTTTTCTCGATTGGAAACATAACCCACACTTCTTGTACCAAATGAAACGTCTCAGAAAAGCATAAAGAAGAAAGTACCTTGGGGCGCCTGGGCGGCTCAGTCGGCTCGACGTCCGACTGTTGATCTTGACCTGGTCACGGTCTCACGGTCCTGAGATCCAGCCCCACGCTGGGCTCTGCACGGGGTGTGGAGCCTGCTGAAGACTCTCTCTCTCTCTCTCTCTCTCTCTCTGTCTCCCTCTCCCTCTACCGTCGTCCTTCTCTCTCTCTCTCAAAGAAGGAGAAGGAGAAACAGAAGGAGGAGGGGTAAGGGGCAGAGGGAACAGGAGAAGAGGGGGAGGAGGGGAGGGAGGAGGAGGGAGAGGAGGGGAGGAGGAGAAGGGTAGGGGGAGGAGGGAAGGGGAGGAGGAGGAGAGGGGTAGAGGGAGGGGGAGGGGGAGAAGGAGGGGGAAGAGGGTAGGGGGAGGAGGAAGGGGAGGAGGGGGAGGAGGAGAGGGAGGAGGGGGGAGGAGAGAGGAGGAGAAGGGTAGGAGAGGAGGGGGTAGAGGGAGGGGGAGGGGAAGAAGGAGGGGGAGGAGGAGGGGGAGGAAAGAAAATACAGGGTAACTTGCTGCGGTCCCCACCTATCGGCACGCGGTATGTCAAGGGCGAGGATCCGGGCGTCTTAGGGGTTCCGCCATCTGGAGGCACCTCAGTCCTTCCAGCCAGTGGCTACCCCCCCCTCCCCCATAAGTCCAGGGTAAGGACTCTGGAGGCTGCTCCTTGGTGTGGGGAATGGACACCCCCCCAGCGCCCCGTGCCCAGCAGAGCACGGCGCCCAACACTGCCGGTTACAATCGGCTCAAACGGGGGCCCCGACCGCCCCCCCCAACCCAGCCCCGCAGCCGCCGCGCCTGGAACCTTGCCAGAATGCAGCTTCCCAGGCCCGCAGCCCTGCCGAGTCCCAGAGCGCAGGTGTGAGACCCTGCACCTGTGTTTGGATCAGGCGGCTGTGATCCCGGCCAAGGGGACAGCCTCCAGAATGAACGGGGATCCCCAAACCGCTCGGCCAGCTGGGCCCCGCGCCCGGGGTTAGTGGCCTCCGCCGCCAGACCCAGGCGTCCAGCTTCTCCGAGTGAGGACGGCTTCCGATCCGTCGACTTTGAGGAGCGCGCTGCGGCGGGGAGGGGGGACCCCCGGGCTGGGCTTTCCTGCCAGAGCGGATGTGAGAGACTGAGGCGGGGGCGTCGCCGTTCTGGGGCCCGACCGGGCCGGTGCGGCAGACGGCCTGGAGGGGAGGTGGGGGGGGGGGACCGCGGGGACCAGGGCCCGCCCCGCCCCGCCCCCCCCCCCGCGCACGCCCCGCCCCCCGCCGCGAGCCGAGCCCCGAGCGCCGAGCCCGGAGAGAGCGCAGCGCGGGCACTCGGCTCCCCGCCGCCCGGTGAGTGCCGCGGGCCCCTGCCTCCCGCACCTCGCCGGGGCCCCGCGCGGATCCCTGTTGTCCTTTGGGGGGGTCTCACTACCCTGCGCGAAGCCCCGCGCGGCCCTGGTCGGGGGTCCTGCCGCGCGCCCCCGCCTGCGCCGCCCTCTGCGCTCCTGCCTCACCTGTGTTCCTTCCCCCGGGGCTCACCGGCCGCCACCCTGGGGGCCTCCCCTGCCCGTCGTCCGCACCCCCCCCCCCCCCGTCTCCGCCGCTCCACCCCCTCCCGCTCCCCGGCTCCCCGACCCTTGCCACCCTCCGGCCTCTGGACCCGGTGTGCCGGGGTCGGGGCGCGAGGGAGACTCGGCCCGACCCCCGGCGGTGGACGCCGCAGCCCAGCTCGCCCCGAGGCTGGCGGAGGGTGGGCGGTGCGGCCGGGGAGGGATCGGCTGGAGACTGGCGGGACGGTGAGGGTGGGAAGCCGAAGTGGAGGGAGCGGGAGCCGCTGGGCGAGCGGGGCAGCAGGTCCCAGGGAGCGCGGGCCGGGTCCGAGGTGGGGGGGTGGGGGGGGTCTGCCGTCCGCACCAGGGGAGACGGCGGCCAGGCAGAGTGAGCTGTGGGAAGGCGGCAGGAAGAGCCGGCCCAACGTCTAGGGGTCCCGGGAAGAAGGGAGCCCGGGCATCCCGGGTCTTGGCCAACAGCGCTCTGAGCTCTCCTGATGCTTCCCCAGCAGGGAGGCCCGCCCTGCCGGTTCACCTGTGTGCTGTCTCCCCACCCAGAGTCCACGCCAGCCGCTCACCTGCCCCACTGCCCGCCCCCCCCCCCATCTGCCGAAGAGAGCAGGTTTCGTGGGCCCGGCTGCCCCTTGGGGGAGGCCTGGGAGCCTCAAGCGGAAGGCTGTTGACAGCATCGATGACAATGACCCTCCATTGGTTCCGGGTAAAATGACCCAGATTTCCCAGAAAGTGTGCTGGGGGCGGAACGTGGCCTTGGAAACAAACGTGGTGCTGGGACCCTGAGGAAGGGTCTCCGCTGGCCAGCCTCCCGTTCACTGCCCCAGGCCAGCCCACACCCAGCTTCGTCTCCCCCGGGGGGGCAGGGACACCAGTCTGCCCAGAGCTGCCTTGAGGACGGAAGGAGCATGTGTGGGGGAGGCAGGCCGGGATGCGGTGCTGGGGCCGGTCCTCTCGGTGTTGGCCCCTGCCCTGCGCAGGTCGGGGGAGGTGAGGACCCCAGGAACACAGAGCCGCTCCCGGCTGGTGCTGCCCTGGATGGAGGACACCTGCCCTCTCCTGCCGACCTCACGTGGGGCCAGCCCGGGGGGAGCTGCGGAGCTCTGGGCACTGAGGGCCTGTCCCCTCCCCACGTCCCCGGGAAGCCTCCAGCCCCTTCTCCTTGAAGC
This sequence comes from Leopardus geoffroyi, assembly GCF_018350155.1. NCBI lineage: Eukaryota > Metazoa > Chordata > Mammalia > Carnivora > Felidae > Leopardus > Leopardus geoffroyi. The sequence goes on along the minus strand of NC_059340.1, from coordinate 41,077,901 downwards.
CCGGGGCAGGAACCTTTTCCGACACCGGGAGAAGATGCTGGGCTGTTTGGGGCAGGTGAGAGGGAGCAATTATTTAGCACCTACTGTGTGCCAGGCATTGCACACGGCATCTTGCGTATCTGAATTTATTTCATGTGTTCAGGGACTTTCCATTTGCCAGGGGCTCAGGGAGGTGACGTGACCCGCCACCCCCCAAGATCCCTGGCGGGACGGGAGGGAGGGTAGGGGGTCTGTTCCCTGGGCCACATCAGTGGGCAGGCAGTCCTTCCCTGGTGGGGGGCTCTGGGTCAGAGAGCCCCAGCGCGGGCCCGTGGCTGATTCCACACACCCCCCCCCCCCACTAAATCCCCCGCCGCAGGAGGAAGGGCCCCAGGGACAATTTGCGACGAGTGTAATTTCTGTGACTAAGACGATTGCCACTTCTAAATAATGGCTCCTGTAGAACCGTGTTCCCAGAGGCAGGCGCCACTGTAACGGCCTAGTTTCGTTCTTCGCGGCTCCGCGGCCTGAGGAATTGGGGTGTCCGTGGGGTGCCGGGGCTCCGGAGCCATCTCAGGGGAGCCCTGAGAAGCTTCTGGAAGGCATGGGCTATCTGAGTCAGGCCTGAGCTCACATTCGACTATGCCACGCCGGGGGCCCCAGGCCCCAGCCAGGGACGCATCTGAGCTGACAGTCGCCCCTCCCTCCGTGAGTGAGCCGAACATCTCAGGGGACGGTGGCTTCTTCCCCTCCCAGCACTCGGGGTCCCATGCAGGAAAAGGAGCCAGAAGCCCCTTCTTGAGTATTTTTTTCCCCAAATGTGAGCGGGGGCCTGGGGCACAGAGACCGACGGGCCGATCTCAGCCCGAGTGTCCCTGGAAAGCCCTCCTCCCAGCTGGGCCCCCTGGGGAGGTGTGGACCCCCCAACCCGGGAATGCCGCTTCCAGGCGAGGGATCCCCAGCTTTGTCTGGAGATGTGGTTGTCTCCAGAGGCCGTGCCTTGCCTTGTCTTAGTCCCAGTCACTTGGCTCACGTCGGGTCCCCGTATAGCTGCCAGGGGCCCTCGGAACCAGGAGCAGCAGATGTAGCCCAACCCCGAGTGTCTCTCCCCCTCCCACGAACCTCCACCCGGAGGGGACCCAGGGGGACAGTGCTCTCCACTGGCTGCACTCGTCCCGATGCAAGTTCTCCGTCTGGGGCCCGCTGTCTCCCAGCTGCCATTCTGGGGGATTTTCTCCTCATCCGGGGCTTATCCGTCCTCCCCGGGGGCGCAGGGCTCCTGTCCGTGGCCGTCCGTGCTGCCGGTGGCCTCTCGTCCGCCCACCCCGCTCGCAGGGCCCTCGACCCCTCTCCCCTTCTCCGAGTCTCTCTTCAGCTGTGTCCAGACCCAACTTGATTCTGACTTTTATGGATCTTTTTTTTAAGTCCAAATGATTTTTCACACCCGAGAGTTGTGAATTTTCAAAAATACACACTTGCTCATTTTACTTCTTAGACAGCAGCCAAATTTGTTTCATAATATTTTTACCCGTGCCTTATTGAGGAACCTAAACGTATTTATTTAAACAGATCTTGGACATGCTTGTCGATTCCTATTATTTTTAATTTCACATGAAATGGACCGGCTGGCCCACCTCCCCGTTGCCGGTTTTCTAGGGCCACATTTCGTAACGAACTTGGAGAGTCGGCCCATCGGGACCTTCGGGTTTCTTTCTGACACCTGCCTTTGTTCTTTGTTCCAGACACACACCCCCGGACACCCCCTCCCCCCCATTTGTCTGCCAGAGTCCGGGGCTGGCCACCAGTGGGGGGTGTCCTCTGCTCTGAGGAAACTCGGGGCACTGCGGGCCAGCCGGGCAGGGCAGGGGGACCTCTGGGCCTGAGTGGCCCTGGTTGGGTCCCCTGGGGCACTTAGGCCCCCACCCCCTGTGCGCTGTGCCCCCTTTCTCTTCCTGTCATCAGCGGAGACAGTTATTTTCTCCGGAGCAGCATTGCTTTTATGAACTTTCTCAAACACACGGAAAAGCACCAAAACTACATAAGGACACATGTGTGTCCAAGACCTTGAACCGGGGATGTTAACGTTTTCCCTTCTCTGCCTGTGCCTCTTCCTCCACGAGACCCAAAGCCTTGCCCCTGCACACCCCCTCTCCCAGGGGCTGGCCCCCACTCACACGCATGCGTGTCCTTCTGGCCTGGGCTCCGTCTGTTCCCTGGTCTAGGGCACATAAGGGCCTCGCCTACCTTCTCCGCTCCCCGCCCCGGGCCGTGGCCGTGGAGGTGGTGGGCCAGCCCCAGAGCGCATGCCCGGAGCGTGTCCCTCACAGCTGTGATGATTGCACCCCGGAGCGGTCTCCTATGTGGTCCCCTCGGCCCAGAGACACCCTGCCCAGCGGCAGCTCTGAGGACCAGGGCACCAAGTCCTCTGGCCAGCCTGCGGGCTCTGAGGGCGCTCCTGAGGGGACGGTGGTCCCGAGAGCCTGCGGTGGACGCTGGAGGGGGCTCTGCAGACTGAGGTCTGGCTCCTCGGCCACACGCAAGGCCTGGCCCCCTCCTGATGGCTCCAGGAGGTCACCTGGAGTCTGGCCGTGGGGTCACCCAGGAGAGCAGGGCTCGGCAGGTGTCATGCCCGGCCTCAGCCGGGTGTGAGGGGCTTGGCCTGCCCGGCCGCCGTCCCGACCTCCCTATCACTGCCCGTCCTTCTGCACCCGCCCTGCGCCGTCCCCTCCTTGCTGGCGCCATGGGGACCGTGACACCACCCCCAGGCCCCAGGAGGCCCTAGCCGACTGGAGGAGGGCAGAGGCCCAGCGGGGAGCTGCCCCTGGGCAGTGGCGGGGGGGCGGCATAGGGATAGTCAGGGCTCTGGAAGCCATCCAGCTGCCAGCCCCCTGCTCCTTCCTGTCTGGGCTTGTTTTCCAAACGATTTGCTTCATGCGACTCGCGGCCGCAGCCGAGCTGGACGTGAGTAATCGTGTTTACCCGCCGAGGGGAGATCCTGCGCCTCCCGGGCGGGCGGGGCCCGGGGAGGAAACACCTCGGCCGGTAATCGCCCCGCGTCCTCCCTTGTCTTTGCAGAGAGGACGCGCCGTGCCCCGCGCTCGCCCCGCCTGGCCCGCAGCGGCCGCGATGGAGCCTCTGTTCCCGGTCCCCACGCTGGCCGCCTGGAACGCCTCCGCGGCGGCCCCCGGCGCGGGCGGCCGCAACGGGACGCTGGCGGGGCCGGCGGCCTCGCCGGGGGCCCGCGCCGTGGTGGTGCCCGTGCTGTACCTGCTGGTGTGCGTGGTGGGGCTGGGGGGCAACGCTCTGGTCATCTACGTGGTGCTGCGCCACGCCAAGATGAAGACGGTCACCAACATCTACATCCTCAACCTGGCCGTGGCTGACGTGCTGCTCATGCTGGGCCTGCCCTTCCTGGCCACGCAGAACGCCGTCTCCTACTGGCCCTTCGGCCCCGTCCTGTGCCGCCTGGTCATGACCTTGGACGGCATCAACCAGTTCACCAGCGTCTTCTGCCTGACCGTCATGAGCGTGGACCGCTACCTGGCCGTCGTCCACCCCATCCGCTCCGCCCGCTGGCGCCGCCCCCGGGTGGCCAAGCTGGCGAGCGCAGGCGTCTGGGCCTTCTCGCTGCTCATGTCGCTGCCGCTGGTGGTCTTTGCGGACGTCCAGGAGGGCTGGGAGACCTGCAACGTCAGCTGGCCGGAGCCCGTGGGCCTGTGGGGCGCCGTGTTCATCGTCTACACTTCCGTGCTGGGCTTCTTCGGGCCGCTGTTGGTCATCTGCCTGTGCTATCTGCTCATCGTGGTCAAGGTGAAGGCGTCGGGCGCGCGCGTGGGCGCCACGCGGCGGCGCTCGGAGCGCAAGGCGACCCGCATGGTGGTGGTGGTGGTCGCGGTGTTTGCGGGCTGCTGGCTGCCTTTCTTCGTCGTCAACATCGTCAACCTGGCCTTCGTCCTGCCCGCGGAGCCCGCCTCGGCGGGCGCCTACTTCGTCGTCGTCGTCCTGTCCTACGCCAACAGCTGCGCCAACCCCGTGCTCTACGGCTTCCTCTCTGACAACTTCCGCCAGAGCTTCCGGAAGGTTCTGTGCCTCCGCAAGGGCGACGGCGCCGAGGACGGCGCGGAGGCCGCGGAGCCCCGGGCCTACGAGAGCGGCCGGCTTCGGGAGGCCACGACGCCCGCACGCAGCTCCGAGGCCAACGGGCTCATGCAGACCAGCCGGCTGTGAGCGCCGAGGGCCGGCCTGGCCCCAGGTGGCCCTTGCCCCCCCGCCCGGCCGGCATTTCCTGCTGGGCAGAGCCCCACCCCAAGATTCCGGGGCGGGGGGGGCCTGCTGAGTGCCCCACACTCCCTGCGGCCCGGACGCTCTGTGTGGTGCGGGGACCAGCTGTGTGGGGCCGAGGCCGTGGGTGGCCCTGCAGGGACAAGCTGTCACCACCCCCCCCAGCCCGTTCCCACCATAGAGGCTGGGCTCCTGGAACGCTAGGGAGCGGGTGGGAGAGGCCGGGTGTCACCAGCAGTGCTCAGGGCGCCTCGGCCTTATCCTGCCCCCAGCTCGTGCCAGCCTGCCGGGCCGGGGAGTGACCACTGGCGTGAGCTGGTGACTGCTCTCCCTGCCTCTGCCCTGCGGTCCCATGTACCTCGTCACACCAGCGCTGCATCACCTGGTCAAGTGTCAGTCTGTGAAAACAAAGACGCCCGAGGGTGCTGGGCTCGGGCCCCTGCCCCCCGGCACTGCCCGGGGCCCGTGACCGTGCTGACTCTGGAGGTGGCAGATGCAGAGGGAACGCGGCTGTGTGGGGCCCGCGGGGCGGGGAGGGTGGGCCGGGGCCCCACAGGGGACGGCTGGGACTGCGGAGCTCTCTCGTCCTGGAGACCCCCAGCTGCCGGCTGCCCACCCCCGCCACGGCATCTCCCTTCCTGGTTGGCCACAGTCATGCTTTGGGGGGCAGTGAGGGGCGGGCTGGGGGCCGAGGCTTCCGTGGCGGGACCGGGATGGGGGAACAGCAAGCAAAGAGGCTGAATTGGGGGTGGAGGGTCGGGCCCCCGGGCCCCCGGGTGGGGGGGACACAAGTGTCCAGAGGGGTCCTGTGCCAAGGGTCCCTAGGGCATCGGTAGAGGCCATCCTAGGGAGGGGGCGGGAACCCACAGTCATCTCTTCTGCTTTTGGCAGGAGCTCTGGCCTGGAGAGGATGGGGGACGAGAGCAGCAGAGGAGAATTTTCCAGATAGCAGTGGGGGGAGCAGCTCCCAGCACAAATAGCAGCCACTTGGAAGGCAGCGCCTGTGTGGGTGCGTGCAAATGCCAGCAAATGCCAGACCCCTGGGGAGCTGTGCCATCCCCGGACTAGAGTGGTCCTTCCACCCCCAGAAACGCCACCCCCTCCCGCCGCCGCCCCGAGCCGGCGGTGCGGTCCTGGAGAAGATGCCAGCCCGAGGCCCGCCGGGGCACCACGTGCCTTGGGCCTCTCTCCGAGGCTGGAAGGAGGACCAGAACGTGGGGGCTCACTCGGCCCGTGTGCCCCCCCTATCTGGACAGCCCTCCCTGGTGTCACCCCGGCTCACGCTCCCTGGGTCTGCGCAGAGCAGGACCTCCGACCCGCAGGAGGGCAGGGGGAGCCGCAGAGCCATGCCCGGCAAGGGGGAGGCCTGGTCAGTGCCGCCCGCGGCCCCGCACCGACCCTGGACAGAGGCCAAGGCCTGGAAACGCAAGAGTGTGGCGAGGCCGCTTGTGTTTGACAACCGATCTCCTGAATAAATTGGAGAATAAATGTTTGACTGTTTCCCAAAGCAAATATTGTCCCCGGAGCCGATCGAAGTTGGTGCCGATCTGGGTTCGCGGGTCAGCCGAGGCTGGGAGGAGGCAGACAGGCACCCCGGGAGGCGGGAGCCGGGACACGCAGGTGAAAACGGGGAAAGTGCAAAACAGCGGGGCCCAAGGGAGAGCCAGCCCCGGGGGGCGGCCCTGTGCGTGTGGGGAGTGGGCGGGCTCGTTTGGGGCCCCTGCCCCCGGGCGTGTGGGGGCTCGGTTCCTGGGGGCCGGGGCAGCTCCTCCACAGGTAGGGGCCGCAGAGCCTCGCTGGTGACCAACCCCCGCCCCCCGCGGCCAGCAGCCAGGGAGGGAGGGTGCCCTGGGAGAAACTGAGGCTCGTTCGACCCGCCACCCACATCCCAGTCGGACCTCCCCCGGGCTTTGGCTGCAAAGCGAATCTGCTCAGAATGACTTTGGGGAGCGAGCAGATGGCTCGGAAATCTCTGCCCGAATCGATTCCTCCCGATTGAGTTGACATCATGAGCTCCCGCCCAGGGCCACGCCAGCCCAGAGCGCCCTCCTGTGTGTGTGTGTGTGTGTGTGTGTGTGTGTGTGCGCGTGCACGTGCGCGGATGTGCGTGTGTGGGGCCCCGGGCCTGATGGGACGTCCCCGCAGATTCCAGGCAGCCCCTGGCCCCTAGGTCTGGGTGGTTTCTGGGAGCTAGGCTTGACCAGTGTGGACAGTGTCTGAAGCCGTGGGTGCGGGTGGGGCCCGGAACAGGAGCCACGAGGACCCAGACACCCCCACAAGCCTATCTGGGAACGGGAACAGCAGGTAGATGAGGGGGGCCTGGGGACACCGGGGTGGGGGCACGGGGCCACCACGCTGCTGGCGGGCCCCGCGTCCCCAGGCCCTGAGTAGGGGTTGCGGGGGGGGGGGGGGACACAGAGCAAACGTGCTATGGTGGCTGACCTGCTTTATGAGCTCTCTCCACGCATCGGTGCCTTTTATTGGCTGCTGGGCTCCAGTGGATCCCAGAGTGACCTTGCTCAGGAAATCCGGCCTGCGGGGCCAGGATGAGGCTGCCTCCGGGATGGGGTGCAGAGACAGGAGGGGTCTGTTTGCCTGGCCGGGCGGGGCATGGGGTGGGACAGGTATCCCCACAGGGAGGAAAACCGAGGCCGGATGGCCCCGGGGCTGTGCTCACAGGCCCGGCCGGTGGCGGCCGCTCCCCGGCCAATCCCTGCCAGCGGGAGTGATGTTGGGGTGCCCTGGGTGGGGCCAGAAAGGGCCCCCCTCTTGGGTGTCCTGGCGCAGGAGGGCGGACAGACCACGGGGAGACCCCAGGAAGGACTTCTGACGGCAACGTGGGGGCACAGAGAGCTGTGACGTGCTCCGGAGACAATAGAGTCTTCAGTGGTCACTGGTCAGGGCCCCTGCCCAGCTTGCATCTCCAGGGAAGGGTGGGGACAGGGACCCGGAAAGACAGTTGGGTCTGCGGCCCCTCCGCCCTGGCCACCGGGGGTCTCTGTCCCAGACACCGCCATGTCCCCTCCTTGCAGCCGAGCACTCTGACCTGACCTGCCCGGGCCAGCCGGCACCACTGGGGCTCCTGAGGGGGGGTTGTTGAATGAATAAAAGGACGTTGAACAAAGGGGGCTCTGGCCAGGTTGGAGGCCTTACCCAAAGGTCCTGTGGCTGCCCGGGACCCCGGCCCCCCCCTACCCTGGGGCTCCCTCCCACTCCCTCCAGGCCCGCCCTGTCCCCTCCTTCAGGATGCTTCTCTGCAGACAGCGCTGACCGCTCTGCATTTGGTCCAGGGGCACCATCGGGCACCTGGGCAGGTCCCGACACAGGGTGGGGGGTGAGGGGCAGGGGCTCTGCCCGCACAGACATGTGGTTCTTGCCAGCCCAGCCCTTCGCCGACGTTTGCCCCTGCACTGGAGTCTCTCTCCCAGACCGTAGCCCCGTGATGTGGGGGAGGAGCAGGCATGCCCCCGGAGGGAGACAGGCAGGTCCTCCTGGCCACGTGGGCTGGTTCTCCTGCTGGAGGACACCGATCGCCGAGCAGCGGGGACCGGCCACGTTCTCTCCCGCTCAACACCCCGCCGTGACTCCCACTCTTCCCCCACATTTCCCGGGCCCGGCCTGTCGGTAGGAAAGGCAGCCCACCGTGCCGAGTTGTTTGAGAAGGCTTCATACAGGGACATTCTGGTGTGGCGGGTGGTGACAGGTGCGAGGACGGGCTTATGAGAACAAAGAGGGGCCCTCTTTCCGCACAGGGCAGCTGGGGCCTGGTGGCCAGCCCGCCAGGAGAGCTGGGACTGAGTGCCCGCCCCTCTCTCCTCCCTGCTTCACATACCCTGCTGGGTTCCCCATTGCCAGACATGCTGGGAGGTGGTGATTTGGTCCACAGGGGTCAGGGTGAAGCTGGGGAATGGATGTGGGGGGGACGGGAGATGCCCAATGCCCCCCCCCACATCCACGTTCCAGTGGCCATCAGGCCTGGGGTGCAGGTGACATGGGGAGCCGCCCCCAATCCCTGCCCACACGGTGCCCAGCCTGTCCTGCGGGGTCTTCTCCCTCGTTCCTGGCTCAGCCCCCAGCGGGCGTGCCCAGAAGTCACTGGAGCCACGCAGGGGTCCGCCCCGTGGCCGGTGATGCCGCGGGGGAGGGGACAGAGGTCACAGGAGAGAGGCTGCCGTTGCCTGGGGCCTCCTGCTTCTGACACCTGACTGTGGCCTCACCGCCCCTCTGAACGGTGGGTCTCTCCATGTGCCCCCTGGGCCACTCTGCCGGGGCCTGTCCACCTGGGTCCCTCCAGGGGCACGTGTGAAGGTGTGACCGGGCGCCACCCTCAGTCCTTCCCACGCGGAGGAATCGTCCAGCCCTCTGGTTTCATGTGTCCTCCTGTGTTGTGTTTGGGCCTCAGGGCTGATGTGGAGCCACGTTTGCTATTTTTTTCAATTATTTTTTTTTTTAACGTTTATTTATTTTTGAGACAGAGAGAGACAGAGCGCGAACAGGGGAGGAGCAGAGAGAGAGGGAGACACAGAATCTGAAGCAGGCTCCAGGCTCTGAGCTGTCAGCACAGAGCCCGACGCGGGCCTTGAACTCACGGACCGCGAGATCACGACCTGAGCCGAAGTCGGTCGCCCAACCGACTGAGCCACCCAGGCGCACCATCACTTTGGTTTTTATTTTTATTTTTTTTTATTTTATTTTTTTTAATTTTTTTTTTTCAACGTTTATTTTATTTTTGGGACAGAGAGAGACAGAGCATGAACAGGGGAGGGGCAGAGAGAGAGGGAGACACAGAATCGGAAACAGGCTCCAGGCTCTGAGCCATCAGCCCGGAGCCTGACGCGGGCCTCGAACTCACGGACCGCGAGATCGTGACCTGGCTGAAGTCAGACGCTTAACTGACTGCGCCACCCAGGCGCCCCCACTTTGGTTTTTAATTTGAGCGTTGTGTCCCCTTCCAGAGATGAGCTGAATATTTTCACGTATTTTTACTGTGGTAAAGCGTACGTAGTCGAAGTTTCCCGCCTTAAGCGTTTCTAGGAGCACAGTTCAGTGGCAGGAGGCACATCCCCGCTGTTTGGGACCACGACCGCCACCCCTCCGCACAGCTCTCCCACGGCCCCAAACGGAAGCTCTGTGCCCACCCCTCCCCTGCCCCTGGGGACCACCGTCTCCTTCTGTCCCCAGGGGCGCCCGCACTGTCTTCCCGTGACACGCGTTATGTCACTGACCACAGCATCCTGGAGGTCCATCCGCGTCCCAGCGCGTGTCGGAATGTCTCGAATAATATTGCATCGTGTGGACGGAGCACGGTTTGCTCATCCTTTCGTCATCCGCGGATGGCTTGAGTGGCCCTCCCTTTTAGAGGGGAATAATGCCACTGTGGGGGGGGGTGTCCCATATGTTTTTAATGGCTGTGTTGCTGGTGGCTCTTTTACTCACCTGAGGCGTGCTTCCCTGGGGGTGTGCCCGACGTGGCAGTGTCCCCATCTTGTCCTCCTCCCTCGCTGGCACATCGGTCACCTGGGTCCTCCCGGTTCCCTTGGCCTCCGCCTGGTGGCCATCGCACTTGCCGTATCTCCCAGGTCAGGTCCGGTTTCCACACAGAGCAGAGCTGGGTCTCAGAATGTTCTAGATTCCCGTCTACCGGCTCTTCTAGGTCGTGTCCAGGGTTGGCCCACAACACTGAGAGAGTGGATTTTGCACAAACGTTCACGATAACGCTCTCCACGACAGCCACAGGTGGAGAAAGCCCCAGGGCCCCCAGTGCTCACGTGGACGCACCGTGGTCCGTCCACACGACAGGACGGGGTTCAGCCACCCAAGGGAATGAAGCCATGACAGGTGCCATAGCATGGACCCACCCGGGGGATGCGACCTCACAGAACAACACGCAAAGGGCCGTATGGTCAGTGATTCTGTCTCTCTGAAACCCCCAGAAGAGGCAAATCTGGGGACAGAACGCAGATCGGTGGTGGCCAGGGGCTGGGGGAGGGGACGGGGTCTCCTTTTGGGGTGAGGAGAAAGTTCCGGAACTAGAGATGGTGGTGGAGCTGCCCTGTGAATGTGCTAAATGCTACCGAATTGTTTGCTTCAAAATGGTAAGTTTCATGTTCTATGAATTTCACCTGAATGTTTTAAATGGGCATTTGTGGGAATCCACGGAACGGACAGACTAACGCGGATAAAGTGGCCGGAGTCCTGTCTCAGGGGCACGTGGCAGGGCTGTGCCTTCTCCAGCCTTCTCGTGGCACATGCACACGCCTGGTCACCCCGAGTCCACAGGCTTGCTGTTCCCGTCGGGGTCCCCACCAGACTCCCACCGGCACCCAGCTCCGTGTCCCAGCTTTGTCGCTTGGAAATGGTGACTGGACCCTGGGTCCCGCTCGTTCATGTATCCAAATAAGTGAACCTGGGGGGGGGGGGGGCGGGATATCGGCACTGCCATTGTGTCCCAGACCCCCCCCCCCCCGAGGGCCCTGAAGCGCCCCACACACCCCACTCCTGGTCCCCAGGGGACGTAGTGGCCTTGACTCCCAAGGTTATCAGACGCCCTCCTGGGCCAGCAGCTGGGAGCAGGGCCTATCCCCCAGGCTCCACCGAGCTGTCCCAGTGCCTCCCTGGTCCAGGCTCCGTGAACAGCCGGATTCACGCCCTGAGGTTAGAAGGAGGAGCCGCCGGGTCAGCAGGCTTCCCCAGACCCGGGCAACCCGGCTCTCTCGGCCGCGGCTGCCCTGGGGGCCTGACCGAGGCCCTCCTCGCCCACTGCCGGAAGTGGGAGCTGAGGTCACGCAGCCAGCTGGGGAGACATAGGCTTCCCTCTGGCCCAGCCGGCCTGCTGCACGCCGGGGTCCGGGGGTCCCGTCCTGGTCAGGGCAGGAGGGGAGTCCCCAGCTTGCATCCTGGGTCAGGGGGCCCGGGGCGTCTGGCTTCCCGCAGCCTCTCTGTCCCTCCGTCTCTGGCAGGGCCGGGTGTGAGGGGCCTGGGCTGGCACATTGGAGGCCCAGGAACCCACACTCATGGGGCTCAGCTTCCTTCTGGGGCTCCCCACTGGCCAGGACCGGCTGCAGGGCCCGCACGGGGGGTGTGGGGGTCTCATACCTGGGGCGCCGGGACTCCCACTGGGCAGGACCCACGAGGCTTCAGGACCCGGCCACAGGGTGGGATGCCGGCAAAGAGGCCCTCCCCCTGCGGACAGGCCCTGCGTGGGCAGCACCCTCCCCCACAGACGGGCCCTCTGTGGGCTGCGTCGTGGCCAGGGGCCTACGGACCTTCCTTCTACAAGGCTCTGACGTGTCCTGCGAGTACAGCCCGCCTGAGCTCCAGCCCCCTCAGCACAGCCGGGACCTGAGTCAGCCTGTCCGGCTCTGGGGGGACCAGACGCTGCTCTACCCAGGGCCTCCGTGGTCTCATCGCCCCAGGATCCTCGCCTGGGCGGGGCAGCTGCGGGAAGACATTCGGAGAGGCGCTGCGGGCCGTGAGGCTAGAGGAGGGGACAGCCGAAGGCCCAGGCCAGGGGGACACGCACCGGGGAAGCAACAGACTCTGAATGGCCTGTGGGGGGCGGGCAGCCTGGAGGCTCTAACCCTGGGGTGCACAGAGCCCTCCTCTGGCGTGAGCACGGCTACCCTCCACCTCCACCCCTGCCTGTAGGGCCTTGTAGTTCGATGTGACGATGGGGGTCTGGGCACCCCCCCCCCCCGGGGCTCTGGCACACAGGTAGGTATGACCTCCCTCCTCCATCCAAACGGACGAGGGGGTGCCGGGAGTCCCCGAACATCCGCCCACCAGAGCTGGGCCCGTGTCACCCCCAGGAAGACTCTCACCCCCAGGCCAAACCCACACCCCACCCTGCTCGATGCCATCCCGTCTCTGGCCTTGGCCCCCCTCTCACACCCTGGGATACGGCCTGCCTCTCGTGGGAGTCAGCTCTGAGGGGGCGGGACCTATATTTGACCCCCCTCTCCGCCTCCCCGGTGCCCAGCCAGCGGACGCTTTGTACATGTCCCCACAGCAGTGGTGTCTCTCTTGGCCCTTTATAGGCAGAAAAGATAGCTCCACCTCAAGGGCAGACCCCGCCCGCCCCGCCCGCCCCGCCCGCCCCTCCACGGCCCACCAGGCCCACCCCACGCCACCCGGACCGCAGGTCTCATCCCGAACTCGTTGATGGGAACACTCGATCGTGTCCCTCCCCTCCAGGCTAGGCCCCGAGTCTGTCTGGCTGCAGCCACATCTCTGGCGCTCTGCTCAGGGCCTGCATGCAGCCGATGCTCAAACACTGCATACACTCGGGCCTCAAAGACTGCCGGCGTGGCCTCTCAGCTTCGAAGGTGGGGTGGAGCCGGGTGGTGTCTGGGGGAAGGGTGCTGCCGAGGGCTGGGCCTTGGGGGGGGGGCCCTCCCCGGGCCGCTAGAGCTCTGCGGCCGGCTTGACCAGGTGGCCGCTGAAGGTGATGTAGAGGTCGCCGGGCTCGCCGTAGATGGCATTGTCGCGGTCTCGGTGGAACAGGCGCACCCAGACGGTTTCACCGGCGGCCAGGGGCAGCAGCAGGCTCTGGGTCTGCATGACGCTGCGCTCGCTGGGCTGCGCGTACAGCACGGCCGTGGCCTCCCGGTTGCACATGATGTGCAGGTAAGTCTCCTTGTAGTTCCAGGTGTGCACGTTGAGGCTCAGGAAATAGACGCCGGGCACGGCACACAGGAAGCGGCCCGAGGCCAGGTCGAAGGCCCCGTCCAGGTTCACCAGCTCCGTGTCGAAGGGCACGGCCCGGAGGCCGTCGGTGCCGTGCAGGCCCTCGCGCCGGCCCACCGAGAAGGCCGCGTAGGCGCGCCGACATGCGGTGCCGGGCAGCCCCGCCTGCCCCTTCTGGCCCTTGCGGCCCCGAAGGCCCCGGGAGCCCGGCGGGCCCTCCTGCCCGCTCCTGCCGGAGGGACCTCTGACCCCCGTCTCGCCCTTCTCACCTGCAGGGGCACAGCGGAAGCCACGGGTCAAGGCTCGGGGTCCAGAGTCACTCGGGGCAGAGAGAAGGCACACCCCAAGGTGTGGCCGTTCTGGGGCCTGTGCCGATGGCCACGTGGGAAGGGTCTGACCCGGGCTTCGACGGGCGAGGGGCTGGGCAGCTGGAAACCCAGTCCAACCAACCTGCCGCCCAGGGCCCCAGGGTGAGTACTGCTGGAGTGACCTCTTTCCAGAGGGGTCGCAGCTCGGGGACCCCCCCACCCCGGGGGCTGGGCCTGGGGCGCCGCTGCGGGGTGGGTGAGCCGACTGAGGGGCCTCGGGCCACCCTGCTCCCCGTCTTTACGCAGCGGCTGGGAGTCCGGGGCAGTCCCCCCCAGGTGCCTTCCCGGAGCCGACTGGGGCTCTCCAGCCCCCAGTGTGCGGAGTCCTGTGGGCTCAGGGGTGTGGGCTCAGGGGCGGGGGCGTGGGAGGCTCTGCTCACACTCACCTTTGAGAATCGACACGTCGATGGTAGGCCGCATGCGAGGCGGCTGCACCCACCGCTCCCCATCGCTCCTGCGGGCATAGGGGCCGGGGGCGGCGGGGGGCCAGGCGGGTGGGCAGCACTGCACACACGGCCGTCGGGGCGGCCCCAGGCTGGGCCAGGCCCCCCCAGACAACCCCAGGAGGAGCAGGAGGCCAGGGGCCGCCATCCGTGCCAGAGCCTGGGGGCGAGTGGGGGAGGGCGTGGTGTCTGAGAAGAGGTGCCTCTACTGAGCCCCAAACTCCACAGCTGCCCAGGCTGTGCCCCCTTGTCTGGGAGAGATGGGACGTGAGGCCGGGACTGGCCCTGTGGGGGTGCCGATTGGGGCCTCCAGGGGCCTCGGTGGGCACCAGACAGGGTGCCTGGCCCACACCCGGGCCTGGATGTGGCCGCAGAATCCTCAACACCACCGCAGGCGTCTGGTCGAAGCACCCCACCCCGTCCCAACGGGCATTCTGGCTCCTTCTCTGAGACACCCTCGCCCATCCCTGGGGCCCTGGCTCTGGCCCGTAGTAGGTGCCCTAACTGCCTGCAGTCAGAGTCCTGGCCCCCAAAGCCCCCATGGCTGGGGACCCCACACCTGGCAGATTCAGGGGAGCCGTCAAGGGGGAGGGATGCTCTGGTTCAGCTCTCCGGGGTTGCCACCCACCAGCGGGAAGGGCAGCCGGGCTGCTTGGGGAAGGGCAGGGAAGGGCCGTGTCCCTCCGCTGGGAGGCGGGGACCGAGGCCCAGGTTGGGTGGGGCCCCACCCGAGGCAGTTTCCCCAGGGCAGGCTGCCCAGCTGGGCAGAGGGCGGTACCCACATCCTGAGCTGCCAGGGGAGAAGGGCAACTTGGGAAGCTCCCCAGGGTGGAAAAACGGTCTCGAATCCCCAGCAGGCCTGGGTCTCCCTCCTCTGCCTCCCCTCCCACAGGAGACCCTGCTGGACACCTGGCCCACCCATGCTTCCCCTGGCGAGTAGACCCTCCCCGGCCGGTCTCCCCACGGCTGCACCCCAGAGCAGATCTCTTGTAAGGGCGGGTGTGTGCGGTCAGCGCCCTCACTCTTCCCTGTGGTGCGACGCTGCTGAGAAAGACCTGGGATCTTCCTTCGGGAAGCCCTTGGGGACTGCAGCCCAGAACAAGTTTCTTCCTCTTGCACAATGTGACTGCAACCCACTCGCAGGAAGAACTTTCCAGGAGGTAGGGCCCCTTCTGTTTACCGCCCCCCCGCCCCAGAGCCCAGCAGACCCTGACCCACCCCCCTCCTAGCTGTGTTGGACCCTGCAAGTCCCCCCTGTAGAGGGACCTGATGGGAACGTGATGGGTGCCCTGGGGGACCCTGCTCCATAGACAGACCGGTGCCCCTTCGGCCCCCACTCATCCCTCAATGCCTGGGGTCTCGAGCATCGTGCCCCCCCCCAGGCCCGCCCAGCAGACAGCCCACCCGGAGTGCCTGTGAAGACCCCCCCACCCACCCCCAAGCTCCCGGTTACCATTTCACGGTCGGACACTGCTGCCTGCCTGCCTGTCTCCGGCGTCACTGCCCCAGAGGCCCGTGAAAGAACCCTTTCATGCTGCCCCAGGCACCACGGCTTCCCTCGGACCATCCAAGACCAACAAGCGTTGGGCCAGCTTCAGAGCTCCTGGGCCCGTTGCCCACCACCCGGCCTGCCCCCTGCTCACTGTCGGCCGCAGGGGCAGCGCGGCCCTTCCAGGGTCCTCCTGCCTGCCCCTGTGACGTGGCTCGGGCGCCTGGGGCATCTGGGGTGGCTGGGACTGATGGGTCGTGGGCTGGCCATCGCCTCCATCTGGGGTGCAGTGACTTGGCAGGGAGTCAGGCGGGCCAGAGCTGGGGCTTGGCGGAGTCTGGTGAGCGCCTGGAGGCCAAAGCGGGGGGACGGGGGGGGGGGGGACACAGACCAGGGCCACCATGCCTGTGCCGGGCCCACCTGGTGACGGGGACTGCCTTCGTCTCTGGCCGGGGAGAACAGCGTCTGTCCCCACCTCCCGAGGTGCCGTCCCAGGGTCATGGTGCCCAGCAGAGCAGGAGACAGGCTGTGACCCCCGGTGGGGCCGTCGGCCTCAGCCCAGCCTCTCAGAACATAAAGGACATACACGGTGGTGCCCCCCAGTGGGAATGACTCAAAGGGCCCCCCAGGCAGTGCAGGAAGGGGCTGCACGCACCGTGAGCTGGAGGCCTGGCCTCGTCCCCGCTCTGGGTCTGGACAGCCGGACACAGGGCCCAGGGACAGGGCCGGGCACCCTGGCCTCTGGGTGTGGGGACGTGTGATTCCCTCAGAAGCGTCCCGCCGCCCAAGCCGGCTGCCTGTGGGGGAGGCACCAGACTGGCCTGGAGGACCGATGGCTGGGGAAGGGGCAAGGACGGGGGAGAGAGCAGACAGTGGTGGGCCCACGGCGGGGGCGTGGGGGGGAGTTCTGCGGGGCGAGGGGATGTGGGGTGTGAGGCTGTGGGCGGGGCCGCACCAGCCGGGAGCCAGTTCCGGAGCCGCGGCGGGGGGGGGGGGGGGGGGGGGGGGGGGAGGGGGGGGGGAGGGGGGGGGGAGGGCTGCCACTCCCTTTGGGGACAGCTGTCCTCATCCCCGCCTGCAGGTGGCACAGACGGATGGGGGGAGTGGTGGGAGGCGAAGGCCGTGTGGGCCCCCACACCTTGTCAGCACGTGCTGGGAGCTGGCGGGCTTGGCTCTGAGACCAGGCGGCTCCCCCGGAAGAGCCACTCGAGCGGCTTGTCACGCGGGCTCCCGCTTCCCGGCCCCACATCCTTGGGGGGAGCCCGCGGCCCCGGGCAGGTCAGGGCACCCCCTCTGGCAGCACCGCTGTTGCCTCTGGGACGCTGAGAGAGGAGCAGACGCCCAAGCTTTGCTGCTCCCTGTGTCCGGGCCTCAGTTTCCCCACCTGTAAAATGGACACCAATGGGCTCAGAAGGGGCCGGAGTCCCCTGTGGGGGATGGAACCAGGTAGAGCACAGCCACTGGGGGGGGCTTGGCAGGCTCCGGCCACACTGCAGGGCCCCAGTGTCCCTCCCCCGCGCCTCCCCTGACACCTGCAAGCGGGGCTGCCTGACCCCCCGAGGAGATGGGTGGTCACACTGCACCTTCCCTTGGGGGAGGGGACAGTGAGTTAAATTTTCCCTGCACTGGCGGGGGCGGGGGGGCACCTCCTCAACGGGGGGTGAAGGGCCCGGAAGGAGTCCTGGGGTTCCTCTGGTCTGGGTGGGGTGGGGCTGAGCTCACGTCCCCGGGACAGCAGCTGCGAAGTGTTTGCTTGGGTGCCGGTGAGCCTCGCCTGGACTCTGAGAGGAGCTGGTCAGCAAGGGCTGAGGGTGACTCAGCAGGTGGCAGGAGGACCTGGACAGAAATAGCCTCCCCTGGACACGCGGCGAGACATCTCCGTGACGACGGGCGCGTGGCTGAGCGTCACGGCCCCGCGGGGTCAGCAGCCCACAGACGGCCACGGCGTCGCCCGCAGGGGGGCCGGGCTCCCTCACTGCCTCCCGCCCGCCGCAGCCCAGGAAGGCCACACTGTTCTGTGACTCCGGCCTGGGCAGCGGGACCGGATGGCCCCCGTGGCCCCCAGCTCAGCAGTTGGCCCTCGAGTGGGGGATATGCGGAGCAGACAGAGCGCCCGTTACCACCCACTTCCCTAGAAGGGGCCACGCAGGTGGTCCTGGGAGGAACGGACGTGGGCTCTGGGGCCAGGCACGCTGGGGTCCCTCACTCGCCATGAGAGTGGCCGTGTGGACTGGCCACAAGGCTCCACAGACAGGAAACCTAAGGTGTTTGGAAGGAAGCCAAGGGTAAGCCAGCCGTGCCAGGGCAGCTCTGGGGCAGCCGGGGGCCTGCAGGGGGAGTGGGGAGGGGGCGGCCCTGTAGCCTCTGGAACACGCTCCTACCCCTCCCCCCAACAGGCTCCCCCTCCCCAGAGGCAGACTCAAGTGCGGGGCCCCGTGTGGGCAGAGGGGCCCGAGGGCGGCGCAGGATAGACGGCAACCCTCCCGCTGCTGCGGCGGCCTGAACCTCCCCCCAGGACCCCAGCGTCCCGGCTCCGCCCTGGAGCCCCGCAGGGTCAAGGTCTCCGGGGGCTGCTGGAGAGGCCCAGGCTGCATGGTGACCTCACCTTAGCCATGAGCCTGGCCAGCCGGTGGGGGGCCCGGACTCGGAAAGCCGGAAAGCCGTCGCTCAGCGCCGGGGGGCCTGGTCGTGTGTCTCTACAAAGGGACACGATCTCCCGCCTAGAGACAACCACAGACGAGCCCCCAGCAGGCAGCCCCCAGGGGACCGTGCCCTCCCAGCCTGGAGCCAGCAGCCCACTTTAGAGATAATGAGCCAGGCACCGCACCCCCCTGGCACTTAGCTTCCCGACAGCGGCCCCTGGGGTGGGGGCTGGGATGAGAAGGCCCTGAGCTCCCGGGGACACTGCCTCAGCCACGGGCGGTAACGGGCTGAGTGGCGGGTGTGTGCGCTGCGGGGGTCGTCATCTCCCAGGGCCCCGATGGACGCTTTCCGGAGAGTTCTGCTGATGAGCTACCCAGGGGGCGGGGGGAGCTGCCTGCAGCGGGAGGGCCTCCTTGCAAGGAGCCGTGACAAGGTGCTCGGGGTGAGTGAGGGGCACTGCAGGTGTGCCCAGAGCCTCCGACACAGGGCGAGGGATGGTGCGCGGCCGGGGGGGGCGGTGGGAGCCCTGTATCCCTGGACCTGCCACACCCCAGCCTGACTCACTCACTGGTTGAGCAGAGGCCGGACCGGGAAGGTGGCCACCCGAGGTGACCACAGGGGCTGGGAGTGGAGGGTCCCCCGCATCTGCCCCACCCCGTGCCAGGTGGAGGTGGCAGGGAGAGGTCCCACGGGTGTTCTGTGTCGTCATGGTCCCAGGCCCTGCCTGGCACCCTGCGTGGATGCTTGCAACCCGGGACCCAGCCCCGCGGGACAGAGCTGCCCGGCCTCACGGTGACAAGTGCCAGGACACACAGAGGAAAAAGTGCGGGGCCTTGGTCATTGCTGGGAATGAGTGTTGTGGCATCCGTGGTGGCACCTCGGGTGGGCAGAGGGCCCCCACCTGAGCCTCAGGGGGCTCAGACGTGGGGTCCACAGGTAGGGCGCGCCTGCCAGGTAGCAGTATCCCGACTCCACCGCGAGCCACACGTGACAAGTAAAAAGCTAACATGCTCTTTATTTGAGGGGCGGGGGGGACAGCCCCTTCCCCAAGTCCAGCCAGGCCACAGAGGCACGTGCTGTGGTGCCCTGCTCACTGGTAGCCGGCCAGCTGGAGGGTGGTGGCGTAGTGGGCACGGTGGGCCGTGCACTTCTGACGGTCGATGAAGAGGCTGTTGGTTTTGACCGTGATGTCCTTCTCCAGGCTCATGCGCGTGTCCTCCAGATTTCTCAGGGACTGCTCCGCTTCTAGAAGCTTCTCCTTCAGTGCCGCAAGGGACGCGTTCAGCTCCTCCACCTCGCTCGCCAGCCTGTGGGGTTGGGGGACGGAGGCGTGAGCTGGGGCCTGTGGGCCGGGACCGTCAAGACCCAGGAGCCCTGGTGAGGGGTCCAGGCCAAGATGCTGGGCCATAAAAGGACCCAAAAGTCCGAAAGGGACACCTGCCGGCAGCGTGGGAGTGGGCTGGGCCGGGGGTCCATCGGCTGCCCCTGCCCCCACCCCCCCTGACCGGAGGGGAAAGGCTGCGTGGGCAGGACCGTGCGGGGCTGTGTTGAGCGACACCGTGCGGCGGTTCCAAGCAATGGCAGGGGTGCGCGGAGGCTCGCGGTTCCCTTTATTCCTGGCGCCCGGCGTCCTGGAGCTGCACGAGGCCCCAGTTCGCGGGACGTGCTGAGGCCTGGGGAGGAGGAACGCCAGGGAGGACGGCCGTGCTAGTGCTCGAGAGGGCGACTGGTACTCGATAAGTTTGAAACACCAGAGACACGATCCCCGCGAGACTTCCGGCCAGGGGCCACGCGTTCCCGGAGGTATGGACGGCGCCCCGCGGCAGGGTGGGCCCGGGAGGAGCCTGTGGCCTCGCGATTCCTGGCCAGGGAGACTGCGCGGCACAGAGTGAAGGAAGTGCCACGCTGTCCCTGGGACTCGCAGCCCTGACAGAGCCCCTCAAGGCACGTCGTGTCTAGTCGTGCTGGGTGGGGGTAGGACGTGGGGACGCCCGCGTGTTGAGCCCCGCTGTGTTTCCACTGCAAGCCTGCAGGCTGCGGGGGACGGGCGAGGATGGTGGGTGGTGACCTGTCCCACGGCAGGCACCTGAACTGGGCGGTGTCTCGGCACAGCTCCACGTTGGGCCGGTGTGAGCGCTGGTATAAGCGGGTCTGAGCCACCTTCAGAGGCGCCTCCTTGTCCTTGATGGCCTGCTTCAGCGCTGCGACGTTGTGCTCCTGGTCTGTGATCTCCCGCAGCGTCTGCACAAAGGAAGGTCCCTGGGAGGGCCAGCGGAACCCCCGCCCCGCCCGGCCTCCTTCCCAGCCCTGGGGCTGGGGCCACTGGGCAGCCTTGTCCACTGACTCAGCAGGGGTGGGGGGCACGGAGGTCGGAAGATGCGTGTGGCCACCTCGGCCCCCACCAAGGGTACCCAGAGGTTGTCCAACAGCTGTGGCCTGAGCGCCCCCAGTCCCGCGGGTCACTAGGCCCCCAACCCTGGGCAAGAACCGGAAAGACTTGGCAGCAGCAAAGGCCATCCTGAGAGCCTGGGGTCAGAGCCCTACCAGGCCTGGCCACCTCCTGCCAAGGTACCTTCCCTCCTGTTCCTGCCTGACAGCCACCCCCAATGTCACCTGGTTTCTCACTGGCTTAGAGGGTGCCCAGGGAGGAGTGGGTGCCTTGCCTCTGGGGTCCCTCAGGATGGATGGAACAGAGGAGGGGCAGGGACCAGGCCAGGTTGTGACCAGGGCTTAGTAGCCAGGAGCGGGGCTGGGCCAGAAGGAGCTTCCTCCCTCAGTTACAGATGCCCAGCTCTCTGGGCGTGGTCGGGGCGTGGCCCGGTGTGGGTGGGCGTGGCCTGCAAGTGTGGGCGTGGTCGGTTCTGGGGCGTGGCCTGAGCTGGGGCGGATGGCCTGTGTGGGCGTGGCCTGAAAGTATAGGCCTGTTCTGGGGCCAGGCTTGTACGCGGGCGGACGTGACCCGTTCTGGGGCGTGGCTTGTACATGGGTGGGCGTGACCTGGTGGTGCAGGCGTGGTCTGTTCTGGGGCGTGGCCCGGTGGTGTGGGCGTGGCCTGTTCTGGGGCGCGGCTTGTACGCGGGCGGGCGTGGCCTAGGCGCGGCTGGCGAGGCTTCACCTTGTGCAGGTGGTCCGTCAGCTTGTGGCGCGCGTCCTCCACCTCCTCACAGCGACGCTCCAAGGCCAGGTTCACAGCGTCGCACTGCAGCCGCAGGTCCTCGGCCGTGTCCCGCAGGATGCTATCGATGAGCACCCGCAGGTTGACGGAAGCCAGGCGCTCGCGCTCTGCGCGGTACAGATTTTCCTGGGTGAACCGGGCCCATGTCTCCGGCGTGGAGGCACTGCGGGAGGGGAGCGGTCCACGGTCAGTGGGGCACCTGCCAACGGCCCCGGCCCACCCAGCCCTCCCGCGTCTCCTGCGTCCCA
Organism: Leopardus geoffroyi; assembly: GCF_018350155.1. Taxonomy (NCBI): domain Eukaryota; kingdom Metazoa; phylum Chordata; class Mammalia; order Carnivora; family Felidae; genus Leopardus; species Leopardus geoffroyi. The sequence continues at coordinate 41,056,590 of NC_059340.1, read as the reverse complement.
GCACAAATCACCACCCCTAGCTCCCTCGTCGCCCCGTGGCCCCCGCATACTTTGGACCCTGCGTCCTCGCAATCTGTGTCCCCCGGCCTCCCGCGGCCTTACGCCCTGCACTCCTCCGGACGTGGCCCGCGGCGCGCGCCCCCTGCCAGCCGCCCTCCAGCCCAGCTCCTGCCTCCCTCCGTGTCCGCAACCCTCTGGTGAACTGTGTGGTGCTGCGCGCTCGGGCAGGGACCCTGCACACCTGCCCGTCCTGGGAGCAGATAGGACTGGGCCTCCGTGTGAGGGCCTCAGGGGCCGGTGGATCTCTGAAGGATCCCCAGCAGAGGGACCAGGAGCTGGAGCCCCATCTTAGCAGTTGCGGGTGCGTGGAGAAGGGGTTTATGACGAGGGCCCCGGGGGAGGCGCTGGGGCTGAGGCGGCCCACCTCTCCTCGAACTTGGCCGAGTGTGGGGAGAACTGCACCTCGGTGCTCTGGTTGTGGTAGTGGGCGCAGGTCTGGTCGATGTTGTAGGCCTCCACCTTGTCAGACCAGTCCATCTCACACGTCTCCTTGTGTTCCCGGTTCAGCCTGGGGTGGGCAAGGTCTGCGTTTGTTGGGGTGGGGGGGGGGTCGCTGGGTGCCACCGCGAGGGGCAAGCACACCTCCAGTTCTCAGCTGAGAACCAGGACACCTCATCTGCCCAGGATGGGGGTCCTCAGTCTACCCAGGCTCTTACCTGACCAACAGTGTCCAGGCCCTGGAAAGTTGGCCTGGGCTCTGGATGCCCAGCCCCCAGGGCAGGCAGGAATCCGGCCCCTCCCACACACACACTAGTTGCCCCTTCCTGGCCCTGTACTCCTGGCTGTGACCTGGGACAGGCCCCCACCTGTCTGAGACTCAGGGCCTAGTCACCCCCCCTTTCTTCCCAGAGACATCCCAAGGGGTGAGGGGCCGGGGTCATCCCGAGGGCAGACCTGGAGACCACCAAGACCCACCGGATCTGGTTCACGGCCTGCATTATGGTCCTTTTTAGGAGCTCCTGAATGTTCCGGATAAGCTCGGCCTCCTGGGGGAGAAAACCCCCACCCCTGGTGAGGATCTGAGGATGGCCAGGCTGGTATGGGCCCACAGTGAGCCCCTTAAATGCCCAGATCAACACCTGATCCTCGCTTGGGTAACTTTGGGCCAGACCCCAGTCTCTTTCCTGGAAAATGAAGGCTGAGCCCAGCCCTTTCTCATTGGGTTTATTCTGGGCTTTTGAAAATTCTGTTTGGTGTAGCACAGTGGTGTTTTTTTCTTGGGTGGGGGGGGGGGGTGGTGAGTGCTTCTATGGGCTGGTGGGACTGTCACCTAGGAGCAGCTCCCACCTGCCTGGCACCCAGCACCCTCTGGGCTCTAGGGGCCAACCCTGCAGCCAGCCCTGGAAGCAGGTCCCTTCCCTGGCTGCCCGTCAGGGCCTTGGGCTCAGAGATGCCCTCTCTTCCACTGAGAATACAGAGGGAAGCCCTGTGTTTCTTCCTGCTCCTGCAGTGGCTTTCTTTTCAGGGCACAAACAGCACCCCCCACCACCACCAATTTGGATTTTTGCCTCCCTCTGGCACTAAACCCACATATGTCAGGGTCTGTCCCTGGTTCTGTCTCCCTGTCTCTGGGTCATTGTCGGTTCTTCACACTGGGGGGTGGGGGTGGGGCCGGGAGGGGGGATGTTTCTTGGCTCGGGGCAGGGGCGTTGTGGAGCAGCTGAGTGTGGGGCTGAGGTGGTGGGGGACCAAGAGGGGTTGGGGCCTGGGAGAGGGCCGTGGGGGGAGGGGAGGGACCCAAGGTTCTGGCCTGAGCTGGGAGAGCAGAGGGAGGCCCTGAGCCCCTGGACTGGCTGTTTGCCTGCCCACAGCCTACAGCCTATTCACAAGCCAGGCCCCCAGGCTCTGAGAGGTGCATGAGCTCTGCCCTGCCTGGATCAAGGGACTGGCCTGGGTGATTCCCTGCTCCCATGGGGCTGCCCCAAGGACAGATCCTGCTCAGTTTGGAGCAGGAAAGGCTCCTTGTGGGATGAAGGTGGCTCCATTCTTCACCCATCTACCCTGCATCCTGGGCTGTGCCTGGATGTCCACCACGGGCACCAGGGTAGGGGGAGATGAGGTGGGCTGCGTCTTTAGGCGTTCAGGATCAAGCTTAATTTGCATGATCTAGGGTGGCCAAGAAGCCACCCAGCGGGTGCCAGGACCCAAGGGTGACCAAGGGGCCGCCCAGCGGGTGCCAGGACCCAAGGGTGGCCAAGAAGCCGCCCAGCGGGTGCCAGGACCCAAGGGTGACCAAGGGGCCGCCCAGCGGGTGCCAGGACCCAAGGGTGACCAAGAAGCCGCCCAGCGGGTGCCAGGACCCAAGGGTGACCAAGGGGCCGCCCAGCGGGTGCCAGGACCCAAGGGTGACCAAGGGGCTGCCCAGCGGGTGCAGGCATCATCAGGACCTGACTTCCTGGCCCTGCATGCCTCCCAGACCTCAGGCCGCTGCCCACGGGGTTCATCTCAGGCACCTCCCCATCCTTCGGTGTGTGGGGGGTCATCAGGGCTGGTGCACGGACCTGGCCAGACCCTCTCCTGCCTCAGTGGCCTCTGAGTGTCCCATCCTCAGGCAAATGCCCCAACAGACGTCCAGATGTGAATTCTGTCACAGCCTGGGCCCCACCTCATCCCAGGATGAGCTGTAATAGGTTGGGGGGGGGGGCAGTGCAGGGGCCCCGGACATGGGTTGTGGTGAGCAGATGAGCACTGAGGTCCAGCTCCAGCCCCCATACATGCCCAAACCCCTACGCTGGGACCTGCCCCCAGGCAGCATGTCCAAGCTGGGGCTCACCTTGCAAGGAGCCCAGCCTCACTCAGTGTCCACTGTGAGGACCAGGCTGTGGGAAGGTCAGACCGGGCACCCTCCTGGGGTCAGGGATGGTACCCCTGTCCTAGAAGGCTGGAGCCCTGACCTCGCCCTTGTTGGTTCTGGGGAGTGGACCTGAGCGTGTGCTCCACACGTGTCTGCGTGTGCCAAGCGTTACGTGCTCTAGGTTTTCCTGTGTGCGCAGAGGGGCATGTGCGCCCTGAGCTTGTGCACGCCCACCTGGTACACAGGCGCCAAGGCCTCTGTCAGCCCGCGTCGCGGGCATACGTGTGAACCCCACACCCTCTGCCTTGTGCGGGTCACGCTCTCAGGAGAAGGGTGACGGCGGCAGGGCCTGTGGTTCCGGGGTGGTGGTGGAAGGGGCGGGGTCTACGTTTCTGAGGCGTGGCCTGCGGTTCCGGGGCGGTGGAAGGGGCAGGGTCTGGGGTTCGGGGTTGAGGGGGAAGTTCCGGGGCGGGGTCTGCTGCTCTGGGAGGTGGAAGCCGCAGATTCTGCAGTTGCAGGGCCTGGAAGGGGCGGGCTCTGCGGTTCCGGGGCGTGGCCTGAGTTTGGGGGGAGGAGGGGGGTGGCTGGAGGGGAGGGGCGGGGCCTGCAGTTCGGGGCGGGGAACCTGCGGGAACGGAAGGGGCGGGGCCAGGGGTTGGGGCGGGGGCGGGGGTGGAAGAGGCAGCGCACCTTCAGCAGCTCGATCTCCACGTGGTCGCGGACGAGGTCCGGGTGCTGGCGGCGCTCGCGGCACTGCAGGTTGTCGGTGGCGATGGAGAAGGGCACGGCGGTGGCGTCCAGAGCGCGCTCCAGCCGCTGCTTCTGGGCCAGCAGCAGGTCGGTCTCGGCGTTCAGCTCGCCCACCTCGTGCTGCAGCTCGGACTTCCAGCAGTGCATGTCCTGCAGGCGCGCGCCCACCTTCCTGGTGGCGTCCTCCTGCGTGCGCCGTGCCAGCGCCTCGGTCTCGGCGGCCAGCTGCTGGCTCTCGTGGCGCAGCCGCTCCGACTGGTCGCGGTCGGCGAAGGCTTGGTGGTAGCGGGCATAGCAGTTCTGGAACCACTCGTCCACCAGGTACTTGGCCGAGCGGAAGCCGGCGGTGGCTAGGCCCGAGGACGTGTAGGCGCCCGTGTTCCGGGCCACGTCGTACAGCTTTCGGGGCAGCTCGCACGCCGGCACCGTCTGTGGGGCGGGCTGCTTGGTCAGGAGCACGTCCGTCTGCGCCATGGTGCCAGCCAGCCCCTGTGCCAGGGAGGGAAGAGGGCCGCTGGCACGGTCAGCAGGGCCGCTTGAGGCCGCTCTGTCCCAGCAGCAGGACGCTTCTGGTCTCCCAGCGACGAGTACACACTCGCCCTCCTGTTGCTGGGCAACAGGCCCCCTCTCCTGGAGCCCCTCTTAAAGGGCCAGGCAGGCCCCAACCCTACTCAGTCTGGCCCATGTCTGGCATCTGCCCAGACTTGCACCTGGGACTGTGGCCCGAGGCCAGACCCCCATCGTGCCCTCCTTGTCTTACTTGTCCCAGTGGGGCTGTCCCCTGGATCTCAAGAGAGTGGACTTGTCTTTGGTGAGGAGTTGATTTCAGTCTCCAGTGGATATCTTGGAGCCCAAATTTCCACACGGGTGGAAGTGAATCCCGACAGTGTCCCCAAGGCCACCCAGAGCCAAGCTCATGACTGAGGTCGCCGCAGCAGGAGGTACACACCTGGTCCTCAGAGCACATCAATCCCTCCGCCCCCCGCCCATCATGCGCCGGGGCGATGCCCAACGTGGCCGGCAGAGGGCGCCGTTGGCCGCTAAATGTTTCCGGGAGTCGGAGAGGAGGCGGGCAGCGGCTGGGGCTGGGGCTCGGTGGGTAGGGAGAGGGGCTCGGCCCTTGGAGGTCTGACGCCCTGGCCCAGATAGCCCTCTCCTCGCCCCTGCCAGTCCCGCGGGTCGTCTCCAACGGCCCACCTAGCGGGACGTGAACACCGCCCCCCAGCACACCCCATGGCCCTTGTCCCTCCGCTTACACCACTGTCCCGTCCTAACTTGGGCCACACCAGCCCCGGACCTCCTCAGATACACCAGCCTTGGTTCAGCTGTGTGCTTCTCCAGCGGCCCTGACCTGGGGCACCAGCCTCCCTTTGTGCCCTGATGGCAGGGGCCACGGGGTCCAGCGTCTACACCACCTGGCACACAGTAGGTGCCTCATAAATGTGGACCTTGGGGACAGCTGCCCCAGACCTCCCCCAACAGAGACTGAACCTGAGCCTGTCCTTGAGGGCAGGAGGTGAGGAGGGCCTCTCGGTGCCGTTTCCCCAGAGGGCACCCAGGATGGGTGGGCTTTGTCTCTGCCTTTTGTTTAGATCCTGCCTTTCAGACACCATGGCTTTCTCCGGAGCCAGAGTATGGCACAGCTGTCTGGGGTGCGTCCCCTAAGAACCTACCGACCCAGGGAGCTCACTGAACACAGGGCCAGAGCCAAGCTCAGGCGACCCTGGGGTGCAGGGCCATCCTGATGGGGTGTGTTCCCCAATGCAGGTGCTCTGGGGTGACCTGACCCTGCAGCAAGGCTGGTCCAGCAGGACTCGATTGAGTGGCCCTGAGTGGGGCCGGGCCCCCTACCCCAGACAGAATATTGCAGGGGAGGGAGCAACCGGTCCAGAGATCCCCAGGCCGGAGGCAGAGTGGAACACGCCCCAGGAAGCCTGCTGGCTTGGAGTCCGGCTCTGCCCCTGACCCCTCCGTGGCCGAGCAGGTGGCCCCGTGTCTGCTTCTCCCTCGGCAGAGTGGGGTTAGCCGTCCACCGCACGGGGCTGCCGTGGGCACCGCCTGAGCGGAGGCCAGGAAATGGCTGGCCCGGTGCCCAGTGCCGGGAGTGACCGCAGCTCCCCGCCCCTTCCCGCCCTACACAGCCTCCCAGCCTTGCAGGGTCTCTGGGCTTGAATCCTCAGTCAGGCCGATCGCCAGCGTGGGGGCTCGAAGGAGCGGCTGAGTGATGTGCAGGCTTATTGGATTTGTGTCTAAATTGCATTTGGGACGAGAAAATTGAGTCTTGGGACACACTGAGGTTCCCAGGGCAAGTACGTGCCGGGGGCCCCCTCCTTGGCAGTGTTCAGACTAGCGGCTCGGAATCTGCGATAGGGTCAGGGAGACCCTGGGGCCCCCAGCGCCCCGCTCCAGACTCTGTTTGCACGCCCCCAGGGACGGGGTGCTCCCTTCCTCCCAGGCAGCGCTGGAGAACACCCCCCTCACGCGCCCCTGCCTCTGGCGTTGGTCCCGTCGCAAACCCTTACCAGGCCTGTGGGGGGCCTGGCCTGGGCCTGCAGCCCTTGGCCCTGATCCCTAGAGTGAATGGAGGAGAGGGGGTGGGGATGGCTGAGTAACGACGCCCTTCCCAGAGCTCACCTGGGGCTTGGATCTGGCTCTCACGTGACCCCAGGCAGCTAGTCTCCCTTTGCGCGGAGGGACACTGAGTCACAGGCAGCATGGCGGCGGCCTCAGCACCAGGACCCCAACAGAAAGGATGAAGCCCCTCGCAGGTGAGGGGGCTGGGTGGGGCCCAGAGGGAGGGGGAGGCAGCCCTGACCCCTCCCGCCAGGTCTCGGGTGTAGAGCTCCTGACCCCAGCTACGCAGAAGAGTGCCCCGCTTGCCGGCGGCCCAGGTGAGGCGCACCAACTTCTCCATCTGCCTTCGCGGGGGGCGGGGCCTGTGGCCCCAGCCTGGCCCGTAGGTCTGGGGCCTGGGGTGCGGTCCCCATACAGGGCTTGCGCACAGCGGAGTCGCTCTGGCACAAGGGATCCGTGCCCCTGACTCCCAGGGCCCGCCACGGGCACCACCAAGGGTGAGCCTGGCGAGAAGGGCCCCCCCACCCCCTCCCCCAGCAGGGTCCAGCCCAGCCGCGCCCTCCACCCTCCCACGCGCAGTGACAACTCAAGGAACTTTTCTCCCCGCGCTCCCCCCGCCCGTCTCCTGGGGCGGGCGGGACTTTTATTAAAGGGAGGGTTCGGAGCGTCTCAGACAGCCCCGAGCCTAGCTGGTCACAATCGCAGCAGATGCCCCCCGGGCCGGTGGGTGTGGGGGGGCACCCCACAGGCAGGAGCGGAAGGGCACTCTCCCCCCTCCTGGGCCACCAGCACAGAGTCTGGACGGGGCCCAAGAGGTGGACCAGGGAAGGGAGGCTCAGAAGGGGAGGGAGAGTCCCCTTGGCCGGGGCTTGAAGGGCAGAGTCCAGACCAGGCTGGGCCACCTCCCGGGCCATGAGAGGGGGCCTTGGGCAGCTGTGGAAGTGCCCTTCCCGGGGAGGTGTCAGGCCTGTGCTGCAGCAGGAGGGGACGAGCAGGAGGAGGAGGACGATGTGAGTGTGGACGGGCGTGCGCCAGAGGCCCGGCTGCCCGTCCAACGGGCTCCGGGCCACCTCCCTGCACTTGGTGGGAGGGCGGCCGGCAGGCTGGGGGCTCACCCTCCCTCGGCTCCTGGCAGCCACATGGCCCACTCACCCAGGCGTCCCACCAGCACGGCCCCGCTTTGCCATTCGAGGCTTTGGAGGTCATAGAGGTGGGCGGCAGATCTAGGCCACGGCACTGGAGGCTGCAGGGACTGTGCCTCAGTTTCCCCGCCTGTGAGCCGGGGATAAGGGCAACCCCGCCCTCGTGGGTATTTGAGGATGAAGTGACATGGTGTGTGGGCAGCTCCCGGTGTGGCCGGCCCCGTGCCTGGGCGCCCTGACCCCTGACCCCGACCTCATTCCCCCCGGGAGGCTCTCTGTCCGCATCGCTTCCCAAGAGGTCCTTCTCGGGCACAGTCTGTGGTCTGTCTGCGGGGAGAGAAGGCTGGGAGGGCCCCCAGCCCACCCAGAGAAGCGCCTCGGGGGGGCTGCGAGCCGGACAACGTGCCCTTGGCCTTCGTCACCCCTGGGAACCTGCATCCTCCGGAAGTGCCTCCGGATACATCCGCATTAAAGGCGTTTTAATTTTTTTTTTTTTTCAACGTTTATTTATTTTTGGGACAGAGAGAGACAGAGCATGAACGGGGGAGGGGCAGAGAGAGAGAGGGAGGGAGACACAGAATCGGAAACAGGCTCCAGGCTCTGAGCCATCAGCCCAGAGCCCGACGCGGGGCTCGAACTCCCGGACCGCGAGATCGCGACCTGGCTGAAGTCGGACGCTCAACCGACTGCGCCACCCAGGCGCCCCTAAAGGCGTTTTACAAGAAGCTGTGACACTGCAGGGTGAAGTGAGCTCGTGGACCCCGTCTGCATGGCCAGAGGACCGTCCAGGAGAGCCCCGGCCACAGGACACCTCGGCCAGGACACGGCCGTGGGCACGGCCACACAACGACAGACGGGGAGGGAGGCCCAGACGGGCGCCAGCCCGCCGCCAGCAGGGGAGTGACCGGGAGAGCCGCCTGCCCCTCCTGCCATGACTGTCACCCTCATCGCTGCTTTTTTTTTCCCAGCCCAGCACACGCAGCAGAAAACCTGCCCGGGTAGCGTTCGGTCTGGCAACGCTCAGTACATTCGCAAGGTTGCACGGACCGCCGCCTCTATCTGGTTCCAGAACTTTCTCATCGGGCAACGGAATCCCGTCCCCATCACCGGTCACCCCTCCCAGCCCCAGCCCCCGGCCACCTCCACTCTGCAAATGTCTGGGTTTGCCTGTCCTGCCCATTCCATAGAAACGCGGTCCCGCGACATCAGCCCCCGTCACCTCTGCTGTCTCCGGGGCCCATCCGTGTGGCGGCAGGGGCTCCCTTCCTTCTCGTGGCTGAGCAGCACCCCACGGCCGGGGTAGACCGCGTTCTGCGTATCCGTGCGCCTGCCGAAGGACAGCCTTGTGTCTGTAGTGAACGTGGGCGTACGAGTTTTTGTTTGAACGCTTATTTTCGATTCTTTGGGGGTGCTAACATTTTCATCTCCCGGACGCCACGGAAAACCCCGAGAGCCCACGACTTTAGTGAGGGGCTCTTAACGACTGCCCGCCACCACCACGCCCCCATCGACCAAGGCACGGAAGTTGGGCGCCCGGCGTGGGCGGGCTGTGTGCCCTGGCCCATCGGGGGAGCTTTCTAGAAGCTGTTTGTCGGGTGACACTGAAGGACATAAGCTGTTCCTGCGTCCAGCCCGCAATTCTGGTGCTTTACATCCAGCCCTAGAATGCGATGGCAAATAGGGGGCATTTTTCAAAGGAGAGGAAAATGTCACCATAGCAAGCAACTCAGCAGTGAGATTTGTAATCAGAACAAGGAGGAAAGGGGCCAGACGACCAACAGGGAGCAGGATGAACCCCTGGGAAGGTTCAGGTCCGCGGATTCAGGGCATCTGGGGTCTGGGACGGCGCTGAGACGTGTCCACGAAACAGCTCGCTAAGCCACGCAGCACAGAGCCGCCTGCCTGGTGCTCTGATTACCGCGTGGTGAGTTCAAGGCTCTGCTGTCCTCAGGGAGTGAGCTCCTCGTCCTCGGAGGAGTTCAAGCGGCCACGCGTCAGGATGTAGTGGAGAGTGCTGGAACCGGACGGGCTGTCCGTGATGCCTGAGCAAACTTGAGCTCCACACCCAAGGATACCTCGGGGAGGGAGGGCCGCCTCCAGTCCCCATCAGAGATGAGTCCCTGAATGCTGGACCCCGTCTGCCCACCCCGGGGAATGGCAGAGGTATCAGGGAGGGTGCGTCAGTCACAGAGCGGCCGCCGTCCCTGCCAGATGTCTCCCCGCCGCCGACTGCGGGGCTTGGGGCCCTGGCAGCCGGTCCTGTGCACGCGTGTTCCTTGCTCCCGTGGAGCACGTCCCCGCCGGCTTCTGCAGGGGTCCAAGCAGCTGCTAGGAGAAGCCGCCTCAGGTGCAGCAGGCCCACCTCGCTCTGCTTAAAGAGACCTTGGTGCGGACGCTCCAGAAAGGGGCTGCTCTGGGCCCGCTTGGCTCCCCAAAGGCAATTTTCACATCCGGAATTTCAAGGCAGGTTTGTAAATGACGTTTCTTTCTAGAAAGTGAGCCTCACGCGGCCGTGAGGCTTTTTATACTCATTGACCCCAGGGGCCCGAGGCCAGAGCTCAATCCAGATCTCTGCCCCCCTCGAGCACACCCCACCTCCCAGTAGGGGAACCTACTCCAGGCCCTGAGGTCCCAGGGGGACCCAAGGCTCCATGCACTTGATGGGAGCCCCCTGCCCTTTCCCCCTGGGCCAAGGAGCCAGCCTGGCACTTGGGGAGCTGGACAAACGGCCCACTGGCCCCGTGCCCTCAGCAGGCACGGGGAGGCCCCCAATGGCCCTCTAAAGAGAGGTGAGGCCGTGCCCCCGCTCTGGTCGATGAAAAAGGGAAGTGACCCAACTTACTCACGGCCAGAGCGTTCAAGAGCCAGTGCTGCCTCTCCATCTGCCCTGCCCCTGCCAGGTGACCGGTGACACTCCCTGTCCCTGAGTGCGGATGTCATGGGGCAGGGCCCAGGACAATCTACGAGGGACCTGGGGCAAGACAAGAAATAAACCTTTGCTGGGGGAAGCCATCGAGGTGACCCGACCTCTGCTACCGCAAGGAAAGCTCGCCCATCCTGACTGACTCAGGCCCAGCTGGGACCCAGGCCATCCAGGCGTCGCCACACCCACCTCCCACAGTCCTGGAGTGCCGTCGGCCCCGCCTCCTGCGAGTTCACCTCTCCTCCAGGAAGGCTGCCCTGATTGCCTCTCATAGTATCTGAACTGGCTCCTCCTCTGTCTGCCTTCGGTGGCCCAGGCGCACAGGCACGTCCTGGCGTTGATAGGCCTTTGCTGTGAGTGAAAGGTGCGCAGCCCAGCTGAGGAAATGAAAGAAACGAGCTTGAGGAGCGTGAAGGCAATGCGGAAGGGCCAGGGACCCCGGAAGCCCGCGCTGGTCAGGTGCCCTAGACGGGGTGTGCTCTGAGGCCCCAGGCATCACTTGCCTGTGTTCCGGGCGGGGACGTCTGACCAAAAGCCGCCTCAGTGTGAAAAGACAAACTCCACGGTGATGAGGAAACCAGACAAAAACTTCCCGACCCGGGGCGCCTGGGTGGCGCAGTCGGTTAAGCGTCCGACTTCAGCCAGGTCACGATCTCGCTGTCCGTGAGTTCGAGCCCCGCGTCGGGCTCTGGGCTGATGGCTCAGAGCCTGGAGCCTGTTTCCGATTCTGTGTCTCCCTCTCTCTCTGCCCCTCCCCCGTTCATGCTCTGTCTCTCTCTGTCCCAAAAATAAATAAAAAAAAAAAAAACGTTGAAAAAAAAAAAAAAACTTCCCGACCCACGGAGGTTTCTGAGACGCCCCCGGGGTGGGGGGTGGGGGGGGGACATCAGCCAATGGGTTTCAAGGCTAACAAACCAAATGCCATCTGGGTCACATTAGAGGAGTTACAGCGTCCCAGATGAGGGAGGCGATAACCCTATTCCCCTCCACGCTGGCCAGAACGTGCTTGGGAGATTGGAGGAGAATGTTCCAGAAGGTGGGTGTTGGCTAAGTGGGGCATGCCCAAGGCAGAGCGGCCAGCAAGGGCAGGGACTGACAGCACACCCTCGGGAAAGGGTCTGCAGAGGCACGACTATGAGAAGAGGGTCCAGGGGTGGCTGACGTCGGCCACGTGATTCGGCCCCCCAGCTCTTGTGATGCGGGGACTCACCTTTAACAGCACCTAGGGGGTGTCCCTTGCGGTCTGGCCCCCGTGTGTGTCATGATCACCCAGGTGTCCCTCACGCCGGTCACCCTGGGGAGCCCGCTGACCCAGCATGCTGTTGGGGGCCCCCCTAAGCGGGGTCCAGCTGACCCGGGCATCCTGGGCCTGCCTCCCACCGCTGGTTCAGGAGTTTCTGCAGGAACCGCCAAATCCCCAATTTATCAGCTCAGCTTTATCTCCAAAACCTCCTACGATTTCCCAGAGAACAAAATTAAATACGGGATTTAGGAGAGATTTCACGTCTGCCCGAGCAGGGCCAGGAACAGGCTGACGTGGCGAGGCTGATGATGCCGGGGGGCGGGTGGGCAGTGGGGAGGGGCCGTCCAGCCCCCACCTGGCCCGGCTACACCGTCTCCGGCCCGGCAGTTCCTCAGCCTGAGCAAGGATGACCGGTGGACAGAGCCACGTGCCCGTGTTCCCCTTGTCCCCCACCCCGTCACCTGGGTCCCCGTGCCCTGGCTGGGGTGGGCACACAAGTGACCCTGTCACGGGCGGGGCAGGATTTCGCCCGCCCACACCCAAGCAGCCGACCACTTCCCAGATGAGGAAACCGAGGCCCGGCGAGGCCGGCATTTCCTGGCCCTCAGACCCCAGGCAGGCAATGGGGACTGGGGCGTGGCCTCAAATGCGGCCCTGACCCGAGGCACCCAGCCCTAGGGACAAGACAGGGCAGCCGGGGAGGTCCCCGAAGTGAGTGCAATTCACAATGGCCCTGGTGGAAACCCTGGACCCCCGGGGCTTCGGGGCGTCCCCGGGGCCTCCCTCGGCTGGCGTTGACCGCGTGCCCTCAGACATCCCTGTGGGGCGCCCTGCACCCCACCCCCAGCTCTCCAACACCCCCAGGTGAGCTGTGCCCTCAGCGACCTTGGGCTGTCCCACGGAGCTGTCAGGAGGGAACAGCGCTGCTCTGAGCTGCTTCTGACACTAAGAGGCTCCAGAAACCTCATCTGCAAACGCTTCTGTGGGTAAGCGAGCCGATTAGGGGTGTGTGGGCACCAGATAAGAGCCGGGAGGGTCATTTGGAGGGCAGATAGGGAGGACAGCGGAGAACGTGTTCTCTCCACCCACTCCCTGCCTCCCGTCTGCCCCTCTCTCTCGTCCTGCCCCCGTGGAGCCGCTGGTCAAGGGCATGGAGCTCCCTGGGGTCAGGCCATCCGGCGGGCCCCACATCCTGCCTGTGAGCTGTGTGACTTCCCTCCAGCTCAGCCTCTCTGTGCCTTATCTGCAATCCGGGAGCCGCAGCCCCTTCCCTGGCTGGGGTGTCCGCGATGGGTGTCTCGCCCTCAGCCCGGTAGGCCGCGGGGCTGTGGTCAGCCTGACGGCTCCTGTCCTCCCTCCGCTCCCCCCTCAGTTCCAGGGCCCCGTCCGGGACGCCCGTAGAGAAGTCCCACGTTCCTCTCGTAACCTGCGAGGGTCAGGGCCTGTGGGGACCCCAGGGGCAGGGCCTCTTCCCGGCAGGGGTGCCGCTGGAGGTGACTTTGCCGCCAAGGGATGTTTAGCAACATCTGGAAACATTTTGGTTGTCACAGCAGAGGAAACGGAGGATGGCCCAGAGCTGCGCGGCGCCGAGGGCAGGCCCACAACTAGGGATTGTCTGGCCAGTGTTAGCAGTGTTGTGGGGGGAGACCCTGCCCTGGAAAGGACGAGCCGGTTCTTTCCTGCTGGAGGTCCCGAGAGAAAGGTGTTCTGTTGACAGACGTTCTCTCTACGATAACACTTTGCGAGCAGGAAAGAGGAGACCGTGTTCCCTAGAATCACCAGCCCAAGGGCATCTCCAGTGCATCCGAAGGGGTGGCCGGGCTGTGGCGGCACCAGAAGCCCAGGCCTCGTGCCCGTGGCCCCAGAGAGGACGAAAACTGACCCGAGCTCAAGCCCCTCTCGGGCCCTGGCAGGAGGGCCGGGCTCTGCCCAGCACTTAGCCCAAAGAGGCCCCGAAAATAGATGCGGATGACGTCGGCTGGACAGGAGCACTGAGCCCAGACAGTCCTCGTGGGAGCGGTGGACGCGGCATGGAGCCACTTAGCAGATGGAACCCAGGCCGCTCGCAGCCGCGGCGTCTCCACCAGGAGAAGCAGCAGCCGGCCAAGTGCTAGGACAAGGGCAGGGCCACCGTGAGGGGCACCCTGCCCCGGGGCCTTCCTGCATAGCCAGGCCCGGTCCCGGTGCATCGTGCGCGGCCGGCCGCACCCCTGCGGGGTATTCTGAGCACAGAGGTCAGAGGTGACAGAGCAGTCCCAGGTCATGCGCATCACCCCATTCAAGTTTCTCAGATCCTCTGATTGCAAGTTGCTGTTTGAAGTGTCCTCAGATGTGAGCTTGGCTCCTGGGGATTGATGCCCCCGCAAGCAGGCAGGCCAAGGCGCGGCTGGGACCCCTGGGTCACTGGGTCTCAGAGTCTGCGGACGCGCCCCGCCTCTGCCTGGCCCGGACAGGTGGGGGGCGGGTGGAGGTCCAGAAGTCAGTGCAGCCACAAGCGTGGTCCCTAGAGGGACCAAGAGGCCGGGCTCAGTCGCTGTCCTCTGAACTGCAGAAGCTCGACAAGGCCATCCCCGAGGGCCGTGGGGCAGGCGTCCTGAGGGTGCCAGGCCCTGAGCCCATCGGAGGCCTGGGAGCCGAGGGTCGCTGGAAGGAGGGGCAGGGAGGGTGGACATCGCTGGGCAGTGGGGAGGGTCCGTCCTCCACCCAGTCCGCAGGCGCCTTGGCGGGAGTGAGGACAGAAGAAGGTGGGCATCTCCTGCAGGGCCCAAGGGTTAACGGTGGTGGCATGCGGACCGGCCCCGACCCCACAGGCGGACCCGACCGAGGTCCACCCTCCGGGACCCCTGAAGGGCAGGTTCCCAGGAGTTGGGGTCTTTGTGGGTAGGGGCGAGACGCAGGTGTGGTCTCGCCAGGGAGGAAGGGTCTCGCCACCGTCCCGGCAGGGCCTGGGGCGCTGGGCTGCAGGGGAGGGGGCAGCTCCACCCCTCCCAGCCTCCCTCACTGCCCGCGGTGGCTCTCAGCCGCCGTCACGAGCCCGGCTGGCCGTGGGGTGGGCTCAGCCCTGCAGCCCAGCTAATGCGCTCCGCGCTACTTCGCGTCCTGCTTTCCTGGAGGAGACAGCGAGGCGCTCTGGGGCCCCCGCCCCTGGAAGGGAGCAGGCACCTCGTCCTGACGCCGTTTGCTCTGTGTGTACCGGAAGCTCCTTCCCCGTGGGCTCCGCCAGCACCCCCCCCCAGTGCCCGGCACCTGCTTCCGCCTGCCCCAGCCCCGGTTCCTCCTCGCAGGCTGACCTCGTGGGGCCCAAGGGCCTGGGGCATCACCTGCACCCCTCCTCCCAGGCTCTCCCCCCGGGGCCGCCCCCTCCTCCTATTTCTGTCTGCAGGACTCGGGCCTTGGACCCCCTCCTCCAGAAAGCTCTCTGGGCCGTCCTCAGCTCCTCCCGGGCCCTCCAGCGGGGCCTCCAGGGCCACCCACGGCTCTGCCTCCCACTGCCAGTGGCCCCATGAGTACGAGGGCCTGGTCGGGCAGAGACACATACGAGTCCCCACCGTGCTGAGACAGCATGCCCCTTCCACATCGTGACACAGCCGGGTACCCCGCATCCTGCCCCGAACTTTGTCCCACCGGTGGCGTCAGGCATAAAGTGCGATTTCCGGACGGTGTAATGGTGCGCGAGAGACCTAATGGGGTTTGCCGTCGGGTAATTGTCCCCAGATCAATAGGGAGAGTCAGGGTTTAGCGGGGCCACCGCCAGGCCGGCCCCCACCTCGGCCCCCGCCGTCTGTGCCCCCAGCTCAACCTGAACACTCCGGAAGTTTCCGGAGACTCGGTGACCCAGGAAATCATTTCTGGAAGGACAGAGGTGGGGGGTCGGAGCAGGGGGAGCTCGGGTGTACCTCGGGGTCCCAAAGGGCTGGGGGGCTGGATGCCGTGGGCCCCACGCCTGCTCGGGTTCTCCTGGAGGCATCGAGGGCCTCAGAGCCCCCACAGAAAGGCTGCCTTCCCCACAAGGCGCCCGTGGCCAGGGGAGAGCCTGTGTGGGAGCCGAGGAGAGGAGGGGTCCCATGGCCCCCGGTTCGAGATTCTTCACTGCCGGGTCTACGAAACGTTAAAGAACAGCTTCAGAGGGTGACGTACAAGCACCGCGTCTCTAACGGGGCCCCTGGGCTCCCACAGGGTGGCTCTCGCCGGGCGGCAGTGAGCGGCAGTGGCCCCGATACTGGGACTGGTTCATCCCAAGGGCAGGGGTGAGACGTCCCTCTGCATCCCCATCCAGGTCAGGCTTCTCCCTGGGGCGGCAATCTGCCCACAGTCTCCAGGGCGGGCAGGGCCGGTCAGCGGCCCAAAGGGAAAATCCTAGATCCTCTGCCCCCGGTGGCAAAGGCCCCCGGCCCAGCTCTCGGGTGCAGCCGGAGGGGTTCCTTCGGGGGCTTCTGAGACAGGCCCATGTGAGCAGAGGCCCCAAGGCCGGGGACAAGGGTTTGCAGGGCCTGTGGTCACCCTTTGGAGACAGACCCGGATGCTGCCGGCCGGGGGCGGGGGCGGGGATACGGCAGGGTGGCCCCGTCTCCCTCTGAAGGCCCCTCAAGGAGCCTGGGCTCCCTGGGCCTCAGCTCCTGGGCCCCCTTACCGGCTCTTCCTGGGCCCCACAGTTCACAGTCTCTGGCACCCGGGACGTTCCCTGGGGCCCTAGACAGTCCCCGCACGTGCTCCCCACATGTCTGTCCTGTGACTGAGCCTGAGGCCGGGGGCTGTGAGCCTTGTCAGTCACAGGCAGGAGGGAGGGCTCCCCGTCAGTCCACGGGCAGCCAAGCCGACCCCGTCCTGGACGCGGGCCTGCAGGGGCCGGGGGGCTGGAGGGCGGCAGCGTGCCGTGCGTGTGGGGGGTCCTGGCTGCACGGTGGGTGTCCGGGCCCCGGGCGGGGTGGGGGCTGGCTGGGACCTGCTCTGCGTGGACACCCCCCAGTTCCGAAGGGTGTCCGTTAGCGGCCGGGACCTGGGACCAGACAGAACGAACATGTCCTACTCGGAAACTTACGCAGGCCTTTTATGCTCAATAAAGGGAAACTCCCGAATGTAACTCGAGTGTGGAAATCTGCACACGCCAATGGTCCCACCTCCTAATGGCTACCGAGGCCACGTCCATCTGCTTGTTTGGGCTGTGACTTCACCGGCTCCGCAGTGTCGGGCAGCCGGGAGCTCTGCCAGGGGGGGCCTCAGCCGAGGGGGGATCAAGGCCTAGATATCTGTGTGCCCTAGTTCCCAGCTGCCCTAAGCCAGTGGAGGGGAGGCCCTGTGCTTCTGGGAGCTGGCACCCTGACCCCTGCCGGGGGGCCACCCAAGATGCGGAGAACTCCCCCCCCCACACACACACACACAGCCTGCAGACCTGCCTGGCATGGAGGGCGTGGAGATCTCCGACCCCTGGGGCCCTGACCTAGAGGACTCGGGCCTAGGGGGTCATCCTGTCCCTGCTCCTCTGAGACAAGCTTGTCCCAGGAAGACGCCCTCAGCCTCTAGGCTTCCCTCCGGGTGCCTCTCCTCAAAGCTCTCGAAGTGGGGGAGGGGGGACTGGGGCTTGTGCAGCCGCCCTGCCCCTTGCTGTGTGCAAGGACCCCATCCGCCTGACTTGGTCCTTAGTGGAGGCGGCCCCAGTGGGGGGTCTGCATGAGGAGGTGGGGGGGCCCAGGTGTGCAACCGGCACAGGCCCCCCAGAGCCTGGGGAGGCCGAGGCTCCACGGTGCCTGCGTGGTGGGGGTGGGGGCTGGCCCCTGAGTGGTCCCCATGTAAGGATCAGGTCACAGCCAGTGAGCCCCTGTCACTCCCCGGCTGCCACCGCTCTGGATTGGCAGGAGGCCCGGGGTCGGGGAGGAAAGAGAACCACAGAAGGTGCTGGAAAACCCGGCCTCCCCCACAGGGTCCCGAGTGAGCCAGGCTGGGCCGCTGGGTTCACCTGGCCAGGTGCTGGGGACACTGAGCAAGCATTCTCTCCCTCCAGGGACTGGGCCACCCGGGTGGGCGAGGCGCTCCTGACATGCCCCGAGGACACTGTCCCCTGCTCCCTTCCAGAGCCACAGCGCCTTAGCAAACAGCACAGTGCGAATATTCGAACCTGGGGCTCCTCGCTGAGGAGGAGGAGCCGGGATGCAGCCGTGAGCACTGGCGGTTGCCTGGCAACCCTACGGCCAGGGCCCCCGCGCCCACGCAGGCCAGTCCTGCCTCCGTTCAGCACCTCGTGTCTCAGATGAGCGAGGCAGCTCTCCCCTGCCCCACCAGCACCCCTGGACTGGGCCGGGGGGCTGCGAGCTCCGGTGGGGAGGGCTCCTGGGCTGGCGAGGGGGGGGGGGCGCTGTCAGATGGCAGACCCTCCGTGTTCAACATCCGATGCCAGACCCCAGAAAGAGGAGGGGAAACGGGGCCCACCTTAGCCTCAAGTGCTCTCTGGCGCTCCAGCCTCTGGGCCATCCTCAGACCAGGACACCGCGCGGGGTGGCTGCGCCGTGCCAAGGTCACGAGCCCCCGATCGGAGGCTGAGACAGCTTTTTTGGGAAGCGGAAATGTGATTTTAGGCCAGCGGGCGGTGTGCCCCTGACGCGGGACGTGTGATCTGAGGCTCACCCGGTCGGGTGTGATGCTCCCAGTTAGACGTCTCGTCAGAGCCGGGGCAAGGCAGCTCCAGTGTGGAACCTGGAGACGGAGGCCGCTGAGGCCAGCGCGGGCGCTGAGCCGGGACACAGAGGAGCCCCCTCCCCACCTGGACGGAGCTCGCCCCGGCCACGGGGGGCGCTGCCTTTGCCATGTTTCACCCCTGCTGTTGTCCCCCCAGCCCAGGCCCGGCCCCCTCTGGCGCCCTCCACCCCGGGGCCTAGGCCTGCCTTCCCTGCGGCCCCCCCTCCTGCCTGGGGGCTGGGGGCTCTTTCCTGAGGTCCCGTTTGGAAGCAGGCTGGCCACAGACGTCCGTTTCCCCTCTGTCCCAAGGCGGGTGGAGGGGGCGGCCCAGCGTCCCGGCCCGATGCAGGCCTGAGTCCCCTGAGCAAGGCCCACCTGGCCGCCCTCTCCTCCGGGGACCTCACTGGCCCTTCTGTAGGACGGTGGCGGGGTTAGGGCCTGGCTGCTCCTCTGCCCTGAGACCCCCTGACCCCACCGTGTCGGGGACGCATACCCCCCAGTGTCCTCAGACTTCAGGGCAGGAGGCTGACCTTTCCTGATGCCCTGCACACAGCGATCAAGGGGCTGTTCAGGCTGCACCCCGGGGTCCTGGGATGGACATCAGGATACCACCCACCCGTACAACGGCGGGGCTGGGGGGTGGTCGTGCACCTGCTTCCCGGATCGTCCCAGAGGCGGAAGGAGCCTCCCCTGCCTGGCTCCCCTCGAGGGCCGCGGACGCCGGCTGTCTCAGGACACGGGGCTCTGGGAGGCCTGGATGTGACTGCTTTTTGGAAACAAGGAAGCAGTATTTGCATTTCAAGGCTCTCAGTCCTGGAAGCCAAATATTTTATTTTGGGATCAGGCCACGTGCGCCACAAGCCGACACCCAGAACCCACCTGGGGGAGGAGGTGGGCGAGGACCTAGCCGGAGGGTCACCCCCCAGCACCGACCCCACGGCGGGGCAGGGGGGTGCACACCCTGCACGTGGTGGGGGCCGCCTTTGACCAGCAACCGGAGGGCTGTCCGTGAATGGGGCACTGCGGTGGTCCTGGGTCCCTTCCGTGGCCTTAGCGCCTGGCCTGGCCCAGCCTCCTTCGCTTCCTGCTGCGCCCCCGCTCGCCCACCCAGCTCACCCACCCGGCCGACTTCCCTGGGAAGCCTTCCCGAGAACCCTCTTGTCAGAGTCTGCTTCCGAAAACCAGCCTGACACCGACCTCGACCTCCCTGTGCCTCAGTTTCCCCCCCTGCTCCTCCCCAGCTCCGCGGGCCTCTGCACGGCTGCTGTGTGCAGACACCCACTCCCCACTGTAGCCCGTGCTTGGGAAAAACACCAAGACATAAGTGCCCTGTCCCTCCCGGGGTTGAAGCCGGGTGGGAAAGGGGTGTGCGGTGTGGGTGCTCAGAACGGGGGACTCTCTGGGTCAACCCCCTGAGAGAGACAGCTGGGGGTCCTGTCCCCAGGCCGGGCCAGCCTGCAGCCCATCGTGCTCACTGCGCGGGCCTCAGCAGTGGAGGGGGCCCAGCCCGCCAGGCCACCACTGGGGCAGGCTTGTCCGGGCCTCCCTCCTCCCAAGTGCCCAGCCTGGGGGGACAGAGTGACCCAGCCGAAGCTGGCCTCCCCCTGCCTGCCGCACCTCCCCGCCAAGCCTCCGAGGAGTCACCAGGGCTGGGGGCCTGCAGGGCAGAAGACAGACACTCCGTAAAATGCACGGACCTCAGGGCACAGAGGAGCCAGGGCGGCGGGACCGTGAGCAGTCTCCTGCGTGGAGGCCGGCAGCGTCCAGGAATCTGGGTCACGGCTTTCCCGGGCTTTGCAGCCTCCCCACATCCAAGGCAGGGGGGGCGGGGGAGGCTGTGGAAGACCCCCAACAGCCAGGCCTCCTCTCCCCCTGCTCCCCTCCTCCTTACCCTGGCCTGCCCTTCTCTGTCTGTGTGCCTACCCCTCCAGCAGGAGGCCCGAAGAGCTGACGGGAGCACCGGCCCCAGCGCTTTGGTCCTGTTTTATGGGCCCACGACCACCCCTGCAGCATGAACAGCGACTGGGCTGGTCTTGCAGACGAGGAGATCGAGGCTCGGATGGGTGAGGTGTCCCTGCTCTGGATCCAACCCCCCCCCCCATGAGGATTCAGGCGCTGTGTCGGCCCCTCCCTGCCTGCTCTGGTTTCTCCTGCAGCCTGGCCGTGCCCTCAGGTCCAGCCCCAGACCCGGACTGACTCAGGAAGCCGGGGTCGGCCTGGAATACCGCCGTGGTCCCGGGCTGGAGTGTGGGCTCTGTCCGTCTGGGCCCCTGGGGTCTGCAAGTCATCACGGGGGCCCGGCCGCCCTGTGCTTTCTCCTGCACCGAGTTGACATTCTGCAGACCCGGCTCGGCCCGTCCACGTGCGGTGCCGCGTGTGGGAGGAAACCGCCAGCCGGCCCCGGGGGCCCCGCCGTCCGGCAGGCAGTCGGGGGAGAGGGACGCGGGGCCCCAGCCGCCCCCGCCTGGCAGGGGGCGGCCGTCCCGCTGCCCAGAGCCCTCCAGCCACAGAAGAGGCCCTAAGATCCCAGCGTCCTGGGCTGCAGGGCCTTGCCAACCGAGGAGTTGACGCGGTCCTGGTGAGGCAAGACACTTTGCCGAGAGCCCTTGGGGGGGGACCCCAGGCCCTGCAAATGGACGGCCACCTCCTGCAGCCACAACGGTCAGGGGACCACACACACACACACACACACACGCACACACCCTCCCCCCAGCCTGGCGGTCCTATCCCTCCCAGATCCCAAGTCAGGACACCCTTGCAGGGAGCTGGGGGTGGGGTGGGGTTGGTGCCACCCGGGGATTCTAGAACAGCCTCTCCCACTTTGCGAGTGCTTTCCGGTGGGAGGCGGGCAGGTGGGGGGCCCCAGGCCGACGTCTTTGACCACCCGAGGAGGTCTCTGCTCCCCACTCTCGACTCCGTGGACTTGGGGTCAAGAGCCGGTGACCACAGGCCCAGCCCCACCTGCCCAGCCGCATGGAGGGGTCGTCACGGGCTCTGGAGGGGCTGGGGACACCTGCTCCCCACCTCCCCGGGCCCACCCCTTAGCCCCCCCCTTTGTGGAGGTGACCCCAGGGTGTGGGGTGAATTGTGTCCCCAAAACGCAAGTCCACATCTTAACCCCCAGTGCCTGCAAATGGGACCTTATCTGGAGACGATCGAGGGTCTTTGCAGACGATTTAGTTAAGATGAGGTCATCTGGGGGGGCTCTAAGCCAGCAGCTGGCGTCCTTCTAAGAAGAGGGGACTTAGACACACGCCCACAGGGAGGCAGCCACGTGACCGTGGAGGTACAGGTCGGGTGCTGAGGCCACAAGCCACGGAAGGGCCATGCCGGAGGCTGGGGAGGCAGGAAGAATCCTGCCCTGGATCCTCCAGAGGGAGCACGGCCCTGGGACACCATCACCACAGCTCTGCGGCCTTAGGACTTCAAGGTGGCCCCCCCAGGAAGCCCACACCTGGGTCCTCACGCTGCTCCCTGTGGCTGTCCCTTGAGCACCCGCCCCCAGCCAGCCTCCCCAGCAGGGACAACACGGTCAGAGCCAAGTCTGGCCCCACCGTGCCCCTCCAACCTGTGCAGCGTCTCGGACACGGGTGGGTCACGGGCTTCAAGCCCAGCAGCCCCAACTCTGTCCCTGCCCGAAGACAGCCGGGGGCAGGGAGGCGTCGGGGACAGGGCTTTCCCGGCAGCCTCTCGTCCCCCAGCCAGGTGCTGTCTGCTGGGAGCCCCAGCTGAGGCAAGGAGCCCCTTGGTCAGGGACAGGTGCTGACCACTGACTGCATGCAGGGCACTGGCCCCATAAGGACAGCCATGCATCTGTCTCCAGAGCATCCAGTGGTGCACTGGAGCCACTCAGCCTCATGTACATCCTGACGAGTGACAAGGGTGTAGGAGGGTCACAGGGTGTGTGATGTGGAGCTGGCTCAGTCCAGGAAGACTTCCTGAAGGAGGGAGCCACTCATAACCTCCTGAGGGGCGCCTGCAGGGCAGTCCTATCCCCCAGCCCTGCTTGGCATACAGTTGGCGCTCAGAAGGGCCAGCTGGAGGGGCTGGAGACGTCCTGGGTGCACATCCAGCGGAGAGCAGGAAACCCCCTGTCAGCCGCCATATCTGGAAGGGGGGCCTGGGTGTCTGAGGCCCTCCCTCCCCGGGAGGGTGGGGCCCGCCCCCCATCTGCAGACCCCGTCTGCTGCCGTCTCCCGGGGCTGCCGTGCTCCCTGTCATCTTGTCCTGTTTAAATATTTAATCCAGTTAAATATTAAACGTCTTCCAAGTCCCAATTACAACTGGATCGATTCTGTGCTGTATCTGGGCTGGCACTCTGCCTCCCCGACATCAGAGGAGCCCGGCGGGGGGGGGGGGGGAGAGGGCCCTCACCCCTGGGGTGCTGAGCTGGCCATGGTGCCTTCAGAGCCCCTGTTGGAGGCTGGGCGGGAGGCAGCCCGGCCGGTGCCCTCCCTGGGGCTCCCCGAGCTCCCAGGGAGGCTGGACGGCCGGGCAGGCGGAGAACGATTCTCTCTACTTGGAGCAAGCTTCTATCCTGAACTCCCGCACGTGGCATCACGTGAGCCCACGCGACCTTGCCAAGGCCAGGCGTGGGTGGAAGCATTCCCGCCAGGCGGGGGGTGGGGGCGCCCCACCGAGGGAGGACACCTCTGTTTGAAGCCAGTTTCAAACGATGAGCTATTTCAAGCGGGACCAACAACGCGGAGAATATCCGCGTTCGCCCCGGACCGTCCTCGGAGACGAAACTCTCCCGCAGCACGCCGCGCGCGCACGGACGTGGGCGCGCTGCGTGCACGCTCCGCGAGCGGCCTTTTGCGCTCCACGTGTGAGGGTCACCGGGCAACTCACAAAGGTCTGTGTCTAGGGACCCGCCGCGAGTTTGCAAATGCAATAAAACGCGCGGCAGTCTTCCTCGTAGGTCCCCCGCGGCCAGCCGTTCCCGGGACGCCCCCCCCCACCCCGCACTCGTCCCGTGCCCGTGCCCAGAGCCTATCTGGACCCAGTCCCGCGCCCCCAGGCGTGTGGTCGTTAACTCTGGCACGCGGCCCTCGGTCCAACCGTTTCTCACCCCGCACGGGTGATGCTCCTTGGGCTGAGGTGGAGCGCTCAGTCCGTGCACGGCTCCGCTCGGCTCGTTGTGCCGGCCGCTTCCACCACCAGCTCACCAAATTCTGGGACACCTGACCCCGGCCCACGCGGGCCAGCCGCGGGCGGCTCCGGCCAGACACCTGCTGGCCCGAGCGCTCACCCTCGGAGGCCTCCTGCTGGCGGCCCATCCGGCCTTCTTCTCGGGCTTGGCTGCGCAGGTGCTCTGACGACTTCGGCGCGACGGGAAATCCTGGCGTCCGGGCGAGGGGACCGCCCTGTGTCCTTTCCGGGAACGGGCTTGGCTAGTCCCAGCCCTCATCCATCCGAGACGTTGTGGGCTCAGCTGGTCCGACTCACTGGACATCCGTTAGGCTCCATGGAGGCGGACGTGAATTTATAGAGCAGTTTCGGCAGCATCTCCGCGTCCGTCCACGCGGATCAGAGCGCCTGGTTTACTTAGATCTTCTTTTGTATCTAATTTGAATAAGGGTTTTGCCCTGTTCTGACGCGGGCCCCCTCCCGGCCCGGGCTCGTCTGAGCGGCTTCCTGTCTGCCGGGCGCCCGTCGCGGCCTCTCCCAGCTGATGCCGGCCCTGCGATCTCTCTCCTGCCAGACCTCAAACCGGGGGACTCTCTCTACCTGTCTACATGCTCCCCGAGGGTTCCCGCCGCCCTGGTCCGGGGCCCTCGGCCGGCTCTCGACGCCCCCCGAAGACCGCGGGGACGGGGAAGCCGCAGCTCCACACATCAGCAGCCCACGCGGGCTCCGGGGACCCAGAACAAGCATTTTCCACCCGACGGGACCCGAAACGTAATCTGTGTTCCAGCCGCTGTGAAAGTAAGAGAGAGAGAGAGGTGCCAGTCCCGGCAGCGTGAGGAGGTCCCCGGCCAGGCGGCCGCGGCAGCCGCTCAATAAAGCCGCAGAGAAGTTGCAGCGAAGAAGAAGGCTGGTGAGAGGAAGGCTTTCCCCGGGGACACCTTCCCGGGGCCACAGACCGGGCTCTGCGAGGGAGGCGGACGGCCAGGTCTGCAGGGATGAGTAGGCACAGGAGGCCGGTCAGGCGATGGACCGCCCGTTGGGCAGGGGCCTTGGGACCCTGGGACCGTGACATGGGCCAGGTGGTAGCCCCCCCAGGAACGTGGCCCCGTCCTGACCCCTGCAACCTGTGGATGGGACCTCATTTGGAAGCAGGCTCACAGACGTGAGTGATCTCGAGAGGAGGTCATCCTGCGTCATCCAGGTGGGGCCTAAATCCAACGACGGCGTCCTTAGGAGAGAAGAGACACACGCCGTGTGCTGCCCCGCCCCCACTAACATCCGTCCCGGGGCTCGCTGGTGTGCGGTCGGGTCCGCAAGATTCCCCACACCATCATGACGCCTGCGTGTAAAAACAGTTTTTCTTGTTCCTTCCCAAACTCTCAGCAGTTTTTTCTATGTATCTATTTATTTTTGAGACAGAGAGAGACAGAGCATGAACGGGGGAGGGGCAGAGAGAGGGAGACACAGAATCCGAAGCAGGCTCCAGGCTCCGAGCTGTCAGCACCGAGCCCGACGCGGGGCTCGAACTCACGGACCGTGAGATCATGACCTCAGCTGCCGTCGGACGCCCAACCGACGGAGCGCCCCTAAACTTTCAGCCTTTTCTCTCTTGGTGCCTGACGGGCCTGGCGGAGCCTCCAGGACGAGGTCGAGTGGAAGTGACCATCCTCGTCTTGTTCCTGGTCTTCCGGGAGGAGCTTCGGTCCTTCGCCATCGAGGGCGATGACTGACGCCTTGATCAGGTCCCGGGTGGGCCACGTGGCCCCGGTGGGAGGCCGCCCGCCCCGGCCCCGCTGTGCCGCACGGAACGAACGGCATCAGTGTCCGTCCGCGGGGCCGGCCACACGTCCCCAGCGGAGCCTGACAGTGATGGGCTCTGTCCTTATCTCAGTAATGAAGCCACAGAAGAGGCCATAAATCCAGGAAAATTAAAGCGTCGGCATCTGCGGAACAGAAACCCGTGCCTCCTGAAGCTGCTCTCCGGCCAAGAGAGGGGTCAGGAGCCAGAATCAGCATCCGAGAGGATGTGCCCCCCCCCCGCCCCCACACTGGCCCTCCTGGACCGTCCAGGGGCCCCGTCCCGAGGGTCTAGCCGGTACGGGGGGGGGGCGGCCTTGCCGCGAGGCCTCTCCGACGGAAGGGGAGGCCCCTCCGAGGGGCTGTGCTCCTGGCACCAGCCCCAACCTCAGCCTGGGCTTGGCCCCAGCTACCTCTGGCTCTAGCTCAGGTGCTCATATGCTTGCCCCTCCCCGAGCCCCAGCCTGGGGGCAGCTCCGGGTGCCAGGGAACCCTCTCTTTACGTCGTGAGGTCTCCCCGGACCTCCTCCCTGCAGCACCTACCTGGTTCCTGACTCCAGCTAGACGCTGCGTGTGGCCTGGCCCACTCTGCCGCCTCACGCCCTCCTTTCCCCCGGGGGGTGGGGGTCCCCGCAGGCCCGACCCAGCCTGGCCCCAGCAGACCCCAGTGGGCGACCCGCAGCAGGCCCTGCCACTGAGCCGAGGCGGGTCCTCCCCGGGGCTGGGGGCAGGTCCCGGTGGAGACCAGGCCGAGAGCAGGTTCTGGGTGGGGGGCGGGGGGTTCTTCCTGGTTATTCTAAGCACCCAGACAGCTGCTGACAGATCTGAGAGGTGGCTCGGTGATACAGGCTCACGTCTGGAGGGACAACGGGGCAACAGCAGGGACTGGTGGTGTGGGAATGCCCCCTCCCTGCTCCCTGGGCACCAATCTCTCCCACTGGCTGAGAAGCAGGTGCCCAGGCAGGGACGGGAGGTTGGGCACTTTCTGGGGCTGTGTCTCTGGGCTGCCTGCCTTTGCAACAGGATCTCTGCATCCTGCGCCTCAGCCCTTGCTGTGGCTCCCGTGGGCTCCCGTGGAAGGCTGGCGCTGCCTGGCCCTTTCTGAGGCTTGAGAAGCAAGGCTGCCCCTTTCCACCACATGGCGGTGACATTAGCTTTTGAGGGCCACAGTGGGGGCTGGTGTGGTGTCTGCCATGTCACCGTGGCCTCAGAGAAAGCAGGATCCATGCGGGCACCGGGAACCCTGGGGCGCTAGTCCAACACTCCCTTACTCCCCACTGCACCTGCCAGAGGCCTCTCCAGGCTGGGCCTACACCTCCACCTGCTGTCTCCATGCCGCCACCCCCCTCCCCACCCCGGCCAGTCCCACCAGGGCGTCCCCAGGCATGTGGCAAGAAGAGGAGCCTGGACACAGTCCCGGCCTTAGCCAGGAGTTGGTGCTGTCCCGACGAGGAAGCAGGAGGGTTCTGGAAGTCTCCACTTGAAGCTGGAATCCTCTGGCTGCTGGCCTGCCCCCAGTCTGGCTTCAAGGACACGGTTTTCTTCAGGGACAGGTTGGCTGTGTCCCGCCTCATCTCCCTCAAGGCCCTCAGGGCCGGACTGCCACTCGCCACAGCTCAGCTCTCCCAGGCGGGGTCTGGAGCCATCTGAAATTCTCTCCGGGGGAGGCAGGCGTCCCCCGAGCCGGGCGGGCTGGCGGCTGTGGTGCGTCAGCCTCCCTCCCCGTCTAGAACCGAGCCCTGCCTGCCACGTCCCGGTGGGCGGGTGCTGGGGAAGCCAGCGTTGAGGGGAATCAACGGAACATTAAACAAAGAAGGAACGCTTTATCGTAAATGATGTGAATGCCTTCGGAGCCCCGGCCTCTGCCAGACCCCCGTGGTGGCCTGGTGTGTGGGCACCTCACCTGCTGTCTCAGTCCCTGTCGCTGCAGCTGGGGCGGGGCTCCCTATCCCCGTCAGGAAGGGCTGCTCAAATCTCCATTTAACTGTACAGATTAAAAAAAAAAAAAAGTGCCCTGGGGTGAATGCGTGAAAGGAGACAGGAATCAGAGGCGGCCTGGCCTCCTGGCAGGGTCCCCACAGTCCCTGCAGCCTGGCATCCCCACCCTCCGACCCGATGGCTGAATGAAGCCGCCGGCCCACCTCGGCCGCAGGGCGCTCGTGCATCACCGGCCTGCCGGAGGCGGGCGCACCCTTCACATGTCCCCAGGCAGCTGGTGGCAGCTCCCGGAGGGGCTGAGTCACGCTGGTCTGAGGGGCTCCTGCTGGCTGGGCCATGAACCCCGAGCGCCCGGCCCACGGGGGTGGGAGGGTGTGAATCCGGGAAGAGGTCAGCATGCAGACCACATTTCAGGGTTCTCAGTCCCCAGAGGGTATGAGTCGCCTCTCCTGGGTTCTCGAGGGGCGTCCATAGGGGAGTCACTGCCTGCCAGGTGGAGGAGGGGCTGGCAGTGTTGACCTCTGAGGGTCTCACTCCAAGGCCTGAACTTTGGCGGGGACCCTGCGAGTGAGTCTGCCGGGCCCAGGCTCCTTGCAGGCAGGGGGACCGGCCGCGCAGGGGGGCCGGAGGAGGAAATGGGGGCGGGGGGTGGGAGAGAAGCCTGACATCTGCCTCGGGTGTCCCGCTTTCCCACGGCCCCATCAAAGTCCTCTGGGGAAGCACCCTGGCCAGTGACCTCCCCCCCTCCCATTTCCTCACCCCACGTCGGCCCACGCCCCTCCCCCTCGGGTGCGACCTTGTTGGGGGGCACGCCCCCTGGCTCCCCTGCACACCCAGGGGCCTGCACCCCTGGATTCAAGGCCGGGACGCACCCTCCGAGGAGATCCCACCCAAACCACCCAAGAGACGCCCTGACTCCTTCCCGCGAGTCCCACCCCTGTCAGATGCTGCCGCAGGGCGGTCTCCCCAGGCCCTAGGCCGCCAATGATCCCAAGGGATAGGCAAGCGCCGGGAGGCCACCCCCGAGGGGGTCAGGTTGCCGAGGACAGCCCATCACCGTGGGCCTCCCTCTAGCCCCGTGGCTTCCGGAGATCCGACTCCCTCCCCCCCGCGCTGCGCCCCAGGAGTGTAGAGCGTGCAGGTGGTTTCCAGCACATGCCCAAGGATGTCCGATCCTAGAACAATTCTAGAACATTTCCATCACCGCAAGGACGCTCATCCCCGTCGCCCTCCCTCCAGCCCGTGGCGACCTCGCTGCGGCTGCGCCTGTTCCGGACGCTTGGTGTAGACAGAACTGCAAGCCAGATGCTTCTCCCACGTCCACCCACGAGGTCGCCGGCCAGAGCCACACGCCTGTTCGTGGCTGAGGGATGCTGCGTCGTGTGCATGGTCTCCGTCCCCTCTATCAGGCCCAGGGATCTTGGGGGCTCGGGAGACGTTCCAAACCCCTCGGTGGGCTGTGCCCACAGCACGTCCTGGGCAGGGCAGGGCTCCCGCAGACGGGAGTGAGACTCGGGCCTGGAGCAGCCGTGCCCCCCACCGTCTCTCCACCCTCCTGGAGCTCCGTGTATTCGAACAACAGCGACAGGAGGAGGAGGGTGACGGGAAGGGGTAGGCCCCACACGCGGTGATGGTGAGCGTGTGTAGACCCTCCACCACCTTTCAACCCACCTGTAACAAAACGGACAGATTCTGTGCTCAGCTCCATTTAAGGCTCCATCATCCAATATGGAAACCTTACTGCTCCCAGTTGAGACTCGAGGCCACATCCGAAATGCTGAGAGGCCCTGGACCCGCCCCCCCCCAGGCCAACTGCCAGCCAGTCCCCGGGCCCCCGGCCCCGTGGTGCACACGCACAGCTTGGCGGGTGGGTGCCCCAAATCGAGCACGGGCACCTTGGGGCTCCAGTGGGCGCCCGCCCCTCCGTGCACGCTGTGAGCCAGGCACCTCGCAGCCGCCCCACCTGCTTGGGCTCTGAACCCCCTGTGCAGCTGTGCACCCACAGAATGAAGGTCTGGAAGGTTCCACACTTCGGAGCGACCTGCTTGTGGAGACTGGGGGGCCGAAGCCACACCCCACGGCCTCCAGCCCCCCCTCCACAGCGACCCCAGGTGACCTGAGCTGGCAGGCCTGGGGCTGGAACCGAACCGTCTGAGCCTGTAGCGTGTGAGCAGGTAGGCGAGGGCCAGCTCGCTGGCGCCAGTCAGGCGCCCCCCGCCTGCCCCAGCACAGAACCCCCTTCCCCGGTGCCTATTTCAGAGTGCACAGACTCCTGGGGTGAGCACCCTGGGGCCCCACGGAAGGCGCCTGACTCAGTCCTCCCGGTCTGCCTCCCAGCTCTGTCACACCTCACCTCCTGCTGCCGGCAGGAAGGTCACCAGAGAAAATATAGAACAGCCAGTTACATTTGAATTTCAGACATAAACACGGTTTCTAGTACAAGTACGTCCCATACGTTACACAGGATACATTTGTACTAAAAAGTATTCATTCGTTGCCATTCCAAGCTAACTGGGCAACTTGTTCTTTTGTTTTTTTCTTAGGGAGGAGAGCGCATGAGCGGGGAAGGGGCAGAGAGAGCCAGAGAGAGAATCTAAGCAGGCTCCACACTCAGTGACCCTCGGATCGTGACCAGGGCCGAAATGAAGAGTCGGACGCTTAGTGGACTGAGCCCCCGCCAGGCACCCCGCCGACATGTGTTTTAACATGGGAAGCACCTGTCACTGGAGGCCGCCTGGCTGGGCAGGGGCCCAGGCTGCCCGTCCCGAAGGCCACCCTCTGTGGAACCTGGCCCAGCCGTACGCACAGTAAGGGGAGCACCTGTGGGCTTGGCTTTCGGCGTGGGGCTCGAAGGGGCTGGGGGAGGTCAAGGTGGGTCGGCCGCCTGCCGGCCCAGGCCCCCTTGGAGGCCTGAGCTCCCTTCAGCACCCCAGAGGGCTCAGTGGGGCTCACCTCCACTTCTGCCCGACAGCCACCAAGCGGCCGCGCTGTGAGGACCACGGCCCAGCACACTCACCTGCCGGGTGACCCAGGTCTCACCCCCCCAAGCCTTGGCTTCTGGCCATGGCTCTTACCAATCCAGCGTGGGCTAAGACTTCCTGTCCACCCACCTGGGACAGGCACGGGCCAACCCCACGGGAAGCCACGGTCTGGCCCACAAAGCAAACGGGGGCCAGCAGACGGCAAGGTGAGCACTGCAGAGGCAGCTCTGGACGGGCCCCTGAGCTCCGGAGGCTGCCCCCGGGTCCTGACAGAGGTGGCCACGCTGCCCCCTGCCCCACAGCCCGGACTCTCAAAGCGGAGGGCCCCCCCAAGGCAGGTGGAATGTTCCACAGCCACACACCTCGAGGGGCTGAGGCCTTCTCCCGGGGGGCGGAGCCTGTTTCTACTTTCCTCCCACTGAGCTAAGGGGCCATTTCCCCCACACCCCACGCACACGCCAGATCTTTGTCCAGGAAAAGCTTTGCCCTTAAAAAAACAGAGTAAATAGCAAAAAGCAGAACCAAATTTTCCAGAGGCCTGGAGGGTTTAAAAGACAATACATCTGAACACTCTGTACAGTTTAATTAAACAATTTTAATGCCAATTTCCAAATCGTCCTATGCCTCGTGTCTCCTGAACATTCCTTTCCAGCAACGTGAACGTATCACCGTCTCGGCGTTTTCAGCGTCATTTTCCCTCCCGGGCGAGGCTACCCCCTCGTGGGGCAGACCCCCTCTCGCCGATGACCGCCGGCCTCGGCTGTGCTACCTTGAGCCTGACGGAGGCCCAGTGCAAGCCCGTGGCTTCCTGCGGGCAGTCCCGCTGGACGCCGGGAGCGCGGGAGTCGGTGAGCACCAGCCCGGGGGACGCAGAGCCTTGGGAGGCCGGTTCTGGCAGGCCCTCGGCTCGGGCAGATGGAGCGGAAGATGGTAGGAGGTAGAAAATGCCCCGTCTGTAAACGGGCCACGGGGTTTCTGAAGCCTATGGGCCTTGTCAGGTTACAGATGTTGTCTTTAAAAAATAATGTCTATTTTAAAAAATCCGTGGCTCTGCCCTTTCTGCAGACATCCAGAGGACAGAGCGTGACAGAAAAGGGTGACAGTCTGTCTCGTTCAGAATGACATGCAGCTTTCTCCCTGTGCCAAGGGACCCCGTGGAAACTGTGCCCTGCCCTCCCCTTCCCCAGCACCCCACCTCAAGGCTGGCCCAGCACATAGGTACCCCAGGCTCTCTCTGGTTTTTCCTACTCCTCAGCCGTCTCCTGTGTGCCACAGGGCCTTTGCACAGGCTGCTTGCCCTGCTGGGAATAACCCTCTGTTCCTCTTCTGGCTGCTTTCTCGTTCTCAATATGTCTCCTGCTCCCCATCTTTCTCAGCTCTCCATGGCACTTAACACAGTTTGTAAATGTTTTCATCCTGCATCCAAGGATGTGTTACTGGCTGCCTCCTTGCTGGAACGAAGCTTCGGGGAACAAGAACAGCGCCTGGACTGGTCCCTGTCGCTGGGTCCCCAGTTCCTCCCAGGGCCCGGCACCCATTTGACCTGTCGCTAATTTTTGTCCAGCAAACCACGAAGAGCCTCCAGCTGAAACCCATCTGGAGCTTCCCCCTCAATTGTAAGGAGTGTGGAGAACAGGGGATCCAGGGCCCCTTGCCCAAGGACCTGCTTCGGCTTCTGTGTCTGTCCCATCCTTGCAAGCTTCCCTGCAGGGCTGAGGTCTAGGCCCCTGGGCTCCTCCAGAGCCTTCTTCCTCGTGGCCAGAGCCCTAATTGCTGTCTGAGGACCTTAATTACTGGTTGTGGCCCTCGGCCGCTAAGTAGCGGCATTAAAATAGAGTAAATGTTTTCCTTTTCCTGAAAAGTTCATGTATACAAGAGAGGGGTGCCGCTCAGCGGTGAGCAGCCTGAGCAGAGGGCACCGCCTGGGGCCTGCCCGGCAGCTACTGTGGGCACGCCTTCCCGTACCTTCGTCCACCCCACAGAGTGCCTTTCCCAGGGCGCAGCTGCCCCCAGGGCCTCCCGGAGTCCCCGCACAGCGCCTTCCCACCCTGCAGGTGGAGAAGCCCAGGGCGGCAGCCGTGCCAGGTCTGGGAGTCCCCAGGTGGCCTTCACTCCCTGCCACCCCAGCCGCCGGTGAGGCCTAAGGCTCCTGGAGCAGCACGTGAGGACCGGCCAGCTGCCTGCTCTTTGTCCGGAGGTGGTGGGGCTCTGCACGCTGACGGGGGTGGGGGTGGGGGTGGGGGTGGGGGTGGGGGTAGGGGTGGGGGGGAGGGGGGGCTTGGCAGGAGCGAGGGAGCCGCCCCTCCGAGGAGGCTGGCTGGGGGGGGTGGGGAATGGTGCTCCCAGAGCAGTAGTCCCATGGTGACCGTGGTGACCGGTGGTCCTGGTTCTGACTCCAGGCGGGGCACTGGGGTGGGGAGGAGTTCAGGAGCCGGCCCGGCCCCCACCCCCTCCGCTGACACCCGGAGGGCAGGTCTCCCTGTGTGCCTGGTGGGGGCCTGCCTTCCTGGTCTGGTCCAGGCGCTGAGGTAGCGACGGTCCCACGAGGACTCCTCTATGGAAGGACCCCTGGAACACAGGAGCTTCAGTGACCTGTTCTGCGTGTGCTCAGTGTGTGAGACTGGGGGCTGCAGGAGGGCCCGGCCCCGGCCGCAGGGTCTCACGTGTCCCCACCCAGGAGGGGTGGGCACGGGACAAGTTCGCAGAAACTGCCTCATGTATGCGCGCGCGCGGGCGCGCGCGCGCGCGCGGGTGCTGGGGGAGATGCGGCTGCGGGCGCACCCAGAATCCCACCCACGGACACAGCGGCACATCACACGGGCACGGTCACACCCAAAACACACACGCGGAGGGGGAGGGGCACGCAGCCTCGCAGTCACGGCCGCGGCCGCCCACGTCCGCCCGGCCCCGCCCCCTCGGCGACCCCGGCCCGCCTCGCCCGGGTGTAGGGGGCGGTGCGCGGCGGCGGGGAGGGGGAGGGGGAGGGGAGAGCCCGCCTCCGCGGCTCGGGCCGCCCCCGCAGCGGGGGGCGGGGAGCACGTTGGCGCCGCTCCCCGCCCCCCGCCGAGCCTCTCCGCGCGCGCCCCCTGGCGCACCGCGCGCCCGGAGAGGGGGTGGGGGGCGCGGAGGGGTCCAGCCCCGCCCTCCCTGCCCCTGGGAACGGGCGGGTGCCCCCCGCGAGGGGGGAGGGTCGGTCGCGCGCGTGCCTCGGGGCGGGGGCGGGGGCGGCCCCTCCCTCTCGGCGCCCCTGCGGCCCCGCCCCCGCGCCGGCCCCGCCCCCGCCCTCCGCCGCTCACTCCGAAGTTTCCTGCGCCGCGCGCGGACACGCTCCGGGCTTGCTCGCCGCCTCGCGCCCCCGCCCCGCGCCCCCCGGTCCCGCGCCCCGCGTCCCCGGCTTGTCAGCCCAGCGGTCCCCTTCCGCCCCGGGGTCGCCGCCGTCGCCGCCGGGCCAGCCGGAGCGGGAGCCGAAGCCGGCGGGCCGGGGCCGGGGGCGCGGGCCGGGGGCGGCGCGCTCCAGCCGGGGCCGAGCGCCGTGCCGGGTCCGCGGTGACCGCGCCGCCCGGGCGATGCCCGCGGGGACGCCGCCGGCCGCCGGAGCGAGGTGAGACACGGCGGGGGACGCGCGCCCCACTGCGCGGCGGGACCCTCTTCAACTTAGCGGAGCCGGCGAGGGCGCCCTTGGGGCCCCCCCCCCGCCCCGGCGATGGGGGAGGGGCGGCCCAGCCCTCGCCGGAGGGAGGGGGCGGGCGGGGGCGGGGGGCGCATTTGTCTCTAATAAGGGAAGACAAAGACATGCCGGCGACCGCGGCTGTTCCCGCAGCTCCGCCGTTTCCCAGGCGGGCGAGGGGTGTCGTTCCCGGGTCGCGGTCACCGCCTGTCACCCCGCAGGTGCTGCCCGTTGCCACCATGACCGAGGGCGCGCAGGCGGCCGACGAGGTCCGAGTGCCCCTGGGCGCTCCGGCCGCGGGCTCGGCGGTGGCGGCAGGGGCGTCCCCGGCGAGCCCCGGGGCGCCGGGGCGGGAGGCGGAGCCGGGGTCCGGGGCCGGCGCGTCGCCCCCCGAGAGCCCGGCGGCCGAGCGCGGCGCGGAGCTGGGCGCCGACGAGGAGCAGCCCGTCCCGTACCCGGCGCTGGCGGCCACCGTCTTCTTCTGCCTCGGGCAGACCACGCGGCCGCGCAGCTGGTGTCTCCGGCTGGTTTGTAACCCATATCCTTCCAGGGCAGCCGGGCTGCAAGGCGTGGGGTCCGGAGCGCGGGACCTCCTGTGTGTGGCCCCTGCGAGGCCGGAGCGGGCTGGGCGCACGGGCAGCTCAGGGCACGGGAGTGGGGGCACCAGGGGCATCCCCGCGTGCCCAAAAGGAGTGTCCCCGGTCCAGAGTCCGTCCGGGATGGGAGAGGGTGGGAGAGAAGCGGCGAGGCCATCACGGACTTGGAGAGGAGAGGGGTCGGCGGGGCGGGAAGTCGGAACTCCCAGGGCTCCCGTGGGTGGCGGCCAGGAGGGGAAGGCCGCCCCCGGGGCCGACAGAATGTCCATCAGAGGCGGGACCCTGGCCGGGGAAGGGGAGGGGGAGGCCGGAAGGAAGTAGAGTAAGGGGAGCAAAGTTTCCAGCCTGTGCTTTGCGCCTCCGAGCGTCGCGGGAGATCGACCGGTGGGGCCGGAGGCGGTGCGCGGCGGCCGGCCCTTTTCCAGGGAGAGATGCCGTGACGTTGGTTGTGAACTCGCCTCTCCAGGCTGAACTCGGTGCTGGGGCCGATTTAAGTCATGCGCAGCTGGGGGTGGGGGGCAGGGACGCAGCTGGCTCTGCACTGTGGAGTCCCTTCTTCTAGTGCTTTCCCTGGGAAGGGGCCCCTTTTCTGTTCTTGGCCAGAGTGGCAGAGAAGGTTCTAGACTGGCGTTGGGTCGGCCGGGGCACTTCTGGGATGCAGACAGCTGGTCTGGTGGCCCCCCAGCAGATGGCCTTTGGGGACTGTCTCAGTGGGGTCCTGTCCATCCTGAATGTTGGCTCTTACTGGTGGGAAGTGGTTTCCAGGTGGCCGGGCTGTGGGCGCCCTGCCTTCCTGCCCTTCCACAGGGAGACACTGGGCAGACAGGGTCCGTGGAGTGGGGGACAGGGCCGAGGCCAGGAGGCTGACGGAGGTGGGGACCAGCCTGTAAACTTCCTCTGTCAGAATCGAGACTGAGGTGAAAATGAGCAATGTGTGTGTATATTTTTTCTACCTTGTGTGTTTAACTGTGTAAATATTAAACGTGAGAGCAGAATCTGTACCGAAGAAAAGTAATAAAACCCATGCTCTTTTCCGAAATCTAAACATCGGCTGAGTCCAGTTTACCTTCTGGTTGTCAAGAAGGTCATCATGGTCCCGAGGCCCAGGGCCAGCCTCAGGCATGGCGGCAGGCTTCAGAGCCTGCCTGTGTCCTGCACGGGTGATGGCCTTCAGGGGGCACCCCCCCCTCCCCCCCCCCCCCAGACATCAGGCTTGTCTTCCTGCACAGCAGCCGGCCTGGCCTCCTCTCTGGGACTCTGACCTGGAGATGGCCCCGGGTCGCCTCACTTTGCCGGGAGTGGTGGGTGTGGTGGCGGGTTTGCCCCAGGGCTTGGTTTGGGACAGGACGGAGTCCGGCTCCTCCAAGCTCGTGCAGAGACCAGCTAGGGAAAGAGTCTGCGAGGCCTGCACTTTGTCTCTTCTGACAGCCCCCGTGCCTGGCTGCGGTGTTCTCTGGAGGCTGACCCCGGGGGTGCTGGGTGTCCCGGGCCTTCAAGGCAGGCTGTGTCCCTGAGGACGTCTGACAAGGTTGTTTGCGTTATTGGGCGCAGGGAAGGTGCGGTGGGGAGCCGTGCGCAGGTGGGCTGCAGCCCAGAGGGCCGTGGGGGCTGGGGGTGGCAGGGCTGGGTTAGTGTCCTTGAGTGTGTGCTCCCCGTGACCACGCTGGAGGGGGAGGGTTTGTCAGCCGGGGGAGCTCACTGTCTTCTCCAACTGTTGGCGGGGGGGAGGTCAGGGGCTCAGATCCTGGGATCATTTTACCTCTGTGCAAATTCTGCATCTGTCATGCGGGGTGGGCACGTCATGGCCTTTGGTCTCAGGGGGACGGCCGCTGACCTCCAGCAGATACAGGGCGTGCGTCAGCCCTGGGGGGCACTCAGAATAAGCTGGCGCGCTTGGACAGGGGGGACTCGGTTCTCTCCAAGGGTCTGCGAGGCCTCAGCACGGCTGCTCAGAGCACTTGAGATTCCCTGGGTCAGCAGGGCCGGCCCTGGCCGGACAGTGGGGCATCCTGTAGCCACGGGGCACTTCCGCCCCCTCCGGCTGCTTCCCTCCCCATCCTGGGGAGCCTCTCACGCTGCAGAGGACAAAGTCAAAGGGAAACGGGGTAATTAGGTTTGCTCTGGGAACCCACACTCCGTGCAGCAGCTTCTCGCTTTCCAGACGCTGGCAGAATCCCAGCTGACGTCCGTGGAGCCCGGGCCGAGCCCGGATCCCGTCAGCGAGTGGAATGCAGGAAGGGGCCTTCCTTAAGCCCCCCGACCTTTTGGGAGCGCTAAGTGGATGACCCCGGCACAAACGACCGCGCCTGGTCTGTTTTTGCCTTAAGGGGGCCTCCGACGCAGAGCGAGGGAGCCTGCAGGGGCAGCCCGTGCCCT
The DNA here is from genome assembly GCF_018350155.1 of Leopardus geoffroyi. Lineage (NCBI taxonomy): Eukaryota > Metazoa > Chordata > Mammalia > Carnivora > Felidae > Leopardus > Leopardus geoffroyi. Next base: position 41,019,950 of record NC_059340.1, on the reverse strand, counting down.
CATTGATTTACTTTGCTTTTCGAAAATATAACCGTGCTGGAACTTTTGGGGCAAGTGCTGTCTCTCCTACACAGGTTTATTTATAGAGGGAGGTGGGTGGGATCTGTGTGTTGTAGCCCGCGTGGCTGGGTTATGTTCTGCCCGGGCTCCCCCAGGGTTCCTGACTTCGCGGCGCCTGCGACGCGCGACGCAGCTGCTGCGGTCCCAGCACCCAGGCCGGGCGGGGCCACCGGGGACGCTTACCGGTTGGGAAGGGGGCCCCCGGGGAGGCCAGCTGCAGCCCGGCAAAGGTGTCGAGGGACTAGGCTGTGGTCGAGGAGGCACTTGGGGGCTCAGGGGTGGCGTGCACCTCCAGGAGCCGCTTCCCAGGGGCCGGGGGCCAAACACACCTCGGCACAGAGCTCGGAGAAGCCAGAGGGACGCGTCAAGGTCACACGGCTGCTGGAGGGCAGAGCTGGGTGAGCCCTGTGTGACTCACAGGTCCCAGCGTTTGGCAGGGGCGTGAGGCCGGACAAGTCCAGCGTTTTGAAGGTGTCTGCTGAACCCCGTGCTTCAGCCTGTTAAACCGCCACCCGCGCCTGGGGCTTATGGTGGGTGTGGGTGTCCTGGCCAGGACACTTGGGGCGTTGACGCGGGGCAGCCCCCCCCTCCGTCCCGCAGCCCGCTGTGTCCCCACCAACCTGACGGGAACAGGACAGGTGCACCTTCCTGAGCTTGTGGCTGTGATCCCCTGAGCACTTTGTCTCACGCACACATGGGGCGTCCTGCGTGCGCTCTGGGGATGCAGGCCTGGGGTGCTTCTTCCGAGCTCCTTCTCATCCCAGCGCGCTGTTCCTGGATTCGGGCCCTCGTCTGGCACCAGTGTGTCTGTTTCCCTGGACTTGGTGTCCCTAGGCCGGCCCTTCCAGGGGAACGGGCGTCTTCCCAGAGGCCGGGAGGGGCACTCGCGCAGGCGCTAAACCCGCCTGGGGGGGGGGCAGATGGGAAGGCCATCCTGGCCCGGGTAGAATTAGGGGGCACGAAACGGAAATGGTGTGCGCAGTGTGGGGGCCTCACCCCTCTGGGCCGGCCGGGGTGTAGCGTATCTGCCCCAGGCCCACGGTCACCAGCCTGCAGGCCAGGTCCCTGCGGCCCTGAGGCTGAAGCTCACAGCTCATGAAGAAGGAGGTCCCGAGGGCACACGTTCATGCCGAGCATCTCTCTGGGGCTAGGCGGAGGAGATCAGATGCAGAGACACCCGCTCTCCCCCAGCTGGGACAGGGGTATCGTGGCGGGGGCTTCCCGGGGAGGTGTTGTTGTCCCCGAGACCTGAGAGGGCAGCGGTGGAGAGGCGGATCTCGGAGTACTCGCCAGAGGCAGGGCTGGGGGTGTCATGGTCTTAGTGTGGCTGCTCCTGGGGGGTTTGAGGGGGAGGGCTCTGAACACTGAGCTGAGCTCCCGTGTCTCCTAAGTGAGAGCTGGGCCGTAAGGTGTCACCTCCCTGGGTTCTGTGGGTTGCTAAGGAGGGCTTCTTGGAGGAAGTGAGGTTGGCTTGGGCTGTGTGGACGGGTAGGAGCTGGTGGTAGAGAAAGAAAAGGAAGGCTTTTATGGGTTTCTGGTTCCCACAGGAAAGCAGCCTTTGGGGGGGGCAGGCCTTGGAAGGAGAATTAGTGAGTTGAGTTTTGTCCGCCTTCGAGGGACCAGGCCGTGTCCCCATCGCTTTTGGTGCCCTGGGACTGCCCGGAAAGGGATTAGGCCGAGAGCTTGTTTTCTCTGCAGTTACCTAGACTTCAGGCTTGTCCAGGGCCGCCACCTCAGCCCTGACGGGGTTTTGAGCTGGGGCAGCATTTGGTGTTGGTTGAGCTCACTGGTGGCCCGATTCGTTGGCGGAGGCCAGGAAGCACAGAGTCAGTCCTGGGTGCGTGTGTCACGGTGAGACCAGGTGTAGCCGTTAGCCATTCTGCAGCTGAGTGTGGCTGGACTGATCTCAGTGAAGGCGTTGGGGTGGGTGGGCCAGGGGGAGGCTGTTGGGGCCTGGGGGTCAGGGGCGCGCTAGAAGCTTAGTGGACAGGGACTTGGGTGGGAGGACGTGGACAGGAACGTCCTTGGCTGGGGAGCAAATGGCACAAGCAAAGGTCCTGAGGCAGGTGGAACGTATCCGTGAAGCTTGGAGCTGTTGGGGGTTTGCGAGGAGGCCCAGGTAAGGAGAGGCAGGAGGCCAAGGCTAGGAAAGCCTTGTGGGCATGGCAGGCAGGATGGCGGGCCGGCCTGGGTCTCAGGGAGCGGCTCTGCCTCCAGCTGGCCTTGGGGCTCGTTTCTCAAGGTCGGGGCAGTGTGGAGACCGGGCTGGGGGAAATGGCGGTGAGGTAGGGAGAAAAGAGCAGGTACAGAGCGCCCTGGGGGCAGAGGCCTGGAGGTGGGACTGAGGTGAGGGCGTAGCCGGCACCAGCACCCAGACCGAGCCCTTGGACTGTGTGGGTGTCGCATTCGGACCCCCCAGATCTGGTCTGGCCGAGGGAGGCTTTGGGTGCCCTCCCTGGCACGGTGGAGCCCTCGGGGTGGTCCAGGGTTGCTCCCCGCGCCTGCCGGTGGTGCGGCAGGCCAGACAGCGGCCTCCCGGGGTTGCTGGCAGGACTCCCGAGTGCAGAGTGAGGATGTGAAGGAGTGCGGGGGATGGGCCAGCCTGTCTGGCATCCCAGGGGTGGATTCAGGGCAGCCACGCTGGGCCCCAAGCAGTGAAGGTCGGGGCGTCCAACGTGGTGTCCTGTTTGTGTCCAGAGCCTGCCCTGGAAGGGGGCGGCACAGCCTCGGAGGCCCAGTTAGGAAGGTCCTTTTTCTTTCTGCTTGCGAGTGGGTATTTGAGCGGGCGGGGGGGGGGGGGGGAGCCTCAGAGGAGCCAGATACCCCCTTCCTCCCTCGGTGGTTAATTCTGACACCCCGGCGACACCCAGCAGTCGCGCGGGCCCAGGTCGACTCCCCGGCAAGTGGACCTGGGGAGTGCAGTCAGGCGAAGGCCCACGCGGTGATCCGGAGCCTTGGATTCCCAGACAGGATGGGGTGCAGGGGAAGACAGCCTGGCCCTCGAGAGCTGGCAGCGGGTCTGGGCACCGTCCCCAGAGCGCCGTGCCTGCCGCGGGTGACAGATGGGGGCCACTCTGCCGCGCCGTCTTCCCCGAGTGAGTAGCAGCTCGTTCTGCCCGGGGCGGGGCCGCACGGAGCAGACGCACGCCTTGCGGGGGAGGTGGGGGTGTGCTTCCCTGAGTCGGGCCGCCAAGCCCTCGCCCTCGTCCGCCGCAGGAACGGGCTGGCAGCGCCCCGGGTTGTGATCAGCGGGGCAGCTGATGAGTGTGCGAAGTCAGAGCGTGGGGGGGGGGGGGGGGGGAGGGAGGCGGGGGAGGGGGGGGCGCCTGTGTCCTCGCCAGCAGCAGGAAGCTCTGTGTTGTGAGCCGCCTGCGTCTCTGGCTGGGGGCCGCTCCTGGCTCTTGGGGGTTTTCGGCCCTGGACGAGCCCCTTTCCTTGCCTGCGACGCGTGTGAGGACCAGGTCCGTGTCCCAGAGCAGACCTCCCCGGTCCCTGGCCTCCACCACGGCCTTTCTTCGCCAAAGCTGAGGGCAGAAAGGGGACCGCAGAACCCCCTGCCCGGGCTCCTGAGGTTTGGGTGCGGCTGGTGGTCTCTAGGCCTGGCTGCTCACGCGTGTCGGATGGACCCAGGCCAGGCCGCAGCTTCTTCCGTCTGGACGGCTTAGGCCAGGGAGGGAGCGGACGTTCCCGATGCGCCTGCCTGTGCGGGCACGCATGCGCACGCTGGTCCTCCTCGGTGGGCGCACGGCCCGTCCTGCTGGAACACGGTAGAGCCTGACCCTGGCCTTGGCCCAAAGGCACGCCGGGCCAGGGGCAGCAAGCCGGTGTGGTCACGCTGTCCTCTCTGTTCTGGACTCTGTTTGCCCTCCCCCCCACTGAGGGTGACGTCCAGGGGAAGTCAGAGTATGGGCACAGTGGGGACATCGGGGTGGACAGGGCTCAGCATCTGTTCTCTGGACCGGACCTCAGTGGTCTTCAGCAGGAGCCCTGTGTCTCAGCTCCTCTCTGGCCTGGGGGCCGCAAGGGCGGGGGGACAGCATCTCTGCAGGGGGCAGGCCTGAAGCCAGTGTCCCCCCACTGGAGGAAGGCCCCAGGGCCTTCTCGGATTCCTTGGCTCTCCCTGGCCGCCGAGGAAGGAGGTTAATGGTCCTTTTGTGCAGGTGGTGGTGGCCCCATGCTTCCTTTGGTTTCCGCTTGAGTCACATCTGATCGTCCTTGTTGGTCATTGATAGTGTGGGGTTCACTGGGGGCTCCGGATCGGGTGCTGAAGGGCCCAGTCCAGTCTCCAGCTGGCCGATGAGAGGGCCTTGAAGACCCTGGACTTGCTCTCCATCCCGTCCCCCGTCTGCACACGGGGTGTGCAGTCTGGGACACGCTAACGGAGGAGGGAGAGGCGGGGGTGTTTCCCAGTAGGCAGCAGAGCCAGTGGGGTGGACGGGATTCGGGTCCTTGGAGTCCAAGGCAGCCAGGCGGAGGTGGCCTCTGAGCCTGGGGCATGGGGCGGGCGTCTCTCTGATGCCAGGCCCCACCATTGTATCAGAGGCGGGGGCCACTTGGGTCACCACCCCGAGACCCTCGTCTGGACCACTGGCCGAGTACGGCACGTCCCCTGGGAGGATGCCCGACAAGCCGGCCCGGAGGGACCAGCCCCTCCAGCCCCTGACCCTTCAGGCGGTGGCTGTAGGAATGAGCCCCCCCCCCCGCGCCCCCCCCCCCCCCCCCCCCCCCGCCCCAGGCTCTCCGATGCTGGACGTGGAACAGGGACGTGGAACCACGTGGCGGGTGTTGCTGGACCCAGGCCCAAGGCCGCCACCCACCCTACCCACTCAGTGCCCCCGGGGGTGACCTTTGAACCCCTACTGCCTCTGGGGCAGCCCAAGTGGCCAGCCTTCAGCTGACCTTTTCCACTCGGTTACGGCGATCCCTGTGTTGGTAAAAGGGGTGAGTGCACATCCCTCAGGCCGTGTGTGCGTTTTGGCCTCTGCCCTTGATTCCGGCCTGGGGACGGGTCCTCGCTGGCCCCAGGGAGACCGTGAAGGGGGGTGAAGGGAAACAAACACGAGGGCGGCGGTGTTGGGGCGAGGCGAGGAGGCACCCTCCTGTGCACCGGGGCAGGTGCTCGGGTCGGGCAAGCAGGGTGTGTGCTTACGGTGGGCAGAGGGGTGGGCACAGCGTCCACACTAGCTGGCACGTGTGAGCCGCCGTGCTGGCTTGAATAGCGTCCCCCAAACTCACGTCTCCGGGGAAGCTCAGAACGTGGATATCTGTGCAAGTCGGGCTTTTGCGGTTGAGGTGAATCTGGAGAAGGGGGAGCCCCGGGGCAATGGCTGTGTCCTCAGAACCAAGAGTGAGGTCCCGGGAAGATGCAGGCAGATGTTGGGGTGATGTGTCTGCGGCCCAGGGCTGCCCAGGGCTTCCACAGCCATCAGAACCTGGGGGCACCTGGACCCCTCCTCCCTCGTGGTCCCCAGGGCACCTGCCCCAGCTCGCAGCCCCCTGGGCTTGCCTTCTGCCGTCCCCCTGGAGGGAGATCCTGGAGGTGAGGGGCGTCTTAGCGGGAGGGAGTCCTTTTTAGGATGAATCCCAGTCACCTGTGCCGCGTCAGGCTCTGCAACGAGGAGCCACCCAGGGAGAGGGAAACCCAACCGCGAAATCAGTCATTCGGAGCGATGTGGGGTGGACGGAATATGTGTTCCTGACGTCTGAGGCAGGGAGGCAGGCATGGGCTCCCGGCCTGGGGTGTCCCTCCGGCTGTGGGTCCCACCGTGAGGACGGGCAGGGAGTGGCCGTGGCTGTGTGTTCCTGTCCTCGGGGGCTCCTGGGGGGGCTTCCCCCAGGGAGTGTCAGCCGTGGTGTCGAGCACATGCCCTGGACCATCCTTTCCACTGCTTGGGCCTCTCCCCGCAGGACAAGGGAGACTCTCCGAGAGTCCGAGGTCCCCACTCAGCCAGGGTCCCCCCCCACCCCGTGTTCTCAGGGGCTCTCGTGCATCCCCGGGGGTACAGTTAGGTCCCACGGCCACAGTGGTGCCGGGGCTGATGTTATCGGGGCCGGATTCCCAGCTGGGGACCCGCTCTGGGGCAGTGGGGGCTCTGGGGGGCCTTGGCACATTGTCGTCTGAGAAGCCACAGAGTGGCCCTGCCCACGGGGTGGCCAGAGAAAGGTTCCCTCCGTTTTGGGGTGGGCTCCCACGACCCCAAGAGCCCAGCCCTCGCTTCATGGGTGAGGAAAGTGCTGCTCCCTGCCTTTCGGGCACAGGACCCCTAGCTTCCCAGGGCCTTGTTCGGGGTGCCAGGGCAGTGCTTGGCTGTGTGGCGGGGGCAGGTAGGTGAGACCCGGGCCCTGCTGCGGCCGAGGACAATCCGGACAGTCCCCTTGGGGAGGGGTGCCTCCGGGTGCTGGGGTGGCCATGAGCAGGCGGTGGGGTCAGGGACCTGGCACAGGGTTGGGGGGCAGAGACCCCCGGCTGTTCCCTCTAGATGGGGGCGCCTGGCGTATATGCGGCCTGGGTGTCCACTGAACGGCTGGCCCTGCCCACTGCTTCTTGAAGTCCCTGCCCTGCCACAGAGATGGGAACCCGTGTCTGGAAGCACAGAGGGCGTCCCCAGGGCCAGGTGGGGGCCACGCGCCATCGTCCGCCCCGCCGTGCGGCCCTTTGTCTTTGCAGCGGTCGGTCGCCAGCCGGCCGCAGTCCGATGAGTCAGCCTGCATTAGCGCCTGGTGGAGGGGGACTAGGACACGGCCCGGAGCCCGGGCCGCCGGCAGGGCGGCCGTGCTGGTTTGGCCACAGGGAGGCACCGTGCGGCCCATGGTGTTGAGAGGGGGACCTGTCTGTCGAGCCCTTGATGTGCCCTCGGGCGTGGCAGGCCGGGCGCCTGAGGTTCTGAGCCCATGGGTGCCCTGCAGGTGTGGGCCAGGAATATTTGGTTCAGGGGCCGTTCCAGGACCCAGAGGACACCTCACACAGCCCACCCGTGTGGGGACCTGAGGTGCTGGCGGGGGGGACGGCAGGAGGAGTTACGACCGTGAGGAGGACGCCGGATGTGGGGGGTTGGGGCAGGGACATGGGGCCGCCCCCTGGGAACGGTCCACCTGGAGGGTGGGGAGTGTCCTGGGAGCCCCCTCAGCTGTGGTGGTTTGGGGGCTGGGGGCACGTGCCACGGTCTGAAGAACGTGAAGGGAGGTCACAAGTGGCACCGGGGGCGCGGCTGGCTGGCTGGGCCTGCGGCACAGAGGCTCACAAAGTGAAATCCGCCGACTACGGTCTCGTTTTAGAACTGGGCATTCCCGACGCTTCTTCCTCAACGTTCCGGAGCCTTTTTTTTTTTTTTTTTTTTTTTAATCTACCATGAAATCTGGGTCACTTGAACAAGGAGGGGGGATACAGACCCTGGGAGTCTTCAGGCAGAGGCTGGGCGGACTCGGGGAGGGGGTCTGGCCCTGCACGTGCTGAGCCTTGGTCAGGCCTGGTGGGGGGGGGCACTGGGGCAGAGAGGAGGGGTATCTGGGCCCTGGGGGCTTGGGGGGGCCCAGGCTGACCGCTCAGCACGCACGGGGGCCACCATGCCTACGCATCGTGGTATCCAAAGTCCAGCGACGTACCGGCCTCCCGCCCGTCCCTGCCATGTTTGCGATCTCCCTTCGGGGCTGGAGCCGTCCCCCGCCTGCTCAGTGGGACAGAGTGACAGAGCAGCCCCTGGGTGTGTGTGGCTACTGATCGGGGTCATGGGCTGCACTGTGGCCTGGATGGCGGCGCACGCCGGAGCGTGGAACAGGCCGGTGTGCCCCGGGTGAGGACTCTCCCCGTGTGTCTGCCCCAGAGCCGCCTCCCAGACGGATGCCCCCAGGATAAGGGTTCCGTCTCCCCGTCCAGACCCAGTGCGCTGCATAGTAGCAGGGGTTCCCTGCATTTGCGGGTGTTCTGGGACGGTGCCAGGACGGGCAAAGGGGCAGACCGCCCCGCACAGCCAGCACGGAGGTGGGGGCCCCTGCCGCCCTGGGGGGCCGTGCTGGGTTGTCAGTCATGTTCCCACCTGCGGCAGGTGGGTGTGCCCTGCGGGTCAGGCTCCGGTCCCCTCTGACCCTGGGGCAAAGGGACACGGGTGAGGAACCGCCCCGTTCGCCGTGCGGAGCCCCTCGCCGGTGTCACCCGAGTTCTGTGTCCCGGGAGAAGCTGAGGCTCAGGGCAGGTCTCTGCACGGTCTCCCGAGTTCGGAGCCCAGACGCTCGTTCCTTCACAGACGTGTCGACGTGTAATTTACACCTCACGCGCCTCGCGCGCAGAAGCACGGAATTCACTGGTTTTGACTGTCTCTGCAGAGCCGTGCAGCCATCACCATCATTTTTGGAACTTTGTCCTCACCCCAGAAGGAGACCCCGTCCCCTCCCCCAGCCCCCACCCGTCAGCGTTCTGTCCCCAGATTTGCCTCTTCCGGGCGTTTCACAGAAATGGAATCCCTCGCCGTGCGGCCCTTTACGTGTTGTTCTGTCCGTGAGGTCACGTCCTCTGGGCGGGTCCACACAGCGGCACCTGCCAGGGTTTCATTCTCTTCGGTGGCCGTACCCTGTCCTGTTGTGTGGACGCACCACAGCGAGCCCTGGGGGCCCTGGGGCTGCCTCCGCCTGTGGGCAGCGCGCGGTCGTACGCGGGTTTCCGTTTCCAGTCTTCGGGGTGCACACCCGAGAGCAGAATTGCTGTGTCCCAGGGGACGTCCCAGGGGCGTGCGTGCTAACCCTCTGCCCCACCAAACTTGGGGTCTCTGAGCCCGAGGCTCTGCCGTAACTTTGGCGGTCCTCCCAGAGGAGGCAGCCGGGGAGCGCCTGACGCCCGGTGAAGCAGGACCCTCCCCGCCTGCCTTCCTGCTGACGGGAGGGAAGGACGAGCATCCCCTCGGAGGTGGTCTTGGCAGCCCCCCCACCCCCACTCGGGGTCAGAACGACACTTCTGAGCTGGGTCTCCCTTTGAGGGGCCGCCCAGGCAGGGCAGGGCCACTGGGCCCACGCGGGTGCCAGGTGCCGTGTCCTGGCACACAGACGGGCGCACAGGTGGGGTGAGGCGTGTGCTGGTGTGGAGCCCCGGGCGGGGCGGTGCCGGGCAGCGTGTGTGCGTGTGTGTGTCCGTCCGGCTTCCGTTCCCGTTCAGCTCTCTGGAGAATTTCAACACCCACACTTGGAATAAGAAAAAATTATTAATGAGCTTGGTGCGGTTGCCATGGGACCCTGTTGCTAATGAATCTCTGGGGCTCCTTTTACCTCTGCTGAGCTGAGCTGCACTCCCAAACACGACGTGTTTCCCACTAATCAGGTTGCCATGGCGACACCTGTCACTAATCCCCAGCCGGGCTCCGGTTTCCTGGCCTGGCCCGAGTTACATAAAGCAACTTAGCGAATCCGGTCAGCCCCCAGCCCACCTCCTCGGACGCCCGTCTCCATGAGCATCCCTGCCACCTGCCATCCCCCCTCTCCCGCCTCCAGGGGCCACACGTGTGGTCCCTCAGCCGTGGGAAATAGGCCCCCACGCCTCTGTCTGCCCCAGACCTGGTGGTGGGAGAACGTTCTAGAAGGAGCGTGGACACCTGTATCCTGAGAGGTGGACCACACTCCTCCGAGGCAAGGGTGGGTAGGCAGGAATGCCCACAGTGACCATCCGCGGTCGCTCCTCACCCCCAGGAGCCTGCTGCTACGGCCAGCCTGAGGCCCGGGGCTCCCTGTGATGGGTGACCGTGTGGGTGTACCCGATCCCCTCGTTGGCTCTTCCCCTCGAGGGGGCGTCCGTGGTGGGGGGGGGGGGTCCCAGCACAGGCATGTGAAGCGGGTGGACTCTGCTCCTGGTAGTCCGGCTATCTGCCCAGGGCCCAGCCATGCCAGGAGGCAGGCACCATGTTGCCACCCTGAGCCAGACAGGGAGGCTCCTGACTTGGGGTTTTGGCTCTTTCTCTGGTCATTCTGGGACACCTTTCGGCTGCCTGAGTGGGTGCTACGTGGGGAGGCAGGCGGCTCTGCCCAGGTTGTGTCCCATAGGAGATGCGATGGTGCAGGTGGGAAGGGCTTCCTGGAGGAGGCAGCTCTGGTAGGAATGGAGGTCTCCATCAGGGTAATACCCAGTGTGTTCTATAGGCCCTGATTCCCCCCAGAGTTCCCTCACGCCCTGGGGATGAGCTCTGAATCCCACTCAGCCTTCTCCTGGGGAGCACCAGGCCCTTTAGACTCCTGAGTACACTGTCTCCCAACTCCTGTGTGGGGCTGCCTTGTTTGGGGGCGACCTGGAGCCTCGACCCCTGTATTAATCAGCTTGGGCTGCTGTATGGGGGAACCCCAGACCAGACTCTTAAACCACAGACATCTACTGTCTCTCGGTGCTGGAAACCAGAAGTCCGCGGTCCAGGGGAGGCGGGCGGGCTCCTGAGACTCTTCTCCTGGGCGGGCCGGTGCCCGTCTGCTCCCTGTGTCGTCACGTAGTCATTCCTCTGTGTCTGTTTTGGTCTCCTCTTTTTACAAGAGTCCCTGCCCAGCGGCCTCGCTTTACCTGCATCGCTGGTTGGAAGGTTCATCTTCGAGCGTAGTCCCGTTCTGAGGTTGTAGGAGCTAGGATCTCAACGTAGGAACTTCTGGAAGGCACCTCTCCAGAGCCCAGCAGCCCTGGCTGGGTCCTGCCATCTCTGGTCCCCCCGGAGCACAGGGCAGGGTTCCCAGTGGGGCCAAGCCTCCCTCACGCCCTCCTGACACATAGTTCCTGGCCTACGTGGACTCCTCCAGACACAAATCCCCCGTCCACCTTCTGCTACCCGCCTTGGGGCCCCCTGGCAACACCCCGCTCCGAAATATCCTGGCAGTGAGCATCTAAGCTGCGGGCCTAAAATAGGGCCCACTGGGGCAACATTTGTTCTCACGGCCACTGCCGGCTAAATATACAGTCTCGTGCTGGCCCCAGCCTCTGGGTGACCCTGCCCAGGGCTTGCATTTGTAGAGCATGCCTCTCGCGGGGTCCTACTGACCTCGGGTGAAGGGGGAGGCAGCCCTGCGGCCCCTGGGGCCCCCACCCACCAAGCAGCCTGTGGAGATGAGCCCAGGCTGAGGCCTCCGGCCCTGGAGAGCCCGCCCCTCTACCCCCCACCCGTCTGGGGTGAGCTGGCAGGCTGCTTCCGTTCAGGCCTAAGGCTGATGGCTCAGGGGTGCTCAGGACAGCAGAGAGGATGTGGGGAAGGTTCTAGAGAATTGCAGATAGCAGAGTGATCTCCTGATGTCACGGGGCCACTGGGGAGTGGGGAGCAGAGAAGGGAGGGAGGTGTCACATGTTCAGCTGTCTATGTCGCTGCTGGAACTCTTTGGCCCGTGGTTGCATCGGTCTGTCCAGGTCCCACGAGGCCTGGACTCTCTCACGTTGCGCCAACCAGGAGGCCGTGGGACCTGTGTCCTGAGAAGAGAGGAGGGTGGTGCCTTGTCCCACACGCAGTAATGACGGCCACCTGGTGGCCTGTGAGGTCTTGGGTGGTGGAGAAGGGTCTGGAAATCGGTCCGCTTGCCCAGGTGAGCGGCGTGGGGATGGATGGATGGGTGCAGGCGGGGAGCAGAGGCACGACTCCTGAGTGGCTCCCTGTCCCCGCCACCAGTCCGCCTCACCCTCAGGGTGTCGCCTCCCTAGGTTGACACCGTGGGCGGAGGGTCAGCCCTTAGGTCAGAGGGTGGTCCCCCAGGGGCCTCTCATGGCCACGTGCTCCTGGCCGGCTCCCTGGAGTTGGGAGCCTGGTGGCTTCATGCCTGGGGCCACCGGGGCCCCACATCAGACCAGGATCGGTGGGCCAGCGGTACCCTGCCGTCCAGCTGCATCCAGGCGTGCAGGGGGGCCCCATGGGCGTCTGTACAGCCCGTGTTTTCTCACCACTGGGATCTCAGTCCTGCTTCTGAGCACTATCAGGTTTTGCTTCCAGAAGGAATGTCGACTTCAACTTGCTAAGAGGGCCTTCCGTCAAAGGCGGTGGTAGGTCCTGGGCAGCTGTGACTCTTCTGTGGCCGGGGGGTCAGAGCACACATTCGGTGAGTGGCCTGACAATGGGTGCCTCGTGGGGGCTGTGGGCCCCCCACACACACACCAGCCTGAGGCGACTGGGTGGCATTCAGGGCCAGATCCCTGGCATCCACCCTGGCGTCTGGCCCCTGTGGGTCAGACCGCGTCCCTCTCAACGGTTGCTGTGGGCGTGTGCACACTGCCAACTGTGGCTGGGACTGATGGGTGTGGGGGGACAGGGGCCCCGCGTAGAGTGTTGGTGAAGAGATCGGAGCAGACGCACCAGAAGTCACCTGGTCCTCGTGCCCTGGGGTAGACTCAGATGCCGGACAGGAGGCTCTCAGAGAAGCCCACCCCCACACCCCGCCTCTCAGTTCCTGACGCGCTGCCTCCCCCCATCTCTGCCTTGGCCCCGGGTTCTCTCCCAGGACCACCCCCAGGAAGGTGGCGTCCCCCATACCAGCCGCAGTACCCTCCCCTGCCTGCCTCCAGGCCCACCCGCGGACCCCTGCCGGAGCAGGCGGCCCCCAGCTCGGGGCCAGGTGTCTGGAACTCTGGAGCGAGGCCCTAAGTTCTGCCATCGGAGGATTGTCCTCCGCCACGGAGCTCCCTCTGTCCCAGAGCTGTGCCCCTTTCCAGGCAGGGCCCCCGCAGGTCCGGCCGGGAGCGGGGGGGGGCAGGAAGCCTCAGGGCAGGGGAGCCCCAGGCTGTGCGTGAGCGTGGGAGTCTTTGCCCCGTGCCCACCCAGGTCTCCTCCCGGGCAGAGAGCCGGGCGGTCAGGAGGGTGGTGGTTCCTAGTGCCGTGCCCTCCACCAATGGGCACCCGGTGCCCCAGGCACCTCCCAGGGGGGCAGCTGGAGGAGCCCAGCTGTGGGGCCATGCGCTCCCCTGCCCCTCTTCTTGGGGGCTGAAGGGAGGCCGGGGCAGGGTGGCTTGACTCCAGTGTGCGCGGGGAGGGGGGTGTCCCCAGGACCCCAGCCTGTGTGCCCCGTGGCTCAGATAGGCCTGGCCCGAGGTGAGTGAGCTGTGCCCCATCGAGCCCCCTCCCCTCTGTCTTTGAGATCTTGCAGAATTATGTTAGGAAGTTCGGGGCTCCAGGCAGCGGCCGGGGTGTTTCCTGCACGTTTGAAATACGGCCTGCCGGCTGGTGGGAACAAGGGATGTTTTAATTCCTAATTTAGACTGTTTATCTGCAGAGCTCTGGAGGGCGGGCGGGAAGAGACGATGCCCCCCCCCCCCACCTCCGAGGGCGCCTCCCGCCTCCAACGCACTGCAGCTGCCTGGTGGGCATGGGGAGGGGGGCCCTCGCCTCTGGACCGAGCACCCCCAGCCAGCCCTCCCCCCCCCAATATCTCTGTGTGGACAGCCAGGCACCACCTGCTCCCTCAAGAGGGGGGGACACCTCCCCACGCCCTCCAGCCCTTTGGGGTCTGCAGCCTGGCCCCCCAGGAGCAGGGCTGCAGGGGGCGGGCCCGTGGGACCTGGGAGCTCTGAGGAATCTGGCAGCCTGGCCGACTCCGCTGTGGTCTCTGGTCTTGTCTGGAGTTTTACCATAAAAGAGAGACACGGGGAGGGAGGGGGCGGGGACCAGGTCATTAAAAGCGTCTAAACCGCTCCCCTGAGCAGAGTTCTCTCCAAGTCACCAATGCTGCCCCAGGATCACTGTTGTCTCTCCGACTTTAATTAGGAAATACATTTTTCTCCCGGCGCTCAACAATCTGCTTGAGGCCCCGGCTGGCTTCCTGGTTGCCATGCCAACCGGGTTTGCACCCCTTCTGGTGTCCCCTGCCAGCACATGCTCTGCAAAGGGTTCTTGGCGGGGCTGCGGCAGCGAGAGGGCCCTGGGGCCTCCGGGGCGGGGGCGGGGGGGGGGGTGGACACCTTGCTGTCCTGTTTCCTGTGTGGCGTACCCAGCCACTGCTGTGTCCTAGCCTTGGGGCGTCCCTGTGGTAACAGCGGGAGGGCACTGGGCTGAGGGGGTCCCTCACAGCCACCGGGGGTAGGGGGAGTTGCCCTGGTTCTTGCAGCTCCTGACCACCAAGCCCTGGGGCCACCAGGCTCTGCACTGATTGGGGAAGGAAGGAGCTGCCTCGGTCCCTGGGTGCAACCCCACCCAGGCAATTCGTGGGGCCCTGCTGGCCGGGTCCCCAGGTCCAGCTCAGCCCCCACCCCCTTCCCAAATCCTCCCCAGCCCCCATCACCCCTACCCAGTGCAGAGGCCTCAGCCCGGCTCTGGCCACCCCGTCCTGGTGTCACCCCAGATGGTCCAGAGCCCTCCACCCACACTGGTGCCTGCCCACCCGTTCTCCCGTGGTGTGCTCTGGGGCCCCGTGTCACCCAGCAGCCTCTTCCTCATGGATGCCTCCTGGACAGCCCCCCACTTCTTGTGGGTGGAGGCCCTGGAGGTTTGGGGGGCACCAGTTTCCTAGGGGGGGCTCCCGGGGTGGGGGGCGAAGGCCAGGCCAAAACCAGGATCGGCCCTGGCCAGCCTGAAGCTTTCCAGACCCCACGACGGCCCTTCCCTCAGCCCTCTCGCTGACCTCGGTCCAGCCTCCCTGGTACCTCCACTCCACGTGGAGCCTGCAGCCGTACTGCAAAGCCTCACGCTGCCGAACCTCAGCCTCGTGGAAGCTTCCAGAAATGTGCCAGTGGGGTAGGGGGTGTCAGAGCCTTCTCCAAACGTGCCTTCCGTGTCCGAGTGCAAAGAACGGCCCTTGCATTTCCTCCGGAGCTCGGCATCCCCAGGTTCCGGCTGGTCCCCGCCCTCCGGGCCCCCCTCCCACCCACAGGGCTGTGCCCATCTCCCCCGGGCAGCACGCCATGCGCCTGGCGGCGGGAACCCGGAGACGTGGGCACAGCAGGCGACCACATGCCCGCGCTCCTCAGAGCTCGGGGATTCCCTAATTACGGGATTTATTATGAAAGCACCAGCTTCCTCTGTGCTGGCTTCCTACAGCCACGGAGACACAGCGCGGCCCTCTGCGCTCGAGGCAGGGGTGGGGGCGGGCTGTGGGGCTCCTGCCCGGGAAGGGTCGCCTCGGGGCCCAGCACAGCCAGGGCCTGCCACGGGAAGGGTGGGACCCGTTCCCACCTGAACCCTCAGGCCCAGGCCTGTGGTGCCTGCTCAACCTTGGGCAGGTCTTGGCGGGACGGGGCCACCCTCCCTTGGGGGCGTGGGGACCCCTTCGTGTGGCAACGCGTTCATTCGTGTAGCTTCTGTCCCTGTGGACGTCGGAGGCATGTGGTGGCGTGGTCGCCCCTGGAGGCCAGTCGGAACTCACACTGTGGAGGGGCCGGCCACCGTCAGGGGGAGGGTCCCTGAGAGACCAGGGGTTCAGGACCTGGGGGCAGCATGACCAGTGGGACCCAGCAGGCAGTGGGGCTGGGCCCGAGCCCCCAGCTGGGCGCTGGAAGATGTCCTCTGGCGCGTGGGAGCCCTTGGCTCGAGGTGACTCAGGCCCAGATACTGCGGAGTGTGGTAGCTGACGACAGCGGAGCCACCCTCCGGAGCGGGAGGTCCCAAACCGCGGGGTCTGCGGATGGACCGGCCCAGGAGCCTCTGTGCTGCGCGTGGCCTCCTTATTCGCTTTCCTGGGATTCAGAAGCGACAGATCTGAAAGTCCTCACGTAAGAATCCTTGTAGAACGGTAAAAACCCGTTACGTGTTAACGTAGCGTTTCTTTTGTGACAGCACAGAGCTTTAGCGGGAAGAGAGCGTTGCACCGTTTGGTGAGTCTCGACTGCCCGCTTCCACGGCGGAGTCCGGGCTCCTTCCTGCTGCTGTGGGGTTCGGTCAGGAGCCCTGCTCCCCCGGGGGATGGGGGTGGGTGTGATCAGGACCCCCACCCGCCTGGAACAGTGGTGGTCCCCGGGCGTCCTTGCGAACGTGGACGGCGTTCCCAGGGGCCTGACCACCGCCCGGACCAGGGGCAGGCCCGTCTGTTCATCCCAGCAGCGGGCTGTTGGGCCCATGAGTCTGGGTGGGTCGCTCTGGGCCCTGCAGCCACCGGCAGGCCCCTGCTCCTGGGGCCCACCCTTGATTTCTCCACCATCTGTCTCCTGGAGGGGGGTGGGGGGCAGGTGCCATCATGCAGATACTGCCACTGGCGGGCGGCCCCAGTCCCCAGGCAGGCTGACCTCGGGGTGGGAGGAGCTCGGCCAGGCCTCAGAGGGGGAGGGGTGGGGCCCCGCGCTCTGGAAGGGATGACCCGGTTCCTCCCGGGCTGCTGGGGTCCAGCCTTGCTTGCGGCCCCCACCCAGCGGGTCGCCCACCGCCTCCCGGCAAGGGGCAGCAGCAGCCAACGGGGAGGGGAGAGGCGCCCTGTTGTTGGTTTAAAAGAAACGGCTCAGATGATTCACAGAAGCCTTCCCCTTCCTGCTGGTTTCCAGGAACTCTGCTCCGACATAATGGATCGAGTTATTAGGGGGTCAGCTCTGACTCGGGCGGCTGGAGGGGAGCCAGGCTGGGCCGAGTGGCACGCAGCTCGGCCGCGAGACTCCCCAGGGCCGGCCTGCGGCTGGGGCAGGTGGGCAGGCCCAGCCGGGCCGTCTGCTGCGTGGGGGGGGGGGGGGGGGGGGGGGGTTGGGTCTCGGGGCACCGGGGACGCGTGCAGAAGCTGAGGTGGGGTCCGCTGAATGAGAGCCTGCCGTGTGTGCAGATGTGAGCCCAAGCCACATGTGACTAGAGCCTGCTGAGGGTGCGATTTCCTGCTGTGAGTGCAGAGGTGTCCTGAGATTGTTCCTCCGTGAGGCGTGAGCACCATGTGCCCTGAGGAGGCCCCGGAGGACCACTCCCCCCCCAGTGGGCCTGTGCCCACCGCATTTACTACTCCTCCTGGCCCTCGTCTCCTCCCGCGTCCAGGACCCGGAGTAGTCCCTAACACACAGTAGGTGCTCAGTGAGGCAGAGAGGAGGCCTCTCCTTCCTGGAGGATGGGCCCTTGCTTTGGATTTTGAGGGACGTATAGGAGCGTTCCCGAGGCAGAAAGCCGATGGTGTGCTGCAGGTGGGGGCCCGTCAGGACTAGACCCAGGCGGTCACATCAGCCAGGCGGGCCCCGCTGACACGCACCTGTGTCAGCAGCATCTGGGCCCCCGTCTCCCACCAGCTCCCCCCCCATCACCACCCCTGGCCGCCTGGGCTCTGCCCCCGGTCCTTGTCCGCAGCTGGCCCGGGGCTGCCGTGCCTCGGGGACATCCTGGTGTCCTTCTAAGGGGGTGGTGCCCTTGTGGCCGGGCCCCTGGCCCCCCGAGCCTCCTTTCCAGTCACGTGGGTGCGTCTCGTTCAGCAGTCTCTGTGTGCGGTGTCCTTGACTTCCTGCAGGTTGGCCGGCTTAACGGCACAGCGGGGCTCTCGACTTAAAGAATTTCAGCCCTTGAAGCATCAACGCCGTGCTGTTTGAAATATTTGTGCCGCCGCCGCCCTGGCTGTTGGCGTCCCGTGTGCCGCTGCACGGAACTCTCATGGCTGCCTGACTGGGAGCTGGCATCACCCGTGGGAACGTGTCCCTCCCGTGTCGTGCCAAGGACCGCCACTGACATTTCAGAATCACCCGGGCCTGGCCCGTAGGGCGATGGGGCACCTGTCCCCGCCTGCCTACCCCGGTGGCTTTTCGGAGCCCATCTCTGCGTGCAGCCCGCCTGGCGCGGGGGGCTTGGGTCTGGGGGGTCCTGTCCGTAGGGAGCTGCGGGCCAGCCATCTGTGCCCTCGGGCAGCTCGGGGAGCCTGCCTCTCTGTGCACGACCTGGGCTGCTGGGTCTTCCTCTGGGAAGTGGTGACGAGCTTGGTCCCCGGTGGTCCTCCTTGGTCCCCGGGAGCCCTTTGTACCACACCCATCGTGGCAGAACCTGGCTGCTGCTGGGGCCCCTCCCCCACCCCTCGGGACAGATGGGGCCAAAGAGCTCAGAAACTGAACTGTCCCGACTGCCTCGTCTGTCTGGCCAGCAGGATCCCCAATGCCACTCCCCAAGTCTCTTCACTCCGATTTCTGGAGCTTGGTGGGGCCGGGGCATCGGGGTCAGCTGCAGGGTGAGCCAGGACCGGCCAAGGGGACAGGGAAGTTCCCCCAGGTAAGTGACAGCGCCTGGGGACTTGGGTTTGTGCGCTCAGCGCTTCTGTAGTGACTACCAGTGACCACTGATCGTGTGGTTCCGGCAGCAGAAGTTTGTCTGCGATCCGGGCGTGGCAGGCCTGCTCCTCCCGAGACCTCTCTCGGCGTGCAGTGGCTGACCCGTCCCCGTGTCCTCTCGTGGCTGTCCCTGTGTTCGTGTCCGTCCTGAGCCGCTCTTGTAAAGACCCCAGTCGGGTAGGATTAGGACCCACCTGCATGGCCCCATTTTACATAAGTCGTCTCTTTAAAATGCCCTGTCTCCAAATGCGGGCACGTTCCTGAGGCCCTAGGGATTAGGGCTGCAACATAGGAATTTGGAGGGGACACAGTTCAGCCCCTAGGAGGGCCAGGGGGACGGGGCTGGGCAGGTCTAGCGTGGGAGTGAATGGCCCATCGCTGGGGGCTGAGCAAGGAAGCTGGCTATGGCCTGGCACCGGGGACACTTTGCACCTTGACTCCAGGACAATTCAAATGAGCGCGTCCTGCCCTCCCCTCGGCCCAGGCTGGAACGTGACTTCTTACTTGAGGTGAATGTCCGTGACCCTCCGCCGCGGCCAGAACCGTGCTGTGCTCTGTCCATTCCTCCAAGCTCAAAGGGACGTCGGCCCTGGGCTTGGGGCGGGCTCTGTGAGGACGCCGGCGGTGACGGCAGTGTGGAAATGTCAGGGCCAGGCGATGGGCAGGGGTCGGCAGGGGTCTCTGGAGGCATGGCGGCAGCACCGGGTGCTGAGCTCAAGTTCAGCTGGTTTCACTTTGAAATCTGCACTCTGAGGTTCTGGGCCATCCTTTTTAAATGTCACCGCTATTAATAACGCGGTGGGCGGAGGGCCAGGGCTGAGGCCCGAGGCCTAGCACCCCAGCCTCCGTGGCCAGAGGGCCTCTGGGGTCCGGTGCCGGGCTGAGGGGCTGGGGGAGTGGCTCTCTGTGAGGAGTAAGGGGGGGCTGCCTGGGCCTTCCTGAGGGCTTGGGGCCCGCAGTCTTATGCTTGGCTGAGCAGCACATTTGGGAGGTCTGCTTGGGCGCAGGGGGCTCTCCAAGCTCCAGAAGAGGTGGCCCGGTTAAGACGGGCGACCCCACTGGGCCTTGACCTTATTGTCTGACCAGGAGCTTTCTTGTCCCTGGGTTCTGGGGTCCACCGTGAAACAAGGCGTCAGAGTCCATGGACTCCTGCCCCTTCGCCCAGGGTGAGCCTTTTCGGGGGGGTCCCTCTGGCTGCCCTGCGGGTGGGTTCTGGACTGTTGGTGCCCTTGGGGGAGGAACCAAGCTCGGGCTGCTTCCAGAGGCAGGATTTGAACTCCGGGCCAGGCTCTGGGAAGGCAGTCTGCCACCAGGTGTGTCCCTACCAGGGGCTACAGGGGCCCCTAGAGGTCTGTGTGGGGAGCACATGTTCGTGACTCCTACCCCAGGAGCCCCAACCCCGGGTTCTCTCCAGGAGTCAGAGCGGAGGGCCCGCCTGGGTCTCTGTCGTGGGCTCTGGCCAGTGGCCAGCCTGAGCCTCTGCCCCGCTCAGGGACGATTCCCACGGCGGGTGGTTGATCACCATGGGAGTCCGCGTCCTGGCGGGGTTCTCAGGACCACGGTCCTGGTTCCAGATCCTGCTCCCGGTCCTGGGGCCTCCAGCCCCCGAGCCTGGGGCTCTGCCCAAACATCCTCCTCTGGGCAGCCCCGGGCCCCTGACGAGAAGGCAGGCCCCGTCCAGTGGGACCGGTGCCGTGCGAGGGGTCCCGGCTTGACGGGGACGCCCGGTAGTGGTGGCGGAGGAATCACTGAGTGGGCGACCGGCTCAGGAGAGTGGGTGGCCTCCGCGGCTGTCCCCGCTTCAGCCCTCCTGCTGGCGGGCTACTTCCTAAATCTGCCAGGGACTTAAAAACCCCCGTGCCCTGCAGGCCCCCCAGCTGTCCTGTGCCTGGGGGCTCTTGGCTACCAGCACGTTGGGGAAGGTGCCCTGTGGGCCCTTGGAGAGGGTGTGTCGTGTCTGTGGGTGGGGGCTGGACTTGGTCCCTGACCTCGAGTGGGAGGTCTGGGGGCCCTTCCCCTGTTCCAGCCCCCCCAGAAGGAGGCCTTGGCTGCCCAGCTGTTGGTGGGGGGGGGTGCCATGGAGGAGCACCTTTTCCTTTTTTTTTAACGTTTGTTTATTTTGAGAGAGAGAGAGAGAGAGAGCGCGCGAGCGCACAGCGGGAGAGGGACAGAGGGCGGGAGACAGAGACTCCCGAGCATGTTCCTTGCAGTCAGCGCAGAGCCTGACACGGGGCTCAATCCCACCAACCGTGAGATGGTGACCAGAGCCGACATCGAGTCAGATGCCCAACAGACTGAGCCCCCCAGGCGCCCCCTGCCCTTCCTTCTTAATGCCCAGTTGCCAGGCCACGCCTGGGGGAGGCTGGGGTTTTCAGGGAGGGGCCGGCTGGCGTGGGCAGGGCCGTGGGGACAGTCCTGCTGCGGGGGCCCCTTTGCCAGGCTCCCATGTGTGCAGAGACGTATACCTGCACGTGATGCGTGTTCCCACCGTGGTCACTGCATGTGTCGGGTGTTTATGAGACCGTGAGGGGTTGGCCCTGCCCTCCGTGGGGCAGAGCTGGGGAAGCCAGGCCCCACCCGCGGGCTCCCGGCCTCCGGGGTTGGTCACTGCTGAGGTGTGGCCCGGCGCTCTTGCCGGAGGGAGCTGCCTTCAGCCCCTACACACCCTGGGGCCGTGCTCTCCGGTGGCCTGCCGGCTGGGGGTGGGGTAGGCGCGTTCCCCAGGCCAAGTTCCCAGGGAAGGAGCGTCCAGTCCCCCGGGGTCGCTAATTCGGGCCTCGGGCAGCTGCGCACTGGTGCCGAGGCAGTTATTTCTGGCCCGGAGAATTCCTGCCCAGAGCAGGCCCCGGAGCCCTGTCCCCATGGGCGGTCTGTCCTCCTCCCCGGGGGCCCTCCTGGCTCTGTGCCCCCCCACCCACGCCTTTCCCTTCCAGGGTCGGGGGGTGGGGGGTGTCATGCACAGCCCCCTGCAGGGGGCCCCAGCCTGCGCAGAGGAGCCTCGCTGGGAAGGAGGCTTCACGTGGCAAGGCCAGTCCACCCGCCTTCTGCATCCAGGACAAAGCCAGCCCGAAGGGATGGCTGGGTCCTAGGAGTGTTCAAGCCCTCAGCTGCTCCAGCAGGAACCGAGCCAGAGCTGTGACGTGGAGATCCATCAGGAGAGCTTGAGATTGAGGAAAGGAACAGAGCTGGGGGCTAGCTCCCCTTTCAGACGGGAAAATGGCCTGGGAGGGGGGCTGTGGGCCTCCAACTCACTCTCACATGCCGCCACCAAGTGGCTGGCAGGGTCTCCATGAGGGTCCGTGGCCAGCACAGTCAGGCTTCCTGCGGGATGATAATTGGAAGTGGAGACGGGGTGCTTTTCCACTCAATTATGCCTTGAAAAAATCCGAAATCAAGCTCCTTATTAAGAGCTAAGCAGAGACATTAGCGCGCTTCCTAATTAGCATGGTCTTTAAAATTGTGCACAATTAGAGGGAGCTGTGGGCATGTGCTCGGGCTCCAGGATGTTTGTGTAAATGAGCGTTTCGCTTTGTCTGGGGTGGGGGCGCTCGCTCTTCCGGAGAAAAGCCAACCTCCAACCCCCCTCCTGGCAAGGTGAGCTCGGCTGTACGTGTCCGATCGTGTTAGCCTGCCCGCACCTCTTCTGCTCCGATGCACGTGTGTGGGGCATGCCCAGCACACAGGAATGGGTAGTCCACGCACCTGAGCAGACACACGCATGCCCAGACGCTGGTCTCCAGTGCTCAGCGCACAGGCACGCCACGGGCACAGGCTAGGTCTCTTGCCAGGGTCTGGCTGCCCTGGGCCCTACTCGGCCGGGGTCCAGGGGGCTGCTTCTGCGGCAGATGGGTGTGGACGCCGCTAGGGCGAGGACAACACGGTGCCCAGATGAGCTCAGAAATTAGGCCGGCAGCAGGGGCGTCGGTGCCACGAACTGCTCAGAACAGAACCAGGCACTGGGCTCTGCTGGGCAGGACGTGGGCCTCAGCCCTGGATGCCCTGGGCTTCGCGGGGGCAGGCGTGCCCAGGGGTTAGGGAAGGGGGTTCATTGCTGGGTCAGAGCTGGCTTCCTGGCGAGTCCCAGAGCACAGCTCCGGAAGTGTCCAGGGCCACCGGTACAGGGAGAAGCTCTCAGAACAGAGAAAGAATGTTCCAGTGGCCAGAGGTGTGCACGGGTGGGGTGATGAGCTCCTATCACGGGGTGGGTGGCCGGGGTGGGTGGCCGGCTCCTATGGGGAGGGGGCCTACATACAGCCTCTTGTCTTCCCAGGGGAGGCGATCTCCCGGGAATGGCCCGGCCCCCCAGAACTCCCCCCGCGTGACCCTGAGCCGCAGGCCCAGAGCAAACAGCTGGCTCCCCACCCCAGCCGGAGCCCAGTGAGCATGAGTCACACCGGCCTAGGGACGGGCGAGCGGACGGGGATGGGGACGGAGTGGGGAGGAGGGCTCCTTGCAGCCTGAGTCTGGCCGGAGGGGAAGCAGCAGGGGCCTGGGGCTCCGAGCAGAGGAACCATTTGGGAGAGGCCAGGGGACAGGCGGGCACAGAGGCTGGCAGGGCCCATGTGAGATTCGGGGGGCGGGTACCGCTGCCCCCACAGTGGCTGTGGCAGATCCTGTCGCCAAGGTGCTGGGTGAGCCACGTCCAGGGAGTTCTTGATGGGCCGGCAGACCTGTGGTTCCCCAGGGCACGTGTGGTTGGCTGGGGCAGGGGTCCTGTGTCCCCACGGGTTGCGTGAATGGGAGTTGGCCACAGGGAACCAGGGCCCTTGCTGTGCAGCGTGGACGTGTGTGGTGGGGACAGACTGAGAAGGCCACCGTGTCTCTGACTTCGAAATAGTCTGCCTGCAGGCGCACCTGGCCTGAGCCCCCAGGCCCTCCCCTCATCGTCCCCTTCTTCCCAGACGCTGACAGAATCTTCGGGACCCCACCCCCTTCCCCCACTTAAAATTCTGCGGTGGTGGCCTAAGGGGTGGGTGGGGAGGCTGGAGACCAGGGGCTGTTGGAGGGAGTGAGCTGGGGGGGGCCCTTCCCAGAGCCCCCTCCTTACCTTTTCAGCAGCCTGTTGTCATGGCAACAACCTCAGGCGGGAGAGAAACTTCCTTCATGGTGAGATCTGGAGTGGCTGCTTCTCCCTCCTCAGAGAGTCCCCCATGTGAGACTGGAGCACGGGGCCTGTGCCCCTGTGGGCGTCAGGGTTGGTGGCACAGAGGCCCTCCTCCAGGAGCCCCGTGGGCATCGTCCGTTCCCACAGCTGTTAGACGAGGCACCCTGGCATGGTGGCAGGTGCCGGGTAGCTGGCTTTGTCCAGAGCATCAGGCCCCCCCCCCTCCCCCCCCCCCCCCCCCGTCCTCCACAGGTCTCGGCCACACCGGCTTCATCGCTCACCGCACCAGTCAGTCCTGGTGAGGGGTGCTGGGCCTGTGCAGCAGAGGTCTGAGCGGCTGAGCCCAAGCACTGCTGAGATGACCGAGATGTTCCCTGGGGGCCCAGCGTGTGCGAGCCCAGCCTGGACACACCCGCATTCCTGTTCAGTGCCACTGCCCCGAGGCCCCCTAATCTGCAGTTGAACGTCGCACCCTGGGCTGGGCCCCGTCATGGCGGCTGAAGCCTTAATCAGTTGATTCGTCGCTAGTTAATTAAGCAGGAGTGTTTATGGAATAATCGTCACCAGGAACCAGGGAAGGTACATCTGCCCGGGGTTTGGGTGGGGGCGTGCTCTCCCTTCAGGTGGTGCCTGACCCCCCAGGCTGGGGCAGAAGCGATAAGACTTTGGGGGACCCACCGACGACAAGGTGGATGCTGGCGGCAGGAACACGGATGACCACCACAGCGTGGTTCACACCATAGGGTGCAGGCGGGACCCCCAAAGGTCTCTGCTCCACACCTGCTGAGCAAGGGGGCCTTCAGGGCTTCAGAGAAGAAGTCGGTCCCAGGAGACCAGGGTCCCCCAAGGGCAGGGGTCCTGCCAGAACCCCTGAGACCAGGGAGCAGACCCCTGCCTACAGCTCCCGCCAGGCCTGAGTCCCCACGGGCTTTGGGCTTCATTAGCAGGTGCACAGGTGTGGACCTGCTGAGGCCCTGTGGTGTGGGGCTGGAGCCCTGGACCCTGCCGGGACCAGGGGTGGCCAGGCTGGGTTTTTGAGGGTCAAGGGTGTCCTTGGGCTACATCAGCCCAGGGCGGATGGCAAGTGGCTTTGCCTTAGTACCCTACTTGGAGCTCCTCTTCTGCCTTTGAAGGGTCCCAGGGGCCCGACTACCCTGGTCCTCTGTGAGTTCTGGGAGGCGTCATCGGATGCTATCCCCACGGGCAGCTGGACCCACGATGGGAAGCCACCAGGAGGACCCTGGAGTGCTGGGGAGCCCATCTGCGCAGAGCTGGGGGGTTGCTGTACCCTGCAGGGAGGGAGGCCGCGTGGCGGAGGAGCCGGGGGGGAGGGTCCCTCCATGCCCGCCCAGGTGCCGGTCCTGAGTCTCTGCCTGGATTTGAGGGACAGCAAGGACAGGTTGGAGGCTCCAGCAAGATGGAGTGGTCAAAAAGAATCCCCAGTACTCTGTGTGTTTCAGTCACTGAGGTGAAACGCACACGTCCTGGGGAGTTCATTGTGTTAACGGTGCGGTGCAAGCTCCCGCTCTTCCTAGTTCCAGAACATTCCATCACCCCACAGGGAACCTGTCCCCACTAGCTCTCACTCTCTGCCCCCCTCCCCCAGCCCCTGGCAGCCACTAGTCCATGGTCTGTCCACATTTGCCTGTTGTGGACACAGGCAACACGGGTCCTGGAACCAGATCCCGCAGCCCTCGTCCTCTTCCGTTGGCTTCTGTCCCCGAGCGCCCCACCCGCGCCATTCACCCACGTGGTAGCAGGTGTGGAGGTTCCGCCCCTCTTCTCGGCCAGAGGGATGTGTCACTGTACGGATGGGCCACGCCTTGTTTATCCGCGCACGCGTGCGTTAGTGGACGTTTGGGTTGTTTCCTCCCGTGGGCAGCCGTGAGCCCGTGCGTGTCTGTCAGAGGGCCCTCCTCTCTCTGGGGTGTGCCGAGCCGTGTGTGACCTGATGGTCTGAGGAACTGGGGTGCGCCTGGGTGGGAGCTGCACCCACATGGGGTCCGTGGTGCTGCCAGCAGCCATCTACGCTCCGCGTGGAACTGGCCGTCTCCAGAGGGCACGTCTCCTGACGCCAAGCTCAGCCCTTGTCCGTCTTGCCCGCCCCGCGTGGAGGGCTGGAGATGGTGTCCACGAGTGGTGCAGAGGAATGGGGGCCGCGGGGAAGCGTCGGGGAAGCCCCATCACGCGTGTGTCTCCGGTAAGAACACGCAAGATGCATAATCACACAGACTGAACCGGGGGGCCGAGAGGGCACGGGGTGGGGGTGGGTAGGGGGCAGCAAAAGTGGCCTCTCGACTCCTGCCAGCCCCGTCGGCCCGGCCTCGGCCTGGACCCTGTCTCACTCCCACCCCGTGAGGGTTTCTGCCGGAACTTTCCCGTGTCTTCTCGTACACGTGTGTCAAGCCACGTCCTAGAGGAGCGAGCCTCCACATGGTGGCTGTTTTCACGAACGGTGGTCTCCGTCTGCTCAGGATGTGTTTCTGCGCCAGTGCCGGCGGCCCCGCTGCAGCCTCGCACCCTGTCCGTGGACACGGTCTGATGTTCAGGGGCCCCACGTGATGCTTCCTGGCTCGCCGGGCCCGCAGCCTCACTGGTTCCCAGGAACCGCCCGGCTCTCGGTCGGTGTGTGGGAGGAGCGCCCGGGAGGGGCTGGACTCGGGGAAGGCCGCACCGTGACTGAGACGTGGGCTGGTTCTTGGGGTCTCCCGTGCTGCCCACGGGGCCCCAGGGTCTGGTCTGCGGCTGGCTCGGGCCTGCGTGGGGTGTTTCTTCCGGCCCCACAGCTGTTCTGTCTGCAGCCACCCACTCAGCCGTGTGGGGTACAGTAGACGTCTGCTGTCAGTGGCCCAGAATTGTTTTCCCTTGTAGGATGGGCTTTCTCCCCCATGAATAAACATACGCTCTTCTCCTGGAGCAAAATGGAAAAGCAAGCTTGAATGCTCAGGAGAATGAAGGCTGGGGGGCGGGGGCGGCAGGCCCTGTGTGCACAGCGGCACGGAAGGCCCCACACCACCTCCCCCAGGGCTGGGAAGGGCTTGCCCCCATCAGCGGTCCAACCGGAGTGGGGCCCTTGGCCCAGCATGTGGGACCTCCATCGGCCGCTGTGTGTCTGGGGCAGGCGTGTGCACCTGTGGAGCCCCTGGACTGGCTGAGCTGACCCCTACGCCCCATGTGCCCGTGCAGGCCACTTGTCCACACTACCCAGGAAGACTGAAGGCCCATCGGGGTCCGAGGCTGGTGTCTGAGGGCCTCGCGTGGGGGTCTGGGCTGAGCACTCCCCGTGTACGGGGGATCACAACGGCCCAAGGCCTCCTCTCGGCTGCGGGGGCGGCTGCTGTGGGTCCCAGACAGGCAGACGGGGGACCTGACCTGGCTGAGGCCATGGTGAGGAGGGGTCTCTGGCCCACCCCACCCTGGGCCCCCTGCTTCCTGCTGCTCCTGCCCCGCCGCCCCCCCCTCCCCACCCCCTCCCCCCAGACACGAGGACACTCACGCCAAGCTGTCGTGGATTTGGTCTAATGGAGCTTAGCTGGCTGAGCAGATTGCTCTGGAGGGCGGTGGGCGGGGCTGGCCTGCACGGGGCTTTCTCATCTTCCGGAGACAGAGCTTTGCAGATCTATCCGCGTGATCTCCTGACAGCCCCTCAGGGAGCCCAGCCTGTGGGATCAGGGCCTGGTCCCCACATGCCCTGCGGAGGGGCCCCTCCAGCTGCTGTGTTGCCCGTTGGTGTGTGTCTCTCAGTGAGGGGTGTCCAGCCCCCTGTCCCTGTCCCTCTGGTGAAAACACCACATCCCCTCCCTCCTCGTGTGTGGGGCCGGCCAGGGGAGCTGAAGTGGCATTCTCAGGATGAGGGAGGGTAGGGGGGACATGGAGCCTGCTGGATGCTCCCACAGAAGGTAAGGAATCTGGGTGCTTCCCTCAGCCCCTGAAATATAGCTGCCACACTCCCATCGTATGGGGGTGGGGGGAAGCCGAGGCTCAGAAAAGAGGAGGGGCAAGCAGTGGTATTGTCGGCGTCAGGCTCTCGTCCTCTGGCTCAGAGCTGGGCAGGGGGAGAAATGGCCCACCCCCTGGGTCTGGGGGCCTTGAGCCAGCTGGGTGGCCGTGGGGAGCTGCATGTTAACAATGAGGCTTTGGCTCGGGGGTCCAGGACCACCCTTTGGACCACACTGCCCCGTGCCATGCAGGCGTCTGCGGGGAACTCCACCTGGTTCCGGGACCCTAGAAACCACGGTCACTCGGGAGGGGCAGTGTCACGGACTGTCAGGGTCCCTGTTGGCAGTGAAAGTGGGGGGCTGAGTGGCCATGAGCCCCTTCTGGCTTCCAGCCCTGTTGGGGTCACCCCCGCTTCTGGGACATTCCCACCCAGTGCCCACGCCCGGGGACAGGAGGAGATGGGGCTCACAGGCCAGTGCCATCTTCGAAGCCTCTCTTGGTGTGCTTTTCTTAACCAGCTGGGAGTCTGAGAATGAGGAAGGGTGGGTTGACGGAGCGGTTCTCAGCAAAGCCTCAGTCCCTCAGGCGAGCAGCATCCCTCGGGCTGTCCAGCAAGTGGCCCAGCCCTGAGCAAGCCCCGTCAGGGCCGCTTCAGCACCACGGACAGCGGCCACCACCTCCTCGCCACTGCGGCCTCGCGTTGGGGTGTCTGTGTGGGGTGCATTGGAGCCATGGTCGGAGAGGTCAGGAAGTTGGCACCGAGAGCCTCAGGACAGGACTGGGCCCCTCCTCCACACCCACCAGGGGTGGGGGGCCAGCCGTGGCGTGGCTGCCAGAAGTGGGGAGGTGGTGCAGCCTTGGTTCAGCAAAGGCCTGAAGGGGAGCGGGGAGGTATGAAAGGCTGGTGTCAGGCCAGGCTGGGCAGAATATACTGGAAGGGCTCTGAGTGCGGAGTGTGGGGCTCACAGCGTGGGCATGGCGCCTGAGGGGTCTCCCAACAGACAGGACCCCTGTCCCCGCCGCTGGTGGGGTCTCCAGCCCTGAGGGAGGCCCTGGGATCAGGGCGCTCAAAAGAGTGTAGGTCAGAGGGCTCACTGCTGGCCAGACAGAGCCTTGCTGGCTCTGGGATCCTGTGGGCGAGACCATCTCGTTCAGCTTTGGACTCAAGCCCCCGGAGCCTCTGTGGCCAGGCCCTGGGCAGCACCGTGGGCCCCTCCCTACGCAGGAGTGGCTGCCTCCTCCTGCTTGCGCATCAGCTTGGCTTCCTTGGACCCCTGGTGGAAATTGACTCTAATTTGCAGAAGTTGGTTCCAAACCTAAAGGATTTTTAATTAAAATCCAGAAGACCCATCTGTGTAATTAAGTCTCCAGAAGTCACTGGGCTCTGGATGGGTAGCTGGGTGGCACTGCCTGTCCTCAGCTACCCACTAAGGTGTGATGGGGGAGGAAGGTGGCCTTGCTGATGTGGGGGGCTGATTCAGCCCTGTGACCCCTGTCTCGGGGAGCCTCCTGGCTGTCCACAGGACCTGTGCTGCCTGTGAGGACCACACACGCTCCTGTGCACCTTCCTTTACATGGACCGAGAAAAAGTCTCGGGGCCCCGGTGCACGACCCTAGGATCGCTTCCCTCCCAGGTGTGTGTTTGGGGTTGTGGGGGAGAGAGGCAGAGGCTATAGAGGCTGTATCACTAGCATAGTAGCCCCACAAGGGCGAGCGATCTCAGTGATGGATGGAGAACTTTCCAGGTGCTGGAGCCATGCTGACCGGCGTGGTTATCCCAGCCTCACACACACGCGCGCGCGCGCACACACAGACACACACACACGCTGATAGTGTCCCACTTCTTGGATGAACCTGTGTTCATGCCCTCCAGGATGGGTACCCAGACTCCTGCCTGAGGGGTCTTGAGCCCCAGGACATGCCTCATGGGTGGGGCAGGCGGGCCAAGGCCCACAGGAGCAGCACCGTCAGGAGGAACCTGAAGCGGATGGGCGGGCATGGCTTGCCAGCAGTTTGGGAAGAACAGGGGAGGTAGGACCCCAGCTCAGGGGCCCCCAGGAGAGCTGTCTTTTCAAGTTCCTGGGGGCCTGGTTTGTGTCTCCTCCTGGGGAGTGAGGGCCCTTCCCAGCTCCTGGCCTGAATAGTCTGCCTCCTGCCCAGTGTTGAGGGTAGATGTCCTCCGCTTTGCCTGACACCAGCTCCAGGGTCTAGATCAGGTCCCCTGCAAGAGTCCCCCAGGCCAGGAGATGCCTGGACCTACCCCTTCATTCCCTGCCTGGCCCTGTGCCCCAGAGTCCAGAACAGGGGCCACACCACAGCTTGGCGGGAGTGGCTGTGGCAGTGCTGATTGGGGGCTTGGGGGTAGCCGGTGGGTTTGTTCTGGGCCAGGTGCAGGGCCACCATGCACATTCATCACCTCATTGAGGACACCTTCCCTGGTTTGGATGTTCCTACAGGGGGGTCTCCAGGGGGATCTTGAGTGAGCACTGGCGCAAGCCTGGGAGAAGTCAGGCAGCAGGCTGGAGAAACAGGATTCCCTGGTGGGGGAGGCAGTCCAGCCTGGGAGAGCTTGGGGTGCTGGGACAGAGAGAGGGGGTTCCAGGTTCCAAAGAGGCAGACAGTCCCCACACCTGCACGGGTGGCTGCACACGCACATTGGGGGCCCCAGGCTCGTGTATGCTGCCTCCCTGCCAGGTGGGGGCGGGGCGTGCACCTGCAAGACCCAGGGTCTACCTGGGTCAGGGAGGAGGGGTGGGGTGGGATGCACTCCCTCAAGCCATCTCACTGTCGCCTGCCCAGAGCCACCTGCTGTGCCTGGTGGGGATGTGGGGCTTTGTCTCCCTGCAGGCCGGTCTGCTGAGCCATTCTGTGTCACTGACCACAGCTGTGTCTTCATGACACACACACACACACACACACACACACGTCCTATCCACGCGTGAGCTCTCCACAGAGCTATTACCGCAGCAGTGGAGGGACAGAGGGGTCGGGAGGCAGCAGAGTGGTGCCTGGGTGGTGGAGAGGACCAGCGCCCATGTGCAGCCTCAGCACGCCGTGACAGCATGGGACCCAATCTGTGCAGGGGGTCCCCAAGATCCCCAGATGGATCCAGGCTTATGCACAGTAGGTGCACCCTGGATATTCGGTGCTGCCATTAGCCCAGCTGTCTGAACCCCCCCCCCAACCCCCCAGGGTGTCCGCCTGTCCTCCCCGGACAACCCATCATGGGGCTTGGGGGCCAGGGTGCCGCCTTAGCAGGAAGCTGATTTCTGTTTTTCTGCAGCTAGACCACAGCAGAAACACTTGTTACTGCTGAACCCATTAACTGTAATTATGGCGCTCTCGGCGGGAACATAATTACCCTGGTGGCCTGGCACCGCGCCGGACTGTGCCCTGCTGGCCCTGACCCGCTCTTGCCCCTGCACTGTGCCCTGCTGGCTCTGCCCCTGCCCAGGAGGCTGGGGGAGACGAGGGCCCGGGCTGCTTCCAGCCCCTGCAGAGGAGTCTCCTTTATGCCCTGTGTTTCTGACCCCATTCAGCTCCCCAGGCCTTATCCCCACCGTGCCCCAGGTTCTGGGCACCTAGGCCATGGCTCTCCTCCCTTTGTTCTCCGGCTTAGGCAGCCCCACAGAAAGCCCACCTCAGAGGTGGGTCCAGGGATTCGTGCGGTGGGGATGACGTGGTGGGGGGGGGGGGGGAGGCGGTGCACAGAGTACCGCCAAGCCCTCCCGGCCACGAGGACTGCGTGCGTGCGTCCACAGGGTTTGCGTGGAGCCCCCGTCCCCCGTGCTGCCTGGCTCTCTCCCCATGCCTCACACAGAGCTCCCTGAGTTCCTGGGGATCCAGCTGGGCTGGGTGTAGGGATGCACCCCTTCGCAGAGACAGCTACGGTGGGCCAGGCCACTGTGCAGCCTGCGTGGGGCCCCAGCGCCACCTGGTGGCTGCTCTGGGAATGCCCGGGAGTTCTCGCGGGTCTGGGTGGCCGAGGTGCAGAGTACCTGGGGGTGGCTGCTGACCCAGCTCCCGAGGCCCCCACGCCACCTGGACGCTCTCCTGCCAGCAGGACACTCTTGGAGGTGGCCGGTCGCTGCAGGCCGCTTGGGGTGGCCTCCCTAGCCCCCATCCATCCAGGCGCACAGGAGGGCTGTGGGTCCTCCACGCGCAGTCCCCGAGCTGAGCTAAAGCCCGCGTCCGTCATCCCAGCTGCTGTGGTCAGGGCACCCCGCGCCTGCTGGCATCACGTGGGGGTTAGCGTGGAGTCCCCCTCATGGTTCGTGTGCGTCTGCAGCATGTGTTGGTGTCCCGGCTGGGCACCGAGTGTGTGGCCTCACTCTGGAACACCCGAGCTGGGGGGGGAGAGCCTGGCAGAGGGGCCGCAGCCGTCATCCACAGCGCGGGGGTGGCAGCAGTGGCCCACGCGGGGATGCAGCGGTCACTGCGCACAGTGGCCAGCGCCAGGGCTCTGCCCCTTGAGGCCCGGCCGACGGGGTGGGCGCGGGGGCTGTTGAGGGCTCAGCCCGTGACGTGCCTGTAGGCACCGTGGCGGCCGTCGGGGTGCCGCCGCCCCCTGCCCTGCTGCCCCGCGGCCGTCTCAGCCTCCAGCGTCCACCCTTAACTCGACCGCCTGCCGCACGTGGTTCGAGCACGTCAGCATGCTGGTCATCATGCTCAACTGCGTGACCCTGGGAATGTTCCGGCCCTGCGAGGACGTCGAGTGCCGGTCGGAGCGCTGCAGCATCCTGGAGGTGGGCCCGTGGTGCATCCCCGGGTGCGGGCGTGCGGGGGCAGCCCCTGGGTGCGGGGGGGGGGGGGGGGGGGGGTGCAGGCCCCGCCTCCCAGGCCCCGCCTTTCAGGCCCCGCCTCCCACCAGGCCTTCGACGACTTCATCTTCGCCTTCTTTGCCGTGGAGATGATCATCAAGATGGTCGCCCTGGGGCTGTTCGGGCAGAAGTGCTACCTGGGCGACACGTGGAACAGGCTGGATTTCTTCATCGTCATGGCGGGGTATGGACCCCCTGGCCCCCAAAGCTAGGGCTGTCCCGCGGTGGCGCCAGTGCCTGACCGAGCCTGGCTGGGAGCCCCTGGGGCCCACCAGGAAGGGGGATGGGCGGTGCCCTCTGCAGGGGCCCCCAGCAAAGCCTAATCTGGGAGGAGGCTGAGGGTGGGGAGCCTCTGCCAGGGAGCGGGACGTGGGTCCTGGGGGGCTCCCTGTGCTGGCAGTGGGGGTGGCAGGACAGGCAGATGGGGTGAGCGGTAAAGGGCCCCAGTGGTGACCCAGGGAGGCTCGGCGTACAGCTCAGGGACTGGGCCCCCAACGTGTGGTCACCTGCCCTGGGCCTCCTGGCCCTGGAGAAGGGCTGTGCTCACCTCTGCCCCCCGGGGCTGTGGGCACCCCCTGAGCCCCTGTGTCCCGCTGCCCCTCCACCAGCATGATGGAGTACTCCCTGGACGGACACAACGTGAGCCTCTCCGCCATCCGGACGGTGCGTGTGTTGCGGCCCCTCCGCGCCATCAACCGTGTGCCCAGTAAGTGACCCCTCCGTGGGACAGGACTGGGCGTCCTACCGGCCTTACTGACAGCTCTCAAGGGTCCCCTCGGGCACACCGCCTGCTTCTGGACTCTCTGGCCCCAGCACAGACCCTCGTCCTGGGGGAGGAGGGCCCTGGCGGATTTGCCCCTTTTGGGGAGGACAGAGCCCTCCTGGACCATGTTGGGGTGTGACAGGCAGGCAGTGTGGGGTCCTGGCTCCCCACAGTGCGGCGGGGTGACCGGACGCTCTGGGCCTCGGGCTTCTCATCTGCCCATTTGGGTCACACTGGGGGCTGTGCAGGCCCTGGTGGCTTTGTCATCTGGCGCGTGCCACTGACTCTCAGGTCCTGTCTCCGCCAGAGGCATCTGGTGCTTCAGGGCAGCGTAGAGAAGCTTCCGGGAAGTCACGTGGGTGCTTGTTTGGAAAGCGGCCCGCCCTTACACAGGTCATCTGCCCATGCGGGGGAATGGTTTGAGTCTTTTCCGGTGTCGCGTCTGAATTCAGCCGTTCCTCTCCCTGGGCAGGAGGGCAGTGCCCACGGTACCACGTAAGGCGTGTGCGTACGTGTGTGTGCATGGGTCTGCGCGTACCGTGTGCACACAACCTCTCCAGCAGGGAGGCCTGAGTCCTGGCGGCCTTGGCACCCAGGCCTGTCCCACAGCCCCCCGAAGGGTGTGCCCCCCCCCCCCCCGCCAGGGACCAGTACCCACCCTGCCACGGGCCCGTCAGCTCCACCAGAGGGCAGGTGTCACGGAGTTGTGCTGTGCTGGGGGACCCCTGGGTCTTTTTCCCGCCTGCCCAGCTGGCTCTGTCCTCAGGGGTCAGGTGGGGCTCAGGTGCTGTGTGAGCCTGGGAAAGGTACTGACCTCCCTGAGCCTCGGTTTTCCCCACTGTAACAGCAGGACACTAGTGGTACCCCCCCCCCAGGTGGCTGTGAGCGTGAGGGGAGCTGGTGTGCGTGGCTCTCAGCTCGGTGCCTGGCACCCACCGCGCAGTCTGCTCACCTGGGCCCACCTTTGAGAGCAGGGAAGCCACAACACGGCCCATTTCTGCAGAACTCACTTTTCAGGTTAAATGTCTGCAGTGTCCAGAATTGCCCCCAGCAGCCTGGCCTCCCTCTGGGGACATTTCCCTGTCCCAAACTGCGCACCTCCCCTAGGCGGAGTTGCATCTCACTGGCTTCCTGGGGTCCACTCTGATCCCTGGATCACATCTGTGGCCCTTTGAGCCAGTTCATGTCTGGCTGCGTGTCCCTCACAAATCTTCCTCCCCTTTGGGGCGCCTGGGTGGCTCAGTCGGTTGAGTGGCCGACTTCGGCTCAGGTCATGATCGTGCGGTCCGCGAGTTCGAGCCCCGCGTCGGGGTCTGTGCTGGTGGCTCGGAGCGTGGAGCCTGCTTCAGGTTCTGTGTCTCCTTCTCTCTCTGCCCCTCCCCTGCTTGTGCTCTCTCTCTCTCTCTGTCTTTCAAAAGTAAATAAATGTTAAAAAAAAAAATTAAAAAAATATTCCTCCCCGCCACTTCTGAAACTTCCGTGCCATTCCTGGCTGTGGTTCAGCCCCTGTGACCCCAGGTGCCAGTTTGGCCATTTGCCACTTCACAGGTGCTGCTCTGAGGCCTCGGCACCTGCCCCCTCCCCCACCCCCTGACCGAGGGTGCTGTTTGCTGCCTGAGCCTCGGCCCTTGCTTGTCTTACCCTTGTTCAGGTCTGGGAGGGGACAGGTGCAGGTGAGTAGAGGGCACACAGGGCTTGGGTGACTGGATTAATTAACTTACCCTCTCACAGCCCCCAGCACCCAGGCAACAAGGGCTTCGAAACTCTCTCTGGAAAAACCACCACACGCCCTGGGTGTCCGTGCGGCCCCCCCACCTCCCTCCAGCGCAGGGCCCACTTCTGCATGGTTCCCGCAGAGCACGGAAAGAAATGCTCCCAGCCCTGTCCCCATTGCAAGACCCCAGGCTCCCGAGGGCTGGAGGCAGCCCAAAGCCTGAGCTGCTGGGGGCCCCTGGGGCTCTGGCAGTCATTCAGGAGGAGTGGGGGGAACCCATCAGCCTCGAGACCTAGGCCCACAGCCCTGCTGTCCTTTATGTAGGTCTGATCCACAGGGATCCTTGTGTCTCGCCCGCTGAATGTGTAGGGACACGGTGCAGGTTCCCCCCACCCCGAGTCGCTGATACCCATGTATGAACAGCTGGAGGGTGCAGGGCCCACAGGAGGGGCGGGCGCCTAGAGGAACCCCAGGAGAGCACCGCCCTGCTGACTTGTTTCTTTGCCACCTGCAGGCATGCGGATCCTGGTCACGCTGCTGCTGGACACGCTGCCCATGCTCGGGAACGTCCTTCTGCTCTGTTTCTTTGTCTTCTTCATCTTCGGCATCGTGGGCGTACAGCTCTGGGCTGGTCTGCTTCGCAACCGCTGCTTCCTGGACAGCACCTTTGCCAGGTGGGTGGCCCTAAGGGCTCTTGTGGGTTGTGCACCCCCAGCAGGCTCCTCCCCTTCCAGCCCAGCCCCGAGTGCTCCGCCCCCAGCAGGCTCCTCCCCTTCCAGCCCAGCCCCAAGTGCTCCGCCCCCAGCAGGCTCCTCCCCTTCCAGCCCAGCCCCAAGTGCTCCGCCCCCAGCAGGCTCCTCCCCAGCCCAGGACAATGCTCTGCCCCAGCAGGCTCCTCCCCTTCCAGCCCAGCCCCAGATGCTCCGCCCCCAGCAGGCTCCTCCCCCGCCTGCCTGACACCTGATGCTCCATCCCCAGAAGGCTCCTCCCCCAGCCCAGGGCAATGCCCCGCCCCCAGCCCAGGATAAGACTCCGCCCCCAGCAGGCTCCTCCCCTTCCAGCCCAGCCCCAGATGCTCTGCCCCCAGCAGGCTCCTTCCCCAGCCCAGGACAATGCTCCTCACCCAGCAGACTCCTGCCACTCCTGCCCGGCCCCCTGATGCTCTGCCCCCAGAAGCCTCCTCCCCTTCCAGCCCAGCCCCAGATGCTCCACCCCCAGCAGGCTCCTCCCCCAGCCTAGGATAGTGCTCTGCCCCCAGTCTGCCTCCAGTCTAGCACCCGATGCTCCACCCCCAGAAGGGTTCTCCCTCTCCAGCCGTAAGCTCTAAGGATGCGCCCTTTCTAGACTATTTCTGGTTGGGGTTCCGGTTTCTTTGTTTTTAGGTGTGGTTTTGTTTTTCTGTTAATTCGCTCGTGTTTCACTGTTTCTGTCCGCCTGTTTTCTTTCGCTGCCTTCGTGTTTCCCAATTCTGTCTTTCACTGTTTTTTTGCTTCTCTGTGTCTTTCCCTCTCTGTGTCTGTCTCTGCGTGTGTTCCTGTGTATCTTGGCCTCTCTCTCCCCATCTCTCCCCATCTCTCCGCATCTCTCCGTCTCCCTCTCTGCCTCTGCGCCTCCCACCCGCCCGCAGGAACAACAACCTCACCTTCCTGCGGCCGTACTACCAGACAGAGGAGGGCGAGGAGAATCCCTTTATATGCTCCTCGCGCCGGGACAACGGCATGCAGAAGTGCTCGCACATCCCCAGCCGCCGTGAGCTGCGCGTGGAGTGCACGCTGGGCTGGGAGGCCTACGGGCAGCCGCAGGCCGAGGGCGTGGCTGGCGCGGGCCGCAACGCCTGCATCAACTGGAACCAGTACTACAACGTGTGCCGCTCGGGCGGCTCCAACCCCCACAACGGCGCCATCAACTTCGACAACATCGGCTACGCCTGGATCGCCATTTTCCAGGTGGGTCCCGGCTCTGCGGCTGAGGGCCTGGGCCTCAGTTTCCCCATCGAGGGGGTGCACCGAGCGTGGGGGGGCCCCGGGGGGTCGGTTCACTTGCCCTACCAGCCCCACGGTGGGCCCCGAGGGGACGCAGGCGAGGAGGCCCCTGCCACCCTCCCAGGGCCATCCGTGTGTGCAGCCGCCTGCCCCCCCAGGTGATCACGCTGGAGGGCTGGGTGGACATCATGTACTACGTCATGGACGCCCACTCTTTCTACAACTTCATCTACTTCATTTTGCTCATCATCGTGAGTGCGGGCGACGGGGCGAGTCCTGGGGGCTGGGCAGGATGTCTGTGGCCGCCAGCGCTAGCGGGTGGAGGTGCCCTTGTGTCGTGACAGCTGACCGCAGACCCCTCAATTCCCCTCTCGGTGGACGTCGCCACGTCCCCAGGCTGCGCCATCCCAGCCTCTGCTGACTCCCTCGGGGACCCTGCACTAGGCGAGCTGCAGGGCGGGCCAGAGCAAAAGAGACCCAGGGCTGCCCGTGCTAGGGCCGGGGGCTTCCGCTGAGCTCCCGGCGGGGGGTGGTCAG
The DNA here is from genome assembly GCF_018350155.1 of Leopardus geoffroyi. Taxonomy (NCBI): domain Eukaryota; kingdom Metazoa; phylum Chordata; class Mammalia; order Carnivora; family Felidae; genus Leopardus; species Leopardus geoffroyi. Next base: position 40,982,901 of record NC_059340.1, on the reverse strand, counting down.
AGGAGAAAGCCCACCTCCGGGAGGCCTCGTCAGGCCCTCTCACGGCCAGGTCCCATCTGGAGGCTGCAGAAGACTCCGGACCGTGTCTTGGGGTCACGGCCCTCCACGGTGTTCACGAGCCTCCGGACACAGCTCTCCGCAGAACAGGTTGCCCCAAAGGCATGGCTCTCTGGAGCGTAGGGGCCCCACCAGGCACAGCTCCCTACGGTGGAGATGGGCCTCCAGACATCGTGGTGTCCGGGGCAGGGTCTGTGAAGACCCTGCTGTGCACAGAGACAGGCAGACGCCCTGCCTCGTTTCTGACCACAAGTGTGAGCGGAGGAGAGCATCGCGTGGTGACTCTGCCACGGAGGGAGTGAAGCTGAGGGGTTTGGAGAGGTCCGCCCTGGAGAGGCGGGCGGTGGCCACGGTCGAGAGGGTCTCGTCGGGATCAGACCGAGTGGGGAAGGGGGCGAGCCGTGCAGGTGACGGGAAGGGGGGGGTCTCTCCCACCCCGCCAGCCGCCGTGTCCTCCACATGCGCGCAGATGGGGGCAAGGGTCCGTGCAGCCCGCGGTGGGTGCTGGGGCTCGGCGTCGCATCAGCAAGGACCCCACCCATCCGGGGGCGCTCCCACCAGCCTCACTCACAGCTGGGTCCTCGGCCACCGTGCGGTGGCTCTCCGGCGTCTCCCCCCGGGGCTCGGTCTCTGTCGTAGGGGCGCCCCGCCCGACCCCGACAGCCCACGACCCCCTCCCCCACGGCCTGGGTCGGCAGCCGGGCCACAGGAGGCTCACCCCCGCCCGCCTGCTGCAGGTGGGCTCCTTCTTCATGATCAACCTGTGCCTGGTGGTGATCGCCACGCAGTTCTCGGAGACCAAGCAGCGGGAGAACCAGCTGATGCGGGAGCAGCGCGCACGCTACCTGTCCAACGACAGCACGCTGGCCAGCTTCTCGGAGCCCGGCAGCTGCTACGAGGAGCTGCTCAAGTACGTGGGCCACGTCTGCCGCAAGGTCAAGAGGCGCGGCCTGCGCCTGTACGCCCGCTGGCAGAGCCGTTGGCGCAAGAAGGTGGACCCCGGCGGCGCCCTGCACGGCCAGGGTCCCGGGCGCCGGCCGCGGCGCGCGGGCAGGCACGCGGCCTCCGTCCACCACCTGGTCTACCACCACCACCACCACCACCACCACCACTACCATTTCAGCCACGGCAGCCCGCGCCGGCCCGGCCCCGAGGACACCAGGCTGGTGCGGGCCGGAGCGCTGCCGTCGCCGCCCTCGCCGGGCCGCGGGCCCCCCGATGCCGAGTCAGTGCACAGCGTGTACCACGCGGACTGCCACGTGGAGGGGCCGCAGGAGAGGGCCCGGGTGGCACACACCGCGGCCGCGGCCGCCGCCGGCCTCAAGCTGGCCACGGGGCTGGGGGCCATGAACTACCCCACCATCCTGCCCTCGTCGGTGGGCGGCAACAGAGGCGGCACCGGCCTCGGGCCCAAGGGGAAGCGGGCCGGCGGGCCTCCGGGCGCCGGAGAGCACAGCCCCCTGAGCCTGAGGGGCCCTGATCCCTATGAGAAGATCCAGCATCTGGTCGGGGAGCACGGTAAGGACCCCGGGCCCGGCCTGTGGAGAGGAGGTGGGACCGGGGCCCGGTGAGCCAAGAGGAGGCGGGACTCTCACATCTGCCCTGCCCGTGTGCTCCCCGGGGGGGCCCCGGGCCCCTTGGGCCGTGACACGACCGGTGGCAGGGGGACAGCACCTGGTCTATAGCGAGCCCCACGTAGCTTCAGTGCAAGCGCCGCACAAGCATCTGCCCACGAGGGTATGAGAATTTGAGGCTGACAGAACCCGTCAAACCTGAAGCCTGTGTCCTTTTGCCCCCCGGCCCCAGGAGGGACCACCTGCCCGTGTCTAGGACTGACCACTTTGGAAGAGAGTGTCTGGTCCCCTTCTAGGTGGGGGTGCTGGGGCAGGGGGAGGGAGGGAGAGATCACGGAGCCCCCCGAGGGCCCGGGGGTGTCCCCCGACACACGGTCCCTCCCCACTGGAGCTCCGCGGCACCCACCTCGGACAGGCAGGTGGAGGGACACCAGGTCCCCTGCAGACTGCAGGGCCTTCCCAGGGGGTGCGTGCAGGGTGGGGGCCAAGGCGCATCCGGAGCAGGCAGGGCAGGGCCGCCGGGTGCCTCCCGGGAGTGTGGGCTGCGGTTGAAGCTGCAGGGTGAAGTCGGGGTGAAGCCCGCCCTGGGTCCCAGAGTCTCGGCACAGGAGAGCGGTGTCACGGCTCCTCGGCGACTGTGGTGACTCTTCTGTGTCAGAGTGACGGAGGTTCAGATAGCAGTGGCTCGGGACGCTGCAATGAATTACGCCTCGCGAAGTCCGAGACCGTGGCTCGCGTGCTGTTTGCGTGGGTGGCGTGGCTGTGGGGCCGATCGGCCGCTCTGCTCCTTCGAGCCCCTACCCTTGGGTGTGGGCGGAGTGAGCGTGGGGCGTGCGCGCGTGCGCCGTTCACCCCGCGGAGCCCTCCGCCGCAGGGGCGGCCCGGCAGCCTGACCCGGCCCGTGTCCTTCCCCCCACAGGACTGGGCCGGGCCCCCAGCCGCCTGTCGGGCCTGAGCGTGCCCTGTCCCCTGCCCAGCCCTCAGGCGGGCACGCTGACCTGCGAACTGAAGAGCTGCCCGTACTGTGCCAGCGCGCCAGAGGACCCTGACTTTGAGCTCAGTGACTCCGAGAGCGGGGGCTCGGAAGGCAACGGGGTCTATGAGTTCACTCAGGACGTGCGGCACGGGGACCGCCGTGACCCCATGCGGCCCCCCGCGGCGGCGGACGCGCCAGGCCAGGGCAGCGCACGGCAGCGGGCACGGCGGCGGGCGGCCCCGGGCGAGCAGGGCGGGCCGGGCCGCATCTGGGCCGCCTTCGGTGGCAAACTGCGCCGGATCGTGGACAGCAAGTACTTCAACCGCGGCATCATGGTGGCCATCCTCACCAACACGCTGAGCATGGGCGTCGAGTACCACGAGCAGGCAGGTGGCCGCGGGCCCACCTGAGGGTGGGGGCGGGGCCAGGGACGGTGGCTGCTCAGTCGCTTGACAAACGCTCCTGTCCCTTTCTGGGACTGGGTCCTCATCGAGTGAGCGCGGACACGCGCCGTGCCTCCCGTGTGGAGCTTCTACCCGTCTGGGGTCCGCGGAGAGCACCACAGACCTAGCAGAGGCCAAGGGCGTTCCCCAGGCCACCTGGTGGCTCTTCTGAGGATGGGCTCAGCTCTCGCAGATCAGGGCTCCCCTTCCGTGAGCCAGGCCCGCTGGGATGCTCGTCGTGGCCACGGGAGGCCAAAGTGTAGAATGGCCCCCGGGAGCCCGTGGTGGGGTTGTCTGGCCCCCCAGCAGTCGTGGAAGCCCTCCTCATCCCCCGCCCCGGACCGGGGCCTCCGCAGGAAGGACGGCAGCCGGGTCTGGCAGGGAGAAGGCGTTCTCTCTAGGGACCAGGCTGGTTCACTCGGGGTGACCAAATGGAGTTCTTCGTGTCCCATCCTTCGGGCTTTTCCAGGGGTTTACACGGCTTTTCTCGTTCTGGAGGATTTAGGGAAAACCCGAGCATTGGTGGCTTTCCGCAGGCCCCGTGTGGGGAGGCTCTTTTCGGGAGGGTGAGAGGCAAGGACAGGGACGTGAGCAGATTTCAGGGGACTCCTTGGTAAGGAAGAGCCTCTGCCCACGTGGACACGTGCACACGCCGGTGTGTGTGGTCACGTGAGTGCACGTGGACGTGTAAGACCTACCCGTGCAGAGGGGAACACGTGTATAGACACGTGTCGTGTGTGCACAGGCGTGCTCACATGCGTGGGAACATATACATTGGCTCAGGCACACACACAGATGAGTCAGCAGGTCCCCAGTAAGAAGACCTCTGGAACCTCCTGCCAGCAAGAAGGGGTATGCAAGGCCCCCAGACACCAGGGAAGCAGATGCAAGGCAGGTCCCCCATGCCTACCCTGGAGCTGGTGCCCCCACGTCCCCGTGGCCTCCATTTGCTCCGGTCTCAGACATGGTGGCAGGGCCTAGGGGAGCCGGAGATGGTCAGGGTGGGAGGGCCAGGCAGGCTGGGTTCCGCTTCCTCCTCCAGAGGGCAGCCAGTCGGGTTGCTTCCAAGCCGCTGCACCAGTGTGGTTGAACCCATGCTCGGATTCTTGGGGGCAGGGAGCCCTCCTGCCTCCAAGGGGTGGGAGCCGTGGGTGGGGCGTGACGGCCTCCCCACTGCCCGCAGCCTGACGAGCTGACCAACGCCCTGGAGATCAGCAACATCGTGTTCACCAGTGTGTTCGCCCTGGAGATGCTGCTGAAGCTGCTGGCCTGCGGCCCGCTGGGCTACATCCGGAACCCCTACAACATCTTCGACGGCATCATCGTGGTCATCAGGTGGTCCCCTGTCTCCCGCCTGGGCCACGGGGCCCGGGACCGCACCCCCGCCCCGCCCCGAGAGCAGAGCCCCAGTCGGAGGGAGAGGGCTTGCTGGCAGTGTTTCTGGCGCTGTACAGAGTCACACATCGTGGGCAGGGCGGGGTCCCCTCCCTGGGACCAGGTCCCTTCCTACTGGCGCTGCCAGCTGCACGCAGTCCACCGCGTTTCAGAATGTTTCCAGAATGTGGTGGAGCCGTTCCCTGTGGGGACAGCGTAGACACTCAGCAGCCCTTCCGCCTCCTGGCTGGAGTCCACTCAGGGCTCCGTGCCTGCAAGGAAGGCCAGCTTTCCTCTGGGATATCTGCTGCATGGCGTCAACACGGGAAGGAGTGGGAGAATCTGGGGATACCTGTCTCCCCCAGGAGGAAGCAGGGCCTTCGGGAGTCAAGGGGGTCCCCCCTGGCGGGGACAGAGTTGAGTGGGAGCAGACGAGGTACACAGAGCTCGCTGTGAGAGGCACAGGATGGGGAAAGGGCCCCGGATGGAGAAGTTTCTGACCAGATCAGAGCCCAAGTTCTGGCAGCTGCTGGGGCCCGGCAGCCACCAGCGACAGCAGCTATTTAGATGGTGAATCGCACCCCCCCCCCCCCCCCCCCCCCCCCCCCCCCCCCCGGGCTCTAGTCGCCTTGACACAGCTTAACTTCTCCTCAGCCACTAAGGCTCCCGGGCTGGCATTCCTGCTTTGGGAAGAGTAGGGGCCGGTGGGGGGCGTGGCAGGGTGTGTGCGCGCGTGTGTGTGTGTGTGTGTGTGTGTGTGTGTGTGTGTGGTCCCCAGGGAGGGGGGCGTGGGCGTGGTCTTCATGAGGAGGGGGCGTGGCGGGGGCGTGGTCCCAACGCGGGGCCCCTCCTGACTCGCGGGCCGACCCCTCAGCGTCTGGGAGATCGTCGGGCAGGCGGACGGCGGCCTGTCGGTGCTGCGAACCTTCCGGCTGCTGCGGGTGCTCAAGCTGGTGCGCTTCATGCCCGCGCTGCGGCGCCAGCTGGTGGTGCTCATGAAGACCATGGACAACGTGGCCACCTTCTGCATGTTGCTCATGCTCTTCATCTTCATCTTCAGGTGGGCCGACTGCCGGGGAGCCGTCGTCCTCCCCCCGCGGGGCTGCGTGGTCGGGACCTGGAGCGCAGGACGCATGCGGGCGCAGCCCGCCCACCGCTCCGCCCACCGCTCTGCCCTCCGTTTGTGGAGGCTCCGTCACTGGTTCTCTGTTCAGACTTCATTGGCTGGCCCTCCGGGTGCTGGCAGGCCCTGTAGGACCCCAGAGTGGGCTCCGCTCTGCAGGCTCGCAGCCGGGTGGGGGGATGGGCGGGACCCCCAGATGGCTGGATGAGGATCTGTGCCCCAAGGAAATCAGGGAAGGAGTGGGGGCAGCCTTCACCTGCTATGTGCTGAGCACCCACTGTGTGCCAGCCTGGCGTGGGGTCAAGCCTCAAGGATGGGCTGGGGCAGAGAACGGCCCAGGCAGGCTGAGCGAGACAGGCCCCGGTTCCTCCCACCCCGGTCTCCGTCTTCCCACCTGTAGGATGGAGGTGGCTAGGCCGTGGGCACCGGCAGGGAGGCCCCTGTAAAGCAGGAAGCTGGGGACCGGGCCAACGGGGAAGGCGTGGAAGGGCAACCCCTGAGGGCAGGGATGGCCACGTGGCGCTGCCCCTGCTCACCTGCTGCCCGCCTCCCTGCCATCCTGCCCTGCCCTTAGCATCCTGGGCATGCACCTCTTTGGGTGCAAGTTCAGCCTGACAACAGACACCGGAGACACGGTCCCCGACAGGAAGAACTTTGACTCCCTGCTGTGGGCCATCGTCACCGTGTTCCAGGTACAGCCGGGGTGGGCAGGCATCCCCTGACGGGAACGGTGGTCCCCGGGAGAACCCCCCCCCCGCCCTGCTCAGGGCAGCCCCAGCATGTGCCTTGGTCTGTCTGAGGCCAGTGCGGTGAAGCCGCCCCCCAGGGCTCCCCGGCATCTCCAGCCCCAACCGGCCCCTCTCCGCAGATCCTCACGCAGGAGGACTGGAACGTTGTCCTCTACAACGGCATGGCCTCCACCTCCTCCTGGGCGGCCCTCTACTTCGTGGCACTGATGACCTTCGGCAACTACGTACTCTTCAACCTCCTGGTGGCCATCCTGGTGGAGGGCTTTCAGGCAGAGGTGAGGGGCGGGAATCCCACCAGACAGACATGGAGAGCGAGCGTCGTTCGGCCACCACACCTGCCCTTGGTAGTAACCTCGGGCCGAGCCCTCCCGGCCACGCCCACCTCCACGCCAGCCTAGCTCAGGGAGGAGGCCTGTGGGGGGGTGTTTGACGCAGATGGTTCCTGTCCCCGGGGGAGCCTCACGTGTGTCTTCTGTCTGCGGGCCCAGGGTGACGCCAACAGATCCGACACGGACGAGGACAAGACATCCGCCCACTTGGAGGAGGACTTTGACAAGTTCCCAGACGCCCGGGCCACGGGTGAGCGTTTGCACCATGGGGGTCGAGGGGGTGCCGTTCACCCCATCCTGGCCTAGCACGGGCTCCCGTGGGCAAGTTCTAGGGGGCACGTTCGCTTCCTGGAAGCTCTGCAGGTGCAAATCCCCGCCTCCTGTCTGCAGAGGTGAAGATGTACCCGCTGGCAGTGACCCCCAACGGGCACCTGGAGGGCCGAGGCAGCCTGCCCCCTCCCCTCATCATGCGCACAGCGGCCACGCCCATGCCCACCCCCAAGAGCTCCCCACACCTGGACCCGGCCCCCGGCCTCCTGGAGTCGAGGCGCGGCAGCAGCAGCTCTGTGGACCCCCAGCTGGGCGACCAGAAGTCACTGGTAGGGACCCTCCCCTGCTCCGGCTCCAGGCTTCACCCACGTGGGTCCTTGGGGCCTTTCCCAGTATGAGTGTGGGTCCTGCACGCGCCACAGTCCCACCCCGTGGGTCCCCATCCCCGAGCGGAGGAGACAGGCGCTCCGTTTTCCCGTACGTGGAGCCAGAGCGGCAGCTCTTGCGGGCGGAGCGTGAGCGCATGGCGATCCCTTCCTCCCCGGCAGTTCGTCTTCCTGACCGAAGTGAGAGATAAAAGCCGGTAGAGCACAGGACGTACCTCGGGAGGGCAAAGGAAAGGGACAGCAGGGAGGGGACACGTGACAGAAGCCGGGGGGTGGGGAGGGACACGTGATAGAAGCTGGGCGGGGGCTCCCCATGCAAACCCAGGAAACGCCGCCCCAGCAGACACAGTCCACCCTGCTTCCAGAAGGCGGGGGAGGGGCGGGGAGGGGGGACAGAGTGGGAGAAGCCAGCCGCTGAGGGGAAGCCAGGGGTGGGCGGGGCGTGTACACGCAGGAAAGTCGAGGCAGAGCAGGAAGATGGGACGTAGTGTGGCCATCACCAAGAAGCGCTCAGCCGAGCAGCCGCATCACGGCCTGACTCGTCCAGCCTGGATGTTGGGGACCGAGGGAGGGGGACAGGCAGCGTCGTGCTGGCCCCGGGAGGTAGAAGTGAGTAACAGCAGACAGGGCGAGGATGCAGAGGCAAAACCCTTGTCTCTTCTGAGACGGCAGCTCAACAGTTGTGCAAGTCCAACGGGGGCCAGTGAGCTGATTTGGGGGCCCACCCAGCAGCCCTACCAGTGTCTGAGGATGTCTGGCCCAGGGCTGGTGCCAGGCTTGTTGATAAGCACCACTACCTGCTCTCCAGGCCAGAACAGTCTAAGTCGCCGAGTCCCAATCCCAACCCAGCCCCAGCCCAGCCCAGCCCCAGCCTCAGCCCGGGTCAGCCCAAGCTCAGCCCAAGCTCCAGCCCCAGCTCAGCCTCAACTCAGCCCCAGTTCAATCCCAGCCTCAGCCCCAACCCCAACCCCAACCCAGCTCCAGCCCTGGTCCCAGCCCCAGGCTCAGCCCAGCTCAGCCCCAGCCTCATCCCCAACCCCAACCCAGCCCCATCCCAGCCCCAACCCAGCCTCAGCCCCAACCGGGCCCCAGCGCAAGCCCCGGCCTCAGCCCCAGCCCCAGCCTCAACCTCAACCCAGCTCAGCCCAAGCTCCAGCCCCAACTCAGCCCCAGCTCAGCCCCAGCCCAGCCCCGGCCCTGACCCCAGCCTGAGCTCCAGCCTCAGCCCCAACCCAGCCCCAGCCCCAGTCCCAGCCCTAGCCCCAGTCCCAGCCTCTGCCCAGCCCCAGCCGGAGCCTCAGCCCAGCTCAGCACCAGCCTCAGCCCCAACCCAGCCCTAGCCCGAGCCCCAGCCCAGCCCTGGCCCCAGCCTCAGCTCAGGCCCACCCCAGCCCTGGCCCCATTCCCAGCTCAGCCCCACCCCATCCCCGAGTCCCAGCCTCAGTCTAGCTCAGCCCCATCCCAGCCCCAACTCAGCCCCAGCCCCAGCCCCAGTGCCAGCCCCAGCCCCAGCCCAACTCAGCACTCCCAACACTCACTGGCTGTCTCAGGCTCTTCGTTGACCGGCTTTGTGCCACAGGCAGACCACTGAAAAAGCAGTCTGCTCGCTGGTAGGGTTGTGTGCGCGTTATAGGAGGTGATCCACAGGCAGATGCTGCTAGCAGGGTTAGTAGTAATGCAGCTGGTCAGGAAAAGCCCCTGTGGCCAGGTGCCCAGGGCCTGGGACGTCTCGGCGGGGGGCTGGCCCTGCTCACTCCTCACCCCCCCTCCCACACACACACAGTCCAGCCTCCGAAGCTCGCCCTGCGCCCACTGGGGCCCCAACAGTGCCTGGAGCAGCCGGCGCTCGAGCTGGAACAGCCTGGGCCGCGCACCCAGCCTCAAGCGCCGGAGCCAGTGCGGGGAGCGGGAGTCGCTGCTGTCCGGGGAGGGCAAGGGGAGCACGGACGAGGAGGCGGAGGACGGCAGGCCGGGGGCGGGGGCCTCGCTGGGGACGCGTACCATCCCGCTGCGCCGTGCCGAGTCCCTGGACCAGCGCAGCACGCTGGACCTGCGGCCCCCGCGGCCAGCCGCACTGCTGCCCAGCAAGTTCCACGACTGCAACGGGCAGGTGCTCGCCCTGCCCAGTGAGTTCTTTCTGCGCATCGACAGCCACAAGGAGGACTCGGCCGAGTATGACGACGACGTGGAGAACGTGAGTGGGGCCGTCCTCCACATCTCCCTCCTGTTTGGGTTTGTTCCCCAAAGCAGAGCCTGAGGCAGGGACCCAGGGCACGTCACTCGTGGGGTCTCCTGGTGCCCCAAGACAAGTGGGTGGGGAGAGCAGGACAGGCTGAGCAGCCCTTGATGCCGGGGACACGGCCTCAGCTCATCCCCCCGGAGCCCTGGAGCAGATTGGTCCCCGGCTCGACCCTTCGCCCACCTGAGGGGTGGTTCCGAGCCCTGAGCAGGTCAGCCCCTGGCAGGCAGCTCCTCAGATGCAGAGGGCAGGGCCACCTTCCCAGTGAGGCCCTTTTTCAGGGCGGTTCTGCAGGATGGGGGCCAGCTGGGGGAGGGGGTCCCCTGGACTCCCAGCGGGGGTCTCTGTCAGTGGGTGGGGAGGACCAGGCTGGAACTACTGGGACCCCAGAGACAGAAGGATGGGGCTGGGCCTAAGGAGGAGGCGGGCCCTGAGTGTGGGAGGGCCCGTGGTGGGGGGCGGGGGCAGGCTGGGAGGGGCCCTGAGGACCCGCGTCCTCTGCCCCCAGAGCTGCTGCGTGCGCCTGCGCAAAGTGCTGGAGCCCTACAAGCCCGCGTGGTGTCGGAGCCGGGAGCCCTGGGCCCTGTACCTCTTCTCCCCGCAGAACAGGTGAGGGGCACGCGGCGAGGGGCTGACTCCGCCCCCTGGGTTCCTGGCTCCCTCTACGCAGCGAGCGTCCCTGGGCCTCGGGGTCTCTTGCGCCCCGGAGCTGTGTTCTCTGGGGCAGTAGCAGCCACGCTGTCCCTGGAGCGGGTCACGCTGCCTCACGTGCCCAACCGCCCAGGTTCCGGGTCTCCTGCCAGAAGATCATCGCTCACAAGATGTTCGATCACGTCGTCCTGGTGTTCATCTTCCTCAACTGCATCACCATCGCCCTGGAAAGGCCTGACATCGACCCCAGCAGCACCGTGAGGCGCCCTTCTGGCCCCGGGGGGTGGGGGCGTGGCTGAGCGCGGCCGGCCCCTCTCACCAGCCTGTCCTTGCAGGAGCGTGTCTTCCTCAGCGTCTCCAACTACATCTTCACGGCGATTTTTGTGGCTGAGATGATGGTGAAGGTACCAGCGGGCCCAGCAGTGTCCAGTTTCTGTACTTGTCCCAGCCCCCAATTGAACGTGCCCCCCACCTGGGCTCCTCCTCTGCGCCTCCCAGGTGGTGGCCCTGGGCCTGGTCTCCGGCGATCACGCCTACCTGCAGAGCAGCTGGAACGTGCTGGACGGGCTGTTGGTCCTGGTGTCCCTGGTCGACATCGTGGTAGCCATGGCCTCCGCCGGTGGCGCCAAGATCCTGGGCATCCTGCGAGTGCTGCGCCTGCTAAGGACGCTGCGGCCTCTGAGGTGGGCGGGGCCTCGGCCGAGCCAGGGAGGGGTGGGGCCTGGAGTCAAGGAGGAGGCAAGGAGAGGAGGAGTGGGGGAAGGGGCGGGGCCTTTGCCAGGTGGGGGTGGGGTTGTGGAGGGGCGGGTCCTGGAGTCAGGGAAGCGGGAGGGAGGGGGGGGCGTGGGGGATGGGGGTTGGGGGCTGGGTTCAAGGATGGGCCCCTGCTCTGCGTCCAGGGTCATCAGCCGTGCTCCAGGTCTCAAGCTGGTGGTGGAGACTCTGATATCGTCACTCAGGCCCATCGGGAACATCGTCCTCATCTGCTGTGCCTTCTTCATCATCTTCGGCATCCTGGGGGTGCAGGTGCGCACCCTGCTTGCCCGTGGGTGTCCCAGCCGTGGGACGGTGGTCTGTGGTCAGCAGCAGCCCGGCAGCCCTGGGAGGGCTGTGCGGGGCGGGTCTGGTGGACTCATGGGTCCGCCCCCGTGAGTTCCGACCCCGTGGGAAGAGCGGGCGAAGCCGTCGGAGTCAGGGTCTTAGGGAAGTCCCAGCCGCCTTGGGAGCCAGGAGGGCGGGGCCCTCCGGATGACCCCGACGCCCTGGTCAGCTCTTCAAGGGGAAGTTTTATTACTGCGAAGGCGCCGATACCAGGAACATCTCCACCAAGGCCGAGTGCCGGGCGGCGCGCTACCGCTGGGTGCGGCGAAAGTACAACTTCGACAACCTCGGCCAGGTGGGCGGGGCGGGGCTCTGGTGGGGGATGGGCAGGGCAGGGATGGGGTGCGGGCAGCGGGTGCAGGCTGCCCTCCTCCTTCTGGGAAAAACGGAAACCCCGGACGGCAGTCACGGTCAGGTCTGTCTGTGAGCCGGAGACCATCAGCGGGGGGTCGTGTGGTCCCTCGGGTGTCTCGGGGTGAAGGCAGGGCTGTGGTGACCACCCTTGCTCCGGCCCCGCAGGCGCTGATGTCCCTGTTCGTGCTCTCCTCCAAGGACGGCTGGGTGAACATTATGTATGACGGGCTGGACGCCGTGGGCATAGATCAGCAGGTGCGGGGGCCGGGGGGGTGGGGGGGGGGCAACCCCGGCCTCCCGGGACCCGCTTCTCCGTGTCTTGTGGGTCGTCTCAGGCAACCTGACCCCCAAGAGGCTGCCTTTGGCCTCAGAACTCGCGGCCGTGTGGGGCCGGAGGTCTCCCAGGCAGCCCCGTCTCGGGTCCTGCCGTGCGTGGGCCGTCCTGGGGACAGGTGCCCTCAGGAGGACGGGGACCCACGTGTCGCTTGTGTGCCGCAGCCGGTGCCCAACCACAACCCGTGGATGCTGCTCTATTTCATCTCCTTCCTGCTCATCGTCAGCTTCTTCGTGCTCAACATGTTCGTGGGCGTCGTGGTGGAGAACTTCCACAAGTGCCGGCAGCACCAGGAGGCCGAGGAGGCGCGGCGGCGCGAGGAGAAGCGGCAGCGGCGCCTGGAGAGGAAACGCAGGAGTAAGGCGCTCCGGGTGGCGGTGGGTCGGCCCCTCCCACCCTCGGGAGCCCCGGGCCCGTGGGACTGCGGAACGGCTCCGGCCGGGTCTCCCTCCCACGCGGGCCCCAGCAGCTTCTCCGCGGCGGGACCGGAGGGCCCCGCCTCGTCCTGGGCCTGCGTGGGGGCCGGGAGGGGCCAGGACAGGGGAGGGCGCCGGGGACAGGTGGCGCGGGGATCTTCTCCCAAGGGGCACAGGACACGAACGAGACCCCCGGTTTCCAGCGCCCGTCGCCACAGGGGCAGGTCCGTTTCCCGAGGGAAGAGCAAATGAAGCCGTCAGTCAGACGTCAGTCAGGGTCTTAGGGGAGTCCCAGCCAGCTCGGGAGCAAGGAGGGCTTCTTGCAGGAGGGGGCCTGCTGAGTGTCCCCACCTGCCCCGCCCCGTGTGGAGTGTCCATGCCCCACCCCCCGAGGCCAGCTCAGACCATCTCCTTGTCTTTCCAGGCACCTTCCCCAGCCCAGGTATCTGCCCCCCGCCCTGCATGTCTTAGCCCCCCCCCCCCCCCCCCCCGCTTCGGCCAGCCAGTGCACGGGGCTACGGGCTGGCCTGGGCTCCGTTGCTCTGTTGCTGCCTTGGGGACGGGTGGACGTTGCAGGCTGGTGCCGGGCCTGCTGGGGTCCATCGCGGGGTGGGCCCAGGATGGCTGGGGGGTGGGCGCCAGGCATCAGCGGGAGGAAGGATCCGCCGGCCCACCTGCCTGGTGTCCGTGTTGCCGTCTCCAAGCTTGGGTTCGTCCCTCCACCCGGCTGCCTGCATGGCTGGACCTCTGCTGCGTCCTGGGGCACCTGCCGATCTGTGGCCGCTCCCCGTCCCCGGCACTGGCCTGCCCCGCCCGGCTGTTTGCATCTTTGGCTTTGTGAGCTGAGCCAAGCTCTCTAGTGACTGCACGCCAGCCCAGGGAGCATGAGGGTCCCGGGGAGGGGTCGGCTCCCAGCAGCCCCTGCTCTCCCGGGCCCTGGGCCTTCTGGCTCGGGCCGCCAGAGCTCTCGCCACCCTGGCCACGCCTGTGCAGGGTGCTGTGGCCCAGGAGTGTGCTTTCACTTGGTGCTCAGCCGACACCGATAAGCTCTAACGGGGTGACTGCAGGCGGCATTTAGTGCAGGCAGAACCGTTAGAGGACGCATGACCCCCGCCCCAGGTCGTGGCCATCAACCTCAGATGGACCAGAGGTCCGGCAGAGCCCAGACAGCAGGCGGTGGCCACTGGCCCCTTGGAGGACGAGGAGGGAGGGACTCTGGGCCTGGTGACCGGGGCCAGCGCATGCCCGGGACAAGAGAGAGAGAGAGAGAGAGAGAGAGCGGGGGGTAGGCCAGCCTGCCCTGTGGCGGCTGGGGTCAGGGATGGACTGACCCTGCCGCCCGGGAAGGCCCTTGTCTGCTCAGGCTTCCTCGTCAGGGCGTTTGCACTGGTGTTTGTCAGCCCAGGAGGGTCGATGACGAAGCCCAGCTTGGGAGCCCCCGGCAGGGTGGGGACTGAGCGGGGCCCCAGGGCAGGGCCCAGGTGGGGTCTCGGCTGCCAGGCCCACTCCTAGGCCCCGCCCTGGGGTTGGGGCCCCCTGATCAGATGGGCGACATGCTCCTGAGACCCAGTCCCCCAGGCCTCCCCTCCCGTGGTTCCAGCCAGCAGCAGGAGCCACTTCTTGCCCCCAATGGTGCCCCCTTTCTGGGGAGAAACTCTCCCCCAGGCTCACGCAAACCCCCGTGTCTGAGCCCAAGGCCCTTCCCCAGCAGCTGGCACACCGCAGCTTCCGAGCAGACGAACGGCGCCATCTCGGTGCCGCGGGGCGCGGGCAGCCCCCGGCCCCAGCTCACGGCACCCTCTCCCTGCAGAGGCCCAGCGCCGGCCCTACTATGCGGACTACTCGCCCACCCGCCGGTCCATCCACTCGCTGTGCACCAGCCACTATCTTGACCTCTTCATCACCTTCATCATCGGGGTCAACGTCATCACCATGTCCATGGAACACTACAACCAGCCCAAGGTGGGGCTCAGTGCCTGGAGACTCCCGCTCCCCCCGCCCCCCACCGCCGTCCGCAGGACCAGTGGCGAGGACGCAAGCCCTGGGAGGGCCGTTGGTGGGGTCTGACGCTCAGCGGGGTGGACCTGGTCAGAGCCGGGGGCGGGGGTCCCACGTCTGCAGACTTTCCCAAGCCCTCGCTGGGGTCGGTGGGGTACGTGAAGCTATGGTTTGAGCAAAGCGTCCTTGTTTTCCTTTTTTTAGAACTGGTTGAACCTCCCTGGGCCGCGTGCCCTGGGGGGCCCTCCCCCTCTACCTCCATGGTGCCATCTGCGAACGAGGAGGGCCCTCCCCCCAGTAGTGCTGTCTGTGGGAACATCCAGCTGCCCAGGCATCAGCTGGGCAGGGGACGGGCAGGGGGAAGGCAGTCGGGTTTTTATTTCGCCCTGATCTGGTCTGCGTCCCCATTTCATCAAAGAAAGGACGTCCCTCTTTCTCCTTCAGAGGAAGGGACGAGAACAACAGAGCCTCCCGCCCTGAACCTCCGTGGCTTTCCTTGAAGCCACGCCAGGTGTGGCATGGCCACGTCCCGGGATGTGGGCAGGGGTCCACTTGAGGCTGGGCCGGGGGTCTGGGCTTGGGAGGGACCGGTGCCCTCGGCCCAGAGGCTGTCCACGCCGCCAGACCGGGCGCCGCCCTGCATACCAGGGCTTGTTGGCCAGGCCCGAGGGACGAGGGTCTGCTGGTGGGGAGGGGGGTGGGGCTGGCACACGGGCACCTCGGGCTGGCCCTGCAGCCTGACGCTCTCTTCACAGTCGCTGGACGAGGCCCTGAAGTACTGCAACTACGTGTTCACCATCGTCTTTGTCTTTGAGGCCGTGCTGAAGCTGGTGGCTTTTGGGTTCCGGAGGTTCTTCAAGGACAGGTGCGTGGGGCGGGCCCCGGGGCCTGGAGGACCCTTGGGGCACGGGCGGGTGAGAGCCACAGCCCTGCGCCCCGTGGTCCCAGCCCGAGGCCCGACGACGCGGTCCTGCCGAGGAGCGGTGCGGGACGCAGCCGGGGCGCCGGAAGGAGGCCCTGAGCCCGCCTGCCTCCTGTCCCAGGTGGAACCAGCTGGACCTGGCCATAGTGCTGCTGTCCATCATGGGCATCACGCTGGAGGAGATCGAGATGAACGCGGCCCTGCCCATCAACCCCACCATCATCCGCATCATGCGCGTGCTCCGCATCGCCCGCGGTAGGCCGCCCGCCTGTCCCGCCCGGGGACCCCTGCTCGTGGCCTCCGCGACCCCGGGCCCAGCGTCCTTCCTCGGCTCGCCCTGCGGCGTCCCCCTGGGCTCGGTCTGGGGGCCGGGGAGCGTCAGGGATGGGGGTGGCCCCGGGGTCTCCGGCAGCAGGGGAGGGTCAGACTGGCCCAGGCCCCACCGCCCCCCACTGATGCTCGGCTCCTGGCCCTAGTGCTGAAACTGCTCAAGATGGCCACAGGCATGCGGGCCCTGCTGGACACGGTGGTTCAAGCCCTGCCCCAGGTAGGTCAGCAGCTCCTCGACCCGGGGCCCGGGTCCGGTTCACGGCCCCGAGGTGGGCATTACAGCCGCCCCCAAGACCACGAGACGCAGCCGGGGGGGGGGGCCTCACTCGATGCGATTCATTCGCTAACACGGTCATCGGTCTTGCAAAAGCCACGGTAACCGCCCCACGTGTGCAGGGAACGCCTCTGCTGTGCTGGCAGAGAGGAGGGCTGTGTCTCTCTGGGCCTCGGTTCCTCTGGGGAAAGACTGGAGACCAGGGCGCACCTCCCCCAGTCTGATTCTGGATGCAGTGGGCAGAGGATGTGGACCAGAAAGACTGGTCCGAGTTCAGAGGACTGTACCCAGTGCGTCTGTCCACCCCTGTGTCCTTCTGTCCGTACGTCCACCTCTCCACCAGCCATCCATCCGTCTGTCCATCCGTGTCTTTCTCTCTGTACATCCAACTCTCCACCAGCTGTCCGTCTGTCCATCCACCCATGTCCTTCTGTCCATACGTGCAACTCTCCGCCAGCCGTCCATCCATCCGCCCACTCCTGTGTCCTTCTGTCCATACACCCAACTCTCCGCCAGCCGTCCATCCATCCGTCCACCCCTGTGTCCCTTCTGTCCATCTCTAGCCCTCCCACCAGCTATCTGTCCGTCCACTCCTGTATCCTTCTTTCCATACATCCAGCTCTCCCACCAGCTGTCCATCCACCTCTGGGTCCTTCTGTCCATCCCCAGCCCTCCACCAGCTATCTGTCCGTCCACCCTTGTGTCCTTCTGTCCATGTCCAGCTCTCCCAGCCAGCTGTCTGTCTGCTAGCCCAGCGCGTTCCTATCCAGCCGCTCACTCACCCCCACAGCCCCTCCTCTCCAGCCATCTGCACACCACACACCCCCTCCCACCTTCGGCCAGCCCCCTCCTGTCCCCTCTGCGGCCCCTGAGGCCCGTGCCAGCAGGAGTGAGGGGGGGAAGGGGTGGAGGAGTCAGGGGGATGGCACGGGTCACAGGACGCCAGGGCGCCCTGCCGAATGCGGCATGTGCCAGGGCTGGGCAGGGGGCAGGACGCCCTAGGTCTGCATAGCTAGCCCCCAGTGGGGTCGCTGAGGCTGGAGGTGGCCTGGGGCTCTGAGGAGCAGAGGAGCAGGGGGCGGTGGGGCCCGGGGTGCAGGGTGGGTGTGAGGAACTGGACCGAAGGGGGGGTGCTGGCAGAGGGGCCCCCGGGGGCCACAGAGCTCCAGGGCCTGAAGGGACGGGTGGAGAACAGGGCTCGAAGGCAGTGTCGGGAGCCTGGCCAGGAGCGTGGGTGAGGGCGGCGAGGTGGGGCGCCGAGAGCCCAGCGGGTGGGGGCTGAGGCTGCCCCTGACCTCACTCTGCTTCTCTCTTCGTGTAGGTAGGGAACCTCGGCCTACTTTTCATGCTCCTGTTTTTTATCTATGCTGCCCTGGGGGTGGAGCTGTTTGGGAGGCTCGGTGAGTGTGCGCAGCCTCGCCCACGCGCATGCGGCCCCCGGGCACCGGGTGCCCGCCCGGCAGACACCGGCCACCCGCCTCCTGCCCCATCTGTGTCCTCACCCGGCCGCCGCCCCCATCAGCCCTCAGCTGCCCAGGACCCACCCGTGCGTCGGCCTCACACAGGGGCATCCGCGCATTCGCAGGAGTGTGGTGCCAGACCCCTGACACGCATGCACACACAGACGTGCACGGATACACACGTGTTCACGCCTAGCCAGGAGGACCGGGCCATACGTGAGCGTGAGGAAGTGTGCGCGTGCAGATACGCACTCGCAGGCACATACACCCGTCTCCCCGCTTCTTGTGGTCCCTGGGATACAAACGCTGGCCCGTGTCCTTTTTAATGGTCACCGGGGATTCGTTCCACCCCCCAGGCCCGAGGCTCTGGCCAGCGTGGGCAGGGAGCAGGTGGGGACTTTCCAGGACAGCCCAGTCCCTTGGGATCTCCTCAAAAACACCCGATGTCGCTGAGTGCTTCGTGGCTGCCGGCAGACGCCAGCGTGGACTTGTCTATAAGGCAGCGGAGGTGGCTGTCACAGCTCAGGGTCTGCCCAGAGGGGATCCTGGGACTCGGCAGCTGGTGCCCCAGCCCCCAGCCCCCTATTCGGGGTGCTTCCTATGCCCCACGACAAGGCAGCCGTGTCCGTCCTGGCCCTGGGGCCCGAGGGCATGCTGACGTGAGAGGCAGGCCTGGGGAGCAGGGGTGCCCTCTGCTGGGGCTCAGCCAGAACCGGCTGCCACGGAGGGCTTGGCCTGTGTACCCGGAAAGTCTCGCATGTCAGGGTGGGGCTCCAGGCAGCCCTGTTCCCCTCCCCCGGCCTTGAAAGGACACGGCCCCCACAGAGGCCAGCACCCACCTGCCAGGGCCCCCGAGCTGCGCGTGGGTCCTTTTCCCCAGGAGCGCGCGATCTGCTCCCTGGGGGAGGGCAGGGCTCTCGGTTGGGTCCGGCGTGGCCCTGTGTGGCCTCGGGGCCCAGGGTAGACACCGCCCTGCAGAGCCCTCGGGCTGACCGAGCGAGGGTCTCCCCGGCAGAGTGCAGTGACGACAACCCCTGCGAGGGCCTGAGCCGGCATGCCACCTTCTCCAACTTCGGCATGGCTTTCCTCACGCTGTTCCGCGTGTCCACGGGGGACAACTGGAACGGGATCATGAAGGTAGCGCCTGAGCCGTCGTGGGGGGTGGAGCGCCCAGGGGGTGGGGGGAGGGGGGCGGGGGGCGGGGCGCCCACAGTTGCCTGCTCTGCCTCCGCAGGACACGCTGCGGGAGTGCGCCCGCGAGGACAAGCACTGCCTCACGTACCTGCCAGCCATCTCCCCCATCTACTTCGTCACCTTCGTGCTGGTGGCACAGTTCGTGCTGGTCAACGTGGTGGTGGCCGTGCTCATGAAGCACTTGGAGGAGAGCAACAAGGAGGCCCGCGAGGACGCCGAGCTGGACGCCGAGCTGGAGCTGGAGGTGGCGCGAGGCCCCCCCGCCCGCCCCAGGCCCGCGGCCCCGCAGAGCCCGGACGCCCCCGGCCTCCTGGTCGTGCGCAAGGTGTCTGTGTCCCGGATGCTGTCCCTGCCCAACGACAGCTACATGTTCCGGCCCGTGGCGCCCGCCTCCGCCCCACACCCTCGGCCGCTGCCTGAAACGGATGCGGAAACCTCGGGTAAGGCCCCTGGAGGCGGCCGGCGGGACGGGGCGGCCGGGCCTCCGCCAGGTGGCCGAGGCTGCAGCGTTCTCACCTTCCTGCCCCAGGTCCTGCCCCGGGTCTGTCCACCTCTGCACACTCCCTGCCCGCAGAGCCCTGCACCCCCCTCCGGGTCTCTTCGGCCGCACCATCCCCAGCCCGGGACACCGACGCCCTCGGTGCCCTGTCCCCTCGGGGCGCAACCCGCTCCCCTAGCCTCAGCCGACTGCTCCGCAGACAGGTAGGAGAAGCCCTCCGAGTCCCGCGGCCCAGGCCTGGGGGCCCCACCGTGGTTCCCTCCCGTTTGAAAGATGAGTGGCGGGGACACCAGGGGAGGGGGGCACGTCCCTGCGGTCTGGGACGACGTACAGGGCCCAGGAACCGTGTCTCCTCGGGCACTAGTCTCAGTCCCGTGCAGCGCAGCACCCCTGAGCCTCGCCCGTACCCCGAGACTCCTCTCCTCCTGCCGCGGCCTCAGATCCTCTCTCTGCCACGTGCCCTGTGCTTGGGCTTCCGGGCCCTGCTGGCGCTGTGCAGGGTGGGGGCTCTGTGCCCAGTGGGGCCTCCCGGGCCACAGCAGGCTCTGCCCACGGGAGTTCAGGTCCTTAGTCCTCTGTCCTCGCTGTGCCCCCAGCACGAGCGGTGCGTTCGGCATAGGTGGGGCCGGCGGACGGCGTGTCTGCTTGCCCTGGGGAGTCTCGGTCCTACTCTGCGGGTGGGGTGGGGGTTCCCGCGCCCCTGGCTGCTGCCTGGGTCCTGCCCAGCCTCCTCGGTCACCTGACCCCGTATCCTTGCAGGAGGCCGTGCGCACCAGCTCCCTGGAAGGGCAGATGGCCGGCCCCAGGGATGGTGGCCCAGGCTGGGCGGAGCCTGGCGGGAAGACCCCCGTGAGGCAGGCGTCCCTGGGGGCCTCCGTACGGTCCCCACCCCGTTCCCCGAGGCCCGCCAGCGTCCGCGCCCGCAAGCACACTTTTGGGCAGCGCTGCGTCTCCGGTAGGCCGCCGGCCCCAGGAGGGGAGGAGGCCGAGGCCCCGGACCCTGCTGACGAGGAGGTCAGCCACATCACCAGCTCGGCGCAGAGCCCCTCGGCCTCCCCTGATGCCCCGGGAGCAGGCGGTGAGCCAGACCTGCACGGCTTCTGCGGCGTCGACGCCCAGGGCTTCCGGGGGCAGCCGGGCCAGGCGGATGAGCAGAGGCGGCCCTCGGCGGAGCAGGGAGGAGGGGACGGCCGCTCGGAGGTCCGGGAGGTGAAGGCCCGGGTCCCGGAGGCGGAGCCCCCCTCGGGGGCCCGCAGGAAGAAGAAGATGAGCCCCCCCTGCATCTCCGTAGACCCCCCCGCAGAGGACGAGGGCACCGCGCGGCCCCCGGCGGCAGAGGGCAGCGGCACTCTGAGACGGCGAACCCCGTCCTGTGAGGCCACGCCACACAGGGACTCCCTGGAGCCCGTGGAGGGGGCGGGGGCGGACGCGGCCGCCAAGGGGGAGCGTCGCGCACAGGCGGCCTGCCGCGCAGACCACCTGACCGTCCCCAGCTTCGCCTTTGAGCCGCTGGACGTGGGGGGCCCTGGCGGAGACCTGTTTGCAGACAGCGGCCACAGCGTGGCCCCTGAACCCAGAGCTTCCCTTTCGGGGGCCACAGTGCCTCCTGAACCCCACAAAACAGAGCCTCCCGTGCTCTCCAGCGACCCCCCAGAGAAGGGACGGGGGCTGCACCTCAAAGTCCTCCAGAGCCCCCCAAAGAAAGCGGGGTCCCCCCCGGCCACCCCCATCCCGGGTGACCACATAGACAAGCCCGTGTAGCTGAGGGCAAGGTGCCACACAGGTTTTAGCACTGGGGTTGGGGCGCACCCGGCAGGGTGGTGGCCCCGGGCGGGGCTGCGCGTGGACCCCAGCTCGGGCCCTGCCGAGGCAGAGGAGCCCGGGAGGCCGTCCGCCCAGGGAGAGGGAGGCAGACGCCGGGTCTGGACGAAGCAGAACAGGGGGTAGCCGTCGGCCTGGGAGCCTCCGGCCGGTGCGCTCGGGTTTGGGTTTTCCCAGCTCCGCCAAGGCGGTCTGAGGCCTGGTCAGCGGTCCCCTCGCGACCGCTGCATCCCTGGGACAAAGACCAGAAAACGACCAAAAAGAGGAAGTCGGAGGCTGCCCAGCAGAGCCCCGTCCTCACACCCACTTACTTTTCTAGGGAACACGTGCTCGGGGCCACCTGTGCTCTGGTTGGTGGCAGCTCGGTCCCCGAGGCCACCACGGCCACGCTTCACTGTTGCTCACGGTCTGAGTCCTCACCTGTTTGTCCCCCCTCCTCGTCCCCCTCTCTGTCCGCCTCCGCTCCTGGGCCCGCTGCCCAGCATCTGTGTTGGGGCGATCGAGGCACGCTCGCGTCCCCAGGGAGTGGGGTCCATGCAATAAGCTGGCGCCTCTGCTGGCGGCCCCGCCCGGGCTGGGAGGTTGCAGCAAAGCCCCTGCGGTTCGCGGACGTTTCTTTTACAAATTCAGGTTAAACGTTGCAATAATCTGATACAGGAAATTTGGCTGCTTAATGGAAGGGGGAAGGGGGTGGGGAGCAAAGCAAAGGGGAATAAATATTAACTTATTTAAGAAACGCGTTGGGTTTTCGCCATCGGGACCCGCACCCCTGCCAGGAGCGCGGCGGGCCCGTTGCCTCACCGAGAGCGGGGCTGGGTGACGCTCCCGGGCCGGCCTCGGAGTCTCCATGGAGACTCCATGGCCCCCCTCTGGTTCTGGAAGAAAGAGCCAGGCTCACGAGAGGGGAACCAAGTTCACACGTGGGCATTCACGCTCTGGGGAAACTTGGCAAGTTCTTGCCAGGGCTCTCAGCAGGGCTGGGTGCTGGGGGGCGAGCTGCTGAGGCTGCACCGTCTGCCCACTCGGTCCTCTTCCTGCCCCGAAGACTCTGGCCCTGACCTTTGACCTGCCCAGTGCCCCGCTGGCCTCCCAGGGCTCCTTCCCAGCATGAGAGTGGGTATAGACGGGCCGGGATAGGATAGGACTTGGGATGGCTCCAGAGTCTTGTGGGTGACAGCTGTGACCACGCTGGTGGCTGAGGGTAGTGCAGACCAGTCCCGGGGCCAGGTCCAGGCCCTTGCTGCCACACGGCAAAGCAGGACCCCACCGTGGCCCTCCGGCCACAGCCGCCTCCAGGGTAGTCTGTGTGGTGGGAGGCTCCTCCTGGCTGAGGACAGAGCTTATGTGCTGTGACCCAGGGGGACAACACCCGGTCTGGGGCCACAGTCCAACCTAAGCTCTCTGACACTGACCCCAGTGGGCAGAGGACACACAGTGAAGGGCCTCAGGCTCAGCCACTCCTTGCTTCACCCCAATCTCTCGGGGGCTCACAGCCTCCGTGGGGCCAGGGCCATGATGTGTGTGCACTGCAGGGTTAGGGGGTGCCCTGAGCCCATGTGCCGGGCCAGGGTGGGGCAGGGAGGGCCCATTCACCTGCTGTGCAGAACGGATGAGGGAGGCGGGAGGAGGGAGGAGGGAGGAGCTGAGGGGCAGGCTCCATGCCAGGCCCCACCTGCTCCTTCTGGGCACCTGCAGCTATGGCTGTCCCCACCACTTGTGCCCCGTGGATGCTGCCCCCTGGCACTAAGTGGCCAGCTCTGGGCCGCACAGGCCACAGCAGGACCAGGGCGGCCCCAGGTGGCCTGTCTGTAGACCCACGTTTGTTTTTCCCCGTCACCCGGACAGGGGTGGGGATGGGTGTCCCCCACCTCCAGGAAGCCCTCCCCGGTTCCCGGGGGGCACACTGACTCGTCTCCTCTGTCCTCCAGGAGTCGGGTCTTCGGGGCCGCCCCAGAGGGTCCCAGCTCGAGGCCCAGAGTGAGCCAGGAGACAGTCAGGCCCTCGTGACAGGCGACTGTGCCAGCCCACACTGCCCACGTCCCTGCCCCCGCGCCCATCTCAGGGTCCCGTGGTCTTCACCGCAGATCAGATGGGCACAGCCCCCAGCTGCCCAGCTCAGAGCAGGCGCTTCCTAACCGTCCGTCGTGTGGCCAGGGCCCGATGACAGAGCCGATTAGGGGCCCTGGGAGGGGGCTGGACTTGTCTGCACCCGGCCCTGGCTTGAGACAGAAACTCTGAGGGCCACCTGTGCCCCCCCCCCAATGTCTCTGGCGACTGTTCCGTTTCTGCCCCCTATTTGACAGGAGAGCAAACCTGAGACACAGGGAGGGGGGGTCCTGTCCCTGGGTGCCTTCCTTCTCTGGCCCCGGGGATGCCCTCCCAGCCTGCTGGGGTCTCTGGTTGCCCAGGGGACATGGGTCACGTGGGCCCACGGGGTGGCCTCCGCAGGGGGACCCCTCCTCCTTGCCCCCACCCCCACACTAGCCGCTGACTCGGCTCTGGCTGCCCTCGGCCCCGACCTTTCCTGGTCTCGGCTGTGTGGGTTTGGTTTCCAGGCACACGGGAACTCCCCACCCCTGCCCTGCCCGAGGTGCCCTTCTTCTCTGATCTGCAGCTCTGGGTGTGAAGGAGCCTAGTCCTGTCTTTCCACCCTCACCCTGTCCCCGCGGAGCCTTTCCTTGCAAGACGTGCCTCCTTCCACACCTCATCCGGCCCGAGGCCTACCCAGGCCTCAGAAAGTTCTAGAACTCATCACCCCAACAACGGACAGTGACAAACCCTGGGTGGGATGAGGGAAGGAGGACGGATTTCTTGGTTTTTTCTTTTTTTTATCTTGACACGTCCATATCCGCCAAGAGTTTCCAGGGGGCACGTACTACACTTGTCATAAAAATAACTTCCGGGTTAAGAAGAAGGTGCGGCCTCCCTGCTCCCTGTAACCCCCTGCCGCCCCCACACGCCCTGCCTCACGGGCCACCGCTGACCCTCCCCCCCACCCAGGGCGACTCTGGAGGACCCCCGGTCTGCAAGGTGAGGGGCACCCGGCTGCAGGCAGGCGTGGTCAGCTGGGGCGACGGCTGGGCTCAGGCTGACCGGTCAGGCATCTACACCCGGGTCACCCACTACCTGGACTGGGTCCGCCGGTATGTCCCCGAAGAGCCCTGAGCCGTCCCCGGAGCTGCCAGCCCTCTGCTGCCCCCGACCGCTGCTTCGTCCCTGCGCCCTGCCCGGGGAGCAGGCCATGGGCGCTAATCCTCGTTACGGTGCCTGCAGAATACATGTGGTTGTCGCCGTGGCTCCAGTTGTGGGGGGGTCACTGAGGGAGAGGGAAGGGGGCGCAGGCCACGGCCGGGTGCAGCTGCGGTCACCGTGGGGTCCCCAGCCCCCAACCACTGTGCCCTGCCCAGGCCCTTGTACCCAGGGCCGCTTCTCAGCTCACTGGCTTGTCTCTTTGGTGACTGACATCATGCACTTGGGGACAGAGAAAGCAACCAGGACCGTTGAAAAGACGTTTCTGGGGACCCCCAGGCACTGAGATGGGGTTGAGGTGGGGGTTGAGGGGACGTCCCGCACCCCCGTCCCCTCCTCCCCCCGTGCGACACTCCCCGAGCCTCGCGTTTCCCAGCACGCCCTCACCTCTCACGGCCGCGCTCGCCCCTGCTGTCCAGGCTGCTACGGGGGGCGTGGGGTGTCCCCATCCGGGGTCTGAGGGCCGGGCGGCTGTGGCCCTTCCTATGCGCACGCCCGAGCTGGACAGCCCACGTGGGCCACCCCCCACCCGCAGCAACGGGGAGAGTGGCCGGCCGACCCCACCCCGCAGACCACCGTGCTGGTCGGGGGTGGCACCTCGTTAAGGTTCTAATTCGCATCTCCGTGAGTTGTGACGAGAAGGGTCCCTTGGGCGACTGGAGCCCTCGGCCTCGGCACAGGGGGCGGAACGGCAGTCCACCTGCAACACCGGACCGGGTCCGAGGGCCCCACTGCTGGGTGTTCTAGTTGCGACCCGTCCCGTCTTTCCTCTGGGCACCTGGGCGTCCCCCCCGTCACCGCTCACGCCAGCACGCAGACTGGCTTCTAGGTGGAGCGGCCTTGCCGTTCAGACGCTGCTCAGCACCGACGCCCCCACGGATGGCTCCCTGCGCCCCCACCCCCCTCCCCCGGCGGGCCCTGCCCCGCGGCCGTGCCGGGAACACAGTCACTAGAGCAAACTGCCCCTGTCCTCTCCCAACTGAGCAATTCTAGTTGCAGACTGTTTACTCGTTTCTGGGTCTTTCTTTGAGGTAGACAGCGCTAACCCTTGCCTTTGAAAGTCTGTGGTCTCCTGGCCGTTCAGACACAGCCATGTGCCCGAACACACAGAGAACGACATCACCACCGTCCTTTGGGGGAGTCTTCTGGGCTCTCTGGGCCAGAAGGAGCTTTCTAGAGCAACATTCACCTCTCTCCTTCCGGTTGTCAGACACAAACACATGCGTTTAATCTAAAGTCTCTGTGCTTAGCGGTGAGATTCTGGAATGGTCCACGAGGTTCCTTGTACAGCCCCGCCTGACTCCTGCAGCTTGCAGAGGGTGGGGGACAGAGAGGTGCAGGGGGTGGGGGGACTAGGGGCAGAGGGAGCTGTGGGGGGTCCAGCCCTCCCACCGTGCTGGTAGGGCCCTTCCCAGAGGGCCCCTGTGTCCGCCGGGCGACAGGAGACCCCGGCGGGCCGGGAGGGTATCCCCAGGGCCAAGGGAGGGAGGCACCTAGAGCCAGGACACCCCTCCCTGCGCCTCACTTTGCTCTCGGGTCAAATGGGGGCAGAAGCAGCACGGTGTCACAGAGACATCAGGGGGCTCCAAGGCTGCTGTCCAGATTCTCTCTCGACAGACCCAGGTGTGTCCAGGGAAGCTGAGGGCTCTGCAGGGAGCCACGTGAGGGGTTACGGGTGGGGAGAGGGGTCCCCACTGGTGGAGCCAGCACAGGTGGTGGCTCCAAAGTCATGCCTGGGGGGACCTGGGGGTGGTGCCTGGGTGTCTCCAGACCTGCCCCTGCGCTGCGTGACATCAGGCCTCCTGGGCCTGACCCTGCTGCCCACCCCAACCAGGCTGATGGGCAGGTCACCCCTTCCCGAGGCTCACCGTCTGGCGTGTGGCCATGATGGCTTCAGCAAAGGCCCCAACACACAGCTGGTGTCACTGTCCTCATTCATCAGGACAGATGACAAACATGCCTTTTGAACCAAGAGCTGGCAGGAGACACAAGTCTGTGCCCCGAGAAGCCTCATCCTGCCAGATCATCAGGCAAACCCCCTCATGCCTCAGTTTCCCCACACCTAAAGGGTTCACTGACCTAGAGGGTCTCAGAGGGACCCCCCCACCTGGTCTGCGATTTGGAGCTGGGCAGGGAGCCGGGGCCGGGTGCAGACAAGTCCAGACCCCTCCCAGGGCCCCTAATCGGCTCTGTCATCGGGCCCTGGCCACACGACGGACGGTTAGGAAGCGCCTGCTCTGAGCTGGGCAGCTGGGGGCTGTGCCCATCTGATCTGCGGTGAAGACCACGGGACCCTGAGATGGGCGCGGGGGCAGGGACGTGGGCAGCGTGGGCTGGCACAGTCGCCTGTCACGAGGGCCTGACTGTCTCCTGGCTCACTCTGGGCCTCGAGCTGGGACCCTCCGGGGCGGCCCCGAAGACCCGACTCCTGGAGGACAGAGGAGACGAGCCAGTGTGCCCCCCGGGAACCGGGGAGGGCTTCCTGGAGGTGGGGGACACCCATCCCCACCCCTGTCCGGGTGACGGGGAAAAACAAACGTGGGTCTACAGACAGGCCACCTGGGGCCGCCCTGGTCCTGCTGTGGCCTGTGCGGCCCAGAGCTGGCCACTTAGTGCCAGGGGGCAGCATCCACAGGGCACAAGTGGTGGGGACAGCCATAGCTGCAGGTGCCCAGAAGGAGCAGGTGGGGCCTGCCACGGAGCCTGCCCCTCAGCTCCTCCCTCCTCCCCCCTCCCGCCTGCACAGCAGGTGAATGGGCCCTCCCTGCCCCACCCTGGCCCGGCACATGGGCTCAGGGCACCCCCTAACCCTGCAGCGCGCACACATCATGGCCCTGGGGCACCGTGGCCTCCTGCTTCACCCGGCTGTGCCTCGTGGGAGACCCAGCATGCGGTGGGGGGAGGGGAGGGGGTATCTGCATATCCTGGGAGACTCCCCAAGTGTGGCCGGGCCGCCCGCTCTGGGGCAGCCCAGGAAAGCACACCCATGTTTTGGCCTCCTCCTGCCCCCCTCGAATACTATGGCATCGTCACCCCCTTTGCTCCCCGGGGTCTGAGCGTCAGCTCTATCTATCGAGACAACTCCCGGCTTCCTTTCTCAGCCTCCAGCCCCTCCCCCGGCTGCCTACGGGGCATTTCTCCCCGGCTGCTGCCCAGCACCTGGAGCTCATACCCAACCAGGGGCTCCCAACCTGGAGCTCATACCCAACTCCCCCAGGGGAGCCAGCGAAGACCCTCACCTGAAGGTACCCAGATGGGCAAGCACGTCCCTAAAGGGGAGGACATATTGGCATCATGACCAGGTCACTTTAGCGTGGCAACTGGTTAATTCCCAGAACAGACCTTGCCTTACGGGACAAGTGGGATGGACAGATGGATGGTTGGAAGGATGGGGGGATGGAAGGAGGGACGGATGCAAGGTTGGGACCACGTGGTGGCCTCTGGGGCAGGACAGAGCTGGGGGCTGTGGCCGCAGAGTGGAGCCAACCCTGAGATCCTCACTCTCCCTTGCCAAGCCTGGTAGGACACCAGCCCCAGCGCGGCCCCCTGTACCTCGGGGCTGGCCGACACGCTCCCACGGAGGGCCCACTCCACAAAGACTGACCACACTCTGGTCATTCCTCAAGCTCTTTAATTTGACACACAGCACAGCGAGGCACCCTGGGCCCCAGGGACTTCCCGCCCGCCCCCTGGCATCTTCTTGCAGCTTCCCCCAGCAGTCAGGGAAGTCCCGGACACTGAGGAGGCCAGAAGCGAAGGCGGAGCCCAGGCCGGGGACGGGGGCGCAGAGGCCGAAGCAGCAGGCTCTGGGGGGAGGAAGGCGTCTCCTCCGGGCCCAGCCGGGCGGACGGCCAGCAGGCCCTGGTCAGACGCCCCTCCCGATGTGCCGCGTGATCCAGGGCACGTACGTCTGGACGCGAGCGTAGACCCCGGGACGGTTTCTCAGGGCACAGCTTTTGCCCCAGCTGACCACTCCCACCAAGTGCCAAGCACCCGTCATCTTGCACACCAGAGGGCCTCCGGAGTCGCCCTGAGGAAGGAGAGAGAGCACTGAGCCCCGGCTGGCCTCCAGCGCGGGGTGGGGGCCGGGATGGGCCGGGACTCACCTGGCAGGAGTCCCGGCCCTCGGTCCCCGCACACAGCATGTCGTCCTGGATGATCTTCCTGCCCTCGAAGCGGTACCTGGTGGCGTTGTGGTACTGCTGGTCACAGACGGCGTTCTCCACCACGGTCACCGCCACCTCCTGCAGGCGGTAGGGCGGAGGCAGCAACTCTGGGGGAGAGACGTGACCGGAGGCTGCAGCGTGGCCCCCGCTGTCGGCCGCGAGCCTGCGTTCCCGCCCAGATCGCTACCGTGGGGACCTCAGCGTGCAGGGTTCCCATCTCCCTCTAAATTCCTAACACCCGGAAGGTGGATTCTGCCTTTAGTTGGAAGGACCGGGAAGAAAATGGGGGGGCGGGGGTGAGGGTTTCTGCCCGCCCCCCAATATCTTCCTATAAGTTGAAAAAAAACTAAGAATATGAATTTCCTCGTCACAGTGTTGGGTCCCGAGCTCAGTTCTGCTTCAGGGACCCTCCAGCCTCTGGGGTCGGATCTCCCGGTTGGGGCGCACACGGGGTGGGGTGGGGGAGGGTGTCGGAAGGCGATTCCTTTCCAGAACCTGCAGCCGCCCACCCGCCAGGACTTCTCCGTGTGGCCAGGTCGGGAAATGCCTCGCGCGGCCCCGAACCCCTCCCAACCCCCACCCCGTACACACGATGCATCATGACGTTGCCCCAGCCGGTCACCCAGCACTCGTCCTCTGGGGTGACTTCAAGCAGGGCCGACGGGAGCTTGACAGGCATGACGTTAGCCGTGTATTTCACAGAGTGTGACAGCTGGAGCAGGGCCACGTCCGCACCCAGATAGGCGTTGATGTAGTCGGGGTGGACGATGACGCGGGTCACATTCAGCAGCGTCCTCCCCCCGTAGAGGTACACGTCCCCGGCATGGATGCGGTAGGCTGCCGGGTCGGCGTCCTTCCTGGGGTCGCAAAGAAGCCACGGAGGCGGGTCCTTCGAGGGCGGCCCCCTCCGCCCCGCCTGGAGCCCGGATTCCCACACCTCCTGATTCGCCCAGAGCTGGACGGCAGCGAACGGGACTCACCGGTCGATGCAGTGGGCGGCGGTCAGCACCCACTGGGGGTGGATGAGGGAGCCCCCGCAGATGTGCACCCAGGAGGCCCACTTATAATTGTAGACTTTCAGGCTGACCTGCCACGGCCACTTCCCCTGGGGGGCATTGTGGCCCCCGACGATGCCCACCAGCTCGTTTTCAGGGAGGGAGGCTGGGAAGCAACATGAGGGGGGAGGGAGGCCGGGAAGCAACATGAGGGGGGAGGGAGGCCGGGCCTCGGGGCCCAGGGCCGAGCCCCGTCCCCACCTAGGCCTCCCCCGAGGGCACGGACAGGCAGCCCCAAGGCCCCCCAGCGACTGGAACTGGAGACAAGGTTACAGGAGCCTCTGGGAAGGGAGGACCCCCGTGGGGTCAGGACTCACCTGGGCTCCCCGCGACGCAGGTCCCCGAGAAGAAGGGGGTCAGAAGCAACAGCCACAGCATCTGCAAAGAGAGAGGGCACGGAGGGACAGCTCAGGGCCGGAGGGGGCCAGGGGCCTCTGCAGCTGTGTGAGAGGGGACAGCGCCCCTACCTTGCCAGGCTCCACGGGTCTCTGCTCTGGGGGCCCCCGAGGTCCTTTATCCATTGGCCACAGGATTTGGGTGGGCGGCTTGGGCAGCGTTCCATTGGGGGGTGGGGGTGGAGGATGGGGAAGAAAGGCAGCCGGGTGTCAGGCAGAGTGTGTGCAGGGGGGTGGGGAGCCGGTTCTCATCACACACCCGGGAGGCCAGACTGCCATCCTGGCCGCCCACCCCCGGCTGACTGTGCTTCTCACGACACGTCTGAGCACCAGAGGCCGCAGAGCCCGTGGCAGGCCCGGCCCGGGGTGCTGTCCACCCACCCTGCCCCGCTTCCGGCCAGTGCAGTCACGTCTCTTCCCCGCGTTGGCCCGGCCGTCAGGGCCACGGACGGACCCCGCACGTGGCGCAGCGCCCCCGTCCCCTGGCCTCCGCCCCATCCTGAGTGGACAAACCCGGCTTCACAGCTCACCTTCCCAGCTGCCACCAATAGCACCCATCCAGGTGGCCTCCAAGGGGGCAAATGACACAATTTTTGTGGCGAGTCACACGGTGTCCCCTAAAGCTCCCCCTGATGCCGTATTGAGGCATGGGGAGGGCAGAGGTCCATGGTCTGAGATAGGTTCCTTCGACACCACCCAGGAGAGTTGGGTGTAAGCCTACGGCTCCTTCTACATCAGCCAATCCAATCTACATCAGGGACCCTGAACCCTGTGAGCCCCTTTTTCCTTCCAGCTTAAGGAAGCAGCCAGCCCTCCAGCAGCTTTTGGGTCCTGGCTGGGCCACCAAGGGTAAATGTCCGGCTGTCCACATGCTGGCAGCATTGCTCTAGCAAATGTCAACATGAGCAGCTGCTGTACGGGGGATTCTCCTCCATTGTGATCAGGGCCTGGGACAAAACGTGACAGGAGAAAGGGAGAGACAGGAGTGCCCTGTGCTCCTGGACAGGGCTGCATGGAAGAAACACAGAGAGGTGTGGTTAGAGAGAAACAGAGACAGAGAGGAAGTACAAGGAGAAAAGTGGAGACCTGGTCCAGGTATGTGGACGGGGCGAGATGGGCCAGGGGAGAGGGGATGTGGGAAGTGGCTCTGAGTGTTGGGGCAGAAAGGGCTGGTATCATGGGCGTCATAGTCTCATGACTCTAAGACTCCAATGTCCCTGGGGCCAAGCTCTGCAGAGGCCATTGCAATTGAAAAGATGGGCATCCGTCACTTCTCCTGGAATTGCGGGGCTCAGCGTTATGTTCTGTCATGGAGAAGGATGTCTTCAGGGAGAGTGTGCTGCTCTTTGGCAGGTAAACTCCAGAGCCCGCCCTGTGGGGAGGTGTCCCGGGGTCATCTGCCTCACTGCCCCAGGCCCTGTGGGATGTCCCCCCTCCCGCCACCAGCTGGCGTTCCTCATGTTCTGAACCCAGGCATGAGGCATTGTGTTGCCCCCAGGTCCGGCAGTCTGGACCTGGCAGAGTTGAACTGCTGATAGTGATAAAAAGGATTTGACAAGAAGGTCCATATTCTCCCTCTGGAACGAGCGGTGTGCATCCAAATCGTGGGTTGCTATCCTCCTGTCCACAACCAATCTGAGGATTCCAGAAGGTAGGTGAACCCTTTAAAACACCATAGTCTTCTCTTACATCCTTCAAAGAATTCCTTTTCCCAGCTTTCTTTTCATTTTGAAGAGATGGCAATGACTAATTGAAGGCATGATGATCCTGTAGGAAATTGACCTACATGACTGATGGACATTATTTCATCCACCCGTATCCCTAAAGCACATTTCATTGGAAATATAAGCCACGGATGCGTGTCGTAAATTCACAACAGATGTGCAGCTGCCTGTAAGTTGCATGCTGACCTTGTCACATATGTGTCATCAGATATTATTAGTGACTTTTCAGATAAGTTCTAAACATCAAGATGGTCATGTTGGAGAATCTGGTATAGACGGAATGTCACAGATTCTAAATTAGGAATGATTTTTCATTTTTAATGTTTCTTTTCCTTTTATGAGAGAGCCCGAGCTGGGGATGGGGGAGAGAGTGGGAGATACTGAATCTGAGGCAGGCTCCAGGCTCTGAGCTGTCAGGATAGAGCCTGACGCGGGGCTCAAACTCATGGGCTGCAAGATCATGACCTAGTGGAAGTCGGACCCTTAACCAAGTAAGCCGCCGAAGCGCCCCAGGAATGATAGTTTATTGGCAAAGAAAGAGAAATTAAAGATAGCATAAAGGATGTCGACTTTTAATTGAAATATTCTTCACACATTTGTTGTATTCGTTTTAGGCATACATTGTAGTCCTTCCATATGTCTATAAATTATGTTGTTCTTAAGCACAAGTGTAGCTATCCTGTGAAAGCATGCCACAGTATTATTACAGGATGGACTCTCTTTCTTTGGCTGTCCCTTGTATCCCTAGGTTCATTCATTCCATAGCTGGAAGCCGGTATCTCTCTCTCAAAGGTGTCCATTCTTTATCTAACCTAAACACTTAGGTGGTCAACACCATGACCTCTTGTTCAGCATGTGTCATTTGGCGGTCTATTTTTCTGGGAACATTGCTTAGAGCATTACAAATGATGTCATTACGTTAATAAATTCGGTTTCATTCTCCACTCACAAGAAAGGAGAAGGAAAAGATTTCTTTGTGTCCCAGGCCCCATCACTAAACCTTTCCCAGTGTGGAGAACAGGCTTAGTTGCCCAGAGCACCTTCGGTCCCTCAGCTGAGCCACCAGGGTCTTCCACATTGCAGGAATTCCCATGGTGGCCAGCAGAGGGAGCTCGAGCACCACACACCCGGAGGGGCGGGTTCCTCTGCCTGGACAGTGATGGCCAGCAGAGGGCGCACCATCGGCTTTTCCGACCCAGGACACCTCCCAGCAGGAAGGGTCCCTGTGGCTCCCAGAGGACACAGGACACAGGACAGAGAGTAGAGCTGCCTTTCCAGCGCGTTCTGGCGCCCACCCCAGGGGAGACCTTGGGAGCTTTGCAGCAACTTGGCATCTCCCGAGTCGCCAGAGAGGAGCTGCCTTGTTGTACTGAGTGCTGAGGAGGGGGCGCTGGGTGGCTTCCCTGGGCAAGCTGGCTGGGCAGCTCCCGTGTTTCATTCCTCCCCTTCCCGGACAGTATTTGAACAAGACATATTCTACTGAAGGACTCATGGATTGCGGGGTCCCACGACATCACCTCATCGATGCAGTCGATGGTTTGTTCCCGATTCAGGCTCGTTTCCGGGAAGAAACCCTGACGGAAATTCCGAGGAACGGGAGCCGCATTCCGTTAGGACGTGAATACATGAAATGCTCCTCTCACGACCTTCTAGAAGAATGAGCTGGGACCCAGTTTCTGCGTCCTGCTGGAACCAGAGACGGAGGTAAGGGCACAAACTGTCCGCCACATCATACATGCTTTTTAAAAATGTCATGGTTATTTTTCCAACCTAGTGAAGTGATTGAAAACTACAGAAAACCTGGTAGGTAGGTGTCATTAACCTTATGTGACCTTTTAATTTAAATTCCATGAGTGAAGACCTAGCGTAATATTAGTTTCAGGTGTCCGATAGAGAGTAACACTTGCACGTGTCACCTGGTGCTCATCCCAGGTGCATTCTTAATCCCCAGCAGCTGTTTCACCCATTCCCCACCTCGCTGTGGAAGCCCGCAGTTTGTTTCCCAGTGAAGAGTCTGTTTGTCACTCCCCCCCCCCCCGTGTTGTTTCATTTCCACGTGTTAGTGAAATAATCTGGTATTTGTCTTTCTCTGACAGGCTTATTTCACCCAGTATAACGTTCTCTCGCTCCATCCACCTCGTGGCAAATGACAAGATTTCCTGTTTTTACGGCTAAATAATATTCCATTCCATACACTACATCTCAACTTATTCATCAGTTGATGGATGGATGCTCGGGAAGTTTCCGTAATTTGGCTGTTGTAGAAAATGCTGCTGCCAACATCAGGGTGCATGTATCCCTTTGAAGGATTATTTTTGTATTCTTTGTGGAAATACCTCGTGGTGAAATTGCTGAATCGTAAGCTAGTTCCTTTTTTTTTTTTTTTTTTTTTTGATGAATCTCCGTGATGTTTTCCAGTGTGGCTGCACCAGTCTGCATTCCTACCCACAGTGCAGAGGGATTCTCTTTCCTCACATCCTTGGCAACACCTGCTGTTTCATCATTCATTGATTTCAGTCATTCTGACGGATGTGATGTGTTATCTCGTTGTACTTTTGAATTGTATTTTCCTGAAGATCAGTAGCGTTGAGCATCTTTTCACATGGCTTTGGCCATGTGTATGTCTTCCTTGGGAAAATGTCCGTTCGTGTCTTCTGCCCATTTTTAACCGGATCTCCTTTTTGGGGTGCTGTATAACTTTATATGTTTTGGACACTAACCCTTTATCAGATGTCGTTTACAAATATTATTCTTGTAGGTGTTTTAGTTTTGTTGACTATCTCCTTGGTGACAGAAGCTTTTTATTTTTACGAAGTCCCATTATTTTTGCTTGTGTTTCCCTCAACTCAGGAGATAGATCTACAAAGACGTTTGTACAGCCAATGTCAAATAAGATACTGCCTGTGTTCATTATCCTCTGGGATTTTTATGGTTTCAGGTTTCACACATAGGTCTTTATCCGTGTTGGATTTACTTTTGTGTATGTTGTAAGAAGATGGTCCGTTGTTGGTCTTGTTTTGTTTCGCAGGTTGCTGTCTAGTTTTTCCAAAACCATATGTTGAGGAGATTGTTTTAAGTGTATGTATTTATTTTTGAGAGACAGAGAGAATGCAGAAGAGGGGCAGAGAGAAATGGGGACTGAGAATCCCACGCATGCTCTGCCCTGCCCTGAGATCATGCCCTGAGCTGAACCCACAATCACACGCTTTGCAGCCACCCACGTGTCCCCAGACTATCTCTTCTTTTCCATTGGATATGCTTTCCTGCTGTGTTGAGAATTAATTGACCATATAGGTGTGAGTTCATTTCTGCGTTTCCGTTCTATTGATCTCTGCATCTGTGTTGTTGTTGTTGATGTTGTTGTTTTTGGCCAGGACCATACTGTTCTGTTCTGTACAGCTTTTTAATATAACCTGACGTCTGGAATTGTGATGCCTCCAGCTTTAGTTTTCTTCTTCAATTTTGTTTTTGCTGTTTGGAGTCTTTGTCGTTCCATACAAATCTTGGGATTACTTGTAGTTCTGTGACAAATGGTTTTGTTAGTGTGATAGGGATTTCATTACATACGCAGATTGTTTTGAGGAGTGTGGACATTTTAACAGTATTTTCTGCTTCCCATCCATGAGGGTGAAGTATGTTTCCTTTTCTTTGTGTCCTCTTCCATTTCTTTCATCAGTGTTTCATAGCCTTTAGAGTATAGGTCTTTCACCTCTTTGGTTAGGTTCATTCTAGGTATCTTGGGGTATTTGGTGCAACTGTCAATGGGATGGATCCCTTACTTTCTCTTTCTGTTAATTCATTCGTCTACAGAAATGCAATCGATTTCTGTACATTGATTTCTGTATATTGTGATTTGTCGAATTCGTATATCGATCCTAGCAATTTTCATTGGAGTCTTTCCTGTTGTGTATAGAGAGCATCATGTCCGTTCCAAACAGCGAAAGTTCTGCTCCTTCCTTGCCAATTTGGATGCCTCGTTTCTTGTTTTGTCTGACTGCTGTGGCTAGGACTTCCTGTACTATGTGGAATAATAGTGGTGAGAGGGGTCATCCCTGTCTTGTCCCTGACCTTGGAGGAAACACTTTCAATGTTTCCCCATTGAGGATGAGACGAGTTGTGGGTTTTTCCTAGATGACCTTTATGATTTGCAGGTACGTTGAGTCTCAATGTACTTTGCTGAGGGTTTTTATCATGAATGGATGTGACATTTTGTCAGATGGTTTTCCTGCATCTGTTGAAAGCATCATATTTTTCTTATCCTTTCTTCCATTACTGTGGTGCATCATGTTGATTGATCTGTGAATGTGGAACCACCCTTGCAGCCCGGGAATATATCCCACTTGATTATGGTAAATGATTCTATTCATGTATTGTTGACTTTAGTTTGAAGGTATTTGAATGAGAATTTCTGCATACATACTCATCAGGCTGTTGGTCTGCAGTTTTATTAAAAATTTTTAACATATTTTTAAATGTTTATTTCCTTCCTTAGATAGAGTACATAAAAGTGAGGGAGGGGCAGAGAGACAGGGAGAGAGAGAATCCTGGCCATGCCCCACACTGTCAATGCACGGGCCAATGTGGGACTCGAACCCACGCGCCGCAAGATAATGTCCTAATCCAAAATTAAGAGTTGGACAGTAAACCTACCGAGCCACGCAGGCGCCCCGGCAGTTTTCGGTTTTGGTGGAGGCTTTATCTGGTGTTGGTATCAGGGTAATGATGGCCTCATAAGATAAATTGGTAAGTTTTCCTTCTTTTGCATTTTTGTAATAATTCGAGGAGAATACATATTACCTCTTCCTTAAATGGATGGTAGAATTCATCAGGGAAGCCCTCTGGCCCTGAACCCTTGTGTTGGGGGAGATTTTTTTTTTTCTTACTGATTTGATTTCTTTCTGTTTTCAGATTTTATGTATCTTCCTGTTTCAGTTTTGGTAGTTTTTGTGTTTCTAGGAATTTGTCCATTTTTGTCAGAGTGTCCAATTTGTGGCATATAGTTGTTCATAATATTACCTTCTAACTGTATTTTTGTAGTGTTGACTGTTGTTTCTCCTTTCTTATTTGTGATTTTCTTTATTTGAGTCCTTTCTCTCTTCTTTGTGAAAACTCTGCCTAGGAGGTTTTCATGTTGATTACCGTTTTCAAGGAACCAGCCCCTGGTTTCATTGATTTGGTCTAGTGTCTTTTGGGTTTGTATATCCCTTATTTCTGCCTTAATCTCTATTATTTCCTTCCTTCTGCTGTTCTTCTCATGTCTTTAGTTGTATGTTAGGAGGGTTTGAGATTTTTCTTGCTGTTTAAGGTAGGCTTATATTGCTATATTCTTCCATCTCAGATCGCTTTTGCCGCATTCCAAAGGTTTATACCAGTGTATTTTCATTTTCATTTGTTTCAGTGTATTTTCTCATTGATTTCCTGTTTGACCCATTCATTTTGTAGCATGTTATTTAACCTCCCTTTATTTGTGGTCTTTCCCCCCGTGTGTGTGTGTGTGTGTGTGTGTGTGTGTGTGTGTATGAGCGTGGTTAACTTCAAGTTTCCTAGCTTTGTGGTCAGAGAAGATGCTTGGTCTGAGCTCTGTCTGGGTACCTGTTGAGGTCTGATTTGTGACGTAGAATGTGATCATTTCTGGAGAATGCCCCATGGGCGCTTGAAAAGAATATGTACTCTGCCATTTTAGTATGGAGTGTTCTGAATACATCTGTTGAACGCATCTGGTCCAGTGTGTCATTCAAAGCCATTGTTTCCTTGTTGATTTTCTGTTTACAGGTTCTGTCCATTGATGTGACTGATGTGTTAAAGTCCTCTTTTATCGTTATATTATTATCAATTCCTTTATGGTTTTGTTAAGTGTTTTATATGTTGGTGATTGCATATTGGGCGCATCAAAATTTACAACCATGGGATCTTCTTGTGTGGCTGTCCCCTTTAGTATGAGATAGTGTCTATCTTCATCTCGTTACAGCTTTCTTTATTTTTCTAATATAAGTCTCAGTTGACATATAGCACATTCTCTGTTTCGGGAGTAGAATCCAGTGATTCATCCCTTACATACGACACCCAGCACTCGTGACAACAAGTGCTCTCCTTAATACTCGTCCGCCATCTAGCCCAGCGCCGACACATCTTCCTCTATCAACCCTCACTCTTCTTCTCTACGGTTAAGACACTCATGTGGTTTGTCACCACTCTTCTCTTTTCCTGCCCCCTTCCCATGTTTTCATCTGTTTTGTTTCTTCAATTCCACACGAGTGAAATCATATACGTGTCTTTCACTGAGTGACATATTCCACTTGGCATAATACATTCTAGGTCCATCCACATCGTGGCAAGTGGCAGGATTTCATTCTTTTTGAAGCTGAGTTACATTTCATTGTATATACGTATGTATATCTGTATGTATATATGAGCATACACGTGAGTACATATGCGTATACATGCACACACACACACACACACACATACACCCCACAAGTTCTTTATACCTTCATCAGTTGATGGATACTTGGGCTTTCTCCATAGTATGGCTACTGTTGATAATACTGCTATAAATATTGGGTGCATGCAATTTTACTACTAGGTATTGACCCAAAGGGTACCAAACTACACTCTTGATTTTAAAGTTTATTTTGCCTAATACAAGTATTGCTACTGGCTTTCTTTTGACCTTGTTGTCATGACAAATGTTTTTTCATTCCCTCCTTTTAAATCTGCAGGTGACATAGCTCCAAATAAGGCTTTGTAGGCAGCATCTAGATAGGCCTTGTTTTTTGTTTGTTTGTTTGTTTTTGTTTGTTTCTTTTTTTTTTTTTTTTGTCCATTCTGACACCCTATCCTTGTCTTTTGATTGGAGCGTGTAGTCGATTTATATTCAGAGTAATTACTGATAGGTATATATTTAGTGACATTCTACTAGTTGTTTTGCCATTGTTTCTTGATGTTTTCTCTCATCCTTTCTTGTCTGTAACACTTTGGTCTTTCGTTTCCACTCCAAGAGTCTGATTTAAATATTCTCTTCTTTTGACTGGTAGTACATTTCTTTACTTATTTCTATATTTCTTCTTTGTTAAAATTGAAGCCCAAGTTAGTTACCTTATAGTGGAATACAATTTCAGGATTAGAATTTAGTGATCCATCAATGACAGAATATATCCAGTACTCATCCCAAGTGCTCCCCACCCCCCCGAGTGCCCATCACCTATTTAGCCCATACCCCTATTCAGAAACCTTCCTGGAGTCCTGAGCTTCTTCCCTCTATTTGACAGTCTCTTATCATTTAACTCCCTCTCTGTTTGTATCTTATTTTTGCTTTCCTTTCACTATGTTCATCAGTGTATTAAATTCCACACATGAGAGAAATCATATGATGCGTGTCTTTCTCTGACATATTATGGTTAGCATAATAAAGTCTGGTTCCATCCACCGTGTTGCAAATAGCAAGATTCCCCTCTTTTTGATCTCCGAGTAATATTCCACTGCATGAATGTACCACATCTTCTTTATCCATTCATCTGTCAATGGTCATTTGGGCTCTTTGCATAATTTAGCTATGGTTGATAATGCTGCTGTAAACATTGGAGTGCATGTGCCAGTTCGAGTCAGCGTTAGTGTATCCTTTGGATAAATGCCTCTTAGTGCAGTTGCCGGGGCGTAGTGTAGTTCTCTTACTGTTGTTTGTAACGAATCTCCATACTCTTTTCCAGAATGGCTACACCACTTTGCACTCCCACCAGCATTGCAAAAGCGTTCCCTTTCTCTGCATCCTTGCCAACACCTGTCGTTTCCTGAGATGTTAATTTTAGCCATTCTGATAGATGTGAGGGGATATCCCATTGTGGTTTTGATTTGTATTTCACTTATGACGAATGAGGTTGAGCATCTTTTCGCGTATGACCGATCTGGATGTCATCTTTGTTAAAGTGTCTCTTCATGTCTTTTGCCCATTTCTTCACGGGGTTATTTGGTTTTTGGGTGTTGAGTGTGATATGTTCTTTATAGATTTTGGCTAGTAACCCTTTATCTGATCGGTCACCTGCAAATATCTTCTCCCATTCCATTCAGTTTCCTTTTAGTTTTGTTGATTGTGTCCTCTGCTGTGCAGAAGCTTTTTATCCTGAGGTCTCAATAGTTCCTTTTTGTTTTTATCGCCCTTGTTTCTGGAGTCTTGACAAGCAATATGTTGCTGCAGTCAGGATCAAAGAGGTAGGTTGCCCTTTTTCTCCTCTAGGATTTTGATGGTCTCCTGTCTTACACTTAGATCTTTCATCCCTTTTGAGGTGTGTGTGTGTGTGAGAGAGAGAGAGTCAGAGAGAGAGAGAGAGAGAGAAACAGAGAGAGACCCAGAGGTTTAAGAACATAGTCCAGGTTCATTCTTCCCACTGTCCATTTTTCCCAGTACCATGTGCTGAAGAGACTCTTTTTTTCCTTTGGAAATTCTTTCCTGTTTGGTCAAAGATGACTCGGCCATCATTTTGAGGGTCCATTTCTGGGTTCCCTATTCTGTTCCTTTGATCTATGTGTCTGTTTTTGTGCCCGTCCCATACTGTCTTGATGATTGCGGCTTTCTGATGCACCGTAAAGTCCAGAATTGTAATGTCTCCAGGTTTGTTTTTTTCTTTTTCAACATTACTTTGGCTCTTTGGGGTCTTTTCTGGTTCCATACAAATTTTAGGATTGTTTGTTCTAGCTCTGGAAGAATGCTGGTGTTATTTTGATAGGAATTACATGGAATTTGTCCATTGCTTTGGGTAGTATTGACATTTTAACAATATTTGTTCTTCTAGTCCATGAGCATGGGATGTCTTTCCATTTCTTTGTGTCTTCTTCACCTTCTTTCATAGATGTTCTATGGTTTGTTCTTTTAACTTTTTTAATGTTTATTTGTTTTCAAGAGAGTGAGCGAGCGAGCAAGAGCCCGTGAGCAGGGAGAGAGAGGGAGACACAGAATCTGAAGCAGGCTCCAGGCTCCAAGCTGTCAGCACAGAGCCCGTCACAGGACTCAAACCCACAAATGCGGGATCATGTCCTGAACCGAAGTCGGCACTTAACCGACTGAGCCACCCAGGCGCCCCTCTATTGTTTTGATGTACTGATCTTTTACCTCTTTGGTTAGATTTATCCCTGGGTATTTTATGCTTTTCAGTGTGGTTGTAAATGAGATCAATTCCTTAATTTTCTTTCTGTTGATTCATTATTGGTGTATAGAAATGCAATCAGCTTCTGTATATTGATTTTATATTCTGAGACTTTCCTGAATTCCTGTATCAGTCCTAGAAGTTTTTTGGTGGAGTCGTTTGGATTTTCCACGGAGAGCATCATATCTGTGAGGAGGGAAAGTTTGACCCCTCCTCGCCAACTTGGACACCTTGTATTTCTTTTTGTTGTCTGATTGCTGAGGCCAGGACTTCCAACAGAATGGTGAATAACAGTGCTGAGAACGGACATCCCTGTCGTGTTCCTGACCTTAGGGGGAAAGCTCTCAGTTTTTCCCCATTGAAGATGTTATTAGCTGTGGGACTTTCGTATCTGGACATTCTCACATTGAGGCACGATCCTTGTATCCCTCCTTTCATGAGGGTTTTTTTTTTTTTCCATCAAGAAAGAATGCTGTTGCATTTTGTCAAATGTTTATTCTGCATCTATTGAGAGGATCATGACCTCTTGGTCGTGGGATTCTCTCTTTCCCTCTTGTCCTGCCCTCCCTTGCATGTTCTCTCTCTCTCTCTCTCTCTCTCTCTCAAAATTAATAAACTTAAAAAAATTAGGGGCATGGAATACCTTATTTAGGCAAGACTGCCTCTCTGAGGAGAATGGCAAGGATCTGTGAGCTATATTTCCAGCACTGGCTAGGAAATTCTTTGCTGACTGGTTAAAGGTTACATTCCTACAGGAATGAGATTAGGTTTAGTGACATGGGACCTTAGCATAAGTAACTCCATGGTGGGCCTGTGATTTTTCTTAACATTCCAAAGCCAAATTTTACGTATACATTTTTTATTACATGTATGGCCCTCAATGATATTTTAGCCATCTACTGCCGGCCCGATGATCATGTCCTGTGGCACTGTAACTATCCCCTGATCATAGAGGAAGATCAACTCTGTGGCTCTAAGATCTTTGTGGCTCTAAGTTACTTTGATCTATGTTACTAAGATCTTTGTGAGTCTAGGTTACGGTTGGCCTTTCGATGTCTTTCACCCAGGGACCGACCCCCAGCGAGGTTGCTGAGCCATCATTTAGGCACAGAAGCACCCTTTCCAAGTCACCTCTCCCTAAAGCGTTGTCTTTCCTCTGGTACTTCCGGGACCTACCCTTTGGCAGGTCACATATCCTCATGCAAACCTGTCAAAGTGGACCAGAAAAAGCTGCTCGCCTGTGACTGCCACTTCATGGTCACATCTTATCCTTCTGAAATCCCTCAAATTCCCTATCGTTCTTCCAGTCTTTGAATATCTCTTTGATTTGGAAACATTTGATTCTCTTGTATTCCTGATAAAAAAATATGTGTGAAAATATTAAACCAAGGATTCTTTACAATCAGTGAGCCAGTCACAATGATTCATCTGGCCGTGTGAACGTTTTTAGTTTTGACAGTGTTCA
The DNA here is from genome assembly GCF_018350155.1 of Leopardus geoffroyi. Lineage (NCBI taxonomy): Eukaryota > Metazoa > Chordata > Mammalia > Carnivora > Felidae > Leopardus > Leopardus geoffroyi. Next base: position 40,940,836 of record NC_059340.1, on the reverse strand, counting down.
GGCATGAAGTGAAGTATATCCTGTAAAATCTGAGTATCATTCATTATCTAGGATAACCACCTTTATGGAAAGCCTTTCAATGACATGCTCGTTCAAGATCAGAAGAACACTTAATTTACATACCACATAATAGAGTGGTATATACATACGTTATTATCTTAAAGTATGTAAAGTAGATGTTTCTATGAAGTGTTTATCATGCATTTAGTTTTCTCTACCGTGAATGCTATTATTTCAATTAAACAATACTAAGAACAACAAGAATAGGTACATGGCCATCGCTAGTAACTAATATTAGAACTAGTCATATAATATCACGTGTCGCAAACATAAAACCATGATTACTAATAATCTTTTCATTCGTGATGGGTTTCTAGTTACCAGAAAAAATGGAGAAGATATTATTGAGTCTCTACATACAACAGACTGTTTTCTGACTATGGACGTCATATGAGTTGGTACATGATCGCAATCACTATCCCGAAGAGATATGATAGTATTAACTAAAGTTTATATTTGTATTCAGATTGCTTCGGGTTTAACTTCTGTCCCAGACTCATCCCAGCTGGCCATGACAGTCATCCTGTCTCCTTAGGCTCCACTTGGCCATGACAATTTTTAGATTTTTCCATATTTTACATAATCTGCAAAGTTTTGAGGGTACGTTTGTAGGATGTATTTTGTGGAATGATCCCTGGTTGGGATATATCTAACGTTTGTTCAAATGCTTAGGCCAGAGTTACCGTGTTTTGGAGCAGAAGATCCAGAGGCATAGTTCCATCCATAATTACCACTTCACATAAAGGTTGTTCACTCTGAAGATTGGGGTCTTTTGTGGTTCCATACACATTTTAGGACTGTTCTAGTTCTGTGAAAAATGTTGTTGGTATTTTGATGGAAATTGCATTAATTGTGTCCATTGCTTTGGGAAGTAGACACATTTTCACTATAGTTGTACTTCCGACCCATGAGTATGGAATGTCCTTCCATGTCTTTGTGTCATCTTGAATTTTATCACTGTTTTATACTTTTTAGAGTATAGATCACTCACCACTTTGGTTAGATTTATTCATAGGCATCTTATTATTTGGTGCACAAGTGTAAATAGGACTGTTTTCTTAATTTCTATTTCTACTGCTTCAGTATTGTTTTCTCCAAATACCACAGATTTCTGCACAGTGATTTTTATCCTGTGACATTGCTGAATTCATTTATCAGTTCTAGCAGTTATTGGGTGGACTCTTTAGGGTTTTCTATATAGTGTCATGTAAGCTGCAAAGTGTGAAAGTTTCACTTCCTCCAGATTTGGAGTTGTTTTATATTTTATTTTATTTTATTTTATTTTATTTTATTTTATTTTATTTTATTTATTTTATTTTATTTTATTTTATTTTATTTTATTCTATTCTATTCTATTCTATTCTATCCCACCGAATTGTGGGATACATTTACACTTGTTATATCTTCTTTTTGGGTTGTAGCCTTTACTGTTATACAGTGTCCTCCTCTGTCTCTTGTTATGTACTTTTTTTAAGTGTATTTTTTTCTGATATAAGTGTTGCTACTCCAGGTTTCATTTGACATTAATGTGTGCAATGTTTCTCTGTCCTCTCACTATCATTCTTGAGGTGTAGAGTGGGTCACTTATAGGCATACAAATCGGTTTTGTTTTTTCATCCATGCTTACACCCTGCGTCTCTAGATTGGAGCATTCACTCCATTTACCTTCAAAGTAATGATCGATACGTACGTACGTATTGCCATTTTATTGCCTGGTTGGCTGTGGTTTCTAATGATTTTCTCTGATCCTTTCTTGCCTTTCTTTCATGTTTTGCTTCTTTTCTTTAGTGATATAGTTTGATTTCCTTAACTCTGTTCTTAGCATATTTATGATTGGTTTTAGCATATGGTCACTGTCAGGTGTTTATATAACCTCTTCTGCATTTAGCAGTTCGTATTAAGTTGATGGCCATTTACCTTCACACCCATTATTTTCTCCTCCCTAGGTTTTTGGTAGACGTTATTACAATTCAAATTCATTTCTCTGAGATCCTTAACTGATTTGTTTTGCAGCCCTGTGGGCTGGTTCTGGCATGAGTCCCCAGATGCCCCCTCTTAGCGAATGCCCGTTCAGAAACCCCTGCCCCTGGCCATACACCCCTGCTTGTCCCTGCCTTACTCAGGACAGGGTCTCCATTCCCCTGTTGCAACGTCCAACTCTCGATTCAGCTCGGGTCACGGTCTCGCGGTTAGTGGGATGGAGCCCCTCGTCGGCCTCTGCGCGTCGGCCTCTGGGGAGCCTGCTTGGGATTCTCTCTCTCTTTCTGTCTCTCTGCCCCGCCCCTTCGTGCTGTCTCTTTGTCTCCCTCAAAATGAATACAGAAACAGTAAAAGTTTTTAAAGAAGACGTAATACAACCACGTTATGGGGAAAAGACCCAACAGACCCTCAAGTTTTAACGTCCTTTTCATTATTTTCTATCTTTAAGTAGGCTCCACGCCCAACGTGGGGCTCGAACTCAGGCCCCTGAGGTTAAGAGTCGCACCCCCCACTGACTGAGCCAGCCGGGGGCCCCGAGACCCTTAATTTTTGAAGGTCTTCTAGCAAACAGCGTTCTTCTGCTGTGTCGGCTCGAGACCCGCACCCGTCTCGTTTCTGGCCGCGCTCAGAACCCCCTGCGCTGCCCAGGGGGTGTCTCCTCTGGTGGCCCGGTGCCTCTTCGTCAGAGTTCTGGCCTTCTTCTCCTCCTTGGGAGATTTTCAGCCAGATACGTCAACACTTTGTTGTTAAGAGTTGCCGCAAGCTGTTTTGTGTGCTTTTTGAAAGGACGGGCCTACGCCGGCGGACTCTATCTTGTTCTGTGTCCTTCACCCTGACCACGCCTCCTCCCCTTGAGTAACCACCACCCCCCCTCCCCTGCCTAACAGGACTCAGAACCTTCCCCAGCCAATCGGCTGAGGCCACAGCCATTACCTCGCCAACTGCCCCTAGGCCCCAGTAAAACCTTTGTCCTTTTGAAACTCGCTCTTTCCCGGTATCTCACTCATCGGTAGGGGATTGAGCTCGAGCTAGCTCGAATAAAGGCTCTTTTGCTTTTACAACGGAGTCAGCTCCCTGGCGGTCTTTGGGGATCACGAATTCTGGGCATAACATTTGGGGGCTCGTCCGGGATCCCCAAGACCCCCGAGGGACCCCTGATCCGGAGAGCCTGGCTGGCCACGGTTAGTGTCTGTCTGTTTGTTCTGTCTTTTCTGTGTGAGCTCATTTCTGGAATTCTGGTAGTGCCCGACGCGGTCTAAGTGGATGCACCAGAGGACCACGGGCCGGGAGTTTTGGAAGACGTTCCGATTCTCCCTTCTGGAGGGATGTGGAATCCCCTCATCTGTTTTGGGGGGACGTGCAATCCCCTCAAAGGTCTGAGACGAGGCGGGTCTCTCCCGCTGGTCGGCGTGAGGCCGTCATCTAGCTCTCGGTTTTGGAGGGACGTGGAGTCCCCTCAAAGGTCTAAGCTAGCTTTCAGTTTTGCTTCCATGGAGTTGGAAGACTTTCTAAGGGCCCTCTGTTTGTCTGCTTCTGTGTTTCTCTGTTTTGTTCTGTGGACATACTGGATGGACCTTATGGGACAAACTCAGACTACCCGTCTACCCACCCTCTTGGCTTAAGCCCTTCCTAGCCCCACGTGGGACGATTGCCAGCAGCTTTTGCAGGTCCTGTTCACGACTGAAGAAAGAGAAAGAATCTTCAAAGAGGCCCGAAAACTAGTTCCGGGCACAGACGGGAATCCCACCACCAACCAGGCTCAGATAGATGCCTCCTTCCCCCCCTTAACTCGGCCCTAGTGGGATTTCAACATGGCAGAAGGTAAGGAGAGGCTCCGGGTCTACCCCCAGACTCTAATGGGGGGTCTCCGAATGGCTGCTAGAAAGCCAACCAATTTGGCCAAAGTAGGAAATGTGCAACAGGGAAAAGATGAATCTCCGGCTGCCTTTTTAGAACGGATCATGGAGGCATTCCGTACCTATACCCCCATGGATCCAGAGGCTCCGGAAAGCAAGGCAGCTGTTATCATGGCCTTTGTAAACCAATCGACCATAGACATTAGGAGAAAATTACAGAAAATAGATAGAGTAGGAGAAAAAGTCTGCAGGACTTACTGGTGGTAGCCGAAAAGGTATATAACAACTGGGAGCCTCCAGAGGACAAGCAGGCTCGCGCCATGGCGGCTGCCAGCAGGAAGCAGACTCGAGACCTGGCCAGAATACTACTAGCTACCACTGCCGACTCCCCCGAGGAACGAGACCGCCGTCTCCGGCAGCTGGCAGACGACGCAAGAAAAGGTAAAGGAACCACCAAGGAGGGGGAAGCAGAGGCTGCAGAAGGATCAGTGCGCATACTGCAAGGAGATAGGGCATTGGGCCCGAGATTGTCCGAAAAGGGCCGGCGGGAAGGGAGGCAAGACTGATCGAGTAAACGTCCTAGAGCTAGATGAACTGAGTGATTAGGGGAGTCGGGGTTCGGACCCTCTCCCCGAACCCAGGGTAACTCTTAAAGTGGAGGGGACCCCTGTTGACTTCCTTGTCGACACCGGAGCACAACATTCGGTCCTCCGCACCCCACAAGGAAAACTAGCCAGCAAGAAGTCCTGGGTACAAGGGGCAACTGTATGAGCCAGTATTCATGGACTACCCAAAGAACAGTAGATTTGGGAACGGGCCAGGTATCCCACTCCTTTATGGTAATACCAGAATGCCCCTACCCGCTGTTAGGACAGGACTACTGACCAAGATTGGAGCTCAGATAACTTTCAGACAAGGGGGGCCTCAGGTCACCGATGGCAAGGGCCACCCCCATCCAGGTCCTGACCATGAAACTGGAGGATGAATACCGCCTCCACCAGGAGGCGCTCCCGAGAGAGGATAATATAGACAGATGGCATCAAGGATTCCCCTCGGTTTAGGCAGAGATGGGGGGATAGGACTAGTCGCTCACAGGACCCCGGTCCTGGTAGAGCTCAAGCCAGGAGAGAGTCCGGTAAGGATCAAACAATACCCCATGTCTCAGGAGGCCCGGAAGGGGCTCTAGCCACACATCTGGAGACTACGAAGCCTAGGGGTACTAGTTCCTTGCCAGTCTCCCTGGAACACCCCCCTACTGCCGGTCAAAAAGCCTCACACAAATGACTACTGACCGGTACAAGAACTCCGGGAAGTAAATAAGAGGGTCAGGGACATACACCCAACTGTTCCCAACCCATATACTCTCTTGAGCTCCTGGGCGCCCTCCAGGGTCTGGTATACTGTGCTAGATGGAAAGGATGCCTTCTTCAGTCTGCCGCTGGCACCCCAGAGCCAACCCTTGTTCGCCTTCGAGTGGCATGATCCGGAGGAGGGCTACAGTGGGCAACTCACCTGGACACGGCTACCTCAGGGATTCAAAACTTCGCCCACCATCTTCGACGAGGCACTACACGAGGACCTGGGTGAGTACAGAAGGGAGCACCCTGGCCACACCCTCCTACAGTACGTAGATGACACCCTGATTGCTGCCGACACAGCCAAAGACTGTGAGCGAGGGACCCAGGACCTGCTGGCTACCCTGGGGTCTTAGGGTATCGGGCGTCCACGAAGAAGGCTCAGATATGCAGCGAGAGGGTTTTGCTGAGATCGCCAGGCCCCTATATGAAGCTACCAAAGAGGGGAAAACATTTAAATGGGCTGAAAAAGAAGAAACTGCCTTTAATCAGTGAAAAAGGCCCTCCTAAGTGCCCCAGCCCTGGGCCTACCAGACATTACGAAGCCCTTCCTCCTCTTTGTAGACGAATATAAGGGAATAGCAAAAGGGGTTCTAACTCAAGCCTTAGGCCCTTGGAACCACCCGGTGGCTTACCTGTCCACGAAACTAGACCCAGTGGCTGCCGGCTGGCCGCCATGCCTAGGAATTATTGCGGCGACAGCACTCCTAGTCAAGGACACAGACAAACTGACCCTAGGACAGGAGATCTCTCCTTGAGAGGGCTCCAAAGGGCGCACGAGGACATTTGGCCGCGCCTCCGTGCCATCCAAGAGGCTGGCCCGACCCCGACACCTCATCAGTACAGGCTGGGAGCCTGGGTCTACATTAAGAGGCACCACCGAGAGACCCTCGAGCCGCGCTGGAAAGGACCCTACATCGGGGTGCTGACAACCCCCACCGCTCTCAAAGTAGACGGCATCGCGACCTTGGTCCATCACACCCACGTTCGGCCAGCGGACCCCTCCTCAACCCAGAAGGACTTTGTCATGCGATGAGCCGTCAATCGGGACCCACACAACCCGCTCAAGCTCACCCACCGAATATTCGTAACTCTATTAACTCTGTATGTCATTGCTCATGCTGCTGGGAGTCCCCACGCCCCCAACACATCACCTGGCAGCTCATAGACACCAGCTCGGGGACAGTACTTAATCAGACCTCCCAGAGCCACCCCAAGGACACTTGCTTCCCAGAACTTTGCATAAACCTCCAAACCCTGTTCCCCTTGTCACCATAAATGCAGCCGGTCCCATGATTGGGTCCCTAAGCTACATGACAAGGGGGGAATGAAAGGGCGGGCCTACGCCAGCCTAGTCCATCTTGTTCTGTGTCCTTCACCTTGACCACGCCTCCTCCCCTTGAGTAACGTCCGGCTCACCTGCCTAACAGGACTCGGACCCTTCCCCAGCCAACCGGCTGAGGACACAGCCATTACCTCACCAAGGGCCCCTAGGCCCCAGTAAAACCTTTGTCCTTTTGAAAGTCACTCTCTCTCCCCGGTATCTCACTCATCGGTAAGGGATTGAGCTCGAGCTAGCTCGAAAAAAGGCTCTTTGCTTTTACATCGGACTCGGCTCCCTGGTGGTCTTTGGGGATCACGAATTCTGGGCATAACATTTCACAGTCGGAGGTGTTTGTGCGTGTAGACTGAACATTTCTCGGTTGTTCACACACGTGCGCTCTACTCCTTCTAGAACTGACCTCACATCGAGGGGGGCTGTGGAAGAACCGAGGCGGGACCTTCCCCTGGTGAGCGTCGAGCCCTCAGGGAAGGGGCCCAGCGAGGGCGGGGTCCAGAGGGGCATCGGGGGACCGGGCCCCGGCTCTGCCCATCAGACCCCCTCCGCTGCCATGTGACGTGAGACCTCGGCACAGGGGGGCAGGGAGGCTGCACCTTCTTCTGAATCCTGAAGTTATTTTTATGACAAGTATAGTACCCGCCCCCTGGAAACTCTTGGCGGATATGGACATGTCAAGATAAAAAAAAGAAAAAACCAAGAAATCCGTCCTCCTTCCCTCATCCCACCCAGGGTTTGTCACTGTCCGTTGTTGGGGTGATGAGTTCTAGAACTTTCTGAGGCCTGGGTAGGCCTCGGGCCGGATGAGGTGTGGAAGGAGGCGCGTCTTGCAAGGAAAGGCTCCGAGGGGACAGGGTGAGGGCGGAAAGACAGGACTAGGCTCCTTCACACCCAGAGCTGCACATCAGAGATGAAGGGCACCTCGGGCAGGGCAGGGGCGGGGAGTTCCCGTGTGCCTGGAAACCAAACCCACACAGCCGAGACCAGGAAAGGTCGGGGCCGAGGGCAGCCAGAGCCGAGTCAGCGGCTAGTGTGGGGGTGGGGGCAAGGAGGAGGGGTCCCCCTGCGGAGGCCACCACGTGGGCCCGCGTGACCCATGTCCCCTGGGCAACCAGAGACCCCAGCAGGCTGGGAGGGCATCCCCGGGGCCAGAGAAGGAAGGCACCCAGGGACAGGACCCCCCCTCCCTGTGTCTCAGGTTTGCTCTCCTGTCAAATAGGGGGCAGAAACGGCACAGTGTCCAGAGACATTGGGGGGGGCACAGGTGGCCCTCAGAGTTTCTGTCTCAAGCCGGGGCCGGGTGCAGACAAGTCCAGCCCCTCCCAGGGCCCCTAATCGGCTCTGTCATCGGGCCCTGGCCACACGACGGACGGTTAGGAAGCGCCTGCTCTGAGCTGGGCAGCTGGGGGCTGTGCCCATCTGATCTGCGGTGAAGACCACGGGACCCTGAGATGGGCGCGGGGGCAGGGACGTGGGCAGTGTGGGCTGGCACAGTCGCCTGTCACGAGGGCCTGACTGTCTCCTGGCTCACTCTGGGCCTCGAGCTGGGACCCTCCGGGGCGGCCCCGAAGACCCGACTCCTGGAGGACAGAGGAGACGAGCCAGTGTGCCCCCCGGGAACCGGGGAGGGCTTCCTGGAGGTGGGGGACACCCATCCCCACCCCTGTCCGGGTGACGGGGATAAACAAACGTGGGTCTACAGACAGGCCACCTGGGGCCGCCCTGGTCCTGCTGTGGCCTGTGCGGCCCAGAGCTGGCCACTTAGTGCCAGGGGGCAGCATCCACGGGGCACAAGTGGTGGGGACAGCCATAGCTGCAGGTGCCCAGAAGGAGCAGGTGGGGCCTGCCACGGAGCCTGCCCCTCAGCTCCTCCCTCCTCCCCCCTCCCGCCTGCACAGCAGGTGAATGGGCCCTCCCTGCCCCACCCTGGCCCGGCACATGGGCTCAGGGCACCCCCTAACCCTGCAGCGCGCACACATCATGGCCCTGGGGCACCGTGGCCTCCTGCTTCACCCGGCTGTGCCTCGTGGGAGACCCAGCGTGCGGTGGGGGGAGGGGAGGGGGTATCTGCATATCCTGGGAGACTCCCCAAGTGTGGCCGGGCCGCCCGCTCTGGGGCAGCCCAGGAAAGCACACCCATGTTTTGGCCTCCTCCTGCCCCCCTCGAATACTATGGCATCGTCACCCCCTTTGCTCCCCGGGGTCTGAGCGTCAGCTCTATCTATCGAGACAACTCCCGGCTTCCTTTCTCAGCCTCCAGCCCCTCCCCCGGCTGCCTACGGGGCATTTCTCCCCGGCTGCTGCCCAGCACCTGGAGCTCATACCCAACCAGGGGCTCCCAACCTGGAGCTCATACCCCAACTCCCCCAGGGGAGCCAGCGAAGACCCTCACCTGAAGGTACCCAGATGGGCAAGCACGTCCCTAAAGGGGAGGACATATTGGCATCATGTCCAGGTCACTTTAGCGTGGCAACTGGTTAATTCCCAGAACAGACCTTGCCTTACGAGGGAAGTGGGATGGACAGATGGGTGGTTGGAAGGATGGGGGGATGGAAGGAGGGACGGATGCAAGGTTGGGACCATGGTGGCCTCTGGTGCAGGACAGAGCTGGGGGCTGTGGCCGCAGAGTGGAGCCAACCCTGAGATCCTCACTCTCCCTTGCCAAGCCAGGTAGGACACCAGCCCCAGCGCGGCCCCCTGTACCTCGGGGCTGGCCGACACGCTCCCACGGAGGGCCCACTCCACAAAGACTGACCACACTCTGGTCATTCCTCAAGCTCTTTAATTTGACACACAGCACAGCGAGGCACCCTGGGCCCCAGGGACTTCCCGCCCGCCCCCTGGCATCTTCTTGCAGCTTCCCCCAGCAGTCAGGGAAGTCCCGGACACTGAGGAGGCCAGAAGCGAAGGCGGAGCCCAGGCCGGGGACGGGGGCGCAGAGGCCGAAGCAGCAGGCTCTGGGGGGAGGAAGGCGTCTCCTCCGGGCCCAGCCGGGCGGACGGCCAGCAGGCCCTGGTCAGACGCCCCTCCCGATGTGCCGCGTGATCCAGGGCACGTACGTCTGGACGCGAGCGTAGACCCCGGGACGGTTTCTCAGGGCACAGCTTTCGCCCCAGCTGACCACTCCCACCAAGTGCCAAGCACCCGTCATCTTGCACACCAGAGGGCCTCCGGAGTCGCCCTGAGGAAGGAGAGAGAGCACTGAGCCCCGGCTGGCCTCCAGCGCGGGGTGGGGGCCGGGATGGGCCGGGACTCACCTGGCAGGAGTCCCGGCCCTCGGTCCCCGCACACAGCATGTCGTCCTGGATGATCTTCCTGCCCTCGAAGCGGTGCCTGGTGGTGTTGTGGTACTGCTGGTCACAGACGGCGTTCTCCACCATGGTCACCGCCACCTCCTGCAGGCGGTAGGGCGGAGGCAGCAACTCTGGGGGAGAGACGTGACCGGAGGCTGGAGCGTGACCCCCGCTGTCGGCCGCGAGCCTGCGTTCCCGCCCAGATCGCTACCGTGGGGACCTCAGCGTGCAGGGTTCCCATCTCCCTCTAAATTCCTAACACCCGGAAGGTGGATTCTGCCTTTAGTTGGAAGGACCGGGAAGAAAATGGGGGGGGGGGGGTTGAGGGTTTCTGCCCGCCCCCCAATATCTTCCTATAAGTTGAAAAAAAACTAAGAATATGAATTTCCTCGTCACAGTGTTGGGTCCCGAGCTCAGTTCTGCTTCAGGGACCCTCCAGCCTCTGGGGTCGGATCTCCTGGTTGGGGCACACACGGGGTGGGGGGGGGGAGGGTGTCGGAAGGCGATTCCTTTCCAGAACCTGCAGCCGCCCACCCGCCAGGACTTCTCCGTGTGGCCAGGTCGGGAAATGCCTCGCGCGGCCCCGAACCCCTCCCAAACCCCACCCCGTACACACCGTGCACCATGACGGTGCCCCAGCCGGTCACCCAGCACTCGTCCTCTGGGGTGACTTCAAGCAGGGCCGACGGGAGCTTGACAGGCCTGACGTTAGCCGTGTATTTCACAGAGTGTGACAGCTGGAGCAGGGCCACGTCCGCACCCAGTTGGGGGTTGATGTAGTCGGGGTGGACGATGACGCGGGTCACATTCAGCAGCGTCCTCCCCCCGTAGAGGTACACGTCCCCGGCATGGATGCGGTAGGCTGCCGGGTCGGCGTCCTTCCTGGGGTCGCAAAGAAGCCACGGAGGCGGGTCCTTCGAGGGCGGCCCCCTCCGCCCCGCCTGGAGCCCGGATTCCCACACCTCCTGATTCGCCCAGAGCTGGACGGCAGCGAGCGGGACTCACCGGATGAGGCAGTGGGCGGCGGTCAGCACCCACTGGGGGTGGATGAGGGAGCCCCCGCAGATGTGCACCCAGGAGGCCCAGTCATAATCGTAGATTTTCAGGCTGACCTGCCACGGCCACTTCCCCTGGGGGGCATTGTGGCCCCCGACGATGCCCACCAGCTCGTTTTCAGGGAGGGAGGCTGGGAAGCAACATGAGGGGGGAGGGAGGCCGGGCCTCGGGGCCCAGGGCCGAGCCCCGTCCCCACCTAGGCCTCCCCCGAGGGCACGGACAGGCAGCCCCAAGGCCCCCCAGCGACTGGAACTGGAGACAAGGTTACAGGAGCCTCTGGGAAGGGAGGACCCCCGTGGGGTCAGGACTCACCTGGGCTCCCCGCGACGCAGGTCCCCGAGAAGAAGGGGGTCAGAAGCAACAGCCACAGCATCTGCAAAGAGAGAGGGCACGGAGGGACAGCTCAGGGCCGGAGGGGGCCAGGGGCCTCTGCAGCTGTGTGAGAGGGGACAGCGCCCCTACCTTGCCAGGCTCCACGGGTCTCTGCTCTGGGGGCCCCCGAGGTCCTTTATCCATTGGCCACAGGAAGTGGGTGGGTGGCTTGGGCAGCGTTCCATTGGGGGGTGGGGGTGGAGGATGGGGAAGAAAGGCAGCCGGGTGTCAGGCAGAGTGTGTGCAGGGGGGTTGGGAGCCGGTTCCCATCACACACCCGGGAGGCCAGACTGCCATCCTGGCCGCCCACCCCCGGCTGACTGCGCTTCTCACGACACGTCTGAGCACCAGAGGCCGCAGAGCCCGTGGCAGGCCCGGCCCGGGGTGCTGTCCACCCACCCTGCCCCGCTTCCGGCCAGTGCAGTCACGTCTCTTCCCCGCGTTGGCCCGGCCGTCAGGGCCACGGACGGACCCCCGCACATGGCGCAGTGCCCCCGTCCCCAGGCCTCCGCCCCATCCTGAGTGGACAAACCCGGCTTCACAGCTCACCTTCCCAGCTGCCACCAATAGCACCCATCCAGGTGGCCTCCAAGGGGGCAAATGACGCAATTTCTGTGGCGAGTCACACGGTGTCCCCTAAAGCTCCCCCTGATGCCGTATTGAGGCATGGGGAGGGCAGAGGTCCATGGTCTGAGATAGGTTCCTTCGACACCACCCAGGAGAGTTGGGTGTAAGCCTACGGCTCCTTCTACATCAGCCAATCCAATCTACATCAGGGACCCTGAACCCTGTGAGCCCCTTTTTCCTTCCAGCTTAAGGAAGCAGCCAGCCCTCCAGCAGCTTTTGGGTCCTGGCTGGGCCACCAAGGGTAAATGTCCGGCTGTCCACATGCTGGCAGCATTGCTCTAGCAAATGTCAACATGAGCAGCTGCTGTACGGGGGATTCTCCTCCATTGTGATCAGGGCCTGGGACAAAACATGACGAGAGAGACAGAGACAGGAGTGCCCTGTGCTCCTGGACAGGGCTGCATGCACAGAGCAGATAGCCTGAAGCCTGGGGAGAGGTGGACAAAGAGACAGGTAAGGAGAGAGAAACTGGATGAGTGATAGGGGGATGGGGCAAGACCGAGAGAGTGAAAGGAAGAAACACAGAGAGGTGTGGTTAGAGAGAAACAGAGACAGAGAGGAAGTACAAGGAGAAAGGTGGAGACGTGGTCCAGGTATGTGGACGGGGCGAGATGGGCCAGGGGAGAGGGGATGTGGGAAGTGGCTCTGAGTGTTGGGGCAGAAAGGGCTGGTATCATGGGCATCATAGTCTCATGACTCTAAGACTCCAACGTCCCTGGGGCCAAGCTCTGCAGAGGCCATTGCAATTGAAAAGATGGGCATCCGTCAGTTCTCCTGGAATTGCGGGGCTCAGCGTTATGTTCTGTCATGGAGAAGGATGTCTTCAGGGAGAGTGTGCTGCTCTTTGGCAGGTAAACTCCAGAGCCCGCCCTGTGGGGAGGTGTCCCGGGGTCATCTGCCTCACTGCCCCAGGCCCTGTGGGATTCCCCCCCTCCCGCCACCAGCTGGCGTTCCTCATGTTCTGAACCCAGGCGTGAGGCATTGTGTTGCCCCCAGGTCCGGCAGTCTGGACCTGGCAGAGTTGAACTGCTGATAGTGATAAAAAGGATTTGACAAGAAGGTCCATATTCTCCCTCTGGAACGAGCGGTGTGCATCCAAATCGTGGGTTGCTATCCTCCTGTCCACAACCAATCTGAGGATTCCAGAAGGTAGGTGAACCCTTTAAAACACCATAGTCTTCTCTTACATCCTTCAAAGAATTCCTTTTCCCAGCTTTCTTTTCATTTTGAAGAGATGGCAATGACTAATTGAAGGCATGATGATCCTGTAGGAAATTGACCTACATGACTGATGGACATTATTTCATCCACCCGTATCCCTAAAGCACATTTCATTGGAAATATAAGCCACGGATGCGTGTCGTAAATTCACAACAGATGTGCAGCTGCCTGTAAGTTGCATGCTGACCTTGTCACATATGTGTCATCAGATATTATTAGTGACTTTTCAGATAAGTTCTAAACATCAAGATGGTCATGTTGGAGAATCTGGTATAGACGGAATGTCACAGATTCTAAATTAGGAATGATTTTTCATTTTTAATGTTTCTTTTCCTTTTATGAGAGAGCCCGAGCTGGGGATGGGGGAGAGAGTGGGAGATACTGAATCTGAGGCAGGCTCCAGGCTCTGAGCTGTCAGGATAGAGCCTGACGCGGGGCTCAAACTCATGGGCTGCAAGATCATGACCTAGTGGAAGTCGGACCCTTAACCAAGTAAGCCGCCGAAGCGCCCCAGGAATGATAGTTTATTGGCAAAGAAAGAGAAATTAAAGATAGCATAAAGGATGTCGACTTTTAATTGAAATATTCTTCACACATTTGTTGTATTCGTTTTAGGCATACATTGTAGTCCTTCCATATGTCTATAAATTATGTTGTTCTTAAGCACAAGTGTAGCTATCCTGTGAAAGCATGCCACAGTATTATTACAGGATGGACTCTCTTTCTTTGGCTGTCCCTTGTATCCCTAGGTTCATTCATTCCATAGCTGGAAGCCGGTATCTCTCTCTCAAAGGTGTCCATTCTTTATCTAACCTAAACACTTAGGTGGTCAACACCATGACCTCTTGTTCAGCATGTGTCATTTGGCGGTCTATTTTTCTGGGAACATTGCTTAGAGCATTACAAATGATGTCATTACGTTAATAAATTCGGTTTCATTCTCCACTCACAAGAAAGGAGAAGGAAAAGATTTCTTTGTGTCCCAGGCCCCATCACTAAACCTTTCCCAGTGTGGAGAACAGGCTTAGTTGCCCAGAGCACCTTCGGTCCCTCAGCTGAGCCACCAGGGTCTTCAACATTGCAGGAATTCCCATGGTGGCCAGCAGAGAGAGCTCGAGCACCACACACCCGGAGGGGCGGGTTCCTCTGCCTGGACAGTGATGGCCAGCAGAGGGCGCACCATCGGCTTTTCTGACCCAGGACACCTCCGAGCAGGAAGGGTCCCTGTGGCTCCCAGAGGACACAGGACACAGGACAGAGAGTAGAGCTGCCTTTCCAGCGCGTTCTGCCGCCCACCCCAGGGGAGACCTTGGGAGCTTTGCAGCAACTTGGCATCTCCCGAGTCGCCAGAGAGGAGCTGCCTTGTTGTACTGAGTGCTGAGGAGGGGGCGCTGGGTGGCTTCCCTGGGCAAGCTGGCTGCTGGGCAGCTCCCGTGTTTCATTCCTCCCCTTCCCGGACAGTATTTGAACAAGACATATTCTACTGAAGGACTCATGGATTGCGGGGTCCCACGACATCACCTCATCGATGCAGTCGATGGTTTGTTCCCGATTCAGGCTCGTTTCCGGGAAGAAACCCTGACGGAAATTCCGAGGAACGGGAGCCGCATTCCGTTAGGACGTGAATACATCAAATGCTCCTCTCACGACCTTCTAGAAGAATGAGCTGGGACCCAGTTTCTGCGTCCTGCTGGAACCAGAGACGGAGGTAAGGGCACAAACTGTCCGCCACATCATACATGCTTTTTAAAAATGTCATGGTTATTTTTCCAACCTAGTGAAGTGATTGAAAACTACAGAAAACCTGGTAGGTAGGTGTCATTAACCTTATGTGACCTTTTAATTTAAATTCCATGAGTGAAGACCTAGCGTAATATTAGTTTCAGGTGTCCGATAGAGAGTAACACTTGCACGTGTCACCTGGTGCTCATCCCAGGTGCATTCTTCATCCCCAGCAGCTGTTTCACCCATTCCCCCCCTCGCTGTGGAAGCCCGCAGTTTGTTTCCCAGTGAAGAGTCTGTTTGTCACTGGGTCCTTCCCACCCCCCCCCCCGCCCCTTTGTTTTGTTTCATTTCCACGTGTTAGTGAAATCACCTGATATTCGTCTTTCTCTGACAGGCATTTTTCACCCAGCATAACATTCTGTCGCTCCTCCACCTCGTGGCAAATGACAAGATTTCCTGTTTTTACGGCTAAATAATATTACATTCCATACACTACATCTCAACTGATTCATCAGTTGATGGATGGATGCTCGGGAAGTTTCCGTAATTTGGCTGTTGTAGAAAATGCTGCTGCCAACATCAGGGTGCATGTATCCCTTTGAAGGATTATTTTTGTATTCTTTGTGGAAATACCTCGTGGTGAAATTGCTGAATCGTAAGCTAGTTCCTTTTTTTTTTTTTTTTTTTTTGATGAATCTCCGTGATGTTTTCCAGTGTGGCTGCACCAGTCTGCATTCCTACCCACAGTGCAGAGGGATTCTCTTTCCTCACATCCTTGGCAACACCTGCTGTTTCATCATTCATTGATTTCAGTCATTCTGACGGATGTGATGTGTTATCTCGTTGTACTTTTGAATTGTATTTTCCTGAAGATCAGTATTGTTGAGCATCTTTTCACATGGCTTTGGCCATGTGTATGTCTTCCTTGGGAAAATGTCCGTTCGTGTCTTCTGCCCATTTTTAACCGGATCTCCTTTTTGGGGTGCTGTATAACTTTATATGTTTTGGACACTAACCCTTTATCAGATGTCGTTTACAAATATTATTCTTGTAGGTGTTTTAGTTTTGTTGACTATTTCCTTGGTGACAGAAGCTTTTTATTTTTACGAAGTCCCATTATTTTTGCTTGTGTTTCCCTCAACTCAGGAGATAGATCTACAAAGACGTTTGTACAGCCAATGTCAAATGAGATACTGCCTGTGTTCATTATCCTCTGGGATTTTTATGGTTTCAGGTTTCACCCATAGGTCTTTATCCGTGTTGGATTTACTTTTGTGTATGTTGTAAGAAGGTGGTCCGTTGTTGGTCTTGTTTTGTTTCGCAGGTTGCTGTCTAGTTTTTCCAAAACCATATGTTGAGGAGATTTTTTTAAGTGTATGTATTTATTTTTGAGAGACAGAGAGAATGCAGAAGAGGGGCAGAGAGAAATGGGGACTGAGAATCCCACGCATGCTCTGCACTGCCCTGAGATCATGCCCTGAGCTGAACCCACAATCACACGCTTTGCAGCCACCCACGTGTCCCCAGACTATCTCTTCTTTTCCATTGGTATGCTTTCCTGCTGTGTTGAGAATTAATTGACCATATAGGTGTGAGTTCATTTCTGCGTTTCCGTTCTATTGATCTCTGCATCTGTGTTGTTGTTGTTGTTGTTGTTGTTGTTGTTGTTGATGTTGTTGTTTTTGGCCAGGACCATACTGTTCTGTTCTGTACAGCTTTTTAATATAACCTGAAATCTGGAATTGTGATGCCTCCAGCTTTAGTTTTCTTCTTCAATTTTGTTTTTGTTGTTTGGAGTCTTTGTCGTTCCATACAAATCTTGGGATTACTTGTTGTAGTTCTGTGACAAATGGTTTTGTTAGTGTGATAGGGATTTCATTACATATGTAGATTGTTTTGAGGAGTGTAGACATTTTAACAGTATTTTCTGCTTCCCATCCATGAGGGTGAAATATGTTTCCTTTTCCTTGTGTCCTCTTCCATTTCTTTCATCAGTGTTTCACAGCCTTTAGAGTACAGGTCTTTCACCTCTTTGGTTAGGTTCATTCTAGGTATCTTGGGGTATTTGGTGCAACTGTCAATGGGATGGATCCCTTACTTTCTCTTTCTGTTAATTCATTCGTCTACAGAAATGCAATAGATTTCTGTACATTGATTTCTGTATATTGTGATTTGTCGAATTCGTATATCGATCCTAGCAATTTTCATTGGAGTCTTTCCTGTTGTGTATAGAGAGCATCATGTCCGTTCCAAACAGCGAAAGTTCTGCTCCTTCCTTGCCAATTTGGATGCCTCGTTTCTTGTTTTGTCTGACTGCTGTGGCTAGGACTTCCTGTACTATGTGGAATAATAGTGGTGAGAGGGGTCATCCCTGTCTTGTCCCTGACCTTGGAGGAAACACTTTCAATGTTTCCCCATTGAGGATGAGACGAGTTGTGGGTTTTTCCTAGATGACCTTTATGATTTGCAGGTAGGTTGAGTCTCAATGTACTTTGCTGAGGGTTTTTATCATGAATGGGTGTGACATTTCGTCAAATGGTTTTCCTGCATTTGTGAAAAGCATCATACTGTTCTTATCCTTTCTTCCATTACTGTGGTGCATCATGTTGATTGATCTGTGAATGTGGAACCACCCTTGCAGCCCGGGAATATATCCCACTTGATTATGGTAAATGATTCTATTCATGTATTGTTGACTTTAGTTTGAAGGTATTTGAATGAGAATTTCTGCATACATACTCATCAGGCTGTTGGTCTGCAGTTTTATTTAAAAATTTTTAACATATTTTTAAATGTTTATTTCCTTCCTTAGATAGAGTACATAAAAGTGAGGGAGGGGCAGAGAGACAGGGAGAGAGAGAATCCTGGCCGTGCCCCACACTGTCAATGCACGGGCCAATGTGGGACTCGAACCCACGCGCCGCAAGATAATGTCCTAATCCAAAATTAAGAGTTGGACAGTAAACCTACCGAGCCACGCAGGCGCCCCGGCAGTTTTCGGTTTTGGTGGAGGCTTTATCTGGTGTTGGTATCAGGGTAATGATGGCCTCATAAGATGAATTGGTACGTTTTCCTTCTTTTGTACTTTTTGTAATAATTCGAGGAGAATACATATTACCTCTTCCTTAAATGGATGGTAGAATTCATCAGGGAAGCCCTCTGGCCCTGAACCCTTGTGTTGGGGGAGATTTTTTTTTTTCTTACTGATTTGATTTCTTTCTGTTTTCAGATTTTATGTATCTTCCTGTTTCAGTTTTGGTAGTTTTTGTGTTTCTAGGAATTTGTCCATTTTTCTCAGAGTGTCCAATTTGTTGCATATAGTTGTTCATAATATTATCTTCTAACTGTATTTTTGTAGTGTTGACTGTTGTTTTTCCTTTCTTATTTGTGATTTTCTTTATTTGAGTCCTTTCTCTCTTCTTTGTGAAAACTCTGCCTAGGAGGTTTTCATGTTGATTGCTGTTTTCAAGGAACCAGCCCCTGGTTTCATTGATTTGGTCTAGTGTCTTTTGGGTTTGTATATCCCTTATTTCTGCCTTAATCTCTATTATTTCCTTCCTTCTGCTGTTCTTCTCATTCCTTTAGTTGTAAGTTAGGAGGGTTTGAGATTTTTCTTGCTCTTTAAGGTAGGCTTGTATTGCTATATACTTCCATCTCAGATTGCTTTTGCCGCATTCCAAAGGTTTTTACCAGTGTATTTTCATTTTCATTTGTTTCAGTGTATTTTCTCATTGATTTCCTGTTTGACCCATTCATTTTGTAGCATGTTATTTAACCTCCCTTTATTTGTGGCCTTTCCCCCCGTGTGTGTGTGTGTGTGTGTGTGTATGAGCGTGGTTAACTTCAAGTTTCCTAGCTTTGTGGTCAGAGAAGATGCTTGGTCTGAGCTCTGTCTGGGTACCTGTTGAGGTCTGATTTGTGACGTAGAATGTGATCATTTCTGGAGAATGCCCCATGGGCGCTTGAAAAGAATATGTACTCTGCCATTTTAGTATGGAGTGTTCTGAATACATCTGTTGAACGCATCTGGTCCAGTGTGTCATTCAAAGCCATTGTTTCCTTGTTGATTTTCTGTTCACAGGTTGTGTCCATTGATGTGACTGATGTGTTAAAGTCCTCTATTATCGTTATATTATTATCAATTCCTTTATGGTTTTGTTAAGTGTTTTATATGTTGGTGATTGCATATTGGGCGCATCAAAATTTACAACCATGGGATCTTCTTGTGTGGCTGTCCCCTTTAGTATGAGATAGTGTCTATCTTCATCTCGTTACAGCTTTCTTTATTTTTCTAATATAAGTCTCAGTTGACATATAGCACATTCTCTGTTTCGGGAGTAGAATCCAGTGATTCATCCCTTACATACGACACCCAGCACTCGTGACAACAAGTGCTCTCCTTAATACTCGTCCGCCATCTAGCCCAGCGCCGACACATCTTCCTCTATCAACCCTCACTCTTCTTCTCTACGGTTAAGACACTCATGTGGTTTGTCACCACTCTTCTCTTTTCCTGCCCCCTTCCCATGTTTTCATCTGTTTTGTTTCTTCAATTCCACACGAGTGAAATCATATACGTGTCTTTCACTGATTGACATATTCCACTTGGCATAATACATTCTAGGTCCATCCACATCGTGGCAAGTGGCAGGATTTCATTCTTTTTGAAGCTGAGTTACATTTCATTGTATATACGTATGTATATCTGTATGTATATATGAGCATACACGTGAGTACATATGCGTATACATGCACACACACACACACCCCACAAGTTCTTTATACCTTCATCAGTTGATGGATACTTGGGCTTTCTCCATAGTTTGGCTACCGCTGATAATGCTGCTATAAATATTGGGTGCATGCAATTTTACTACTAGGTATTGACCAAAAGGGTACCAAACTACACTCTTGATTTTAAAGTTTATTTTGCCTAATACAAGTATTGCTACTGGCTTTCTTTTGACCTTGTTGTCATGACAAATGTTTTTTCATTCCCTCCTTTTAAATCTGCAGGTGACATAGGTCCAAATAAGGCTTTGTAGGCAGCATCTAGATAGGCCTTGTTTTTTTTTTGTTTTTATTTATTTATTTATTTTTTTGTCCATTCTGACACCCTATCCTTGTCTTTTGATTGGAGCATGTAGTCGATTTACTTTCAGAGTAATTATTGATAGGTATATATTTCGTGACATTCTACTAGTTGTTTTGCCATTGAATCGATTGCGCATCCCAGGAATAAAATCCACCCCATTGTGCTGAATAATTCTTTTTATGTATTCTCGGATCCAGTTTGCCACTCTTTGTTGAGATTTTTTGCATCCATGGTCATCAGGGAAATTGGTCTGTAGTTTTCCTTTTTAGTGGGGTCTTTGTCCAGCTTGGACTCAAGGCCATGCTGGCCTCATAGAATGAGTTTGGAAGTGTTCCCTCCATTTCTCTGCCCATGACCTTATCTTGTTCTTTCATTTGGGTTGCCTTCCTCTTGTCTTGGAATTTTGGTTGAGTATTTGCCATCTCTGTGTTACCAAAGCTCATCGTGTTACCTGCCTGTGAGTTGAATGGTTTTATGAAGAGGAGGTCATCCAATGTCCAGGGCCTGGCACTTCACGGAGTGTCTGTGGCGTGTGTTGCGTGCACTGTTTTGTGTTCTGGCTGCACTATCCTTCAGGTCAGTTGTATGGGAAAGGTAGGGTCCTTGGCCAGAATGTGGTGAGTCTGATCTAGGCCTGCTCTGATCTGCTTGATAAATGAGACTTGAAATGACTGCTCCTAGAAGTGAAGCCCTGCACAACTCTTTGGTCAAGAGAGGTGGTGTGGTCATGGGCTTCACCTGGTCTTCTGGGGAAGGGGCCAGCTCCACTGGGAGGCAACTGAGGCAACCTTGAATGACCTAGAAGGCCAGTCTTGCCAGAGCACAGGAAGGTGGGGTTGGTGTAAGCAGCTTAGGCAGCCAGTGTGGGAACTGCCTTGTTTCCAGCAGACGGCTCTGTGTTTATGCTGGGGGGCAGGGGGCAGGGGGCAGAGCAGGGAAATAGCCCCACCCAGCTCCGCTGTCCTAGCTCTTTGTCCCCTCATTGTGAACACTGCTTCTCAGGGATGTTCTCCATGATGAGTGTAGAATCTCCCCACTGTGTGCACCAGGCTTTGTCCAGGTCACTGTTTCCATGCCATCTGCCTGCAAGTTGTTGGCTGCCTTCTCTTCAGGAGTAGGCCAGTGCCCTCGGGGCTGTATCCCAGCCAAGGCTTCTAACCTTTGAAACTCCACAGTCTCGGGGTGCCTGGACGGCTTGCTTAAGTGTCTGACTCTTGATCCTGGATCAGATCATGACCTCTTGGTCGTGGGATTGTCTCTCTCCCTCTTGTCCTGCCCTCCCTTGCGTGTGCTCTCTTTCTCTCTCTCTCAAAATTAATAAACTTAAAAAAATGAGGGGCATGGAATACCTTATTTAGGCAAGACTGCCTCTCTGAGGGGAATGGCAAGGATCTGTGAGCTATATTTCCAGCACTGGCTAGGAAATTCTTTGCTGACTGGTTAAAGGTTACATTCCTACAGGAATGAGATTAGGTTTAGTGACATGGGACCTTAGCATAAGTAACTCCATGGTGGGCCTGTGATTTTTCTTAACATTCCAAAGCCAAATTTTATGTATACATTTTTTATTACATGTATGGCCCTCAATAATATTTTAGCCATCTACTGCCGGCCCGATGATCATGTCCTGTGACACTGTAACTATCCCCTGATCATAGAGGAAGATCAACTCTGTGGCTCTAAGATCTTTGTGGCTCTAAGTTACTTTGATCTATGTTACTAAGATCTTTGTGAGTCTAGGTTACTGTTGGCCTTTCGATGTCTTTCACCCAGGGACCGACCCCCAGCGAGGTTGCTGAGGCATCATTTAGGCACAGAAGCACCCTTTCCAAGTCACCTCTCCCTAAAGCGTTGTCTTTCCCTCTGGTACTTCTGGGACTTACCCTTTGGCAAGTCACATATCCTCATGCAAACCTGTCAAAGTGGACCAGAAAAAGCTGCTCGCCTGTGACTGCCACTTCATGGTCACATCTTATCCTTCTGAAACCCCTCGAATTCCCTATCGTTCTTCCAGTCTTTGAATATCTCTTTGATTTGGAAACATTTGATTCTCTTGTATTCCTGATAAACAATATGTGTGAAAATATTAAACCAAGGATTCTTTACAATCAGTGAGCCAGTCACAATGATTCATCTGGCCGTGTGTACATTTTTAGTTTTGACAGTGTTCAGGCATGAAGTGAAGTATATCCTGTAAAATCTGAGTATCATTCATTATCTAGGATAACCACCTTTATGGAAAGCCTTTCAATGACATGCTCGTTCAAGATCAGAAGAACACTTAATTTACATACCACATAATAGAGTGGTATATACATACGTTATTATCTTAAAGTATGTAAAGTAGATGTTTCTATGAAGTGTTTATCATGCATTTAGTTTTCTCTACCGTGAATGCTATTATTTCAATTAAACAATACTAAGAACAACAAGAATAGGTACATGGCCATCGCTAGTAACTAATATTAGAACTAGTCATATAATATCACGTGTCGCAAACATAAAACCATGATTACTAATAATCTTTTCATTCGTGATGGGTTTCTAGTTACCAGAAAAAATGGAGAAGATATTATTGAGTCTCTACATACAACAGACTGTTTTCTGACTATGGACGTCATATGAGTTGGTACATGATCGCAATCACTATCCCGAAGAGATATGATAGTATTAACTAAAGTTTATATTTGTATTCAGATTGCTTCGGGTTTAACTTCTGTCCCAGACTCATCCCAGCTGGCCATGACAGTCATCCTGTCTCCTTAGGCTCCACTTGGCCATGACAATTTTTAGATTTTTCCATATTTTACATAATCTGCAAAGTTTTGAGGGTACGTTTGTAGGATGTATTTTGTGGAATGATCCCTGGTTGGGATATATCTAACGTTTGTTCAAATGCTTAGGCCAGAGTTACCGTGTTTTGGAGCAGAAGATCCAGAGGCATAGTTCCATCCATAATTACCACTTCACATAAAGGTTGTTCACTCTGAAGATTGGGGTCTTTTGTGGTTCCATACACATTTTAGGACTGTTCTAGTTCTGTGAAAAATGTTGTTGGTATTTTGATGGAAATTGCATTAATTGTGTCCATTGCTTTGGGAAGTAGACACATTTTCACTATAGTTGTACTTCCGACCCATGAGTATGGAATGTCCTTCCATGTCTTTGTGTCATCTTGAATTTTATCACTGTTTTATACTTTTTAGAGTATAGATCACTCACCACTTTGGTTAGATTTATTCATAGGCATCTTATTATTTGGTGCACAAGTGTAAATAGGACTGTTTTCTTAATTTCTATTTCTACTGCTTCAGTATTGTTTTCTCCAAATACCACAGATTTCTGCACAGTGATTTTTATCCTGTGACATTGCTGAATTCATTTATCAGTTCTAGCAGTTATTGGGTGGACTCTTTAGGGTTTTCTATATAGTGTCATGTAAGCTGCAAAGTGTGAAAGTTTCACTTCCTCCAGATTTGGAGTTGTTTTATATTTTATTTTATTTTATTTTATTTTATTTTATTTTATTTTATTTATTTTATTTTATTTTATTTTATTTTATTTTATTTTATTCTATTCTATTCTATTCTATTCTATTCTATTCTATTCTATTCTATCCCACCGAATTGTGGGATACATTTACACTTGTTATATCTTCTTTTTGGGTTGTAGCCTTTACTGTTATACAGTGTCCTCCTCTGTCTCTTGTTATGTACTTTTTTTAAGTGTATTTTTTTCTGATATAAGTGTTGCTACTCCAGGTTTCATTTGACATTAATGTGTGCAATGTTTCTCTGTCCTCTCACTATCATTCTTGAGGTGTAGAGTGGGTCACTTATAGGCATACAAATCGGTTTTGTTTTTTCATCCATGCTTACACCCTGCGTCTCTAGATTGGAGCATTCACTCCATTTACCTTCAAAGTAATGATCGATACGTACGTACGTATTGCCATTTTATTGCCTGGTTGGCTGTGGTTTCTAATGATTTTCTCTGATCCTTTCTTGCCTTTCTTTCATGTTTTGCTTCTTTTCTTTAGTGATATAGTTTGATTTCCTTAACTCTGTTCTTAGCATATTTATGATTGGTTTTAGCATATGGTCACTGTCAGGTGTTTATATAACCTCTTCTGCATTTAGCAGTTCGTATTAAGTTGATGGCCATTTACCTTCGCACCCATTATTTTCTCCTCCCTAGGTTTTTGGTAGACGTTATTACAATTCAAATTCATTTCTCTGAGATCCTTAACTGATTTGTTTTGCAGCCCTGTGGGCTGGTTCTGGCATGAGTCCCCAGATGCCCCCTCTTAGCGAATGCCCGTTCAGAAACCCCTGCCCCTGGCCATACACCCCTGCTTGTCCCTGCCTTACTCAGGACAGGGTCTCCATTCCCCTGTTGCTACGTCCAACTCTCGATTCAGCTCGGGTCACGGTCTCGCGGTTAGTGGGATGGAGCCCCTCGTCGGCCTCTGCGCGTCGGCCTCTGGGGAGCCTGCTTGGGATTCTCTCTCTCTTTCTGTCTCTCTGCCCCGCCCCTTCGTGCTGTCTCTTTGTCTCCCTCAAAATGAATACAGAAACAGTAAAAGTTTTTAAAGAAGACGTAATACAACCACGTTATGGGGAAAAGACCCAACAGACCCTCAAGTTTTAACGTCCTTTTCATTATTTTCTATCTTTAAGTAGGCTCCACGCCCAACGTGGGGCTCGAACTCAGGCCCCTGAGGTTAAGAGTCGCACCCCCCACTGACTGAGCCAGCCGGGGGCCCCGAGACCCTTAATTTTTGAAGGTCTTCTAGCAAACAGCGTTCTTCTGCTGTGTCGGCTCGAGACCCGCACCCGTCTCGTTTCTGGCCGCGCTCAGAACCCCCTGCGCTGCCCAGGGGGTGTCTCCTCTGGTGGCCCGGTGCCTCTTCGTCAGAGTTCTGGCCTTCTTCTCCTCGTTGGGAGATTTTCAGCCAGATACGTCAACACTTTGTTGTTAAGAGTTGCCGCAAGCTGTTTTGTGTGCTTTTTGAAAGGACGGGCCTACGCCGGCGGACTCTATCTTGTTCTGTGTCCTTCACCCTGACCACGCCTCCTCCCCTTGAGTAACCACCACCCCCCCTCCCCTGCCTAACAGGACTCAGAACCTTCCCCAGCCAATCGGCTGAGGCCACAGCCATTACCTCGCCAACTGCCCCTAGGCCCCAGTAAAACCTTTGTCCTTTTGAAACTCGCTCTCTTTCCCGGTATCTCACTCATCGGTAGGGGATTGAGCTCGAGCTAGCTCGAATAAAGGCTCTTTTGCTTTTACAATGGAGTCAGCTCCCTGGCGGTCTTTGGGGATCACGAATTCTGGGCATAACATTTGGGGGCTCGTCCGGGATCCCCAAGACCCACGAGGGACCCGCGATCCGGAGAGCCTGACTGGCCATGGTTAGTGTCTGTCTGTTTGTTCTGTCTTTTCTGTGTGAGCTCATTTCTGGAATTCTGGTAGTGCCCGACGCGGTCTAAGTGGATGCACCGGAGGACCACGGGGTGGGAGTTTCGGAAGACGTTCCGATTCTCCCTTCTGGAGGGATGTGGAATCCCCTCATCTGTTTTGGGGGGACGTGCAATCCCCTCAAAGGTCTGAGACGAGGCGGGTCTCTGCCGCTGGTCGGCGTGAGGCCGTCGTCTAGCTCTCGGTTTTGGAGGGACGTGGAGTCCCCTCAAAGGTCTAAGCTAGCTTTCAGTTTTGCTTCCATGGAGTTGGAAGACTTTCTAAGGGCCCTCTGTTTGTCTGCTTCTGTGTTTCTCTGTTTTGTTCTTTGGACATACTGGAAGGACCTTATGGGACAGACTCAGACTACCCCTCTACCCACCCTCTTGGCTTAAGCCCTTCCTAGCCCCACATGGGATGATTGCCAGCAGCTTTTGCAGGTCCTGTTCACGACTGAAGAAAGAGAAAGAATCTTCAATGAGGCCCGAAAACTAGTTCCGGGCACAGACGGGAATCCCACCACCAACCAGGCTCAGATAGATGCCTCCTTCCCCCCCTTAACTCGGCCCCAGTGGGATTTCAACATGGCAGAAGGTAAGGAGAGGCTCCGGGTCTACCCCCAGACTCTAATGGGGGGTCTCCGAATGGCTGCTAGAAAGCCAACCAATTTGGCCTAAGTAGGAAATGTGCAACAGGGAAAAGATGAATCTCCGGCTGCCTTTTTAGAACGGATCATGGAGGCATTCCGTACCTATACCCCCATGGATCCAGAGGCTCCGGAAAGCAAGGCAGCTGTTATCATGGCCTTTGTAAACCAATCGACCATAGACATTAGGAGAAAATTACAGAAAATAGATAGAGTAGGAGAAAAAGTCTGCAGGACTTACTGGTGGTAGCCGAAAAGGTATATAACAACTGGGAGCCTCCAGAGGACAAGCAGGCTCGCGCCATGGCGGCTGCCAGCAGGAAGCAGACTCGAGACCTGGCCAGAATACTACTAGCTACCACTGCTGACTCCCCCGAGGAACGAGACCGCCGTCTCCGGCAGCTGGCAGACGACGCAAGAAAAGGTAAAGGAACCACCAAGGAGGGGGAAGCAGAGGCTGCAGAAGGATCAGTGCGCATACTGCAAGGAGATAGGGCATTGGGCCCGAGATTGTCCGAAAAGGGCCGGCGGGAAGGGAGGCAAGACTGATCGAGTAAACGTCCTAGAGCTAGATGAACTGAGTGATTAGGGGAGTCGGGGTTCGGACCCTCTCCCCGAACCCAGGGTAACTCTTAAAGTGGAGGGGACCCCTGTTGACTTCCTTGTCGACACCGGAGCACAACATTCGGTCCTCCGCACCCCACAAGGAAAACTAGCCAGCAAGAAGTCCTGGGTACAAGGGGCAACTGTATGAGCCAGTATTCATGGACTACCCAAAGAACAGTAGATTTGGGAACGGGCCAGGTATCCCACTCCTTTATGGTAATACCAGAATGCCCCTACCCGCTGTTAGGACGGGACTACTGACCAAGATTGGAGCTCAGATAACTTTCAGACAAGGGGGGCCTCAGGTCACCGATGGCAAGGGCCACCCCCATCCAGGTCCTGACCATGAAACTGGAGGATGAATACCGCCTCCACCAGGAGGCGCTCCCGAGAGAGGATAATATAGACAGATGGCATCAAGGATTCCCCTCGGTTTAGGCAGAGATGGGGGGATAGGACTAGTCGCTCACAGGACCCCGGTCCTGGTAGAGCTCAAGCCAGGAGAGAGTCCGGTAAGGATCAAACAATACCCCATGTCTCAGGAGGCCCGGAAGGGGCTCTAGCCACACATCTGGAGACTACGAAGCCTAGGGGTACTAGTTCCTTGCCAGTCTCCCTGGAACACCCCCCTACTGCCGGTCAAAAAGCCTCACACAAATGACTACTGACCGGTACAAGAACTCCGGGAAGTAAATAAGAGGGTCAGGGACATACACCCAACTGTTCCCAACCCATATACTCTCTTGAGCTCCTGGGCGCCCTCCAGGGTCTGGTATACTGTGCTAGATGGAAAGGATGCCTTCTTCAGTCTGCCGCTGGCACCCCAGAGCCAACCCTTGTTCGCCTTCGAGTGGCATGATCCGGAGGAGGGCTACAGTGGGCAACTCACTTGGACACGGCTACCTCAGGGATTCAAAACTTCGCCCACCATCTTCGACGAGGCACTACACGAGGACCTGGGTGAGTACAGAAGGGAGCACCCTGGCCACACCCTCCTACAGTACGTAGATGACATCCTGATTGCTGCACCACAGCCAAGACTGTGAGCGAGGGACCCAGGGCCTGCTGGCTACCCTGGGGGCCTTAGGGTACCGGGCGTCCACGAAGAAGGCTCAGATATGCAGCGAGAGGGTTTTGCTGAGATCGCCAGGCCCCTATATGAAGCTACCAAAGAGGGAAAACATTTAAATGGGCTGAAAAAGAAGAAACTGCCTTTAATCAGTGAAAAAAGGCCCTCCTAAGTGCCCCAGCCCTGGGCCTACCAGACATTACGAAGCCCTTCCACCTCTTTGTAGACGAACATAAGGGAATAGCAAAAGGGGTTCTAACTCAAGCCTTAGGCCCTTGGAACCACCCGGTGGCTTACCTGTCCACGAAGCTAGACCCAGTGGCTGCCGGCTGGCCGCCATGCCTAGGAATTATTGCGGCGACAGCACTCCTAGTCAAGGACGCAGACAAACTGACCTTAGGACAGGAGATCTGGATCACGACCCCACACGCCATTGAAGGGGTCCTGAAACAGCCTCCAGATAGATGGCTGAGCAATACACGTATGACTCA
Source organism: Leopardus geoffroyi (assembly GCF_018350155.1). Classification (NCBI taxonomy): domain Eukaryota; kingdom Metazoa; phylum Chordata; class Mammalia; order Carnivora; family Felidae; genus Leopardus; species Leopardus geoffroyi. The sequence continues at coordinate 40,912,585 of NC_059340.1, read as the reverse complement.
TTACCAGAGCCTCCTACTCAACCCTCCACGAGTGCGGTTCCACCCCAGTGCAGCCCTCAATCCTGCCACCCTGCTGCCCGACCCTGACCTAGGTGCTCCCCTACATGACTGTGCAGGAATCCTGGAACAAGTACATGGATTCCGGACGGACCTGACCGACCGGCCCCTCCCCGATGCCGAGGCTACTCGGTTCACTGATGGCAGCAGCTTTGTGCGGGACGGACACAGGTATGCGGGTGCAGCGGTGGTCCCCGAAACGGACACCGTATGGGCGGAGTCTCTACCCTCCGGAACGTCAGCCCAGCGAGCAGAGCTCGTCGCCCTCACCAAGGCGCTAATGTTGGGAGCTAGAAAACGGCTTAACAACTACCGGACTGGGGAGACCCAGTTTTACCAGACCAGCCCAAATACTCCCAGGAGGAGTTACAGCGGATCAAGAAACTCCCCGTGGCCCAGGAGATAATGGGATGGTGGTATACACCTAACAAGGAGCTCGTGCTGCCAGACCAGCTCGGAGTCTCAATATTAGAGCACATGCATCGGTCTACTCACGTGGGGGCCCGAAAATTAAAAGACTTAATCCAACATGCCGGAATCAAGATTCACCAACAGGGCACCAAAATAGAGCAAGTTGTATCTGCCTGCAAGACCTGCCAACTCACCAACGCGAGGGCCCCATCAAATAAAAAAGGAACCAGGCTCAGAGGCACCAGACCGGGAGCCCAATGGGAAGTCGACTTCACTGAAGTCAAACCAGGAAAGTACGGTTATAAATATCTTTTAGTATTCAGGGACACCTTCTCTGGCTGGGTGGAGGCATACCCAACCAAGCATGAAACGGCTCAGACGGTGGCTAAGAAGCTACTAGAAGACGTCTTACCCACGTCTGGTTTTCCTGCCATGGTAGGATCAGACAACGGACCAGCTTTTATCTCGCAGGTAACACAGGCAGTAGCCAAGGCGGTGGGGGCAAACTGGAAATTACATTGTGCTTATAGGCCCCAGAGCTCAGGACAGGTAGAAAGAATGAATAGAACCCTAAAAGAGACCCTTACCAAATTAACCATGGAGACTGGCGGGGACTGGGTGATCTCCTACCGTACGCCCTTTACCGGGTCAGGAACACTCCTGACGCTGGGTTTTACTCCCTACGAGATCATGTTTAGCAGGCCACCCCCTATTATTCCCAACCTTTAGTTTAAAGATCAAGAACTTTTTCTCTCCTTGAGAGGGCTCCAAAGGGCGCACGAGGACATTTGGCGGCGCCTCCGTGCCATCCAAGAGGCTGGCCCGACCCCGACACCTCATCAGTACAGGCCGGGAGCCTGGGCCTACATTAAGAGGCACCACCGAGAGACCCTTGAGCCGCGCTGGAAAGGACCCTACATCGGGGTGCTGACAACCCCCACCGCTCTCAAAGTAGACGGCATCGCGACCTTGGTCCATCACACCCACGTTCGGCCAGCGGACCCCTCCTCGACCCGGAAGGACTTTGTCACGCGATGAGCCATCACTCAGGACCAACACAACCCACTCAAGCTCACCCACCAAATATTCGTAACTCTATTAACTCTGTATGTCATTGCTCATGCTGCTGGGAGTCCCCACGCCCCCAACACATCACCTGGCAGCTCATAGACACCAGCTCGGGGACAGTACTTAATCAGACCTCCCAGAGCCACCCCAAGGACACTTGCTTCCCAGAACTTTGCATAAACCTCCAAACCCTGTTCCCCTTGTCACCATAAATGCAGCCGGTCCCATGATTGGGTCCCTAAGCTACATGACAAGGGGGGAATGAAAGGGCGGGCCTACGCCAGCCAACTCCATCTTGTTGACCACGCCTCCTCCCCTTGAGTAACCTCGGGCACACCTGCCTAACAGGACTCGGACCCTTCCCCAGCCAACCGGCTGGGGCCACAGCCATTACCTCACCAAGGGCCCCTAGGCCCCAGTAAAACCTTTGTCCTTTTGAAAGTCACTCTCTCTCCCCGGTATCTCACTCATCGGTAAGGGATTGAGCTCGAGCTAGCTCGAAAAAAGGCTCTTTGCTTTTACATCGGACTCGGCTCCCTGGTGGTCTTTGGGGATCACAAGTTCTGGGCATAACACTTTCACAGTCGGAGGTGTTTGTGCCTGTAGACTGAACATTTCTCGGTTGTTCACACACGTGCGCTCTACTCCTTCTAGAACTGACCTCACATCGAGGGGGGGCCGTGGAAGAACCGAGGCGGGACCTTCCCCTGGTGAGCGTCGAGCCCTCAGGGAAGGGGCCCAGCGATGGCGGGGGCCAGAGGGGCATCGGGGGACCGGGCCCCGGCTCTGCCCATCAGACCCCCTCAGCTGCCATGTGACGTGAGACCTCGGCACAGGGGGGCAGGGAGGCTGCACCTTCTTCTGAATCCTGAAGTTATTTTTATGACAAGTATAGTACCCGCCCCCTGGAAACTCTTGGCAGATATGGACGTGTCAAGATAAAAAAAAGAAAAAACCAAGAAATCCGTCCTCCTTCCCTCATCCCACCCAGGGTTTGTCACTGTCCGTTGTTGGGGTGATGAGTTCTAGAACTTTCTGAGGCCTGGGTAGGCCTCGGGCCGGATGAGGTGTGGAAGGAGGCGCGTCTCGCAAGGAAAGGCTCCGAGGGGACAGGGTGAGGGCGGAAAGACAGGAAGGACTAGGCTCCTTCACGACCAGAGCTGCAGATCAGAGATGAAGGGCACCTCGGGCAGGGCAGGGGCGGGGAGTTCCCGTGTGCCTGGAAACCAAACCCACACAGCCGAGACCAGGAAAGGTCGGGGCCGAGGGCAGCCAGAGCCGAGTCAGCGGCTAGTGTGGGGGTGGGGGCAAGGAGGAGGGGTCCCCCTGCGGAGGCCACCACGTGGGCCCACGTGACCCATGTCCCCTGGGCAACCAGAGACCCCAGCAGGCTGGGAGGGCATCCCCGGGGCCAAGGAAGGAAGGCACCCAGGGACAGGACCCCCCCTCCCTGTGTCTCAGGTTTGCTCTCCTGTCAAATAGGGGGCAGAAACGGCACAGTCGCCAGAGACATTGTGGGGGGCACAGGTGGCCCTCAGAGTTTCTGTCTCAAGCCGGGGCCGGGTGCAGACAAGTCAGCCCCCTCCCAGGGCCCCTAATCGGCTCTGTCATCGGGCCCTGGCCACACGACGGACGGTGAGGAAGCGCCTGCTCTGAGCTGGGCAGCTGGGGACTGTGCCCATCTGATCTGCGGTGAAGACCACGGGACCCTGAGATGGGCGCGGGGGCAGGGACGTGGGCAGCGTGGGCCGGCACAGTCGCCTGTCACGAGGGCCTGACTGTCTCCTGGCTCACTCTGGGCCTCGAGCTGGGACCCTCCGGGGCGGCCCCGAAGACCCGACTCCTGGAGGACAGAGGAGACGAGCCAGTGTGCCCCCCGGGAACCGGGGAGGGCTTCCTGGAGGTGGGGGACACCCATCCCCACCCCTGTCCGGGTGACGGGGAAAAACAAACGTGGGTCTACAGACAGGCCACCTGGGGCCGCCCTGGTCCTGCTGTGGCCTGTGCGGCCCAGAGCTGGCCACTTAGTGCCAGGGGGCAGCATCCACGGGGCACAAGTGGTGGGGACAGCCATAGCTGCAGGTGCCCAGAAGGCGCAGGTGGGGCCCGCCACGGAGCCTGCCCCTCAGCTCCTCCCTCCTCCCCCCTCCCGCCTGCACAGCAGGTGAATGGGCCCTCCCTGCCCCACCCTGGCCCGGCACATGGGCTCAGGGCACCCCCTAACCCTGCAGCGCGCACACATCATGGCCCTGGGGCACCGTGGCCTCCTGCTTCACCCGGCTGTGCCTCGTGGGAGACCCAGCGTGCGGTGGGGGGAGGGGAGGGGGTATCTGCATATCCTGGGAGACTCCCCAAGTGTGGCCGGGCCGCCCGCTCTGGGGCAGCCCAGGAAAGCACACCCATGTTTTGGCCTCCTCCTGCCCCCCTTGAATACTATGGCATCGTCACCCCCTTTGCTCCCCGGGGTCTGAGCGTCAGCTCTATCTATCGAGACAACTCCCGGCTTCCTTTCTCAGCCTCCAGCCCCTCCCCCGGCTGCCTACGGGGCATTTCTCCCCGGCTGCTGCCCAGCACCTGGAGCTCATACCCAACCAGGGGCTCCCAACCTGGAGCTCATACCCAACTCCCCCAGGGGAGCCAGCGAAGACCCTCACCTGAAGGTACCCAGATGGGCAAGCACGTCCCTAAAGGGGAGGACATATTGGCATCATGACCAGGTCACTTTAGCGTGGCAACTGGTTAATTCCCAGAACAGACCTTGCCTTACGAGGGAAGTGGGATGGACAGATGGGTGGTTGGAAGGATGGGGGGATGGAAGGAGGGACGGATGCAAGGTTGGGACCATGGTGGCCTCTGGTGCAGGACAGAGCTGGGGGCTGTGGCCGCAGAGTGGAGCCAACCCTGAGATCCTCACTCTCCCTTGCCAAGCCTGGTCGGACACCAGCCCCAGCGCGGCCCCCTGTACCTCGGGGCTGGCCGACACGCTCCCACGGAGGGCCCACTCCACAAAGACTGACCACACTCTGGTCATTCCTCAAGCTCTTTAATTTGACACACAGCACAGCGAGGCACCCTGGGCCCCAGGGACTTCCCGCCCGCCCCCTGGCATCTTCTTGCAGCTTCCCCCAGCAGTCAGGGAAGTCCCGGACACTGAGGAGGCCAGAAGCGAAGGCGGAGCCCAGGCCGGGGACGGGGGCGCAGAGGCCGAAGCAGCAGGCTCTGGGGGGAGGAAGGCGTCTCCTCCGGGCCCAGCCGGGCGGACGGCCAGCAGGCCCTGGTCAGACGCCCCTCCCGATGTGCCGCGTGATCCAGGGCACGTACGTCTGGACGCGAGCGTAGACCCCGGGACGGTTTCTCAGGGCACAGCTTTCGCCCCAGCTGACCACTCCCACCAAGTGCCAAGCACCCGTCATCTTGCACACCAGAGGGCCTCCGGAGTCGCCCTGAGGAAGGAGAGAGAGCACTGAGCCCCGGCTGGCCTCCAGCGCGGGGTGGGGGCCGGGATGGGCCGGGACTCACCTGGCAGGAGTCCCGGCCCTCGGTCCCCGCACACAGCATGTCGTCCTGGATGATCTTCCTGCCCTCGAAGCGGTGCCTGGTGGTGTTGTGGTACTGCTGGTCACAGACGGCGTTCTCCACCACGGTCACCGCCACCTCCTGCAGGCGGTAGGGCGGAGGCAGCAACTCTGGGGGAGAGACGTGACCGGAGGCTGGAGCGTGACCCCCGCTGTCGGCCGCGAGCCTGCGTTCCCGCCCAGATCGCTACCGTGGGGACCTCAGCGTGCAGGGTTCCCATCTCCCTCTAAATTCCTAACACCCGGAAGGTGGATTCTGCCTTTAGTTGGAAGGACCGGGAAGAAAATGGGGGGGGGGGGTTGAGGGTTTCTGCCCGCCCCCCAATATCTTCCTATAAGTTGAAAAAAAACTAAGAATATGAATTTCCTCGTCACAGTGTTGGGTCCCGAGCTCAGTTCTGCTTCAGGGACCCTCCAGCCTCTGGGGTCGGATCTCCTGGTTGGGGCACACACGGGGTGGGGGGGGGGAGGGTGTCGGAAGGCGATTCCTTTCCAGAACCTGCAGCCGCCCACCCGCCAGGACTTCTCCGTGTGGCCAGGTCGGGAAATGCCTCGCGCGGCCCCGAACCCCTCCCAAACCCCACCCCGTACACACCGTGCACCATGACGGTGCCCCAGCCGGTCACCCAGCACTCGTCCTCTGGGGTGACTTCAAGCAGGGCCGACGGGAGCTTGACAGGCCTGACGTTAGCCGTGTATTTCACAGAGTGTGACAGCTGGAGCAGGGCCACGTCCGCACCCAGTTGGGGGTTGATGTAGTCGGGGTGGACGATGACGCGGGTCACATTCAGCAGCGTCCTCCCCCCGTAGAGGTACACGTCCCCGGCATGGATGCGGTAGGCTGCCGGGTCGGCGTCCTTCCTGGGGTCGCAAAGAAGCCACGGAGGCGGGTCCTTCGAGGGCGGCCCCCTCCGCCCCGCCTGGAGCCCGGATTCCCACACCTCCTGATTCGCCCAGAGCTGGACGGCAGCGAGCGGGACTCACCGGATGAGGCAGTGGGCGGCGGTCAGCACCCACTGGGGGTGGATGAGGGAGCCCCCGCAGATGTGCACCCAGGAGGCCCAGTCATAATCGTAGATTTTCAGGCTGACCTGCCACGGCCACTTCCCCTGGGGGGCATTGTGGCCCCCGACGATGCCCACCAGCTCGTTTTCAGGGAGGGAGGCTGGGAAGCAACATGAGGGGGGAGGGAGGCCGGGCCTCGGGGCCCAGGGCCGAGCCCCGTCCCCACCTAGGCCTCCCCCGAGGGCACGGACAGGCAGCCCCAAGGCCCCCCAGCGACTGGAACTGGAGACAAGGTTACAGGAGCCTCTGGGAAGGGAGGACCCCCGTGGGGTCAGGACTCACCTGGGCTCCCCGCGACGCAGGTCCCCGAGAAGAAGGGGGTCAGAAGCAACAGCCACAGCATCTGCAAAGAGAGAGGGCACGGAGGGACAGCTCAGGGCCGGAGGGGGCCAGGGGCCTCTGCAGCTGTGTGAGAGGGGACAGCGCCCCTACCTTGCCAGGCTCCACGGGTCTCTGCTCTGGGGGCCCCTGAGGTCCTTTATCCATTGGCCACAGGAAGTGGGTGGGTGGCTTGGGCAGCGTTCCATTGGGGGGTGGGGGTGGAGGATGGGGAAGAAAGGCAGCCGGGTGTCAGGCAGAGTGTGTGCAGGGGGGTGGGGAGCCGGTTCCCATCACACACCCGGGAGGCCAGACTGCCATCCTGGCCGCCCACCCCCGGCTGACTGCGCTTCTCACGACACGTCTGAGCACCAGAGGCCGCAGAGCCCGTGGCAGGCCCGGCCCGGGGTGCTGTCCACCCACCCTGCCCCGCTTCCGGCCAGTGCAGTCACGTCTCTTCCCCACGTTGGCCCGGCCGTCAGGGCCACGGACGGACCCCCGCACATGGCGCAGTGCCCCCGTCCCCAGGCCTCCGCCCCATCCTGAGTGGACAAACCCGGCTTCACAGCTCACCTTCCCAGCTGCCACCAATAGCACCCATCCAGGTGGCCTCCAAGGGGGCAAATGACGCAATTTCTGTGGCGAGTCACACGGTGTCCCCTAAAGCTCCCCCTGATGCCGTATTGAGGCATGGGGAGGGCAGAGGTCCATGGTCTGAGATAGGTTCCTTCGACACCACCCAGGAGAGTTGGGTGTAAGCCTACGGCTCCTTCTACATCAGCCAATCCAATCTACATCAGGGACCCTGAACCCTGTGAGCCCCTTTTTCCTTCCAGCTTAAGGAAGCAGCCAGCCCTCCAGCAGCTTTTGGGTCCTGGCTGGGCCACCAAGGGTAAATGTCCGGCTGTCCACATGCTGGCAGCATTGCTCTAGCAAATGTCAACATGAGCAGCTGCTGTACGGGGGATTCTCCTCCATTGTGATCAGGGCCTGGGACAAAACATGACGAGAGAGACAGAGACAGGAGTGCCCTGTGCTCCTGGACAGGGCTGCATGCACAGAGCAGATAGCCTGAAGCCTGGGGAGAGGTGGACAAAGAGACAGGTAAGGAGAGAGAAACTGGATGAGTGATAGGGGGATGGGGCAAGACCGAGAGAGTGAAAGGAAGAAACACAGAGAGGTGTGGTTAGAGAGAAACAGAGACAGAGAGGAAGTACAAGGAGAAAGGTGGAGACGTGGTCCAGGTATGTGGACGGGGCGAGATGGGCCAGGGGAGAGGGGATGTGGGAAGTGGCTCTGAGTGTTGGGGCAGAAAGGGCTGGTATCATGGGCATCATAGTCTCATGACTCTAAGACTCCAACGTCCCTGGGGCCAAGCTCTGCAGAGGCCATTGCAATTGAAAAGATGGGCATCCGTCAGTTCTCCTGGAATTGCGGGGCTCAGCGTTATGTTCTGTCATGGAGAAGGATGTCTTCAGGGAGAGTGTGCTGCTCTTTGGCAGGTAAACTCCAGAGCCCGCCCTGTGGGGAGGTGTCCCGGGGTCATCTGCCTCACTGCCCCAGGCCCTGTGGGATTCCCCCCCTCCCGCCACCAGCTGGCGTTCCTCATGTTCTGAACCCAGGCGTGAGGCATTGTGTTGCCCCCAGGTCCGGCAGTCTGGACCTGGCAGAGTTGAACTGCTGATAGTGATAAAAAGGATTTGACAAGAAGGTCCATATTCTCCCTCTGGAACGAGCGGTGTGCATCCAAATCGTGGGTTGCTATCCTCCTGTCCACAACCAATCTGAGGATTCCAGAAGGTAGGTGAACCCTTTAAAACACCATAGTCTTCTCTTACATCCTTCAAAGAATTCCTTTTCCCAGCTTTCTTTTCATTTTGAAGAGATGGCAATGACTAATTGAAGGCATGATGATCCTGTAGGAAATTGACCTACATGACTGATGGACATTATTTCATCCACCCGTATCCCTAAAGCACATTTCATTGGAAATATAAGCCACGGATGCGTGTCGTAAATTCACAACAGATGTGCAGCTGCCTGTAAGTTGCATGCTGACCTTGTCACATATGTGTCATCAGATATTATTAGTGACTTTTCAGATAAGTTCTAAACATCAAGATGGTCATGTTGGAGAATCTGGTATAGACGGAATGTCACAGATTCTAAATTAGGAATGATTTTTCATTTTTAATGTTTCTTTTCCTTTTATGAGAGAGCCCGAGCTGGGGATGGGGGAGAGAGTGGGAGATACTGAATCTGAGGCAGGCTCCAGGCTCTGAGCTGTCAGGATAGAGCCTGACGCGGGGCTCAAACTCATGGGCTGCAAGATCATGACCTAGTGGAAGTCGGACCCTTAACCAAGTAAGCCGCCGAAGCGCCCCAGGAATGATAGTTTATTGGCAAAGAAAGAGAAATTAAAGATAGCATAAAGGATGTCGACTTTTAATTGAAATATTCTTCACACATTTGTTGTATTCGTTTTAGGCATACATTGTAGTCCTTCCATATGTCTATAAATTATGTTGTTCTTAAGCACAAGTGTAGCTATCCTGTGAAAGCATGCCACAGTATTATTACAGGATGGACTCTCTTTCTTTGGCTGTCCCTTGTATCCCTAGGTTCATTCATTCCATAGCTGGAAGCCGGTATCTCTCTCTCAAAGGTGTCCATTCTTTATCTAACCTAAACACTTAGGTGGTCAACACCATGACCTCTTGTTCAGCATGTGTCATTTGGCGGTCTATTTTTCTGGGAACATTGCTTAGAGCATTACAAATGATGTCATTACGTTAATAAATTCGGTTTCATTCTCCACTCACAAGAAAGGAGAAGGAAAAGATTTCTTTGTGTCCCAGGCCCCATCACTAAACCTTTCCCAGTGTGGAGAACAGGCTTAGTTGCCCAGAGCACCTTCGGTCCCTCAGCTGAGCCACCAGGGTCTTCAACATTGCAGGAATTCCCATGGTGGCCAGCAGAGAGAGCTCGAGCACCACACACCCGGAGGGGCGGGTTCCTCTGCCTGGACAGTGATGGCCAGCAGAGGGCGCACCATCGGCTTTTCTGACCCAGGACACCTCCGAGCAGGAAGGGTCCCTGTGGCTCCCAGAGGACACAGGACACAGGACAGAGAGTAGAGCTGCCTTTCCAGCGCGTTCTGCCGCCCACCCCAGGGGAGACCTTGGGAGCTTTGCAGCAACTTGGCATCTCCCGAGTCGCCAGAGAGGAGCTGCCTTGTTGTACTGAGTGCTGAGGAGGGGGCGCTGGGTGGCTTCCCTGGGCAAGCTGGCTGCTGGGCAGCTCCCGTGTTTCATTCCTCCCCTTCCCGGACAGTATTTGAACAAGACATATTCTACTGAAGGACTCATGGATTGCGGGGTCCCACGACATCACCTCATCGATGCAGTCGATGGTTTGTTCCCGATTCAGGCTCGTTTCCGGGAAGAAACCCTGACGGAAATTCCGAGGAACGGGAGCCGCATTCCGTTAGGACGTGAATACATCAAATGCTCCTCTCACGACCTTCTAGAAGAATGAGCTGGGACCCAGTTTCTGCGTCCTGCTGGAACCAGAGACGGAGGTAAGGGCACAAACTGTCCGCCACATCATACATGCTTTTTAAAAATGTCATGGTTATTTTTCCAACCTAGTGAAGTGATTGAAAACTACAGAAAACCTGGTAGGTAGGTGTCATTAACCTTATGTGACCTTTTAATTTAAATTCCATGAGTGAAGACCTAGCGTAATATTAGTTTCAGGTGTCCGATAGAGAGTAACACTTGCACGTGTCACCTGGTGCTCATCCCAGGTGCATTCTTCATCCCCAGCAGCTGTTTCACCCATTCCCCCCCTCGCTGTGGAAGCCCGCAGTTTGTTTCCCAGTGAAGAGTCTGTTTGTCACTGGGTCCTTCCCACCCCCCCCCCGCCCCTTTGTTTTGTTTCATTTCCACGTGTTAGTGAAATCACCTGATATTCGTCTTTCTCTGACAGGCATTTTTCACCCAGCATAACATTCTGTCGCTCCTCCACCTCGTGGCAAATGACAAGATTTCCTGTTTTTACGGCTAAATAATATTACATTCCATACACTACATCTCAACTGATTCATCAGTTGATGGATGGATGCTCGGGAAGTTTCCGTAATTTGGCTGTTGTAGAAAATGCTGCTGCCAACATCAGGGTGCATGTATCCCTTTGAAGGATTATTTTTGTATTCTTTGTGGAAATACCTCGTGGTGAAATTGCTGAATCGTAAGCTAGTTCCTTTTTTTTTTTTTTTTTTTTGATGAATCTCCGTGATGTTTTCCAGTGTGGCTGCACCAGTCTGCATTCCTACCCACAGTGCAGAGGGATTCTCTTTCCTCACATCCTTGGCAACACCTGCTGTTTCATCATTCATTGATTTCAGTCATTCTGACGGATGTGATGTGTTATCTCGTTGTACTTTTGAATTGTATTTTCCTGAAGATCAGTATTGTTGAGCATCTTTTCACATGGCTTTGGCCATGTGTATGTCTTCCTTGGGAAAATGTCCGTTCGTGTCTTCTGCCCATTTTTAACCGGATCTCCTTTTTGGGGTGCTGTATAACTTTATATGTTTTGGACACTAACCCTTTATCAGATGTCGTTTACAAATATTATTCTTGTAGGTGTTTTAGTTTTGTTGACTATTTCCTTGGTGACAGAAGCTTTTTATTTTTACGAAGTCCCATTATTTTTGCTTGTGTTTCCCTCAACTCAGGAGATAGATCTACAAAGACGTTTGTACAGCCAATGTCAAATGAGATACTGCCTGTGTTCATTATCCTCTGGGATTTTTATGGTTTCAGGTTTCACCCATAGGTCTTTATCCGTGTTGGATTTACTTTTGTGTATGTTGTAAGAAGGTGGTCCGTTGTTGGTCTTGTTTTGTTTCGCAGGTTGCTGTCTAGTTTTTCCAAAACCATATGTTGAGGAGATTTTTTTAAGTGTATGTATTTATTTTTGAGAGACAGAGAGAATGCAGAAGAGGGGCAGAGAGAAATGGGGACTGAGAATCCCACGCATGCTCTGCACTGCCCTGAGATCATGCCCTGAGCTGAACCCACAATCACACGCTTTGCAGCCACCCACGTGTCCCCAGACTATCTCTTCTTTTCCATTGGTATGCTTTCCTGCTGTGTTGAGAATTAATTGACCATATAGGTGTGAGTTCATTTCTGCGTTTCCGTTCTATTGATCTCTGCATCTGTGTTGTTGTTGTTGTTGTTGTTGTTGTTGTTGTTGATGTTGTTGTTTTTGGCCAGGACCATACTGTTCTGTTCTGTACAGCTTTTTAATATAACCTGAAATCTGGAATTGTGATGCCTCCAGCTTTAGTTTTCTTCTTCAATTTTGTTTTTGTTGTTTGGAGTCTTTGTCGTTCCATACAAATCTTGGGATTACTTGTTGTAGTTCTGTGACAAATGGTTTTGTTAGTGTGATAGGGATTTCATTACATATGTAGATTGTTTTGAGGAGTGTAGACATTTTAACAGTATTTTCTGCTTCCCATCCATGAGGGTGAAATATGTTTCCTTTTCCTTGTGTCCTCTTCCATTTCTTTCATCAGTGTTTCACAGCCTTTAGAGTACAGGTCTTTCACCTCTTTGGTTAGGTTCATTCTAGGTATCTTGGGGTATTTGGTGCAACTGTCAATGGGATGGATCCCTTACTTTCTCTTTCTGTTAATTCATTCGTCTACAGAAATGCAATAGATTTCTGTACATTGATTTCTGTATATTGTGATTTGTCGAATTCGTATATCGATCCTAGCAATTTTCATTGGAGTCTTTCCTGTTGTGTATAGAGAGCATCATGTCCGTTCCAAACAGCGAAAGTTCTGCTCCTTCCTTGCCAATTTGGATGCCTCGTTTCTTGTTTTGTCTGACTGCTGTGGCTAGGACTTCCTGTACTATGTGGAATAATAGTGGTGAGAGGGGTCATCCCTGTCTTGTCCCTGACCTTGGAGGAAACACTTTCAATGTTTCCCCATTGAGGATGAGACGAGTTGTGGGTTTTTCCTAGATGACCTTTATGATTTGCAGGTAGGTTGAGTCTCAATGTACTTTGCTGAGGGTTTTTATCATGAATGGGTGTGACATTTCGTCAAATGGTTTTCCTGCATTTGTGAAAAGCATCATACTGTTCTTATCCTTTCTTCCATTACTGTGGTGCATCATGTTGATTGATCTGTGAATGTGGAACCACCCTTGCAGCCCGGGAATATATCCCACTTGATTATGGTAAATGATTCTATTCATGTATTGTTGACTTTAGTTTGAAGGTATTTGAATGAGAATTTCTGCATACATACTCATCAGGCTGTTGGTCTGCAGTTTTATTTAAAAATTTTTAACATATTTTTAAATGTTTATTTCCTTCCTTAGATAGAGTACATAAAAGTGAGGGAGGGGCAGAGAGACAGGGAGAGAGAGAATCCTGGCCGTGCCCCACACTGTCAATGCACGGGCCAATGTGGGACTCGAACCCACGCGCCGCAAGATAATGTCCTAATCCAAAATTAAGAGTTGGACAGTAAACCTACCGAGCCACGCAGGCGCCCCGGCAGTTTTCGGTTTTGGTGGAGGCTTTATCTGGTGTTGGTATCAGGGTAATGATGGCCTCATAAGATGAATTGGTACGTTTTCCTTCTTTTGTACTTTTTGTAATAATTCGAGGAGAATACATATTACCTCTTCCTTAAATGGATGGTAGAATTCATCAGGGAAGCCCTCTGGCCCTGAACCCTTGTGTTGGGGGAGATTTTTTTTTTTCTTACTGATTTGATTTCTTTCTGTTTTCAGATTTTATGTATCTTCCTGTTTCAGTTTTGGTAGTTTTTGTGTTTCTAGGAATTTGTCCATTTTTCTCAGAGTGTCCAATTTGTTGCATATAGTTGTTCATAATATTATCTTCTAACTGTATTTTTGTAGTGTTGACTGTTGTTTTTCCTTTCTTATTTGTGATTTTCTTTATTTGAGTCCTTTCTCTCTTCTTTGTGAAAACTCTGCCTAGGAGGTTTTCATGTTGATTGCTGTTTTCAAGGAACCAGCCCCTGGTTTCATTGATTTGGTCTAGTGTCTTTTGGGTTTGTATATCCCTTATTTCTGCCTTAATCTCTATTATTTCCTTCCTTCTGCTGTTCTTCTCATTCCTTTAGTTGTAAGTTAGGAGGGTTTGAGATTTTTCTTGCTCTTTAAGGTAGGCTTGTATTGCTATATACTTCCATCTCAGATTGCTTTTGCCGCATTCCAAAGGTTTTTACCAGTGTATTTTCATTTTCATTTGTTTCAGTGTATTTTCTCATTGATTTCCTGTTTGACCCATTCATTTTGTAGCATGTTATTTAACCTCCCTTTATTTGTGGCCTTTCCCCCCGTGTGTGTGTGTGTGTGTGTGTGTATGAGCGTGGTTAACTTCAAGTTTCCTAGCTTTGTGGTCAGAGAAGATGCTTGGTCTGAGCTCTGTCTGGGTACCTGTTGAGGTCTGATTTGTGACGTAGAATGTGATCATTTCTGGAGAATGCCCCATGGGCGCTTGAAAAGAATATGTACTCTGCCATTTTAGTATGGAGTGTTCTGAATACATCTGTTGAACGCATCTGGTCCAGTGTGTCATTCAAAGCCATTGTTTCCTTGTTGATTTTCTGTTCACAGGTTGTGTCCATTGATGTGACTGATGTGTTAAAGTCCTCTATTATCGTTATATTATTATCAATTCCTTTATGGTTTTGTTAAGTGTTTTATATGTTGGTGATTGCATATTGGGCGCATCAAAATTTACAACCATGGGATCTTCTTGTGTGGCTGTCCCCTTTAGTATGAGATAGTGTCTATCTTCATCTCGTTACAGCTTTCTTTATTTTTCTAATATAAGTCTCAGTTGACATATAGCACATTCTCTGTTTCGGGAGTAGAATCCAGTGATTCATCCCTTACATACGACACCCAGCACTCGTGACAACAAGTGCTCTCCTTAATACTCGTCCGCCATCTAGCCCAGCGCCGACACATCTTCCTCTATCAACCCTCACTCTTCTTCTCTACGGTTAAGACACTCATGTGGTTTGTCACCACTCTTCTCTTTTCCTGCCCCCTTCCCATGTTTTCATCTGTTTTGTTTCTTCAATTCCACACGAGTGAAATCATATACGTGTCTTTCACTGATTGACATATTCCACTTGGCATAATACATTCTAGGTCCATCCACATCGTGGCAAGTGGCAGGATTTCATTCTTTTTGAAGCTGAGTTACATTTCATTGTATATACGTATGTATATCTGTATGTATATATGAGCATACACGTGAGTACATATGCGTATACATGCACACACACACACACCCCACAAGTTCTTTATACCTTCATCAGTTGATGGATACTTGGGCTTTCTCCATAGTTTGGCTACCGCTGATAATGCTGCTATAAATATTGGGTGCATGCAATTTTACTACTAGGTATTGACCAAAAGGGTACCAAACTACACTCTCGATTTTAAAGTTTATTTTGCCTAATACAAGTATTGCTACTGGCTTTCTTTTGACCTTGTTGTCATGACAAATGTTTTTTCATTCCCTCCTTTTAAATCTGCAGGTGACATAGGTCCAAATAAGGCTTTGTAGGCAGCATCTAGATAGGCCTTGTTTTTTTTTTGTTTTTATTTATTTATTTATTTTTTTGTCCATTCTGACACCCTATCCTTGTCTTTTGATTGGAGCATGTAGTCGATTTACTTTCAGAGTAATTATTGATAGGTATATATTTCGTGACATTCTACTAGTTGTTTTGCCATTGAATCGATTGCGCATCCCAGGAATAAAATCCACCCCATTGTGCTGAATAATTCTTTTTATGTATTCTCGGATCCAGTTTGCCACTCTTTGTTGAGATTTTTTGCATCCATGGTCATCAGGGAAATTGGTCTGTAGTTTTCCTTTTTAGTGGGGTCTTTGTCCAGCTTGGACTCAAGGCCATGCTGGCCTCATAGAATGAGTTTGGAAGTGTTCCCTCCATTTCTCTGCCCATGACCTTATCTTGTTCTTTCATTTGGGTTGCCTTCCTCTTGTCTTGGAATTTTGGTTGAGTATTTGCCATCTCTGTGTTACCAAAGCTCATCGTGTTACCTGCCTGTGAGTTGAATGGTTTTATGAAGAGGAGGTCATCCAATGTCCAGGGCCTGGCACTTCACGGAGTGTCTGTGGCGTGTGTTGCGTGCACTGTTTTGTGTTCTGGCTGCACTATCCTTCAGGTCAGTTGTATGGGAAAGGTAGGGTCCTTGGCCAGAATGTGGTGAGTCTGATCTAGGCCTGCTCTGATCTGCTTGATAAATGAGACTTGAAATGACTGCTCCTAGAAGTGAAGCCCTGCACAACTCTTTGGTCAAGAGAGGTGGTGTGGTCATGGGCTTCACCTGGTCTTCTGGGGAAGGGGCCAGCTCCACTGGGAGGCAACTGAGGCAACCTTGAATGACCTAGAAGGCCAGTCTTGCCAGAGCACAGGAAGGTGGGGTTGGTGTAAGCAGCTTAGGCAGCCAGTGTGGGAACTGCCTTGTTTCCAGCAGACGGCTCTGTGTTTATGCTGGGGGGCAGGGGGCAGGGGGCAGAGCAGGGAAATAGCCCCACCCAGCTCCGCTGTCCTAGCTCTTTGTCCCCTCATTGTGAACACTGCTTCTCAGGGATGTTCTCCACGATGAGTGTAGAATCTCCCCACTGTGTGCACCAGGCTTTGTCCAGGTCACTGTTTCCATGCCATCTGCCTGCAAGTTGTTGGCTGCCTTCTCTTCAGGAGTAGGCCAGTGCCCTCGGGGCTGTATCCCAGCCAAGGCTTCTAACCTTTGAAACTCCACAGTCTCGGGGTGCCTGGACGGCTTGCTTAAGTGTCTGACTCTTGATCCTGGATCAGATCATGACCTCTTGGTCGTGGGATTGTCTCTCTCCCTCTTGTCCTGCCCTCCCTTGCGTGTGCTCTCTTTCTCTCTCTCTCAAAATTAATAAACTTAAAAAAATGAGGGGCATGGAATACCTTATTTAGGCAAGACTGCCTCTCTGAGGGGAATGGCAAGGATCTGTGAGCTATATTTCCAGCACTGGCTAGGAAATTCTTTGCTGACTGGTTAAAGGTTACATTCCTACAGGAATGAGATTAGGTTTAGTGACATGGGACCTTAGCATAAGTAACTCCATGGTGGGCCTGTGATTTTTCTTAACATTCCAAAGCCAAATTTTATGTATACATTTTTTATTACATGTATGGCCCTCAATAATATTTTAGCCATCTACTGCCGGCCCGATGATCATGTCCTGTGACACTGTAACTATCCCCTGATCATAGAGGAAGATCAACTCTGTGGCTCTAAGATCTTTGTGGCTCTAAGTTACTTTGATCTATGTTACTAAGATCTTTGTGAGTCTAGGTTACTGTTGGCCTTTCGATGTCTTTCACCCAGGGACCGACCCCCAGCGAGGTTGCTGAGGCATCATTTAGGCACAGAAGCACCCTTTCCAAGTCACCTCTCCCTAAAGCGTTGTCTTTCCCTCTGGTACTTCTGGGACTTACCCTTTGGCAAGTCACATATCCTCATGCAAACCTGTCAAAGTGGACCAGAAAAAGCTGCTCGCCTGTGACTGCCACTTCATGGTCACATCTTATCCTTCTGAAACCCCTCGAATTCCCTATCGTTCTTCCAGTCTTTGAATATCTCTTTGATTTGGAAACATTTGATTCTCTTGTATTCCTGATAAACAATATGTGTGAAAATATTAAACCAAGGATTCTTTACAATCAGTGAGCCAGTCACAATGATTCATCTGGCCGTGTGTACATTTTTAGTTTTGACAGTGTTCAGGCATGAAGTGAAGTATATCCTGTAAAATCTGAGTATCATTCATTATCTAGGATAACCACCTTTATGGAAAGCCTTTCAATGACATGCTCGTTCAAGATCAGAAGAACACTTAATTTACATACCACATAATAGAGTGGTATATACATACGTTATTATCTTAAAGTATGTAAAGTAGATGTTTCTATGAAGTGTTTATCATGCATTTAGTTTTCTCTACCGTGAATGCTATTATTTCAATTAAACAATACTAAGAACAACAAGAATAGGTACATGGCCATCGCTAGTAACTAATATTAGAACTAGTCATATAATATCACGTGTCGCAAACATAAAACCATGATTACTAATAATCTTTTCATTCGTGATGGGTTTCTAGTTACCAGAAAAAATGGAGAAGATATTATTGAGTCTCTACATACAACAGACTGTTTTCTGACTATGGACGTCATATGAGTTGGTACATGATCGCAATCACTATCCCGAAGAGATATGATAGTATTAACTAAAGTTTATATTTGTATTCAGATTGCTTCGGGTTTAACTTCTGTCCCAGACTCATCCCAGCTGGCCATGACAGTCATCCTGTCTCCTTAGGCTCCACTTGGCCATGACAATTTTTAGATTTTTCCATATTTTACATAATCTGCAAAGTTTTGAGGGTACGTTTGTAGGATGTATTTTGTGGAATGATCCCTGGTTGGGATATATCTAACGTTTGTTCAAATGCTTAGGCCAGAGTTACCGTGTTTTGGAGCAGAAGATCCAGAGGCATAGTTCCATCCATAATTACCACTTCACATAAAGGTTGTTCACTCTGAAGATTGGGGTCTTTTGTGGTTCCATACACATTTTAGGACTGTTCTAGTTCTGTGAAAAATGTTGTTGGTATTTTGATGGAAATTGCATTAATTGTGTCCATTGCTTTGGGAAGTAGACACATTTTCACTATAGTTGTACTTCCGACCCATGAGTATGGAATGTCCTTCCATGTCTTTGTGTCATCTTGAATTTTATCACTGTTTTATACTTTTTAGAGTATAGATCACTCACCACTTTGGTTAGATTTATTCATAGGCATCTTATTATTTGGTGCACAAGTGTAAATAGGACTGTTTTCTTAATTTCTATTTCTACTGCTTCAGTATTGTTTTCTCCAAATACCACAGATTTCTGCACAGTGATTTTTATCCTGTGACATTGCTGAATTCATTTATCAGTTCTAGCGGTTATTGGGTGGACTCTTTAGGGTTTTCTATATAGTGTCATGTAAGCTGCAAAGTGTGAAAGTTTCACTTCCTCCAGATTTGGAGTTGTTTTATATTTTATTTTATTTTATTTTATTTTATTTTATTTTATTTATTTTATTTTATTTTATTTTATTTTATTTTATTTTATTGTATTCTATTCTATTCTATTCTATTCTATCCCACCGAATTGTGGGATACATTTACACTTGTTATATCTTCTTTTTGGGTTGTAGCCTTTACTGTTATACAGTGTCCTCCTCTGTCTCTTGTTATGTACTTTTTTTAAGTGTATTTTTTTCTGATATAAGTGTTGCTACTCCAGGTTTCATTTGACATTAATGTGTGCAATGTTTCTCTGTCCTCTCACTATCATTCTTGAGGTGTAGAGTGGGTCACTTATAGGCATACAAATCGGTTTTGTTTTTTCATCCATGCTTACACCCTGCGTCTCTAGATTGGAGCATTCACTCCATTTACCTTCAAAGTAATGATCGATACGTACGTACGTATTGCCATTTTATTGCCTGGTTGGCTGTGGTTTCTAATGATTTTCTCTGATCCTTTCTTGCCTTTCTTTCATGTTTTGCTTCTTTTCTTTAGTGATATAGTTTGATTTCCTTAACTCTGTTCTTAGCATATTTATGATTGGTTTTAGCATATGGTCACTGTCAGGTGTTTATATAACCTCTTCTGCATTTAGCAGTTCGTATTAAGTTGATGGCCATTTACCTTCGCACCCATTATTTTCTCCTCCCTAGGTTTTTGGTAGACGTTATTACAATTCAAATTCATTTCTCTGAGATCCTTAACTGATTTGTTTTGCAGCCCTGTGGGCTGGTTCTGGCATGAGTCCCCAGATGCCCCCTCTTAGCGAATGCCCGTTCAGAAACCCCTGCCCCTGGCCATACACCCCTGCTTGTCCCTGCCTTACTCAGGACAGGGTCTCCATTCCCCTGTTGCAACGTCCAACTCTCGATTCAGCTCGGGTCACGGTCTCGCGGTTAGTGGGATGGAGCCCCTCGTCGGCCTCTGCGCGTCGGCCTCTGGGGAGCCTGCTTGGGATTCTCTCTCTCTTTCTGTCTCTCTGCCCCGCCCCTTCGTGCTGTCTCTTTGTCTCCCTCAAAATGAATACAGAAACAGTAAAAGTTTTTAAAGAAGACGTAATACAACCACGTTATGGGGAAAAGACCCAACAGACCCTCAAGTTTTAACGTCCTTTTCATTATTTTCTATCTTTAAGTAGGCTCCACGCCCAACGTGGGGCTCGAACTCAGGCCCCTGAGGTTAAGAGTCGCACCCCCCACTGACTGAGCCAGCCGGGGGCCCCGAGACCCTTAATTTTTGAAGGTCTTCTAGCAAACAGCGTTCTTCTGCTGTGTCGGCTCGAGACCCGCACCCGTCTCGTTTCTGGCCGCGCTCAGAACCCCCTGCGCTGCCCAGGGGGTGTCTCCTCTGGTGGCCCGGTGCCTCTTCGTCAGAGTTCTGGCCTTCTTCTCCTCGTTGGGAGATTTTCAGCCAGATACGTCAACACTTTGTTGTTAAGAGTTGCCGCAAGCTGTTTTGTGTGCTTTTTGAAAGGACGGGCCTACGCCGGCGGACTCTATCTTGTTCTGTGTCCTTCACCCTGACCACGCCTCCTCCCCTTGAGTAACCACCACCCCCCCTCCCCTGCCTAACAGGACTCAGAACCTTCCCCAGCCAATCGGCTGAGGCCACAGCCATTACCTCGCCAACTGCCCCTAGGCCCCAGTAAAACCTTTGTCCTTTTGAAACTCGCTCTTTCCCGGTATCTCACTCATCGGTAGGGGATTGAGCTCGAGCTAGCTCGAATAAAGGCTCTTTTGCTTTTACAACGGAGTCAGCTCCCTGGCGGTCTTTGGGGATCACGAATTCTGGGCATAACATTTGGGGGCTCGTCCGGGATCCCCAAGACCCCCGAGGGACCCCTGATCCGGAGAGCCTGGCTGGCCACGGTTAGTGTCTGTCTGTTTGTTCTGTCTTTTCTGTGTGAGCTCATTTCTGGAATTCTGGTAGTGCCCGACGCGGTCTAAGTGGATGCACCAGAGGACCACGGGCCGGGAGTTTTGGAAGACGTTCCGATTCTCCCTTCTGGAGGGATGTGGAATCCCCTCATCTGTTTTGGGGGGACGTGCAATCCCCTCAAAGGTCTGAGACGAGGCGGGTCTCTCCCGCTGGTCGGCGTGAGGCCGTCATCTAGCTCTCGGTTTTGGAGGGACGTGGAGTCCCCTCAAAGGTCTAAGCTAGCTTTCAGTTTTGCTTCCATGGAGTTGGAAGACTTTCTAAGGGCCCTCTGTTTGTCTGCTTCTGTGTTTCTCTGTTTTGTTCTGTGGACATACTGGATGGACCTTATGGGACAAACTCAGACTACCCGTCTACCCACCCTCTTGGCTTAAGCCCTTCCTAGCCCCACGTGGGACGATTGCCAGCAGCTTTTGCAGGTCCTGTTCACGACTGAAGAAAGAGAAAGAATCTTCAAAGAGGCCCGAAAACTAGTTCCGGGCACAGACGGGAATCCCACCACCAACCAGGCTCAGATAGATGCCTCCTTCCCCCCCTTAACTCGGCCCTAGTGGGATTTCAACATGGCAGAAGGTAAGGAGAGGCTCCGGGTCTACCCCCAGACTCTAATGGGGGGTCTCCGAATGGCTGCTAGAAAGCCAACCAATTTGGCCTAAGTAGGAAATGTGCAACAGGGAAAAGATGAATCTCCGGCTGCCTTTTTAGAACGGATCATGGAGGCATTCCGTACCTATACCCCCATGGATCCAGAGGCTCCGGAAAGCAAGGCAGCTGTTATCATGGCCTTTGTAAACCAATCGACCATAGACATTAGGAGAAAATTACAGAAAATAGATAGAGTAGGAGAAAAAGTCTGCAGGACTTACTGGTGGTAGCCGAAAAGGTATATAACAACCGGGAGCCTCCTGAGGACAAGCAGGCTCGCGCCATGGCGGCTGCCAGCAGGAAGCAGACTCAAGACCTGGCCAGAATACTACTAGCTACCACTGCCGACTCCCCCGAGGAACGAGACCGCCGTCTCCGGCAGCTGGCAGACGACGCAAGAAAAGGTAAAGGAACCACCAAGGGCGGGGGAAGCAGAGGCTGCAGAAGGATCAGTGCGCATACTGCAAGGAGATAGGGCATTGGGCCCGAGATTGTCCGAAAAGGGCCGGCGGGAAGGGAGGCAAGACTGATCGAGTAAACGTCCTAGAGCTAGATGAACTGAGTGATTAGGGGAGTCGGGGTTCGGACCTCCAAACCCTGTTCCCCTTGTCACCATAAATGCAGCCGGTCCCATGATTGGGTCCCTAAGCTACATGACAAGGAATGAAAGGGCGGGCCTACGCCAGCCTACTCCATCTTGTTCTGTGTCCTTCACCTTGACCACGCCTCCTCCCCTTGAGTAACGTCCGGCTCACCTGCCTAACAGGACTCGGACCCTTCCCCAGCCAACCGGCTGGGGCCACAGCCATTACCTCACCAAGGGCCCCTAGGCCCCAGTAAAACCTTTGTCCTTTTGAAAGTCACTCTCTCTCCCCGGTATCTCACTCATCGGTAAGGGATTGAGCTCGAGCTAGCTCGAAAAAAGGCTCTTTGCTTTTACATCGGACTCGGCTCCCTGGTGGTCTTTGGGGATCACGAATTCTGGGCATAACATTTTACAGTCGGAGGTGTTTGTGCCTGTAGACTGAACATTTCTCGGTTGTTCACACACGTGCGCTCTACTCCTTCTAGAACTGACCTCACATCGAGGGGGGCTGTGGAAGAACCGAGGCGGGACCTTCCCCTGGTGAGCGTCGAGCCCTCAGGGAAGGGGCCCAGCGAGGGCGGGGGCCAGAGGGGCATCGGGGGACCGGGCCCCGGCTCTGCCCATCAGACCCCCTCAGCTGCCATGTGACGTGAGACCTCGGCACAGGGGGGCAGGGAGGCTGCACCTTCTTCTGAATCCTGAAGTTATTTTTATGACAAGTATAGTACCCGCCCCCTGGAAACTCTTGGCAGATATGGACGTGTCAAGATAAAAAAAAGAAAAAACCAAGAAATCCGTCCTCCTTCCCTCATCCCACCCAGGGTTTGTCACTGTCCGTTGTTGGGGTGATGAGTTCTAGAACTTTCTGAGGCCTGGGTAGGCCTCGGGCCGGATGAGGTGTGGAAGGAGGCGCGTCTTGCAAGGAAAGGCTCCGCGAGGACAGGGTGAGGGCGGAAAGACAGGACTAGGCTCCTTCATGACCAGAGCTGCAGATCAGAGATGAAGGGCACCTCGGGCAGGGCAGGGGCGGGGAGTTCCCGTGTGCCTGGAAACCAAACCCACACAGCCGAGACCAGGAAAGGTCGGGGCCGAGGGCAGCCAGAGCCGAGTCAGCGGCTAGTGTGGGGGTGGGGGCAAGGAGGAGGGGTCCCCCTGCGGAGGCCACCCCGTGGGCCCACGTGACCCATGTCCCCTGGGCAACCAGAGACCCCAGCAGGCTAGGAGGGCATCCCCGGGGCCAGAGAAGGAAGGCACCCAGGGACAGGACCCCCCCTCCCTGTGTCTCAGGTTTGCTCTCCTGTCAAATAGGGGGCAGAAAGGGAACAGTCACCAGAGACATTGGGGGGGGCACAGGTGGCCCTCAGAGTTTCTGTCTCAAGCCGGGGCCGGGTGCAGACAAGTCCAGCCCCCTCCCAGGGCCCCTAATCGGCTCTGTCATCAGGCCCTGGTCACACGACGGACGGTTAGGAAGCGCCTGCTCTGAGCTGGGCAGCTGGGGGCTGTGCCCATCTGATCTGCGGTGAAGACCACGGGACCCTGAGATGGGCGCGGGGGCAGGGACGTGGGCAGTGTGGGCTGGCACAGTCGCCTGTCACGAGGGCCTGACTGTCTCCTGGCTCACTCTGGGCCTCGAGCTGGGACCCTCCGGGGCGGCCCCGAAGACCCGACTCCTGGAGGACAGAGGAGACGAGCCAGTGTGCCCCCCGGGAACCGGGGAGGGCTTCCTGGAGGTGGGGGACACCCATCCCCACCCCTGTCCGGGTGACGGGGAAAAACAAACGTGGGTCTACACACAGGCCACCTGGGGCCGCCCTGGTCCTGCTGAGGCCTGTGCGGCCCAGAGCTGGCCACTTAATGCCAGGGGGCAGCATCCACGGGGCACAAGTGGTGGGGACAGCCATAGCTGCAGGTGCCCAGAAGGAGCAGGTGGGGCCTGCCACGGAGCCTGCCCCTCAGCTCCTCCCTCCTCCCCCCTCCCGCCTGCACAGCAGGTGAATGGGCCTTCCCTGCCCCACCCTGGCCCGGCACATGGGCTCAGGGCACCCCCTAACCCAGCAGCACACACACATCATGGCCCTGGGGCACCGTGGCCTCCAGCCCCTCCCCCGGCTGCCTACGGGGCATTTCTCCCCGGCTGCTGCCCAGCACCTGGAGCTCATACCCAACCAGGGGCTCCCAACCTGGAGCTCATACCCAACTCCCCCAGGGGAGCCAGCGAAGACCCTCACCTGAAGGTACCCAGATGGGCAAGCACGTCCCTAAAGGGGAGGACATATTGGCATCATGTCCAGGTCACTTTAGCGTGGCAACTGGTTAATTCCCAGAACAGACCTTGCCTTACGGGACAAGTGGGATGGACAGATGGATGGTTGGAAGGATGGGGGGATGGAAGGAGGGACGGATGCAAGGTTGGGACCACGTGGTGGCCTCTGGGGCAGGACAGAGCTGGGGGCTGTGGCCGCAGAGTGGAGCCAACCCTGAGATCCTCACTCTCCCTTGCCAAGCCTGGTAGGACACCAGCCCCAGCGCGGCCCCCTGTACCTCGGGGCTGGCCGACACGCTCCCACGGAGGGCCCACTCCACAAAGACTGACCACACTCTGGTCATTCCTCAAGCTCTTTAATTTGACACACAGCACAGCGAGGCACCCTGGGCCCCAGGGACTTCCCGCCCGCCCCCTGGCATCTTCTTGCAGCTTCCCCCAGCAGTCAGGGAAGTCCCGGACACTGAGGAGGCCAGAAGCGAAGGCGGAGCCCAGGCCGGGGACGGGGGCGCAGAGGCCGAAGCAGCAGGCTCTGGGGGGAGGAAGGCGTCGCTCCTCCGGGCCCAGCCGGGCGGACGGCCAGCAGGCCCTGGTCAGACGCCCCTCCCGATGTGCCGCGTGATCCAGGGCACGTACGTCTGGACGCGAGCGTAGACCCCGGGACGGTTTCTCAGGGCACAGCTTTTGCCCCAGCTGACCACTCCCACCAAGTGCCAAGCACCCGTCATCTTGCACACCAGAGGGCCTCCGGAGTCGCCCTGAGGAAGGAGAGAGAGCACTGAGCCCCGGCTGGCCTCCAGCGCGGGGTGGGGGCCGGGATGGGCCGGGACTCACCTGGCAGGAGTCCCGGCCCTCGGTCCCCGCACACAGCATGTCGTCCTGGATGATCTTCCTGCCCTCGAAGCGGTGCCTGGTGGCGTTGTGGTACTGCTGGTCACAGACGGCGTTCTCCACCACGGTCACCGCCACCTCCTGCAGGCGGTAGGGCGGAGGCAGCAACTCTGGGGGAGAGACGTGACCGGAGGCTGCAGCGTGGCCCCCGCTGTCGGCCGCGAGCCTGCGTTCCCGCCCAGATCGCTACCGTGGGGACCTCAGCGTGCAGGGTTCCCATCTCCCTCTAAATTCCTAACACCCGGAAGGTGGATTCTGCCTTTAGTTGGAAGGACCGGGAAGAAAATGGGGGGGCGGGGGTGAGGGTTTCTGCCCGCCCCCCAATATCTTCCTATAAGTTGAAAAAAAACTAAGAATATGAATTTCCTCGTCACAGTGTTGGGTCCCGAGCTCAGTTCTGCTTCAGGGAGCCTCCAGCCTCTGGGGTCGGATCTCCCGGTTGGGGCGCACACGGGGTGGGGGGGGAGGGTGTCGGAAGGCGATTCCTTTCCAGAACCTGCAGCTGCCCACCCGCCAGGAGTTCTCCGTGTGGCCAGGTCGGGAAATGCCTCGCGCGGCCCCGAACCCCTCCCAAACCCCACCCCGTACACACCGTGCACCATGACGGTGCCCCAGCCGGTCACCCAGCACTCGTCCTCTGGGTTGACTTCAAGCAGGGCCGACGGGAGCTTGACAGGCATGACGTTAGCCGTGTATTTCACAGAGTGTGACAGCTGGAGCAGGGCCACGTCCGCACCCAGTTGGGGGTTGATGTAGTCGGGGTGGACGATGACGCGGGTCACATTCAGCAGCGTCCTCCCCCCGTAGAGGTACACGTCCCCGGCATGGATGCGGTAGGCTGCCGGGTCGGCGTCCTTCCTGGGGTCGCAAAGAAGCCACGGAGGCGGGTCCTTCGAGGGCGGCCCCCTCCGCCCCGCCTGGAGCCCGGATTCCCACACCTCCTGATTCGCCCAGAGCTGGACGGCAGCGAACGGGACTCACCGGTCGAGGCAGTGGGCGGCAGTCAGCACCCACTGGGGGTGGATGAGGGAGCCCCCGCAGATGTGCACCCAGGAGGCCCACTTTTACTTGTAGACTTTCAGGCTGACCTGCCACGGCCACTTCCCCTGGGGGGCATTGTGGCCCCCGACGATGCCCACCAGCTCGTTTTCAGGGAGGGAGGCTGGGAAGCAACATGAGGGTGGAGGGAGGCCGGGCTTCGGGGCCCAGGGCTGAGCCCCGTCCCCACCTAGGCCTCCCCCGAGGGCACGGACAGGCAGCCCCAAGGCCCCCCAGCGACTGGAACTGGAGACAAGGTTACAGGAGCCTCTGGGAAGGGAGGACCCCCGTGGGGTCAGGACTCACCTGGGCTCCCCGCGACGCAGGTCCCCGAGAAGAAGGGGGTCAGAAGCAACAGCCACAGCATCTGCAAAGAGAGAGGGCACGGAGGGACAGCTCAGGGCCGGAGGGGGCCAGGGGCCTCTGCAGCTGTGTGAGAGGGGACA
This sequence comes from Leopardus geoffroyi, assembly GCF_018350155.1. Lineage (NCBI taxonomy): Eukaryota > Metazoa > Chordata > Mammalia > Carnivora > Felidae > Leopardus > Leopardus geoffroyi. Next base: position 40,886,073 of record NC_059340.1, on the reverse strand, counting down.
GCGCCCCTACCTTGCCAGGCTCCACGGGTCTCTGCTCTGGGGGCCCCTGAGGTCCTTTATCCATTGGCCACAGGAAGTGGGTGGGTGGCTTGGGCAGCGTTCCATTGGGGGGTGGGGGTGGAGGATGGGGAAGAAAGGCAGCCGGGTGTCAGGCAGAGTGTGTGCAGGGGGGTGGGGAGCCGGTTCCCATCACACACCCGGGAGGCCAGACTGCCATCCTGGCCGCCCACCCCCGGCTGACTGCGCTTCTCACGACACGTCTGAGCACCAGAGGCCGCAGAGCCCGTGGCAGGCCCGGCCCGGGGTGCTGTCCACCCACCCTGCCCCGCTTCCGGCCAGTGCAGTCACGTCTCTTCCCCGCATTGGCCCGGCCGTCAGGGCCACGGACGGACCCCCGCACATGGCGCAGTGCCCCCGTCCCCAGGCCTCCGCCCCATCCTGAGTGGACAAACCCGGCTTCACAGCTCACCTTCCCAGCTGCCACCAATAGCACCCATCCAGGTGGCCTCCAAGGGGGCAAATGACGCAATTTCTGTGGCGAGTCACACGGTGTCCCCTAAAGCTCCCCCTGATGCCGTATTGAGGCATGGGGAGGGCAGAGGTCCATGGTCTGAGATAGGTTCCTTCGACACCACCCAGGAGAGTTGGGTGTAAGCCTACGGCTCCTTCTACATCAGCCAATCCAATCTACATCAGGGACCCTGAACCCTGTGAGCCCCTTTTTCCTTCCAGCTTAAGGAAGCAGCCAGCCCTCCAGCAGCTTTTGGGTCCTGGCTGGGCCACCAAGGGTAAATGTCCGGCTGTCCACATGCTGGCAGCATTGCTCTAGCAAATGTCAACATGAGCAGCTGCTGTACGGGGGATTCTCCTCCATTGTGATCAGGGCCTGGGACAAAACATGACGAGAGAGACAGAGACAGGAGTGCCCTGTGCTCCTGGACAGGGCTGCATGCACAGAGCAGATAGCCTGAAGCCTGGGGAGAGGTGGACAAAGAGACAGGTAAGGAGAGAGAAACTGGATGAGTGATAGGGGGATGGGGCAAGACCGAGAGAGTGAAAGGAAGAAACACAGAGAGGTGTGGTTAGAGAGAAACAGAGACAGAGAGGAAGTACAAGGAGAAAGGTGGAGACGTGGTCCAGGTATGTGGACGGGGCGAGATGGGCCAGGGGAGAGGGGATGTGGGAAGTGGCTCTGAGTGTTGGGGCAGAAAGGGCTGGTATCATGGGCATCATAGTCTCATGACTCTAAGACTCCAACGTCCCTGGGGCCAAGCTCTGCAGAGGCCATTGCAATTGAAAAGATGGGCATCCGTCAGTTCTCCTGGAATTGCGGGGCTCAGCGTTATGTTCTGTCATGGAGAAGGATGTCTTCAGGGAGAGTGTGCTGCTCTTTGGCAGGTAAACTCCAGAGCCCGCCCTGTGGGGAGGTGTCCCGGGGTCATCTGCCTCACTGCCCCAGGCCCTGTGGGATTCCCCCCCTCCCGCCACCAGCTGGCGTTCCTCATGTTCTGAACCCAGGCATGAGGCATTGTGTTGCCCCCAGGTCCGGCAGTCTGGACCTGGCAGAGTTGAACTGCTGATAGTGATAAAAAGGATTTGACAAGAAGGTCCATATTCTCCCTCTGGAACGAGCGGTGTGCATCCAAATCGTGGGTTGCTATCCTCCTGTCCACAACCAATCTGAGGATTCCAGAAGGTAGGTGAACCCTTTAAAACACCATAGTCTTCTCTTACATCCTTCAAAGAATTCCTTTTCCCAGCTTTCTTTTCATTTTGAAGAGATGGCAATGACTAATTGAAGGCATGATGATCCTGTAGGAAATTGACCTACATGACTGATGGACATTATTTCATCCACCCGTATCCCTAAAGCACATTTCATTGGAAATATAAGCCACGGATGCGTGTCGTAAATTCACAACAGATGTGCAGCTGCCTGTAAGTTGCATGCTGACCTTGTCACATATGTGTCATCAGATATTATTAGTGACTTTTCAGATAAGTTCTAAACATCAAGATGGTCATGTTGGAGAATCTGGTATAGACGGAATGTCACAGATTCTAAATTAGGAATGATTTTTCATTTTTAATGTTTCTTTTCCTTTTATGAGAGAGCCCGAGCTGGGGATGGGGGAGAGAGTGGGAGATACTGAATCTGAGGCAGGCTCCAGGCTCTGAGCTGTCAGGATAGAGCCTGACGCGGGGCTCAAACTCATGGGCTGCAAGATCATGACCTAGTGGAAGTCGGACCCTTAACCAAGTAAGCCGCCGAAGCGCCCCAGGAATGATAGTTTATTGGCAAAGAAAGAGAAATTAAAGATAGCATAAAGGATGTCGACTTTTAATTGAAATATTCTTCACACATTTGTTGTATTCGTTTTAGGCATACATTGTAGTCCTTCCATATGTCTATAAATTATGTTGTTCTTAAGCACAAGTGTAGCTATCCTGTGAAAGCATGCCACAGTATTATTACAGGATGGACTCTCTTTCTTTGGCTGTCCCTTGTATCCCTAGGTTCATTCATTCCATAGCTGGAAGCCGGTATCTCTCTCTCAAAGGTGTCCATTCTTTATCTAACCTAAACACTTAGGTGGTCAACACCATGACCTCTTGTTCAGCATGTGTCATTTGGCGGTCTATTTTTCTGGGAACATTGCTTAGAGCATTACAAATGATGTCATTACGTTAATAAATTCGGTTTCATTCTCCACTCACAAGAAAGGAGAAGGAAAAGATTTCTTTGTGTCCCAGGCCCCATCACTAAACCTTTCCCAGTGTGGAGAACAGGCTTAGTTGCCCAGAGCACCTTCGGTCCCTCAGCTGAGCCACCAGGGTCTTCAACATTGCAGGAATTCCCATGGTGGCCAGCAGAGAGAGCTCGAGCACCACACGCCCGGAGGGGCGGGTTCCTCTGCCTGGACAGTGATGGCCAGCAGAGGGCGCACCATCGGCTTTTCTGACCCAGGACACCTCCGAGCAGGAAGGGTCCCTGTGGCTCCCAGAGGACACAGGACACAGGACAGAGAGTAGAGCTGCCTTTCCAGCGCGTTCTGCCGCCCACCCCAGGGGAGACCTTGGGCGCTTTGCAGCAGCTTGGCATCTCCCGAGTCGCCAGAGAGGAGCTGCCTTGTTGTACTGAGTGCTGAGGAGGGGGCGCTGGGTGGCTTCCCTGGGCAAGCTGGCTGCTGGGCAGCTCCCGTGTTTCATTCCTCCCCTTCCCGGACAGTATTTGAACAAGACATATTCTACTGAAGGACTCATGGATTGCGGGGTCCCACGACATCACCTCATCGATGCAGTCGATGGTTTGTTCCCGATTCAGGCTCGTTTCCGGGAAGAAACCCTGACGGAAATTCCGAGGAACGGGAGCCGCATTCCGTTAGGACGTGAATACATCAAATGCTCCTCTCACGACCTTCTAGAAGAATGAGCTGGGACCCAGTTTCTGCGTCCTGCTGGAACCAGAGACGGAGGTAAGGGCACAAACTGTCCGCCACATCATACATGCTTTTTAAAAATGTCATGGTTATTTTTCCAACCTAGTGAAGTGATTGAAAACTACAGAAAACCTGGTAGGTAGGTGTCATTAACCTTATGTGACCTTTTAATTTAAATTCCATGAGTGAAGACCTAGCGTAATATTAGTTTCAGGTGTCCGATAGAGAGTAACACTTGCACGTGTCACCTGGTGCTCATCCCAGGTGCATTCTTCATCCCCAGCAGCTGTTTCACCCATTCCCCACCTCGCTGTGGAAGCCCGCAGTTTGTTTCCCAGTGAAGAGTCTGTTTGTCACTGGGTCCTTCCCACCCCCCCCCCCGCCCCTTTGTTTTGTTTCATTTCCACGTGTTAGTGAAATCACCTGATATTCGTCTTTCTCTGACAGGCATTTTTCACCCAGCATAACATTCTGTCGCTCCTCCACCTCGTGGCAAATGACAAGATTTCCTGTTTTTACGGCTAAATAATATTACATTCCATACACTACATCTCAACTTATTCATCAGTTGATGGATGGATGCTCGGGAAGTTTCCGTAATTTGGCTGTTGTAGAAAATGCTGCTGCCAACATCAGGGTGCATGTATCCCTTTGAAGGATTATTTTTGTATTCTTTGTGGAAATACCTCGTGGTGAAATTGCTGAATCGTAAGCTAGTTCCTTTTTTTTTTTTTGATGAATCTCCGTGATGTTTTCCAGTGTGGCTGCACCAGTCTGCATTCCTACCCACAGTGCAAGAGGGATTCTCTTTCCTCACATCCTTGGCAACACCTGCTGTTTCATCATTCATTGATTTCAGTCATTCTGACGGATGTGATGTGTTATCTCGTTGTACTTTTGAATTGTATTTTCCTGAAGATCAGTATCGTTGAGCATCTTTTCACATGGCTTTGGCCATGTGTATGTCTTCCTTGGGAAAATGTCCGTTCGTGTCTTCCGCCCATTTTTAACCGGATCTCCATTTTGGGGTGCTGTATAACTTTATATGTTTTGGACACTAACCCTTTATCAGATGTCGTTTACAAATATTATTCTTGTAGGTGTTTTAGTTTTGTTGACTATTTCCTTGGTGACAGAAGCTTTTTATTTTTATGAAGTCCCATTATTTTTGCTTGTGTTTCCCTCAACTCAGGAGATAGATCTACAAAGACGTTTGTACAGCCAATGTCAAATAAGATACTGCCTGTGTTCATTATCCTCTGGGATTTTTATGGTTTCAGGTTTCACACATAGGTCTTTATCCGTGTTGGATTTACTTTTGTGTATGTTGTAAGAAGGTGGTCCGTTGTTGGTCTTGTTTTGTTTCGCAGGTTGCTGTCTAGTTTTTCCAAAACCATATGTTGAGGATACTTTTTTAAGTGTATGTATTTATTTTTGAGAGACAGAGAGAATGCAGAAGAGGGGCAGAGAGAAATGGGGACTGAGAATCCCACGCATGCTCTGCACTGCCCTGAGATCATGCCCTGAGCTGAACCCACAATCACACGCTTTGCAGCCACCCACGTGTCCCCAGACTATCTCTTCTTTTCCATTGGATATGCTTTCCTGCTGTGTTGAGAATTAATTGACCATATAGGTGTGAGTTCATTTCTGCATTTCTGTTCTATTGATCTCTGCATCTGTGTTGTTGTTGTTGTTGTTGTTGTTGTTGTTGATGTTGTTGTTTTTGGCCAGGACCATACTGTTCTGTTCTGTACAGCTTTTTAATATAACCTGAAATCTGGAATTGTGATGCCTCCAGCTTTAGTTTTCTTCTTCAATTTTGTTTTTGCTGTTTGGAGTCTTTGTCGTTCCATACAAATCTTGGGATTACTTGTTGTAGTTCTGTGACAAATGGTTTTGTTAGTGTGATAGGGATTTCATTACATATGTAGATTGTTTTCAGGAGTGTGGACATTTTAACAGTATTTTCTGCTTCCCATCCATGAGGGTGAAGTATGTTTCCTTTTCTTTGTGTCCTCTTCCATTTCTTTCATCAGTGTTTCACAGCCTTTAGAGTACAGGTCTTTCACCTCTTTGGTTAGGTTCATTCTAGGTATCTTGGGGTATTTGGTGCAACTGTCAATGGGATGGATCCCTTACTTTCTCTTTCTGTTAATTCATTCGTCTACAGAAATGCAATAGATTTCTGTACATTGATTTCTGTATATTGTGATTTGTCGAATTCGTATATCGATCCTAGCAATTTTCATTGGAGTCTTTCCTGTTGTGTATAGAGAGCATCATGTCAGTTCCAAACAGCGAAAGTTCTGCTCCTTCCTTGCCAATTTGGATGCCTCGTTTCTTGTTTTGTCTGACTGCTGTGGCTAGGACTTCCTGTACTATGTGGAATAATAGTGGTGAGAGGGGTCATCCCTGTCTTGTCCCTGACCTTGGAGGAAACACTTTCAATGTTTCCCCATTGAGGATGAGACGAGTTGTTGGTTTTTCCTAGATGACCTTTATGATTTGCAGGTAGGTTGAGTCTCAATGTACTTTGCTGAGGGTTTTTATCATGAATGGATGTGACATTTTGTCAGATGGTTTTCCTGCATCTGTTGAAAGCATCATACTGTTCTTATCCTTTCTTCCATTACTGTGGTGCATCATGTTGATTGATCTGTGAATGTGGAACCACCCTTGCAGCCCGGGAATATATCCCACTTGATTATGGTAAATGATTCTATTCATGTATTGTTGACTTTAGTTTGAAGGTATTTGAATGAGAATTTCTGCATACATACTCATCAGGCTGTTGGTCTGCAGTTTTATTTAAAAATGTTTTAACATATTTTTAAATGTTTATTTCTTTCCTTAGATAGAGTACATAAAAGTGAGGGAGGGGCAGAGAGTCAGGGAGAGAGAGAATCCTGGCCATGCCCCACACTGTCAATGCACGGGCCAATGTGGGACTCGAACCCACGCGCCGCAAGATAATGTCCTAATCCAAAATTAAGAGTTGGACAGTAAACCTACCGAGCCACGCAGGCGCCCCGGCAGTTTTCGGTTTTGGTGGAGGCTTTATCTGGTGTTGGTATCAGGGTAATGATGGCCTCATAAGATGAATTGGTAAGTTTTCCTTCTTTTGGATTTTTGTAATAATTCGAGGAGAATACATATTACCTCTTCCTTAAATGGATGGTAGAATTCATCAGGGAAGCCCTCTGGCCCTGAACCCTTGTGTTGGGGGAGATTTTTTTTTTTCTTACTGATTTGATTTCTTTCTGTTTTCAGATTTTATGTATCTTCCTGTTTCAGTTTTGGTAGTTTTTGTGTTTCTAGGAATTTGTCCATTTTTGTCAGAGTGTCCAATTTGTGGCATATAGTTGTTCATAATATTACCTTCTAACTGTATTTTTGTAGTGTTGACTGTTGTTTCTCCTTTCTTATTTGTGATTTTCTTTATTTGAGTCCTTTCTCTCTTCTTTGTGAAAACTCTGCCTAGGAGGTTTTCATGTTGATTACCGTTTTCAAGGAACCAGCCCCTGGTTTCATTGATTTGGTCTAGTGTCTTTTGGGTTTGTATATCCCTTATTTCTGCCTTAATCTCTATTATTTCCTTCCTTCTGCTGTTCTTCTCATGTCTTTAGTTGTAAGTTAGGAGGGTTTGAGATTTTTCTTGCTCTTTAAGGTAGGCTTGTATTGCTATATACTTCCATCTCAGATTGCTTTTGCCGCATTCCAAAGGTTTATACCAGTGTATTTTCATTTTCATTTGTTTCAGTGTATTTTCTCATTGATTTCCTGTTTGACCCATTCATTTCATAGCATGTTATTTAACCTCCCTTTATTTGTGGCCTTTCCCCCCGTGTGTGTGTGTGTGTGTGTGTGTGTGTGTGTGTGTGTGTATGAGCGTGGTTAACTTCAAGTTTCCTAGCTTTGTGGTCAGAGAAGATGCTTGGTCTGAGCTCTGTCTGGGTACCTGTTGAGGTCTGATTTGTGACGTAGAATGTGATCATTTCTGGAGAATGCCCCATGGGCGCTTGAAAAGAATATGTACTCTGCCATTTTAGTATGGAGTGTTCTGAATACATCTGTTGAACGCATCTGGTCCAGTGTGTCATTCAAAGCCATTGTTTCCTTGTTGATTTTCTGTTCACAGGTTGTGTCCATTGATGTGACTGATGTGTTAAAGTCCTCTATTATCGTTATATTATTATCAATTCCTTTATGGTTTTGTTAAGTGTTTTATATGTTGGTGATTGCATATTGGGCGCATCAAAATTTACAACGATGGGATCTTCTTGTGTGGCTGTCCCCTTTAGTATGAGATAGTGTCTATCTTCATCTCGTTACAGCTTTCTTTATTTTTCTAATATAAGTCTTAGTTGACATATAGCACATTCTCTGTTTCGGGAGTAGAATCCAGTGATTCATCCCTTACATACGACACCCAGCACTCGTGACAACAAGTGCTCTCCTTAATACTCGTCCGCCATCTAGCCCAGCGCCGACACATCTTCCTCTATCAACCCTCACTCTTCTTCTCTACGGTTAAGACACTCATGTGGTTTGTCACCACTCTTCTCTTTTCCTGCCCCCTTCCCATGTTTTCATCTGTTTTGTTTCTTCAATTCCACACGAGTGAAATCATATACGTGTCTTTCACTGATTGACATATTCCACTTGGCATAATACATTCTAGGTCCATCCACATCGTGGCAAGTGGCAGGATTTCATTCTTTTTGAAGCTGAGTTACATTTCATTGTATATACGTATGTATATCTGTATGTATATATGAGCATACACGTGAGTACATATGCGTATACATGCACACACACACACACCCCACAAGTTCTTTATACCTTCATCAGTTGATGGATAGTTGGGCTTTCTCCATAGTTTGGCTACCGCTGATAATGCTGCTATAAATATTGGGTGCATGCAATTTTACTACTAGGTATTGACCAAAAGGGTACCAAACTACACTCTCGATTTTAAAGTTTATTTTGCCTAATACAAGTATTGCTACTGGCTTTCTTTTGACCTTGTTGTCATGACAAATGTTTTTTCATTCCCTCCTTTTAAATCTGCAGGTGACATAGGTCCAAATAAGGCTTTGTAGGCAGCATCTAGATAGGCCTTGTTTTTTTTTTGTTTTTATTTATTTATTTATTTTTTTGTCCATTCTGACACCCTATCCTTGTCTTTTGATTGGAGCATGTAGTCGATTTACTTTCAGAGTAATTATTGATAGGTATATATTTCGTGACATTCTACTAGTTGTTTTGCCATTGAATCGATTGCGCATCCCAGGAATAAAATCCACCCCATTGTGCTGAATAATTCTTTTTATGTATTCTCGGATCCAGTTTGCCACTCTTTGTTGAGATTTTTTGCATCCATGGTCATCAGGGAAATTGGTCTGTAGTTTTCCTTTTTAGTGGGGTCTTTGTCCAGCTTGGACTCAAGGCCATGCTGGCCTCATAGAATGAGTTTGGAAGTGTTCCCTCCATTTCTCTGCCCATGACCTTATCTTGTTCTTTCATTTGGGTTGCCTTCCTCTTGTCTTGGATTTTGGTTGAGTATTTGCCATCTCTGTGTTACCAAAGCTCATCGTGTTACCTGCCTGTGAGTTGAATGGTTTTATGAAGAGGAGGTCATCCAATGTCCAGGGCCTGGCACTTCACGGAGTGTCTGTGGCGTGTGTTGCGTGCACTGTTTTGTGTTCTGGCTGCACTATCCTTCAGGTCAGTTGTATGGGAAAGGTAGGGTCCTTGGCCAGAATGTGGTGAGTCTGATCTAGGCCTGCTCTGATCTGCTTGATAAATGAGACTTGAAATGACTGCTCCTAGAAGTGAAGCCCTGCACAACTCTTTGGTCAAGAGAGGTGGTGTGGTCATGGGCTTCACCTGGTCTTCTGGGGAAGGGGCCAGCTCCACTGGGAGGCAACTGAGGCAACCTTGAATGACCTAGAAGGCCAGTCTTGCCAGAGCACAGGAAGGTGGGGTTGGTGTAAGCAGCTTAGGCAGCCAGTGTGGGAACTGCCTTGTTTCCAGCAGACGGCTCTGTGTTTATGCTGGGGGGCAGGGGGCAGGGGGCAGAGCAGGGAAATAGCCCCACCCAGCTCCGCTGTCCTAGCTCTTTGTCCCCTCATTGTGAACACTGCTTCTCAGGGATGTTCTCCATGATGAGTGTAGAATCTCCCCACTGTGTGCACCAGGCTTTGTCCAGGTCACTGTTTCCATGCCATCTGCCTGCAAGTTGTTGGCTGCCTTCTCTTCAGGAGTAGGCCAGTGCCCTCGGGGCTGTATCCCAGCCAAGGCTTCTAACCTTTGAAACTCCACAGTCTCGGGGTGCCTGGACGGCTTGCTTAAGTGTCTGACTCTTGATCCTGGATCAGATCATGACCTCTTGGTCGTGGGATTGTCTCTCTCCCTCTTGTCCTGCCCTCCCTTGCGTGTGCTCTCTTTCTCTCTCTCTCAAAATTAATAAACTTAAAAAAATGAGGGGCATGGAATACCTTATTTAGGCAAGACTGCCTCTCTGAGGGGAATGGCAAGGATCTGTGAGCTATATTTCCAGCACTGGCTAGGAAATTCTTTGCTGACTGGTTAAAGGTTACATTCCTACAGGAATGAGATTAGGTTTAGTGACATGGGACCTTAGCATAAGTAACTCCATGGTGGGCCTGTGATTTTTCTTAACATTCCAAAGCCAAATTTTATGTATACATTTTTTATTACATGTATGGCCCTCAATAATATTTTAGCCATCTACTGCCGGCCCGATGATCATGTCCTGTGACACTGTAACTATCCCCTGATCATAGAGGAAGATCAACTCTGTGGCTCTAAGATCTTTGTGGCTCTAAGTTACTTTGATCTATGTTACTAAGATCTTTGTGAGTCTAGGTTACTGTTGGCCTTTCGACGTCTTTCACCCAGGGACCGACCCCCAGCGAGGTTGCTGAGGCATCATTTAGGCACAGAAGCACCCTTTCCAAGTCACCTCTCCCTAAAGCGTTGTCTTTCCCTCTGGTACTTCTGGGACTTACCCTTTGGCAAGTCACATATCCTCATGCAAACCTGTCAAAGTGGACCAGAAAAAGCTGCTCGCCTGTGACTGCCACTTCATGGTCACATCTTATCCTTCTGAAACCCCTCGAATTCCCTATCGTTCTTCCAGTCTTTGAATATCTCTTTGATTTGGAAACATTTGATTCTCTTGTATTCCTGATAAACAATATGTGTGAAAATATTAAACCAAGGATTCTTTACAATCAGTGAGCCAGTCACAATGATTCATCTGGCCGTGTGTACATTTTTAGTTTTGACAGTGTTCAGGCATGAAGTGAAGTATATCCTGTAAAATCTGAGTATCATTCATTATCTAGGATAACCACCTTTATGGAAAGCCTTTCAATGACATGCTCGTTCAAGATCAGAAGAACACTTAATTTACATACCACATAATAGAGTGGTATATACATACGTTATTATCTTAAAGTATGTAAAGTAGATGTTTCTATGAAGTGTTTATCATGCATTTAGTTTTCTCTACCGTGAATGCTATTATTTCAATTAAACAATACTAAGAACAACAAGAATAGGTACATGGCCATCGCTAGTAACTAATATTAGAACTAGTCATATAATATCACGTGTCGCAAACATAAAACCATGATTACTAATAATCTTTTCATTCGTGATGGGTTTCTAGTTACCAGAAAAAATGGAGAAGATATTATTGAGTCTCTACATACAACAGACTGTTTTCTGACTATGGACGTCATATGAGTTGGTACATGATCGCAATCACTATCCCGAAGAGATATGATAGTATTAACTAAAGTTTATATTTGTATTCAGATTGCTTCGGGTTTAACTTCTGTCCCAGACTCATCCCAGCTGGCCATGACAGTCATCCTGTCTCCTTAGGCTCCACTTGGCCATGACAATTTTTAGATTTTTCCATATTTTACATAATCTGCAAAGTTTTGAGGGTACGTTTGTAGGATGTATTTTGTGGAATGATCCCTGGTTGGGATATATCTAACGTTTGTTCAAATGCTTAGGCCAGAGTTACCGTGTTTTGGAGCAGAAGATCCAGAGGCATAGTTCCATCCATAATTACCACTTCACATAAAGGTTGTTCACTCTGAAGATTGGGGTCTTTTGTGGTTCCATACACATTTTAGGACTGTTCTAGTTCTGTGAAAAATGTTGTTGGTATTTTGATGGAAATTGCATTAATTGTGTCCATTGCTTTGGGAAGTAGACACATTTTCACTATAGTTGTACTTCCGACCCATGAGTATGGAATGTCCTTCCATGTCTTTGTGTCATCTTGAATTTTATCACTGTTTTATACTTTTTAGAGTATAGATCACTCACCACTTTGGTTAGATTTATTCATAGGCATCTTATTATTTGGTGCACAAGTGTAAATAGGACTGTTTTCTTAATTTCTATTTCTACTGCTTCAGTATTGTTTTCTCCAAATACCACAGATTTCTGCACAGTGATTTTTATCCTGTGACATTGCTGAATTCATTTATCAGTTCTAGCAGTTATTGGGTGGACTCTTTAGGGTTTTCTATATAGTGTCATGTAAGCTGCAAAGTGTGAAAGTTTCACTTCCTCCAGATTTGGAGTTGTTTTATATTTTATTTTATTTTATTTTATTTTATTTTATTTTATTTATTTTATTTTATTTTATTTTATTTTATTTTATTTTATTCTATTCTATTCTATTCTATTCTATTCTATTCTATCCCACCGAATTGTGGGATACATTTACACTTGTTATATCTTCTTTTTGGGTTGTAGCCTTTACTGTTATACAGTGTCCTCCTCTGTCTCTTGTTATGTACTTTTTTTAAGTGTATTTTTTTCTGATATAAGTGTTGCTACTCCAGGTTTCATTTGACATTAATGTGTGCAATGTTTCTCTGTCCTCTCACTATCATTCTTGAGGTGTAGAGTGGGTCACTTATAGGCATACAAATCGGTTTTGTTTTTTCATCCATGCTTACACCCTGCGTCTCTAGATTGGAGCATTCACTCCATTTACCTTCAAAGTAATGATCGATACGTACGTACGTATTGCCATTTTATTGCCTGGTTGGCTGTGGTTTCTAATGATTTTCTCTGATCCTTTCTTGCCTTTCTTTCATGTTTTGCTTCTTTTCTTTAGTGATATAGTTTGATTTCCTTAACTCTGTTCTTAGCATATTTATGATTGGTTTTAGCATATGGTCACTGTCAGGTGTTTATATAACCTCTTCTGCATTTAGCAGTTCGTATTAAGTTGATGGCCATTTACCTTCGCACCCATTATTTTCTCCTCCCTAGGTTTTTGGTAGACGTTATTACAATTCAAATTCATTTCTCTGAGATCCTTAACTGATTTGTTTTGCAGCCCTGTGGGCTGGTTCTGGCATGAGTCCCCAGATGCCCCCTCTTAGCGAATGCCCGTTCAGAAACCCCTGCCCCTGGCCATACACCCCTGCTTGTCCCTGCCTTACTCAGGACAGGGTCTCCATTCCCCTGTTGCTACGTCCAACTCTCGATTCAGCTCGGGTCACGGTCTCGCGGTTAGTGGGATGGAGCCCCTCGTCGGCCTCTGCGCGTCGGCCTCTGGGGAGCCTGCTTGGGATTCTCTCTCTCTTTCTGTCTCTCTGCCCCGCCCCTTCGTGCTGTCTCTTTGTCTCCCTCAAAATGAATACAGAAACAGTAAAAGTTTTTAAAGAAGACGTAATACAACCACGTTATGGGGAAAAGACCCAACAGACCCTCAAGTTTTAACGTCCTTTTCATTATTTTCTATCTTTAAGTAGGCTCCACGCCCAACGTGGGGCTCGAACTCAGGCCCCTGAGGTTAAGAGTCGCACCCCCCACTGACTGAGCCAGCCGGGGGCCCCGAGACCCTTAATTTTTGAAGGTCTTCTAGCAAACAGCGTTCTTCTGCTGTGTCGGCTCGAGACCCGCACCCGTCTCGTTTCTGGCCGCGCTCAGAACCCCCTGCGCTGCCCAGGGGGTGTCTCCTCTGGTGGCCCGGTGCCTCTTCGTCAGAGTTCTGGCCTTCTTCTCCTCGTTGGGAGATTTTCAGCCAGATACGTCAACACTTTGTTGTTAAGAGTTGCCGCAAGCTGTTTTGTGTGCTTTTTGAAAGGACGGGCCTACGCCGGCGGACTCTATCTTGTTCTGTGTCCTTCACCCTGACCACGCCTCCTCCCCTTGAGTAACCACCACCCCCCCTCCCCTGCCTAACAGGACTCAGAACCTTCCCCAGCCAATCGGCTGAGGCCACAGCCATTACCTCGCCAACTGCCCCTAGGCCCCAGTAAAACCTTTGTCCTTTTGAAACTCGCTCTTTCCCGGTATCTCACTCATCGGTAGGGGATTGAGCTCGAGCTAGCTCGAATAAAGGCTCTTTTGCTTTTACAACGGAGTCAGCTCCCTGGCGGTCTTTGGGGATCACGAATTCTGGGCATAACATTTGGGGGCTCGTCCGGGATCCCCAAGACCCCCGAGGGACCCCTGATCCGGAGAGCCTGGCTGGCCACGGTTAGTGTCTGTCTGTTTGTTCTGTCTTTTCTGTGTGAGCTCATTTCTGGAATTCTGGTAGTGCCCGACGCGGTCTAAGTGGATGCACCAGAGGACCACGGGCCGGGAGTTTTGGAAGACGTTCCGATTCTCCCTTCTGGAGGGATGTGGAATCCCCTCATCTGTTTTGGGGGGACGTGCAATCCCCTCAAAGGTCTGAGACGAGGCGGGTCTCTCCCGCTGGTCGGCGTGAGGCCGTCATCTAGCTCTCGGTTTTGGAGGGACGTGGAGTCCCCTCAAAGGTCTAAGCTAGCTTTCAGTTTTGCTTCCATGGAGTTGGAAGACTTTCTAAGGGCCCTCTGTTTGTCTGCTTCTGTGTTTCTCTGTTTTGTTCTGTGGACATACTGGATGGACCTTATGGGACAAACTCAGACTACCCGTCTACCCACCCTCTTGGCTTAAGCCCTTCCTAGCCCCACGTGGGACGATTGCCAGCAGCTTTTGCAGGTCCTGTTCACGACTGAAGAAAGAGAAAGAATCTTCAAAGAGGCCCGAAAACTAGTTCCGGGCACAGACGGGAATCCCACCACCAACCAGGCTCAGATAGATGCCTCCTTCCCCCCCTTAACTCGGCCCTAGTGGGATTTCAACATGGCAGAAGGTAAGGAGAGGCTCCGGGTCTACCCCCAGACTCTAATGGGGGGTCTCCGAATGGCTGCTAGAAAGCCAACCAATTTGGCCAAAGTAGGAAATGTGCAACAGGGAAAAGATGAATCTCCGGCTGCCTTTTTAGAACGGATCATGGAGGCATTCCGTACCTATACCCCCATGGATCCAGAGGCTCCGGAAAGCAAGGCAGCTGTTATCATGGCCTTTGTAAACCAATCAACCATAGACATTAGGAGAAAATTACAGAAAATAGATAGAGTAGGAGAAAAAGTCTGCAGGACTTACTGGTGGTAGCCGAAAAGGTATATAACAACCGGGAGCCTCCTGAGGACAAGCAGGCTCGCGCCATGGCGGCTGCCAGCAGGAAGCAGACTCAAGACCTGGCCAGAATACTACTAGCTACCACTGCCGACTCCCCCGAGGAACGAGACCGCCGTCTCCGGCAGCTGGCAGACGACGCAAGAAAAGGTAAAGGAACCACCAAGGGCGGGGGAAGCAGAGGCTGCAGAAGGATCAGTGCGCATACTGCAAGGAGATAGGGCATTGGGCCCGAGATTGTCCGAAAAGGGCCGGCGGGAAGGGAGGCAAGACTGATCGAGTAAACGTCCTAGAGCTAGATGAACTGAGTGATTAGGGGAGTCGGGGTTCGGACCTCCAAACCCTGTTCCCCTTGTCACCATAAATGCAGCCGGTCCCATGATTGGGTCCCTAAGCTACATGACAAGGAATGAAAGGGCGGGCCTACGCCAGCCTACTCCATCTTGTTCTGTGTCCTTCACCTTGACCACGCCTCCTCCCCTTGAGTAACGTCCGGCTCACCTGCCTAACAGGACTCGGACCCTTCCCCAGCCAACCGGCTGGGGCCACAGCCATTACCTCACCAAGGGCCCCTAGGCCCCAGTAAAACCTTTGTCCTTTTGAAAGTCACTCTCTCTCCCCGGTATCTCACTCATCGGTAAGGGATTGAGCTCGAGCTAGCTCGAAAAAAGGCTCTTTGCTTTTACATCGGACTCGGCTCCCTGGTGGTCTTTGGGGATCACGAATTCTGGGCATAACATTTTACAGTCGGAGGTGTTTGTGCCTGTAGACTGAACATTTCTCGGTTGTTCACACACGTGCGCTCTACTCCTTCTAGAACTGACCTCACATCGAGGGGGGGCCGTGGAAGAACCGAGGCGGGACCTTCCCCTGGTGAGCGTCGAGCCCTCAGGGAAGGGGCCCAGCGAGGGCGGGGGCCAGAGGGGCATCGGGGGACCGGGCCCCGGCTCTGCCCATCAGACCCCCTCAGCTGCCATGTGACGTGAGACCTCGGCACAGGGGGGCAGGGAGGCTGCACCTTCTTCTGAATCCTGAAGTTATTTTTATGACAAGTATAGTACCCGCCCCCTGGAAACTCTTGGCAGATATGGACGTGTCAAGATAAAAAAAAGAAAAAACCAAGAAATCCGTCCTCCTTCCCTCATCCCACCCAGGGTTTGTCACTGTCCGTTGTTGGGGTGATGAGTTCTAGAACTTTCTGAGGCCTGGGTAGGCCTCGGGCCGGATGAGGTGTGGAAGGAGGCGCGTCTTGCAAGGAAAGGCTCCGCGAGGACAGGGTGAGGGCGGAAAGACAGGACTAGGCTCCTTCACGACCAGAGCTGCAGATCAGAGATGAAGGGCACCTCGGGCAGGGCAGGGGCGGGGAGTTCCCGTGTGCCTGGAAACCAAACCCACACAGCCGAGACCAGGAAAGGTCGGGGCCGAGGGCAGCCAGAGCCGAGTCAGCGGCTAGTGTGGGGGTGGGGGCAAGGAGGAGGGGTCCCCCTGCGGAGGCCACCACGTGGGCCCACGTGACCCATGTCCCCTGGGCAACCAGAGACCCCAGCAGGCTGGGAGGGCATCCCCGGGGCCAGAGAAGGAAGGCACCCAGGGACAGGACCCCCCCTCCCTGTGTCTCAGGTTTGCTCTCCTGTCAAATAGGGGGCAGAAAGGGAACAGTCGCCAGAGACATTGGGGGGGGCACAGGTGGCCCTCAGAGTTTCTGTCTCAAGCCGGGGCCGGGTGCAGACAAGTCCAGCCCCCTCCCAGGGCCCCTAATCGGCTCTGTCATCAGGCCCTGGTCACACGACGGACGGTTAGGAAGCGCCTGCTCTGAGCTGGGCAGCTGGGGGCTGTGCCCATCTGATCTGCGGTGAAGACCACGGGACCCTGAGATGGGCGCGGGGGCAGGGACGTGGGCAGTGTGGGCTGGCACAGTCGCCTGTCACGAGGGCCTGACTGTCTCCTGGCTCACTCTGGGCCTCGAGCTGGGACCCTCCGGGGCGGCCCCGAAGACCCGACTCCTGGAGGACAGAGGAGACGAGCCAGTGTGCCCCCCGGGAACCGGGGAGGGCTTCCTGGAGGTGGGGGACACCCATCCCCACCCCTGTCCGGGTGACGGGGAAAAACAAACGTGGGTCTACAGACAGGCCACCTGGGGCCGCCCTGGTCCTGCTGAGGCCTGTGCGGCCCAGAGCTGGCCACTTAGTGCCAGGGGGCAGCATCCACGGGGCACAAGTGGTGGGGACAGCCATAGCTGCAGGTGCCCAGAAGGAGCAGGTGGGGCCTGCCACGGAGCCTGCCCCTCAGCTCCTCCCTCCTCCCCCCTCCCGCCTGCACAGCAGGTGAATGGGCCCTCCCTGCCCCACCCTGGCCCGGCACATGGGCTCAGGGCACCCCCTAACCCAGCAGCACACACACATCATGGCCCTGGGGCACCGTGGCCTCCAGCCCCTCCCCCGGCTGCCTACGGGGCATTTCTCCCCGGCTGCTGCCCAGCACCTGGAGCTCATACCCAACCAGGGGCTCCCAACCTGGAGCTCATACCCCAACTCCCCCAGGGGAGCCAGCGAAGACCCTCACCTGAAGGTACCCAGATGGGCAAGCACGTCCCTAAAGGGGAGGACATATTGGCATCATGTCCAGGTCACTTTAGCGTGGCAACTGGTTAATTCCCAGAACAGACCTTGCCTTACGAGGGAAGTGGGATGGACAGATGGGTGGTTGGAAGGATGGGGGGATGGAAGGAGGGACGGATGCAAGGTTGGGACCATGGTGGCCTCTGGTGCAGGACAGAGCTGGGGGCTGTGGCCGCAGAGTGGAGCCAACCCTGAGATCCTCACTCTCCCTTGCCAAGCCTGGTCGGACACCAGCCCCAGCGCGGCCCCCTGTACCTCGGGGCTGGCCGACACGCTCCCACGGAGGGCCCACTCCACAAAGACTGACCACACTCTGGTCATTCCTCAAGCTCTTTAATTTGACACACAGCACAGCGAGGCACCCTGGGCCCCAGGGACTTCCCGCCCGCCCCCTGGCGTCTTCTTGTTCCTTCCCCCAGCAGTCAGGGAAGTCCCGGACACTGAGGAGGCCAGAAGCGAAGGCGGAGCCCAGGCCGGGGACGGGGGCGCAGAGGCCGAAGCAGCAGGCTCTGGGGGGAGGAAGGCGTCTCCTCCGGGCCCAGCCGGGCGGACGGCCAGCAGGCCCTGGTCAGACGCCCCTCCCGATGTGCCGCGTGATCCAGGGCACGTACGTCTGGACGCGAGCGTAGACCCCGGGACGGTTTCTCAGGGCACAGCTTTCGCCCCAGCTGACCACTCCCACCAAGTGCCAAGCACCCGTCATCTTGCACACCAGAGGGCCTCCGGAGTCGCCCTGAGGAAGGAGAGAGAGCACTGAGCCCCGGCTGGCCTCCAGCGCGGGGTGGGGGCCGGGATGGGCCGGGACTCACCTGGCAGGAGTCCCGGCCCTCGGTCCCCGCACACAGCATGTCGTCCTGGATGATCTTCCTGCCCTCGAAGCGGTGCCTGGTGGCGTTGTGGTACTGCTGGTCACAGACGGCGTTCTCCACCACGGTCACCGCCACCTCCTGCAGGCGGTAGGGCGGAGGCAGCAACTCTGGGGGAGAGACGTGACCGGAGGCTGCAGCGTGGCCCCCGCTGTCGGCCGCGAGCCTGCGTTCCCGCCCAGGTCGCTACCGTGGGGACCCCAGGGTGCAGGGTTCCCATCTCCCTCTAAATTCCTAACACCCGGAAGGTGGATTCTGCCTTTAGTTGGAAGGACCGGGAAGAAAATGGGGGGGGGGGTGAGGGTTTCTGCCCGCCCCCCAATGTCTTCCTATAAGTTGAAAAAAAACTAAGAATATGAATTTCCTCGTCACAGTGTTGGGTCCCGAGCTCAGTTCTGCTTCAGGGACCCTCCAGCCTCTGGGGTCGGATCTCCCGGTTGGGGCGCACACGGGGTGGGGGGGGGGGGAGGGTGTCGGAAGGCGATTCCTTTCCAGAACCTGCAGCTGCCCACCCGCCAGGACTTCTCCGTGTGGCCAGGTCGGGAAATGCCTCGCGCGGCCCCGAACCCCTCCCAACCCCCACCCCGTACACACGATGCTCCATGACGGTGCCCCAGCCGGTCACCCAGCACTCGTCCTCTGGGGTGACCTCAAGCAGGGCCGACGGGAGCTTGACAGGCCTGACGTTAGCCGTGTATTTCACAGAGTGTGACAGCTGGAGCAGGGCCACGTCCGCACCCAGATGCGCGTTGATGTAGTCGGGGTGGACGATGACGCGGGTGACATTCAGCAGCGTCCTCCCCCCGTAGAGGTACACGTCCCCGGCATGGATGCGGTAGGCTGCCGGGTCGGCGTCCTTCCTGGGGTCGCAAAGAAGCCACGGAGGCGGGTCCTTCGAGGGCGGCCCCCTCCGCCCCGCCTGGAGCCCGGATTCCCACACCTCCTGATTCGCCCAGAGCTGGACGGCAGCGAGCGGGACTCACCGGTCGATGCAGTGGGCGGCAGTCAGCACCCACTGGGGGTGGATGAGGGAGCCCCCGCAGATGTGCACCCAGGAGGCCCAGTTATAATTGTAGACTTTCAGGCTGACCTGCCACGGCCACTTCCCCTGGGGGGCATTGTGGCCCCCGACGATGCCCACCAGCTCGTTTTCAGGGAGGGAGGCTGGGAAGCAACATGAGGGGGGAGGGAGGCCGGGCTTCGGGGCCCAGGGCTGAGCCCCGTCCCCACCTAGGCCTCCCCCGAGGGCACGGACAGGCAGCCCCAAGGCCCCCCAGCGACTGGAACTGGAGACAAGGTTACAGAAGCCTCTGGGAAGGGAGGACCCCCGTGGGGTCAGGACTCACCTGGGCTCCCCGCGAGGCAGGTCCCCGAGAAGAAGGGGGTCAGAAGCAACAGCCACAGCATCTGCAAAGAGAGAGGGCACGGAGGGACAGCTCAGGGCCCGAGGGGGCCAGGGGCCTCTGCAGCTCTGCGAGAGGGGACAGCGCCCCTACCTTGCCAGGCTCCACAGGTCTCTGCTCTGGGGGCCCCCAAGGCCCTTTATCTTTTGGCCACAGGAAGTGGGCGGGCGGCTTGGGCAGTGCTCCATTTGGAGGGGGGGAGTGGAGGATGGGGGAGAAAGGCAGCCGGGTGTCAGGCTGAGCCCGGGGGCGGCTGCCACCTGGATATGCCATCCCCGGCCCATGCCCCACCTGAGACTCGGCCGCCCTCAGCCACGCGGACTGGCCCCCGCCAGTGTCTCCAACAGAGGAAGATCCCCGCACGCCCCAAGGCAGGCTCCTGCACCCCCGGAGGCCGGGGAGGCACCCCTCCTCACCCTCAGCTCGGAGCACGTGTCCCCAGGCCTCAGGCATGTGGCGACGCAGCGGGCAGACCTTCTCCCCCAGGGCGGGCGGACTCCCAGGGCCCAGGACGCCCCCGCCCCGGCCACCGTTCCTACTGCGGGCGCTTGCAGAAGGAAGGAGGCCTTTGCTCCTCTGAGAAAGCCGCCGAGCATCAGCAGAGTGTGTGCAGGGGGGTGGGGAGCCGGTTCCCCATCACACACCCGGGAGGCCAGGCTCCCGCCCTGGCCGCCCACCCCCGGCTGCCTGTGCTTCTCACGACTCGTCTGAGCACCAGAGGCTGCAGAGCCCGTGGCAGGCCCAGCCCGGGGCACTGTCTACCCACCCTGCCCCGCTTCTGGCCAGTTCAGTCACGTCTCTTCCCCCGAGTTGGCCCGGCCGTCAGGGCCACGGACGGACCCCCGCACATGGCGCAGTGCCCCCGTCCCCAGGCCTCCACCCCATCCTGAGTGGACAAACCCGGCTTCACAGCCCCTGCCCCTCTGCCCCCCTTCCTCGTCGGGAGCAAGCCGTGTCTCCCCTTCCTCAGCCCTTGTCAGAGCTCCTGGCCCCTGAGCTCCAAGCACAGAAGAACCTCTATGGTCGGTGGTGACAGTGATTGGTGCCCCAGGAACCTGGGGGAGGTGACCAGGAATGTGGCACACCTTGACCTGAGCTACCTCCAAGTGGGGACAGAAGGACAGAGGTCCACGATAGCAGCCCTGAGCCGGGGGGCCCGGCCCAGCCCTGCTTGTCCAGGGCACATGGGCACGGGGCAACGGCGTGCACACAGTGAGCCCAGGGGACCCCAGGAGGCAAGCTGGGGTGGGGAAGCCTGGGTCCGCCATCCTGGAGAGCCCCACGCTAAGCGTGGCTGGATGTGAGCGAACGGGAGTCCGAGCAGCCCAGCCCCCGAGGCCGGCCACCCAGAGCCCGTCAGAGAAAGCGTGGCCTCCAGCGTCTGGGCAGAGGAGAGGGAGAACGTGGGTCCCCGAGGGAAACCGGCCGGCAAGGGAGGCCTGGAAGGAGGGCGCTCTCGAGGGGACAGGACTGCCCCTCCTCACACCCTCCTGCCTCTGGCCCGGTGCCCACCCCGGGGACCCCCACCACAGCGTGAGGGGTGACCCCGGGGCCGCGAACGAGCACCAGCCGTGTGGCTTCCTGCGCCGGTTGTGAGGACCGGGCCCCTCATCTCCAGGAGACGGACCTCAGCCCCCCGTTCCTTGGCCATCCTGACTCCGGTGGCTAGGCGACCGGGCCGTGGGGGCGGGACACCTGGTCGCTTTGATAGGCTCGGGACCGGACCACCAAGAGAAGGCTCAGCGATGGAAGCAGAGGAAGGATGGGAGGCCGCGTAACCGTCAACACCGAGGCCACAAGGTCAAGTCCAGGACCGTGGACTAGACGCCTGGTTCAGGGATATCGTGGGGTAAAGGATGTGGCTGCCCAGGCTGATTGCAAAAGCCCTTCATTGGGCAAAAGACCGGGCAGAGGGTCCTGGCACGGGCGCCGGCGTCTCAGAGGGAGTCTGGAGGGGGAAGGCCCCTCAGCGCCACGTTTCTCCCGCGGCCCCGCTGGCGGGCGGGTGCTTGGGCACAAACCGGCGGAGAGTAGCAACGAACACGAGTGACCCGGCTTTGGCGAGACCTGGAGGCCCTCGCGCCTGTTCCGGGAGCCCTCACTGAGAGTGTCGCTTCGGGGGATCAAATCTGGCCTCACGCAGCAAAGCCCGGCGTCCCTCGTGACGAGGACCCTGCCCTTCCAGGATGGGAAGACAGTTGCCCAGGGCCGTTTTGATGGAGCCCTCGACATGCCACCAGCTATAGGAGCTTAAAACCTACTTTGACGTGGCTTCTAAAAACGAGGAAGCTTCATTTTCCTCCAACGTGAGAGTACCTTTGTTTTTAATTACGAAAATAATGTAAAAGACGCAGGCTACAAAAAATCATCGGAAAGTAGACAGCCTGGCTGACCTCCTGCTGGCAGTGGCCACTGTGGCTGACCACGGTCACTCCCACACAGGGCGCCTGTGGGCCAGAGGGGCCCCCAGGGTGCCCGCTGGGCAGGCGTCCCCTTCAGCCCCGCCCATCTGGAGACAAAGACATCATTTTTCATGATCCGCCACCCTTGGCTGTGTGGGTCTAGGGTAACTTACGGAAACAATTCTCCGTGGACATTTAGGTGGCTTCCAGTTATTTGCTGTGACCACAATGACGAGTTGGCGAGTGCCAGCTCTTGTCCGGAGTCTCCCGTGACTGCAGCCCCAACCCTCCCCCCGCGCGCGCGCTGTCGTGTCCCCAAGTCTATCACCGCTGGGCATCTTTATGTGGCCGTGTGGCCCTCCTCGCTGCATTTCAAGTCCTTGCTGCACATGTACGCCCCTCCGGACCCCGAGGTGGAGGAAGGCAAGGTCGGTTCCCCTGTAACCCCGGGCGGTGCTCCCCCCCCCGACATTGCTGGGGTGAATGAATGAGATCCCAAGGATGATTCCGCCCTCTGCAGACTCGCAAACACCCTCCTTTAGGACGGAGCGCGCTGCGGACAGCATGGCACAGGGGATGGCCGCCCGGGGTCGGGGGAGAGTCTCGGACCCCCATCCTCCGCCTGCCCGAGCCCCCGCCAGCACCCTGGGATCCCAGACAGGACGGCTGGGCCCCCCAGCTCTGCAGCCACACCCACCTCAAAGACCACTCGACCACCAGCCTGTTTACCAAGACAGTTTAATGAGACAAGCACACCAGCCCCGTCGGGGCCTCCACCCTGCCGGTCCCCACTGGCCGGGGAAGGATGCGGCCGGCCGAGGGAGGGGCAGGAGAGGGGAGGGCTGAAGCCGCAGGGAGGGGAGGGGAGTGGCGCGGAAGGCTCGCTCTGGGGAGGTGACGCGGCGGAAGAAGCGCCGTCCTGCAGCCTGGGCTCACCGGCGCCTCCGCAGCTGCTGTCGGATCCAGTCCACGTGGCTCTGGACGTTTGTGAAGACGGCGGGCAGCTCGTACGTGGAGCAGCCGATGCCCCAGCTGACCACGCCCACCTGGACCCACGCGCCTTTTTTCTTGCAGACCAGGGGGCCCCCGGAGTCCCCCTGCGGGGAGAGGGGGCGGTCACGCGGCACGTCCGGGGTGGGGGGGCGAGGCCGGGAGGAGACCCGCGGCCGGCGGCCTGAGCGCCTCACCGTGCAGGGACCGCGGCCCTGAGTGCCGGCACACAGCATGTCCTCCGGGATGACCTTGCCATTGGCTCTGGTGTGCAGGAACCTCTGGTAACCTTGCTCACAGGCCCCCTCCTCTTCCAGTGGGATTTGCACCTGCTGCAGGCGGTAGGGGGGGCTCAGCGGCTCTGGGGTGGAAAGGAGGAGTCAGGAAACGGAGGCGCAGAGGCGGCTGTCCCCCCCCCCCCCCCCCCCCCCGCCATTGCCACAGAACAGTCGGCGCTACCCACACCGCCAGGGCTGGACGCAGAGAGGAGCCCCAGACTGTGGGCCCGGGCCACTTCTGCCGACTCCTCCCGCTGTCACGAATGGGCTCAGATTCCATAAACACACAGTGGGTTGAAGAGTGTCCCTCAAAAACTCACGCTCACCCCGACCTTCAGAATTTGACCTTACGTGGAAGTAGTCTTTGCGGACGTAATCAAGCGGAAATGAGGTCGCACTGGATGCAGGGGGGGCCCTAAGTCCAGTGGCTGGTGTCCCCCCGCGAGGACAGGCAGGGGGGTTTGAGCCTCAGAGAAGGCGGGCGACGAGACCAGAGGGGGGTGGGCACAGCTGAGGATGAGCCGGAAGCAGGGGGCGGCAAGGAGGGCTCCCCTGCTAAGGCTTCTGGAAGGAACCATCCCTGCCAACAGTTCCATTTTGGACTCTGGCCCCCAGACTGTGAGAGAATAAATTTCTGTCATTTGAAGTCCCCCTGTGTGCGGTCCTTTATACGGTGGCCCCGGGACACCGATACGCCAGGCACCCGCCCGGGTCCTTGGTTATCGTGGACCCACACCTCCAACGTCATTCCGCCGTCTGAAAACCACAGGAGTCTGAGGAGCAGGTTTGGGTCCGGACGCCCTGGGCTGACTGTCGCATCCGGCAGATTCTTTGACCCGGCAGGCCCGGCTCCTTCACACAAACCCAAAGTCACAGGGCCCACGTGGCCACCTGCCCACCCGCACCTGGGAGACAGGGGGCTGGAAAGGGAGTTTCCTCCTTCCCCGTGTATTCCTGACTCCTGAACCTTCCCCCTCACCCGCGGCCCAACCCAGACCCAGACGGCAGGAAAGATCTGGAACTCGCCAGCTCCCCTCCGGGACCCGACCCCCGACCCCCCCAGGCATTCTCACCGAAGTAGAAGCCCCTGCCCCAGCTTGTCAGCCAACACTCGTCCTCCGGGCTGAAATCCAGGCTCTGCAGGGGCAGGGTGACCGGCCGAGTCCTGCTGGACATTGTCACGGGGGTAGCCAGCTTCAGCAGGGCCAGGTCAAACCCCAGAAAGGCAGAGATGTAGTCGGGGTGGACGATGACGCGGCTCACGTTCAACAGCGTCCTGCCCCCGTACAGATACACGTTGCCGGCGTGGATCCGGTAGGCTGAAGGGTCGGCGTCTTTCCTGGGGGAGGCGGACCCCAGGCCCCGCTTGGTCAGGGGCACGACCCCGAGGGAGCCCCAGTCTCTGCGTCGGCCCCCTTCCCCCGCCCCCGATCCAGTGTGTGTGGGGGGGGGGGGGTTGGGCCCGCAGAGGGACTCACCGGCCGATGCAGTGGGCCGCAGTCAGCACCCACTGGGGGTGGACGAGGGAGCCCCCGCAGATGTGCACCCAGGAGGCCCAGCGGTAAACGTAGACTCTCAGGCTGACCTGCCACGGCCACTTCCCCTGGGGGGCATTGTGACCCCCCACGATGCCCACCAACTCCCTCTCGGGGGCAGGCGCTGGGGGAACAATGGGCAGGGGTCGGGGACGCGGCTGTGCCGTCCCGCAGACCCCAGGTGACTTCTGGGCCGTCCTCACAGAAGTCAGAGGGTTGGCGGGCCGGGGCGCAGGGCCGGGGGCCGGGGCGGGGAGGGCACTGTGCCGGGTTAGGACTCACCTGGGATTTCGGGCACAGAGGCCCCCAGGCAGGGGAGGGACAGGAACAGCAGCCACAGCATCTGCAGGGGAAGGAGGGGAGGGCCCGCGTGACATGACCAGGGCCAGCCCCCAGGGTCTGGAAAGCCAGCCCGGAGCATCCGACCTCAGCCTCCTCACCTGGATGGATGGTCGCAAAGCCCTCCTCCCCAGCCCTCCCTGGGAGTCCCTTTATCTTCCTTTGGAAGGAAGTGGGTGGGGTCTGGTCAGACACACCCCGCCACCTCAGGTGGCGGGGAAGCCCCTGCGGCGACTGGAGTTGGCCGTCGGGGCCCCACCCCCACCTCTCGCCCCCTGCATCCCCCCGCTGGGCCCGCGCAGCTCTTGGGAGAGACCAACTGGGCGCCTGCCAGGCCCGCACGTCTCAACCGAGCCGTTGCACGAGTCTGGTGACATTTTTAGTTGTCAGACTACGGGGCTCTTCCGGCGCAGAGGCCCGGACCCCACGACGCCCCCTGAGGCGCAGGGCCATCAGCCCTCGTGCCCCGTGTCCAGGTGGACGTGGCCCTGGCCCAGGCTCGGCCATGCTGGTGGCCAGTCCCGGAGGCCTGGCACTCAGGTGTCCTCGGCGGGCGCAGAAGCGGCGGCCCAGCGGCCATCAGAGCAGCTCAGGGCCCAGCCAGGTCACCCACCGGAGCACAGCTCCTGCCCCGGGGCCAGGAACCCCTTCTCACTGTCCGCCAAACTCCGGCTTCAGGCAGGGAGAGTGGGGGTGGTGGTGGGATCGCAGACAGCTGGGGACTGCGTCTCCCGAAGACAGACCCCACCGCCCGTGCCCCCCTTGCTGCCCAGCCACACCTGGGGTTCAGGTCGCCTCAGGGAGGGAGGCTAGGACATCTCTCTGGAACAGGAGTCTTACTTTCCATGGGGACTGTAGTGTGTGTGTGTGTGTGTGTGTGAGCATGTACGTGAGCATGTATGTTTGAGCATGGGCGTGTATCTGTGTGTGTGCATGTGTGTGTGTGCGTGTGGGCCTGTATGTGTATACGTGTGACTGTGCGTGAGCGTGTGTGTGTTAACGTGTGTGAGCATGCGTGCGTGCATGTGTGAGCGTGCGTGCACGTGAGCGCGTGCGCGAGCGTGTGTGCGCGCGTGCACGGATGTGCGCGCGCGCGTGAGCGCGCCTGCGTGCGCGAGCGTGCGTGTGTTTGTGTGCGCGCATGCGTGCGACAGCGTGTGCTAACATGCGTGTGTGTGAGCCTCTCCCTGAGGAGCGGGTCTACCTGGGAAGCCCCGGCAGTGCTCCCCGCAGATCCTCCTGCGGGCACAGGGTCCCGTGGGGGAGGAGGCAGGCAGGAAGGCTGGACCCGCGGCTACAGGAGCCCCTGAGTCCCGACGAGAGAAGCCTCAGGAGGACACACGGGGAAAACAGGCCTGGAGGCTTGGTTCTCAGAGACCCCCGGGGCCGTGGCCACAGGAGAGGCGGTGCGGAGTGTGCCGTGCATCAGGCTGGGGCGCAGAATGTGCCCTGAGACTCCGGACCAGACCTGCTGGCCTCCGGGAAGGCGCGGCAGCAGCCAATCAGGATAAAGGCCGCGCGTGTGCAGAGAGCAAGATGCGGGAACACGGTCCACCGGGAGCGGCCATGGGCTACGGTCACCAGACACGGGGCCTGTGGCCTCCTGGACGCCTGGGCACCTGCAAGCCTGGATGCCTGGACGCCTGGGACGGCAGGAGGAGCCCCGGGTGCAGGTGAGTTCCGGGAAGGGGTGGCCTGAGCTGGTCCTGTGCAGAGGCTGTGATATGGGTCCTCACGCGATGGGAGAAGCCTAGGTCCGTCTTTTGTCTTTACTCTGTGCCTACCTGGAGTCGGGGCGAGGTTTGAGGACATTGGGCATTTTCACCCAGACCGGGCTGGGGAAGTTGGCCAGCTCAGCGTCCTGGCCGGAAGGGCTCCCACAGGACGTCCGACTGGAGGAGAAAGAGAAATCAACCTGGGGCCACGCAGCAGGATGGTGGGTTGAATAGTGTTCACATCCTAACCCTGGGTACCTGTGAACGTGACCTCGCTGGAAGGTGAGTCTTTGCAGACGTGACTGAACTGAGGATCTTGAGGTGAGATCATCTTGGATTCAGGGTGGACCCTACATCCTGTGACCGGCGGCCATAAAGGACAAGGGAGGGGGGAGGTTTGGGACAGGGGGCGCGGGAGAGGAGGCGCCCGGCGACAGTGGAGACAGGGCTGGAGGGTGGCGGCCACGAGCCCCAGATGCCCAGGAGGGAGCCTTCCTGCCACGCTCGGGGCAGTTGCGCTTCTGGCCCCAGACCTCCAGAGGGTCACCTGCCATGGGAGCGCGCTCTGAGCTGCGGCCCAGGAAAGTAACACAGGCACTGAGGCCAACGCCAGCAACGCTTCCTGTTTGTTCACATTAAGTGTTTGCGGCCAGCGGGCGCGCTCCCCGCCGAAAATGAATTTCCAGCCGGAAGGGACACTGGAACTGGGCGGGGGGCAGGGGGCTGCGGGCGAGGTGAGGCGCCCTCACGTCTCCTGCCGGGAGGGACCTCGAGTTAACAGTCGACGGTTGTGGGCGTGCGTCCTGCTGGTGCCCGGGAGAGGGTGGCCACCGCCTGTCTCCCTCATCCTCCCGGACCCAACGCCAGGGCACAGAAGGGCAGAGAGGCGAGGCGGGCGGCGGGAGGCGCGTTCCCCCAGCGAGCCCCTCGGAACCACGGAAGCCAGGGACACCGACGGCATCCACACGAGGAGCTTTGTAAGGGGGGCTGTTCATCGTAAGCCTGATGCTCAGTGAGCACAGCCGCTCAGAAGGCCCCGGAGCGTGTGGCTCTGTGTGTGGGAAACGTCCAGAACGGGCAAATCCGTGCAGACAGAAGGTGGATCTGAGGTTGCCAGGGGCGGGGAGGGAAACAGGCGCCTGACGGCTGTGCCCGTGGAGACGTGACCACCCGCTGACCCGTGAGCTGGATCTGGGCAGCGGGGGGCTCCTCGCCCCCTCCCCTGTCCTCGGAATGTGGGTTCCACTTGCCTCGTCACTCCCAGGGGCTGCTCCGAGGACACAGCCTTGAGGTAGTGATGTGATCCTTTAAACACCTGCACGGGGTACACGGCTGAGCCCGCTGAGGGCCTCCCGCGACATCAGCCTCTAAGCTCTGGTGGGCGGGTGCCGCAGCCCAGGACGCGTCTTGTAGGTAAGGCCCGTTTGCTTGTTGACCCCGCCACCCGCCCGGCTGGAGTGGCCTGCCTCCTCCTTCAGTCTCTCCCTGCCCTCTGCACGTGGGGGCCAGTTTCAGGCGACCCCCGGATGCTCCCAAGGAGCCCGCGCACCCACAGCGATGGTTATTACCGCTGGCGAGATTCCCTCTTATCGGATGGACAGAGTCCCCCTTGGCCCAAGTTTGGTAAGAGTTTTATCACGAAGGGTGGTTGAATTTCTCAACCAAGAGAATCATATGCGTTTTCCTTATCTGTAGCGTTGACAAGGCCGTTCATCTATCTCTGCTCGTAAACCATCTCTACTCGTTAAACCATCCTGGTTCAGATGCTCATCAGTTTCACTGCTGTTTTTAAACTACACCGTTGGCATCAGATGATAATGTTCTATTTTGGATTTTGAATCGATGCTCCTAATTGAACTTGGCCCGGAAATCTCCTTTATTCTATGTACCCAGCTCTGTTCTTTCCTCCTTCTTCTATTCCCTGGAAGGGTGTGTTCAGTGGGGACCATCTGGTCCTACAAGATTTAGTGTCATTCTCTCGAGAAACCACGCAAGGCTGGTGTTTTAATTTGTACTTTGTGTCTGGGTCGATTTTCAACTGCCCACGTGAAATGCTTCAACGATTACAGTTCTGTTCAGGCTCTCTCTCTCTTTCTCTCTTTTTTTTTAGTTTTTATTTATTTTTACGAGAGAGAGAGAGAGCAGGGGAGGAACAGAGAGAGAGGGAGACACAGAATTCAAAGCAGGCTCCAGGTTCTGAGCTGTTGGCACAGAGCCTGATGCGGGGCTCGAACCCATGAACTGTGAGATCATGACCGGAGCTGAAGTCAGACGCTTAAGGGACTGAGCCCCCCCAGAAGCCCCTCTTACTTGTTCTGAATCACTCTTTACTGTGTTCTTTTAGTTACATTGTCTTTTATTGTATCGTTTATGTTTTCCTTGTGCTACGTCAGCTGTTTTACTTCCGCAGTGAACGTGGCATTCTGGATTGTCCCGTTTTCCCCAAACCCGGGGCTGACCCGCTCTTGTCCCGCAGACACGCTCCGCGTCTATCCCCGCGACATTGGCAGGCGGCATTTTCCTCTTGTTGGTCCTGAACAGCTTGTACTCTCCGTTCGGACATTTCTTTGACCCGAGAGCTCTTTGGAAGTGTATTTTGAAATTTCCAATTGTGTCTGTCCCTTGATAGAAGGACAAGCACGTCTAAGATGACAACCCGGTCCGTTCCTGTTTTCTAACATAAGGCGAGCGAAATGAGCTCAGAGAGCAGAACCCAAGCTCGGCGTTTCCCGAGGGCGCTGACGGAGGCTCGGGGCCCTCCCCGGCCCGGCACCCCAGGGACACGCACGTGCGGAGGGCGGTCCTGGGAGGCCCCTGGGGCAGGGACACCAGCCTCCTGCCCCCGGCCCTGTCCTGAAGCCAGGGGGAGCACCTGAAGGCATTGGGGGGGTGCCCCCCCGGACAGGAGGCTCGGCCCTCCCGCTGCTGGGCAGCCCGTTCCGCACGAAGCCCCAGATGCCCGCCAGGCTGACGCCGGCGAGCACAGGCACTTGCCAGTCACGACTGCGAACCTGGTGGAGGCGCCCGGGGCTCCAGGAGGAGGGACAGTGCGGGCTACGGAGCGGGCAGGGGAGAGACGCGGCCGAGGGGCCCAAAGGCAGCTGGGCTGCGGGCAGTGACGGTCACAGTAGAGCCCCACACGGGCCCGGGGTCACAGGCCGGCACCTCGATGCCCAGGGCAGAGGGCTGGGTGACAGGACAGTAGTAAGTGGACAGCGCTGGTGGCCTTCCCCACGCCCCCGGCAGCCTCTTGGCCCCGCTCCAGGTCCCGGGTGGGCTCAGGCACCCATCCCACGCTGCGGTGCCAAACCCCCCCGCGCCCCCTGGCAGGCAGCCTGAGAGGGGTCACACTCCAGGATCGTCCTCACAAGTCAGGGTGGGGACCAGGGAGGCGTAGTCACATGCACCTGACAAAGCTCTCGGGGTGACTTTGAGATGGCGTTCGGGTGAAAAGACATCCACAAATAGGCTCCACCGAAATTCCTGGCATTTCTTTCTCAGCACCTACTTTCCCTCAACCCATGTGCCTCACGGATGCTGCCTCAAGCTGACGCCCCAGGTGCGCACCTGCCGGTGACCCGGACCGGTCCCTGCCCTCCTGCGTTTGCCTGAGGGGAGCCTTCCTTACCGTGTCCACCAAGGGACACCCTTCCTGTCCTTGGAGAGCCAGTCAAGCGTCTCCTCCTTGGAGCACTTCCACCAACACCTGCGGAAGGCTTGTTCAGGTTCTCCTTAGCATGGCCACCGTATCTTCCTCTGGGGTGTCACTTATATGCAGCACCCTGTGCTCATTATTTGCTTAAAAGGTGGTCTCTTGCCAGACTCAAAGACTGAGGAAGGCAGACGTCATGTTCTATTCCTATCTGGACCTTCCATATCCAGTCCAAGATCTGCCATATAGCGTTCCAGGATGGATAAGTGAGTGGGTGGGTGGATGGGCGGATGGATGGATGGATGCGTGGATGAGTGGATGGATGGATGGATGAGTGGGTGGGTGGGTGGATGAGTGGGTGGATTGATGAGTGGATGCAAGGATGAGTGGATGGAAAGATGGTTGGATGAATGGATGAGTGGATAGACGAGTGGATGGAAGGATGGTTGGATGAATGGATGAGTGGATAGATGAGTGGATGGATGAGAGGATGGAAGGATGGATGAGTGGGTGGATGGATGGATGGATGGATGAGTGGGTGGATGGATAGGTGGATGGATGGTTGGATGGATGAGTGGATAGATGAGTGGATGAGTGGATGGATGGATGAGTGGATGGAAGGATAGATGTGTGGATGGAAGGATGGTTGGATGAATGGATGAGTAGATAGATGAGTGGATGGATGAGAGGAGGGAAGGATGGATGAGTGGTGGCTGGATGGATGAATGAGTGGATGGATGGATGGATGGATGGATGAGTGGGTGGATGGATGGATGGGTGGATGGATGGATAGGTGGGAGAGTGTATGGATGAATGAATGGATGAGTGGATGGATGGATGGATGGATGGATGGATGGATGGTTGGATGGATGAGTGGATAAATGAGTGGATGAGTGGATGGATGGATGAGTGGATGGAAGGATGGTTGGATGAATGGATGAGTGGATGGATGAGAGGATGGATGGATGGATGAGTGGATAGACGAGTGGATGGAAGGGTGGTTGGATGAATGGATGAGTGGATAGATGAGTGGATGGATGAGAGGATGGAGGGATGGATGAGTGGGTGGATGGATGGATGAATGAGTGGATGGATGGATGAATGAGTGGATGGATGGATGGATGGTTGAATGGATGAGTGGATAAATGAGTGGATGAGTGGATGGATGGATGAGTGGATGGAAGGATGGTTGGATGAATGGATGAGTGGATGGATGAGAGGATGGATGGATGGATGAGTGGATAGACGAGTGGATGGAAGGGTGGTTGGATGAATGGATGAGTGGATAGATGAGTGGATGGATGAGAGGATGGAGGGATGGATGAGTGGGTGGATGGATGGATGGGTGGATGGATGAGAGGATGGAAGGATGGATGAGTGGGTGGATGAGAGGATGGAAGGATGGATGAGTGGGTGGATGGATGGATGGATGGATGAGTGGATAGACGAGTGGATGGAAGGATGGTTGGATGAATGGATGAGTAGATAGATGAGTGGATGGATGAGAGGAGGGAAGGATGGATGAGTGGTGGCTGGATGGATGAATGAGTGGATGGATGGATGGATGGATGAGTGGGTGGATGGATGGATGGGTGGATGGATGGATAGGTGGGAGAGTGTATGGATGAATGAATGGATGAGTGGATGGATGGATGGATGGATGGATGGATGGATGGTTGGATGGATGAGTGGATAAATGAGTGGATGAGTGGATGGATGGATGAGTGGATGGAAGGATGGTTGGATGAATGGATGAGTGGATGGATGAGAGGATGGATGGATGGATGAGTGGATAGACGAGTGGATGGAAGGGTGGTTGGATGAATGGATGAGTGGATAGATGAGTGGATGGATGAGAGGATGGAGGGATGGATGAGTGGATAGACGAGTGGATGGAAGGATGGTTGGATGAATGGATGAGTGGATAGATGAGTGGATGGATGAGAGGATGGAAGGATGGATGAGTGGGTGGATGGATGGATGGATGGATGAGAGGATGGAAGGATGGATGAGTGGGTGGATGGATGGATGGATGGATGAGTGGATGGATGGATGGATGAGTGGGTGGATGGATGGATGGATGGATGGATGAGTGGATGGATGGATGGATGAGTGGGTGGATGGATGGATGGATGGATGAGTGGATGAATGAATGGATGAGTGGATGGATGGATGGATGGATGGATGGATGGATGGTTGGATGGATGAGTGGATAAATGAGTGGATGAGTGGATAGATGGATGAGTGGATGGAAGGATGGTTGGATGAATGGATGAGTGGATAGATGAGTGGATGGATGAGAGGATGGAGGGATGGATGAGTGGGTAGATGGATGGATGGATGGATGGATGGATGGATGGATGAGTGGATAGACAAGTGGATGGAAGGATGGTTGGATGAATGGATGAGTGGATAGATGAGCGGATGGATGAGAGGATGGAAGGATGGATGAGTGGGTGGATGGATGGATGGATGGATGAGTGGATAGACGAGTGGATGGAAGGATGTTTGGATGAATGGATGAGTAGATAGATGAGTGGATGAATGAGTGGATGGATGGATGGATGAGTGGGTGGATGGATGGATGGGTGGATGGATGGATGAGTTGGGTAGGTGGATGGATGATAGATGGTTGGAATTTTGAGATGAGGCTGGCCTTCTAGCAGAGGGTGGGCTGAGAACAGCAGCCCAAGAGTGGAGTATCGCTGAGAACATCCTCCCTCCCTCTTGCCAGTCCATCCATCCTTCTACCCCCACTACCCCCACCACCCCACCACTTTTGGGCATGGAGCAACAACCGCTCCAACCCAAGCCCCAGAGCAGATGGAGCCATCAGGAAGTCCCAGGGCCCCTGGGCCACCCCAGCCGTACCCACACCCAAGAAACCATTGGTCACGTTCTGTCTTGCTTTGCTAACGGTTTTAACGAAACAAAACTGAGACTTGGCCCCGGACCCTTCTGTTCCTAACCACACCCTCGCTCAGAGAAGTTTCCATTTCTCTTCTTCTTAGTGTAAGGGAGGAAGGAGCAGCACCCACCAGGGTGGAAGGGACTGAGGACGCTGTGGGGGTGGGGGGAGCAGAGGAGTCAGATGTTGGAAGGAGGACAGAGCAGAGAGACTGGGACAGGGAAGGAGCTGCACCTCAGGAGCTGGGCAGGAACCCAGCCAGAGAGGTGAGCTGTCGTCCCGCCTCCACCTCTGGATCCTGTTGGCCACAGTCAACTTTCTGAAATTCGAACAGCACTGATCCGTGGAACTTTCCACAACAATGGACTGTGTCTCTGTGCCCACTATGACATAGTGAGACTGAGGATGTGAGTTTTCACGTAATTCACTCTTGGTGATGCGTACATGGCCCCACATGGCCGGCGGGCTCCCGGGCCCCACCCTGGCAGACAGGGTGCAGGCCGTCCTGCAGGAGCTGGAGTGAATCCCCACTGTTGTAGGGAAGGACAGATGCCGGCGTAGGACCACCTCTCACTTTTCTTGGTGTCTGGCCCCCAGGGGAGGCTGGGTTCGATGGTGCAGTTAGGGAACATGAGGTAATGCAGGGGAAGGAGTGCCGGGAGGGGACCTTGGTCTCATCCCTGAGGATTGGGGGGACGAGGCTGGGGAGGGAGGCCGAGCCGCAGGAGGGGTCTAGAATGTGGCCTCCTGGAAACAGACCCCACCCAGGGCAGGGCAGTAACCACGGGGCCTCCCCGGCTCAGCCACTCGCCCTGCCAGCAGATACAATTGGTCCAGGTTGTTCCTGAAGCTTTCAGAGCCTTGGCACCTCCACCAGGAAGTACCCCCTCCCCACCGCGGTCAAGTACATGCAGAAATCCTGGAGGCTGCTTTGCACACAGTTTAATAGGACAGCAGACAGCGGGGAGGAGGGAGGTCCCTGACGCTTCTCACCCAACATGCCCGCTGTCAAGGAGACACCAGCTTCCCAGCCCCTCCTCTGCCTCTTGGGCCCCAAAGTCAGAGAAGGACAGGGCACCGAGGGGACAGGGCACCTGGGAGACGGTGGTG
The DNA here is from genome assembly GCF_018350155.1 of Leopardus geoffroyi. Lineage (NCBI taxonomy): Eukaryota > Metazoa > Chordata > Mammalia > Carnivora > Felidae > Leopardus > Leopardus geoffroyi. The sequence continues at coordinate 40,851,300 of NC_059340.1, read as the reverse complement.
CCGAATGGGGGGGTGGCAGGGGTGGCTGGCTCCTCGGCCACACAGGCCCGTCAAGGCCACAGGGGGACGTGCTGGTAGATCCAGGATGAGTAGGTCGTCACGCGGGTGTAGACAGCAGGATAGTCGATGTGCCCGGAGGCCATGCCCCAGCTCAGCACTCCCACTTGGATCCACACGTCCAGCCAGGAACAGACCAGGGGGCCCCCCGCGTCACCCTGTAAGGGGGACTCACAGGTCAGTCGGCCGCAGGGCGCCCCACTGCAACACCCAGAAGCCCTGAAACGGAGGGCAGGGGCGGGCCCGAGTCTCACCTGGCGGGAACCCCTTCCCCTCCTCCCCGCACACAGCATGTCCTTCTTGATGACACCGCCGTGGCCTCCAGCAGGTGACCCCTGGCGGTAGATCTTCTCGCAGACCTGGTTCTCCACGATGGGGACCTCCGCCTCCTGCAGGCGGTGGGCTGGGGATGGCAGGGCTGCGGGAGGGGCTGGGTGAGAGAGGGCGGCTCCAGGGGCTCACGCCCCACCCCCGGGGCGCCAGGTCACGCTCCCCTGGGTCCCTCCTCTCGGAGCCACGCGTCACACCATCGCTTCGATGGAAAAAGGGACGGGAATCATGGCCAGTTCGTTGTCGCGTATCCAGAAGCCACTCCATGAAATCAGAGGCCAGGCTTGGGTACACGAGAGAAAGGCCATGCGGAAACCAACGAGCCACACTGAGGTCCCTGTCCCGACTGGCGGTCACACGGTGGGGGTTTTGAAGACTTTGCTACTTTACTCACAACCAAGAGGCCAAGCCGCGACATTCTGGCACGTCAACAGAGCGGGGCCACGCCAGGGGCTGGGGGCCCAGAAAGGACGCTCACAGCCAGACCCCAGAAAGAGCTGGGACGGGTTTTGAGGGATCTTTGGGGTCCGGGAGCCACGCGGTTCCCTGGCGTGTTTGGTGGTCGCCGAGCGGGGTGGTGCCAGAGGAAGCCACACCCTCACTCTCAGCCTGCGGGTCCCCCCACCCCCCCGCAGCCGGCCAGTGACACGAGCCAGGGTGGGGAGGGAGGCCCTCCCAGGACCATCATGTGATCCTGAGCCCGGGGCCTCCTTCACCCCGGCCTCAGTTTCCCCGTCTTAACCTCCCGTGTGCAAACAGCCTGGGTAAACGGGCAGGGAGGGAAGCAAGGGAAGGTGGTCTCCCCGGGAAGCACAGCAGTGAACCCCTCCCAGCAGGATGAGTCCCGAGTCCCTGGGTTCCCAGCTGCAGGAGCAGTGACCCCTCGCCCGGAGGCTGTTGTCCAAGTTTAAACAAGGACGTTCTCAGATGCCTCCTGAGGCCGGGCCGGGGGCGGGTGGCCAGTAGTCCGGCCGGCCCATCTGTGACGGGCATGTTCCCCCACTGACCGAGGCCGTGGGCCGTGCGGTCCCCACCCCACCCCCGTGTCCTCTGCCTTGTCCCTCCTCTGGCCCCCCCCCCCCGGTCTTACCGTGAGCCCCAAAGGTGCCCCAACCGGTCACCCAGCACTTTGTTCCGGGGCTGAGCACCAGTGAATCAGGAGCAAGGCTGACGGGGTTCACGTGCTGGGAAAGCGTCACGGGTGCCTCCAGTCTCAGCAGGGCGATGTCCGCGCCCCCCCAGGCAGACAGGCTCACGTTGAACTTGGGGTGGCGGACGATCTCGGCCACCTTGTGCAGCTGGCCGTGGTCATAGAGTCTCAGCTGCCCCATTTGGACCCTGTATTTCTGTGGCTCCCTGGGAGAGAGACCAAGAGCTTCTCCAGGAAGCCGGGTGGGGGCGGGCACCTGGTCACCCCCACCCCCCCAGCAGGACTGTCTCCAGGGGCTCAGAGCCTGAAGGCTCCCCCTGACGCCCCCAGAGCCACCCAGACCCGGAGTCTCCTGGCCCAGGACACTGTCCCCTCACACCGCCCCGGCCCTCTGCCTGCTCCCCTCCCGCCCCCTCCCCTGCCAAGGGGGCGGCCAGAGTCACCCACAGTCCAACGCAGTGGGCCGCGGTCAGCACCCACTGGGGGTGGATGAGGGAGCCGCCACATTCGTGCTGCCACCGGTCACACTCTTCGTTGAAGACCCTCAGGCTGACCTGCCATGGCCACTTCCCGGCAGGGATGTCATGGTCCCTGTCAGTGCCCACCAGCTCGGGCCCCAGGCCAGGCCCTGGGGAAGCGCAGGGGGGAGCCGTCAGGGACCCAGAGGCCGCCGCCTGGGGCTAAGCACAGCCTCCCACACTCAGTGTCCCCCAAGGGTCACCACCCTGTCCCACTCCAGGTCAGGGCAGGCCCGAGGTCACCGATGGGTTTCAGGACGACGGGAGCACTGCATGGGGTAGGCACTCACCAGGGGTCACGGACACAGAGCCCCCCAGGCAGGGGAGGGTCACGAACAGCAGCCACAGCATCTGCGGGGGGAGAGGGGGCGGCTGGAGTCGGGACACCAGGGCCAGGTCCCCCGCGTCTGGGATGAAGAGGGCAGGGGTCTGGGCTATGTCCTCACCCTTCTGGGTCCTCTCCCTTCTGCCCCTGGGGCCTCGGAGCCCCTTTATCCTGCAAGCCCAGGAAGTGGGTGGGCCAAGAGCGGGGAACCTGGGGGCAAGCCCCCCCCCCCCCACTAGTGGTCAGGGCACGAGCACCTGCAGAGAACCCACTGTTGCTGGCCCAGGGCCAGGCGCCGGGAACCCAGCAGCCAGAGTGGACACAGGCCCATCCGGGGGTGAATCGGGCCTCCTGGGGTGATAGCGGGTGCCCAGGGTCAAGAAAGGCCGTCCTGGGGGTGCAGATCCGAAGGGTAAGGGGGGAGCTTCGTTCTGCAGGCCCAGGCCCTGGGTCTACACCTGCCCTCCGACCCCTCGCGGGACCACCAGCTCCCCAGGCAGCCCCACAAGAGGTCCCGTAACCTGGCCCCAGCTGGCGAGGGCCATGGGTGCAGCAACCTCCGTGGGGACCCGGCACGACCTGCGTGGAGGCCTCCTCCCTCTTCCCAGGACTGGACACACGCTGGGCCAGCACAGGACGAGGCTCCCCAGTCTCAGCACCGGGGTCTGGCGGAGGTTTGCGGGACGAGGGTGCCGCGGCTGGGGGAGGGTCCAGTCATCTGGAGCCCGGTGGGTCCCTGCTGGGCCCTGAAACCTGGGCGGAGGGGGCAGGGTGGGACGCTTGGGCATGAGGGGCTGCCCCCCGACCCCGTCACCACAGCCGACCTCTCACCCGCGCCCTCGTCCGCCCTCAGCCTCCCTGCTGCCGGCACAGCTGGGTCCCTGCCATGGTCCCACCCGGTCACGTGGCCGAACCACGATGAGGGGATGGGGAAGCACCGGCCGACCCCTAAGAAGGGACCCCCGAACTCAGGAGGGGCTGGACGCTGGGCCCCCATCTGATGGATGATCCCAGAATGGTCCTACTACACGCCCGGTGGCTGTCCCTTTTTTTTTTTTTTTTCTTTTTTAAATTTTTTTTTTTTTTCCAACATTTATTTATTTTTGGGACAGAGAGAGACAGAGTATGAACGGGGGAGGGGCAGAGAGAGAGGGAGACACAGAATCGGAAACAGGCTCCAGGCTCTGAGCCATCAGCCCAGAGCCCGACGCGGGGCTCGAACTCACGGACCGCGAGATCGTGACCTGGCTGAAGTCGGACGCTTAACCGACTGCGCCACCCAGGCGCCCCATGGCTGTCCCTTTTAAGACCCCCGCGTCCCCAGTGCAGGGAGGGGTGCCCGGGAGACCCCAACTCGTTTATGGACACCGATGTCTGGGTGGCTTCTCCAGGCACTCGTGTCCTGGTTCGTCAGCTACAAATTCGTCAGAAAATGAAAGCTCTGAGCTCTTTAAAAATTTTTCAGTTCCATGTTTATTTGGTGTTTTGTGTTTGTTTGTTTGTTTGTTTGTTTTTTAAGGCAGCTGGGGTTGGCAGGGAGGGACAGAGCTGAGGTTTCTGGAGCGGAGCAGTGCAGGACAGGACGGGGCGCAGCCTGGGGGGCCCCTGATGTGGGACTTCCTTGCTGTAGGTCCGAGCATTCAGGACCCTGATGGACAGGTGTTGGGGGCGGGGAACAGCTGTCCCGTCACCATCACGGCCAGAAAACCCAGAGGTGACAAAGGAGACCCCCGTTTTCCTGGTGAAGCTGTCCTCGCGGGGCAACCTGGCGGCCTGATGTCATCCCCGCAGGGAGGACCTTAGGGGACCGAGGCTTTCGGGACACATTATCAGAATGAAGGAAAGAGACGTTTTGATTTGTCAGATGGGACATTGAAAATCCAGGAAAGGATCTGGTGCCAGAAAGGGAGGAAATGGTCTGTAGAAAGGCCCGACACCGTCCAGGAGTGCAGGGCATTCTGAAGGAGCAGAGGGGCGGAGGAGGACCCCCCCAGGGCCTCCCGCTGGATCCTGAGCCTCGTGCCAGCGGGGGGAGGGAGGAGGGAGGAAGAGAGATCTAGGACCGAAGCCCCCCAGCCCCGAAAGCAGCGCATCATCCCCTGACATTCTTTCGGGGCCCCCGGGAGCCACCCCTCTCCTCTCTGCCTGGCCCGCAGATGCCAGCGCCAGGGACCCCGACAGGCAGGCCTGGCCAGCGCCCCTCCCCCCCCCCCCCCAGCCAGAGCCGCAGACGCACCACAGTCAAGTACAGACGCGGCCTTGGGCGGTTCTCCCAGAGCGTTTAATGAGACTCCAATCGCAAGCCGTCCCCTGTGATTCCTGGGCTTTTTCCCACGCCGGACTCCCCTCGAGGAGCCGCTCCCCTGCTCCCCCCAACCCCGCAGCGAAACGTGGTGCCGAGACCAGGGACTTCGGGGGTCTGTCCCTTCTAGGGTGCGGGGGACAGAGGGACGTGCCGGCAGATCCAGGGCACGTAGCTCGTCACTCGCGTGTACACCCCGGGGAAGTCGCGATGACCGCACTGGTGGCCCCAGCTCACGATCCCCACCTGGAACCAGGTGCAGTTCCAGCGGCACACCAGGGGGCCCCCGGAGTCCAGCTGCGGGGAGAGAAGGCCCTCAGCCCGGGCTCCCCGCGTCCCCACGGCCCGGGGACTGGCGGGAAGGGGGCAGGGGAAGAGGCCAGGGCAGCCGGGAGCCTCACCTGGCAGGAGTCCCGGCCCTCACTGCCCGCACAGAGCATGTCGGCCTTGATGACCTGATCGCTGCTGTCCGAAGAGTTCTGATAGTGGCGGTTACACTCCTCGTTCCCCACCACGGGGACCTCCACCTCCTGCAGGTGGTAGGGGGGGGGCAGAGGCGCTGCGGGGAGGCGCCGCGTCAGAACCGGGCTGGCCTTCTTCCCGGCCACGCGCGCACACCCCGCCGTGTGCTGGGCCGCCCCCCACTGCCAGGCCGGACCCCGGGGCCCAGCACCAGCCCCCGCGGGTACAGCCCACGTCCTCTGTGCCCGGGGCCTCTGTCCAGATGCCCACGCAGCTCCAGGACGCAGGACTCCCTCGCCGGAGTCTGGGCCCCCGAGCCCGAGGACAGGCCCCAGGAGAGCCCTCCAGTGTCGGCGGGACTCACAGCTCCTGCGGGGAAACTCCGCCTCAGCGACAGAGGAGCCCCACACCTTGTGGGTCACCCGAACTCAGCGAGCCTGAGTTCGTCCCCCGTGACATGACCGCCCCCGTGCGCCCTCCGACCGTGGTGGCCAGAGTCCAGCTCGGATACGGCAGGGGCCGGAGTCAAACACGGAACCGCCTGCCCCGGGGCGAGCGTCCAGTTCCTGACGTCTGTTCCAGAAACTTCCTGCCCAGAACCCCAGCATCCGCCTGACCCTGGGGATCCCAAAAGGCCCGTGCAGTGAGCCACTCTCTTTAAAGGCCCAGCCACCCCATCCCCCCATCCTTCCCCAGCTAGTCTCCCCAATACCTACAGTTGTCCGCGATGTCACCCCAGCCGGTCACCCAGCACATCTTCCTTGAGGGGACCCGTAGGGAGGCAGGCGGGAGGGAGACCAGGTTGGCATGCTCAGAGAGCATCACGGGCTCCTCCAGTCTCAGCAGGGCGATGTCCGCGTCCCCCTGGGCGGACAGGCTCGCGTTGAACTTGGGGTGGCGGATGATCTCGGCCACCTTGCGCAGCTGGTCGTGGTCATAGAGTCTCAGCTGCCCGACTTGGACCCTGAAGGCACAAGCTTCCAAGTCCTCCCTGGGGGAGAAGGGGCCCAGGGCTTCTCAGGGGGGGGGGCGGCAGGGGGCACGCAGAGCTGGGAGGGGGCCCCAGGAAGCCCGCCCAAAGCAGCAGGACCCTGCCCATGGCACCCCCCCACCCAGCTTGCACCCAGCCACGGGGACGGTGACACACAACTCACGGCTCAACACAGTGGGCAGCCGTCAGCACCCACTGGGGGTGGATGAGGGAGCCCCCGCATTCGTGCTGCCACAGGCCAAGCCCCATGTTGTAGAACCTCAGGCTGACCTGCCACGGATACCTCCAGCCTGAGACATCGCAGCCCCCCACGATGCCCACCGAGTCTTGTCCTGGGCTGGGGGCTGCGGAACAAGTTGAGGGGCCATCAGGGGCCCAGACAATGACCTCAGAGTTCAGGAAGGGACAAGGGAAGCTTTTCCCAAAGGGACAGTCCCCACAACCCCTGGGCTACTTCTGGGAGCCCTGAGCACGTTGGAGGGGATCCGGACTCACCAGGGGTCACGGGCACAGCGCCCCCCGGGAAGGGGAGAGTCAGAAACAGTAGCCACAGCATCTGCAGGGGACCCGAGGGGAAGAGCTCAGATGCAGCTTTCTCCACGGCGGCCCCTTCCCTGGGCATCCCTCCCTGGCCCCCATTTATCCTAACAACACAGGAAGTGACCAGAGTGGGTCAGCCCTCCCCCGGGGGGGGGAGGGACACTCTGTGGCGAAACAGGGCACAGCCTTGCCACCTTCTGCCAGCCAGGCAGAGCAGGCGGGGAGGAAACCCCCTGGGCCACACCGTGGGGGCAGGTCCCATCGTGAAGGACACAGTCACGAATGTGGTGTCTGGAGAGAGTGAGACCTTCCGTGAAGAGACAGCCCGTCCCGGCTGCTGTCTCAGGAAGGTGCTTTGAGGCTGAGACAGAGATGAACTTGAAGCCATCTGCCCTCAGCCTCGGCGTCACCTCTTAGCTGCCGGCCACCTTCTAGGAGAGCCTGAGGTTTAGAGACGGTTCTGCTAACGGTGTGTGGGGACAGGTGTGTGCGTCTGACAGGGGACTCGGGAGGGACAGAGATGTCCCTCCGGTTCCCCACAGAGGGGAGGGCTCCGTGGGTTCCGCCGGAGAGGGCCCCTGTTACGGCCTGAGCTGTGTCCCCCGCAATTCACATGTCGAAGGGCCGGTCCCCAGCACCGCGGGACGTGACTATACCTGGAGATGGGGTCTTTACACAGGCGATTTAGGTAAATCAGGGCCACAGGGGCAGGCCCTAATCCACTCTGGCTGAGTCCTTGTAAGAGGCAACGGGGATACAGACAGGCACAGAGGGACAAGGCGAGGGGCCCAGGAGAGGGCCTCAGAGGAGCCGGCCCTGCCCCGCCTGGATCCCCGTCCTCCAGCCCCCAGGAGGGAGAAAAAAACTGCCCCATGAGTGGGCGTGGGGGGCTTTGCTCCGAGCCGTGCCGCTGGGCTGGGACATCTCAGGACCAGTTCGGTCGTGCTCCTGTGGGGATCCCTTCGCTCTATCTACGATTCACAGACGGTGCCCCAGCCGGGCTTGTACTTCCCAACAACTCGGTCTCTCTTCCGTGGAGTGTCTGGGCCTCCCTGCTCACCCAGGCAAGGGGAAGTGAGGGGGCGTCGGGGCCCGGGTCCCCAGGCCACCGGGAAACTTGTGTTGGAGACCCTCCGGGAGGCCCGCGCTCCGCTGACCTCAGCCACTCCCCGAGGCCCCCGAGTCGATGAAGCAGTGACCCCGGGCCCCGGGCCCAGCCCAGGCTGCATCACCGCTGAGCTCCGGAGACGGGGAGGTGCTGGGAGGCCCACGCAGCCCCGAAGAAGGGGTGAGGAACCCCAGTCCCAACCTCAGGGCAGGAGATAGCGGCCCGGTCCTTTTCTGCTCAGGCTGACCGTAGACAGGCAGGGCCGGAGCATGGGGTGGGGCACCGTGGAGCCCCGGGGCAGGTCAGGGAGGCCACGGGGGGCGACGCGCCCACTCTCGTCATCTGTCGGGCCCTGGCTCTCGGCTCCCTTCAGCAGGGCCGCCCAGAAGAGGCAGGGGACCCCGGAAAAGGCCTTGGGCCTAGAGCCTGCAGGTGTGGCCAGACACGGAGCCTAGAAACGCAAGCAGGGTCTTCCCTGCGGATGAAGGTGTCTTACGAGGAGACCCTCCCGCCTGGATAGTTCCACTTTGAGCCCCAGGGGACACATCTGATGAGTTTCGTGTGAAAATGTGACTCGGGCAGCCCCGGAGGAAGCCGTGGGTGATGGGTGGGCACCTCTGGGTGCTCCTGCCCACCCCGACCACGAGGCGGGGGCCAGGCCGGAGACACAGGCACGCACTCACCATTCTGCGTGTCAGTAAAGGCAAGGAAAAAAAAATCATTTAGAACCGAGCAAACTGCCCTTCAAGGGCAACCTAAGGATATCCTCGGTAACGCAGCATCTCAAACCTCTGATACTCTCTGTGACGGTTGAGATAAGACTCGTAAGGGAAAATGTTGCAAGAGATAAATTCAGCGAAAGAAATCAAATATCGTGACAAAGGTTACCGCCATCCTTTTCAAAAAGATAGCGTCGAAGACCGAGAGAAGCCGTATCCACAGTAACCCAGAATCAACAGTTCAGATATCAACACAACGGAATCAGGAAAGTGAGAGCCGGAGATACGAGGTGCGGATGGCGCGGACACGATCTCATCTTCCCGCACGCGTCTGTTCTAGAAGACAGGGAAGGGAGGGAGAAGAAGGAACAAACACGGGGCTAGTGGACCAATATAAAATATAATACGCTCGCGTGGTAGAAATCAGCCTGAGCGCATCAGTGATCGTAATAAACACAGAGGGACAGCACTTAGTGGCCAAAAGTCCGGTTCTGAAGGTGGGTTGGCTATTAAAACACACACATCCAGGTGATACACTGTTTGCAAGACAGAAGCAAAAGTCAAGGGGAAAAGGGTGGAAAAAGGTATTACAGGCAGATAAATGCTAGAGACCACCTGTAGCATGATTCGTTGAAAAGCGTTTTTGGCAAGTCGGGAGTGTGTCAGCATTGAAAAACCCACTCATCAAAACACACTCGAAGAGGGGTGCCTGGGTGCCTCAGTCGGTTGAGCCTCTGACTCTCCATTTCGGCTCAGGTCACGATCCCAGGGTCTTGGGATCGAGCCCCGTGTCGGGCTCTGGGCCGAGTGTAGAGTCTGCTTGGGATTCGCTCTCTCCCTCTCTGCCCCTCCCCTGCTCGTGTGAGCTCTGTCACTGTAAGTAGATAAGTAAGTAAGTAATTAAATAAAATCTTAAAAAGTAATTCTAGAACTAGGTACATCATAGTAAATTATTAGGATTTTTCTCTAAGTGTTTGTCATGGTAAAATACACATAACGTAAAATTCACCTTAAACGTTTTGAGCACGCTGTTCCGTGGCCCTAAATATATTCACAGCACACACCCGTCCCCACCATCCCCGTCCGGAACTTCCTCATCTCACAGAACTGGCGCGCTGGCTCCTGCCATCTGCTTCCCGTGCCTGTGATCTGATGGCTCCAGGGACCTGTGTCCTGTGGTGTGTGCCTGGTGCGTGTCGATATGGTCCTCGGGGTTTATCTGTGTTGGAGCGAGCGTCACTATCCCCCCTTCTCGAGGCTGAATCAACAGTCCCCTGCACAGACCACACGGCGTTTACTCATTCGCTGGGTGCTCCGTTTGGAACACGTGTGAGCTCTTCGGGTGTACTTCTGGAGAGCCCCGAACCGGTAGAGACATGAGCCGCCGCCTTGGAGAGAAGGGCGACGTGTCATGGAGGCGTTAACACCTGTAGATTCAACGTGATTCCCGTGTAAATCCCAAATGGGCCTTTTCAGGGGCTCTGATGAGATTTTCCAAAAGCACCCCAGGACGACACAGGGCCAACGGTACCGGGCCCTACCGGGGAGGGACGGCGGGGAGGGACGCCCTTACTACAGATCAGGACTGTGGTGGGCCCGCGCATCCTCCCAAGTGGCTCCGTCAGACTGACTCTGGCCAGTGTCCACACTGGGCTAAGCATCACTGGGGCTAGTTGGGTTCCGAGTCAGCACCGCGGCCCTCGATGCCTCTGCGCACCGGTTCCCCAGCTGCAGCTTGACCCCCTCCCGGGGTAAAGCTGGCGGAGGACAGCGCGTGTCTCCCCTTCCCCTTCCTGGGACCAGAGCTAATGACTGGTCTTTCAGTCACTCAACAAACATTTACTGAGCCCGGCGCCGTGCCAGTCACAGGGCCGTGAGAACACAACGCATAAAACGGGCAGAGGGTCTGCCCTGGTCTGGGCTGCAGAAAAGGGTCATTGGAGGTGGCGAGAAACACAGTGAAGAAACAAAGCAGGGACTGACCAGGGACCCGGGGACGTGTGCAGACTAGGCTTCTGTTGGGGGTCATCAGTTGTCCTCAGGACAAAAGGACACCCTTGGGGATGGCAGGCTTGCAGGTGGGGATGAGGACATCTGTCTTCTCCCACCCAAGGCCCCGAGGCGGCCCTGCTGTGCCCGATGAAGGGTGGAGGGAACCCGTCCTGGTGGGGGGAGGGGATGGAGAGAAAGGCTCACGGTACTGGTTGGGAACTCGGTGTGTCGGAGCAGGGGTGCGGAGGGCAGGTTCCCTGGGCACCCCCTGTGCTCCACCCTGCCTGGGGCTCCTTCACAGGGCCCTATGTACGCATGACAGCCCCTGAGAACCCTGAGATTGGGTTCTCAGCCAGCTCACAGTCCACTCTTATGTGACGTGTAAGACAGTCGTGTGACACGTGTGACCCATCAGAGGGAAGGTAGGTGGGTATTCACAGCCTCCTGTCGCCGAGATCCCCCCTGAAGCCTTAAGATGGGAGATCCCCAGACCCGGTGCCGTGTCCCTTGCAGAGACCGCCTTCCCCCGGACACGGCGTTCAAACAGGCTAATCAGACCCGGGGCAGCCCTGAGCCTCACCCAACCTGAGCCTGGCCCCAGGCCCCTGGCATCACAGCCACCAAGGAGCCATATGGGCTCAGGGCAGCCCGAGAGCCCACGAGAGAAGCCAGTGCCCCGCTCAGGACAGGGAGTGACGTTCGTTCTCCTTGCCGTGGGGTTTGCAGTAGCCTCCCCCAGCCCGAAGGTGGGGGGTGTGGGGTCAGAGACCAGGCGGGAACAGCCCGGATGGGGTGCGGACACCCCTAGCCCCTCCCCCTGCCCCCACACCCGCCGCAGGCTGGCCGGGCTCGCTGCTTCTCGTCCCCAGGGTCACCCCCTCCGGTCGAATGCCTGTAAGTGGCCAGCAGGGCATGTTGTCTGCCCGGCAGTCATGACTCACACTTGAAATCTCTGCTCAGCGCAGCGCTCTGGGTGACCCGTTTAAGGCCCAGGGACACGCCTGCTGATTTCACTGAGAAAAGGACACAACAGCCACGGAGGTAGAGCCGGGGGCCGAGGAGGCCGTGAGCACCCTGCCGCTGGCCAGGCCGGGTCCCCCCTCCCTGGCCTCAGACCCCCCGGGAAGTTGGGGGGACGTGGGGGCAGCCAGACAAACCCCAGTTGTCAGTTTTCAGGAATTTGGTGACTCAGCAGTTATACACAAGCATGAATAAAATTAAATCATACGAATTTATAATTTAGACCATGAGGGTCACCCGGCTGGCTCAGGCAGTGGAGCATATGACCCTTGATCTCGGGGTCGTGAGTTCCATCCCCACGTTGGGTGTAGAGATGACTTAAAAATAAAATCTTAAAAATAAACAAACGTGATACTGGAAACAGGTGGAAAATACATCCAAAAATCACAGACAACCCTCACAGCAGAAACCACCGACAAAGGAAAGATTGGGGAAAGGGACAGGAGTCCGTTGGAATGAGCTCGTCTGGGGAAGAGAGGTTTATCTTCTAATAAGTTTATCTTTTATTTATTTAGTTTTTATTTCTCTACTGAGATTTCTTACTTTTTCATTAGCTGTGGGTTTTAACAGCCGCCTTAGAGGCTTTGCCCCTGATTCCAGCATCTTGTACCGCCTGCGACACTGGCCACCGTCCTGGCCAAGTCCCAAACCCAGGTGTCCCGGCTGCAGCCCACGCCGACTCATGCCCCGCAGGAGGGAGGTGCTGGTCCGGCCCACGGGGAGCAAGAAACCCCAGGGGCAGCCTCAGGGGGACCTAGACCGCCTTCTTCGTTTCCTCTCAAGCCGGTCTTCAAACAGTGCCCCAAGGACCCCAGAATTCTGGGCAGGAGGCACCCCAAAAGGCCCTGGGCCCGCAGGTGCCCAAAGGGACCTATCACAGGTGCCTAGGTGTGCAAGTAGGGTCTCCCTCAGAACCGAGGAGCGAAGGCGTCATTGGGGAGGAGACCCCACCTGTTCTGGAACTATCTAGGGGACACATTGGATGATTCAGTGCGAAAATGTTTTTAAAAAGTGCAAGCCCTCCAAGAGGCCATGGGTTACACGTGATCACCCACCCACGTGGCCCTGCCACCCACCTGCCCCTCTCTTCAAGGCTGACAGAAGCAGGGACGTATATGCCAACAAGCGTGCCCACGCATACACACATGAACGTGCACGTATGCACGTACAGACCTGTTCATAGGCACAGGCGCACCTTCACGCGCACGCACGTACACACCTGCACACACAGCCTCGCCCAGATGTTTAGAAGGATCCTGAAAGGTCAGCACTCCGGCTGAGCCGCTCGGCCCAGGCTGGAGTCCACGGGGGGGGGGGGGGGGGGGGGGGGGGCGGCCCGGGTCCCCGTCCAGCGCGGGCAGGAGGCGGCGGGGCGGATCCCACGTGGCCCCTGTTCTTCCAGGGTCCCGACCCCGCCCCTTTCCCGGGGAGCACGTGGCTGCCCTCGCGTGGGCGCCGCGGCACTGCAGGTCACGTGACGTCGCGGAAGGCGGCTTCGGCGAGTGCAGAGATGGCCGAGGCGGCCCCCGCTGTCCCTTGTCAGCAAGCCGGTCCCACCCGGGCCTCCTCCTCCCCCCACCCCCGCCCGGGCAGACCGCCACGAGGGCTGTGGGGGGTGGGGGCCCGGCCTCAGGGCGCCTCTTCCCTCTGGGCAGCCCGCAGGTCTCTGCGGGCCGCGGCCGCCCCACGGTGGAGGTCTGCACCCGCTGACCGGGCCCCTCTGGGGTTCAGGTCCTCCACGGTGTAATGGGGTCTTGGCCTGTAATTCCAAGGCGCCCCCGAGGGCCTTCGGGGTCAGCAGGCTCTTCCCCTGTGGCCTGTTTGGGGACTGCTCCGCGAGGCAGGGACTAAGGGCACGGACCGCAGGAACATCCCCGTGGCCAGAGCTCACCAACCCCCCACCCCCGCCGCTCACAACCCGGGCCGAAGATCCCCACCACACGGTGTCTCCTGCCCTGAGCCTCAGGCACCTTGTCCCTGGGGCCAGATGCTGAGGGGCCTTCCTGCTCCCGGGACCCAGGTCCTGGACAGAGGGGTGGGGAAGGGAGGGAGTGGACCTCACCCCCTGGAGCCGCAACTTGTAGATAGATGCTTCCGAAGGGGGCGGGGCAAGCGAGGTCCCCAGGCACCTCCAGGTCCCAGGTGGGACTGGCCTTCCTGGGACTGAGTCCTCAGCCTCAGGGAGGGAGAAATCCAGCAGTTTAAGGGGCTGCATTGGGGATGGCCCACGCCGGGTGGGGTCGGAGGCCCCCTCACCCTCCTGCGGTCCACTCGGTTCCCCCACGTCCTCTCTCCCAGGATCTGGCCATGCGACTAAAAGTCCAGCCCATCCAGCTCCAGGACGCAGGACTCCCTTGCAGGAGTCTGGGCCCCCAAGCCTGCGGGCCGGGAGAGCCCTCCAGTGTCCGCGGGACTCACAGCTCCCGCCTCAGCAACAGAGGAGCCCAGCCCCTTGTGGCTCACCCAACCTCAGCGAGCCTGAGTTCTTCCCCCATGATGTGACCACCCCCATGTGCCCTCCGACTAGTGGCCAGAGTCCAGCTGGGATGTGGCACGGGTCTGAGTCAAACACAGAACCGCCTGCCTGATGGAAGGATCCAGTTTCTGATGTCTGTTCCAGAAACTTCCCATCCCGCCTGACCCTGGGGATCCCAAAAGGCCGTGAGCCACTCGCTGTAAAGGTCCAGCCACCCCATCCCCCCCATCCTTCCCCAGCTAGTCTCCCCAGGACCTATAATTGTCTGTGATGTCACCCCAGCCAGCGGAGATGGGGTCAGCCCAGCTCAAGACAATGACCAGAGGGGACCACGTCCCGGCCGGCGCACGACCTGGCCTCCCTCCAGCCGCTCCTGTCTCCGGGTACCCGGATCTGTGGCCTCCCACACACGGGGAGACCCCGAGCCCAGCTGACGTCCCACTGTATCTGCCCCATCTCCCCGTCTCACTCCTTCTCATCACCTGGAGGGCTACCAAGCGGGGGCCGCCGGCCTGAGAAGCGCCAGCTGGGCTCACCTTGTCCTCGCCGTGACAGGTTGGGGTGGCGGCCGAAGTCCTCACCCCTGGCACACGTGAATGGGAGCTTTACTGGAAACACGTGTTGCATGGTGCAGCCGCTCTGGAAAACAGGGTGGAGGTTCCTCAAAAAATTAAAACTAGACCTACCCTATGACCCAGCAATAGCACTGCTAGGAATTGACCCAAGGGATACAGGAGTGCTGATGCATAGGGGCACTTGTACCCCAATGTTTAGAGCAGCACTTTCAACAATAGCCAAATTATGGAAAGAGCCTAAATGTCCATCCACTGATGAATGGGTAAAGAAGTTGTGGTTTATGTATACAATGGAATACTACTTGGCAATGAGAAAGAATGAAATCTGGCCATCTGTAGCAACGTGGATGGCACTGGAGAGTGTTCTGCTAAGTGCGATAAGTCATACAGAGAAAGACAGATACCGTATGTTTTCACTCTTATGTGGATCCTGAGAAACTTAACAGAAGACCATGGGGGAGGGGAAGGGGGAAAAAAAAGGTTAGAGAGGGAGGGAGCCAAAACATAAGAGACTCTTAAAAACTGAGAACAAACTGAGGGTTGATGGGGGGTGGGTGATGGGCATTGAGGAGGGCACCTGTTGGGATGAGTACTGGGTGTTGCATGGAAACCAATTTGACAATAAATTTCAAAAAAAAAAAAAGGAAACACGTGTTGCAGATGTGATCACGTTTGGGTGAGGTCATGGGCGTGGGCCCCGATCCCGTATGACTTTGTCCTCACGGGAAGAGGAGGAAGCCCTGGACGCGGGCACAGGATGACCGTGTGATGGCAGAGCTTGGCATCCTGCTCTGAAAGCCAGACAGAAGCCGGGAGAGGCCTGGAACAGAGTTTCCTCTGAGCCTCCCAGAAGGAGCCAGCCTGCTGACCCCTGGCTTCTGCCTTCCGGCCTCCACAACGCCGAGAATAAAGTTCTGTTGCCCTAGGCACCCCAGTCTATGGCAGTTTGTGCGGTGGCCACAGGACGCTGACATGTGCTGCCAGGACGGGCGGATGGGGTCTCTGCTTCTTGCCGGTCGGCGCCTTGGTACAGGAGCCCGAGGAGACAAGGCACAGCTGTAGCTGCCCAGCAGGAGTCTTGAGGTGTCCTCTGGGACCAGGCGCGGGGATGGGAAACCGGGTTCCCGCCCGGATCACAGCAGATCCGGCAGCCTGGGCCGTCCGTGCTCTCAGATCCATTGATCCAGCTTGTGGGCACGCGGCCCACAGGAAGGTCATTGATGAGGACGTGCCCTGTGTCCTGGAGGGGGCCCTCGTCCTCACACAGAGTGTCCTCTGTGCCACGGACATACGGCCCTCGTTCCCACAGGCCCAGGAACCCACGTGGGTTGGCGCCAAGCGCCGGCTATGTCTGTTCTCGTTTTGGAGAGCAGCCAAATGACTGTAGGCGGGTCCATGGGCCTGGTGCCACCGGCAAGCCTGTCGGGGGACGGTGTCTCTCACCGGCCGCCCGGCAGGCAGAGGAGAGCCCCACGCTGTGTCTCACGATGCCAGGGCCCAGCACAAACCCCAGGGCTTTGGTGAACCGTGTGTCCCCCGAGCCGCCCCGTGGACCACGGGCTCTGCTGAGTTTCTAGCACCGTCTCCTGGGCCCTCGCATCCCGGGGTAGATAATCCCGGGGTCTGAACCCGCAGAGGGTGTGGGCTGGGCGACAGGGGGCCACTCTGCAGCCGGTCACCTGCCCAGATGTCACGTCCCGCGTGCAGGACCTGCCTCGGCCAGCGGCTGTGCCCAAGGGGGTGCCCGCTCTGCTGGAGCCCGCTTCCTTCGCCCCACCCTGGGCACCGAGCGCCACCTGCCGTCACGGCCAGCCCACGATCGCCAGTTAATCACCCTCAGCTTTTCGTTGTCTTTTCCTAGAGCCTCCGCCGGCTTAGTGATGGTGCCACGCACCTTGGCCCCACAGTCCCTGTCGTCCCCGATCTCTCGAACAGCTGACGTCTCATGGCCGCGGCTGCACACCGGCCGGCTCCCCGGGTACCGCTGGGCCACTGCACGTGCCCTTTGTCAGTGCTGGGGGACCCGGGGCCGCTGCAGGTGCCGCCGGGCTTGGGGAAGCCCGCTCCCAGGGGGAGTCAGCACGCAGGAAGTGCCTGGGAGCCAGTGCCGGATGGGGAGGGAGGGGAGACAGGATCCAGCAGGGGAGGCCACGGGCGGCCACAGTCACAGGGAAGGGGCTCGGCCAAGGCCAGCTGTCCCTGGAGACTGAAGGAAAGGGCTGGCCAGCGGGCAGAGGACATGTTGGAGGCCTGCCAGCCCCCGCGTGCCCTCCCTCCAGAAGTTGCCGCTGACAGCCTCATCCCGCGGCTGCAGGAAGGTAAGTGGGAGCTGCCTCTGAAAGCTTCCGCTCCCAGGCCACGGGCCTTACTTCCGTTCCTCCCTGTGGCCTGGACAGGCCTTGTGGCCGAGCCTGCTTTCCACAGGGTGGGGGTGCATGACTCGTTTGGGGGGGACGCCACAGGGCCACGGCGGACTCGCACGTCTCCCCACCTGCCAGCAAAGAAAGGCGTTGTGGGCTTGGGGGGAGGACCCCGCGATGGAGCAGGCCCTGCCCTGCGCCCCTGAGCCCACGGTGGCCTCTGGGATGGTGACTGGTCATGACAGGAGGCCTGGGCCAAATGCCCACAGCCGGGCTGCTGCTGGTACCTGTCGCCTCCCCCGGGCCCCTGGAGAAGAGAGAGCGAGGAAGGGAAACCAGGCCGCCGGCCCACATTTGTGCCTTCTGTCTGCTGGCCTGCCCCTCGGTCGCCAGCCTCCGGATGCCCTAGAGGGGGAGGGGACATGGGTGCATCCCTCCATCTGCGGGGCCGTTAGCATCCCCAGGACCTGTCACTGTCCCCGTGTCCCAACACTCCACAGCCCACCTGCAGGCACAGCTCCGGGCTGAGGCCCCGGTGCCCTGGGAGGGGTCCCCACTGGCTCCCCGCTGAGCCCGGCCCAGGGGCAGCTGCACTGCTGTCCCCCCGGGAGCCCTCGGAGGGCACGGCCGCGTCCCCGGTTCGTCTCTGGACCCCCGGGGGCGTGGGCGGAGGCGCCCGGTGCAGAGGGGGCAGTCCGTTGGCGCCCCCAAACCTGAACAGCAGACCAGCCCAAGTGAGGGCGCGGGACCCACAGGACGCGGCCCGCAGGGGGCGCCAGAGAGCGGGACAGCTGGTCCTGTAGGGCCTGACCCAGCTCCCCACACCCTCCCCCGCCCTCCACGCGGTCTCTTTCAATCTGATCAGGTGTTTCGGTAAGACCTGGGATTGTAAACACTTATCTTCCAGAAATGGGAAGCCAGCATCCTGTCTCATAGACAGAAAAGTACAGACAATGGAGACAGTGATGTACCGCGGTTTGGGCGATGCGGGGGCTAGCCCCCCACCCCCGACCAGAACCCTGGCGCTGTGTCCAGAGGGGAGGGGAAGAGGGAAGAAAAGTCCAGGCAGGAAGCCTCTTCCACTCCGGGCCTCCAGCCTCCTGGCCACACGTGCACTCAGTCGAGGAGGCTGCTAGGGGTGCAGGCAGGCAGGTCCCGGGAGAGGCGCTCGCCCCGCCTCAGAAATTAATGCCGTGGGACCCGGAGCAAATCTCCAGCCTCTCTGAGCCTGGGCTTTCCTCCGTGGCTGCTCCTCCAGGTGTGGGAGATCTAGCGACAAGCACAGGTCCTGCCTGGCGGGGACCACGAGGGGGACCCTGGACAGGAAAGGCTTGGGAGCCCTAGAGCAGGTGGAGGCGTTGGGAGAGCCTCACACGGGCCCCAGGGTTCAGCAGGGCGGGGTCCGTGGGCCCAAAACAGACAGCCTGATGTTGAACTTGGGGTGCCGGCTGGTGTGGGTCACCTTTGTCAGCTGGCCGTGGTCATAGTCTCAGCCACCTGACACGGACCTCGTCTTTTGGAGACCCCGTCCCCCAGGAGGTGATGTGCTACTGGGAGAATAGACAAATAGAGCACGGATGAGTCCGTGACGAGAGGGACCGGAGACAAGCACCCACCTGGTGTCGTCCTCGCCCTGCTTGGGTCTTGAGCCCAGGGCCTGGAATGGGAGGCTGAGGTCCCCCATGGACCGAACTGGCCCCAAGGGCCCTCTCCGCCCACACAGCCCCGAGGCTGCAGGTGAGGAGGGGACAGACGGTCAGGGACACTGGACCCCGAGTGGGGCCCGCACAGGTCTCCCCACCCCCACACAAGGCTCACACGGACTCGGAAACACCTCACCTTGGGGACGTCTGGTTGGAGTCCCCCAATCCTGACTTCTGCTGCTTTTCTGTCTAGTTTTATTCCCCACAGAGCCCCCCGAACAGCACACTTTGGTTTTGGCATCACGCAGCTGCATATGCCTTTCTTTTTTTTTTTTTTATCTTATTTTATTTTATTTTTGGGACAGAGAGAGACAGAGCATGAACGGGGGAGGGGCAGAGAGAGAGGGAGACACAGAATCGGAAACAGGCTCCAGGCTCCGAGCCATCAGCCCAGAGCCTGACGCGGGGCTCGAACTCACGAGCTGCAAGATCATGACCTGAGCCGAAGTTGGACCCTTAAGTGGCTGAGCCGCCCAGGAGCCCCTCCAGCTTTTTGTTTTACTAGAGAAAAAACAAAACAAAACAAAACTGCTGTTGCAAGTTACAGGTGCCATTGGTATACAAAGTGGGAGGAGGGCCTGGGAGGGGACCTTGTGTACAGGACGGTCTGCGTGCAGCCATCCCCGAGGGCTGCCGGGGCCGGACGGGAGCCCGCGTGCTGGGGAATGTCACTGGAAGGTGGGGTGTGGTGCTAGACGCGTCCCTTCGACGTTGTCAGGGCCCCCGGGGTGCACAGCGCTGTGCGCCCAGTAAGATGGTCTCCACGGTGTCCGCGGGCAGTAACAATCGTAGCACTCTAATGACAGACGCTGGAAGTGAGGACATCTGTGCCTGTGGCAACGACCTCCCGTGCACAGTATTCCTACGGACCTCGCGATGCCCTAAGTAAATCGACGTTAATTTTCAAAAATCTCTTAGAAGAAGAAGGAGGTCTGAGATGGGCTCAAGGCAAGAGGGAGGAGGCCAGGCGGCCGGAGCTGGCGGCGGTGATGCGGTGGCCTCTCGGAGTCGTCACAGGGAGAAGGTGGCAGGAGCGGGCCTCCGCGTCCGGCCCACATGAGAGCGTGACCGTGCAGGGTCTGCCCGGCCCTCCCCCGCCCCGGGGAGAGGAAGGAAGGGGAGGACAGTCTGGCATCCAGGAGGACACCCAGCACGTCCCCGGGACACATCCACGGGCTGCGACTAATGCTGCAGGTGTGGGGCACAGGGGAGGAATGGGAGCCCGTGACGCCCTGGCCGCACCGCCGGGGGCCCCGGCCCGCAGGAAGAGGCGTGGATGCAGGCGTCCAGGGGTCTCGTGGCTCCCACGTGGGTGTTCTGTACCCGCTGGGAGGCGGCACCAATGCCGGACCCTCGCCCATCCCACACCCTGCTTGCTGTGTGCCATCCCACATCACGCCCGTCCCCGTGGGCTCAGCCCGGGCCTGGGTCAGTGACACTCTGGGCCGACTCCAGCCACCTGAAGCAGAAAGGAGACTTCAGGAAAGGATCCTGGTGGTGTGGCCTCCTCCTGCTGGGGAACAGGTGCACAGGGGCTCCCCGGTCCCGTTCCCGGACGCACAGGGTTTGGAATGGTGTCCTCTCCAAATCATGTCCACTCGGAAACTCGAAATGCAGTCCTATTAAAAAACCAGGGTATTTGCAGACGTCACTAGGTCAAGGTCAGACTGGAGGAGGGTGGGCCCTGACTGCAATGACTGGTGTCCCTAGGAGAGAGGAGGAGACAGAGGCACAGGAGTGATGTGTCCGCAGGCCAGGGAGCGCGGGGGCCTCCAGAAGCGGGGGGAGCCTGCGAAGGACTCTCCCTGGGGGCGCCAGGACCACGAAAAAGTAAATTTCTGTTGTTCTAGGCCACCCAGCTGTGGTGCTTGGCCACGGCAGTCAGGGAAAGTAAGACAGCCTAACCTGGGGACAGCCCAGGAGCAAGAGAGCGTGTCCTGCGGAGGCTGGGGGGGGGCTCCCCGCTGACAGAGGCGCAGGCGAAGGCAGGAGCCCCGCCCCTCGGACGTTTACACTCGAAAAGACTGAATCACACCTTACTAAGGTTTGAAAAAGAGAAAAGCTACAAAGTGACTGAAATAAAGGCGGCAGAGCCCTGGGGCCCGTGAGGGACAGCTGGGCTGCGATCCCTGCATGTGTCCCCAGGGCGTGTCTGCCTGTAGGGCCCAGCGCATCATCCAGACCCTTAGTCACGCAGTTTGCGGCGTTGTAACTCCCCGAGAGGAGGAAGCAGACGTGCCTTTGTGGGGCACCGTTCAAACCGTGTGCTGGGCACCAGCAGGGGTGGAAAACCACTTAGCCATGCGTGGTGCGGTCAGGCGGACCTGTGCCCCGGCCCCGGTGTTGGCTCCCAGGGGCAGAGAGCCCAGAGAAGATTCTTGCACAGAGAGCAAGAGCCTGGCTCATGGAAACGGGAGAAGAGGAAGCAACGAGGCAGGCGTTCAGAGCAGGTAGCCAGGCCCCAAAGGCGGCGTGTTCCGAGAGAGGAGGAATCTTCGGAAGCCGAATGCCGGCGACTGGAGCTCTGCTCGGAGGGAACCTGATCCAAGCCGAGGAGCCACAGCAAACACCTAGGTCAGGACAGGTTGGGGGGGGGGGAGCAGGCGGAGGGGGGCAGGCCGCAAGACCCCGACCCCAGCACCTGTTGTAGCAGAGTCCCACGGGGGGGGGGGGGGCGCAGCGAAGGAAGGTGGGGATGTCTGGGCGCATTTAACACCACTCAGAAACACGAAGTCAGGACTTCAAACCCAGCGCGAGGAGCAGGGACCTTTGGTGTTTTCCTCTGGGCCCTGATTCACCCCCCTTCCTGGCAGGGGGGAATCCTGCAATGCCAGAGGCCACGTGCGGCTGTCCCAGCAGCAAACCTCGAGACCGCGGGTGTCTGGAGGAACCGGGTGCAAAGATGGGGCTCTGTAACCTACCTCGTTTCCCACTTCGTGTCCCCGGTTGGTTGACTCCGCCGGCTTGGTGCAGACATTTCAGCGAATGGGCTGTCGGGCGCTGTCCCCGGCATTGGGAGCATGCAGCGAGCAAACGACCGATGCCCCTGGCCTCCCGAGTGTGGGGACCGAAACCTAACAGACGGAGAGGGCGCGCCCTCCGCCACCCGCACCCCCAAACGCCTCTCTGGGGGTGGGCACACCTGCACACCAACGTGAGCGGTCTCTGTAGCCCCTTAGGCTCCACGGAGAAGCTGGAGTCGGCGACGGCAGAATCCAGCCCCTGGGGGCGCAGCGCCCAGGTGTCCGGGGATCGGGTCCCGCCGCCGGCCTTGCTGGCCACGCCCCTCCGCCCCTCCGCCCCCGTGTGGCCGTAAGGAGGTACTGCAGGCCCGTCGTGTTAAGTCGGAACAGCTCAGGGAGCCCGGGTCAGGTGCGCAGCTTAGCGCGCCAAGGTCACGCAGCGGAGGTCAGGGCGTGGAGGTGAAGGTGCGCAGGTCAGGGCGACGAGGTCGGAGCGTGGAGGTCAGGGTATGCAGGTCAGGGAGCAGAGGTCAGGGCGCACAGGTTGGGACACTGCGCTCAGGGTGTGGAGGTCAGGATGAAACAGGTCAGGGTGCTGAGGTCAGGGCACGGACGTTAGGCGGTCCTCGCGGAAGCTTGTCGCCGTGTCCCAACACTCCACAGCCCACCTGCAGGCACAGCTCCGGGCTGAGGCCCCGGTGCCCTGGGAGGGGTCCCCACTGGCTCCCCGCTGAGCCCGGCCCAGGGGCAGCTGCACTGCTGTCCCCCCGGGAGCCCTCGGAGGGCACGGCCGCGTCCCCGGTTCGTCTCTGGACCCCCGGGGGCGTGGGCGGAGGCGCCCGGTGCAGAGGGGGCAGTCCGTTGGCGCCCCCAAACCTGAACAGCAGACCAGCCCAAGTGAGGGCGCGGGACCCACAGGACGCGGCCCGCAGGGGGCGCCAGAGAGCGGGACAGCTGGTCCTGTAGGGCCTGACCCAGCTCCCCACACCCTCCCCCGCCCTCCACGCGGTCTCTTTCAATCTGATCAGGTGTTTCGGTAAGACCTGGGCCAGAAACAAAAGCTGTAAATCGGCAGCTGAAACGGAAGACCAGGGTCACTTGTTGTCAATAGAAACACAACACGGAAGTTAACTCGGTGAAGACCAGGTGTTGTTGCCAGACGCTGACCGTGTACTGCTGTGTATCAGGGTCAGCCGGTGACCGAGGCCGCCTCCGTCCAGGACCCGGAAGGAGGAGAGACCCACGAGCCTCGTTTTCCCAGAGGAAGCTCTCCAGTGCATGCCGGGACCATCACGGTGGGAGAGGCCTAGTAGAAACCCTTAGAAATGCCCTCAGCTCCCGGCTGAGTCTATGAATCAGAGGCAACGGGCAGCCCCAGGGGAATGGCAAAGGCTTCGATGATACAGGGAGGCGGCCCCCTCCTGTCCCCGCTGAACTCACCAGCACAGTCCCTGCAAAAACCACACGGGTCCTGGTGGCTATTCGGTAACTTCAACGGCAGATGCTGTGCCGGCATCTTCGCGAGGACAGATCAACAGCCCTGGGCCCTGGGCGCGTGGCTGTCGATCTGGTGAATGTGTTCTTTCCGAGTAGCATCAGGAGCGAAGCAGGCCGCACTCACAGGGAAGGACGTGCAGCCGGGGGTCGCCCGTGGTCACCTAGCCATCCTGCACGGCGTCCCGCCGGTCCTGCACACGGATGACATCGCGGTCGTCGGCCAGAAGGCGCAAGTACCTGGTAAGACACACGCCTGCCAGGGGCGTGACTCACTGGGGAGGCGTTTAGGGTGTGGGGCTTTGGAGGCGCGGAGACATCCCTTCCAAGATGAGGGACAACTTACACGTTGTCCCTGCTGCCACCAAAAAAGAGGCACGTTTGGAGGCCGTATCCGCCCCACCAGGGGATTCTGCTCCGACCCAGTTATCGAGCAACAGTGCACCTGTCGCCGGCCGGTTTCGAGGGGAGCCCAGAGTAAGAAAGGGATCTGCAGCCGACTCCGGCACGAGTGACCTCGGGGCCTCTGCGAAGGTCATGATCATGACCTTCCCAGGGAGTCCCAGCCAGTCAAGGGAGCCGAGCCGTGGCTCTAGAACTCTGCCCTATGCCTTGTGGTCTACCCAGACCCCCAGAACGTGAGGCAGCGGCCGGGTTTCCCCCCACACACACACACGTCCCCACTCTAACCAGGACATCTGTCCCAAGCCATTCAGGGGTCTCCCACGCCCGGCTTGCAGCCTCAGTCATCTGGCTTTCACAGAACCATCTGCTTCCTGGTTCATCCCGCCTGGCCCTGGGAGCCTGCTCCACGGGTGACACATCCGCTGGACTCCCTAAGCTCTGAGCCCCTCAGGTAGCCCTCTCCTTCCTGAGAACCTGTCGCTCTTCATTCAAGCATTCATTCATTCATGTGGCAGGGCTGTCCTAAGTCTCTGGCCTTACTAAGCACCCAAACTGTGGACCTGAATAAAACTCTGCCCTGCCCCTGCCCCGGGGGGGGGGGGGGGTCCTCTGCAGGCTCCTCCCCCCCCCCCCACCCCGGGGCAGGCACCCAGCCCCCTCGACCCTCTCTTAACCTTAATTACCTCCTGACAGCCCTTCCTCCGAACACACTCACACGGGGCGGGGGGGGGGGGGGGGGGGCAGAGGGGGGGTTCCGGGATTGAACGTGTGGACTGGGGGGACACAATTCAGTCCCGCCACAGATGCTGTGAAATCCCATGGGGGCCACGCGCCCTGACCGATGGCAGAGTCCGAGCACCATCTCCCCCTGGGCAGGAGAGCGCCTCAGGGGCCGCGGGGTTAGGATCTGCTCCCCAAACCCTTGGGTCACACACCCCCCCCCCGCCCCGCGTGACCCCGATAGGGAAGCACATCCCCCGCCCCTTGTCCCCTGGGCCCTGCCCTGTCTCCCCGCGCCCACACTCTCTATCTTACCCTGGGTGGGCCTCAGTTTCCCCTCTGTTTAT
This sequence comes from Leopardus geoffroyi, assembly GCF_018350155.1. Classification (NCBI taxonomy): domain Eukaryota; kingdom Metazoa; phylum Chordata; class Mammalia; order Carnivora; family Felidae; genus Leopardus; species Leopardus geoffroyi. The sequence goes on along the minus strand of NC_059340.1, from coordinate 40,826,743 downwards.
CCCTGATCTCAGTCCCTCTTCCATGAGTCACTGGTCTCTGGCCTTCCTTGGCCAACCAGCTTTACAGGTTTCCGTGTTTTTCTAATTGGTGTTGGTGACTGCTTTATTTACTAAGGTTACTTACCTTTCCTTGAGTCACGCTTACTGATAATATTTTTCTTTTCCCATTTAGAAAAAAAATGTGTGTTTTAAAAACTTTTTAAGTGTTTATTTATTTTTGAGAGAGACAGAGAGAGAGAGAGAGAGAGCATGAGCAGGGGAGGAACAGAGAGAGAGGGAGACCCAGAATCTGAAGCAGGCTCCACGCTCTGAGCTGTCGGCACAGAGCCCGACGCGGGGCTGGTTTACTCAAGTCACAGGTAATGGTTGTGAGCAACCATTCTGGCCAGGCTTTGGGGCTTTTGTACCGTTTTTATTGTCGTAAAAATACGTGACGTAAAACCCGCCTTTGTAACCAATTCCGTGGCCTTTGCACGCGTGCCTCACTCTGCTCCTCCATCCCGGGGGCTGCAGATACACCTCCAGCAGCGTCTCGTGGCACCCAGGACCCAACGGGCCCCACACTGGACCCCCAGCTGTCCCTTCCCGCGCCTCGTGTCCCTCCTCGGGGATGGGCCAGCAGCGACCAGGACCCGGCTCAGCCGTGGGGACACACATCCTTGGTCCGGAGAATCTCTAGGACCTGGAGTCTGGGGTGTGGGGACCAAGCAGCAGGGGGGGGACACGGCCCACTGGCCGTGGAGCGCATGGCGTTTTCCTGTGGCACCGTCGGGGCAGAGCAATGTGTCCACAGACAGTTCTCAGGGGCTCAAGGAGCTTGTGCGAAATACCGGAGAACTAGAGGACAAAGGAGGCATTCTGGTTCCCAGTAAAATCCTGCTGACTGAAACAAGACAAGGGCCCCCCTTGGGGGCCCTCGTGGTTACGGTCACGGCTCTCCAAGCTCTGACAGCCCCCCACCCGCACCCCGCCCCCACGCCCCACAGGAAAGAAGCTGTGGACACAGAATCTTGGCAGGTGACTCTGTGTGGCTGCAGTCAAGGAGCGCGGCTGGGTCTGTGCCGCGTTTATGGGGGCGCAAGGCCCAGGGGCTGTGATAGAAAGTCTCCGTTTAACACACACTTATTGACCTGGATCGGTGAGCAAACACAGGAACAGCCAGGTCAGAGGGTGCCTGTGGCTCCGTGTGGGGCAGGGTCAGACCTGCCTTGCCCGCCACGGCCACCAGGGCAGGGACTTGGGGGCGCCTGGGCCACGAGACACGGAGACTCATGGGAGTAGCCCCAGCCAGGTGAGTATGCTGTTCCTGTCTTCCACGCACCCCCACCCCCGCATATTTTGAACTCCTCCCCCACCTGGGTGCAGGTGGGGAGGCAGACCCCCACACAGGGTTATAGCGCAATGGGGAGGGCCTTCTGGGATGCTGGGTTCAGAGCAGGGAGGAGGGGAGGTGGGAGCCATCAGGCTGCAGGGTCTGGAGGCAGGAAGCGGTGGGCTGGGGCCAAGACCTTGGTCCGGGGTCCTCGTGTCCCTGTTTGAGGCAGGGCCGGCTGCACCACAGGACAGAGAGGTACAGACCTGACCGGCCCAGCCTAGGGGGGGCGAGGACCCACTCCGGCAGTGGCTCTGGGGTCCTCGGAGCCCCCCCCCCCAGCCCCCGTCATTTGGACCGGGGGGCGGTGGAGTGGGAGAGGCTCAGGCTGAGAGAGGCCTCTGGAAATGTGTGCCTGCAGGGCGTGTGGAGCCCGGTCCCCCCTCGGTGTGTCCAGCTCCCTCCCTCGGCATCCTGGGCGGCAAGCATGTCTCCCATCCTAAAATGAACACGAGGCAACCCACTTCTCCTTGGCCCCACGTTCCACACACAGGGAAGAGTTGAACGCCTGCGCGACCAGGCGGGCAGGCCCCGGGGGAGAAGAGGCACCCTCCCCCTGCCCCGTGCACCCCGCTCCATGGCCTCTTCCGTGGGTTGGGAGGCTGGGGACCAAACTCTGCTGGTGCCAGGCTCATGCTGCCCAGTCGTGGGAGACGCCCCAGCCCCACCAACCCACCCTCGTATCCTCTACTCGCCACGGCGCTGGAGGCGATCGGGTGTTTCCTACACGGGTCGCGGAGCTCGCCGCTGGCCGGGTCAGAGCGGACGCCACGCCCCGTCACGGTCCCCACCACCCAGCGGCTGGGAGGGACACACAGCAGGAGGTCTGCCCACCGCCAAGCCTGGTCTCAGCCTCTCCCCCAGGTGACAGTGGTTTGCAGCGATGGGCATCCAATGACCATCTGCCTTTCTCCTTTGGGGCGGGAAGAAGAAGTCAAACCCACAGGTCACGGCACAGAGAGAAGGTCCCGGACTTGACTCCTTCTAATCTAACGTACAAACCATCTGGGGGACAGGGATGAGCAGGCTTGGGGACCACTGGCCTGATGGGGAGGGATCATTATACCTTCACGCGGCCCCAGGATCCCAGATGGGGACGTCTGGAAGGTGCCCTCTGTGTCCTGTGGGGCCAGGCTAAGGGCTGAGGAGCCTGGGGGCAGGGGGCGCGGTTCCGAGGGATGCCCTGGCCCTTTGAGGAACTTGCAAAGGGAGCCCCTGGCCATCTGCATGTGTCCCCCAGAGCTGGAAGAAGGCTCCTTATCCTCCTGGAATGGCCCCCGGAGCTCGAGAAGGCAGGTCCAGCCCCAGGCCTTACTCCTTCCAGAGAATATTTTCTCCCGTAGTTTCCTTCGATGGGCAAAAGTTTTCAACATTGATGAAGCCCGATTTATCTATTTTCTCTTCACTGGCCTGTGGTTCTGGTGATTTCCCCAAGAAATGATGGCCAGACCCAGCGTTGTGAAGGTTTTCTCCTGTGTTTCCTTTTAGTTTTGTATGTGGTGTGAGGTAAGGGGTCCAACCTCACTCTTTTGTGTGTGGATCTGTTTTCTTTTCAACCCAGCCCCTGGAGCAGCGGGCCTCCGTGCCCACAGCTTGGCCTCTGACAGACAGACACCCAGGGGAGCAGCGATCCTGCCCCCACTGCAGGCAGCTCCCAGCCACACCGCCCCCTCCTCGTGGGGTGGGCGTATGGCCTGGCATGGCCGACCAGCATTCTTCCCCCTCGGGGTTCTACACTCACTGATTCTGCACAAAGGCCTCATCCCCTCCAAGACTCAGTTTCTCCTTTGTACCCAGGAGCTGGACCCAACCAAATCCCGTCTCTCCTGCTGGAACTGGCACATGTCGAACACGCAGCAAAGTCCCCGGCACCCTGGCAATGTCACGTACGGTCCAGCCCAACTATCCGTTCCATCCTGTCCCCATGCCAGCCTCCCCTGCTGGTGCTGCCCCAGCCACACGGGTCTCTCCCTGCTCAGCCTGCTTCCCATTCCCTCTGCCAGGAAGTATCGTCCCCCAGCATCCCCACAGCCGGGTCCTGCTCCTCCTTCAGGACTTAGTTTGGATGTCCCCTCCTCAGAGCCCCCCGTGACCCCCCTATCTAAGCCAGGTGTGTGTCCCTTAGCTGCATGACAGCTCGCTGCACGCTTAGTGGCTTTAAACAAGGCACTCTTCTTACGTCAATTTCCCACGAGAATGCCCTCATCCGAGGCGCTTTCTTGCTGGCTGTCGCGGGGGCCATTCTCAGGTCCTAGAGGCCGCCCCACTCTTCCTTGCCACGCGGCCCAATCTACACCATGCCAGCGTGCTTCTTCAAGGTCAAAGTCAGTGCCCTGGGTAAGTGTGTGAGCTGACTGATGAAAGGACAGCCGGGGGGCCGTCACCGAGCATGTGTGTGCCAGAGTGTGAGCTCAAGGAGGCTTTGCGTTGACGATACCCGATCGGAGGGAGCCTTCTGCCCTCCCTCCCCCTGCCCTCCTCCAACCCGTCCTCCAGCTAAATGCCCCTTCCTTCTCCACCAATCTTGACTCTCCTCCCAGCAGGAGAGCCACTCTCCACCAGGGGGACAGTTCTTACTACTGGTTGATAACTTGTCCACCAGGGCCAAGGGGCCACATCTCCCCATCTCCGGGTATCCCCTCACCACACGTAAAGACAGGACCTAGTCTTACGTTTCCTGCTCCACAACCTTCCATGGGTCCCCGTGGCCCACAGGGTCCGGCCCAGGACACACACCACATTGGTCACCTCCCCCAACTGCACCCCTCATTACCCCGCTAGGCCACCCCCATGTGGCCAGCCCTGCTCTCCCTGCCCTCATGTGTGCTGAGTGCACAGGAGCCCCTGGTTCTCCTCTCTCCTCCAGCAGCCACCACCTTTTAGTGGCTACGCTATTTGTTGGGTGCCTTCCTCGTGCGACCCTGGGTGAACTTCCCGGCAGAGAAAGACAGAACCGAAGCCCGAGCTCCTCCCCAGGAAGACAGTTTATGGAAGTGTAGCGAGTAGCCTCGTGCCCAGGCTCAGCTGCGGCTCTTGTTAAAACACACACTCCTAGGACCACTCAGAACTTCCGATCCCGGGTTGGGCCCCAGAGAACAGGTGTCTCCGGGGAGCCCCTGAGGATTCTGGCACCCGAGGTGGAGACCTGCAGCTGCCTGGGTGGAGGGGCAGAGGGGAGCAGCATGCCCAGGCCAGGCCCGTGCTGGGTCACTGAGGGTATCCAGGAGTGGGCAGCCCCTTTGGAATTCAGAGTCTGGGAGAGACCTGGAATTCTCACATTCTGCTTAGGGGGCCAGGCCCTCTGGCCTTTATCACCTGGCACCCGGTCACCATAGCCAGGCCCTAGAGGCCATTACTGATGGGGAGGTAACCTAGGCACAACCCGTCCCCAACCCAGCCATGCCCAGCCACCACACCGAGGGGACACCGCCCTCCCCCTGCCATCTGAAGGCTTGTGAGACGCCCTCATTTTACTCCCCAAGTAACAGGACGTCTGGAACCACATGCACTGAGCATCTGGTGGGCGCAGGACCTGTGGTCCCAGGTCCCGGGGGAAGCTGGCAGCCTCAGCACAGGGCCAACTAGGGGGTTCTGAGGGAAGGAGAGGGGAAGGGAGGGAAAGCAGGAGTGAATGAATGCAAGCCGCTCCCGCTGTCCAGCGCCCCCCACCCCATGCCGGGCAGCCGGGCCCAGGTGCCCTCCACCGGCCGCTGTCCAGGGCGGGGACCCGAGACACCTCCGGCTCCCTGACCCCAAAGCGCCCACGGGCGGAGCGGGCTGACCTTGGAAGGCACCCGCTCCCCACCGTGAGCTTGGGGTTTGGGCAGCGAGGCGGGCCCGACGGGGAGGTGCCCGGCGAGACCGGGAGGGGCCGGCGTTCGCTCCGGGCCGCCCGCCCCTCCCCCACCCGCCGGCAGCCCCGGCGCCCCGCCCCCCACCCCCCGGCCCGTCCCCGGGTTAGGGAGTATCCGCACTACTCCTCCCGTCGGTCGGGCCGGCACTCGGCCTCCTGTACCGGGTCAACTCATTGGGCGGCTTCGACGGACGCCCCGCCCAGGGCCCGGAACTGACCAATTGCAAGGGGTTTCACAGGGCGCCGTGCTCGGGGGACCGTCACCGTGCTGCGACGCTTCAGGGGATCCTTAGGCCTCGGTGATCTTTTCCGCCCGGCCCCTGGTCCCAGCCCCAAGGAGACCTCCGGGACCCGTGCCCGGAGAGCTGCCCGCACGGCATCCGGGGAGCCCTTGGAGATCTCGGCCTCCCCCTGGCCCCGCTGCCCGCCGGCGTGTCCTCGAGTGGACACACGCATCGCGAGGGGGAGTTTGTAGACGCTCCCTCCATTCGGGGACGCGGCTCCTTTAAGGGCGCAGGTGTCCGCGGCGCCGCCTGACTGGAAAGCCGCACCCGGATCCCGCTCCCGAGCAGGGCCCGGGGCGCGAGCGCGCGACAGCAGGGCGCCGGCGGCGGGCGGCGCGCGGCGGCGCGGGCGACGCGGGGCGCGGGGCGGCGGCGGGGGCGCGTGGGGCAGGCGCGCGGCGGGCAGGCCCCGCAGGCCCCGCCCCGCCCCGCCCGCCGGGGTCCTCGGAGCGCTCGGGCTGCGCGCGGAGCGGGCTCGGGAGGGAAGTCCCGAGACAAAGGGAGCGCCGCCGCCGCCGCCGCCGCCGCTTCCTCCTCCTCCTCGTCCGCCTCGCTCGCCGGGCCGCGGCCGCCCGAGGTGAGCGCGGGGGCGCGGGCGGGCGGGCGGCGGGAGGCGCGGGCGGGGGCCGGGCTCGGGGCCTCCGCCGCCGTCGGGCCCGGGCCGAGCGGGCGCCTCTTCACCCCCGGCCCTGCCCCGCGCCTCCGCCCCGGGCAGGCCCCGCTCCCCGGAACCGGTCCTCCTCGGAGCTACGGGCGTGCGGCCTCGGCCCCGGGCCCGGGGTCGCGTCGGGCCGGCCCCTCGGCCCCCCGCCGCGCGCCCCGTTCGGGAGCGGAGAGAACGGCCCCCTGGCGCGTGCTCGGCGGCGTCCCCGAGGTGCTGCTGGCAGCGGCCGCTGTTGACAGGGACGCGAGCCTGGGCCGCCCCGCCGCCGGGGCTCTTCTCCGCCCCAGGGAAATTCGTTTCCGGGGTCACGGTCTGCACACAGACCTGTGGCGCCTGGCAGCTGGGGCGAGCGTGCACGGCCGAAAGAGTTGAAAGTGGGGGGTTGCAACATCGCCGGCTCGTTTGGCGGGGGTCGAGAAACCAAAACAGTCTGAGTTTTCTTGTGCCTCTGAAGAGCTCCGCTTGCAGTTGGTGGGATCCCTCCCTGACGTTAGCGCTGCGCTCGAGGGAGAGTTTTCGTACGCGGTTGCTTTGTAGCCATCGAACGGAGGTCGGAACTGGTAGTTAACGTGAGTAGGAGGAAGCGAAGGGGATGGTTAGCCGGGCTCCTGACCGTGGCCTGCAGCTGCCCCGAAATCGGGACCACTTGGTCCGGCTGGTGTAGTTTGAAAATGTACTCAGTTCCTCGGTGTGTGAAGTTGTCCTTTTGTTTGTTTGGGAAGTCTGTAGTCCTAAGTGTTTCTCGCTCTTAAGGAAACACTTAAAAGGTGGCTTTTGGGTAGAGCGTCAACTTCACCGAAAGGGAAGATGGATCCTGTATTTGTCTCGCTTTGCTCTGGTCTTTGGTAGCGGGGGAGGTTAGGGATGAGTTCTTCTTGCTGTTGGACCTTTGTCCGGTGAGTCCTGGCATTAGGGACCTTGCTTCGGGAACAGCCTGGGGTCCTGGGAGGTGTGTTTCGAGAGAGCAGGGAAGCGCGGCCTCCGCAGGCAGCTGTGTCAGGTGCGCCGAGTTTCCTGCCCCACCCCACCCCCAGGGGGTGGGCAAAGGTGGTCCACCTAAAGCTGCAGAAATGGCTCTCTTGGCTTGGCGGGTGGATCTGGGACTCTGAATGAATGGATCCGCGCTGTGGTGAAAATGTAACAAACTGGCTGCTTTGTCCTGGCGGCAGGAGGCCAGTGGGAGTGGAAGCACCAGGTCTCTGCTTGGGACGGTGCAGGTGGGCACCTGAGGCTCTGCGACCCGATGGCACAAACCGAGTTTGCTGCCCAGTCCGGGTCCACCGGCCACCCCCGAGGAGGGGGCTGCGGGGACTTTGGTGGGCCCAGCCCTCATTACCTTCCACAAACCGGGACAAGCACATGCAGCCAGGCCCTAGGACTAGGTGACTCTGGCTGCTCTTCAGGGCAGAAGAGGTGGCCCGTGGCAGGGTTGTGACCCGCGGTGAGCCAGCAGACGGCACTCAGGGTCGCCCCCCTGGCCCGGCCCCGTCGCAGCCCCTCCAGAGTGCCCGGATTGTCGGTGTCCATGGCTCCTCGCTGTGGGGAGCGCTGGCCTGTGGTTTCACAGACCTGTTTTGTTGCCTGGCTGAGCTCAGACTGACTGGGGACCTCGCATGCCTTCGGTCACCGAAGCTCTGTGTGGGTTAATCCTGCAGAAGCGTCCTGCCTACTTGTGCTGTCTGCCCAGGGGGCGGGGGTGTGTGCTGCCACAGTGATCACTGCGAGGACGGTGGGGGGCATGGGGCCGCGGGCACTTGATTGAGAGTCCAGGGTGTCCCGTGCCCTCAGGGCTTCTGCAGGGAAGGGCATTTCCACTGACCCGGCTTGGTGCTGGGTCAGGTTCCGTGCAGAAGAGCCAGTTGAGGTGAAGGGTTTGAGAAACTTGGGGAAGTGAAGATTTTCAGGTGTCAGGGTCCCTGCCAGCCTCTGGCCAGAGAGCACCTTAAAGACAGACTGGGCTGTGCTCCCCTGTGCCCTGGCTCCCTGAGGGTACTCCGTCCACCTCATGCAAGCCCAGGTCCTCGTCTTCGGGATCCTTGCCCCCGCCTTGCCGTTTTCCCTGGGCCTCTGCCTCTGTCCCAAACAAATATTCCAGACAGGTGTGCTGTCCAGTGAAGGAGGTCCCCCAGGTGTTGCCCTTCACGGTCCCAAACCCCCATAGCATCGTGCTCCTAGCAGTCAGGTCTGCACAGGGACAGGGAAGGAAGAGGGCAGGCCGGAGCCCTGGGACGGAGCGGTGACAGAGAGGAGTTCTGGTTGGGGTCCCAGCATGGTGCTGTCTATTTTGGACTTAATTTTGCAGTCAGGGAAGGTTGGAGCCCATTTACAAGGTGTTCTGGGGTCAGTGCCACAGCCTGAGGTGGTGGCCGGGGTTCAGCCCGTGGGTCACGTCATCCTGACAGTTTCCTGAGTGGAGGACTTTGCTTTTTGACTTTTGCTTTTTCTTACAATAACAGAAACAAACTTTCTTAGTACCGGACCCCATCTGATTGGTCTGGTGGTGTGTCTGTCACAACTCAGCCGGCTTCCTGAGACCCGGGCCCATGGATGACCCCGGAGGCTGCGGTGCTGATGCCCAGGCCCCTCCTGCCCCTTTCCTGGGAACACAGTTGTCCAAGAGCCTCCCAAACCTGTAGTGCTGGGCCCCACCCAGAGTTCCCGACTCATGGCCCCGGGGCCTGGGGACGTTCGTTTCTGACACGCACCCAGGTGACACCGCCACCCGGGCCTGCCTCTGCTGAGCTGGTGGCCTAACCGCTCCCGAGCTCCAGCGGGGTGGCGGGGCTGAAGGGTGTGAATTGGATTGGGTTGCTGAGGCGGGTGAGGGTCAGCCTGAGCCGGGCGGGGGGCTTTGCACAGGCGTAGCCAACAGGTGGGTGGTGGCAGCAGCCGAGAGGAGGCCATCCCCCGGAAGGCAGAGGGGGACGTGAGCCGGGTTCGAGTTGAGGCTCCATGCTTAACAGGCACGTTACCTTCTGGATCTTCACTTCGGGTCGTCCTGAGTCTGTGTTGAGCCCCGGGGGCGGTGGGTGAGCCTGAGCCGGGAGGCAGGGCTGGTTTCACGCGTTGTCATGCATTGTTGTGGCTGGAAGGTGGTTCTGACCCCGGTGGAGGGCGCCCCTGTTGTCCTCAGGAACGTGAGGTGTGGTCCTTTCGCCCACAAGAGCAGAGAGGAGACGCTCTCCTTGGAAAGCTGAGGGGCTGAGGGTCGGGACAGGCTAGGGGACTCCCTTTTTGTCTCGTTCAAGCCTTGTTTATGTTTCCGTGGACTTTGAAGACAGACGTAAGGCCAAATTCTCTAGCAAGGTTAGTGACCTCTGAGGGTAGAGGGAAGTTGGGGCTCCGGCCCCTTAGGCTGTGCGGGGTGAGCAGCACCCTGGAGACCCTGAGAGGCAGCTCTCCCCGCAGGGAGCATGAGCCAAGCCGATGGCGGGGGTAGGGGGAGCTCTGGGCCACTAGTGGGGACCCTGAAGGCACCAGGCCTTGGGGGTCTGTGGTCTGGAGGTGACACCCAGAAGCGGGACTCTGAGCAACCCACTCTCGCAGCGCTCCTGGGACTGGCGGGCCCAGCGGGCAGACTGTCTACCTCTGGGCTTGCACGGGCGTCTTCTCCCCAGGGGTTCCTGGGTCCTGCCGGCCACCCCCCCCGCCCCGACCCCCGCTGACTCTCCCGAAGTAAATGGGAGAAGAGCCCTGATCTCTGATGTTCGTGGAGTGCCAGTGGATGGGGAGGTGCGGTGGGGTGAGAAAGCAGAGGGGATGGAGGAGGGTCAGGTGCTCTGGGCCAGTTGCAGTCTAGGGACTTGTGCACAACGCGGTGGGCTCGCTGTCTGACCTGGGGCACCTTTCTACTCGGTTTCAAGAATAAGAGTTACTCTCTTGGCCAGACCTGAATCTAAATTGTGAGCCCCTGATTCTACACTGGGGGCCTGATGCCCACCCCCCCAATCTCTGCATTGGCAGAGGGGAGTGGTCTGCCACTGCCCTGGCCCCCCACCCCGGTCCTCAGGCAGTGCTCTGGACATCCCCACCGTGTCCTTGCCTTTCCTGTGGAGACTGACGGTGGGAACCCTGTCGCTGCAGCCCTCTGCAGTGTGACAAGAGGGCAGGACAGGTGTGCGGGCATCTGCTGGGAATGCTGGTGAACCCTTCCTGCACCGCACATACCTAGGCCTGTGCCGTGGCCCCTGGGGGTGGGATGTTCACAGGGAAGGGGCCCCACGTGGAGGTGTTCTGGGTCTCCGGAGCATCCTGGCTCCCTCTTTCCTGGAGAGCCGCCTGCGGGAGGAGGCCAGGGTCGCCCCCTGGGGACGTGATGCCCAGGGCAGACTCCAGGCTGGGCGGTTTGCTGGGAGCCCGGTCTGTGTCAAGCTGGGTGAGCGAGGGGAGGGGCGGACGGCTCCTGCACTCTGCCTGTCCTAACCGCGTGCTCTGCCCGGTCTCTTACAGGGACTTTGAACATGTCGGGGATCGCCCTCAGCAGACTGGCCCAGGAGAGGAAAGCCTGGAGAAAGGACCACCCGTTTGTAAGGAAAGCTTTATTTCTGTGCGTAGCGGGGGGGCGGTTTCCCCCGGTGGAACCCGGGAACCCCATCACGCCTGCTCTGTTACACACTCTGCGCAGGGTGCCCTTGGGAGTCTCAGGACTGTTGTGCGAGCAGGAGGAATGAGATGCCGGAACGTTGATGTGCCTGTGTGGTTGTTTTCTCTCAGGGCTTTGTGGCTGTCCCAACAAAAAACCCCGATGGCACGATGAACCTCATGAACTGGGAGTGCGCCATTCCCGGGAAGAAAGGGGTAAGGGGCGCCACTCTGCTGACCTGCTTCTCCGGGGGAGGGGACAGGGTTGGGGTGACAGGTCATTCCCCCCCCCCCCCCCACCAGTCAGCTTTAATTCAGAAAGAAGGAGCTGTGTTGCAGGAGGGGCTGGGTGTGGCACCCCCACCGAGCCCGGGGGCAGACCCTGCTGCGTGTTCAGGGAAGAGGAGCCTTGGGACACCCTGGAGAAGGGCCCAGACGGAAGGAAGGGCCTTCCCGTTTGTCCTTCAAACCCGCTGCAGCTGAAGTAGCCAGGATATAGTGACGCTCGACCTGGTGTCTTTGAGCCTGGGGCAGGTAGCGGGGGGTCCAGTCAGGGCCAGCGTATTTGAAGCATTTGGGAGTCAAGGTCTCCAGCAGCCCCGCATCCGGCTCTTTCTGGGTGACCCCAAAGCCAAGAGGAGACCCCCGAGGTGACCTGGTTACACCCCGGCCTTATCGCCTTATCGCCGCCACGTCCCTCCACCCGTGGCGTGGCGTTTGCGTGAGCTCAGCCTGGTGCTTCCTGACAGCCTCCTCACCCGATGCTAAGCTGGCAGGATTAGGACTCGGCTTTGTCCGCGGACGATGTGGTCTGCTTTCTCCGTTTGCCACGGCTCCGTGGAGGGCCGGGCCCGCACCTCTGCCTTTGCTAAGCCCATTCTCGGCCCATCGTCTGAGGCTGAGGCCGGTGCGCCGTGGCCTTGTCCCTCCCGGAGGAGGCTGGGGAGGGCTGTGTTGGTGGAGCTGGCGACAGGGGCCGCTCAGGTGGAGATCCTGACCCCCGATCCTGGGTCACGGGGGGGGGCCTGCCGGCCCCCGCCTGTCTTCCCGGAAGCCTAGCTCCCGCCACGCTCCTCTCCGGGGATGGCTCTTTCCGGCCCCCTCAGGGCCCGTGGCAGCCCCCACGGTCCCGTCGTGGGGACAGCCGGTCGGTTTGTGGGGCGGTGCTGGGGGCGTGCGGCAGAGGCCCGTTCCTCCGGGGCTCAGCCCGCGGCGGAGGCCGGCGGCACGCCTGACTGCACGTTCGTTTCCCCGCAGACCCCATGGGAAGGAGGCTTGTTTAAACTGCGGATGCTTTTCAAGGACGACTACCCATCCTCACCCCCAAAATGTAAGTAGAGCGAAGCCCTCGCGACGCCGTCTGCTTCCCCACGTTTGCCGTGCGGCGGCCCCGGGGGCTCTGACCCCTGGAGGCCGTGGACTGGAGCCGGGTGCACGTGGCGGGCGTAGTCTCGGGTGCCGGCTGTGATCCACCGGGAGGCTCCTGGCCCTGAGTCCCTGTCGGGGATAAGGCGCCACCACTGTATGCCCTCGCTAGGGATGGGCGTCACAAGGACCACGGTCCGGAACCCCACCTCTCGCAGGGTTTCCTTCCCTGACCCGTTGTCACCGCACCCGTTTGTTAACACTCCACATCCAACTTGTTGGCTGCGTGCCGCCTGGATGGATAAGTCTCCGGAGAAGGCTGTGGGAAGAAAAGGCCGAGGCCGTCTTTAACGTCGTGCTACGGTTATGTCATCAAAGTGCGCTTTCGCGAGACTCAGGACGGGAGGAGCACCAAATTCCTCCCCGCTTGCAGCTGGAAACCACCAAAACCGGTCCGTGGTTGGTTAATTAAATGAGTGAAGGCGTGCCTCGTTGTGTGGAGAAGTGTCCCGCACAGCACGTGGCCACCAGGAATGGCCATACGGAAACATCTCCGCTGGGTTAGTAACTCGGAAAGGTAGAAGAACGTTTTCCATCATAACGGCGTCTAGCAGAAGAGTTTTAAGCACGGATAATTAGCAGGGTGACCCCTGGGATGGAGACTTTTCATTTGGCTGGTTCTTTGCTGTTTGAATTGTTTCTGCCGCGTGGAGGTGTTGCGTTGAATAGTAGCTCTGATTAAGAAACGAGACCGGTCACGGCTGCTTTCGTCCCTTGTGTTCAGCTTGATACCTGAATTCCAAGCGGACTTGACAAGGCAAAAACAAAAATCCCAGCCGAAGAGCGGGAAGGGAAGACGGGCTGCAGATGGTCTCGCCTTTCTTTGTAGATCTTTTTGGTAAGGTTGTGCAATAAAGGATTAACCTGCAAAAAACCTATTTTCAGCATGATTGCAACAAACGGAAGTGTTTGACCCCGACCGTTTGCAATAGTATCAAATCCAAGTGTGGAAGTTTTTGTGGAAATCGTCATACAGATTCTAGAAGTCAGGAGCACGGAGAGCAGCCGCGGCCCTTAGAGTGCCGGGGGTGGTCGGGGAGGCCGGGGCTGAGGCGCGTCGGTCCAAGGGCACCCACACCCGTCTGCAGGATGGGCAAGATGTAAACCGGACAGACCTGCTACGGGGACACGGTGACTGGGACGCAGGCCTGCCGGGCAGAAGCCACGCGTGCCACATGTTTATGACATGGGCGCAAGGCTAGTCCGGCGAATGGACCGGGCCCACAGAGTATCCCTGCGGAGGAGACAGGAATCCGCCCCCCTCACCCTAGGTAGCCTTCCAGATGAATCTCGACATCCAGTGGAAAGAAGGAACGGTGCGGCTTCTAGAAGAAGATCGGTAGATTTCAGCAGCGAGGCACAGACAGTGCTTTGGCCCCGTAGGCAGAACATCGCTAACGGGGCTACGTCACACTGAGCACCACGTGTTCACCAGGAGAAGCCAGTGAGGGAGACAGATGGGAGCACACGCCCTCCCCCCCCACCGGCCAGCACTGACCCTGAAGCGCAAAGGGCGTCGGCACGCCAGTAAGGAAACCGCAGGCGCTGTCGGGCCACACGGGAGGCTGTCCCCTCTTGTGCCCGCAGCGTGGGAAGAGGTGCCGACGTCATCTCCCGCGGAGGGGCGGAGCGGCGGGGCCCTCAGACCCCACCGCAGGTGTGGATTTGCACCGCTTCCCCTGGAGAGCTGTCCCCCGAGTCTGCGGAAGCTGAAGTTGGGTCTCTCCAGGACCCGGCTGCTCTGCTCAAGTGACGCGCACGCGCGCTCACCGCGGGTGGGGACCAGCTTGGTCACGGCAGCCCCATCTGTAGTGGCCAGAAGCTGGAGGCAGCCAAGTGTCCCCGGTCCAAAGATGGGCGGGGGCGCCCCGGGGACCCAGTCAGTTAAGCTCCGACTCTTGATTTCTGCTGGGATTGCATCGACAGCCTGGAGTCTGCTTCTCCTCTCTCTGCTCCTCCCTCTGCTCACTCACTCTGTCAAACTTTAACGTATATTTTTGACAGAGAGAGATGGAGCACGAGCAGGGGAGGGGCAGAGAGAGGGGGACACACGGAATCCAAAACAGGCTCCAGGCTCTGAGGTGTCGGCACAGAGCCCAACGCGGGGCTCGAACCCACGAACCGTGAGATCGTGACCTGAGCCGAAGTCAGACATTTACCCACCTGAGCCACCCAGGCAGCCCTCACTCTCTCAAACGTTAAAAAAAAATCCAAAAAAGAAGAATGGGTAAACATTGGGGGACAGTCTACAGCAGCCAGAGGGAAGGGCCTGCAAGTACCTGAGACTGGCGTCTCCCAGCGTGATGCGGAAGAGCAGAGCCACACAGGAAGTCAGCGGCCGGCCCTGCGGCGGAGGGGGTCTCGGCAGGGGCTTCTCTGACTGGAGGAAGCCAGCGGTGAGCAGAAGTCGGGGTCGGGCTGGGGCGAGGCCGTGCCCGCCACGGCTGTGCTTTCCTAGGTGAGAAAAGAGATTGACCGCCCAGATGAAATTAAAATCAGGGACTTGTGCTGAGGAAGAAGCTGAATTCAAAGAGCAGAAAGGCGTGCTCGCGGCGGGAGCAGGTTCCCGAGGGCCCTTCCTGCGGGGGCTCGAGCCAGAAGGTGTGCAGCACGCCCACAGGTCAGGAGACAGACCAGATTAACGGGCGGGAGACGAGGCCGGGAGTTTCTCCAAGAAGCGGCCGGGGCGTCACAGTGAGTGAAGGTGCTCGCCGTCCGGAGTCCCCAGGGACGGCTGACCTCCGTGAGGCTGCCGGGGGTCTGGGATCGTGAAGCAGTGGGAGCTGGCGGTGGGCAGCACCTCCTCGCGGCCGGATGGACTGGCGGCGTCACGTAGACATGTGCGCGCGTGACCCGTGAGCGCAGAGCCGGGAGGGCGCAGGCTGGACCCTGATGGCCCGGGGGGAGTCTCTGGGAGACTCCGGGGGCTGGTGCCCGGTGTGGTGGTGGTTCGGGAGTTCCGTCAAGCTGTGTGAGACCCATCGTACTTTTCGGGGCGTAATTAACGTTTTTAAGTGACGAGAAGAGGGGATGGTGCCCAGATAAGCATAGAGGAACGCCCTACCCTGTCAGCTGTGGTGACGGTCCCCGGGGAGCTTGAGGCAGTTTTCCTGCTCTTCTCTGTTGTAGGATTTCCTACGTGTGTTCATTTTTTAGAAAGAAGGAACTTTTGTTTTTTAAAAGAAAGAACGTGGGATCCTAAGAGCCTCTCTTTTTGGAGCAGAATTTTGTGCTTTGAAAATGGCCACTTGTTTGGAAGCAAGGCCTCCGAGTTTCTGCCCTCAGCTGTCCCCCCAGGACCGTCCTCACCTGCCGTGCTGCCTTGGGGAGGGACGTGAGGGGTGGGGATGCCCAGGACTCGGCTCCGTCCGCCCGCTGTCGGGAGGCAGGGTCCGGGCGAGCATATGGCTTCGCCTCCCAGTCCGGGAAAGGTGCACGCCTGCCCCCGCCCCCCACCTCCTGCCACCTCACGGCCACCGTCCTTCGCCAAATGCCTGGTGGCAGCAGGTTGCCCTGGTGCAGGGAGATTGCATCATCCTGCCAGACGACCGCTGCCGCCAGAAACACGTTTCCTTCTTCCCTGTGGTCCAGGCAAATTTGAACCACCGCTGTTTCACCCGAACGTGTACCCTTCGGGCACAGTGTGCCTGTCCATCCTCGAGGAGGACAAGGACTGGAGGCCGGCCATCACGATCAAGCAGGTACGGCATGCAGGGTGCTGGCCTCGGCCTTCCTGTGGGGCCAGAGGCCTGTGGTCTTTATCTGAGGCCGAGGCCGATGTCCCAGAAAAGCTTGCCTTTCAAACCGCTGACCCCTGTGTTCTCTTGTCTCTCACACAGATCTTGTTAGGAATACAGGAACTTCTAAATGAACCAAATATCCAGGACCCAGCTCAAGCAGAGGCCTACACGATTTACTGGTTAGTAGCGGTCTGGCGCTGCTTGCTGTGGCCACTCGCTGGCCTGCATGCGTTTCCCCGGAAGTCTGGTCCGGGCAGCCCGTAAGAAGGGGGAGCTGCAGGCTGGCTGTGGGTGGGAGAACCGTTCCTGCCGCTCCGGGCAGCCTTCGCGAAAGGCCCTGAGACACCAGCTGTAACGGGGAGACCGAGTGAGGCCGCCAGGGAAGCGTCTGAGGCCAGGAAGCAACCAGGACAGGCCCTGTAGGCAGCAGGAGCTGCAGGTGCAAAGGGCCTGTGGTGGGCAAGAACGGGTGAGCGAGGGCTGGCGTGGCCACGGTATTGTTGGGCGGGGTGGGGCGTGGCAGGAGGTGAAGGTCAGGTGATATGGGCCTCTGTTGGCCACTTTGTCCCTGAGAAGCTGTGGCTGGGCAGACCGTGCGTTTGGTGAATCTCAGTCCGGCGCAGAGGAAAGGGCCCCCAGGTGCGGGTGCCAAAGGAGGCGTTTCCAGTAGCGCAGCTCCCCGGGCCCCAGATCTCGTGTCACGGCTCTCCTGTGGCCCTGTTTCCCACACCCTCCTGGGCCTGCGTGTGGGCCACGGGGGAGTAGCCCTTCCCTGTGTGGCACTGTGGTGGCCGGTGAGTCCCGTGGGCCAGCGTCCACCACCTGTGCCGAGGGAGAAAGGCCAGGTGTGTCTTAGGGTGGGCGACAAGTCGAAACCTGGTGCTGTGAGCCTGGCTGGATTGTTAGCAGGGCAGAGGCCTCCTGGTTGTGGGGTCCGGCATCCCCTGGCCCTGCCAGCCAGCTTCCCCGCTGGTCTGGGAGGTGGGGCTTAGGCCTGGAGCGGGGCTCTGGGACCTGCAGGGCTAGCATACGGGGTAGAGGTCAGGCAGGGACGTGTTCCTTCCAGGGGACATTTCTGGAAGCCGTGGGTGCAGAGGGTGAAAGCCGAGGGCAGGACCGTTCTCTGGCCGCCCTGAGCAGCAGGCTAGACGTCCGATGCCTGCCTGCGGGCAGGAGCTTGCAGTTGATGGCTCAGGTCCCTAGGCCCAGGCGGGGCGAGGCCCGCATCCCCAGGGGCGTGTTCCCGCCGTGGCTCAGCTGGAGGTCACGTGGTCCCTTGGCAGCTGTGTGCCAGTGGCTCATGAGATGTGTCCCCCTGTTCTCCGCCCCCGGCCGGGCGCTGTGCGAGGTCACCACGACCTCCGTCTGCAGCAGCCCGCTGGCCCAGGCCTCTGTGAGGCCACTCATGACAGTACACGCAGAGTTCTCACGACACACCAAATGGTCTGCAAAGCCAAGGTCTCCGTGGCCTTCAAAGAGCTTGCTGCCGGCCCTGGCGTGCGCCTCGTTGCAGGGGTGATGTTTGCGGTGGCCGGTGGTGGCCACGGGCGCCATGGTGCCACTTGTGAGAGGCTGGCCTTTCCGTGCCTGTGTCCGTAGCTGCCGGGGCAGCAGCAGGCGCTGCAGGGTGGGCGGCCGCTCGCCTGGGGCTGCTGAGGGTCGTCCCCGCGGGGCCCGGGCTCCTGGCCGCCCGTCACGCCACCCCTCCTCTTCTACGATTTCTCCCGCCAGCGGCGTGCGCTGGAGCACTTCAGAGCTGACTTGACTGCCTTCTAGCTCCTTCCAGAGCCCCCTAGGCAGCTGCCTCCATCCGGGGGACCCCGGGGCCAGGCCGGGCTATTGGCTGGGGTGGGAGCTCACGTGGCGTGGCCCAGCGACAGAGGCTTGTCCTGTGGCCTCGATTCCTCGGCTCTCGTGGCCCTTTGTCCCTCCACCCTGGGAGCCCCCGCACACCCCGGGGCCTGGGCCACAGGCGACCCAGAGCAGCGCCCTGAGAGGCACGCTTGTGGAGAGCACGGCTTGGAGGGACCCCTCTCTTCCGGAGAGCACTGCACACTCCCAGGTGCGTCCCCGCTGGACGCGTGCTGTGCCTCGGCTCCTTGGGTGGGGGGGGGGGGGGGGGTCCCCAGACCAGCCCTGGAGGTCATGGCGGTCCCCTGGAGCCCCGTGGGGAAACCGGCACCAAGTCCTGTCCGCCTGGCCAGCAGAGTGGTGCCCGGCAGTCTGGGTTCTCTCTCCAGAACCGTCGCTACGGTTTCAAACCGAGAGGTGCCGGTGGCCGGTCAGACTCGTAAACTTCGCTGCGCTGCCCCCACCCCCGCCCCACCCCAGGCCTTCCTGACCGCGAGCTGCCCTCTGAGCCCGCCCGGCCCTGGGCCCCCGAGGGGGCTGCACCTGCTGACGTGTCTCTCTCTTGACCTTCTCAGCCAAAACAGAGTGGAGTATGAGAAGAGGGTTCGAGCACAGGCCAAGAAGTTTGCACCTTCATAAGCGGCGACCGCGTGGCAGCGTAAGAAGGAAGGGATTGGTCTGGCAAGAACTTGTTTACAACATTTTTGCAAACCTAACGTTGCTCTGTACAATTACTAGTCGCCTGGGGAGGGTTGGGCGGGCGCCACTTTCCATTTCCGCCACCGGTACACAGTCCTCGACTCGCTGAATTGCCCGGTTTTTCATACAGGGTCTCTTCCTTCAGTCTTTTGTATTTTTGATTGTTATGTAAAACTTGCTTTTATTTTAATATTGATGTCAGTATTTCAACTGCTGTAAAATTATAAACTTTTATACTTCGATGAGCCCCGAGGAGCTAGTTTCCTAGTTTCCTTTGCTCGCGGATGCAGGCATGCTTCCCACAGTGTAGAGCTACGCCCGGCCTCAGCTGGCCTCCCTCCCGCCTCGGTCTCCGCGCACCCTGGGTTGTGTTGCTTACGAGCCTCAGATCCAAAGTCAGCCGGCGTCTCGTTCCCGCATCACTTCCTTTGTGTCTATATGGCGTTTTGTCTGTGTTGCTGTTTAGAGTAAATAAACTGTTTATATAAAGGTTTTCGTGGCATTATCGTCATTAAGAGCGTGAGGAGGCGGCCTCGCGGGGCCCGGCCCCCCACGCGGCTGCAGGCCAGCGGCGCCCAGCTCGCGGCCGTGCTCGGCTGCGCCTGGACCCGTGCGGCGCTCGGCCCGGGCCCCGTGAGGAGCGCTGTGTGCGAGGAGGTGTGTGCCCGGGGCTTGTCTCCCGACCCCGGGTCTCTGCGCTCCTCAGAGGGCGGGTCTGGTCAGGGCGGAACTGGCGTCCGGAGCCTCCCGGAGCTGGCGCCGGCCGGTCCGAGGTCCTCCGGGCCCCAGGGAGGACCGTGCGCAGGCACCGGCCGGAGCCCTGCCTGGGGGGGTCCTGGGCGTCAGGATGCCCCGGAGGCAGGTCCGAGGCCACTGTGCACGGGCGCTTCCTTTTTCCCGAAGGGCTGTTCTCAGAAAGCACCCCAGAAGCTGAGCCTGCCGCACAGCTTCCGGAGCTGGCCGCCTGCTCACTTGGGCCCAGCCGGGAGGTGCCGCCGACGCAGAGGGGGACAGGCCCAGTGCCCCGCGGCCTGGTGCCAGCAAGGTGGGGCCTTGGCCTCCTGGTCCCAGGGAGCACGGTGCGGAGTAGACGGGAGGCCCGGAGCCTGCCCTGCGCCGGCTGACCTCACCTTCCCGGCCGGCTCACCTGTGTGGCTCCGGTGCAGGGACCCGGCCGGGCCAGAGGGGTCTCCGAAGGGGCGGGAGCTGGTCGCCAGGGCCCTCGGTCAGGAAGGGCACCTCGACTCGCCAGGCAGCAGGATGGCAGTGGGCTGGGGGCGGGGGGGGGCGCGTGAGGCCCCCATCCACAGCGCCTGCGTGGCCCCGCGGTCCCAGTGCCTTGCTCGCTTGCTCGGCTGGTCGTGTAGCTGAGCTCGACGCTTGATGTTGGCGATGTATTTTCTAATGCGGAGGGCCCCCCGGGGGACCCACCCGGGTCGTGTGTGTGCGAAGCCTCTCCCAGAATGTCTTATTTTGTAATGACTCAACTACACTTAGTAATAGCCACACGTGTATATGGTTAATATATATGGAAATTCAATATATTTTCTAGTTAAAGCATTCTGAAGTAATCGATGTTTCTAGCAAATTGTCATGACTTCGACTAATGAAATGTCCTCTTGTGCCCCAGTCCTTGGCTTAACGAAGATGTAACTCTTGTAACGGGGGAAGGAGGGACTGTGCCCGTCCTGTTTCTGCTGTGAGGGAAGAGCCTGTCCCGGCATGAGGCGCCTGATACTTAGTAAGGAATTGTGGGCAATACGTTAACCACTGTATCTGAGAATCCTCTAATTAAAACATTTCCACAAGTGCTGCCTGCAGGCTGTGTCCTTTCCTGCCCTGTGCCACGCGGGCCGCCCCACCGCTGACCTCGAGTCAGACCCTCAGTGGTTCGCGGGGGGGGGGGGGGGGGGGGCTGGTCCCCTCCTTCGTCCCCGCTGAGACCAGGCGAGGGCAGCGAAGGCAGGGAACACATCCCGTGCTGACCCTTGGCGCCGGAGGAGGGTGTCCCTCCTGGGGACCCCGGGCCGGGCCTCCACAGGAAAGGGCGTCGAAGTCCTCAGGTGCCCAGACCCTGACCACGTGTCAGCCCCACCTTGGGGCTCCCGGGACAAGCCGGCCACCGGAAGACGGGCTATGGGTCCCCGAGAGTCCCCCTGGCCTCCCTGGACTGTCCCGCCCAGGCCAGTGCCGCGCTCTCACACCTGTCTACTGAGCAGCGCCACCTCATTCCCTAACTGGGCCGCCCCAAACCCTCCTGGTTCGCATCAGCTGGCGTTGGGCTCTGTGGACCGGGGGGGGGGGGGGGGGGGGGGGGCCTCCATTTTGAGGTTGCCATGACGACGAGTTGCCAGGCTGGAGGGCCAGGCTGAGCGCTGACTTGGGCTGGCTCGAACCAGTCTGAGCCTGCTCCAGCAGGGAGGGGCTGGCCCTGGTGCTGAGACAGAAGGGTGGGGGGGGGGGTTCTGCAAGGTGGCCTGTGAGGCTCGTCCAGAGACCTCCGGACCCTGTGACCCCACCTGCAGAGGCCCTGACCCTGACCGAGGAGGCTGGCTTAGGACCACAGGGTGGACAGGGGCTGGAGCACTTGGCCCCATCTGCTGTCCGGGCCCCAGGAAGTTGGCAGGGCCGGGGCCTAGGTCCTCCCTTCCTGGTCTCTGCCTTCCCAGGTGACCTGCCACCACGTTCCTGAACGCTGCCCCTCCCACTCCTGGAGCCCCAGAACCTGGGCCCCCATCGTGCAGAGTGATGCTGGGTATTCGACTCCCCCAGCTTTGCCTTCTGATGTCACACACGACCTTCGCCCCCTCCAGGGTGGGCCGGCACACCTGCCCCTGGGCCAGAAGCTGACGCTCGGGCTCAGTGGACAGACACTGGACAGTGGGCTGCAGCCAGGCCGCCCGCCCTCACAGAGACCCGCAAAGCCCTGTGTGGGCCTGCTCCCCTTCCACCGCCAGGCCTGGCGCCCAGGACCACCCTGGTCCTGCACAGGTGTCACCTGTGCGGGTGCTGGCAACTGGGCCCCAGGAGCCAGCATTTCAGGTGAGGGGCCAGACCCCCTCCCACCTGGAGCCAGCCACCTCTTCTGCTGGCAGAAGCACCCAGGATGGCACAGGTGATGGGACAGGTTCCTGCAGTCAGCGCCGTGGCCAAGTCCCTGGGTGAGCCCCGACGATTCTCCTAGGCTGCCCCACCCCCACCCCCACCCCTGCAGGCCTCTGACAGGTGCCGCAGTGCCAGTGGGAGCGGTGGGAGGAGCCTTACTGCCAGAAGGCTATGCCTGCAATTCCAAGGTCTGCCGCCAGAGGGCATCAGGTCAAGCATGTATTTTTTTAAGATTTTATTTTACTTGATTTTATTTTTACCTTTTTAATGTTTGTATATTTTTGATAGAGAGAGAGCACGAGCAGGAGAGAGGCAGAGAGAGAGGGAGACACAAAATCCGAAGCATGCTCCAGGCTCCGAGCTGTCAGCACAGAGCCCAACGTGGGGCTCGAACCCACAAACCGTGAGATCATGACCTGAGCTGAAGTTGGATGCTTAACCAGCTGAGGCCCCCCCAGGCACCCCAAGATTTTATTTTTTAACTAATATCTACATGCGACGTGAGGCTCCAACCTACAACCTGAGATCACTAGTCGCACGCTCCACTGACCGAGCCAGCCAGGCCCCGCAAGGGGGAGGTGGCCTTACAGAGACGCCCCCTCACCTCCTGTGCTGCCTTTCTCCCTGCTTTCCAGCGGCCATCCACCTGGAGCCTGGGGGTTTTCCCCTGGCCCCAAGGAGGAAACCACTCTCCTGCCCGCCCAAAGCCCAGAAGGTGTGCGCCCCTGGGTCAGTCCCAGCCGCCTGACCCTCTAGGTGAAGTGTTTTGTGCCCAACTCCTGCTGTGACAAGTGCATGTCCCACATTGCCTGCTCCCGGCCTCTCTCCCCACTGTGGAGTCACCCCCAACCTATGGAGGCAGGAACTGAGTCCCTGGAGGGCCAGCCTGCTGTGACCATGGTCAAGTACTAGCTTCTCACTGAGAACCCCCCTCACTGACAGGTGCATACTATGTCCATTTTACAAAAAAGGGAAACTGAGGCCCAGAGCTGGGCTATGAACCCAGCCGGTTGCTGTGTGGCCCTGAAAAAGCTCTTTCCCTCTCTGGGCTTCAGTTTCCTTATCTGTACAGGGCAGTCGTAAGGTCTCCTCCACCCCAGCAGGCCGCAGTGTTAGGCCTGAAGCCTCGGCGGTGCTGGCCTCCAGTCCCTTGCTCCCCAAAGGGCATTGGATGGGGGTGCGGGCAGGGGCCCCTCCCCTGGCAGCTGCCCTTCCTAACTTCCTGTTTACAGCAGCCGCAGAATCTCTTCACCCCAAAGCCACGATGATCACCATGGCAACCAGGCCTGTGTTTGTTCCAACAGGTTGGCAGAATCTGAGCAAAGACTGCAGGAGGGGAGGGCATCAGCACCGAGATCCTGGCTCAGGACCCGCCAGGCCCCGGGGAAGAATGGTAACTGTCCCCTCCCGGATTCCTGCCTCGTTGTCTCGTGCAGAAGGAAGCCGAGGGGTGGCTGGTCTCTCGCTCCCCTGCACCCTTCTGCCCCCATTTGCCTGGCTGTGCTGGGTCAGGATGGAGGCAGGGCCTGGAGACAGAGCTTCCAGAAGGAGAATCCACCCTGCCGTGCTGCCCCCGCAACCCCCCCCCCCCAGCTGTAGTTGTGTGTCTCCTCCAGTACAGATGTGCGGAGGGCAGCTTGCACGTGTGTGGGTCTGAACCCAGGAGCTGAGACAGGAGGTGGCCCATCAGAGCAGTGTCCACTCCGGCTTGGGGTGATAGAGGAAGCACCTGGTTCCCCCACCCCGGGCTCCCCACACTCCCGCACCCACCCACCCGCACCACGAAATAAAAGGCGCAGGTGTTCACAGGCGGACGGGCTGCCTCCCTGTGTGCAGCTGTTGGAAACCTGTTCCTCCAGCCTCTGGCCCTTCCTTCAGCTCGGCTGACCCCTGGCCTCCCCCGAGCAAACCGTCCTCGCCTCTGGGCCTTTCTGTGTCCCACACTGCCTGGGGTCCCACGTTAGCGATGAGGTCCTCTGAGTTAAAAACATCTCCAAATCTGTCGATCCTCTGAATACAAGGTACCCGGATGATCCAACAAGATCAGCCAGAGGCAAGGCGGGGATCCGGGGACCCGGCGCCCCTCAGACAGCTCCAGAACCTCCACGTTCCTTCCAGGACCTCTAGCACCAGCGGGGACTTGTCGGAAACGCAGATGGGGGCACCTGGGTGGCTCAGTTTTCAGTCCGTTTTCAGCTCAGGTCACCATCTCGCGGTTTGGTGAGTTGGAGGCTGGCGTTGGGCTCTGCACTGACAGGGTGGATCCTGCTTGGGATTCTCGGTTTCCCTCTCGCTCTACCCCACCCTCCCCCCAAATAAATAAACTTAAAAAGAAATGCAGACGGGTCACCCCTACCTAGCCCAGACTTTTGGCATCAGCAGGTCTGGGGCTGGTGCAACAATGTTTTAACGAGCTCTGCAGGCCAACACAGTGCGGTGCTGGCTCAAATTTCAGAGAGGGTGGAGGGTGGGCTAGGAAGGGTGCGAGCGGGGCATCCCGCCCAGGCCTGAGGTTGCAGGTGGCGCCAGAGCCCTCACCTGCGCCACCGGGAGGATCACCCAAGTGGTGATCGGGGTGCTTGTGGCGCGTCCCGGGTTGGTGCCGGCAGCACCCTTCGCCCGGGGTGCAGGCTGGCGGTGGGGGTCAGCGCTTGGGCTGGGAGGGCGACTCGAGATGGCTGCGCAGCCCTTCCAGAAAAGTCCTCGCTGCGGCCCGGGCTTGTCTGATACGGTTTCGGTAATTCTGGCTTCCCGAGGGTCCCCAGGGGACGGGGTCCTGACACGGCAGAACCTGCTCCCCGCTCTGCGCCTACCGGTGGCTTGGCTGACCGCCCCGCCCCCCAGGGGAGGGGGCTCCGTGGCCCGACCCGCCAGGCGGCCTGGGTGCGGAGGGGATCGCGGGAGCGGCGGGAGCGGCGGGGGCGTGGCGGGCTGGAGCGGCGGGGGCGGGGCGGGGGCGGGGCGGGGGCGGCCCCCGCCGCCAGGCCCCGCCCCCGCAGCGCTCAGGGTTCGGCGCGGCTGCCAGCGCGCGCTGTGCCTGGCGTCTCCGGAGCGGGTGCGGAGCGCGGCATCTCCGGAGCCCCCGACCGCGCGCCCCCGGCCCGGCCCACGGTGAGTGCGCGGCCTTTGGACGGCCTTGGGGCGCCCCCTCCTGCGGCCAGCGCCCGGTCCGGCTCCTGCGTTTGCGGACCCCGAGGGGGCGCGGGGAGGCCCCCCGAGGAGGAGGGCGGCGGGAGGTCGCGAAGACGCTCCCTCGGCTCCGGGGAAATTGAAGCCGGCGCGTGCTCGGAGGGACGGTCTCGGGCCCTTCTCTGGGCCCGCGTCCCCAAGAGCGCCGGAGCGGGCGGGGATCGAGGAGGCGGGCAGCAGGACCCCCCCCCCCACCCCCACCCAACGACGCCGGGGCCCCCATCCCCGCCAGGCGCAGGCCGCCGGTGGGTCGCGGCCAGGGACTTCAGAGACGCTCCGCGGGGTTTCCCAGGCAGCCGCCGGGGGCGGGGGTGGGGGAGATGCCCCCAGTGCCCAGTCCCCCCCACCCTGCCGCCAGTCTCCGTAGGACCCCTAGTCTCCACGAAATCCCTCCACGGGTCGGAATGGTGTAAAACAACACGCACCTACCAGGCTTCTGACCTGCCTGCGACCACCCGCTCATCAGGGAGGGAAGGACCTCGAAGGATCTGGGGGCCCCCACCCCCGAGGCTCCCGCGGGGAGCACCGAGAGGAGGGGGACGGGAGGGGAGGGAGGGGGGACATCACGGTGGAGACCGGTGAGTAAAGAGCGGGGGAGGGAGCCTCGGAGGAAGAAGGGACAGAGAATTTCATTTTTCATGCGTTCATTCTAGAAGCATCTAGGTAGCCCCTGACAGTTGATCTCAGACTAACTAGGGCTTCAGGTCCAGCTGCGGAGCTCGCTTAAAATCACATTCCCAGGCATCTCCCCAGGGACTGGGCTGGGATTAGATCTCAGGGAGCAGCATTTGTGATGGACACGGCTGCTGAGCTGTGTGCAGGGGAGCACTGTCTAGGGAGTCCCAGGACAGTGAGACATCCAGGAAAAAAAAAAAAAAATGTGAAGGGAGTGGCTGGCTGGGAGGAGAAGGCTGAGAGGGTGACACAGAGACCAGAATGTGGGGCCAGACATCCTGCCACTGCCCGTACACACCCAGGGTAGCACCAGTGGACCCCTGCCCTCGCTTCACCAGGGACCGGATTTTGGTAAGAAGGGACCTGGTGTTCTGAGTGTTTATTATCAAGGTGTTTATTCATCGTGAGGGTGGCCAGGTGGCCACAGGGGACACTAACTAGGGAGATACATCTGGCTCTGCTCAGGTGCCCCTAGACTCATCCGCTTTGGTGCCACCTAAGCCCACAGGTGGGCTTACAGGAGACGGGTGTGGCTTCCAGCCCTCGCTTTGAGTCCTGGCTCCGGGCGGGTCAGCCCAGCCCCGGGCTGCGAAACGGGGCGGTGATAGCAACTTTGCAGAATTGTCTTTTCCCATTCACCCTGGGTCTTGAAGACGGCCAGGGGACAAGGTGGTACTTTCGGCTTGGCCCCAGTGCCAGTGTGGCATTCAGCTCCTTGGCCAGCCTCACTTTGTCCGTCGGGCAGTCGCTCTGGCCCTGGTGGCCGGGCCCGAGCGGAGGCTACAGACACATTCTGCTGTGTGCTGCTGCCCGGGGCCAGAAGGGACAGAGACAGGGAGAGCTCAAGGAGGGGCTCTGTCGGGGGCCGGCAGAGGGTCCCTGCAGCCAGCAAGGGCTTCCTGGGGGTCAGCCACGCACCCACCGCTGGTGCGGCTCCGAGTGAGGTGCTGGCTGGCTCCCAGGGCCCAGGCCATTTGGTGCAGAAACGTCATCAGTGCCCCCGCGGCCAGGGGTTTCCAGGGCGACTGGAGGAGTGTCTGGGCACCCAGGGATGAGCCATCTCTCCCAGACACCGGTGCCCAGACGCCACTTTTGCCCCCATCCGGCCCATGGGCTGAGGGAGGGAGCCCCACGGAAGGGCGGCCAGCCTGTCTGGACCCCCAGAAGTCAGGATGTGCCGGGAGCTCAGAAGGGAGTTCGTCCCTGGCCACTTGCTGGCTCTGTGGCCTTGAGTAAGCACCTAACCCCGGGGCCTCAGCTTGGGGCCTTTTGGGGGCTGTGATTATGAGGTGAGGTGGCTCCCCCTCTACCCTGAACGTTTTATTGCCACAAAGACACCCCGTCTCTGCGGCTCGGGCCGCTTGGTTCCTGCGTCACGTTTGTCTCTGGGACTGTGAGCCCCTGTAGCCCCTGTCACACGCAGACGCAATTGGCGGTTGCCCTGGCAACGGCTCAAGCAGTGGCTGCTCCCTTGCTTTGGGGGGCCGGGGCGGGGGTAGCAGCCTCTTCCCCACAGCTAGAGAGGAGGGGGGTGCCCTGATGCCCATCCCCTTAGGACCTCGCTGCCGGCGGTAGGGGCGACAGCTTCCAGAACCACATGGCCCCAGCCGCTGAGCCCCGTCCACACATCCTCCCGATCTTTGAAGGGAGGCTCCCGGGGGAGGCAGTAAGAAGTACGAGGAAGGTGGGGGCCTCGTTTCAGGGCCATGGGCCAGTTGTCCCTTCTGTCCCCAGCTCTCGGGTCTGATCAGATGAGACCCTCTGAGCCCAGCATTCCGTAGAACCAGGGCTGGGGCACCAGGGGGTAGGAGGATGTGCCATCTGCAGTGGTGGCCTGAGCAGGGACGGCAGCGCAGGGACCAGTGAGAGGCAGACAGACACAGCTGGGAGCAGGGATCCGGTTTGTTGAACAAAATCTGTAGGACTCATGAGGTGCCGTCTGCCCTGGCCCCGGCGCTCCCGACAGAGCACAGGATTCTAAGGAGGAGGGAGCAGACGTTAAGTAGAGACGTGCAGGAACACGGGCACGATCCGCGAACGGCGGGCACAGCCTGGGGAGCTGGCCTGGGCACACAGGGCGCAGGTGGGTCTAACCTGGCTGTCCCACCACCAACTGCCCGTGAGATCGGGGGCAGGTGTAGTTGGAGCCGGCTGAGTCCCCATTTCCTGTTTTGTCCAGTGAAAACGACAGTGTTTCTCTGCACGGCTGTGCCTGGGCTGGAGGGGCCCTCGGCGAGTGGACAAGTGGGCACCACCAGGGAAGGGGAGCAGGGCGGTGGGCGCGAAGGCCCCGTGGTACCCTGAAGGGAGCATGATATGTCCCGTGCGGAGGCACAGGCTGACATCCTGGGGCAGGGAAGTCCGAAAGGTGGGCACCGAGGGGCAGATTCGGCCTAGCGGGGTGGGGGGGGGTCAGCACTTTCCTTGGCTAGTTTTCAGCAGGGGCGCACGAAGACCACCCTGGGGTTTGGGGAGGCACAGGCGGGTCGGGAAGGGGTCGGGTGCCTGGGCCGGTCAGGGCTGAGCGGGAGCAGGGCTCGAGGGCCCACGGCTGCTTAGTGGTCCTCCTGCCCTTCCTCCGGGGTCTGCAGGGGACCCTGTGGCCCCAGGGGGAGGCGTGCAAGTGCGCCCACAGGGAGAGGATGGGGCGCTGTCCCTGGCTGTGCTGGGCGGGCGAGGACTTCGCCGGCGGCCCCTCCTGCGCACGCTGGCCGCTCGGGGTGAGGGGGTCTCGAGGAAGGCCCCAGGCACCACGTGGCGTCTGCTTGCCCAAGCTCCTCTGCAGGATGAGGACTTTGGGAGTCCCGGGGAGGGGTTGCCTCCTGCAGGACCTTTGCCTGCCCTGGCCCCAGACTGGACCATTACAGGCTGGGTGAATTGGGCACCCCGCCCCGACAAGTCCGTCCCGTTCGCAAAGCGCCCAGGAGATACGGGCACTTGCTGCTGAGCGGTCCTAGGACCCCAGGGACACAGCCAGGGGTCCCAGCCCTAGATGGGCGGCGGCGGCGGCGGCGGCGGCGGGAGCGTGGCAGTACGGGCCCTCTGCGGTGAAGTCCAGCAGCAACCGGTGACGGGAGCCCGGACCGTGCCAGCACGACCACCGCCTGGCAGCCTCGTCCCGTCCCCGGCGCGGCCCCGCAGGGATGTCCCGTCTTGCAGATGGGACGCGAAGGCTGAGGGGGCTCGAGGGAGCCCGAGGGAGCCCGAGGGACCGGCCCCCGGTGGCCCCTGGGTGCCCAGCGCGGTGCAGCACGGGAGCCGAGTCGCAGGGCCTCAGGCTCCCGTTGCCCCGCGGAGGCCAGGAGGCCGCGCCGTCAGGAACGCGGCTCGTGTGCGCTTCCGGCGGATCCGTTCGCCGCTCGATGTGCACCCGGTGCGGTTTCTGGGGCCGGTGCTGCTGGGTCGTGCAGGGGCCGCAGCCGTGCGCTCTGCCCGCAGACCGCCGGCCATGACGACCCTGCTGGAGATCAAGAGCAGCGTGCTGCGGCAGGTGCAGGCGTGCCCCACCTTCCGCCGGAGGGCCGAGGGAGAGCCGGCCGCCACCAGCGCTGACCCCCCGGAGCCGGCCGCAGGGGCTTGGTGGGTGCTCCGCGCCCAAGCCTGCACCGTCGCGCGTCCCCGGGGGAGCTGGGAGAGCGGGGCGCGCCGTGGACGCCACGCTGGGTCCCCGGATGTGTGGACACGGGGAATCCCCTCGAGGCGCACGGCCGGCAGCTGGTCCTGGGCAGGGGCGGGTGTGTGCGGGGGGGGGGGGGTGGGGGTGGGGGGGGGTGGGGCCCGGGTCTCAGGCCTGGCCTCTCCCTGCAGGAAGCCCGGGGACGGCGTGGAGTTCTTCGCGCACATGCGCCTCATTCTGAAGAAGGGGGAGGGCAGACAGGGCCTGCCGTGCCCCGAGGTGAGGATGGCCCAGAGCTGCTGCCCGGTGTGGGCCTCCCCGCTAGCCCCCTCTGCAGCGGGCCCCCACCCCTCAAACCGACTCCCGCCGTCTCTGGGGCCCTCCCCCCGCGAGACCCTCACCCCGGTGCTCCTCACAGGTCCTCTTGCGCAGCGGTTCGCCAGCCCCTGCTGAGCCCGTGGACCCCAGCCGTGGCCTGAGAGCCCTGACCCAGGAGGAGGTAAGGGGGAGGGGGCGTGGCCCCAGGGAGCCCAGGATCTGGGGACAGGGTGGACACCAGAGGTGGCAAGGGTGAGTGGGCCGGGACTTCCCATGCAAGCAAGTAGGAAGCAGAGCTCAGGGGGCCAGTGCAGGGCCCAGCAGGTGCAAAGGTCCTGATGCTGGGACTGCGGTCTGCCAGTGGGGGGAGCTCCTGAGGACTGCCCCCACGCCCCGCCCCTCCCAGGCATACGGGGGGGGGGGGGGGGGGTGGAACCAAGGAGCCCCGACCCCCAGTGGCCAGGGCTCAGGGCCTGGGGCTGAAGGATACGGGGATGGGGCGGCTGGGACTCAGGATGTGCGCCCCGCCCCACCCACAGGTGGAGATGCTCTATGAGGAGGCCTTGTACACAGTCCTCTACCGTGCAGGGACCATGGGCCCTGACCAGGTGGATGACCAGGAGACCCTACTGGGCTACCTTCAGCAGGTGAGCCCCACCGGCCCACCCTCCGTGCTGGCCTGGCCGTGCCTTGTCAGGGGAGCCCTTTCCTCTGCCTGGAGGCATCACCATCACCCATGCAACACACACAGATTCGCCCCACGTACGGAACGCACACATACCCACACGTGCATGTGCAGATACACGTATGCGCTGGTAGGCGCGCCCGGGAGGATGGAGGGATGGGGACACACACACGCGTGCACACACACACACACACACACACACACACAAAGAAGGGTAGAAAGGACAAACCGACAGAGGAACGGACCCAGAGGATGGACCGACAGATAAACAGATCTTTCCTCCTCCTCTGTGTGTGTGTGTGTGTGTGTGTGTTTCCTCTGCCCCGGGAGGCCCCCAGGACAATGGCCGGGTTTGCCTCGGGGGTACCTGAGCCCTCACACCGGCCCACCCTCTATAGGTGTTTGGTACCAGCCCTGAGGAGCACGCTGAGGCCATTGAGCGTGTGAAGAAGGCCAAGGTGAGGCTGCCACCCACGTGGGCAGACGCTGGCCAGCCGCGGTGCTAGGGCTCGGGGTGGGGAGGACACAGAGCAGGGCCTTGTCGCGGTCACACCGAGCCTTGTGCAAGAGGCCGGTCAGCACCCTCTGCCCACAGGCCCCCACGTATGCCCTGAAAGTCTCTGTCATGCGTGCCAAGAACCTGCTGGCCAAAGACCCCAATGGTGAGTGGGGACCAGCCTGGACCTCGGCCGTGCCCGGGTCCGGCGGCCACGGAGGGACGGAGGGCCCAGGGCTGGCGGCTGAGGCGCCCCATGTGTCTCAGGCTTCAGTGACCCGTACTGCATGCTGGGTATCCTGCCGGCCTCGGGTGCCCCCCGGGAGCCAGGGCCGCGCACGGAGCAGCGCTTCAGCTTCCGCAAAGGCAGCAAGCGTGGGGGTCCGCTCCCGGCCAAGTGCATCCAGGTCACCGAGGTCAAGAGCAGCACCCTGAACCCTGTCTGGAAGGAGAACTTCGTCTTGTAAGGGCCCTGGCCCAGCTGGGCAGCAGGGCGGTCGGGCGGGGGTGGGGGGGTGCTGCCTGCTGGGCCAGAGCATGTCCTGAGGACGCAGGCCGGTGGCTGCCACGCTGTGCCTGCCCCAGGGACCCGAGTGGGGGCCGTCCACGTGACCACTGTCCAGAGGAGGACATGGCCTCAGAGAGAGAGGTGCCATGCCCCGGGGGCCACAGTCAGGATCCAAATCCGGGCGGCCTGTCCTGAGAGCTCGAGCCCGTGGACCCCTGCCCGCAGCCCCTGAAATTGTCCCCGCCCTAGCCCTGGGCAGGGGATGGTCCTCCACCCTCTGGGCTTCTCTCCGTTTTCCTTACAGCGAGATCGAGGATGTCAGCACGGACCAGCTGCACCTAGACATCTGGTAGACGCCCCTGGTCCCTGCAGGGCAGCGGGTGTGGGTGCACCTGCTCGGGGAGGGGGGGTGGGTTGGGAGAGGACCCTCAGGGCCCAGCCAGGCTCCAGACAAGCCAGGTTTCTGCGCCCCGCCCCTAGGGACCATGACGACGATGTGTCTCTGGTGGAAGCATGCAGGAAGCTGAATGAAGTCATCGGCCTGAAGGGCATGAGCAGGTAGGACGGGTGGGACCCTCGCGCCCCCCAGACACCGGGGCTGCAGCTTGGCCACGTGGGCCAGCAGATAGTGGCTCCCCAGGGACCAAGGTGGGGCCGCCCCCCCCCCCCTGCTTTGCCTAGGTATTTTAAACAGATTGTCAAGTCGGCCCGTGCAAATGGGACAGCAGGGCCCGCGGAGGACCACACAGATGATTTCCTGGGGTGTCTCAACATACCCGTCCGGGTGAGTGGGGGGCCGGGGCTCCGCGCACGGACTGCCTGTTTGTGGGGTCTCATGCTCCGGGGATACTGCTGGTGGGTCTGCCCTGCGACTCCCCCAAGCATCTCCTGGCCTTCTTGGGCTCGTGGGGCCTTGAGCTGCAGGGGAGGGGGAGGTAACAGCTTCCTGGGTGTCCGGGCAACCCTGAGGGCTCACTCGGTGCTGACCACCCGTCTCCGGGGCCAGCAGAGCTGTGTGTTCTCCTCTCGGTCCCACAGAGAGTCCGTGGGAGGGAGCTGGAGGGGGGATGGCCGGTGTGAACCCTTTCCTTTCAGGAGGTGCCCGTGGCCGGTGAAGACCGCTGGTTCAAGCTGGAACCACGCTCCAGCGCCTCCCGCGTTCAAGGAGACTGCCAGCTGGTCCTCAAGCTGATCACCACACAGGTGGGGAGCCGTGGGGGTCCCCCGCCCTGCGTCTTGGCCGTGCACCCCTGCCCACGGCCTTGGGCAGGGCTGGTGACTGACGGGCGGCTCCTGCATTCCAGAGGGACACGGGCATGAGCCAGCGCGGGCGGGCGGGCTTCCTGTCCTACATG
The DNA here is from genome assembly GCF_018350155.1 of Leopardus geoffroyi. Classification (NCBI taxonomy): domain Eukaryota; kingdom Metazoa; phylum Chordata; class Mammalia; order Carnivora; family Felidae; genus Leopardus; species Leopardus geoffroyi. The sequence continues at coordinate 40,794,327 of NC_059340.1, read as the reverse complement.
CTGCTGCTCAGTCGTCTCCTGCAGTTCGAGCACCGATCCGAGGAGGTAGCCTCGCCCTCCGGAAGGGGCTGAGCTGACCGGGCGCCTGGGGAGGCAGAGCAGGGGAGCCTGGGCACCGGGGGGAGGAGGGGATGGCGGCCCCTGCCTGCATCCACGCCTGCCCCCAACTCCCCCAGCCCAAGGCGAGCTGCTGGCGGGGAGAGCTCAGCGGGCCCGCGGCCACGATCCTCTGCCTGCACGGCGCGCAAAACAACCTGTCGGCGCTGCAGCTGGCGGTGCTGTGAGTGGGCGGGGCCTCCGGGGGCGGGGCACAGGGAGGCCGGCGGCGGGTGGGCCGGCCTCGGGGCGGGGCGCGGGCAGGCTGGCGGCGGGTGGGCGGGGCCCCGGGGCGGGGCGAGCGAGGGAAGGAGTCCTCTGAGTGGGAAGGCATGAAAGGGGGCGGTGCCATGGGGGAGTTAGGGGCGTGTAAGGGGCAAGTAGGAGGGGCACGGGGGGGGTGGTCTCATCGGGGGTCTCCGTGCCCATGGGCGGGGCTCCCCCCGACTTGCAGGCACTGGCAGGTCAGCAGCCGCCACCATCAGACCCGGACCCTGGACTACGGCTACCTGCTGGGGCTGCTGGAGGACATGCAGGCGCATTGGGAAGAGGCGTCTTCGCTGCCCCAAGGGCAGGTGAGCTGTTCCTGGTGGGTGTGCTGTGGGGCCGCTGGCGCTGGGGCAGACAGGGCGGAGTGCTGCCCACATGGGGTGCTCGGCTTACAGGGCCCTGTGGGGCTGAAAACAAACTTCATGACCCAGGATAGAGCGGGTACTGTGCAATGCTGAGACAGGGGATGTGTCCGAGTCCCAGGGGAGGGAGGTCGTGCCCTCCATCTGGGCGAGGGACGGAGGGAGTGGGTGCTCGAAGCTGGGTAGGGGGAGCGGGGGGGGGGGGCGCCAAGGCCCTGAGGCCGTGGGGACTGTGGTGGCTGAGTTTGGAGAAACCAGGCCCACGGATGGCCCAAGGAGGCCCTTGCAGACTGGCCGCCCCTCCCCACCCCGTGGGGAGGGCAGTGGGGGTCAGCTCCGACGGGCCGGTGCCCCCAGGAGGAGAGCCTGGCTGACAGCTTCCATGCCTTCTCCGAGTTTGGGCTGCGGCTGCTGCGTCAGCTTCGAGACTTCTTCCCCGCCACCAACAGCACCGCCGTCTACCGTCTGGAGCTGCTGCTCAAGTGGGTGTCGCCCGGGTCCTGGCCGGGGGTGGGGGCGTGGGGGGTCGGTGGGGGTGGGTAGGGAGCTGGGTGGGGCAGCGCACAGTCAGCCGGCGGCCCCTCCAGGTGTCTCAGCAAGATGCAGATTTTCCAGCCTTCCTTTGAGGTGTGCTCCTTCCGGACAGAACTAAACGCGGACATCTCTGCTGCTCTGAAGGTGTGTCTCGTAGCGAATCTGTGCCCGGTGCCCGCCCCTCGCGGCCCACACGGGGGTGCCCAGCTGCGCCCACCCCCGGCTCCCGGCCTGCTCCGCCATGCTCCAGGGCCCTTTTAACCTCCCCCCAACTCACCACCCCGTGTTGGTGGCTTGTCTTGCAGAGAGGCAACCGTGAGTGGTATGACAGGCTCCTGAACACCAAGAGTCCTCGAGAGCAGGTGCCGCGGGGGAGGGGAGCAGAGGGGGGGCGGGGCGGCAAGTAGGTGCGGGCCAGAAGGTCAGTGTGAACCGGGCTTCCTCGCAGTCGGGGCCGCAGCGCCTCGCCGGGCTGGTCGAGCTGGCGGACGCCGTCTACGAGGATCTGCAGTCCTGCTACGGCATCTACGCCAGCCTCTTCCACAGGTGGGGCCCAGGGCTCTGCCCGCCGTCCCTGCCCCCGGCCCCTCAGGGATGCCGCCAGGCCGGTGGCGGGGCAAGCAGGTGTGTGACATTTGTTCCCTGCAGCATCACCGACATCGACTTCTTCACACTCACTTTCCGGCAGCTGGAGCGTCTGGTGAGGAGGGGCTGTGGGGAGAAGCCCCCGGGCTGGGAAGGGGCCCGCTTTCCCCGTTGCTGGTGGCTTGAATGCGTCCTCCTGAGTAGGTGGCCGAGGAGGCCTGGGTGCTGACGGAGGAGCTGAGCCCCAAGATGACCCTCGAGGTGGCCTCAGGGCTCTTCGAACTGTACGTGACCCTGGCGGACATCCAGCGTTTCTGGAGCAGCATCCCCGGCCGGTGGGTGCCCTGCCCCAACCTGTCCCCTTCCCCCCGCCTGCCCTGTCTGCCTCCTCCCACTGTTGGCCTCCCAGACCTGCACCCACTCCCACCTGTCCCGCGGCCTCCTCCAGGAGGCCTCTGGGACAGCCCGAGGGCCCTCGGAGGCAGGCTCTCCCGGGTGTCCCCTTGGGCCGGGACCCTGGGACGTGCTGGCTCCAGGTGTCGGAGTCCGGGCGAGCTCCCACTGGCCTCCTGCCACAGCGACAGCCGCTCCCTCGCCCTGGCTGGCATCCATGGCCCGTTCCTGCCCGCTGTGAAGCTTTGGCTGCAGGTGCTGCGGGACCAGGTCAGGTGGAGGCTGCAGGGAGCCGTGGATGTGGACACGGTGAGTAGGCGCCCGGGCCTGAGGGTGCTGGGCTCAACCAGGGCCCCCCCTTGCCACCCAGGCCTCCTCCTGCCTTCCTAGCTGGAGCCCATGGACGCCTCCTCCAAGCACAGCAGTTCTGCGGCCACAGCTAGTCTCTGCTTCAGTCACATCCAGGAGCTGTGGGCCCGCCTGGCATGGCCGGACCCTGCCCAGGCCGAGGCCCTGGGCACCCAGCTCAGCCAGGTGTGTTGGCTGTGCGTTGGGGAGCGTGGTCTGGGAGGAGATGGGTCTGGGAGGGCCGCGGGCCCAGGGGACACAGCCCGCAGCTCCTGAGCCCTCGTCTCCCACCGTAGGACCTGTGTGCGGCCACCCTCTTCTACACTGAGCTGCTGCGGAAGAAGGTGGACGCTCAGCCGGGGGCCGCGGGCGAGGCAGTGAGCGAGCCAGTGAGCGGCCTGGCGGGCCGGGGGCGGGGGCGGGGCCGGGCCGGGGCGGGGCGGGGCCACCACCGGGCTGCCGACCCCTCCCCCCCGACGTGGGCCGCCTCCCCAGCTCTGTGTGGTTCTCAACAACGTGGAGCTCCTGCGCAAGGCTGCCGGGCAGACGCTGCGGGGTCTGGCGTGGCCGGAGGTGACCTCGGGGCCCGAGGGGGTGCTCCCGCGCCCTCTGCTCGGCTGTGCACAGGCCCTGGACGAAGACCTGCAGCAGGAGGTCCACACCGTGACGGCGCACCTGACCTCCAAGGTGGGCGGGCGGGCGGGCGGGCGGGCAGAGGACCCGGCCGCCCCCTCACTGCCACTCGGTGCTGAGCTCTGCCGTCCCTCAGATGGTGGCTGACATCAGGAAGTACGTGCAGCACATCAGCCTGTCGCCCGACTCCATCCAGAACGATGAAGTGAGGGCCTGGGCACCGAGGGGAGCGTGCGCGGGGTGGGGCCCGGGCAGTGTGGCACTGAGGATGCTGCCCGCAGGCCGTGGCCCCGCTCATGAAGTACTTGGATGAGAAGCTGGCCCTGCTGAATACCTCCCTGGTGAAGGAGAACCTTAGCAGGTACAGCTTGGGGCGGTTGGGCCGGGGCGGGGCCTGGGGTCCCTTCACGGGCACGGGCACGGAGTGTCCCTGCAGGGTGCTGGAGGCCCTCTGGGAGCTGCTCCTGCAGGCCATCCTTCGGGCACTGGGGGCAAACCTCGACGTCTCTGCTGATTTCTACGGCCGCTTCCACTTTACGCTGGAGGTAGGTGGAGGGGCCTCCCTGCTGGGGCTCCCAGGCCCTTGTCCGGGGCACCCGGCCATGTGCCCTCGGCCGGGAGGCCTGGCCTTCCCAGCCCGGACCGCTCCCCTGGCACTCCCACCAGACCAGTGCCTCCTCCCTGCCGGCCGCCTGTGTGAGCAGCACCTGGGCCACCTGCCAAGACCGTTGTCGGGCCCCTCCCCCGCCCCGGTTTGCGCTAGGTGTGACAAGTGGCTCTGCCCCGGGGCTCCCAGGCGCCCTGGTGCTGCTCAGGGCTCCGCCTGGCACCGCCGCTAGCCCCAGCACGACCCGTGCCCCACATCCCTCCCACTTCGCCCTGCCCCCAGGCCCTGGTGAGTTTTTTCCACGCGGAGGGCCAGGGTCTGCCCCTGGAGAGCCTGAAAGACGGAAGCTACAAGGTGAGTCTGGCCCCGGGGCCTCGGGCGGCGGGAGAGGGGGGCGCGGCGCCGGGGGGGGCCCACGGTCAGCAGCCCCTCGGCTCCGCAGAGGCTGGAGGAGGAGCTGCGCCTGCATCAGTGCTCCACCCGCGAGTGCATCGAGCAGTACTACCTGGACAAGCTCAAGCAGGTAGCGAGGGGCCGTGTGCGCACGCGCAGTGTGGGCACGCGGCCCCGCCCCCGAACCCCTGCGCCGCGGTCACTGGCGCAAGCCCTTCCGCAGAGGTCCCTGGAGCAGAAGCGGTTCGGACGCCTGAGCGTGCGCTGTCACTACGAGGCAGCGGAGCAGCGGCTGGTGGTGGAGGTGCTGCACGCCGCGGACCTGCCGCCGCTGGACGCCAACGGTGAGGGGCGGGGCCGGGGCCAGCGGAGGGGGGGAGGGGGCGGGGCCGCTGGGGGCGGTGCTCACGGGCCGCACGCGCCTGTGCCCCCCAGGCCTGAGTGACCCGTTTGTGATCGTGGAGCTGGGCCCGCCACACCTCTTCCCGCTGGTCCGCAGCCAGAGGACCCAGGTGAAGAACCGGACGCTGCACCCCGTGTACGACGAGCTCTTCTACTTGTGAGTGTTCCCCCCCCCCCCCCCCCCGCCCGCGACCCCCGTCCCCTCCCGGACAGGGGGCAGAGCTCCAGGGACTGCCCTTCGCCCGCAGCTCTGTGCCGGCAGAGGCGTGCCGCCGCCGCGGTGCCTGCGTGCTGTTTACCGTCATGGACCACGACTGGCTGTCCACCAACGACTTCGCGGGGGAGGCAGCCCTCGGCCTGGGCAGCGTCGGTGGCATAGCACGACCTCAGGTGGGAGGGAGCGCGAGGGCCAGGCAGCCCGTCACCTTGCATCTGCGCCGGCCCAGGGCCCAGGGTGAGTGAGGGTCCGGGGGTGGCGGGTTCGACGGCCGCCGCGGTCTCATGCCGGCCCCACCCTCCCGCCTGTAGTGAAGTCGGCACTGAGGATGCTGGAGGGCCGCACCAACAAGGAGGCGCAGGAATTTGTCAAGAGACTCAAGGAGCTGGAGAAGTGCATGGAAGCGGACCCCTGAGCTCCCGCCCGGCGCCCCCCCCCCCCCAGTCCTGCCCCGCATCGGCTTTGTGCAGTGGAGCTCATGCTCCCCCGTGTGGTGTGCGTGCTGCCCCGGCCGTGTTTGTGTGGTGTGTACCGTGAACCCCTTGCGTCCAGTGAGCAGCCCCCACCCTGGATCTGGGGGTAACTCGCGGGGCCTGGACACCCGGCAAGCTTCTCTATCTGCAACCTTAGCTTGTGCAGCCCGCGCAGGGTTCCCGGAGGGGTGGCTCTGCTCCCCAGGAGACATCAGGCTACGTCTGGAGGCGTTTTCGGTGGTCACGGCTACTACTGAAGGAGGTGGCACGGAACCCATGGCGAGACCAAGGACGCTGCTGAAGTCCTGCGGTAAACGTGACAGCGCCCTCCGCCCAGCAAGGAACAGCCCGCCCCAAACGTTACCAGTGCCACAGCCCTTCTCAGAGGAAGCACGATCTTCGCTTTGTGGGGTGGGGAGTGTGGCAGGGCCTCACAGGCCAACAAGAGGGATGGCCCAGGTTTGAGTCTGGACAACCCCAGCTGTGGTGGGAAACCGCTCCCAGGTGTCCTGGTGGAGGGACAAAGTGAGCGTCTGGGACCCTTCACCCTCACCCGAGGGCACACACAGAGGTTTGCTAAGCAGCGCCCGGGTCTCCAATCCCCACCTGGCTCCTAGGCCTGGGGGAGGGTGCCCCCACATCACTGTGAGGCCGGGCCCTCACGCAAGATCGACCAGTCAGGGTGAGGGGACCCATGTCGGCCACTCAGCTGTGCAGTTACTGTCCCTCCGTGTGCGCACACGCGTGCCCATGCAAGATGGGCCCCAAGCCCGGCACCCCACCGTCCAGCGGCCCAGACCCTTCCCATCCGACCCTTCCCATCCGACTCGGCCTCGCTGGAGACTGAGAGTCCCCTCCCCCCCATCCCCAGGGCAAGTGCAAAGAAACAGGCTCACACCGGGGTCTCCTGGCTTGCAGCTTCACTGGGAGGGCTCGAAGGCCCCAGAGCACAGCTGTGTCAGAACCGCGGGGACACAGTCCAGGGCCACTCGGTGTTGAGGGCCGAGGCTGCCAGCCTGTCTGTATCCCCACAAGTCCTGCCGCTCCCTCTCGAGTTTCTTATTGCTCCGCCTCAAAAAATATACGTGTCTGCAACCTTTAGTCTCTCTGCCGTTTCTTGATTCCTTTCCAAACCTGGGCAGGGGCCCTGGCCTCTGCCCCTTGCTTCTGAGAACCCTCTTCAGGGCAGCCACTGTCGTCTCCTCCGTCCTCGGCATCAGGCCCACGCTCCACAGGCTCGTCTTCGCTGTCGCTGTCACTGCTGTCTGTAAGCAGCCTGGAAGGGAGAGGCGCGTTCACTAAAGGCACCATCCCCAGCACGCTCACTCACAGAAGCCCCAGCTGAGAACGGATTCTCCTATTCCCTGTGTTCTCAATACCAGCACCTCTCCAGTGGGGCGGCCACGGTCCTTGACCACAGTCACAAAATCATCGTGCTGTTGTTTGGGGATCCCCCTCCCCCCACCCCCCCACCATCCACAGGAGGGGCCGAGGCCAGAGGAGAGCCCTGGGTCTGACCTGTCCCCATACTGGGAAGCCCAAGGACCTACCGGGTGCCAGCCAGCGGCCTGTTGGGGTTTGCAAACTCTCGCCCAGAGTCCACATCGAAAGGATCTGAACAGAGGAAGCAAGTAAGAAAAACACCCACATGTGACCTCGCCCCCGCCCCCCCCCCCCCCCCCAGCTTCTCAAAAAGAGGCTGCATGCCTGGAGGAGGATTAGCACCCAGCCAGGGGGCCTGTGTCCATGCCAGGGCTCACCGATTTCCTCCTCCCCGGGGTGCTCCTTGGCGCAGGCCAGGAACTCCTGCTCCGCCTGCAACACCTCCTCTGGGCCGCTGCAGGCCGCATACTTGTCCAGGAGCTGGCGGTTCAGGTCTAGGAAGCCCTTGCCCCATTTGAACTTCCGCAGCAAGATGACAGCGAGGTCGGAGAAGCCTGATGGTGAGGACACAGAAAACACAAGGATGTTGACAATCCCTCTCCCATCCCAAGTGTGCTCCCAGCACCCTCAAGGCTGTCCCAAGATCTCACACTCCGTCCCACGGTCCGGACGGCCTGCTCACCCGCCTCCGCCATCCACTAAGGCCCTCTTCCCAAGTCTCGTGGGGCCGCCTGTCTGAGCCTCTACCGGGACCCTAAATTCTCTGAGGACAAGTGGAGGGGTGACAAAGGTGGGATTGAAATCCTAGCCTGTCCACCGTGACCACCCCACGGGCCCTCCCGTCCCTCCCGGGACGTGCCAGCAGAAAACACACTGCCGGGAGCCTAGCCAGACTTCCAGGCTAGCGGGCTCCGGCGCTCACCGAGGATGCAGAAAGTCGCGGCAAAAGCCTCCACGCAAGACAGTTTGCAGGGTCGGCCGTAGTTCACGGGGTTGGCTGCTACCAGGTGGGGCAGCAGCCGCAAGTGGCCCCCCCGCATCTTCCCAAACGGTGTCTCATCCAGTCGGGCCCAGGAGCAGTCGATGACCGCGACCCCACACCGTGCCACCAGCTGTCTGTCAGAAGCAGAGGAGGGCTAGGTTCCGGGGGCCCGCACCACGGTGGAGTCCTGAAAACTGACTTCGCTAGAGATACAAGAACATCATTCCCCGGCCCCGAAACAGCCCCAACGGTGTGTGTTCCCGGGGTAGGCTCCTTTATTCACTCCACAAACGTTTACTGAGGTTCTACTATGTCCTGCATTAGGGATGGGGGTGGGGGGCGCAAACTAGACAGGTAGAAAAGCCCAGAAAGGAATGGTGCGCCAGGGCCGGGGGCTTACTGAGACTCCCGCCCACGCCCCTGACCCCCCGCTCCTACCTGTCCGCGGGGGACACGTACTGGGAGCCCACGGGGCTGAGCACCACGCCGCCGAACCTGTGGCCCAGGCGCAGGCAGCGCACCAGGCCCAGGCGGGCCAGCTTGCGGCCCGTGCAGCGCCGGGGGTCGCAGTGGCCCAGCTCCCACATGGCCAGCGGGCACGGCAGCCGCGCCGGCCCCGAAATGCCCTCGTCCTCGGCCGCCTCTGGCTCCACGGACGCTGCACCGGAGCAGAGAAGGGTACCGAGCCTCAGGCGCAGCTCCGAGGGCCCGCCCCGGGCCTGCGACCCCCGGCCCATTCCCCGATCGCGCCCCACTCACCGCGCAGCGCGGCGCCCACCTCCTCCGCGAAGGCCTCCAGGGAGCGGCCCGCGGGGCGCCGAGCGCGGCCGCCTTCGGCCACCGGCCCGCGCGCTGCCCTCCTGCGGCCCATGGCGGGGAGCAGCCGGGGGTCCCCGACACTCGGGCGCACGCCTCCTCTGCGGCCCACCTGCGCAGGCGCCGGGCACCACTTCCGGCGCGGCGGCGCCCACGTGACCTAACGGCGCCCACGTGACGGCGCGCGCGGCGGGCGATGGCGGCGAGGTCGGGGGGCTTCCTGCTGCTGCTGCTGCTGCTGCTGGGGCTCGCGGCGCGCGGTTAGTGTCCCTGCGCCCCGGGGCCCCTCCCGTGCGTCCCCCGCCGGCGTCGCCCGGCCGCCTCCTCACCGCCCCGTTCCCCGCAGGGCCCGCTGCCGCCGCTGCCGCCAAGATGAAGGTGGTGGAGGAGCCCAACTCGTTCGGGTGAGCGGCCCCGCGGGGCGCGGCGGGGCGCGGCGGGGCGCGGCGGGGCCGCCCGGAGCCCGGTGCCCCCTGACCCTGCCGCTCCCCCCAGGCTCAACAACCCGTTCCTGCCCCAGACCAGTCGCCTCCAGCCCAAGAGGGATCCTTCCCCGCTGTCTGGTGAGTGCGGGACCCTGGATGCGGGGGCGGCGGGGCAGGGAGCCGGGAGCCGGCGTGGGTTCCCGACCCGGGGGCAGACGGGCAGCCTGGGAGGCCCGTGCCTTGGTTTGTCAGCCTTTCAGAGCTTGAGGGCGCGATGCAATTCCAGAACGTTCTAGGACGAGTTAAGTCGCTACGCCTTTAGTCCTTTTTGATTCCGTCTGTGGAGGTGATCTCCGTGAACAGTTGGGTACAGACGTGTTTCATGCTCACGTTCATGAGCACACAAGTAAAAGCGTGCACTAATTTGCTTTCGTGATTTTTTTCTCTTTTTTTAAGACTTATTTTCTGTCTTTTTCTGTTAAACTAATAACGACACAGGTTTGCTCATTTGCTGTTGTCGCTCACTGTGTGTCTTGGAACTTTTTAAGAGGGTGAACATAGGTCTTCGCCCTTTTCGCTTGATACTTAGTGGTTTATAGGATGGCTCTGCGTGCCTTTGTTGCCAGGTGTTTGGTTTTCTGGCCATTAGAAACTTTCCTTCTGCGGATCGCCTCTTCCTACCCCGTGTGAGTGGTTTCCTAAGGTCCCGTACCACAAGTGGAGTTGCTGGCTCGTTCAGTGAGAAATACAAGCAGGAAACATCTAGTTTTTTGTTTTTTAACTGCACAGTACTCTGTGTTAGGGTCTGTGCTGGGAACGCAGCAATGAGCAAAAAACACAGCTTGTCCTCCTGGGGTTGACGGTCTAACGGGCTGTGCGCGCGCCAGTAAGCTACGAGGTAGGTGAAGTGTAGGGTGGTTGATGGTGGGAAATGCTCCAAAGGTATGAAAGCAGGAAAGAGCCAGCGAGCAAGCAGGCAGGCGCGCGCGCGCGCGCGTGCGCGCGGCGTCTGGGGCAAGTGTTGTTTTGAGGGTCGCCGTTTTAATTGTTATGTAAATTCTACACCCAGCGCGGGGCACAGAGGGGACCCTGAGTTGGAGAGTACTGCTCTATGGACTGAGCCCCCAGCCCGGCGCCCTTGGGGATTCCCCTTTTAAATAGGGGGACAGGAAAAGGCTGAGAAGCGACATTGGGTCGGAGGCTGAAGGCGAAAAGTAAGGGGTGGGGATATCTGGGGAGGAGGCGGCAGCCAAAGGAGTGGCCAGGTAGAGGCCTTGAGCGCGAGGCCAGAGGGATGGGGGGTGGGGGGGGAGGGATGAGATCCGAGAGGGACAGATGTGAGCTTTGACCCTAAACAAATGTATCCTGTTTGTTATGAAAAGTGTGGAAAAGAGAAACGGGGTGGCGAACGCCACGTCTCAGCGCGGCAGTAAGCGTTTGCCTCGCCTTTCCTTGTTTTCCTGTGGCCATTCTGAAGAAAGGGAACTTGCGTTTTGTCGCACCATTTGAAACTATCAGGACACGTTATCCCTGGGTAGTTCCAGTCTGGATCGGACCTCCCATCCCCCCAAATTAGCGGTAATTCCATAACGTGAGCAGGTCACATGCACGTTCTCCAGTTGTCTACAGCTGTCCCGCCCTCCCGACGCCAGGATCAGTCCAGGGCCGCACGTGCATTTAGGTAATCAGGTGTCTTTAGTGTTGATCTGGAACAGATCCCTTTACCCTCCACTCCCTTTTTTTTTTTTAATTTTTTTTTTTCAACGTTTTTATTTATTTTTGGGACAGAGAGAGACAGAGCATGAACGGGGGAGGGGCAGAGACAGAGGGAGACACAGAATCGGAAACAGGCTCCAGGCTCCGAGCCATCAGCCCAGAGCCCGATGCGGGGCTCGAACTCACGGACCGCGAGATCGTGACCTGGCTGAAGTCGGACGCTTAACCGACTGCGCCACCCAGGCGCCCCCCTCCACTCCCTTTTAAAAGGCAGGCTTTTATGACCGGGGCCCAGCCAGCTGTCTTCCAGAACGACCTCCCAGGTTTGTCTGGGTCACGTCGCATAGCTTGCTGTCCTTCCTCAGGTACGCGCTCGAAGTGGGGACGGAGGCTCGGAAGCTTGATTGCATCCGGTGGTTGGGTTAAGCGGTTTGGGATGGATACGCCTCAGGGGGGCAGTGGCCTGTGTGGCACCACACTGGAGGGCCGAGCTTGACCGCAGCGGATTGCTGCGGGGTCTGCCAACTGCCCAGACTGGCTTCTGCCCGCCGGCCGCCAGCTGTCCTTGGGCTCCGAGCGCCTGCCTGTCCAGTGGTTTCACGGTCTGCCCTGAGGGAGGAGGGTGTGCACCCATTTTCTGCCTCTATCCTGTCCCTGCCTCCGCCAGCCGATGGCACCTGACAAAGAGGGGCGTTCCTTTTCCCCCCTTTTCTTGTTTGTTTCTCTTTTCTTTTTGAGTATCATCGTTGGCTCAGATTGAAACCGTATTTCTGGAGCTATAGTTGACACATTCACTTTGATGAAGTGGGGCAGTTGACCACATCCATGCCATCACGGCCCCAGACGAGGTAGAGAACGGTTCTCTCCCCCAGAAGATTCCTGTGGGTTTCTTTCCAAATCCTCCTCCCCGTCACTTTCTGGTTTCCGTCCCTGTCGAGGAGGGTCATCTGGGCTTGGACTCCAGCTGAATGGAGTTCTGGAGCACTTGCTCGCCTGTCTCGTGTCTTTCCGGACTCGTGTTTCTGGGATTCCTCTGTGTTGTTGTGCCATCACTGTTTTCTTTTTGCTGAGTATATACAGACACTGAGATTCGGGGCGCCTGGGGGGCTCAGGCCGTTGACCGTCCCACTCTTGGTTCTGGTTCAGGTCATGATCTCACGGTTTGCGGATTCAAGCCCCACATGGGCTCTGTGCTGACAACACGTAGCCCGCTTGGGATTCTCTCTTCCTCCCTCTGCCCCTCCCCTACTTGAGTGCACACACGCGCACTCTTTTTCAAAATAAATAAATGTTAAAAAAAAAAAAAAGCTAATATTTACTCATAGGCTGATCGATAAGGTGTTTGGTTTTTTTAACTTTTTAAAATCTTATTTTTGAGAGAGAGAGTGAGACGGAGCATGAGTGGGGAGGGACAGAGAGAGGGGGAGACACAGAATCCGAAGCAGGCTCCAGTCTCTGAGCTGTCGGCACGGAGCCTGATGCGGGGCTTGAACGCACAGACTGTGAGATCATGACCTAAGCCGAAGTCGGACGCTTAGCCGACTGAGCCACCCAGGTGCCCCGCTGAGGGGTCCCTTCTGTTCTGAAATTGTATCTTAAACCGAAGAGTTATGGCCTACGGAGCCATATGCTTATATAAAAGTCCCAGAGAATATTTGGCGTGTTGGGATTATACAGTTCAAATAGCTTGTTAGAAAATATCTCAGAGCCTAGCTTTGTGTAATCAGGACAGAACTCTCCATTTTTACCCCTTATCCCCACCTAAATGTGCGTCTTTTACTCTGATGCAAGCAGGCTGCCCAGAATGAGGCGTCCAGAGACGCTGCTTTATGGAAGGGGAGTGAAGGGTTCGGGGCGTCACAGATACGGACACCCGCCCCGAGCAGCTTGGGGAGAGCACCCAGCTGTCTCAGCAAGAGCTAATTCTGCTAATTAAGCTTCCTTTTGAAAAACCACGAGTGTTACCACCGAAACCTTTAATGTGAGAACCTTGAAATTTTTTTTTAAAGCTTAGTTATTTTGAGAGAGAGCGCACGTGTGTGAGGGGTGGGGGCAGAGAGCGAGCGGGGGGGAGAGAATCCCACGCAGGCTCTGCACTGTCCGCGTAGAGCCCGACACGGGGCTTGAACCCACAGACCGGTGAGATCATGCCCCGAGCCGACATCAAGAGCCGGACGCCCAGCTGACTGAGCCGCCCAGGAGCCTCAGTCGGAATGTTTTTTAAATAACGTAGCGAAATGATTTTCCTTAAGCAGATGAAAGCCAGAATTCAGGAGGTTAGCGACCTGGAGGAGGGCAAGGGGCCTCCGGTAGAGATGGGCCCTTTCGTCAAGTCTGGCGTGCAGGCTGGAAAGTGAGAGTTAACAGGATCACAGCAGTTACCCCGCACTTCCAGTCGCTTGCTGAGTTGTTAAAAACCAGTGCTCTGAGCACATATGATGCATGTAAACGAAAATGGTTCCAGTGAAGCACACGGCAAATAAAGTTGAAAAAATTCAGTGAAAAACTGTCCTTTCAGCCTGACAATAGTAAATTTCTTTCAGCACTTAAATATTTTTTTTAAAGTTTATTTTGAGGGAAAAGAGAGTGTGTGAGTGAGGGAGAGAATCCCAAGCAGGTTCCATGCTGTCAGTGAAGAGCCTGATGTGGGGCTTGATCCCGTGAACTGTGCGATCTTGACCTGAGCCAAAATCAAGAGTCAGATGCTCAACCGACTGAGCCACCCAGGGGCCCTTTAAGTTTCATTTTTTTTTTTTTTTAACGTTTATTTATTTTTGAGACAGAGACAGAGCATGAGCGGGGGGAGGACCAGAGAGAGAGGGAGACACAGAATCCGAAGCAGGCTCCAGGCTCCGAGCTGTCAGCACAGAGCCTGACGCGGGGTTCGAACTCACAGTGTGTGAGATCATGACCTGAGCCGAAGTCGGACGCCCAACTGACTGAGCCACCCAGACGCCCTTTAAGTTTCATTTTTTATCTGTAACGTTTATTTATTTTTGAGACAGAGAGCATGAATGGGGGGAGGGCCAGAGAGAGAGGGAGACACAGAATCCAAAGCAGGCTCCAGGCTCTGAGCCATCAGCACAGAGCCCGACACGGGGCTTGAACTCAAGAACCACGAGATCATGGCCCGAGCCGAAGTCGGACGCTCAACCGACTGAGTCACCCAGGCGCCCGTTAAGTTTCGTTTTTAAAACAAAGTAGATGAGAGGACCCCTTAATAACAATGTAAGTTTTCCATATAGAGGAATATTCCTAACTTGATTTTTAAAACCCACGCTGTTATGTTTTGTTGTGTTTTTCCCCCAAAAGCCACGTGTGGGCTTGCTGCTTCCCCGCCACTGACGCCTGCAGTCTGGGGAGTTGGAAGGTCAGGGTTGTCTTGTCCACAGTTGTCTAGTTGCACACCAGAGCAGAGCCTTCACGTTTCCGTGACTTCCCGGCTGTGTCGCGCTCATCAGCAGCTCAGATGCAGGCTCTGCTCAGGACAAGATGGCACCAGTGAGCCCCTCCCTGGTTCTTCTCGCTTAGTTTTGTCAAGCGCACGGTTTTTCTTCGGGTGTCGGGAGTTGAAGGGCTGAGCCTAAAGCACTTAGCATACAGGTCTCACCGGCCACCGGCCACCCGTCCTAAGCGGAGGCTCCCGTCCCTGTGGGCACGCGGCCCTCTCGGTGAAGCAGCTCCGGGCTTCTCCTCCGCCTATGGGTGCTGGCTCATCCCCTGCCGTCAGGGAGACTGGGGAGGGCCTGCCCGGGCTCGGCCACCACAGTGGTGCCACTGGGCCCGCCCTGAGGCAGAAGCTGCACGATCACGTGCACCCCACGCCTGCTTCTGCATGCTCCCCAAAGCCTTCCGGAGACACTGAGGGCTCGGTGTCCTGCTGGCTGGTGTGGCTCCCGCTGTCGCCCAGAGTTCCCGCTCTGTTCTCCGGCACACCTAGGATGGTGTCAGAAGTCTCACGTGGGGTTATTACTGTGGACTCAAGAAACCTCATGTTCTTAAACTGAGCTGGCCCTCCCGGTTGCACACAGTTGGGTTCATCTGGTTTTAGCTGCAGGGACGTAGGTCATCCTTGTAACTTTGAACGTGCAGACGTTCACATGGCTCACGTGCAGCCTGCCTCGTCCTCTTACCTTGTGCTCCCTGGGGGAGGGGGGGCATTCGTTGGTCCTTATTTATTTATTTATTTATTTTCAACGTTTATTTATTTTTGGGACAGAGAGAGACAGAGCATGAACGGGGGAGGGGCAGAGAGAGAGGGAGACACAGAATCAGAAACAGGCTCCAGGCCCTGAGCCATCAGCCCAGAGCCCGACGCGGGGCTCGAACTCCCGGACCGCGAGATCGTGACCTGGCTGAAGTCGGACGCTTAACTGACTGCACCACCCAGGCGCCCCTCGTTGGTCCTTTTTAAGTGGAGGTGTAATGGGTCTGCAACACGGTGGTAGTTCCGGGCGTACAGGACGGGAGTTGGTATTTGTACCCGGTGCAGAGTGATGGCCGTAGCAAGTGTAATTAACAGCCGTCACCTTTCGTAGCTGCGCATCGCTTTTTCTTGTGATGTGGACTGTTGGTGTCTACTCTCTCAGCAGTTTTCAGAGAGGAAACGTGGTCGGGTTCCAGTCCCTGAGCCTTACTTACACTGGAAGTGTGTTCCGTTTGACCCCCTCACCCATTCGGTCCTCTGGCGGCCCCCGGTCTGTTCTCTGGATCTTACGTCTGGTGGCTTATTTTTTAGATTCCACGTGTGACATCCGGTATCTGTGTTTCTCTGATGTCACTTAGCATAGGGCTCTCGAGGCCCACGCACTTCGCGGATGGCAGGATTCCCTCGTCCGTGGCTGAGCGCCGTTCGGCTGTGTGCACACCGCCTCTTTATCCCTCCACCGGGCACGGTCACCTAGGTGCTTCCGTGTCTCGGCCGCTGAACTCAGGCTGCAGTGAGCACAGGGCTCAGGCGTCTCCTTGAGACGGTGAGATGGTTTTCTGTTCACTGTTGAGTCGCAGGAGCTCTTTGTATTTTGGGTTTTGAAGCCCTCATCAGAGAGGTGGTCTGCAGATACGTTTGCCCGTCCAGGAGCTTGCCTTTTCATCTTGTTTGGTCTCTCTCTGTGCGGAAACTTTCCAGTTTTACATAGTCCCACTTGTCAGTGTTTGCTTTTGTGGCCACATCCAGAAGTTCATCACCAAGGCCGCTGTCCGGGAGCTTCCCGCCCGTTCTCCTCCAGGAGCTTCATGGTTTCAGGTCTCACATTCACGTCTTTAATACGTTTTGAGTTAATTTGTGCGTATGGTGTAAGGTAGGGGTCCGGTGTCCCCCGCCATTTATTGAACAGACCGTCCTGTCCCCACTGGAGATTCTCGGCTCCTTCTCGTGAGTCAATTGACCGTATGTGTGTGTTTATTTCTGGGCTCTCTGTTCCATTCATCTCCGTGTCTGTTCTTATGTCGATACTATACTGGGTTTTTTTTTTTTTTTTTCCGGTTTATTCATTTATTTTTTAAGTCATCTGTACACCCATCATGGGGCTTGAACTTACAACCCTGGGATCAAGAGTCGCCTACTCTTCTGACTCAGCCAGCTGGGCGCCCCTAGACCGTTTGGATTCTGTTTATGATTCCGCATTCTGATACTTCTTTTTCCAAGCATAGTAAGAATTCTCTTTTTCATTGTGGCAAAATATACATAAAATTTCTTATTTTAACCAGTCCCTACAGTGCAGGGACATGAAGCACATTCACGTTGTTGTGCGCACCACCATCTGTCTCCAGAAACGTCTCATCTTCTGGAACTGAAACTACTTAAAGGCCACGCCCCTGTTCCCCTGCCCCAGCCCCAACACCACCTTCTACGTCTGTCTGAATTTGCTCTAGATAGCTGCTGTGGTCTGGATGTGTCCCCCCCCACATTTGTACCTTGATGCCTGAACCCCCAAACTGATGGTATTAAGAGGTGCTTACGTCACAAGGGTGGAGCCCTCGACAGCGGGACCTGCACCCTCTTCCCTTCCCAAGGGAGGCGCCAGACCTTTCCAGCCGCTTCCACCACGTGGGGGACGTCAGAGGTGCCTCCCCCTGTCCCCGTGAACCAGAACTTGACCGTGCTGGTGCCCTATCTGTACTTCCAGCCTCCGGAACTGTGAAAAATTAGTTTAGAACTCACCCCGGGTGTGGTCTTTTGTTAGAGGCACTCGCACGGACTAAGGACCTCACGTAAGTGGAGTCCTGTGTTGGCCTTTTTGTGACCGGCGTGGCTCACTCAGCGTAGGTCTCCAAGGTTCGTCTCTGTTTTAACAGGTGTCAGGATGAACTTGTGAAGGCTGAATAATACTCCATCGTACGTATAGATTTTATTTTTTTAATTTTTATTTCTTAATGTTTATTTTTGAGAGAGACAGAGACAGAATGCGAGTGGGTTAGGGGGAGAGGGAGACACAGAAGCAGAAGCAGGCTCCAGGCTCCGAGCTGTGAGCACAGAGCCTGACGTGGGGCTCCAACTCACCAGCTGTGAGATCATGACCTGAGCCAAAGTCGGACGCTCAACCGACTGACCCACCCAGGCGCCCCTTAATGTTTATTTTTAATGTTTGTTTATTTTTGAGATAGAGTACGTGTGTGAGAGGGGCAGAGAGAGAATCCCAAGAAGGGTCCATGCTGTCAGCACAAACCCTGATCGATCCCACAAACCATGAGATCGTGACCTGAGCTGAAGTCAAGAGTCGGGTGCTCAACAGGCTGCCCCCCCCCAGCCAGGCGCCCCGAGTTATTTTTGTGTACGGTGTAGAGTAAGGGTCCAGCGTCATCCTTGTGTGCGTGCAAGTTTCCCAGCACCATTTACGGAGAAGACGGTCTTTTCCCTGCTGAATGGTCTTGGCACCCACATCATGTCATATGGATGTATGTTCAAGACTTTATTCACGAGATGTCTTCTGTCCTGTCGCTGCACCTGTCTGTCTTTAAGCCAGGGTCGCACTGTTCTCATGTGTAGTCTTGCAGTAAGTTTTGAAATAAGGAATTTTTTCAACTGTTCTTTTTCAAGATAGTTTTGGCTGTTTGGAGTTGAGATTCTGTTTTAATTTTAGGATGGGTTTTACTATTTGTGTAAAAAAAAAAAAAAAAGTTCCTGGGATTTTGATATGGATTGCCCTCAATTAGGTCATTTAGGAGAGTATTCACATTTTAACATTAAATCGTCCTATCCATGGACACAGGGTTCTCTCTCCATTTATTCCATTTATTTACATGCTTAATTTTTTAGGTGCTATCTTGTAGTTTTCTCTGTACAAGTATTTTGCCTCTTCGGTTTATTCCAAATTAGATGTATTTTTTGGTACCGTTATAAATGGAATCGTCGTCTTAAATTTCCTTTTTGGGTTGTTGTCAGTGTAGAAAAACACACATCGTTCTTCAGTGTCAACTTTGTATCT
The DNA here is from genome assembly GCF_018350155.1 of Leopardus geoffroyi. Taxonomy (NCBI): domain Eukaryota; kingdom Metazoa; phylum Chordata; class Mammalia; order Carnivora; family Felidae; genus Leopardus; species Leopardus geoffroyi. The sequence goes on along the minus strand of NC_059340.1, from coordinate 40,776,265 downwards.
TGCCCCTTTGCCCACAGATTTTTGTGGACTCTAGGGTTTGCTTTTCTTTCTTTTCCCTTTTTGTTTATTTTGGGGAGGAAGGAGGCGTGCAGAGTGTCCCAAGCAGGTTCCTTGCTGTCAGCACAAAGCCTGACGCAGGGCTCGGTCCCACAAACCGTGAGATCGTGACCTGAGCTGAAATCAAGGGTCAGACACATCCGACTGAGTGGCCCAGGAGTCCCCACTAGGGTTTTCTACATACGCGATCATGTCGTCTGCTAACGTGGCCACGTAGTTCTTTCTTCCTTTCCAGTTTGGATGCCTTGTCTTTCTCGCCTGATCGCTGTGGTAGAACTTGAGTGCGGCGTCGACGGCGAAGAGCGCCCGAAGGGAGGAGGAACGCGCTGGGTGTTGCCCACGTTCCGTCTGAGGTCAGCCGTGGGGTCTGCCCATACGGCTTCTGCGTTGGTGGCAGTTTGCTTCGTTTCCTTGGTTGTGGAGGCTTCGTTTCATGAAAGAGGCTTGAATTTTGTCAGGTGCTTTTTCTGCAACAGTCGCGTGGCCGTGGGGTCCCCCCTGGGTCTGGAGTGGATCGTGTTGTTACCGTGATTGTTGTATTTTGAACCACCCTCACGTTCTAGGAATCAACCCCACTTGGTGACGACGTAGGAACCTTTCAATGCGTTGTTGCCGTCAGTCTGCTAGTGTTTCGTGGAGGTTTTTTCACACTCCTGTTCGGAGTGGATATTGGACCGTGGTTTCCTTGTGACTTGTTGACTTTGGGTTCGGGGTGACGCTGGCCCCACACCGTGAAGCAGCGTGTGGTCCGCTCTTCCGTGGCTTGGGGACCCTTGAGAAGGACTGATAAATGGTGCGTTCCTAGGAACTGCCTGTTTCGCATAGCTGACCGATCGGTTGGCGGCCGGCTCGTTCAGTATTCCGGTAGCCGTCTTTCAGCCAAACTGGCAGCTTCCCCACGTTCCTGCCTGGTTTTAGGGGTTTCAGCGCTCGTGTGTGTGTTCTAGTCAGTCTAGCGAAACACTTGGGATCTTGGGGAGCTTTTTAAAGAAGCAGTGTTGGCTTTTACTGCTTTTCATTTTCTTTCTTCTGCCAGCTTTGTGTCTCGTGTGCTCGTTTTAGTGCTGAGAGTGTGAGAGCTAGGTCACCGGCGTGAGCGCGTACTTGAACGTGCTGGAGACGCCCGGCCCCCTCTCCGCACCTGGGCTCTGAGCCTCCTGCTCTCCTTGTCTCGAGTATTTCCTGATTTCCCTGAGTGTAATTACTCTGGATCTGTGCATTTCCTGCTTCTGCTGTTGATTTCTGGTTTCCGTTGTGATCAGAAAGTGGCGTTTTAGTCCTTTTAGGTTTATTCAGAACAGAACACCCGTTGTCTCTCCTGACCGTTTGTGGCATACGGTCGCTCTGGTGGCAGTGTGACCGCCCCGGCCCTCTTTCTCCGGACTTTTACAGCTAACAGGAGCCTCTCTGAGGGGTCTCCTCCCCTTGGCCGGCCTGTGCCTTTTGACCAGATGGATAGTTAATTCCTTCACTTGGACGTGTTGATAAGAAGGACTCCCAGGAAACAGAGTGTGTATTTCGTCCCTCGTTTCCTCCCTTGTGACGCTTCTTTCCCTCTGTGTCACTCTGGGGGTTCATAACACCAGGTTATTCAGATCTGATTGCAGTTTCTCGTCAGTTTGAGTCACGAACAAAATCAGTGTCCCCCCCCCCCCCCCAGCTCTGCCGTCCGTCCCACGCTCACCTCCTCAAGACGCCGGGGACCCACCAGCAAAGACGTGTGATGGTTTTGTGATGCACCTTCCACATTCGATAGACTGACAAGGTCGGGACGGCAAGCATCCCGGCTCTGTGCCGCAGCCGTGACTTCGCCTTCACCGTTCCAAGGGGAGGGCACCCTGTGGGGACCAGGTCCCCTCTGCCGTCCCCCGTCCGCCTGGCCGGTGGGTTGACGGCCGCGTCCTTCACTGCGCCGCCTTCCAGGCTGCAGGCTGGGTCCCCCGACGGGCCTCAGTTCTCGTCGCCCTTGGGTGTCTGCCGAGGGTCTGCGCCTGTCCTCCTTGGAGTTCCCCTCTTCTGTCACACTGGGGACTTTCTTCTGGTCCTCCCAGACGCTCGGCCCATCCGAGCCCTCCCGTGGGGGCCCCCATGCTGCGACCTCGCCCCACGGCCCGGCTCTTCCGTCTGCCGGAGTGGCATCGAGCCCTCGTCTCTGCCGTCTGCCCCAGCGTTCCTTCCCGCTGTCCCCTGTTCTTGTGTCTGCCTAGGTCCCAGTTCTTCTAGTACATTTAGAAGCCTTTACTCCCAGAGAGCCGTATGGGCTTCTGCTGGGACCGCTCTGGCACCGTTCCCCTCGATGAGGCCCTGTGTCCCCGGGTAGGGATTTGTTGCGACCCCGGCTCCGTGCCGAGGCTCCTCGTCGATGACCCGTGAGCGCGCGGTTGCTTTCGCCCGTCTTCCTTTCCCCGTGTCCCCACGCTTCTTGGGGCCCCGTTGTCCCCCGGCCGCCTCCCGTCCCCGGCTCCAGGAAGTCTCAGTGCCCACCTTTCCGCCCGAGCGCGGAGGCCTGACGGAGGCCAGCCCGCCAGCTGCAGGGTGCCCGCTGTCGCCCTCGGAGGTCGCTTCAGTGGGCCCCGGTGCTCCTGTCCCGAGTCCCAGCCGCGGGCGCCCCCGCCGGACTCGGCTGTCGCGCTCTCTTCCAGGGCCCGCGCACCTCTTCAGGCTCTCCGGCAAGTGCTTCAGCCTGGTGGAGTCCACGTGAGTGCGGGGCGCTGCCGGCGGGGACGGGCGCCGGGACCCCCCTGACGCCCCTGTGCCCGCAGGTACAAGTACGAGCTGTGCCCCTTCCACAACGTGACGCAACACGAGCAGACCTTCCGCTGGAACGCTTACAGCGGGATCCTGGGGTGAGAGGGGCCGCCGGCTGCTCACGGGGACCCCCCCCCCCCCGCCCCCAAGAGGCGCCCCCGGCCTGCCTCACGCGCTCATCTCCCCCCCCCCCCCCCCCCCCCCCGCCAGCATCTGGCACGAGTGGGAGATCTCTAACAACACCTTCAGGGGCATGTGGATGAGGGACGGCGACTCCTGCCGCTCCCGGAGCCGGCAGAGCAAGGTGGGCCCGCGTTGGGACCCCGGGGGGAGGGGGCAGGCTCCTCGCCCCCCACCTGCCCACCAAGGCTCTCCCACAGGTGGAGCTTACCTGTGGGAAAAGCAACCGCCTGGCACACGTGTCTGAGCCCAGCACCTGCGTCTACGCGCTGACCTTCGAGACGCCTCTGGTCTGCCACCCGCACTCCCTGTTAGGTGGGCCCCAGTGGGGTGGCCGCCCCAGGGGTGCAGGGTGGGGGGGGGGGCAGAGGCACTCGGCTAAGCCCCTGTCTGTTGGGTCGCTTGCAGTGTACCCGGCCCTGCCAGCGGCCCTGCAGCACAGGTGGGACCAGGTGGAACAGGACCTGGCTGACGAGCTGATCACGTCCCAGGTGAGGTGCCAGGCGGGCACCCCCTTGCCCGGGCACAGGGTGGCCAGGAGCTGGGGGTTCCCTCTTCCACGACCCTCAGGGCTACGAGAAGTTGCTCAGGGCGCTCTTTGAGGAGGCCGGCTACTTGAAGACCCCGGAGGACAGTGACTCCGTGCGGGAAGGAGGTGCCAAGGCCCTGGCGTTCCAGACCCTGGAGAACTGCAGTGAGGTACAGACGGGGAAGGGCGCCCCAGCCCTGGGCTGGCCTCCAGCCACGAGGCCACGGCACTGCCCTTTTACCTGCTCTGTTCCAGGCACACAGGGAGCTGTGGAAGGAGGTCAGGAGACTCCGGAGCGTGCTGACACAGCATGGCATCCCCTACGCGCAGGCCTCGGGTGAGTCCTGCGGGGGTGTGGGGGCTCAGCCCACCTGCGGGACCTGCGCTGACCTCCTGCTGCTCGCTGTTCTGGCAGAAACGCCCCCCTCTGAGCACGGGGGCCCCAGGACACCCACAGACCGGACAGCGGAACAGCTCCGAGGCGACCCGGGACCACGAGGGAACACCTTGTGACCTGAGACAGGCCTCGGGGGCGGAGCCAGGCTGGCGGGGTGGGGTGGGGGGGGCTTCCTCTGCCTTCAGGGCCGGCCAGCCATCAGCATCGGCTCAAAGAGGCAGACAGAATAAAGATTCAAAGTTTTAATTAATTTCCATACTGATAAAAATAATTCCATGAATTCTGTAAACCATTGCATAAATGCTATAGTGTAAAAAAATTTAAACAAGTGTTAACTTGGAACGGTTCACTACAAGTAAATGATTATGCTTTATAAATACTACCTTCTGGGTTAAGAAAATTCATTCCAGTAACGACCTCCTCTAAATACTCAGAACAAACAGATTGAGGCTTCCATAAATTAATCCACGTGAAGTGTCCACACTGACCTGAGGTCTTCTGCCGACCCCAGTTCCAAACAGCCGGAGGCCACAACGGGCCCCGTGATGGCTAACACCGCACCCAGTGCTCCCGTCACCTGTGCGAGGGCGGGGGCCCAGCCCGTGAGGCCTGCGGGGTAGGGACGCCTCCTGCAGGAGACCAGGGCCGCCGCAGCCAAGACCCCGAGCAGAAAGGACCGGCTCAGGCAGGGCCGAGGGGCCCCGCGACGCTGCAGCCCTGCCTGGTCTGCCTGCTGTGCGGAGCCCGCCCGAGCCGCCTACGGGGAGCACGCGGGCTGTTCCCAGTTTGTCATCTGACGATGCCGAGGCTGGGGACCCACAATAAAAACGTTCTGTTTCCCATAAAAGACCAAAGGTCTGAAATGTGAAACAAGTGCATAAATATTAATAAAAATAAAGAATTTTAAACGGTGGCAACAGTAGCACAAAATATACGTCATTTCTAAGAGCTAATAAATCATCATCACTATCATTGAAAACAAAGTCGATTCACTAAAACCAAGTCGATGGTCACCTGTAGTAGTGGACTCGCTGCAGCCCGCCACGGGCCCCCTTAAAGGACAGAACTATCGCTTTGTCTTACGTTAAAAATGTTTTAAACCTCTTACTAAATATTTGGTCACTGATAATTTTTACCGAGCCATTCTGCGCTTTAAAAAATGCTATTAAAAGTCTTTGGCAAAGCCACAGTGGGCCGAGAGACACCGGCACTCACTTCCAGGCCAGAGGGGCCGTGACCTGCTCCCACCCCAGCGGCAGGTTCGGGAAAGATCTTGCAGCCATCTAGATGTGCCTCGGGGAGAGCAAAGTCTGGGCAGACCACTCACCTCTTTTGCTTCTCCCCAGATTGCTGGGAAAAATGACCCAGTGCAGACCAGAGAAGATTCTGGTCCTCACCAAAACCAGACCTGTTCTCGGGAGTGTTTTTGCCACGGCAGGGCAGCCAGGTTCTCTCTGCAACCCTGGGGTCCCCCGAGTGACCCTGGTAATACCTGGGTTACACCGCGGCCTGTGAGCCTCTCCCTTGCAGGCAGGGGTCCCCGGCGGGCGTCTGTCTGGTCGCAGGGAGGGGCATGAGCGAGTCTCTGGCCTCAGGCTGCCCGCGAAGGAGCCGGGACGCCCTCCAGCAGGCTCCAGAGGCTACGGGTGCCACCGGGTGCCGCCGAGGCACAGCTTTGTAAAACTAATGCGAAGCCTCCGCCAGCGGGCCCCCCCGCCGTGCTGCTCACTACAGGAGAGAACGGACCCGCGCGAAGGGCCTCCTTCGCTCCTTTTGCAAGGCTCAGGCACTTAGAAAAAGTGGCCACGGGTCATGGGGCAAATCAGGCGCAACGCCATTTCACGGGCCTGGAATACAAACCTCCAATTAATGTGCGCGTGCACGCCATCGAGAGCGTCCCTTTCACAAAACTAAAACCCTAGATGTGTCTTTCAGTCTCACTGCTATGAATACTATGTCTGCACTTAATTTGGAAACTATTGAGAAGTCCTAGGTGTTTCTCACTACTAGATAAACGCTCATCTCAGAAGTACTAATTTCAGAAGAGGAAATCAAAGGTCTTTACCATACCGTGAATTAACAAGAAACTGACAGGAAATGTCCTCAGCTCACAGTACACATACAAAGCTTCATGTTACCGCGTAGTAAAAAAATCACGAACCTAGGAAGCAGCTTACAGCAACTTAGAACGTCTAAATCCCCCGGTTTACAAAGTGCTGGTCAGGGTCCTGGTGCGTCAGGTCCGTGAGCCCCCGTCGTTCCGGAGCCCCGGGGGCGCCCGAGGGGCCGGTGAGGACGCGGTGGTCACCACGGGAGCGGGGGACCCTCGCAGCAGGCGCAGGGCTGCAGGGCGCCGCCGCGGGCCCGCTCCCGGCACACGGCGCACTGCTTGGCTCGAAGCTGGAGGATCACCTGCGGGGCGAGACCCAGGTGACCCACCGGCAGGACCGGGGACGCCCCGGAACAAAGGCGGGGGTGGGAGATCCTTCACGAGGACCAGGGAGCTGAGCTGCCGCACCAGCGTGGGAAGGGGTGGCGAGGCGGGTGGCCGCCTCGCTGGGCTGGGCCCAGATGGAGGCCCACACCTGTGGCCAGCAGGCGGGCTCACGGGACTGGGCTCATCAGATCCCTGACCCGGGACCAAGCCCAGCGGCCAAGAGGGCAGCCGGAGCTGGAGGGGGAAGTGGGGAAGCTGCACCTCAGACCAATGGAGGGAGAGAGTGCGCGAGAGACAGGGCTCTGGAACCTTCAGACGCTCCAGGCTCTAACACAAAGCCCTGGCCTGGAAGGGGTCCGTAGCTGAGTGCAGAGAACACCAAGCGTGGAACAGGCCGAGGTGCCACGGTGACTCTGGAGGGTGACTCCGGACCGCGCAGGGCAGGGCCGGCAGGCGGGGAAGGAAGAGGGTTGTGGCCCCCAGACTCACCCCATCCACGGCTTCCAGATCCAGGCGCAGCCGAGTCTGCAGCGAGTGCAGCTTGGGGAGGGGGGTGGCTCCGAGGTCGGCACAGCGCGGCAGCCCCGGGAGCAAGGCACCCGGCCCTCGACCCTCCAGCTCCTCCCGCAGCCTCCGGAACTGGGCCTCCACCTCCTCCTTCTTCTGCAGCGCCAGCTGCCGCGCGCTGTCAGCCGCCAGCGCCCGCTCCTTGGCCTCCTTGGCCTCCCGCTGCCACGCGTCACAGGCCTGAAACCCAGGGGGCTGCGCTGTAGCGGCCGGTGCAGGGGGAGCCCGCACGCGCCTGCGCCTGTCCCGCCGGCCCTGCGCCCCGGCCCCTCCCGGCTCACCTGCTTCACCTGCTGCCAGGACTCCTCCCACTGCCGGATCTTCCTCTTGGCCTCGTCCAGCTGCCGCCTGACCCGGGCCAGCTCCGCTCCACTCGGGCTGGCGCTTGAGGCGGGGGCAGGGCCGGCGTTCAGGATGGGGGACGGGCTGGGAGAGAAGCTGCCGGAAACAAAGTCCCAGATGCTCCCGGGGACGCCGTTCAAGCCTGAGTGTGGACAAGACGAGACGGGAGAGGTCACCTGCGGGAGCGCCTCCCCGGCAGCCTTTGGGGCTTGGCAGACAAGGACGCGTGCCCCAGATCTTTCTACCCGGCCCCTGTCCGGCTGCCTGGGGGGCTTGAGGCAGACAAGGGAGTGAATTTGCAAGCGTCGCATCGTGTGCCGCAGCGGCATCAAACTCTGATCCCTGAAACCCGTTCTGCCTCCAACTCGTGAGGACCCCAGAGAGCCTGGGGTGACACCTACTGATCTGTGTTCGTGACATAAGAAATTAAAACGATACTTAAAAATACTCCTTTAAAACGTAGCAAGTCACGTGAAAGAACGTTTTCCAGGGAAGAAGCACCGTCCATGGTTTCTGCCTGTCTGTGCTGCCCTGGGTCTCCAGTGACGTCCCCGCCTGAGGCCCTCCACCGCAGGCGAGTGACAGCGGGGCCACCGTGTGTTGTCACAACAGTGTCTCAGGGTCCCGGCCACGAACAGGCCAGGGCTTCGTGCCCTGAGGCACCGCCAGCGAACCCGCAGACTGGCCAGGGAACCCCCTGGGACGACCGCACCCCACCGTCCCCGCCAGCGCCCGGCTCACCTAAGGAGCTGTAGGACGCAGCCGAGGAGCCCAGCGCCCCGGGCTCCGACGTGAGGGCCGGCGGCTGCTGGGGGGGCGTCATGGCCGAAGAGACGAGGGGCCCCGACAGAGACTGGGAGAGCGAGCTGAGTGGGGAGGCGGACACTGAGGGGGACGACAGCAGGGAAGGGGAGCGGGGCAGGCGGCCGGGGATGGTGACAGGTGCCGAGCCCCCCGGCGACCGCGGACCTGCACGGATCGGAGGAGCCGAGTTAGCGGGAGGCACTGACCACCAGACACGGCGCCTGGCCTCCAAGCTGGGGGGTGACCCCGGGGGGGTGGGGCACACGGCTGGGGGCCAGGGGGGCAGCCACCGTGTGGGCGCGCCCTCCTGGCGCAGTGAGCTCACGGGCGAGGGGTTCGGCGGGGGCTCCGCGGAGGCCAGACACCTGCCAGGCCCTGCCCAGCTGACCCACCCGCCAGCATGCTGGTCCTGGGACATCCGGGGACCCCCAAGAATGGTTCATTTTCACAGCAGACGAGGCAAACGTTTGGGGACATGGTGTCCCAGGATACGTGTGCCCACAGCAGCTGCAAAGATGGTGGGAGGCTGACCGCGCACCGGCGTGCTGGGAGCACCCCCTCCAAGAACCACTGAAGGGCTCTCCAAAGAAAGGGCCCAGCCGCCCCAGCACGGCCCTGAAAAGAGCAGGGGGTCAGCACTCCTACCTGCCGGTCCCAGGTCGCCCAGGTCATGCTCCTCCAGCTCCTTATCTAGGGGTGCGAGGCTGACATCGCCGGGATGAAGATCCACAGCGGGGCCTGTTAACAAAACACGGTGTAACCACGGGGCGACCCCAGAGCCTCAGTAGAGAGCCCACGGCACTAGGACAGTTTCTGGGGCCCACGTGTGAAAGAGCAGAGGAATGGAACAACGTGGGGCCCCCTGGAGCCCCCCGACTTCCGAAGATTTCCTCGTAAACCCTCTCCTGCAAGCAGGGTCTTCTCCCTTCACCCCGGCCCCACGTGACACGGCCCCGGCTCCGAGCTGCTGAGGTCAGGCCCACCAGCCCCCAAAGCTGCCAAGTTCCAGCAGCCGAGCGGCCAGAGGACCTGGACAGCGCGCAGGCCATCCAGCGAGGGCCGGGAAGGCCTGGTGATTCCCGCTCCCGGGACACGCGCTGGGTCCACAGAAGACCCGGCGGCGCTAAAGGCACAAGTTCACCTGCACCAGCACCCGTCCCAGAAGTAGGTGGGCCTTTCCTGTGTGGCTGAGCCCTGTCCCTGAACAGCCTGCCTGCTCTGGGTCCGTGAGCCAGGCTTCTGCAGCCTTCTGCCTTTTTCCTGCCCCCAGCCTCCTAGTGCAAAGTGTCAAAAGCGCCCTGAACCCCGTGTGACAAATGACACCAAGTCACAACCACCAGAGAGAGACGCCATTGCTCATCTCTGACCACGTCCAGCCCTCGGCTGGGCCCACACTCCTCTGACCACATCACAGAAGCAGCCGTGCCAGAGACGTGCCAGGAAGCAGCAGGCAGGCCAGGCCTGTTTCAAACGACCACGTTACAACCCGGGAGCGAAGGCCGAACCCGCCAGTGACTGCGGAGAAGCCACCACCTTTCAAATGAGAGGCATTTACCATGATTACCAGAGAAACGGGGGGGGGGGGGGGGGGGGGAGAGACAGGACTTGCGGAGAACGTCCCAGGAGCAGGCAGGTTCCCGAGGAGCCAGCTGCGGGACGCGTGCGGACTTCAGGTCCGGCCCCAGCTGCGCTGTCCCTTCCCTGTCTCTAGGGCTGCTGGGCACCACTCAGCCCGAGGGACCCACTGAGCTGGCTGCAGGGACAGCCCTTCACCAGACACTGGTACTTAGCGGCCCCCTGCTAAGTTCACAGAGCGCGGCAAGCACATCTGCCGTCCACGAGCCACTGGCTCTGGCCTCTGCGGCGCATGAAGGGGACACGTGGGGACCCAGTGTCTGGGCAGGAGAGCACTGCGCTGCCTGGCGAGGTCTGTCTGTATCGTCACCACTGCCACACCCACTCCACAGCCACAGCCAGGAGCAAGAACCCCAGCCCGCCTCGGGCCTGCCCACTCCAAAGGAAACACTCTTCCAACAGAGATTTTAAAGACTCGTGAGGGACTCATCCCGAAAGGAGGCGAACGTGAAGAGTGGCAGCTGGCCCGGGCACCCCCATGCGCCGGAACCCCCAAATCCCCCAATCACTCTGAAGAGCAAAGAGGCCAAGGCCGGGAGACCCAGGGAGCCCACTGCGGCACCAAGACCCCCCCTCCGCAGCCCTCGCGCTCAGGGAGACACCGCCCGCCTGTGGGGCCCGGCCCCCACGGGGGGCTCCCAACGCTTGCTTCTCCGGCCTTCCTTTATAGCAGGTGCCTCCGGCCGGCTCGTTCTTCCTGACGCCCAGGAGCACAGGGGCATCTGCATCCAGGGGCCGCCCCGACCGAGCACCGACTCCTGCGTTCTCCCGGTTGGGAGCCGGAAGTCCAGACCAACGTGCGCACGGCTGGGCTCCCTCCAATGGCGCAGTCTAGCTGCTTGGGGCTGGCGGATGAACCACCCCACCCTCCACCTCCCGTGTGGGCTCCAAAGTACCTTCTTATTCAGACCCAAAGCACACTGGATCAGGGCCCAGCCCGACGACCTCACTTTACCTTGACTGCAACTGGAGAGCCTGCATCCAAGCAGTCGTGTTCACAGATTGGGGGGTGAGGGGGGTCAGAACAGAGACGTATTTTCTGGGGGCACGTAATTTACCCCGCAATAATGGGGGCCATGGACACCCCCGGCAACCATCGTGCTGGGTGCCCCCCTCCCTGCCCCAGGCAGACCCGTCTCCCCTTGCCGTGAACGGCCCGTAGGGCCCACTTGCTCTCAGGCCCACCCCTTGCTGACCAATGTCCGCTTTCTTGACCTCCTACTTCCCCCTCACTACAAACCACTGCCAAGCCATGCCAGCTGGCACCCATGCCCCCGGGCCCCGGTCAAAGGCAGCCCACCCTCACACCCGGTCCCTCACCCTCCTCCACTATGGCCGACTTCTCAGCGCTGGAGGCCTGGCCGGTCCCATCCCGTCCTGTCCCTGCTCCACGAGCGTGCACACACACGCACGCACACGCACACGCGCGTGCGCGCGCACACACACACACACACACACACACCACACACACGCCTGGCTTCAGCAGCCCTAACCCTCAGACACCGGCATCTCCCAGCAAGGGCGCCTCACCACCTCCTACCAGGGAGAGGACCTACTGCCTCACCAGCAGCTTCTCAAACTCCGGGGACACGAGGGCCCAGACACTGAGCAGAAGCCAGGAGCCCTCGGCCCCTCCATCCTCCCTGAACCCTCGCTGGCGAGGGCCCCAAGCTCCAGCCATCTCTGCAGGCTGCCCCTCGTCCCCCACCTGCACTGTCCCAAGAGTGACCTTTCTAGGAGGCCAGCCCCGCAGGTCGAGTCCTACTGCCCACAAAGAACATGTCCCTGGCATGCTGGTGGACACTTATGGCCGGCCAGGCTCCTCCCACCCCAGCCTCTCTACCCTTCAGCTGATGCCAGGCTGCAGCCAGGTGCAGCCTCCAGGGGCCCCGGGGGTCCTGGGAGACCGTCTGCTGGGCCTCCAAAACTCGCGGGGCTGTCCCCACTCCATGCAGCACCAGGTGCAGGGCGCCCTGCCCTCCCCGCCCCCCAACACTACACCCCCTGCTCTGCCCCCACCTGTCCACCACCTGCTCTGCCCCCCCTCCCCTGGCCCTGGCCCCTCGTGCCCCCTGAGCCTCTGGCCCGGACTTGCAGGCCGGCCAGGCCTGACGACACGGATCTAGCTTTCAGCACCTGGGGTCTCAGGAGGGGCTGACGGGTGGTGTGCTTTAACGCCAACAAAGTTCCAGAACCACTTTCTGAGTAACAAAACCAGAAATGAAGAGACGGACGAGGAAAACAGGCTGAAGCAAAAGCTTTTCCTCACCTTGAAAAGACCCAGCCTTATCACACTCCCCGACCCCCGCCCCATGACTCAGCACAAAGAAGCCCCCTGGCCCAGAGCGACACGGAGGAGCCAGCCCCCACCGGACAGCGGCCGCGGCCAGGGTGCCCTGGCTGCTTGGGTGTCGGCGGTGGTCCCACGCCTACTGCACCTCTCGGCTCTCTGACTCAGACCCAGGTCTTCTGGGATGTTCTCTTCAAGGAAGAGCTGACTTTCAAAGAGGCTTTAACACTCAAGATCCAGATGAACCGAATTACGTAAGCTCTGCCTCTGACCCAAAACCCGCCTTGCCCAACTGCCAGGAACCGCCCAGATGTTAATGAGAAATCGCGGGAGAACTGCTGAGTAACGGCCCTGGCAAAACCCCGACCCTGACATGACACAGCACATCCGAGAGGCGACGCGGTCCTTCGGGGTCAAGGGACGCGCAGGGACAATGCACACAGGACAGAACGGGGAAGCCCCGACGCCGGGCGCGCTCCTAACACGCGCGCCCGCCGCGGCCGGGATGCCCTCACCCCGCAGGCCGATCTGCCCTGACCGCACGGTGAAGCGCCTGGCAAACCCACCCACCGGCCTCAATTTCCGACGGTGCAGCCGACGGTTCTCGGCAGGACAAGGCAGGAACCCGGTCCTCGCCGTGGAGCAAAAGACCCACCTCGGCTAGGTAACGCGGGCCCCCCTCCCCCGGAGAAGCCCTGCGGCGCGCCCACGCAGGGGACCAAAGGGCGCCTCTGCCGAGCAGGTGCCCAGAAAGGGGACGTTCGCCTTCGCCTCCTCGCAGAGCCTCCGCGGAACCCGGTGCTGACCCCGGCGGTCCACTCTCGGCCCCGGGGGCGGGCGACCGGAGCGGGTCCGAGGAGCACCTGGAGAGGAGGAGGTGTGCACCTGGGGAGGAGGGGGGAGGGCGAGGGGTGGCGCGCCTGGGGAGGAGGCCCCCGGGGGAGCGGGAAGGAGCAGGGGGGGGGGTGGTGGGAGACGCACCCCACCTGGGGGGGTTGGCACGTGGGGGTGCGGCGCACCTGGGGAGGGGCGGTTCGCGGGCCTCGCGGGGAGGCGCGTCGAGACAGGGGGTTGGCTCTCACCTCGCCGGGGGTGCACAGCCAGTTCCGCATAACGACGACCCGCACCCTGGCGGCGCGGGGCTGACGATGCTGACTCACCGTCTACCGCGCCGCCGCCGCCGATTCAAACGCAGCCCGCTCCCCGCCCTCCCTGCGCCGCCCCGCCCCCGGGTGACGTAACCCTCAGGTCCGTCCCGCCCCCGGTGACGTAAGCCTTACGCCCGCCCCCGCCGGGCCGCCCCGGGTGACGCAACCCTCCGGCCAACCCGCCCACTCCGCCGGCCCCGCCCCCGCCGCACCTGTCGGGGTGCGCGCCAGCCAGCAGGTGTGCGTGGGCGGCCCCGCCGCTCGGCGTCCCGGGCGGGAGGGGGGGGCGGCCCCACCCCCTGGCCCCCTGTGTGGCCCCCAGCCGGGCGCACAGCCACCCCCCCTTCCCCCGTCACCGGCCCTGGCCCCTCCCGGCGCCGAGCCCAAAGCCCGGGTCCTGGTGCTCGCGGGGGGGCCTCGCCGGGCAGGGCCGCCTTCCTTCAGGCAAGGAAGCATCTTGGTCCAGGCGGAGCCGCTCAGGTGAAAACGCACACGAGGCAGCGGTCAGGGCGAACAAGCCATGACCCCTGCCCTCGGAGGTCACGGAGAGTCAGCTGCCCACAGCCCCGCGGCCACCCCAGGCCACCAGCTCCGCAGGGGACTATTTTCACCGGCAGCCTGCTCATAGAGACAAAGGAAATGGCCTCTTGTCAAGTGGCCCTGAAATGACTCCGCTAAACCACCGAATACACAATTAGTCTGCAAACAGCACCTATTTATTTTAGAATTTACTCGTTCTTTGTAGGCACTGCATTAGTAACGATATAGCCTGAACCAGACTACGAGCAGAAAAGGACCCGGTCTACACCCGCTAGGCCCTAGGTAGGTAGAGCAGGCTCTTGGATCCAGGCGCCCCTGAGCCCTGGGGTCCTCGGCGGCAGAAGGACAGCCCGGACGGGCCCTCCGGGGAGCAGAGGGCAGCTGTGAGGAGTGTGTCACTTCTCCCAGCTGGGGCCCCTGTTAACTGGCACATGATTTGACTGGGGATCTCAAGAGCGTGTTCAGAGAAAGGAGGCCCCTACTGCCGCAGCAGCTCAGGATTTAGCAGCAGCAGTTTTCTGTGAACAGACCGTGTTGATCCCGAACAGGAATTGATCTCCTCGCCTCTGGGCACTTGGTTCAGGAAACACTTCTGTCAATGAAAGAATGAACTGCAAGATGGTGACGCGTGGAACCAGGCAGAGGCCCCCGTGGGTCACCACACAACCCCAGGGGGCACAGGTGCATCCAGTGCTTTCGCCCGCTCAGGTGAGCAGAGCGGAGGTCGGCCTCTCCTGATTGGTGGCAGGGACTTCATTCTCCTAATTACTTTCCCGCGATGCTCACACTTGACTGTTACTACCCTTAAACTGGGGACAATAAGCCTTATTTTTAAAAACCGTGTTTTTTACACATAAAACACAAAACAACAAAATGAAGCATGCCATTTATACCAATGGCTTTCCGGCTCATTTCCAGGGAGTAACCAAGGACTCCTGTGCGCAGGCGCCCCACGCGCCACCCAGACGGTCCCCCACCGCGTGTGAGTCAGCCAGGCGCCTCGAGGCTAACGCGCTCTGGAGGAGCCCTTCAGACACACACAGTTCGGATCTCCGTTCTGTGACCACGAACTGTTCGGCTCCCTCGAGTGGGCAGGGAACCTGCTCAGAGGCCAGGCTGGCTCCGGCTGCCCTCCTGCTGTGTTTTGGCCCCAAGTTCAGACAAGGGCAGAGTGACCTCAAGCCTCCGCCCTGGCCTCTGCTCTCTGCCGGTGCGCGTGAGTCTGAGGGCTGAGTTCTCAAGCCCACCGGCCAGGTCCAGTGCACGCAAGCCCAGCACGTAAGCCCAGAGGCCTCTGGGGTTCAGGGGTTCAGGAAGGACACCTCGCTCCACCCCAATTCCACGTCAACGTAAAATAACACACACGTGCCTGTTTTTGCTTAAAAGAGAACCCGCACGGACGCACCCTACGAAGTATGTGAGGACTTGAACAAACTCCCCTAGTCTAAGGCAGAGCCCGGGCAAGAGGCAGTTTAGTCTTCACTCCTACGTGGACAGGATTTCCACAAAAGACCAGCACAGGGAAGCTGGTGGGGCGGGGTGGGGAGAGGAGGCACAAGAGTGTGCAGGGCAAGGAACTGAGGTCAGGGCTCAGAAACACCAGCAGGGGGAGGGGTGGTTTCATCAAGGACACCCTGTCCTCAGAGGGCTGGGCAGGCTGGACTCTAGAGGGTTCTTTGGCAGTCGGAGCCCATGCAGGAACGCTGGGGCCGTGCGGGAAGACGCGCCTGGCCACACAAGGCCCCGGGGTTCCAGAATAAGGCGGCCCTTTGCAGCTCAGAATGAGCACTGGGGTGGTAGCCTCGAGCCCCACATGGGTAGAAGTGCCCCAAGAGGCAGCCGCGACACGGGTAGCAAGGTCAAGCACGCCTGCCCGGCATCCCTCACATCAGCACAAGGGACACCAAGTACTCTGACCGAGCCCAAGATTTGCCGTCTAAATGGCCACTGAAAGGACACCTCTCCTCCCTTGCCTTGGCTGCCGTCGTCCCCACCTGCGTCTCAGCCACGACCCCACGGCCAGTGGCGTGACTGGCGTCCACAGGTGCTGAGGCGTGGAAAACAACGTGCGTGCCATCCTTGGCTGTCGGCAACGGACAGTTCTCTCCGGGCGGGAAATACCACCCTGGGCCTGACCACGTGGCCAGCTCTGGCGTCAACGTGGTGCCCTGACGTGGGAACGTGGGCGGAGCCGGCACCCGCCCCGCACCAGGAAGGAGGTGGACAGGACGCGTGTACCCCAGGGAAGACCGCTCCGCAGCGGCCTCCCCGGCCTGCCCGCGGCCACACCTGCCCAGCCTGCCCTGGCGCAGAGGACGTGGAAACGCCACAAGCAGAGCCCCTGCCGGGTCTCCCTCGGCCGGGACAGAAATGCAGGTTTTGGGGAGCTCAGCGACGCAAGCGTCCGCAGCAGCCAGACGTGGCCTGAGGGGCTGGGGGCCGGGTCTCCCCCCAGCTCCGTGCCCTCCCCTCTTCCCGGCTCTCAGGACAGCCCCTCCCCTCATCGGTCCGCAAACCCTCTAGGACTCCCAGGGGCTAAGGGCCCCTCAGCCGTGCCGCTGCCCTCGGCTGCATCCCAAACCCCTCCCACCCTGGTCTTGGTGACCAGGGGCCACAGCCTCGGCCCAAGGGTCCTGGTCCCCTCTGCAGCCTGTGACTCCCAGGGACGCAGGGGCGGGGGTTTCTAGGTCATGGGCAGTACAGCCAAGTGACAGGTGACCGAAACACGCGTGCAGCGGGTCCTGAAAAGATACAACGTAAGCGCAAAGAGAAGTCGGGGAGCCACGAGGGAAGTTTTAGACCTACCTGGGGCGGGCTCAGGCGGGTGGGTGCGGGGAGCCGAGGGCAGGGCGGCCGGGGAGGAGCTGCCGGAGCCGGCGCTGGACGCCACGCTGGAACCCAGGCTGGGGGCGAGCGGATGAGCCCCTGTGGACACCGGCAGGTGGTTCTGTGCAAAGACACACGGGGTGAGCGGGTGGGCACACACAACGGCCGCCGTGAGGGCGCAGTGACGGCGGACCCGGGGGAGAGCAGAAGGGCGCAGGGTCACGGACGGGACGGGTGTCCGACTTCTATCCCCAAAGCAAAACAGAAGTCCGACTCTTCCAAACGTTCTGGGGGGGCTGTAAAGGCCGAGTTGGTTGCAGTCAGCACGACAGCTGCAATCAAGATTGGCTGGCTAATCAGGGACTGAACACATCCATCTAGAAAGTGTCTGATCCAAGGAGCTTTTCTGCAGAAATGGCTGCCAACAGCTGATCTAGGGCAGCAAAACGCAATCCACCCAAAGACCTAACCAGAGGGAGCCTGGGGGGGGGGGGGGGGGGGGCTCAGTGGGTTAAACGTCCGACTCTTGATTTCAATTCAGGTCACGATCTCCATTCGTGGGATCCAGCCCCGTGTCAGGCTCCCCGAGCTGACAGCGTGGAGCCTGCTTGGGATTTTCTCTCCCTCTCTGCCCCTCCTGGGCTGGCTCGCTCTCTCTCAAAATAAGCAAACATTAAAAAAGAGTTTATTAAAAAAAAAAAAAAAAAAAAAAAGACGTAAGTAGGGAGCCCGCATGGCCTCCAAAAGCAAAAACGGCCCTACGACCTCAGGTTTTTACCCCTCAGTACTCAGGCAATAGCCTGGGCGCCGCACGTTATCCGAGTTGCGGAGAGCAGCCCAGAAGAGCCCAGAAGAGCCCGCCGGGTCTGGGCGGCACCTCACCGTCCCAAGCAAACGGCACAGAGCCGCAGGCCGGGGCTGCTCGACACACGGCAGCTGCGTCCGCAGCCCACCCGAGGTCGCTGTGACCCCAGGGCCCAGAAGCCACAGCAAAGGGAAGCGTGTGGCGTCTGGGTTTCGCTTCAAAATGCGCCAGCAGAAGTTCACTTCGGGGGGGACGAGCGCCACCACCACAAGGGGGGAGGATTCCACTAGTTTGTCGGCTTAAGTGAAATTTTACCCACACATGAACATAGGTGTTGCGCGGGGAGCAGCGGGGAGAGAGGAACATACACAGCAAAGCTCCTCTGAGTGTTTCCCGGCCGGCTAGCCTCGCTCACGAGGGTGACCGACCCCGCGACGGCCAGTCACCGCGCGTATGAGGCTGTCGTAAAATTAACACGAACTGCATCAGTCCAGACGCCAAAGTCTCAGCGCTCCCGGGGCTCAGGCCCAGGGGCAGACTGTCTCCTCAGCACGGGGAGGGGTGCCTCCCGCCCGCCCCAGCAGCCCCGGGCGAGGCAGGAAGGGTGGCAGCAACAAGGACACTCCGAGACACCTCACAGCCAAGCCCAAATGCCGAGCCGGGGGCCCGAGGCGCCTGCTGTGACTTCGCCCGCCCACGAAGTCATAGTGCAGGGACTGTGTCTCTCAAAGACGTCAGGGGACGCTTTATCCCGAAAACCGAGAATGACGCTCTCAAGGCTGGGGGGGCTGGGGCGTCCCCCGGCCGGGGCAGACTGGGGCCCACAGGCGAGGGAGGGGTCCCCAGAGGGCCGGCCTCCGGCCCCGTGGCCTTTCAAACGGAGGGTCCCAGGGAAACGCCGGGAGCCCCTCCGCTGGCCTTCCAGTCCTCCCACCGGGCACTCGAGGTCCCCGGAGCCCGGCTTTGGGTGGGACGGAGGGCATCTCCGGGAGAAGGTGGGAGGGGACTTGTAGATGAGCCACGCAGGCTCCTCGGGCTGCCAGCACGTGAGGACGTGTCAGGCAGCACCACGTCCCGAGGCCCCCGTGTTGGCTCCGTGGCCGCTAACGTTTCCTGCTTCGGATTCGCAACGAACGTCTTGTCCACTTTACTCTCCAAAACGCTGCCAGGTAACAAAGCTCCAGTTTACCCTCAACTCCCCTCTGCGGATCTCAAAGCTCCCGAGGCCACGAAGAATGTCGGGGTCACTCTGGAGAGTCCCGAGGGGGTGGCCTCAGGTGGGCGCCAAGCAAACCGGGGCAGAGAGGGACCGGGCGTGTCGCCCACGTAGGAATGGAGAAGGAAGACGACAGGGGCCAGTGACAAGTGGTGATGTGCTGGGCCTGGGGGGGCCGGGGCTCCCGCTGCCCACCCGCACCGCACCCCAGGCCTCCCAGAGGCTCAGGCCCTCTTGTCTTACGGGGACGGGGACGGACGGCAGTGGTGGCCAGGACGAAAGCGTTGCTTAAAACGGGCAAGCGGGTCCGAAGAGCCTTCGGGAACTGCGCCACCGAACCGGGGTCGGGCTCAGGGAAGCCTCAGCTGAGGCCACAGCAGCCTCACCGGAGGGGACACGCGGAGGACACTCACGGCAGGAGCCTGTGATTACCTCAGGTGTGCACGTGTCCCCGAGCCGTGACGCGGGAGCAGGGAGTCTCTCCAGCAGCCCCCAGAGACACTGGCCCAGATGCAGCTTGGATGCGGTCGTGGGCCGCCCTGTGTCCCCGGAAGCTCATTCCGCGGGGTCCTGACCCCCAAAACACCAGAGCGTGACCTGACCCGGAGACGGGGTCTTTACCAGGGAAATCAAGTTCACATGAGGCCGTCCTAATCAATGACCGGGATCCTTATGAAAAGGGGGAAATGTGGAGACAGACCCGGACCCGGGGTCAGGGGGCTGGGGGGGTGCGAGCAGGACGAGACAGGGAGTCATCGGCTGCGTACGGGCCCAGGACAGAGGCAGCTCCCGCATAGCCTCGGAGGTGCCGACCCCACTGGCCCCGACACGAGGACTCCCAGCTCCGGACGGTGAGTGGTTGGGGCTGCCCCGTCCGCGGGGCTTTGTTAGGGCAGCCCCCGGACACACGCGGACCACCACAGGCGGCTGCGAAGGGCGCCCGTACTCCCCGTGGGGAAAACGTCAGGAGGTTTTGGTTTCGTTGTGTCCAAAGTACAACACAAACACGTTTTGAACGTGGAGACGAAAGGCGTGTGGAATAGGCCAGTTTAAGAATTAAGTGAAAACAACTACGTCCCGAACGGACAAGCACAGGGCTCTGGGTCAAGAGGGAACGTGCGAGAGTCCCAGCACACAGGGCGGCCCCGCTGCGGACAGCGGGAGCCCCCCGGGCGGTACCTGCTTGCTGTCCTGCTCAGCGGCCTTGTGGCTGCCCTCGGCAGGTGACTCTCTCCGCTTCGCCTACAACAGGAAAGCACCAGGGTTGGAAGAGAGCAGCACGGTTTACAAACAGACACCTCCGCTTCACGCACCGGAGAGAAAACGCTGAGCCCGGGGATCTCAGAGAACAGAAAAGGCGTTCAAGTTACCACCCTCTGTCCGTTCTCCCAAGTCTGTCTCTTACACCTGCACGCTGACCTCTAACCTCCGGGCCGGTCTGTGTGAAGGAGGGGGTGAGCTCTGTGCCCCCTGCGACCAGAGGTCGTGAGACCCGAGCCCGGAGAGCCAGGCAAGCCTTGGGGAGATCTATCCCGAAGCAAAGGATTATTCCACTGACAATGCTGAAAGCGGGGTGTCAGCTGGCCCTTGAGAAGGCACCCCCTCGCCTCTCCCGCACCGGGAAGAGGACGACCCTCAGCCACCAGACGCTCCCGACTACGTCCACGTAACCCTGATCCGACATCGCTTTCCCCCCCACATTTACCGTCCCACAATTTACCTCCCCAGCAGCAGAAACTCCTTTTGTCCGGCCCCTTCTCCACGATCTACCGCTCTTTGTTAAAGGGTATATGGGCCGCCAGGTCTGCTTAGACCCAAAGGGGTCTTTACTTCCTCACCACCAAACCTTCTGTACGAATAAGCACTAAGGCTTCTGTCCCGTTTATCTTTTACCAGTTTAATTTGCAGAGGCCCGTACCGAACGTGAAAGGGTAGAGGGAAACATTTGTCCCTCTGCGACACATACACAAATCTTGACTGACGAGCCACCTGTCAGGAAAACCGGGCCCAATGATGGCTTTGCTCACAGAGCTCAGGACCAGGGCTCCCCCAGGTCAAACATCAACACAAAGGCCGCAGACCCAGATGTCCTTCAGATCAAAGGACAAAATCAGATTCTGATTTTTATGACTACTTTTACAGTAAGTTAACTTGTAGTGGTATTTCGGGTCCTTCTGGCCTTTCTTCCTTTATTTTTTTGGTTTCTGGATTTGTAGAAGGACCCAGAGTGATCACCAGGGGCAGAGGAAGAAAAGGTGTCCATGCAGGCCCTGCCCGGGGCCCCTTCCTCCTACGCAGTACTTGGCCTTGGGCTTTCAGAGTTCCCTGTATCTCTGTTGTCCAGAGTGACCGGTGAGGGCCTCCGAAGTCACTGACCACTGACCTGAATATACCTCCAGGCCAAGCACGCGTTTCCTGAAGCGGTTCTGTTTGCCTTTGCAACCCAGGGCTCCCTGTGGGGACCTCGCCCCTTCATCCAGGCCCTTTCCGGCCACCCCTGCCCCAGGCTCCCTGCTGCTGGGCCACACCCTCTGCCTGGGGTCGGCCCCTGAAGATGGCCCCGCTTCAGCAACCCCCCACCCCACCCTGTCACCTGTGCCTCTGACCGACTGGCTCCGAATCAGGATTCCCACCACTCTCTCCTCCGGTTTGGCCGATTTCTAGAACCGCTCCCAGGGCTCAGGGAAGCACTTACGTTTACCGGATTATTACATAATATAATAAACACTACAGACGTTCAGATAGAGACATGTCAGGTGAGGTCTGCGAGGGCCCCGAGTGCGGGCGCTACCGTCCCTGCGCAGCTGGGGACCTCCACCCGCCAGCGTGGAGACGTCGCCAGTGCGGACGCTCTCCACACCGCACACTGCAGCGATTTTCATGGGGCTCACCCCCTTAATTCCGCCTGCAGCCCCTTCCTGCCCCGGATCATGTCGGGTGGTGCAGAAAGTCCCAAGATTCTAACCCTGGCTTGGCCTTTCCGGTGACCAGCCCGCATCCAGGCGCTACGAGGAGCCCACCCAGAGTCACCTCTGCAAAACAAAAGAGGGTTTTGGTGGGTTTTTTTAATCTTTTTTTTTTTTTTTAAGTTTATTTATTTTGAGAGAGAGCACGCAAGCAGGGAAGGGCAGAGAAAGAGAGGGAGAGAGAGAATCCTAAGCAGGCTCCACGATGTCGGCACAGAGCCCGAGGCGGCGCTTGAACCCACCAATCGGGAAATCGTGACCTGAGCCCCCCAGGCGCCCCGAAACACAAGGTATTTTTATCCCCTTGGGAAGTTACAAGGGTTTCAGGAGCTCTGGGTCAGGAACTGGGATCAGAGAGCGATACGCGTGTTTTCGGTTGTCTGGCGACGTGACCCCGTCGAGGAACACGGCATACCGCGTGCTCTCCACGCTGCCCTCGTCTCCGCCCGCGGGGAATCCCCTGCAGCCTGGCACCCGCCACCCATCGTGTCCTAGCAGGTTGACTTATTCCCCATCCCCCTTTTTTAGGGAGGCCCCGTGCTGGGCGTGAGCCACGGGCCTTGAACTCACGACCCTGAGATCAAGACCAGAGCTGAGATCAAGAGTCAGAGGGTTAAGTGACTGAGCCACCCAGGCGCCCTTAGCAAGTAGGGTTTTTAAACTGCAAAACAATTAAAAGAACATAAAAGACGCCCTCACTAGACCACGCCCGCAGGGGTGGGCACTGTTCTCGTGCCATCCAAGGCACAGGGTCACCTACCGCACCTGGGCTGTTGCCTCCGAGGCACAACCCCCGCCCCCTGAGGCTCCATTCACCCTAGGCCCTCAGGAGGGGCAAGCCGGTGGCCCTGTGCCCACCACCTAAGCCCACGACCGGCATGGTCCCCTGGGAGCCACTAAGACCGGGGGGGGGTGGGTGGGGGGGTGGGGAGAGCTTCCTGCCACGCCCAGCGCCCGGCTATGCTCCTGGGGGTCGGGAGCTCTGCTCTGCTCGGTTCCCCCAGAGGACGCCAGCTGGACTTGCAGAGGGACAAAGGCCCAGCGTGGGTGTGAAGGGGCAGCCCGGTCCTCCTCGTGGACGGGCCCGTGACAAGGCTGCAGGGTGAGGGGAGCCCATCTGCCGTCAGCACCGGGGCGAGGAGGGGTCACGCCAGACCCTGCAGGGCTGCAGCGGGAGAGCTGTCTGTCTGGTCTTCAGGCTCCATGGACTCGGGATCAGATCGAACCCCCGCATGCCGGGGCGTGGGGGGACACTGGGTGCTGACCCACTGGGAATGCAGGATGGCCGTGTCGCCACCTGGCACGGAGATGCCAGAGACGCGGAACAGGCCGCGAGCTGACAGATCACTGCCCGGCTCCTTGTAAGTAAATTCCATCCAGGTTTTCCTCACCTTTCCTGTTTTCCTCTTTTCTAAAAAAAGCGCAAAGTGGGGGCAGGAGCACCTGAGGGGCTCAGTAGGTTGAGCGCCTGACCCTTGATGTCGGCTCAGGTCACGATCTCGCGGTTTGTGGGTTCGAGCCCCGTGTCCGGCTCTGCGCTGACAGCAGGGAGCCCACTTGGGATGGTCTCTCCCTCCGTGCCCTTCCCTGCCCATGCGCACGCTCGCTCTTTCTCTCTCTCAATAAATAAGTTAATTAAACAAAAATATACCCAAATGAAAAGTTAAAAAAGCAAAAGCCCAAAGTGGGAAGGAAGGCGGGCGGGGAAACGCCTGAGGCTCCAGTCTCCTCGCCGAAGGGCCGCTTTCTCAGCAGATCCGACACGCAGATGCAAACACCCTCCCGTCACCCTCTCGAAAGCTCAGAGCGAGAGCAGACGGGGAGCCCGCTACGATGCCAGGGTGAAGGGCAGGGCATGAGGCCTGAGGCCCCCCCGTGTCCTCCACCGCACAGACATGAAGTCCAACCAGGTCAGGACCATCCTCTCCCTGAGGTGCCCCCCACATCTCTCAATGCCTGAAGCAGGCCGGCAGGGCCAGACCCAGGACCCAGAGCCCCGGCCGCTGTTAGGGGCCTGCCCCGCCCGGACGCCCCCCTTGGCGCCACAGCCACCCACCTGCAAGGAGACCCAGCCGGACACGGGGCCCCTTCCCCACGCTCGCTGGAGACCACGTCTTACGTGCTGCCGACATGTCTGGGGGCAGCCGGCCCAGGCCAGAGCTCGGCTGGGCTGTCCCAGGCTTCTAGAAGGAGGCGCCCCCCCCACCACCCCAGGCAGACCGCGCAGCCGAGTCACCCAGAGACCACGCCCATCCGTGTCCCCAGCCATTCACAAAACCACACGGCACCCTCGGCACCCTCCCCAGGACGCCGTCCACTTACGTGCACGGGCTGGCCGCTGCTGGCCGCGGAGCTGCGGGCGGGCGTGGGGCAGCCCCAGCCGTTGGCCGTTCCGAGGCTCTCTGTCAACAGAGGGAGGGGGCAGGCCATGAGCGACTGCTGGCTGCAAACAGAGCTGCGTGCAGGGCGACCTGGGGTCCAGGGGTCCCCAGACCGGGGAGGGGGGCCTGGGGAGGCCACTCGCCCCGCGCGACAGGGGACGGCGGCCACAGTGCCCCCGGTGGAAAGACGTGCGAGTCCAGCAGGGACTGGCCGCCCTCCCCGGGAGGGCCAGCCGGAGTTGGGGTCTGCCCCCAGGGAACCGCAGGGCCGGCCACAAGGTAGGGAGGTCTCTGGGCGGGGGGCGGCCTGAAGTGACCCTGAAAGGCACGTGGGGTGCTCCCGGCCCCCCTCCCGCTCCAGGCGCGCGGGCAGTCTGGCGTCGCACACTTACTTTCCACGTGTGCGAAGGCGCAGAAGGGGCCCCGGGGGCAGTAACCGGTTTGGCGCATGTCGTTGCACTTTGTGGACTTGTAGATCTGGGCGGCAAAGAGAAAATAAAGCAAATAAAATCTACCAGTAAAACAAAGGGGCCGGGTTGGGAACGGGTTTCCACGGGAAGCCCAGAGGACCCAGCTCCAAACCACAACGCGTCTCCTGAGGAGGCGGTGTGGATGTGACCCCGGCCCTGTATGCCGTGGCCCCAGAATCCCCCGCTCTCCGCAGAGCAGGCCTGACTGTCCTTGAAATAACACACAGGGGTGCGTGGAGGGCCCCGTCGGTTGGGCTCAGGTCAGGATCTAACGGTTTGCGAGATCCAGCCGTGCATTGCTTCCAGCTCTGCGATGAAAGCACACAACCTGCTCGGGATTCTCTCTCAAAATGAGTAAATAAACTTACAAAAAAAAAAAAAAAAAAGGAAATCTCACACAAAGTCAATTTCACCACTTGGCATTTTCTGAAAGAGATGCTCAATTCAGTGCTCCCGGTATACAGCAGGCGCTCAACAAATGCCTGTGTCACGACCACATGCATGAGCTCCATGGTCAGCCCTGATTCCCTTCACTAGGGTCAAAGATACTCTCACGGCGCCAACAACACTCTGTTCTGGCCCTACAGCACACCAAGCGGGGCAGGCCCCAGGGCGCTCCTGCCAGACCCCAAAACTACACCCTCCGGAAGTCTTCCCCAGCCAGTGGCCTTCCTTCCCCCACAAAGGCCACGTACTCTCCTCGGTCTTCACTCACCCGCTAAGTGCCTGCGCTGAGATTTTAATGCCTACCAACAGAAGCAATTTCAGAGGGGCTCCAACTCGGGACCTATGACATCAGGAGGCTGGCATTTTACGTGAATTTTAAAGCACAGAACCTCTGAAAAGAACAGAAGCCCCAGAAAGGAAAGAGGAGAGTAGATGCGGGGCCCCCTTCCGGGAGCCCAGGGCCTCCCTGGGCACGGCGCTGGGGCACGGTAAGGGTTCCGAGTACCCGAGGAGCCGCAGGGGTGAATGGGGACGGAGTGCCCTTGGGGCCACGGAGCCACAGTGGAGGCGGCACCCTTTACCACATTTCTGAGTTTTAGAAACAGAACGAATGAGTCAGTAGCCAATGAGTCAGCAAAGGAAGCAGAAGACAAAAATCCCGAGTCAAGAGGGGCAATCGTAGGGCCTGAGACACAGGCGGGCGGCAGAGGCCAGGCTCGGAGTTCACGACCCAGCCCAGGCGGGCCACGCCCAGCACCAATCAGGTGGCACCAGGGGCAGCCATGGGCCAGAACAGGGCGCCTCCTGCTCCCGACCGGCCCGCGTGGCCCATCCCCCGCCCGGCACTGACCCCTCCCTTATTCCTGGCTCTCCGCCTCGACCGCTCCATCCCTGCCCCCTGCGGGGCCCTCGAGGCACCCCTCCTGCAAGCGAGCCACACACCCCACCCTCCTGGACTGCCCCCCACCCGTCCTGGTCCCCACACTCTCACAACCCTGAAGAGGGCTGGTTTGCTGTGGTTTTTTTTAGTGTTTATTTTTGAGAGAAAGACACAGCACGAGCAGGGGAGGGGCAGAGGAAGAAGCGGGGAGAGAGAGAATCCCAAGCAGGCTCCATGCTGTCAGCACAGAGCCCGATGCGGGGCTCAAACTCACGAAATCATGAGATCCAGACCTGAGCTGAAACCAAGAGTCAGATACTTAACCAACTGAGCCGCCCAAGCATCCCTGCTAATCAGTAATCTTTTTTTTTATTTTTTTTTTTTTTATGTGTATTCATTTTTTAAGAGAGAGACACATAGCACCAGCAGGGGAGGGGCAGGGAGAGAGGGACACACAAAATCGGAAGCAGGCTCCAGGCTCCGAGCTGTCAGCACAGAGCCCAACACGGGGCTCGAACTCACGAAGCATGAGATCATGACCTGAGCCCAAGTCGGAGGCTCAACCGACTGAGCCACCCAGGAGCCCCTTGCTGGTCTGTTTTCACCACAAACCCAAGCGTGCTCTGGTTAGCTCTGCGAACTTCAACCGTCCGTGCCCTGCCGGTGCCAAAGGAAGGTCCGGCCTTGACCGGCTCCCGGAGGGCGGGGTGTCCTGCCTGGTAAGTGTCTCTGTTTACCTGCTCTGAGGCCACCCCGGATAGTCACAACGTGATTTCTGGTAGGGGCTCTGGGCCCCGTCGTGTGGGCTCAGCCTCTGGGGGGACTGGAGATGGAGGTCAGCACGTCTATGTGACCCCTAGTGAAAACCCCAGACACCGAGGCCGACACGCCTGTCCACAGACACGGTCCACGTGACTCCCTGCAGGACAGCCCTGGAATCTCAGGCCCGGTGGGTCGGGGACCCAGCCCCGGGAGGGACCCCCCCCCCTCCGCCCCACCCCTGGCTGACCTCAGCCCCTATCCCGTCACCAACGAATCACGGCTGTGGGCACAACAGTGCTGCTGGCATCTGCGAATCCTCCCGGCGAATCGCAGGACCAGAGGGTGGTCCCAGGGACCCGGAGTCAAAGGGGGGAGACCTCCCCCTACCCCGGGCTGTGCGCCGACGCGGGTGCCTCGTACCTCCGGGTGAAACTGCTGCTCCGCGCGGGAATGGCAGTACTGACAGCTGTCCCCACTGTCACACCTCGCGGGCTCACCCCACTCGTCACCGTGCTTCACGCTGGGACACGGCGTGGACCTGGGAGGACGGGGGGGGGGGGGGGGGGGGGGGCGTCAGTGTGCCCAGCCGCTGTTGGCACGCGGCGGGCGCACACAACCCCTGGGAGCGGGCCTCAGAGTGAGGGCCGCCTGAAGCCAGGCGGGGGGCTCGGCCGGCTCCGCCGCGGGTGCGGCTCGGAGGCGCCCGGGTGGCGTGCCGTGCGAGCGTTGGACAGGCAGCGGGCGCCCTCCCTCCTTCCCTCCCGAGCTGGGTCCCACACCGAGTCCCAAACAAGTGATCCCACAGCAGGAAAACCCAGCCCTGATGCTCATTTTTCACGTGTTGTCGGACAGCCTTATCAAAATCTCTTTGGACTCCCGGAAAAAACGAGGCGCCGTGGGGAGTAAGGTTTTCTTATTTTTCGGCACATTTTCCGTCCCTTCCATCTACGTGGATTCATCTTATCCTCTCAGGCTGCGCTCTGGTGACTACCACTGGCAGGATGCGCAGGGGCGGCTCTCGGCCCCTGGGCCCCGAAACCGCGGAGACGGAAGGAAGGAAGCGCGACCGTCGCTGCCCCGCGCGCGCGGCCGCGTCTGGCCTTTCGTGCGCGCGCACGGGAGGCGGCAGAGCCCGGCGCGCGCGCACGCGGCAGAACGCTGGCTCGCGGGGGGGGAGGGGGGTGGGAGGCAGGGCCACGCTGCCGCGCGCGCCGCAGAGGCTCACCTGTACTGGAACCTTCGCGGGCTCCGCCGCCGGTCCCTGCTGTTGTGGTAGTGCGGACATGCATAGCCCTGGCGACACAGACGCGGTGGCTTCGGACACGGCTCTGTCTTATAGCTGCCCAGTACGAAACTGGCGTCTGAAAACACAGCGGTCCACATGGGAGCACGTGCACGTGTGCTCAGCGGGCCAAAGGACACGGCGTGTCCACCCCACCGCCACGATCGGGAGCGAGACGCTGACACCCGCCACGACCTGGACGAGCCTGCAGAACGTGACGCTCGGTGAGAGGCCAGACCCGGAAGGCTACCTGTCGCGTGACTCGACTACAGGAGCCGTGGGATGGGGCAGATCCCGGACGGGAAGGACACGGACGCTGCCAGGGGTTGACGGCGGGGGCTCATGACAGGGTTCTAAACTAGCTCACCTGACGGCCAAACAACCCCTGAAACGCACACTTTAAAACGGTGCATTTTAACCCTGATATCAACAGTGGATTTGGGGTGCTAAGGACCTGTGATGTCGGCTGGTGGGCAGGGACAAATGTCCCGCTGTGGTGGGGACAGTGCACACACGGAGTCACAGGGCATATGAGAATTCCATCTTTTCCTATCAGTGGAATCCCAAATTGCTCTAAAAATAGGTTTTCAATTTTATTTAAAAAAATTTTTGGGGCGCCTGGGTGGCGCAGTCGGTTAAGCGTCCGACTTCAGCCAGGTCACGATGTCACGGTCTGTGAGTTCGAGCCCCGCATCGGGCTCTGGGCTGATGGCTCAGAGCCTGGAGCCTGTTTCTGATTCTGTGTCTCCCTCTCTCTCTGCCCCTTCCCCGTTCATGCTCTGTCTCTCTCTGTCCCAAAAATAAATAAACGTTGAAAAAAAAATTTTTTTTTAATTTTTTAATGTTTATTTTTGAGAGAGAAACAGAACATGAGCAGGGAAGGGGCAGAGAGAGAGGGAGACACAGAATCCCACGCAGGCCCCAGGCTCCGAGCTGTCAGCACAGAGCCCGACGCGGGGCTTGAACCCAGGAACCGTGAGATCATGACCCGAGCTGAAGTCAGACGCTTAAGTGACTGAGCCCAGGTGCCAGTGCCCCTTGTATATCGTTTAAGTAGTTAATTTCATGTTTCTGAATTTCATCTGAGAGCAAAAACAAAACAAAAAGCCACCTGGGGTCATTTGAAAGCAAGAACTGATGAGAGAAAATCCTAAAACTCGTATCCACTGGCAGCCTGGTTCATGATCAACACGGCACCTGCAGACGCTACTGTTCCCGCTGCCGTTCCCAGCAGGGCTGAGCTTCACGCTAAGGGATGGGAGAGCGGCAGGGGGAGGGGAGGGGCGGGCCCCAGCACCCAAGACAACGCGACCCGACCCTCAGGAAATGTCTGCAGGTCGAAGTTTAACGTCACCGCGTTGTCCAGCCACACCAGATACAGTTTCTAACTCATTAAATGACACACAGAGGGACACAGAAAGAACAAAAAGGGTCTGAGAAACAAAAAAGCCCATTTTAGGAAAACAAATTAGGGATGCCTGGGTGGCTCAGTCAGTTAGGCAGCCAACTCTTGGTTTCAGCGCGGGTCACGATCTCGAGGTTCGGGAGTTCAAGCCCCACATGGGGCTCTGTGTTGACAGTGCATAGCCCGCTTGGGATTCTCTTTTTCCCTTTCTCTGCCCCTCCCCTGTTCTGTCTCGCTCAAAATAAATCAAGTTTATATTAAAAAAGGCAAACAGAACCTAGAACACTTATACACAAGTGCGGAGCGAGTGCCTCGTACAGATACAATCCGACACAACCGAGAGATGATGACGTGAGCCAAACTCGGATGCGTGACCGACTGAGCCACCCAGGCGCCCCCAGCCATGGGACATTCTGAAAACGGCAAAACCACGGCAACCAACAGGAGCGTAAAGGATCAGTGGTGGCCAGGGGCCAGGCCGAGAGCAGACCTTGACACGGCTTTGGCCAAGCCCAGAGCGTGAGCCCTAATGGAAACTGTGGACGTTAGTGAACGCGTCCGTGTCGGTTCCTTGCCCGTAACCAAAGTGTCACGTCGGGGCAAGGCGTTCACGAGGGGAAGGTGGGAGGGGGTACAGAGGACCCTATACCACCCGCGACACCTCTGGACATCCAAAAAGCAACAAATAAAATCTGCTAGTTAAAAGCCGAACCGCCACATAGAGATGGAAAATGAAGGCGTGGAAACAACGGTCTGGAGCAGCGCATCTGACCGCGAGTGTCGGCGCCACAGGCTCCGTCTGAAACGCTCAGTAACCGAAGCCAGAGCGCCTAACTGGACCTTCCTGACACGGGCCCGGGTGCAGGAGCTGAGGGCCGCCCCCAGGGCGAAGCCACAGGCCTCACCGCCGCCTCCCTGCTCTCCCTCCCCAAGCCCAGCCTGGCTGGCGGCGTGCCCCCGCCACGAACCGGAGCTCACACAGGCGGCAGCGGGCATCCCAGACGGGGAGACGACAGGCTGGAATGTGGGAGACAGGAGGTTCTCACGGGCGTTTTCCAGAAAGACAGAAACACCGGGCAAAGCACGTGTCCTCAGGTGCTGGAAGCCAGAAGCTGCGGGCACACAGCTCCCGCTGAGGCGGCCCTTCCCCAAGCAGTGACACCGCCACAGGGGGACGAGCGCGCAGCACCAGTGGGTGCCCCAAAACACAGAGGGGACCCTGGGGCATTCTTCACGCGGCCCAGCCAAGAGGCCAGCCGGCAGGTGCCATCGTGGGGTGGGCGCCAGGCACTTGGTCTCAAGGAGGGGTTGGCGGTGGGGGCGGGGGGGATAGTAGAGATGGGAGGAGAATCTGGATCAGCCTCGCATGGCCTCTGCTGACTGATCCAGTACCCCGGGCCCTAGCGTGGACTTCCCGAGAGCAGCCAAAGACATTTGCAAGGAGAAAGTTTGTTGCTCAGTAACGACGGCGTGAAAGCACCGTTTACACAGGTGCTGTCAGCCGAG
Source organism: Leopardus geoffroyi (assembly GCF_018350155.1). NCBI lineage: Eukaryota > Metazoa > Chordata > Mammalia > Carnivora > Felidae > Leopardus > Leopardus geoffroyi. The sequence continues at coordinate 40,745,645 of NC_059340.1, read as the reverse complement.
CAAGTCCAAGGAGCCCCATCAAGACTTAGAGGACTTTTCTTAAAACCGCACCGCCCTTATCAGCTACCCAGAACAGACAAACACACAGAGAGAAGGCAAACTAGTGAGTGCCGGGGCAGGGGGTGCTGCTTAACGGGGACGGGGTTCCGTGCATGTTACAGAAACGTTCCAAATTAGTGCTGATGCTTGCACAACACCGTGAGTGTACCAAACGACACAAATTGTTCACTTGAAAACAGCCGAAACAGTAAATTAACTACGTTACGGGTACTTACAATAACACCCCCCCAAATTTCACCGCCCACAGCCATCACTTGTGAAGCCTGCGAGGAGCGTGGGTCCCGCAGCTCCGAGGGACGCATCCAGGAGCTGCAGGGACTGAGCCGAGGGCCCCGGGAGACCCGCAGGGCAGGGCCAAGGCGGAAGCACGGACGTCCCAAGAGCAGGTATGTGGTGAACATCAACCCAGCTCTGGGACGGGGCGCCCGGAAGGAGCCGTGCCTGCCACATACTCCCCTCCCCAGGCGGCAGCCGCTGGCTGACCTCGGCAAGAAGACGCCAGGGTAAACATCCAGAGCAACCTTGGGGCCTGGACACCGGGGCTCAGATCCCACTCAGCCACCGCTACCTGAGGCATTGGGGGTGACATACTCCGCTGGAGACTCCGTTTCCCCATGTGGGCTACAAACGAAGGCGGTGAGGTCTACCATGTGGTCACTTTACAAATGGAGAGGACCTCCCCCTCCCCCCACCCTCCATGGTGGCCTCAGGGTTACCTTGCCACCGGGGGTCCTCGCCCAGGATCTTCTCGATCATGGCCTGGCTGGCCAAGGCCCCGGGCTGCAAATCAGGGACGCCGTCCCCAGCGCAAAGCTGGCCGCTTTGCAAGGATTCCTGGGCCTGCAGCTCCCTGCGAGCAAATGTCACACTGGTTACAGCGCTGCCTCGAGTCTGTCCCAAGCCCTCCCGCAAGGTGACGGAATCGTTCGGTGTCGTCGCTCTGCGGAGCAACCTAGAAGGTTCGGGACGGGCGGCCCTCGGGCCTCGGGCACAGCCCTGTCCTGGGACGAATCCAACACCTCCAGAGCCGAGACACGTTTAGCGAGGACTCGTCTGTTACCCCCCCCCCCAGGGGGTCCCAAAGGTGCACAAGCTCAGCCTCGTGAACTCCCACGGGCACACGGGGCAGCGGGAAGGAAACCTTCTCGTCAGAGTCAAAGCCAGAGAGAGAGCCGCTCAGGCCAGCATCCCAGAGAGGTGAGCTGGCCGGCCGCCCCGCGCGGACGCCCCACACACCTGATGTCACACACGGGCGGCCGCAGGTCCAGCGGGCCGTGCGCAAAGGCGCAGTGCAGCCCGTTCTTGACGCAGTGGCCACGGGCGTCCGTCTCGTGGATGCACGTCCCGGTCTTGTAGTAGCGCAGGTGGTACTTGCGCTCCGTGTCCCCGGTCGTCCGGTGCAGGTACGGGCACCTGGGAAGCAGAGGGGCAGACACAGGCCATCTGAGGCCTCGGGGACACCAGCGCGGACCCGCCCCACTCCTCGTCGGCACCTGGCCAACGCCCTGCTCTCGCGGTCTCCCTTCGCACGCTTATCTGTTCCGATCGCAGGCCTGAGGTCCTGGGCGGAGCACCTGTCCCCTGGACCCGTCCCCCAGACACTCAGATGCCCCACAGATCCCGCAACTACATCTGGTGGAAAAACACAGAACCAAATTGCCCTGGAAATCATCCTGCATCATTTTCTGATTACGGAAAAATGAAGTTCGTGCCCGGGATGCAGCAGCGCCCCTCCTTTTTCCCGATGAGCATTATCAGAGGAGGACTTGTGGTCACTCGCATCCATCCGGGTGCTTCAGGGGACCCCTCGAGGGAAGGAGCCTGGGGAGAAACCCGGACGCGGCTGGAGGAGGAGGCTGGTGGGAGCCGGCCAGGAGAGCGGGGGATGGGGGGGGGGGCGGGCGGTACCACGTGCCCCAGATGGAGGGGGGCGGTCCGTGCCACTTGCAAGTGCCAAGCCACACACTCCCAGGGAGAGTCCCCCCGGGGTCCCCAGGCACCGGGGGGCTGGCTCCACACGTGAAGCTGGGCACTGAGCCCACATGGAGGTCAGCCCCTCTAGACGAGAGGCACAGAAGGGGAGAGGAATACTGAAAAGAGCCTGAGCCGGGGACACCTGGGTGGCTCAGTCTTAAGTGTCTGACACTTGGCTTCAGCTCAGGTCACCATCTCACCGTTCCTGAGTTCAAGCCCCACCTCGGACTCTGGTGTCAGTGGAGAGTCTGCTTCAGATCCTCTGTCTCCCTCTCTCTCTCCGCCCCTCCCTGCTCTCTCTCAAAAATAAACGTTTAAAAAAAAAAAAGACTAGTTTTAAAATAAACTTGAAAAAAAAAAAAATGCACAGAGCCTGAGCCAGCAACTCCCCGTGAGCCGCCTGAGGGGTGAGGCAGGAGCCTCGTGTCCCCCTCCAGAGGGGACGGTTGAGGAGGACCGTGTCAGGGCCCAGTCCCACCTCAGTGCCCAGCAAACCGTGGACCCGGCTACTGGGAGCACCGGCGGGATGGCTCCCCACACACGAAGCAGGGACAAAACCCGGAAGCAAGGAACTGGGGGGCCACTCACTCTCAACCCCTCTCTCGGCCTTCAGACAGCACACCCCAGAGCTTCCTGAGCACCTGGGGTGTGCAGGGCCTGAGGGGAGAGGGCGCTGTGGCCGCGAGGCCGGGTCCCTGGGAACCAACGAAGCAAAAGCCAAAGGAGAAGCCAGCTCGGGGTCCGGCACTTCCGCTGTCAGATGCGCGCCCCAGAAACGCTGCGAGACCCTGCTGTCGTCCGGGCGAGAGTTCTCTGCACCCGGGTCACAGCACGTGACCCACAAGAGCTGAAAGCTGCGAACGACCCCAGCGCCCATCAGATGACACGTGGGGGAGCGACACGGAGCCCGTGTGGACCAGGATGCTCCTCGGCCTCGAAGGGAACAGAACTCGGACACGCTGGACAGCGCGGATAAACCGTGAGGACGCTGCGCTCAGCGAGAGAAGCCACACGCAAAGCCCACGTGCTGTGTGATTCCACTCTACGAGGTCCCACGACTCAGAGTCACGTCCCCGGGAGGTGGGGAGTGGATGCGAGGGGCGTCAGTGCTGAGCGGGGACAGAGCTTCAGGTTGGGACGAAGAAAAGGACTGGGGAACAGGCAGTGGGGACGGTTATATACGACACCATGGGAGTCGTCCGTGTCGCTAAACCGCTCGCTGAAAATGCTTACATCCGTTTTCCTACGTTACAAATCCTACGTTACAAATGTTCTATCGTAGTTGGAAACAGAGCCCGCTGGAGACGAGGAGAGAGATGTTACGTGTTTGTACAGACAAGTGTGCGTCACGTCTGGCCCTCTGCGGGATTTTCACGGGCGGACACGGCGACGTCACAGCACGCGGGCCGGGAGGACAGAGCGCGGCCAGCGCCCCGGGGCCCCTCAGACAGGCCCGCGGTGAGGACACGCACTCCCTCGGCGACGGCAGAAACTGGCAACGGGGCAGATGTGCCACAGGGCACGGAGGCCCCGACGAAGCCTTCCACGGAACGCCACCCGTCGCAGACAATCCCCGCACACCCCTGAGACACGGGCGAGGTGGCAAACGGACAAGATGACCTGGTGGCACTTTTTGAAAACAAGCATGGCCACGCCACTAGACACACACCTGGAAAAGGAGACAGGACGCATGGCCCACGAGCCAGAGCGAGGACGGCGGGCGGAGCGGCTACAGCGAGGACTGGGCACCCGCCCCGCGCCCCTCTCTATGCAGCCGTGTCCCCCGCTGGCCTGCGCGCACATCACCCCGGCCCGGGACGGGTCTCTGGGTACCCGGGGCGTGGAAGCTGTCACGGGGAGCCCGCGACTAGAGATGAAGGCCGCTCAGCGACAACACGGCCCCAGGGAGGGGGGCGCTGGGCCCGCCCGACTGCCCCGTGCCACATCGCAGCCCTCGCTCATTCCCTAGCGGCCCCTCAGCTCGGCACTAAGCACCGTCTCCTCTCTGGTGCCATCGCCAAGGCAACCAGGGCGCGGCCGGGGCCCCTGCCCGGCCCTGAGCAGCCTCGACTATTTTACTCAGGGCAGGACCCCGAGATACTGGAGGGCTCTTAACGACACACAGTGGCTCCGCGTGCAGAAGGTCTAGGCGGTCAGGACTTCAGAGACAACATAGTGGCAAAGCCAGAAAACCCTCCTTCGGGCGGAAAGACCCAGGGCTCCGCCCAACACCGCAGGCAGATTCTTCCCGCAGGAGTCCGCTAATCCACCCGCCCCTCCCCCTGGGCCACGGCCAGCCCACCGCACCCGTGATGTGCCCCACGGTGACCGGATTCAGGTGGGGGCCTTGGTTCTCAAGCTACCTGCCACAGTTAGGGACCCAAACCGTGTAATTAAAACAGGGCTCCAGGCGCACCTAGATCAAGTGTTCAACTCTTGATCTAGGCTCAGGTCATGATCCCAGGGTCGTGGGCTCGAGCCCCGTGTCAGGCTCCGCACCGAGGGTGGAGCCTGCCTGGTATTCTCCCTCTCTCTCTGCCCCTCTCCCGGGCTCATGTGCGCACTCTGGCTCGCTCTAAAAGAAAACCCAGCAGATCTCCATCGATGCCATGATGGAACAGCACAAGCCAGACGAGGGCACAGTCACGATGCTCTGGAACCCACGCGCCAGGATGCAGGGAGGACGAGACCAGGGGTTCACGGCCGCCCCTCCGTGTCCAGCAGGCTGTCCCCCTCCCTCTGGCAGCCCTTGCCTGAAACAAAAACAGAACCGCCAAGGCCAGTCTGCAGTGGGTGACAGAGGTGGCCCACGCAGCTCACATCCACCGTGTGTTAGCACCAGCCAGGAGCACACTGGACCCAGCGTCAGAACCCCTGGAGGGCTTGCCAACCCCAGAAGGTGTGGTCCCCGAGTCGAGTCCAGGAAGGTTCCTCGGGTCCCAACTGCTGGTTCCGGGGGCTGCGACAGGGGCTACCGCTGGGCGTTCGGGGACACTCAAGTACAACCTGACTCCCTGCCAGTGCCCAAGGCGCTCAAACAGGGGTGGGGAGACAGAGGTGCAAACCAGAACAAGTCGAGCAACGCCATGCAGTCACGGAATGTGGGGAACAGCAAATATGGAGAAAGACGTCGGGCTGCAGACAAAGGGGAGCAGGAGGGGCTTCTGGGGAAACCTCGAGGATCAGCTCACACCTGCCCCCGCCTCTTAGACACCACGGATGGGGGGCTGACAGCCAACCCCGTGTTGGCCAGGCCCATCCGCTCAGCCCCGCACCCCCTGGTTTCCAAGGGCGGCCCGGACTCCCGAGCCAGGGGAGCGGCCCCTCATCAGTGCCTAACGTGGGCCATCAGCACCGACAACAGGTCCACACCTTCCTCTGCGCCCCCACAGCTGCCACCCTCCCTCGAAGACAAAAGCCTCCACTGGCCGTCTCTCCACTGGCCTCCGAGGGGGCCTCCCTCCCGGTCACCTCCTGCAACTTCACTCACTCGGCTGGCTAACATGTGACCGAAAAGCGCGTGTCCTGCAGACTGTCAGCAACTCCCCGGCTCCGGACTATTAGGCTGGGACGTTCCGGGCCTGCCCTGGCTCTCACCCCACCCTACAAGCCCAAGCAGAGTTCCCTTGGAAGGTCAGTTTGGAGCAAGTCCACAGCTACGCGGGGGTGAAGTTCACCCAGGGCTCAGGGCCCCAGACACTTGGGCTTTTACAACTAAACAGGCGAGCGTCTTTCCCTAGAAAGGGCCGGCTGAAGGCAGTGTGGTGCGGCAGGCACGCCACACCTCGGACACTCAGGACGTCTCTCTGAGCCAACAAGCTCCCACAAGCACGCTCGGATTCATGAGCGGGAAGCCCCTGGCCCACCTGACCCCGGGCCTGTGTCCCAGATACCCCAAGTGCAGTGAGGTGGGGGGGGGGGGGGCTTGTGGGAGAAGAGCCAGGCCAGCCAGGGGAGCCCTGAAAGAAAAAGGCCGCAGTAATGGGACAGGCTCACTTCCTAGTAAGCAAGGAGACAGTTGGGGGCTGCTTGATTTCCCCCAATGAAGATGTCCCCCGAGGGCCGCAGAGGCCGCTGGGAAGGCGCCTAATCATCCCCAGGAGCTCCGCACCTGCTCGTCTCAACAGGAGGCGCCAATCACACCTGGATTCCGGGTGCGAACACCCAGGCCGGCCCTGACGGCGGAGGGCCAGGCGTGGAGAGCAGGACCAGCTGGGGGCCTGGGCTGTCCACACCCGAGGCCGCTCAGCAGCTTTCAGGATGAGGGTGGGCCAGCGCACACCTCCGACAGGAGTCGCTCTCCTTGAAGCCCAGCCTAAGAAATACCTGAGATGCACCCTCACAAGTGGGAACACAGACTCGATGGAGCTGGGCCAGACCTCAGGCTCGGAAGCGGCTTTCTGCGCCGCCGACTCTCTCGACTCTTACTCGAGGATTGTCCAACGCGCACACCGCTCAGCTGACCCTGGCGCTCCAGCGCGGACGGGCTTGTAGCCGCCGGGGCGGGGCGAAGAGGGGCGGGAACACGTGACGCACGACCAATCGCAGCCGGCCCCGGGGAAGGGGCGTGTCCGCCAGAGCAGAGGGCCCTGAGAGGGCGAGCAGTGGACGCGAGGGCAGCGGGACCTCCCTGGCTAATCGGGGGGGCCCGCCCGCGGAGAAGAGGGGGTGACAGCCGGGGTGTCCATGGGGAGGGGGAGATGACACCGGGAGGTCTATCCAGAGGTGACACTGGAAGCGCCACGGAGCGTGAGGGGGGCCCTGGGGGAAGGGGCCACGGGAGGAGGCGTGACAGTGAGGGGAGAAGGTGAGCGCCATCCTAGGAAAGGCCGTGACAGCAGGGGTGCCAATCCCCCTGGAGTCCCCATCCGGTCCTGCCACACAGCTCGGGCCGCGAGCTGCTTCCAGCCAGCTCCAAGAACAGTCCTGGATGCTTAGGTCATCCGACAAGGGCTTAAGGGTCTTTGCTCTTTGATAGGATCCATGTTCTAAAATAACGGGATGGGGGGGGGGAGGCGCCTGGGAGGCTCAGCCGGTTAAGCCTCTGACTTCAGCTCTGGTCACCATCTCACCGTTCGTGGTTTCCAGCTTCATGTCTGACTCTGTGCAGACAGCGTGGAGCCTGCTTGGGATTCTTTCTTTCTTTCTTTCCTTTCTTTTCTTTTTTTTTTTTTGTTTTCTCCCCCCCCCCCCCCACTGCCACTCCCTCTCCCTCTGCCACTCCCCCGCTCAAAAATAAACATTAAAAAAAAATTAACAGGTTGGTAGTTCACAAGCCCAAAACAGTTTTCGAGAACGCATAAACTGAAATAAAAGGAAGGTTCTGTCCTTACTCTGGAAGGTAGTATCTACTTAGGAATTCCATGGTGATGCTTTGTGAACCAGAATATGTAGTCAAACAGGACAAACGCTGTGCTGTTCCACTCGTGGGGGGGGTGAGAAAGTCCCTCCCCCATGGAACTGAGCGGTAATTACTAAGGAGAGACCCCCAGGGGAGACATCTGCTCTCTGCCAAACACTTCCTGAATTCCAGGCTGAACCTCGATACAAGTGACACAATCTTTACTAAGATATGTGTGACTTTCTTACTGCATGGAGGGTCACAGGATACCCCCCAAACAGAAAATGTCAAACAGGCGCCTAACTGCCACTCATCTGGCTCTCAATGATGACCTCCGTGTCATGTAGATCACACGTTAATATTTCTGTAATAAATGATTGCTTGGGGGGCACCTGGGGGGCTCAGTCGGTTGAGCATCCGACTTCCGCTCGAGTCATGATCCCACAGCTGGTGAGTTCGAGCCCCGCATCGGGCTCTGTGCTGACAGCTCAGAGCCTGCAGCCTGCTTCGGATTCTGTGTCTCCCTCTCTCTCTGCCCCTCCCCCCTCGTGCTTGCGCGTGCTCTCTCAAAAATAAACATATAAAAATAAAAAGAAACCAGCTGCCTGTTATTTAATTACTATCGAGCCCAGCTGAAATGATCGCCCACAGACGCTTCATCCGTCAGGTGATGTCTAACAGTGGGGCCAAGTCAATACCAGGACATCCAGACTCTGGAACCCCAAACAGCTGTTCAAACTTGCTTTGTCTACATGTACCGAAAGCATCAGTGAATACGGTCAGTCCTTCATAAAGGGCTCTGGGGTGAGGTCATACACGTCGGGTGACGGGACTGCCACACAAGGGTCAAGCAGCACTGCCTCCCCCCTTGGGGAACTCAGGACCCAAGGCCAGAGAGGTGACTGACATCGCCAAGAGAAATGAGGGACCTGATTCCAGACCTCAGCCAGAGAAACATATTTCTTCTGAAGACACGTTTGCAGAAAAGATCAGTTCAAGAAGCAATTATATAAGGCACTTTTAAAACTTCACAGAAGTGTAGCACCATCTTAACCAAGGAAGGGCTGGGCGCGTTATTCCAGCAAGCGTCAAGCTGCCTTAATAACAATCTTATTGAACTCTCTGGTGCTCAACTAAAAATATTTCAGTAAGTATATAAAGCTTATGATATCACCATGAACGAAAAGTTTACTCCCTGGCCTAAGCATCTTTGGAAAACGAAGGACACACATCACTCTGATGTCTGAGTGCAGCACAGTGAAAGCTGTCTTCAGAAGGGAGCATTTCACGGGGCTCCTGGGAGGCTCAGTCAGTCACGTGTCTGACTTTAGCTCAGATCATCTCCTGGTTCACGAGTTCGAGCCCCGTGTCGGGCTCTATGCTGACAGCTTGGAGCCTGGAGCCTGCTTCAGATTCTGTGTCTCCCTTTCTCTGCCCCTCCCCTCACCATCTCTCTCTCTCTCTCTCTCTTTCAAAAATAAACATTAAAAGAAATTTTTCTTTCAAAAGGGAGCCTGGAGACGCAACTCCTTTCAAGGGATCAGGGGACTGAGCCCAAAGGACCTGCCCCAGATCAGGCCTGGATCCAAAGAGAAGTTGAACAAGTCATTCAGAGGGCCCGGAGCTCAGTGATGCTATCTGACCTCCCGGCAAAGGCGGACCAGCCCTCCTCCTTCCTCAAACAGCCCAGGAAAAAAAAGCAAAACCTCCCGTTACTGGGTTCTGTCCGTTACAAGCCTATACACTCTGCCTGCACGTGCCCTGTTTTCCCATTCTACACATTGCTAAATAAATACATCTGTTCATAACACCATCAAGAAACTTGTAAGAAAAAAGCCAACCCAAACAAAACCTTGGTTTCTTAAACTTTAAAAGTGCTACATAAGCGACAGTCTGCAAATGAAATAACTTCCCTATCATTTTTTTTTTAAGACGTTAGATATGTATGCTGCAAGGAAGTAAATATTCCAGGTATAACTTGCACAGGGTGAGCATCATTTTAACACACTCTCTGAACCAGAAAACATGGGGCAACTACAAAACGGTCCTAAGCCTAACAGGTGCACCTCATAAGGGTTGTCTCTAATACGGAAAATCTGGGGAACTGGGTCCCAGATGGGAAGTGAAGTCAAGTCGGTTGGCAGCGCCCAAAGGGTGTCCCGGAGACACAGTCCTGGAGGTAGAGAAAAGTCCGCCCACCACCACTGGTCACAAAGACCAGACCCCCTCTACAGGTGGCGGCTGCTGGAAAGAGCGGCCAGAGCTGGCCCCGCCCCACACTCACTCGTCGCCGTCGGGGCACACGCCGCTGGCCTCGTCGTACTTGGAGCAGTACACGTCCGGGCTGTAGTTGAAGGTGCCGTCGCGCCTGCGGAGCGGTCTGCGCCGACGCTGATTTAGGAAATGCCAATGGAAACAGGTAAATGGCCTGTGCTGGGCGCACTTGTGCTGCACAAACAGGGCGCACTGCTCTGTCCTAAATTCCTTTAGATACCTAAAAAGACAAACAGCGTTGCGGGTCGCTTCCGCCGCCACCGCCGCCGGCGGGCGGCCTCGAGGACTCGGGAGCGGGGACCGGACCCCGCAAGCCAGGGTGCCCCAACCTCAAGAGCAGCCCCCTCTCTGAAGGCAGGCGGCCCCAAACGGCCGCCCCCCCCCCATTCCCAGCGCGTTCCTCCGATCCCAGGCACGGTCCCGGACCCCAGGCGCAGCCCTCGATTCTCGGCCCCAGGCGCGACCCCCGCCCCCACTCCGAGTCCACAGGGCCACCCCCCCCCCACCCAGCCCAGGTGCGAGTCCCCAGACCCCGCCCGCAGCGTCGCCCATCCCGGCCACGGACGAGACCCCCAACTTCAGGCGCGACACAGCGACCCCAGGCACGCCCCGACCCGGGGCAGAGACAGCCCGAGTCCAGATGGCTGTCCATTCCCGACCCTAGGTCCGACCCCGGACCCCAGACGGCCGCCCCCTCACCCAGCCCAGGCGCGACTCCCCAGACCCCGTCCGCAGCATTCCCCATCCCGGCCACGGACGCGACGCCCAACTTCAGGCGCGATACGGCAACCCCAGGCACGCCCGACCCCCCAAGCCGTGGTGCCATCCCTGATCCCAGGCGGGGGCCGCCCGAGCGCAGGGGACCGCCCCCCTCCCGCCCCCCCCCGCCCCCGGGCGCATCCGCCCCAGCCCCCGACCCTCCCCCGCAGAGGCGCGTGGACCCCCCAGCCTCCCGGCGCGCTCCCCAGCCCCCGCCCCCAGGTGCCGCCCCAGACCCTGGGCGCCGCCTTTCGACCTCAGGCGGCGGCAGCCCGCGTCGGACGGCGGTCCACCGCCCCGAGCCCGGACGCGACGCGAAGGCCCGGGCGCGGGGCGGGGGGCGGCGCGGGGCCCCAGGCCGCACCGGAGGCGGCACCCAGGCCCAGGGGCGCGGGGCGCGAGCCGGGGGCGCGCGGGGCCGCCCCCCACCCCGTCCCCCGGCCCCGCCGCGGCCGGCCCTGCCACTGACCTGTAGTGGGTCGGCTTCTCCGTCTGCGGGGGGGACCCGCTCAGCGCCGCCGCCGCCGCTTTCGAAACCGACGGCATTTTCAGTCAAAACAATGCAGCGCGCATGCGCCAGGCGGGCCCGCCCCCGCCCCTCCGGATCTCCCCCCGTGCCGAGCCCCCCGCGCCCCCGCCGGCCGGCCCCGCCCCCGCCCCGCCCCCGCCGGCGCCCCGCGGACCCCAGACCCGCCGGGCGACCTAGCGCCGCGCCCCCATCGGCGGGCACACGCCCCGAGCACGCCGCCCCGCCCCCGCGGGCTCCCCTCGGCCGCGTCCACCCCAGTCCGCGCTCTGGCGGACCCCGGCCCACCGCGCAGCGCCTCTGCGCCACCCGCAGCGGGTCCCCCCCGCACGGAGGCCGCGGGCTGGCTGGTCACTCTGGCTCTCCACTCGTCCATGACTCTGACCCCCGGGGCTGGGTGCTGAGCTGCAAAGAATGGAGCCGGTTGCTTGGGGCTGGGTGTGTGAGAGACGGGGGGCCATGGGGTGCGACTGCGGTGGCTACCCAGCTTTCTTTCAGGGGTTAGGAACGTGTCCCAAAGTTAGATTGTGGCGATGGCTGCCCCAAGTGAATATAGCCAACATTTTCATTGCATGCTTTAAGTGGGTGAAGTGAACACCATGTGAGTTATATACCATTAAAGCTGATTTTCAAGGAAGAATCCAGGACAGTTGGGTGGCTCGGTTATTGAGGGTCCGACTCTTGTTTCTGGCCCAGGTGACGATCTCATGTTTGGGGAGTTCCCAGGGGGCCTCCAGCTCGGGGCTATCAGCGAAGAGCCTGCTTGCGATTCTCTCTCTGCCCCTCCCCCCCCCCAAATAATTTTTTAAAAGTAAAGATTTTTTTAAACACCAGGCTAAAGGGGCGCCTGGGTTGCTCAGTTGGTTGAGCGGAGTTCAGCTCAGGTCATATTAGGGTTCACGAGTTCAGCCCCGCATCCCCCCAGAACCTGCCTCAGATTCCCTTTCCCTCTGCCCCTCCCCCACTCGCGCTCCATCTCTCTCTCTCTCTCTCTCTCTCTCTCAAAAATAAATATTAAAAAAATTTTTTTAAGCAAATTAAAACAACGAAGAGCCCATGGAGTAAGCAGACATTTTTTTGTTGGGAACAGAGCCCCGCGCCGCTGGTGGCCTGCGTCCAAACAAGCCCCTGAAGACGCGTGGCCCGGCAAGAGGAGCCCAGGACAAGGATGAATAATGAAAGGACGGAAGTCACGGCTCACCTGTCCATCTGTCTGCTGCCACCCCTCGGCCAAGACCCGGTGTGGGGAGGGCCTGCTCGCACGGTCACTCGCTGGCCTCAGGTCTTCCTTTTGCTCAGGACAAAGCCCACCCGAGTCTGGGGTGCAAAGTCAGGAACCAGAAAACCCCTCACTGTCAGCCGCCCGGGAGATACTCAGGACTTATTCCCGTGTGGTATGATGTGCCATCAAAAACGGTAATACCCTTGGGGTGCCTGGGTGGCTCAGTCGGCTGAGCGGCCGACTTCAGCTCAGGTCATGATCTCGCTGTCCGTGAGTTCGAGCCCCGCGTCAGGCTCTGTGCTGACAGCTCAGAGCCTGGAGCCCGTTTCAGATTCTGTGTCTCCCTCTCTCTGACCCTCCCCCATTCATGCTCTGTCTGTCTCAAAAATAAATAAACATTAAAAAAAAAACACAAAAAACGGTTATACCCACCATCGTGTTTTGAAAAGGTGTGAATTTCTATGGACAGATACGTCGTTTTCACAGTGGTTGTCCCACAGTGGCATCGTTAAGTGTTTCTGATTTCTCTTCCTTTTGCTTATGACAGCGTCTAACTTTTCCTGATAGATCACATTGCTTTTGCCATATGAGAGTAACTTTCAATTACAACACAAATTCTTTTCATTAGGTTTTTTTATTTTCTACAAAAGCTGGGAAGGGAACAGTTAAGGGTTCTGGTTTGAATGACTGGGTAGCTCACAATTAAACGTAACAACCGTGCCAGGATGGAGAAAGGACGGCTTCGTTCTTTGTTCCCTCCCAGATAACAATCTTCCCAAACCTTGATCTACCTCCAAAAAACGAACATACTTGGGGGCTCCTGGTGAGCTCGGTCAGTAAAGCATGGGATTCTTGATCTCCGGGTCACAAGTTCCAGCCCACTGGGTACCGAGCTTACTTAAAAAAAATAAAAATAATTAACATATAAATCTATAAACATCCTTCTATCAATCCCACCTGCCACACAAGCGGAATTTCCCCGGGGCGGGCCCGACATTGAAACTCCTGCAGCAGAGAGCCTTCGGGAAGCCGGTGCACTGCCATGCAGCCACCAGTCTGCAAACGCCCGGATCGAAGAGACCTCTAGTTAACTTCAGCACCACAGACATGCCAAAATAAAACCTTCCACTAGAAACGTAGTGAATAAACTCTTCCTCTTGTTTCCCTCATATTTAATTCAAAATTAAGCAGTTTCTTAGTAAGTAGTGTTTGAAAAGCAGATCATTTCGATACCCAAAAATCCTGCCTGTAATTTGTCAAAAGAAATACCTAGCAGGGCGCCTGGGGGGCTCAGTCGGTTAAGCCTCCGACTTCAGCTCAGGTCATGATCTTATGGTTCCTGAGCTCCAGCCCCCCATCAGAGCTCTCCGCTGTCAGCACTGAGCCCGTTAGGGATCCTCTGTCCCCACCACCCCCCTCTGCCCTCCCCTCAGCACAAACACGGGCTTTTTCTCAAAAATAAAACGTTTAAAAAAACGAAAAATGCTGCCCAGTTTTATTCTACTCCAAAAGTTGCTGCCTTGCTAAAAATAAGACTTTGTAAAGTCAAGAAAGTTCATTATTTCCGGTATCTTTTGTAAATCCCACAATTTACATTTAGGTTTCTTTCCTCACTTCCTATTCTGGAAAAACAGAAAAACAAAGGAACTGGAGAGGACTAAAAGGCACCCGCCCCCCTGCCTTTTTTTTTTTTTTTTTTAATGAGATGCAAAAAAGGGAGGGGGTTGGCTTAATTCCACATCACCAAATTAAAATTTATTGTCAGTCTGTCAAACTAACATCTATTTCTACACAGCACGGTACGTTAAAAAACAAAAAGTTTCACTCTTCTCCCAGTTACTCTGTCTCGGAAAGCAAACGACCTGCAGACTGGGTTACGCTGGATTGCCAGCGTCCCCAGAATTGCTTTGGAAACATGATCGCCTTGGAGAAAGACACATCCCAAATCCAACGGTACATAGTGCAACCAAAACCCTTTCCACGGGTCGGAAAGAGAAACGTCTCGGGGCGTATCCGTTGGGCAGCAAGTAGCAGGCGAAGAGCCGGTTCCGTTCTGTGGACACTCTGCCCTCACGCGGGTCGGTGTGGCCAGCTGTGCCAAGTCCTTCACTCTGGGGACGCGCATAACCAAGGCAGAAACGGTCAAACGCGATGTCAAAAGCCCAAGGGCGGCTGCCTGTCTCCTTGCTGCTAGCCCCCGCCGGCACCCCGCTACGCTCTCGCCTGGTGGACGGTCGGAGCTCCAGGCTCCTGAGAACGATCGCCGGGCTCCGGCTCCTCTTCTCCCAACACCTGTTTCAACCACCGGTCCGTGCTGGTCTCCTGCCTGAAGAAGCACCAGGCCACCAGAGCCATGAGCGAGAGGCTGAAGGGCAGCACCCTCCACCAGGGCCGTTGCTGCTCCCCTCCCAGGGAGTGCTGCACTTTCCAGCGGGACGGGCTGGCTTTGCTGGAGGAAAACTGAATGGGACGGTTAGGGTCGTCCTCTTCCTCAGCCTCGGCCGCGGGCTGGCCCTGAGCCCGGACACCCGGCGGCGGGTGCAGGTGTCGGGAAGCCCCGCGCACGAACCTCAGCGCCCGGACAGCCCTGGAAAAGAGACAGCCGTGAGCGCGCCCGCCCGCCGCGCCCGCCCTCGGCCCCTCCGAGGCCGCGCGCAGCTCACCCGGTGGCCGGCGCACGCCAGACACGGCTCATGGCGACCCTGACTCTGCGCTCGGCGGGGCGGCGCGGCCCGTTTGCGTCACTTCCGGAGCGCGAAACCGGAAACCGGTAGCCGTTGGAGCCTCCGCTCACGACTACAGAACGTGGGCCCGCTCGCGCAACGGAAGTGACCCGCCTTCTCCGGCGGCCTTTTCCGTCGCAGCCGGCTTACGCAAGCCAGGCCGCATGGGCATGCCGGGCAATGTAGTTCTCCCCCAGCCAGAAGAGGAAAGAGCTGTCCGGTGCCTGGGAATCGGCAGGGCTGGAGCGAGATCGTCGCTCTCGGCCTCCTGGCGATGGTCCCTCAGCCGCAGGGCACGACCCCGGCGCTCACCGCGCGGCCGGTCTCCGCGCTCCGGGCCAGGGCCGCTGGCTCCCGCGGCACCTTCCTGTCCTTCGGGCTGTCCCGGGGCTCCCTGCCCCACGCCGTTCCCCCACCTGGCTTCATAGCGAAGCCACGGTAGCTTTTGTCCTCCAGGCAGACTGGCCTTGGTGTTGTGAGAAGGCTACATGGAGTGTCCAGGCGTCATTTTGTGGGGACGTGGGGGGGGGGGGGGGGTGTGTCTTGGTGACAGTATCAGATCGTGAGGCCACCTTGTGAGCTGTGATGTGCTACCTGCCTCATTCAGCTTCTTCCCCTCTGGAGCGTCCCTCTCCTGCACCTGCTTCCTGGAGAAACACCAGACTCCGGGACCAGTGCCCCCGCTCCCCGCCCCACCAGGCACTCTCCAGACATTAGGGCGAGAGTGGCAGGCTGGAGGTGTTCCCAGCTCAACAACATCTGGGAGTCCTCCCCACCGGGGGAAGCCCAGCTCGGATGCCCCGCGGCAGCTCAGGGCCCAGGCTAGACTGTTGAGAGGTGCCTGTGTCAACAGAGGCACCTGTGTGCCCGGGTCCTCCTCGCTGGGCCCCACCCCACCTGTTCCACCCTGCCCATGCGAATTCACCAGAGAGAACACTCTAGTATAAATAGAAAACAGAGAGTTTTATTCCAACCCAAGTTAGGACAGCTGCCCAGGAAATGCGATCTTCACGGGGAAGAGAGTGTTCTGGAGAATGAATTGTTTTTAGACTTTTTTTTTTTTTTTTTTTTACATCTTGTGAAAGCTCAGAAGATTATAGATCAGCATATAGGCAGCAACATGAATTTTATCATTAAGCGGCGTTGATGGTATCTCAAGGACAAGATGTTTTCCTTTAGGCCGCCGTTCACAAGATGGGTGTATGATGCACGCATGGGGGACTGTAAATGAGGCTTTTGGTCTAAGCAAAGTGCATATACGGTCATGCCGATTTAGAAATCTAGCATGGGGGTGCCTGGGGGGGCTCAGTCGGTTGAGCATCTGATCCTTGATTTAGGCTCAGGTCATGATCTCATGGTTCGGGAGTTCGAGCCCAGCATCGGGCTCTGTGCTGACAGTGTGGAGCCTGCTTGGGATTCTGTCTCTTCCTCTGTCTCTGCCTTTCTCTCAAGAAAATTTTTTTCTTAATAAATAAATAAATAAAAGAAATCTAAAGTGGCTTCCCTTCTAGATCATGACTTTAGAGAGCTTTTCCTCTGGCCAACCACAGGACCCCACCCCAAATCGCTGCCAAACTAACTCACCCCCAGGGACCCCCAGGAGTCTGCTGTGGTCCACAGGATGGGCCAGATTCACCCTCGTGTGCCGCCTGGAGGTCTTCCTGGCGGAGGCGGAGATCAAGGAGCTCTGAGGTTAGGGGTGGAGCTGCTGACTGAGGCTGATGCAGCCACCTGTTGGGGACGCCAAGGGCACTGTGCACAAGCTAGCCTGGGACAGCAGAGTGAGCGCAGAGCTGAGAGAGGGGGTAGGGCCTGGGGGGTCACTCCGGGTCAAGGCAGCCTCCAAGGGGCCACGAATCCCATCTCAGTCTCGGTGACTGCCCTGGAGGGGTGACAAAACAAGACAGCTGGGACAGGTGACCTGAGCGCTCGAGCCTCACTTGTACAACGGGTGTCACGTGCCCTTCTCGGGCCGCTGTGAGGACCGGTCCCGTGCCTGGGGAGTCTGTGGCTGGTCTTGGGACAACTACGATTGATAAGGGGGTGGCCTGGAAACACCCTTCCATCCTGTGGCCCTGAGGCAGTGGGGTCACCCTTACTGCCACTGGGTTCTGAGGGGCATTCGAGGCTGGGGTCTGGGGCGGGGGGGAGTGCCTGCTCACAATGAAGAATGAGCAAATCAGAGTGTCCAGACGACCCCTCTTTCTCCTCTTCCTCCTGCCACTCGGTGTCCATTGTAGGTGAAAGCACTATGCAAAAGACGTAGTTCCTGTAGAGGCTTTCTTTGTTTTAATGTTTATTTTTGAGAGGGCAAGAGCGTGAGTGGGGGCGGGGCAGAGAGAGAGGGAGACACAGAATCCGCAACAGGCTCCGGGCTCCGAGCTGTCAGCACAGAGCCCGACACGGGGTTGGAACTCACAGGTCAGGAGCTGAAGTCAAATGCTTAACCGACGGAGCCACCCGGGCGCCCCAAGTCTTAAGAGGACAGAAGCCCCTGATCTCGGGGAGCTGGCCTTGTGCTCACAGGGCGGGTCTCCTGGTGGACATAAGCAATTTCAGGGGATAACACTGACTCTGGTCACTCCAGAACCACGATGGCTCACGACAAAACAGGACCCTTCCGCAATCACATCTGGACACTCAAACATGTCCCCCTGTCCCGGCAGGTGGGTCGGACCCTGTCCTTTTCCAGCTGTGGCTGGGCCTCAGCTGCCTCCTTCTGGGGAAGATGTATTAGGTTGCCCTCCTGAGCTGAACCACGTCCCCCCAAATTCACATTTACCTGGATCTCCAGCAAGGACTTTATTTGGAAATGGGGTCTTTGCAGATGTAGTTAAGACGACAGCATCCTGGATTGGGGGGGGGGCCTACATCCAAGGACCGGTGTCCCCCTGAGGAAAGGAGAAAAGACACAGAGAAACACGAGGGAGGCCATGCAAAGAGGCAGGCAGAGACTGGAGCGACGCGGCCCCAAGCCAACGAGCACCGAGGGTCGCCAGCAACACCAGAAGCTGAGAGAGAGGCCGGGGACTGACTCTCCCCGGGGCCCGTCCGAGGGGCCGGCCCTGCCGACACCTTCCCTTAAGACTCTGGCCTCCAGACTGCGAGAGGAGGGGTTTCTGTGTCTTGGGCCACCCCATTTGTGGCGCTCTGTGGGGCGGCCCCCGGGAGACAGCACGGTCACTGTCACCCTGCTTCCGGACCCAGAGCAGAGCCCCTCGGCCCACACAGCCCCTGCCAACGCACTCCTACCGAGACACCACGTCCCGCGGTGGGCCTGACTCCCGCTTACGCCCGCCTTGTTCAACGACCCGTGTGCCCCGGTGGCCTGTGGCTGGAGGGCAGCGACGGCCGCAGATGCTGCGATCTCCTTGACCCTCCGACGCGGTGGAGCCACAACCGGATGGGTCTGGGGGGCCCCGGTGTGTCTGGAGCCCTCTCCTCCACGACCCCGACATGCCAGGCCGGGTGCCGGCGCTGCCTGCTCGGGTTCGAGCCCCCCCTCCCCCGTCAGAGCGTAAACCAACACCTGGGCCTTCATTATCTCAAAGCACACAGAGAAACCTCTCTGGGGCCTAATGTCCCGCTAATGGGCGGGGAGGCCCAGCCCTCGTGGGCCTGAGGACAAGACTGGTTCACCGGAGGCCGCCTGCGAGCTGACATATTGGGGTTATTGATTTTCGCCAGGACGATCTATATGAGGCGCGTGGGGGCAGGCAGACCCACGCCTTAGGAAGAGCGGGGCCTTTCCCCCGGGGACCGAGGCCTGACCACGGGGGCAGCGGGGGCACAGAGGTCCGTAAGGCCTGACGCTGCCCACAGCGGGGCCGGCGGGGAGCAGGTGCCGGGACACGTGCTGGGGTCCAAGCCCGGCAGCCTGAGTGCATCAGTCCCCGGCCCCACTCCAGGGGTCCCAGTGGGCAGCCGGGGGCTTGCGACCCCCCACGCCACTCGGCCTGGCCCTGGCCACCCAACACCAGGGTAGACATGTGTGGGCAGTGATTCTGGGAAAGTGTGTCCACTGACCCAGGCCAGGGTCCCCCCAGACTGTCGCGCCCCAACCCAGCCTTGCCGGTAACAAAAGCAGGAGTTCAGCCTCCACTCGCGGACTCCTGGGTTCATCTTGAACGTGGCTCAGACTCGGGAGCAGCAAGGGTGTGGATAATTCACGGACGCCTGTCCCACACCTTCGCCCCCTCAGGCTGTGCTTTGTGGGGCCCTAGCATTGATTGCTGGGACTAGCGCAGCGGCGCCCTCCCTGCACTCCAGCCTCCGGCCCAGAGGCCCGCCCCGTGCTGTGCTACCCAGGTCGTCCCAAACCTTTAACTGCTCCGCTGTCTCCCCTGCTCTAAAATTCTCCCTCTTACGCTAGGGGTCCTCCATGGTCTCGGGTCAGGCAGAAATAGAGCATTGAGATAATGCCAGCAGAGAAAGACAGGGCTGGCTGATTGTGGACTGTCTTCCACGGCTGCCATTAATGGACATCCCCTCGCCAGGCCCCCTGCAGGACCCGAAGCCTCCGTCAAAGCCCCAGCTCCACTGACCAGGGGCCTGTGCCAGAGGCCAGGATGCAGAAGTAGGCCTGTGGGGTGGAGGGAAACAGGGCCATCAGGAAGGAGTGGGCTCTGGGCGGGGGGGGGGGGGGGGGGGGGGGGGGGTGTGACCATCATGGGCCCGTCCGCACACTGAGATTTGTTCCGGCCACAGAGGGCATGGCTGAGGGCCCAGGCGGCCATTCGAGGCCCCTGTGTTCCACCTCAAAGCCGGCAGTGACCCTGCTTCTGTGGTCACGTCTCCCCTTCCAGCCCTGAGCTTCCTCTCTTGCAGGGCCCCCGCCCTGGACCCACAGGATCATCCATAATCGCGTCTGCACGGTCCCTTTGCCGTGTGGAGTGACAGGCCCACAGTACCCGGAGATGATGACGGGGCTGTCCGTGGGGCCAGCCAACCATGGGGGTGCCAGCTCCCTGTGGCCTGGGCCTTTCCAGGCTGTCCTCTCTGCTGGATCCCCTGCGCTTCCCATGGACAGGCCGAGCGAGCTGTGGTCCCATCGGTGCCAAGCAATCGGCTTCACGAAGGAGGCCAATTCTCTGGTCACAAGGGCTGGGACTTCCTCGAGGGCAGGGCCACGCCTCACCTTGCTCAGAGCCTGGGGCAGGGCGCCCATGAGGACTGGAGGCTCCACCCAGACGGCACTCCCCTCGGGTCCCCGCGGCCCGCCTTGGTCAACTGAGTGCGGTGGGCGCCGGCACCAGCTGACCCCCTTCCCGGGCCCCAGTCCTTCCTGATGAGCTGCAGGGGACACTGCGGCTCCAGTCTGGACACCTGGTGAGCCCCTCCCTGGGGTCCTGGGCTGTCCCAGAGGGCTGTTGCTGGACTGTGCTGGGCCACCCCACAGCAGACTGAGGTCCAAACGGAGACTGGACTCACGACACAGACCCCCCGGGGCCTGGCTTCACCCCGGTCAGTGAACACAGGCCTGCAGCCTTCCCCTGGCACGCGTAGGGGCCCTGCCTCCGGTGAACCACCTGCTTGCGGGATGCTGGCAGCTCCGTAGGTCTGCCCCTGCCAAGTCACCGGCCTGGCCTGGGGGGATGGCTTCATTTCCCTGAGTCCCCCAGAGCTGGGGGTTCTGACCAGGGGCTCCTGCACTGGGCCCTCCAGGTGCTTGAGAAATGACCGGCAGCAATCACCCACGGCCCCCACTTGCAGGAAAGGCCTGGGTCTGTGCCCACACCCCGTGCGTAACGGGGTGACACTGGCTGGGACGGGGGCTGTCCCCTGCCTGAAGGGAACAGAGCCTGGAGCGGAGGCCAAGGGCCCGGGAGGACGGGAGGGCATCGTGACCCTCCCAGGGAGCTGGAAGGGACATTAGGGGCCAGGTGTCTGCCGGGGTGGGAGGGGGCCGCTGTCCTGTGCTCAGAACCTGGCTGGCCCACAAGCAGTGGTGGCTTTGAGCCGTGGCGGACGGGACCCCGGAGTCCTCCCAGCAGGCAGTGTGGGGGGTGCTCCAGGGGAGCAAAGCACCCGGCAGAAGCCGCCTCTGGTCCACCGGAACCTCGGAATGGAACCTTACGTGGAAATAGGGTCTTTGCAGATGTTACGAATATGAGGTCAGACTGCAGCCCAGCGGCCCCCCGAGTCCAACGATGGGCGTCCTCCTAAGAGAGAAGGAAATGGGACGTGGCCCCGTGTGGATGGCGGCAGAGGCTGCCGGGACTCAGTCACCGCCAAGGAGCGCCGCAGCAGACGGTGGGGGAGAAGCGTGGCACGGGTTCCCACCTGGACAACACCCGCAGTTTGGGTGACTGACTACGGGGGGCCCCCAGACACTCGGGGAGCACCACACGCAGTCCCCCTGGGGGCCTGCTGATGGTGTAACCCGAGGGGAGGAGCACGCTCCATGGTGGGGGTGCGGTGGGGTGGGCGCCAAGCCCCCCAGAAAAAAGCTTGGCACCAGGGAAAGAGTGGTCATCTCAGCTTGGACCCTGGGGGTGAAGCCCTGTGGTGGGGGGTGGGGCAGGGACACGCCTGCAGCTGTGGGACATAGGAGCCGGGGGAAGGGGCCGCGATGTGGGGCCCCCCGGGGTCCTGCTGGGGGAGGGTTGAGACTGTTCACAGGGCCAGCAAGGCCTGGCGGTTAGAGGGGGCTGAGTGGGGGTTCCAGGGGCCCCCGCATGAGGCCACCACGGGGGCTGGTGGTCCCGCAGCTTTCTCTGCCGGCCTGCAGCACCGTTTACCCAGAGAACTGCCCGGGCAGGATGTGCGCTGGAGAAGGGCTACTCCAGAAGTCAAAATAGCATGAAATTTAATTTTCCGCCTATTTGACAAAGCTTGGTCCGGGTCCCAGTCGGTGGCGGAGATAAGGGCCCTCGGCCCCGGGTGTGAGCCAGCTGGGCCTGCGGCAAACACTCCACGGTCCCCCGGCAGGTTGAGGCTCCCCCCGCGGGGCCCTGGTTGCCGGGCGCTAAAGCAAACGGGCTCTATTTGCCCAGTCTGCGATGACAATGCAGTCGCCAAATATTTGCCAGCCCGGCCGGCCTCGGAGCGCAGCTATAAATGCTGGAGCCCAGGTGGAGGCGGGCCCGCCCCGCGGGAGCTGCCGGCCTCCAGGTAGGAGCCCCACCGGTGGCGGGTGGGATGAGGCCTACCCCCCCTCCCCGGGAAGGCTGCGGGCCCTTCCCGCCAAGTGGGCTGTGGGGACCACCCATCAGGGGCCATGGAGGTCGTGTTGGGGGGGGGGGGGAGGGCGGCGCTGAGGCACAGGGGTGCGGCTGAAGGAGGAGGAGCCCAAGGAGCCCAAGCTGGGGCCACAGCACAGCATGGCCCCTGCCCTCCCCAGGCAGGCCTGACCCTGAGTGACACCCAGCCTCCCTGGGGTGAGGGTTCTGACCACCCGGGGACCCCCTTCTCCCTCTCCCCACGTCACCCTCCCTTTCTGTGCTTTGCCAGGAGGCAAAAGGGCTCACCACCTGCCTGCCCGCTGCGAGGGCACCACCCCCCGGGGGGGGGGGGGTGACCGCTCCAAAGCTCAGAGTCAACCCCCTTTGGCATCAGGCCAGGGAGGGCCAGCACCTGCCCCCCCCCCACCTCCTCAAACTCCCACCCCACACCTTCCCTGCCTCCTGCTGACCTGCTGACCCTGCCAAACCCCAGGTGCCCGGCCAGGGAGCAGACAGATGAAAGCTTGGGACCCATCAGACAGCATGGGAGAAACAGCGTCCAGCTCTGAGCCTCCCCTAAGCCCCCGAGGCCCCCCGAAGCCATAAGGGCTCTGGGCCCTGGACCCAGCAGGCTGGCCGAGGCCGTCAGGCCCAGTTCCCGGGCTCAGTGTGGGCATCTTGGGGGCCCCCCCTGCCAGCACCTGGGTAGATGCCACCTCGGCGGGCCTGTCCCATCAAGAGCCAGGGCAATTCCATGCTGGGACCAGGGCTCTGCTCCCCTGGGCTGGCACTCCCCTCGCCTGCCACCTGCCCCATCTCCACGGTCCCAGCAGAGCCACCTCTACACCCCTTAGCTTCCTGTTCCCCACCCCTGCGATGCCCACCGCTCACAATGCCCACGGTCCCAGGCTGTCTGCGAACCTCACCAGCTTCTGAGCATGACACCCTCTGTAAGCACCAGTGTGGCTGCAAGGCCTGGGGACCTGACGGTCGGTCGACCTGTGCTCTCTCCGCTTCCCTCCCCAGCTGCCCCTGCTGCCCCAGAGGCCCCAGAAGCTCAGGCCTTGAGGAGATGGCCGCAGGCGTGATCCGGCCTCTTTGCGACTTCCGGCTGCCCCTGCCCACCCACGGGCCCTTCCTGCCCTCAGACCCGGAGCCCCAAGAGACTTCTGAGGAGGAGGAGGAGGAGGAGGAGGGGGAGGGGGAGGAGGGGGAGGAGGAGCTGGAGGGGGCGGGGCCAGAGGGCCGCAGCCCAGCCCCCCAGGCCTCAGGCTGGGCCCCAGAAGCAGCCCCCCGGGGTCCCAGCAGCCCCGAGAACCCCCTGCAGCTGCTGCGCTTCTCCGAGCTCATCAGCGGCGACATCCAGCGGTACTTTGGCGGCAAGGACAGGGGCAGGACCCGGACACCAGTGACATCCGTGCAGACGACAGCTCAGCCCAGGGCCTCCGCTGTGCTGACCTGGCGAACCGGGCTCCGGGTGGGCCCCCCGGTGGTGAGGAGGCTATGGAGCCCGGCGTCCTCTCCCCGAGGGGTCCCGAGGCGCAGGCACGCGGGCTGGGGCCCCTGGCCGAGCTCTTTGACTACGGGCTGCGGCAGTACTCAGGGCCCGGGGCCCCGGCCGGCCGCCGGCTACGGCTGGAGCACAAGTATGGCCACATCGTCCCCATGACCCAGAGGAAGCTGCCGGTCTCCTTCTGGGAGGAGCCGGCGCCCGGCCCCCTGGGCCTGCTCCGCCCCGGCACGCCCGACTTCAGCGACCTGCTGGCCAGCTGGTCTGCGGAGACCGGCCCCGAACTGCCCGGCGGAGGCCCCCAGACCCTGGATGGGGTGCAGCTGGCCGAGGCCTAGCGAGTGGGCCGGGGTCGGGGGTGGGGGGCGGGCCGGAGCAGCAGGCGTCTGGACGGTCACTGCTCTCTCGGAGGAGCCCCTGGGGCCCCCCAACCATGGCGGCAGCCAGCAGAACGAGCCGGCTCAGGTCGGGACTTGGCAGGCCCAGGGAGTCGGCCCCCAGCAGAGGCCCCCCCCCCCCCCCCCCCCCCCCCCCGGGCAGGAGCCGCAGCCCCTCAGAGGTCGTGTGCTCAGGGGGTCTACACACTGTGCCTGGCTCTGGGCGAGGCCGTTCGCCACCCAGACATCCCTGAGGCCCCAGGTGGGCAGCAAAGGGCAGCTGTTCCCACCACCTGCCCACCCGCCCGGTCCTGGGGCTGCCCCTCCTTGAGGCCCCGAGGCAGGTGGCAGGGCCAGCCACGTGGGAAGAGCGAGGGCCTCCTTGGAGGCGGGAAGAAAGGGCGCTCCCCGAGCGTGGGAGCAAACGCGACATTCGCTCCCCAGATCGGGGCAGGGGGAGCTGCTTCCTGTGCTGGCCACCGCACGGGCGTGACCCGGGGGACCCCAGACCCGGGCCAGCTGGCCCTCAAGGAGGCCTGCAGTGAGTGGCTGGGGCCCCGGGACGCCACGGCCGTCGGCAGGAAGGCCCAGGAAAGCCCTGGGCGGAGGGCTCACTGGGCTCGCGCTCCTGGGGGAGGGGACTCTGGACTCCGACAGCAACAGGAGCTGGCACGTTTATTTCCGGGAAAGGGACGCGGACGTGAGCGGGCGGGCGGGCTCCTGGCAGAGGGACCTCTCCGAGACCGCGCTCGCCCTCCGCTGCGCCACCCGGCTCATGAGGACCGCCTTCCACTGCAGCCACCTGCCGGGAGACGCGGCTCACGCCTGCTGACCTCGGGGCCTCCCCGGCACCACCCTGACCTGGAGGGGTCTCCAGAGGGCGGCTGCCCTGCCCACCTCACGGCCTGATACACGCCCCAGCAGTTCACGGGGACCGCCTCTCCGGGGGCCGCGTCCTTGATAAAAAACCGCTGCCTCACCGGGGACCCGAGGACCCTCCTGCTGCCCAGCGTCAGCGCCCACGGGCCCTCCTCACTCCACAGCCGCACGACGCTCTCACGCAGGCTGGCCAACTCCTCCGCGCGCTGCGGACAAGGGCACCGTGAGGAGGGGCCGGCGCGGGAACGCAGGAATCTGGCCACAGGGGGCCCGACAGCAGACGGGATTTATCTCCCTCTGGACAAACCAGGGTCTTATCTACCGGGAAACCCCGCTCGGGCCAGACACGCAGACGGACAGACATGGGGAAGGCCACAAAGCCAGAGGTTGTGCCGGGGAGGGGGGAGGGGGGCAGGGTCCACGGAGGGGCCACCTCTCTCACCAGCTTGGTTTCTGTATTAAACTTGAGGTTCTGGATGGTCTTGTTGTCTTGGATGCTGTTCTCCAGTTTCATTATTTGGTTCTGAAACTAAACACGGCCCTCGTCTGTTGGGCGGGGCGAACCCTCGGGCCTGAGGCTGGCCCCTACCCCCGTCCCCCCGTCACTCAGGCAGGAGCTGGCCTGTGACATGTGGGATCTGGGGCGCGTCACTCAGTCCAGGGTTCAGCCGGCGCCTGTCACCGTGATTGCTGCCAGCCCAGCGTCTGGGGACTCTGGACAGGTGTCCCCGCTCAGGGTGTCCTGGTTCTGGGGGCCCCTCTGCTGAGTGTGATGGGCACAGGGGCACAGGGGCTCAGGGGTACCGTGACCAGCTTGCCCTGGATCTCCGCAATCTTGCGCCCGGGGTTGCCCTCCCTGAGCAGCTGAACAGAGGACAGCAGAGAGGCCAGCTCCTGCCGCACAGCCCCGACCTCGAACTCCCTGTAGGAACAGGAGGCTCTGGGCGGGGGTCCCAGGCCCAGGGCGTGCAGAGGGAAGAGGGCAGGGCGTGAGGGGGCGCCCAGCTTTGCCACCCCTCCAGCGGGAACTGGGGGGACCCCAGGGGGTGACAGAAGGCCAAGTGGAGGATGTGTGTGGGCTGCACCCGGTGGGGCCAAGCGCAGAGCTGGGGAGGCGCGGGGGGCTGCGGGAGTAGGAGACTTGTGGACGCAGCAGGGCCGTTCTGAGGCCAGGAGCTGGGGCCTCACCTGGCCTTGCCCTCGGCCGAGATCTTGAGGTCTGAGTCGCTCTTGTGGAGGACGCACTTGTCGGACACGGCCTCTATCTGCAGCAGAGGCAAGGTAGGCGGGCAGCCGGGGCGGCACGGCACGGTGGGGGTGGGGGGAGGCGGGGCGCCCAGCCCTCACCCACCTGCCGCGGCAGGCTGTCCACTCGCTCCCGCACCTCCCTCAGGTGCGCCTCAGCCTCCTTCTGACAGCGGACCAGGCCCTCCAGGGATTTCTGCTCTGAGCCTTCCCACTCTCTCTTTGCCTAGGACACAGCGGGGACAGGGAGGGGGGACAGATGGATGGACGGGGCCCACTGGAGCCAGAGTTGAACCCAGGCAGCAGAGAGCTCCGGAGGGGGCCGACTCTGAGCTCGTCCACCCAGTCAGCACACAGCCACTCTCCAGGGACCCGGGGACCCCGGGCAGGGCCCCCAGGCTGGGCAGAGCCATATCCGGAAGAAGGAGGCCTGGCTTGGCCCCGAGCCCACCAGGAGTCAGTCAGCAAGGGCACAACGGGCAGCCTGTCCACACCTGCAGGGGAGGGGTCTCGGGAGGCCTGGGGGGGCCCCGCCCCATAGCAGAAGGGTGGACGTGTGGCCTTGGGAGGCTTGGGGGGCCCCGCCCCAAAGTGGAAGGGTGGACGTGTATTCACAGCAACGCCTTCCGTGGCCAGACCAGGGGGCGGTGCAGTGTCCATCAGCGGAAGAAAAGATAAGCTGGTCACACACTGTATGGGAGCATTTATAGGAAACGTCCAGAACAAGCAAATCCGCAGAGGCGGGCGTCAGATCAGCGGTCGCCAGGGGCCTCGGGGTAGGGAGTGACCACTAGCCACACCAGGGCTTCCTCTGTGGTGACAGGAAGGATCTACGAGTTATGTGGTGGTTGTCCAACCCTGAATACGTGAGCAGCCGCGATCCCCACCCTTTCCAAGGGTGGACGCTAGGGCGTGGGAATTAAAGGTCAACGACACTGTTACTAGAAAGAGGAAAACACCCAAGGGCCAGGCCCCTCTGGAATCCGCTTTGTGGTCGGGGCCACCACGGGCCTCGTGGACAGCAGCTGGGCAGGGGCGGGAGGTTTGGGACCGCCTGTCAGGCCTGCTTGCTCAGGCACTGGAGATGGCTGGGGCTGAGTGTGGGGTGCAGGTGACCCCCCTCTGCTCCGCGCTCCCCTCTGCTCCTGCTCCGCGCTCCCCCCTGCTCCTGCTCCGTGCTCCCCCCGCTCCTGCTCCGTGCTCCCCCCGCTCCTGCTCCGTGCTCCCCCCCCCTCCTGCTCCGTGCTCCCCCTTCCTCCTGCTCTGTGCTCCCCCCTCCTCCTGCTCCATGCTCCCCCCTGCTCCTGCTCCGCGCTCCCCCCTGCTCCTGCTCCGCGCTCCCCCCCTCCTCCTGCTCCGCGCTCCCCCCTGCTCCTGCTCCGTGCTCCCCCCTCCTCCTGCTCCGCTCCATGCTCCCCCCTGCTCCTGCTCCGCGCTCCCCCCTCCTCCCGCTCCGTGCTCCCCCCTCCTCCTGCTCCGCTCCATGCTCCCCCCTCCTCCTGCTCCGCGCTCCCCCCCTCCTCCCGCTCCGTGCTCCCCCCTCCTCCTGCTCCGCGCTCCCCCTTCCTCCTGCTCCGCGCTCCCCCCTCCTCCTGCTCCGCGCTCCCCCCTCCTCCTGCTCCGCGCTCCCCCCCTGCTCCTGCTCCGCGCTCCCCCCTCCTCCTGCTCCGCGCTCCCCCCTGCTCCTGCTCCGCGCTCCCCCCTGCTCCTGCTCCGCGCTCCCCCCTCCTCCTGCTCCGCGCTCCCCCCCTGCTCCTGCTCCGCGCTCCCCCCTGCTCCTGCTCCGCGCTCCCCCCTCCTCCTGCTCCGTGCTCCCCCCTGCTCCTGCTCCGCGCTCCCCCCTGCTCCTGCTCCGCGCTCCCCCCCTCCTCCTGCTCCGTGCTCCCCCCTGCTCCTGCTCCGCGCTCCCCCCTCCTCCTGTCCGCGCTCCCCCCTCCTCCTGCTCCGCGCTCCCCCCTGCTCCTGCTCCGCGCTCCCCCCTCCTCCTGCTCCGCGCTCCCCCCTCCTCCTGCTCCGCGCTCCCCCCTGCTCCTGCTCCGCGCTCCCCCCTCCACCTGCTCCGCGCTCCCCCCTCCTCCTGCTCCGCGCTCCCCCCTGCTCCTGCTCCGTGCTCCCCCCTCCTCCTGCTCCCTGCTCCCCCCTGCTCCTGCTCCGCGCTCCCCCCTGCTCCTGCTCCGTGCTCCCCCCTCCACCTGCTCCGCGCTCCCCCCTGCTCCGCGCTCCCCCCTCCTCCTGCTCCGTGCTCCCCCCTGCTCCTGCTCCGCGCTCCCCCCTGCTCCTGCTCCTGCTCCGCGCTCCCCCCCTCCTCCTGCTCCGCGCTCCCCCCTCCTCCTGCTCCGCGCTCCCCCCTCCTCCTGCTCCCTGCTCCCCCCTGCTCCTGCTCCGCGCTCCCCCCTCCTCCTGCTCCGTGCTCCCCCCTCCACCTGCTCCGCGCTCCCCCCTGCTCCGCGCTCCCCCCTCCTCCTGCTCCGTGCTCCCCCCTGCTCCTGCTCCGCGCTCCCCCCTGCTCCTGCTCCGCGCTCCCCCCTCCTCCTGCTCCGCGCTCCCCCCTGCTCCTGCTCCGCGCTCCCCCCCTCCTCCTGTCCGCGCTCCCCCCTCCTCCTGCTCCGTGCTCCCCCCTGCTCCTGCTCCGTGCTCCCCCCTCCTCCTGCTCCGCGCTCCCCCCTCCTCCTGCTCCGCGCTCCCCCCTGCTCCTGCTCCGCGCTCCCCCCTCCTCCTGCTCTGTGCTCCCCCCTGCTCCTGCTCCGCGCTCCCCCCTGCTCCTGCTCCGTGCTCCCCCCTCCTCCTGCTCCGCGCTCCCCCCTCCTCCTGCTCCGTGCTCCCCCCTGCTCCTGCTCCGCACTCCCCCCTGCTCCTGCTCCGTGCTCCCCCCTGCTCCTGCTCCTGCTCCGCGCTCCCCCCTCCTCCTGCTCCGTGCTCCCCCCTGCTCCTGCTCCGCGCTCCCCCCTCCTCCTGCTCCGCGCTCCCCCCTCCTCCTGCTCCGTGCTCCCCCCTGCTTCTGCTCCGCGCTCCCCCCCTCCTCCTGCTCCGAGCTCCCCCCTGCTCCTGCTCCGTGCTCCCCCCTGCTCCTGCTCCTGCTCCGCGCTCCCCCCTCCTCCTGCTCCGCGCTCCCCCCTCCTCCTGCTCCCTGCTCCCCCCTGCTCCTGCTCCGCGCTCCCCCCTGCTCCTGCTCCGTGCTCCCCCCTCCACCTGCTCCGCGCTCCCGCCTGCTCCGCGCTCCCCCCTCCTCCTGCTCCGTGCTCCCCCCTGCTCCTGCTCCGCGCTCCCCCCTGCTCCTGCTCCGCGCTCCCCCCTCCTCCTGCTCCGTGCTCCCCCCTGCTCCTGCTCCGCGCTCCCCCCTCCTCCTGCTCCGTGCTCCCCCCTTGCTCCTGCTCCGTGCTCCCCCCTCCTCCTGCTCCGCGCTCCCCCCTGCTCCTGCTCCGTGCTCCCCCCCTGCTCCTGCTCCGTGCTCCCCCCTCCTCCTGCTCCGTGCTCCCCCCCTGCTCCTACTCCGCGCTCCCCCCTCCTCCTGCTCCGCGCTCCCCCCTCCTCCTGCTCCGTGCTCCCCCCCTGCTCCTGCTCCGCGCTCCCCCCTCCTCCTGCTCCGTGCTCCCCCCTGCTCCTGCTCCTGCTCCGCGCTCCCCCCTCCTCCTGCTCCGCGCTCCCCCCTCCTCCTGCTCCGCGCTCCCCCCTCCTCCTGCTCCGTGCTCCCCCCTGCTCCTGCTCCTGCTCCGCGCTCTCCCCTCCTCCTGCTCCGCGCTCCCCCCTCCTCCTGCTCCGTGCTCCCCCCTCCTCCTGCTCCGTGCTCCCCCCTCCTCCTGCTCCGCGCTCCCCCCTCCTCCTGCTCCGTGCTCCCCCCTGCTCCGTGCTCCCCCCTGCTCCTGCTCCGCGCTCCCCCCTGCTCCTGCTCCGTGCTCCCCCATCCTCCTGCTCCGTGCTCCCCCCTCCTCCTGCTCCGTGCTCCCCCCCTGCTCCTGCTCCGTGCTCCCCCATCCTCCTGCTCCGTGCTCCCCCCTCCTCCTGCTCCGAGCTCCCCCCTGCTCCTGCTCCGTGCTGCCCCCCTGCTCCTGCTCCTGCTCCGCGCTCCCCCCTCCTCCTGCTCCACGCTCCCCCCTGCTCCTGCTCCTGCTCCGCGCTCCCCCCTGCTCCTGCTCCGCGCTCCGCTCAGCTCCGCGCTCACCTCGCTCAGCCGAAGGCTCAGTGTCTGCTCCTGCAGGTCCAGTCTCCAGCTCAGAGCCAGGAAGTGGTCACTCAGGTCCTTCACCTGCGTCTCCAGCTCGGCCAGCGACACCTCCAGGGCCTGGCTCTTCTCTCGTTGCTGCGGGGCGCTGGGCTGAGTGCAGGCCCCTGGGGAGGCGGGGGCCCCACGGGGAGACCGACCCGGGCCCCGCGGCCCTCACCAGCTCCAGCGCGCTGTGCGCCTCCCGCTGGGCCAGCTCCCCGGCCAGCCGCACGGCTTTCAGGTCCTCCCGCAGGCAGGTGGCCAGCTCCGCCGCCCGGCTCTCCTCCAGGTGCCCCTTGACGTCCCTGGGGGTCGGTGCGTGTGGACAGACCGCCCCTCGGCCGAGGCTGCCTGCCCGCCGAGGCGCTGGGTCCAGGCGGGGGCCTGGCGGCGGGCTCCGGAACCATCCGGGAGACCCGGGGAGCGGAGAAGGGTCACAGGGCCCACCAGGACGGGGGCTGTGTACAGTGGGGCACGCTGAGTCCTCCGTGGGGGGACGGGAGCCCCCATCAGCGGGGGCGGGGGGAGGAAGGGGTCGGGACACCCACCGGGCCTTCTGCTCGGCCAGGAGGATGCGGCTCAGGGACACCTGGTTCTGCCGCACGAACTTGGTCAGCTGGACCACGGCCCGGTCCAGGCCCCGGCACTGCTCCAGGAGGCGGCGTGCTTCCTGCTGCTGTGCGCAAGTGGCCCTGAGCCCAGGCGCCGGCCGGCCCGGCCCGGCCACCCGCAGCCCCTGCCCCCCTACTGCGCACCTCGTGCTGCCCCTGCAGGGCCTGGACGCGCTCCTCGGCCAGCTCCCGCAGCCCCCGCCACCTGCTGTCCAGCTCCTCCCGCAGGCCGCCCTCCGCCTTGAGCCGGGCGCTCTCCGAGACCTTCATCCTCTGTGGGGAGACCCGCCCCCGCCTGCCGTGAGTGGGGCTGTGGGGGGCCCGGCCCGGCCGCAGGCCCGCGGGCTCCCACCTTCTCCAGGGCCAGGAAGCTCTTCTGCAGGAAGCCGCACAGCTTGGCCTCTCTCTTGAGGAAGCGGAGGCTCATCTCCTCCCCGAGCTTGGTCACCTGGGCCTGTGGGGGGTCAGCGCGGCCGCCACGGGGTCGGACCTCCCTCCTCGCCACGTCCGCCCCCGGCCCCCCTGCCATCTCGGACTTCTTTGCTTTCTTGCCCAACCGGGCCCATCACAGAGGGGGCTCTGGGTCCCGTGTCCCCCACTGCCCCCGAGCCGCGAAGAGCTGGGTCTACCACACCCTCCTGAGGAAGGCCAGCGGGGCGGGCGGGGGCCACGTGTTCCCCCCAGAGCGCCAGGCACCAGGGCTGTGAAGGGTCTACAGGGTCCGGAACACACCTGGGGCTCGTGGTGACCACCAGATGCCACACCCAGGGAATCGCATCCTGAGCCGGGAGCCTCCGTGCGGGAAGCCGAGTAAGTACGAGAGCGCTCCACGTTCGCACACATCCACACGCATGTGCGCACACGGGGACGTGCGCGCATAGACCACACACGCACTTCGCCCTTGAGCTCCGGGCTCCTGCCCCCTCCTCCCCGCAGGCAGCTGTGCCCTGGGCCCCGCCAGCCTTGCCCCCGCACACGGGGCGCTCTGGAGCAGGTCAGCACACGGTCTCTGTGAGAGCCCAAGGGTCTGTGCCTCAGTCTGTCCGCTCTGCGGTTACAGCGCAAAAGCAGAAACGGACAACAGTAAATGAGTGGGCTTTGCAGAACCAGGCAGAGGCCACAGGTTGCTGACCGGGCACCCGAGAGCGCTTGGGGAAGACGTGGGCGCTCGGAACCCGCCTGGCACGTCAGGAATCCGAGGGCCAGTGAGTGCCTCCCGGAGCTCCTGGTCGCAGCGGTGGGCAGGGTCTCGATGGAGCCAAGACGCCACCTTCCCGAAGGGCAGAGGAAGGGAGGCCACCGAAGCTGGGCAGCCGAGCTATGTGGGCAGCAGCTGGGAGCACTTGGCCCGCGCAGGCCCTGGTCTCTGTTTGCAGAGCTGAAGAGGCTGGGTCTGGAGACGTGCCTCCCGTGCCCTGCCCTGCCTCCCAGGGTCTCACGCAGCAGGGGCATCTGACCGGCCCAGGGCTGGGACCACGCCGGGAGATGGCCGAGGAAGGGGCTTCAGGGCTACGACGTCCTATGTCCTGATTTGGGTGCTGGTCACAGGAGGGGGGTGAGGGGCGGGGGCTAAGACAGGGCCACCGAGGTGTCATCTGTGCAGAAGGATGAGCTCGGTCTCAGCGCTTCCCAAATCGGCAGCCCTGGGCCACGTGCGGCTACTGGGCATCTGGAACGTGGCTCACGTGACCGAGGGACCTAAAATGTTAGCTCATTTCCACGGACGAAGCCACCTGTGGCTGGTGGCCACCTATAGACGGGGCAGGACCGTGGGGGGACCACGTGGGCCCAGTCACGTGGGCGGGGAGGACACGGGCTACAGGTGCAGTGGTCTCTTCTGACGGACCCTCCTGGTGGCGGCTCGCCTGGCTGCCCGGGCCCGGCCTCCCTCCTGGTACCTGCATCTTGGCCACCTCAAGGTCTGCCCTCTGGCTCGCCTCCTCCTGGCTCTTCTGCAGTCCACTGCAGGCCGCTTCCCGGGACTGTTCCTCCTGCTCCAGCCTCCCGGCCAGCTCGGCCAACCTAGGGCAACGGCGAGGGTCAAGGCAGCCCGGCCGGCCAGAGGGCCTGGCTGTGGGGCTACCGTGAACTTTTCGGGGCCTCCGGACACTGAGAGTCCCTCTCGAGGCCAGGCCTGCATCCGGGGGGCCCAGGCTGACCTACAGGCCACCTGGGCAAACACAGACAAGGATAAGCCGCTGACTTCCGCGTACCCATGCGGGGACGTGACAGCGGCTTGGATGAGTGTGACTGATGGGAAAGAGAGCGGCAGGGATTCTGGACCTAACTCTCTTTTCCCCACAGAGGGTCCAGGGGGGGTCCGAGCCCTCCACCCTGTCGACCAGCAGCGTGGCACCAAGGGCCAGGGGACGCCTTCCCTGCCTTGGTGCCTCCTACCCACGTGACTACACGTGGGAAGTTCAGAGCCGGCCCCCGACGAGGGAGGCAGGCGGAGCCCACCTGAGGCTGGCCTCCTGCTCGGTGTCCTTCCGCTCAGAGTCCTGGAGCGCCTGCTTCCTCCGGACCTGTGTCAGGGCTTCCCGGACCTCCACCAGCCTGGCACGCAAGAACCACTTCTGCCTGGGGCCTGCCTGGCCCGCCCTCCTGGCCGCCTTTGGGGTTCAGGTCCCGGCCCAGGGGCCCCGGCAACGGGTCTCCCGCCCTTTCCTCTGCAGGTGCCACGGCCCATGCAAACCCAGACTTCTCGGGCTGGGCCGTGGACACACGCTGCTTACCAGAGCGAGGCGACCGGGACCCCAGGTTCCCGTCCCAGCCGCCGCTTTCCCAAAGCCCCTGACCTCCCCGCTGGGGCCCAGGCCATCGGTGTGGAGTACCTCCTGTCCAGGGCCTGCATCTGGGTCTGGTTCTGGGGGCTAGGGAACTGGAAGGAGGAAGGGCAGGCTGAGCCTCACAGCATGGCCGGCACCCACAGGGGCCGGGGAGCCCCGCCCGTGGGTGGGGACGGTGGGCAGCTGACCTCGAGGGCCTCCTTCTCGGGGGCCCGGGCCACCCGCCGTAGGTCCTGCTGAAGCTTCTTCAGCTCCGAGTCCTGGAGTTGCACGCAGGCCCGGAGCCGGAGCATTTCCCGGAGCAGGCTCAGCATGGCCGGCTCACAGCGGTCCCTGTGTTCCCGCAGGGACACCACCTCGGCCTGCAGGTCGGCCACCCTGGCCAGGGTGAGGAGCAGGCTGAGTCGGGCCGCGTGTGCCGGGGGGTGGGGGCGGTAGGCAGCGTGGCTCTCCCTCCCCGGCTCCACACGGGCTCACCACTGCTCCAGCTGCTTCCGGGGCTTAGGGGGATCCTGCTCGGGGACGGACGTGGCAGACGCCAGGTGGCTGGACTCATACCTCTCGGAGATCTCCTCCAGACTCAAGAGCCCGGGGCTGGCCAGCTCCTCCTCCAGGGAGAGCCCCAGGTCCCCCAGGGTGATGGTGCTCGCAGCCTGAGAGGGGGGCGAAGCCCCGGATAAGGGGTGGCTAGCGGCCAGGTCTGCGAGAAGGCGACCTCTGGGCCGGCGAAGGCCCCCAGGTGGAGCTCAGGATAACAGGGACTCAAATCCCTGTCCGCTGAGCTCAGTGTCCACTGCGCTCACCTCCACCCGTCCAGCTGAGTCACCCAGCGCAGCCCCGTCTGGGCTTGGCTCGCGCTGCCCCAGAGAGACCGGAGCCTGAGGACACACGGCACTAGGCAGCAGAAACGGGGCAGTGCTCTGCCTGCCCAGTTCCAAAGGGAGCCCTCGGGCAGCGAGGCGACCTGAGGGGTCAAGGAATTAGTGCCGTCCCGGGTGGCCCACACTCCTGCCCTCCTGGCTCGGCCCCCGTTGGTACCAGGCTCACCCGACACGGCTTCACCGGCAACCACCATCCGTGGCCTCAGCCGCTGCCGAGGCCCCGGGCCTCGCACCAGGGCGGCTGGACGGAGGCAGGGAAGGCCTCGGGGGGCACCCACCCTCGCGTCGCTCCTTCCGATCCAACAGCAAGGTAGCCAGAGCCACACAGCAGCAGGGGCTCTTCCGGAACTGTCTTTTCATCACCAGAACCTTCGCACGTCACGGCCCAACTGCCAGTGGAACCCGGGCCCTCAACTCTCCCGGCAAGACCTTCCCAACTGCCTGTTCCCGAAAGACCCGAGAGGGCACCATTCAGCCGGCCAGGGCCAGGGCAGGGAGTGGCTGCTGGCCTGTGGGTCAGGAGCAGGGACCCCAGCGGGCCCCGGGTGGGAGGGACAGGCGGGGGCATTCTCCGGCCAGCCGGTCAGAGAAGGGGTCGTCCGGGACAGATAGAACAGGCAGAGGCACGCGGCCGGAGCAGGAGAGGGTGCGGGCCGCAGGCGCGGGCTGCGCGCGGGCTCCAGGATCCTCGCGGCCACAGTAAGAAAGCAAACAGAGGTGGCTGCAGCGTTTCCATGGTGCATTTTATTTAATCCCACGTGACGAACGTGCGGCTGGTTCATGTCGTCAACGCAAACCACGACATGCACACTCTCCCACGCCAGGTCCTCCCAGCCCGGCACGGTGCTCCCCTGCCCAGTTGTCCACACTATCGCATGCCAGGTCCTCCCAGCCCGGCATGGTGCTCCCCCTGCCCAGTTGTCCACACTATCGCATGCCAGGTCCTCCCAGCCCGGCGCAGTGCTCCCCCTGCCCGGTCGTCCACACTCTCCCACGCCAGGTCCTCCCAGCCCGGCACGGTGCTCCCCTGCCCGGTCGCCCAAGCCCACCCACAGAGGGCACAAGGTGGACACTCCGAAGTCAACCCGTGGTCTGGGGCCCTTTCAAGGCCCTGCCTGTGGCCACATCACCCCCCTCGTGGCCCAGAGCAGCATCCAGACCGAGGGCCCAGGGGCAGCAAACCGCCCAGACTGGCCCTGAAGCCGTCTGGCAGCTGGTGCCAGCACATCCCGTGGGCGTGTGTCGGCCACAACTGCTTCCTCACCCGCAGGTTTCTGTGTCTCTTGCCTTCCCCGCCTCCCTGTGGGGTCCCCACGTGCGCATCCAAGACGCCTCGTCCCAGACACGCCCACCCTCAGCGGTCCTGCAAATCCCCCACTGCTAGACTGTGGCTGGTGCTGAGCAGGAACAAGGGAGCCAAGCTGCAAGTGTGAGGGTACGATTCCTTTATTTCTCCCTTTCAAAGCCCCCGCTCCTCTCACCGCGTCCCCCAGGGGGGCTCCCACCAAGAAGGGGCCAGCGTTTTGAGGACCCACTTCCTTTAAGGGGCCAGAACCAAGGCGAACCGTCCCCCACCCCACCCCCAGCTGCTACAATGGCACCCACATCACCTAGTCTCAGAAGTAGGCCAGAGAATCACCTCCAGAAAAGGTTCCCTAGGGCTCTGGGGACACAGGACACCAGATCCAGGCCCATCTAGCTTAACAGAGGCACAGCATTCTTGCTCTGGGCTCACCAGCCCATCCCAGAGCCCACCTGCCCCAGGACTGGAACAGGAGCTGTCCTGGAACACGGCCCCG
Source organism: Leopardus geoffroyi (assembly GCF_018350155.1). Classification (NCBI taxonomy): domain Eukaryota; kingdom Metazoa; phylum Chordata; class Mammalia; order Carnivora; family Felidae; genus Leopardus; species Leopardus geoffroyi. The sequence goes on along the minus strand of NC_059340.1, from coordinate 40,709,311 downwards.
GACCAAGGGTCCTCAGAGGCCAGTGGGAGCCCCCACGTGCTTAGATAGCAGCTCTCTCAGTGCCGTGCACTCTGGCGACAGCTGTGGGTCTGGTCTGGACCACAGCTCGGAGTGACGGAGGTGTTCACCCCATCGATGTTTTCGGCTTTCTCTCTGGCCAAGACCCCAGAGAGGCCGTGTGGTGAGTCTGGCAAAAGAGCCGAACTCCCTACAGAGCTGGCTGCAGAGGCCGCTCCCCAGGGCCCCGCCTCCAGGTGTCCAGCTGGAGCCTTTGCCAGGCAGGGTCCAGTGCCCAGGCCCATCACCTCATGGCCACAGAATGAGCCAAAGGGACAAGGCCACGATCTCTGCAGCAACTGTGCGTCACCCGGGCCCCAGCTGGTGATGCAGTCAGTGTGGTCCTTCCAGGCCGGCCCGCAGGGGGACAGATGGCACACAAGCAGCAGAGGGCCCTGCCTGCGGGCTGGCACCACTGGGACCCACGGGGTGCCGCTCGCTCACGGTCTCACAGGCGCACAAACACAGACACACACGTCCCGAGGAGTAGGGAATGCTGGATCCAGTGCTGATCCAGGGAGTAGGGGGGACCCCAGAGAAGGGCTGAGGCCTCACGTCTGGGCCAGGGAGAGCTCTTCAAGGCCCCCTTTCCCGAGCCGGTACCTGGCTAGGTCTTTCCTGGTCACCAGTCCGACCACCTGTGGAGGCAAAGCCAAGTCAGTGACGCTGGGAACCCCCTGCCTCTGTGGAAGCCGCTGCCTCACGTGCCAAGGGGAACCCCAGGACTGAGCAGGTGGCCAGTCTGGATACCGAACCTTGAGTCCCCACAGGAGCCGAGAGCGAGTACCCACCCGCGACCAGGGCAGTCAGCTCAGGAGGCAAAGGGCGAGGGTGGCACCCGGGCCCTGCCCCAGGGCTCCCTTGGGCACGCCCTCCCCACCACTCACCTGGTTGCAGTTGTCCACCACCACCAGGTGCCTGAGGCCCAGTGCCCGGAACAGCTTGAACACCCGAGGGAGGGACGCCTCCTGCAAAGGCAGGGGACAGGGCCTCAGCTGACCTGCCAGCCCCGCTAGTATGGGAAGAGGTTGGCTGGCAGTCCCCCCTGCACCGCCCCCCCTCCGCACAAAGATGCGTCCCGGAGACGCCTGGGGGGCTCAGTTGGTTGAGCGCCCGACTCCTGATTTCAGCTCAGGCCACAGTCTCACAGTTCGTGGGTTTGAGCCCCGCGTGGGGCTCTGCGACGACAGTGCAGGGCCTGCTTGGGATTCTCGCTCTCTTTCTGCGCCCCTCCCCCGCTCTCCCTCCCTCTCTGCCCTTCCCCCACTTGTGTGCGCCCCATCACGCTGTCTCAAATTGAAAAAGTGTAAAAAAGAGAAAAACAAAGGACGTGTTCGGAGTGGCTCCTGCCCTGGCCACAGCCTCTCAGGCAGGCACCTGGGGCACCGTGTAGGGGGAGGGGTTCATGAACTCTGAGAGATCCATGGTGCACTCCCGCTCATCCTGGGACACATGGATGGACTGGATCGGGGGGAAGCGTGGGTAGGCGTCCCGGAAGTCCTTCAGCCGAAGCCGCCGCCGCACCAGGCCCATGTTGGAGCGCTCCACAAACACCTGCAGGCAGTGGTGTGTCAGGACTCGGGCACCCGGCTGCGTCTCCTGCCCCCCACCCCCGCCCCCCCAGGCGCCCGGCAGCTACCTTGTGCTTCAGGAGGACGATCAGCTGGGAGCGCAGGATCAAGCCCTGAAGCCGGGCCGGCTGCAGAAAAGAGACCTGTCTGTGGTCTGTGGGTGAAGCCCAAACCCAAGGCCCTTCCTGTCATGCTCAGTGGCCCCGTGGCGACCTTCGAGGCAGACACCGGCCCTGCAGCAGACATCTCGCACACTCCCGGCAGCGGCAACGGGACGTGACCGTGGGAACGAGGCGACAAGAAGCCGGGGTGAGATGCACACTGCGGCCCTGACATCCCAGGCAGCTCCCGACGGGTGTCCCCCCACCCCCCCCACAGCTCCTCAGCTGACAGGGCAGGAGCCCAAGACACGTGGATGGCTGGCCACCCCCAGCGGGCCGCCTCTGCCCGGCCTCCTGATTCTGTTCCTTCCCAGCAAGCGGGGCAGAGCCCCAACTGCGCGTGCAGGGTCTCCATATCCACAGCACGGCCGCACAGGCCACGCATGCAGCCAGGAACTTGGCCTCCGCCAGCCGTCCCGGGCCGCGTGGGCGCGGGTGGGCCGCCCCGGGTACCTGGCTGTCGTCGGCCAGCTCCACCACGGGGAACCCGTTGTGATTGGAGGCCGTGTTGCTGAGAACGTCCACGATGACGCCCACCTTCTCCCTCCTCCGCAGGCAGACGACCGGCGTGCTCATCACCTCCCTGCGGAAGAGCCCCTGCTGTGGCCTTGCCGTGACCAGCCACGGGACCGAGGGGAGCTTCCCGCTCTGTTCACACGGGAGTGGACGCGCGATACGGGTGCAGCCCCCATAGGCGGGAAAACCAGGGACGGGGAGCCAGGAGCCCGCAGACCCCCAAGGGCTTCCCCGGCCGGCCGCCCACACGGCGCTTCCCCAGACCCTCAGACACGGGCCCTCCCAAACCGCCAGAAGCTGCCACGGTGCCACTGTACCTGGCAGTGAGCGAATGTGAGGTGACGGGGGCCTCCCAGTGCAGGAAGGGCACGCTCTGCAGCTGGATGTGCATGTCGTACAGGCCCTGAGGACGTGCGGGCTGTTGGCGCGGGGGCTCTGTCGGTCCCTCCCTCCACCTCTGCCGCACACCCCCAGCCCCCAGGCTCAGGCTCCCGGCCAGGGGCATGGGGGGCCCACAAAGCAGGGGACAAGAAGGATTGGCAGGCCCCTTCCCACAAGTCACACCTCGATGAAGATGTCCCCCACGATCTTGGCGGTCATCAGGACCAGCATGATGGGGAAGCCGTAGGTCACGTTGCTGGTGGCCTCCATCATGATGACGGTCAGGCTGAGCGTCATCCTCACGATCCCACCTGTCCAGGGGTGGGGCGGGGGGGGGAGTCAGGGCTAGCGTCCAGCCTCTGTGGGCCACAAGGCCTCTCCTACCTCCCCTGCCCATCTGTGTTCTCTGTGCACACCTGCGTGCCCCCCGACCCCACCATTTACCCTGGTGGTCCACCCGGGCAGGCCTCACTGGGTGGGGACAGTGACCCTGCACAATGACATGGGGTCAACTCCTGCCTTCACTCCTCCAAGGGGAAGGCGCCCCCTCCTAACCTTAGGACCCCACGGGGAGACCAGGACTCACCCAGCTGGGCGGCCGCTCCCATCAGGGCGTATTTGCCAGGATCCGCCCAGATCTGTGGGGATGACAGAGGAGGGTCAGGGGCTGGCAGCCCCCTACTCAAACCCAAAGAGATGCATGACGCCCCAGGGGCCACTGGGCCCAGCAATTCCAGCCCTAGAAGGAAACCCTATGGTTTACACACACGTGAGCAAAGTGGTCTGTGGCAGCATCCGGGGTGACAGAAACCTGGAAGTACCCTAGGTGCGCCCCGCTCAGGATGCCCCGAACGACCTATGCCACCTGCACGCACCGGACGACTCAGCAGCTAAGGCAAGAAGCACCTTCTGTGCGCTGAGGAAGGACGGTGGCACCCACGCGCACGCAGCGGGCACCATCTGTGCAGAAATGACTGCACCGCGAGGGAGCAGGGAACCGAGCACGTGCCCTGCACGGACAGACGCGGGCGACGCCTCACAGCGTGGGGTTCCGCTCAGGAAATGCCCAGAACGGGTGCATGTGCAGAGACGGGGTGTGGCGGCGGCTGCCAGGGGTGCCGGCTTCCTGGGGTGAGGGATGTCAAGCATGGCGCTCGACAGCGGAGACTCGTACACAAGTCTGCGAACACGCTAAGGAACGCCAAACTACGTGCTTCCGCGGAGGGGGAGGCCTTACGGCGCACAACCGCTTCGGGATTGAAAGACCGCCACCCAAAGACCACGTCTGGAAGGAAACCTGACAAAACACACAACCAGAGCCTGGAAAAGGGAGCAGACGGGGGGACGGGAGACTCTGCCTGTGCCTTCTCACAGGTTTGAAAATCTTGACTAAAATAAGAATAAAAACACAAAAAATGGAAACCAAGTTCCCAGAGGCCGGGCACACGCGCCTCGGTCACATGCTCCCAGGGCCCGTCCTGTAACGGGAAACACCAGGCCTCCCCGACGAGCGTCTGTGCAGCACAGACAGGCGGCTGGGCCAACAGGACGCGTCAAACACCAGCGTCCAGGAAACTCCAGGCCGAGCACAAGCGCCGTCCCCGCGCGCCGGGAGCCCACACTCACCGCGGCCCCGGTGACGTAGGACAGGGAGATCCCGAAGAGCCGGCCCCAGGCGGCCCCGATGAGCAGGGACGGGATGAAGACGCCAGCAGACACCGTGAGCCCGTAGGTCCAGCAGGCCAGGAAGAAGTAGACCAGGGTGAAGAGACCTAGCGTCACGGGGTTGTAGGAGCCTAGGGGAGAGGGGGCTGGCCAGGGCCTGCCGCGTGGACCCGCCCGCGTGGACCCACGCCAGCAGCCGCCCTCCAGGAAGAGAAGGGTCCCGGCCGAAGCCCTGCACACCAGCGTGCCCACCGCTGCGGCAAGGGTGGTGACCCCTGCCCTCAGGGCACAGCTGGCCAGAAGGCGACACTCGGGCCCTGGGCCCAGTGACCGCGGGTCGGTCAGAGAGCACGTGGGGACACGCGGCTGGCACCAGAGAGCCTGGGCACTCACCTGGTGGGTCGTGGAAAAGGCTGACCACGCTCTTCTCGGGGGTGTTGAAGAAGGCCGCGGCCATGGAGTTGTACTCACCGTCCGCACAGAAAAGCTGCGAGGGTGGAAGAGGGGACAGGCCGCTGGGGCCAGGGGCCAACCACGTGATGGGTGGGGCAGGTCAAGGCCTAGCAGGGGCCAGCAAAGAGCCAGGCCCAGGAACGGCCAGAGCATCAGAGGTCCAGCCTGCAGGGGCCAGTCCACGGAACAACGGGGCACACGAGGACTCCGGGACGCACCCCTGAGCACACTCCCGGGGCTCAACAGGCGGCCACCTGAGCACTGGTGCGCAGGGGTCCGGTCCTCCCAGGCGAGCACAGCTGTGGTTCCTGGACGCCTAACCCACAGAGGAGGCCGGCTCGGGTAGCCAGTGGGCTGGGGGAAGCCCAGACCCACACCCGTGACACCGGTTTCTATCCACCCGTCAGTGGTCACTCCCTGGTGCGTCCCCCAGCCCCTGGCCACCGAGAATCTGCTCTGCCTCCGTGGACCCGTCTGTTCTGGATGTTTCACATACAGAGCGTCACACACCATACGGGACTTTGTGTCTGGCTTCTCTCCACAGTGTTTTCAAGGTCCCTCCACGCTGTAGTGTGTGTCAGGGCTTCACCCCTTTTCATGGCCAAATAAACCCATTTACAGGCAAACCCTGTCGTGTTTATCTGTGTGCCAACCGCCAGAGCACGTGCGTGAGTGTGGCTGCACTTTTCAGGCCCACACCCACAACAACCCGCTTTGGAAGTCCTCGTGTGGCCCTGGGCAGGCCAGTGCTCTAGAGGGAGGACCGGGGAGACCCTGTCTGACATAATGCCTCTCCCTGACACCCGGTGGCCCTAGGAAGCCCCTCCATCCCGGAGTTCAGCTGTGCCAGCCTCCTTCCTGCTGGGCCCCGACTGGCAGACCCTTCCCCCCGACCCTGGACCCCTTACCTGGAGGGGATAGGACACGGAGCTCCCCTGCAGGGGCTGGCAGTCCCGCGATGAGTAAATCAGCACGAAGGCGACCGTGGCCGTGACGGCAGCCACCAGCATGGCCTCAATCACCTGGAGGCAGGGCCGGTGGATGTACCTAGAGCAGACAGCAGGATGGACAGGGCCTTGGGACGGCTGGACGCCTGGGCCGCTGCCATGACAATGGAGACCATGGCTCCAAGGAAAGCCCGTCACAGGACACAATGGGGTGACAGCGCGCAGGCACCAGGTCATCTGGATGCTCCCCGGCAGCACTTTCAGTCCGGGCCAGACGACAAGAAGGAAGGTGTGCGTCCTTGAGCCCAAGACCCGCCGGAAGGTTCAGAAAAGTCGTGAGCTCCCACGCTGCTCTGCCGGTCTGCGGGCCCAACTATACCCCGGGTCGAGACGCCCAGATGGACCAGGCCGAGGCTGGACGGAGCCACTGGGAGGACCCCAACCCCAGGGCCCCTTTCCGGGCCTCCAGCCAAACCCAGCCTCACCCAGCCCCTGGCCAGCGCTGGCCTGTCCCCTCCTGTACAACCCATCACAGAAGGACACACGTTGGCACACGGCCTTCCGCGTGGCTCCGTGGGCACAGGGCCCACAATACATCCGTTTTCAAAGGCCCCAGGAGCCACACTCGTCCGTTTGGTCCACAAAGTGGAGGTTTCTCACCTGATTCGAAACATCGTCAGCCAGTAATTCAAGGCATTGAACACGGCCCCAAGAATACCACCTACGACCGGGAAGGGGGAGCATGTAAGGGACACGGGGGAGGAAGGAGGTGGCCTCCCAGGCAGCAGAGGCGTGGGAAGGGAGCAGTGTATGTCTGTGTCACTGCACCCTGACAGACGCCCAGGCTTGTCTCAGAGGCTTTGCTTTCCTTCCAGGAAAAAAGGTTTCTCACAGCAGAAAGCACCATCCACAGCTCATTCTATTTCTCTGTGGACCCCCTGCCTCTCCCCCCAACAGCAGCTTCTCCGGTGGAGAGGTAAAGCTCTGGTCTTCGGGCTGTGGGCTCCCTCCTGGGGGCGTGTGCACAGGGCAGGACACGGGAGGACGCGGGGTGCGGGGCTGTTTTCCTCTCCGGCCACCTCAAAGCTGGGCCAGGCTGGGCTCTGGCAGGCCCTGACCCCACTGGAAGGGACCCGCGGCCGTCTGGGGGAGTGACAGGAAGCACGGAGCGGCCCTTACCCACCACGCCCATGGCGATGAAGATGGGGATCTCGTGGATCGTGTACACCATCGTCTGCACAGGGGAGAGAACGAGCAGCCCGTGAGCTGTCTCCACGCAGACCCTGGTACAGACACGGCCCACAGTCTGCCCGTGCACACGGCGCCCCCAGCACTTGCACGCAGAACCGTGGGGGTCCCACGAGACAGAAGCGCCGGGCGTTCTGAGCAGATCACGCTCCCTGTAAGGCTTTTACCTGCTCCTGGTCTGCGTCTCCGTCCAGCTGAAGGCGGGGACAGCCCAAGCTTCTGCCAAATGGCAGTCAGCGGGGCACAAGCGAGGAGGAGCCCCGGGAACACGTCTCGTGACCCTCTGAGCCACCCGGGGCTCCTCTGTGTCCGCGTGCGCGGCCCCTCCCGGGAGTGGGATCTAAGCACCTTTGCCCAACAGTCAGCGGACTGCCAAGATACCCCCGGGAGTGTCCGATGGGTGTCAGGCATCCTAACCTGACGGGCAGTTCCGAGGTGTGCTTTCCTCTCATCTCCGGCCCTCGGCACTCAGCTCTATCATGCAGCTAAAACCAGCTATTTCTCTACAGTCCACATTCTCAGAATGAACCGGAATCATCCCGGGATGATCTTGGCCCCACACTAAGAAAGAACCGGGAAGAACGCGGGAGCACATTATATTACCTCTGTGTCAAATCTTCCAAAGTTGATCAGTCCTGGGCTCGACAGGTCCCATATGTTTCCATGATAAATGCTCAGGACAAAATTGAGGGTGAACGTGGAAATCATGGAAGCAAAGAACTGTAGGCAGAGAGAACGAGCGCCATCAGAACCAAGCCCATTGGGCCGAAGTCCCAGAGCCAGGAGGCCGGGTGGGGGCCTTCCCCTGTCACTTAGGAGGTGTCTGGAGACCCTCCCGAGGCTGGCCCCTCGCGGCTGGACGAGTGGGTCACTGCCTTGTGTGGATGAGCGTTGGGCCAAGCCAGTGATGGAGCTGAGGGACGAGCTGTGCGGGGCCTGGGGTCCTGATAAGCAGGAGAGCCGGTGGCAAACAAGGCCCGCGGCTGACGGGGGACGGGCAGCGGCTCAGGTCAAGTGATGGGCAGGTCTGGCCATGACAGACCCACAGGGTGCACGGCTCCCAGCACGTCAGGGGACGTCTCCCCAGGAGCAGGGGCCCGCCAGACAGCAGAGGCCAGGGAGTGGCAGTGCCTGACTCCAGCGAGGGAGCGGCCCTCCACAGACTTACTATTCTCCACGTCAGGAACTGGTTCCAGAAGGAGGCGCCCTCCTCCAAGCTGAACAGCACCCCACCTAGAACGGCAAGCAGCCCGGCACTGCCGCACTGACCCAGGCCGCGGGGGACCCCGCATCTACCACAGCCCCTGCCCCACGAGACCCCAGGGCCCCAAGACCGTCAAGGGCGGCCACAGGGCCTCTCGGGGGCACGTGCCCATCCTCACCCCGAGCTCAAAGTCTGCCAACACCAAGAACTCTCCTCCACACAGTGGGCACGGAGACCTCCCCGGCACAGGCCGCCCTCCTCACCCACAGGGGCTCCAAATGCAGCGGACACCCCGGCCGCAGCTCCCGCTGAGACGAAGTCCCGCTTCTCCGTGTCTCTGCGGAAGTACTCGAAGATCTACAACAGGAAGAAACGGGGAGAGTGGGGCTCAGCCAGCCTCCCCGAGGGCGCTTCACTGAGAAAGGGCCGAGGTCAGCCAGAGGCCACGGAGACAGGGCCCGAAGGCAGAGGGGGGCAGGGAGGAGGGGACATGAAGGCGTCTCGGGACAGCCATCGACTTGCATTCACAAAGACCAGAGAGCTGACGAGGCGACACACGCTGAACGCACCCTTGCACGCCAACAACCGAGAGAGGGGACCGAAGACACCCATTCACAACAACGAGGACACGTCACAGTCTGCCCAAGAGACACGTTAGAAACTCAAAACCCCACCGCCAACTGCGAACAGATGAGCTGAAAACACGTTCTTGATTGAAAAATCTAAGACTCTGCTTATAAAAACAACGAACGTGTGCATTCCCACATCAACTCAGCGCACTAGCCATCAAAACGTGGTGGCTTTTAGGGGAAACGTGACAAAAGTGCTGTGGAACAGATCCCGGAACTAAGCCTCTTCAATGTGTCCATGAGTCACTCTTGCCTCCTCGTTCTGCGCGCCTTGGGGATGGTCGCGGGAGAGGCCAAGGTCCTGGCGGAGCCTCCCAGGGATGCGTGGTCGTCCGTGTCGGCAGGAGAGAACTCACCTTGAAATCTCGCTTCAGCGACGTTGACCTCCCTTGGGAAATCCCGGCGGCGATCACAGAGCCCGAGTGAATCATCGGCCCCTCCTAGAAGCACAGGACAGCCGCCCTCAGACAAGCGTGGCTCCAAGAGAACACAGTGGCCTCGGGTCGCAGGCAGAGTGCGGGGGACTCAGGCTAGGACAGCACCACACGCACTCCATTACCTTTCCCACTGCCAGTCCGCCCACCACAGACAGGATCACTCCAGACACTTTGATCACGAGGGTCTAGAATACAAGGGAAAACACATCGAGTCTCTGATCGAAGGCCACACGGTCTGGGAACCTGTAGCAAAGCTGCAAACGTGAAGCAATCCCGACTACGTGTCCAGCCCCAGCCCCACGGGACAAGGCAGGTGGGGAGGGCCCACACGTCTACCGCAGGTATCCTCGGAGCTGGGCTCCCGGCTGATTCTTTCCTGACTTCCTTAATCTTCCCATTTTCTACCCTGAGTCCTCGTGTGTCCCAGGGAGCAGAAAGCAGCAGGAGGTACGGCTCCTCGGGGCCCCCAGGTGCATTTCTCCGCCGACCCCCTGCCAGGGCCGCTGCCCACCGCCGCCTGGCTACCAGTGTGGTAGCAACGGGGCAGACGCTGCTCCTGGCGGCTCCGAGGTGAGTCCTGCCCTTTGCAGCAGGGCACGGGGCCTCCCCCGGGGTGTCACCCCCAGCGCACAGCTGCCGGCCCCCAGGAGCACCCCCTCTCCCCAGACGGGGTGAGAAGCCTCTGGCTGAGGCATGCCGACCCAACACCGGAAATGACCATGGAGGGACCACGCTCCTGACCCCCCCAACCTCCTCAGAAACAGGGTGTCAGAGACAGTAAGTGTAACGACCATCGAGGACAATTTTAAGAACAAGAAAAGCGTCACGGCAAGCGTACCCACCACTCTAACAGAGCTGTTCTCGTTTGGAAACATTAACCACCACACAGAACTTAGGTTCCACACCCCCGTGATCCTAACAGATACCCCATTTCAGCATTTGGGCAGGACTTAAAGCGCTAAGAGAAAACCTCACCACCTTCCAAAGCAAGATTACGCAAAATCCACGCACGTGCTCACGGGCAGCACACAGAGTCCGTCTGGGCCGGTCCCCACGTGCAGGCGGGCAAACCGGGAGCTCCCGACCCCGTGAGAACCCCACGCGGAGCGCCTGCTGCCAGCCACGCGCCCCCTCCGGGCCTCACCTTGAGCCGGACCACATGCGGGATCTTCACCCCGTTGAGGAAGCACTTGATCTGGGGGATCCCGCTGCCGGCAGCGACCGGCTGGAAGGAGGCAGAGGCCAGCACTGAGCCGGGTCAGGTAGCGAGGGGCCGCAGCCACCACCCGGCCCAGGAGGACACAGCCACGCGGGGCCCCACACGGGGAACAGCTGCCCACGGAGGGATTCTCGCTTCACCCCCCAGGCAGTGACCACCGGGGTCGGCAGACCAGGGGAGGGGTGGGGAAAGGAGAGGAAAGGAAGCCCGGTGTCCCCAAGAGGGCACGAGGGGCGGGGGACGCTACAAGACAGACAGGAGGCACATGCCACACACTGGCCGAGGGGCTGGGGGGGAGGGCACCGCACAGCACCCCACACAGAAGCTTCTGGATGCTATACCCACGTCAAGGGAGAGGCAAAGGGGCAGGCGAAGGAAGGCAGGCTTCTGAGAGACACGGGGGGTCCCTTCCACCTGGGCCGGCCCCACAGTCCTTGCTGAGCGGGGCAGGAGCCCGGCGCCCTGGGGTCGGGGGTGACTGGACGTTTAACACCTGCGCCAGAGGCCACAGCAGTGTAGCCACGCCCACCCGGCCAGCACAGTGTCAGGGCTCCCACCCACGCAGGCGCCCCTGCCTCGACCTCCTGGTGGCCCTACCTCCACAAACGCGACGATGGCGGAGCCGACGAGCACGAATGCGGAATTGAGGGTGGCCCACAGCAGAAGGGAGAAGGACAGCCCGCCCCGCTCCGTGAACTTGTCGATGTCGAGGGCTCGTCAAGGATGAAAACTTCCCTGCTGTCTCCTGCGGCCCGGCCTCCCGAGCCCCAAGCGCCAGGAGCTGCACACTGACCGGACCGTCACCTCCCGGCCATGACAGACACGGGCACGCAGCCACCCCTCCCCGCCCTTGATAGCACACACGCAGGGCTCAGAGGCTTCGCTGCCGGTGGACCCTCCTGTGCTGGGGACCACACACAAAGGATACTGTCCTTGACGACCTTGTACTTCAGGCCAGCCACGTTCTCCACCACGATGTCGATGAAGCAGGCCACGAGGCCCGTGAGGATCCCGATCATGGCACAGATGACCCAGCGCTTCATCTCCACTGTTCGGAAGGCCTGTGGGGGGGGGGGGGTGCCCATCAGAAGCGGGTGAGGGGGGGGAGGCCCCCACCGGGAACAGCACGCTACACACGGACCCCGCATCACGGGGAGGCGGCCTCTGGTCATCTCAGAGGCAGTGGGCCTTCCCAACCGATTTGCCATCAGAGGCCGCCACCTTGGGTGCCTGGGAGGAGGCGGCCTCCGCCACCCACAGGACACAGCCGCTCCCACACGGGGCCCCACGCTGGTGTCTCTTGCAGAAGGGATGGAGGTGCGAGGACCACGGAGGGGGAGGGAGATGGCGCCAGGGCAGCGCGGGGCAGCGGCGTGGGCGGCCCGCGCAGACTCACCGTGTGGTTGATCCGCCGCTCCTCCTCCAGGAAGAGCTGGTTCTCGCTGTTGTCGTAGTCCAAGCTCTGCGGGCGGCAGACACAACGCCACGCCTGACCCCACGCTCCAGCTTCACGTGGGGCGGGGGCGGGGGACAGGCGCCCAGGGGCTGCTTAGGGTGGGGCCCAGAGGAAGGAGGCCCACCTCGTACTTGAGGGACAGGAGCTTCTCGTTGTGCGGGATCTCCTTGGGGAAAGGGTGAGGGGGTTCCAAGTCCTGTAGGAGAAAGAGTAGAGCCACACACTTGACGAGCCAGCACATTTAAGAAGAAACCACAGGGGGGCACCTGCGGCACTCAGTCGGATAAGCACCCGACTTCGACTCAGGTCACGATCTCACGGTTTGTGGGTTTGAGCCCCACGTCAGGCTCTGTCCTGACAGCTCAGAGCCTGGAGACTGCTTCGAATTCTGTCTCCCTGTCTGCCCCTCCCCTGCTCGTTCTCTCTCAAAAATAAACACGCATTATTTAAAAAAATTTTTTTTAAATTTTTTTTTTAACGTTTTTATTTATTTTTGAAACAGAAAAAGACAGAGCATGAACGGGGGAGGGTCAGAGAAAAAGGGAGACACAGAATCCGAAGCAGGCTCCAGGCTCTGAGCCGTCAGCACAGAGCCCGATGCGGGGCTCGAACCCACGAACCGTGAGATCGTGACCTGAGCCGAAGTCTGACGCTTAACCGACTGAGCCACCCAGGCGCCCACCCCCACCAAAATTTTTTTTAAGAGCAAGCACAAATGAGAAGGGGAGGTAACATGTGTCCATCTGTTCTATGAAGCCAGCAGTCTGTGGACCCTAGAGCCAGACGAGGGTGCCACAAGACAGGAGGGCACAGGCACACCCCCTTAGGAATGCAGACACTAAGTCCTGGACGAGGAACCAGCGCATCGGATCCCTCGGCTCCACGACCAAGGCAGGTTTATCTCAGGGACGTGAGACTGGCTTAACGTCCGAAAATCAAGTAATGTCATGTTTATGGAACCACAGGAAATACATTGTTGGTCTGTCCCAGGGGCCAGCACCCGGCTCCGAAATCCCGTGGCCTTTCTGCAGGGTGCCTGTTCCCGAGAGTCCTATCCTTGACGATGGACCAGTAAACATGAGTGAGGGTTTCCCTGAGTTCTGTGAGCCGTTCTAGCAAATTATGGAGGCTGAGAAGGGGGGGTGGGCATGAGAACCCCGACTCAGAGCCGATGGATCAGAAGCACAGGTGACAGCCGGGATTTGTGACTGGCATCGGAAGAGGGGGTGGTCTCGTGGGACTGGGCCCTCAGCCCCGGGCGTCTGCATAATGCCGGGTAAGAGTGTCAGAATTGAGTTAAGTTGTAGGACACCGGGTCGACGTCTGCAGAGAACTGCTTGGCGAGGAAAACCCACACACTTGGTGTCTGAAGTGTGGTTGAGTAACAACAGTTCAATACCGTTTCAACAGAATAAAGGAAAAAATCCACACAATCATCTCAGTAAGTTCAGAAAAAGCGTCTGATAAAAATTCGACACTCCTTCGTGACAAAAATATGTCACAAAGTAAGAAAAGAACCACGTCAACCTGGTCGAGGCGTCAGTCATCAACCTCGATGGCGAAGGACCGAAGCTCCTCCCGGAAGACCAGGAACAAGACGAGGATGGTCACTTCCACTCGACCTCGTCCTGGAGGCTCCACCAGGCCCGTCAGGCACCAAGAGAGAAGAGGCATCCAGAGTGGAAAGGAAGAAACAAAACTCTCTATTTGCAGGTGACATGATCTTGTATACACAAAACCTCAAAAAACATACTAAAAAATTATTAAAACTATAACGCATTAAGATTGAAGGATATGCGATCAGCACACAAATATCAAACACATCTCTAAATGCCCGCAACGAACAACCAAAAATGAAATTAAGAGGACCCTAATTACATTAGCACCGGAAGTACAAGATATGAAACGATACTTACTCCTAAAATACATTTACCAAGGGAAGCGTAAGACGTGTGTGCTGAAAACCACAACGCACCGCTGAGAGAACCTAGAGGTGTGAATATGTGGACAGACACACTGTGCTCACAGGTCAGAGGACTAAGCACTAAGAAGAAGCGGCGAGTTCCGGGCCGCCCCAGCTGGCGTCCCCAAAGAAACCGACATGCTTAAAAACCACACAGAAACACAAGGGGTCTCCAGCGGCCCATACGAGCTTGAAAAAGGAGAACAAAGTTGGAGGACACTCACTTCCTAGTTTCAAGACTCACATGAAAGCTCCGGTCCCCCGGACAGTGTGGCTCTGGCTCCAGGACAGACACAGGGATCGGTGGAGACGAGGGGGACCCAGAGCCTCACGTGGATGGCTGACTTTTGAACATGGCGCCAACACAACCCAGTGTGGAAAGAAGAAGGGTTTTTCTGAGAAACGGTGCTAGGGAACTGGACATCCACATCCAAAAGAGTGAAGCTCTACCCTCACCTTCCATCAGACAAAATCAGTGACAAACAGATTCAAGACCCAAAATCATAGAACTCTCGAGGCGTCTGGGTGGCTCAGTCGGTTGAGCATAGATCTCAGGCCAGGTCATGACCCCAGGGTTGTGGGATCACGCCCCAAGTTGGGCTCCGTGCGGGCAGCACAGAGCCTGCTTGAGATTCTCTCTCTCTCTGCCCCTCCTCCACTCGTATGCCTGTGCATATGGGCATTCTCTCTCTCTCCGCCAAAACAAACAAAATCTTTAAAATCAAAGAAGTCTCAGAAGAAAACACAGGAGAAAATCTTCATGACCTCGGACTAGGCAGTGGCTTCTTACATAAGACAGCAAAGGTACAGTAACAACAGAAAGAAATAGTTAACTGGAGTGCATCAAAATTAAAGAATTCTTGGGAATGCAAGCTGGTGCAGCCACTCTGGAAAACAGTATGGAGGTTTCTCAAAAAACTAAAAATAGTACTACCCTCCGACCCAGCAACTGCCCTACTAGGCATTTATCCAAGGGATACAGGTGTGCTGTTTCTTTTCTTTTCTTTTCTTTTCTTTTCTTTTCTTTTCTTTTTTCTTTATCTTTTATTTTATTTTTGAGACAGAGAGAGACAGAGCATGAACGGGGGAGGGCCAGAGAGAGAGGGAGACACAGAATCCGAAACAGGCTCCAGGCTCTGAGCTGTCAGCACAGAGCCTGACGCGGGGCTCGAACTCACGGACCGCGAGATCATGACCTGAGCCGAAGTTGGACGTTTAACTGACTGAGCCACCCAGGCGCCCCAAGGTGTGCTATTTCAAAGGGACACATGCACCCCCATGTTTATAGCAGCACTATAGACAAGAGCCAAAGTATGGAAAGAGCCCAAATGTCCAGCGATGGATGAATGGAAAAGAAGATGTGGAATATATACACGATGGAGTATTACTCGGCAGTCAAAAAGAATGAAATCTTGCCATTTGCAACTACGTGGATGGAACTGCAGGGGATTATGCGAAGTGAAATTAGTCAGTCAGAGAAAGACAGATATCAGAGGACTTCACTCCTATGAGGACTTTAAGAGACAAAACAGATGAGGGGCGCCTGGGTGGCTCAGTCGGTTGAGCGTCCGACTTCGGCTGAGGTCATGATCTCACGGCTCGTGGGTTCAAGCCCTGCGTCGGGCCCTGTGCTGACAGCTCGGAGCCTGGAGCCTGCTTCCGATTCTGTGTCTCCCTCTCTTTCTGCCCCTCCCCCACTCATGCTCTGTCTGTCTCTCTCTCTCAAAAATAAACATTCAAAAAAAAACTTAAGAGACAAAACAGATGAACCTAAGGGAAAGGCAACAAAAATAATATCAAAACAGGGAGGGGGAGAAAAGAGAAGAGACTCATAAATATGGGGAACAAATGGAGGGTTGCTGGAGGGGGTGTGGGAGGGGGGATGGGCTAAATGGGGAAGGGGCACTAAGGAATCTACTCCTGAATCACTGTTGCACTACACGCTGACTAATTTGAATATAAACTTAAAAATAAGGAAATAAAATCTTTAAAAAAGTTAAAGAATTCTTACAACCCAATAACGAAAACACAAATAACCTGATAAAAACGGCACAGAATGGGAACAGACGTTTCTGCAAAGAAGACATACGGAGGGCTGCCACCAGCCATCACAGAAATGCAGGTCCGAACCACGAGGCACCGAGGAGGAAATCAAATGCAAGTCAGGGGAGCCGGGCGGGCTCAGGAAGCACTCCCCGGCAGCTGCCGGACAGCTCGGCACGGGGCAGGGCAAGAGGGCATCACGCTGTCCAAAGGTCCCTCACCCCTGAGGTCCTCGTCCCCAGAGTCCCCCTCCGGCCCACTCGAGGCCCCTCTCCCCCGGGTGGTGCCTGTTCCCCTGGCCTTTCCCCAGCTGTCTCGTGCTCCCACGCGACACTCTCGCTCAGTGTTCCCTCCCGGCTCGCGCTGCCCCATCTCTGCTCACGTGGCTCAGCCTCAGGGCAAGCAGACCCTCGGTCGCCCAGGCTCTGGGGTCCCCGCGAGACAGCTGGTCATTTTGTCCCTGAGCTCTGCACGACCCACGGCTGCCCCCCTGCTCTGCCCGGCCCTGCCCGCCGTCCACCACCTTCGTGTTCGGCGCTCCCCGTCCGCCCCCTGCCGGGCGGCACCCCCACAGGAGGAAGGGGTGGGTGGTGAGAGGCGAAGGGTAGGGGATGAGTCTAGCACTCACGGGGTCGAGCAGCTCGTCATCCAGATCCACGTTGCTCATCTGTCCGATCCGGAAAAACGCTGAGCGTGGTGACTGGAAGGGTGAGAGAAATCACAGGGCGCTCAGCCACAGGCGGTGCTGACTCACCTGGGGCCCCCCACCCTACCGCACGGCCGGCGGGGGGCCAGGGACGAGTCGAGCCCCTGAACGGGAAGCCCAGGCCTTCCTGGCCCCAGAGGCCGGGCCCTCCTCCGCTCTACCGAGACTGCAGACAGCTGCCAGCCCCGGGGACCAAGGGCTGCAGGACGCCCACACGAGCGTCCTCCAGGCTCCCCCCACCCCACCCATCCTCCTGTGTCTCGTCGTCGGGAGACCGGGAGGCTCCGGCAGGCGGGGACCTGTCACAGGTCTCCACGCAGCCCCTCCAGACATGTGGTCAGGGCGCCCACACCCCCAGGGTGCCTCTGAAGCGGGGCCGGGCTCCTGGGCCCGGGGGCGGGTCAGCCACAGAGGACAGACACCCAGGCGCATGGTTCCTCCTACACCCACCGGCCGGCCACGTCGGGGGACTGGCCAACGTTCGCACTTCAGAGAAACATCATGTTGCAGCGTTAAGTATGTCCCAAGTACTGCGTGGAACATACTGGCACCGAAACGTGACTCGTGGTTTCTCTGAGGAGGGCACATGCAGCTGGGCGCCTTGCGTTGGGGGTCGGCCCAGACGCAGAGGACAGGACGCAGCACGAGAACAAATCAGACGCCAGCCCCCCGGCCACGGTTCCCGCCGCGTGGTCAGCAGGCAGATGACCCTCTTCCTGATGGGCGGTCACAAGGTCAGCAGCCACCTGGCGCCACATCACAAGGTGCCAGCCGCCTCCCTCCACCTCGTCACGTGGGCATTCTGCCACCTGGCATCCTCAAAGGAGCGAGGGCGCGTGCACGACAACAGTACGACGCCTGGAGAGGGAGACTGCATTCGCGTACCTTCTGGGACGGGACGTCGTCACGACTGTCCTGTTTCGTTACCAGTCACTGCTGTCGACCTCTCACTTCGTCCTGTCTGCGGGCTCAGGCATCCATGGGGCCCACGCTCACCCCACAGCGCTGCGTGTTCCCGTGAGGACCCGTGCCCCGTGTGCAGCTGGGCACGTCCGTCCACACACGTGCAGCGAGTTCTGGTAAAGCGGGGCTACTGACAGAAACATCTGGTTCTCTCTTAAAAACGATCGGGAACGGCCCCAAACTGCTGAATCTGAGCAGAAAGGCAGGACGGGGCTCCCCGGCTTCACGCCCTGGGCAGGAGGGCCAGCCGCGCTGACCACTGCGCTGGGCCGGCAAGAGGTCCCAGTTCTCGAGGGAACCGCAGCCAGGAGGTCGCCTGGACCTGGAACAGCCTCCGCTCTGCAGACAGGACGCGTGGACCCGGAGGGGTCCTGGGCCACCGCCCCCGGCCGCAAGCCTGAGCGCGGCCAACACCGAGTGCACTTCCTTGGGCGCACATCCACACACGCTGACCGGCTGGCGGACGGGGCGCAAGCGTGGACAACCCAGCTGAACGACGCCTGGGCGGAACTGAGCGCCGAAGTGAGGGGCATCTGGAGACGGTGGTCTGCGCTTCGACCCGGCAGACGGAGCCACTTATCCTCCGGTGATCACGAAAGGAGCTCGAGTACACCAGGCAATCGCTCCTCCGCAAAAAGGGTGCCCAAAGTCGGGACCCGCAAAGTGCTTCCTCTGACGTCTAAACGGTTTGCAGGGGCCAGGCCGCCGCACACGCATCACCTCCGGAGAGGTGCGGCAAGAAGGGTCCAGTGGGCACGGTCCCCCGTGCTCAGGTGACACAGAGGCTGCCAGGTGTGGAGAGTGGACCGCACCCCAGCAGAGCACGCTGGACCCAAACCGCGTGATGGCAGTGGAGGTGAAGCACCCATCCCCCCTCCCCCCCCCCCCCCCCCCCCCAGCTTCTCCACGTCTTTCCTGGGCTTCAAGGCATCTTCCGGGAAACATCTTTCACGGTGAGAAAAACCATTTACTTGAAGTTCAGTGATTTATTTCATGTCGTGTCTGTTTCTCTCTCTTAAACACGGGTGAGGTGACATACGAGCTCCTCAAACTACTGATACGCACAACAGCCGGGACGGAATCTCTAGGGCGCGAAGATCCCAGAGATTACACACGGTGCAGCTGCACGGACCTGACTCTCTGGAAACGTCGGGTCTGGGGGACGAGAATGGA
This sequence comes from Leopardus geoffroyi, assembly GCF_018350155.1. Classification (NCBI taxonomy): domain Eukaryota; kingdom Metazoa; phylum Chordata; class Mammalia; order Carnivora; family Felidae; genus Leopardus; species Leopardus geoffroyi. The sequence goes on along the minus strand of NC_059340.1, from coordinate 40,690,519 downwards.
TCGGGGTGCGGGAGGGGTGACCACAAGAGGCAGGACGAGGGAGCCTCGTGCCGACGCACACGGTCTGCACGTTGACTGCGGTGGCGCTCACACGGAGGCACCTGCGTGACGTCGGGCGGAAAACCGCCCGCGTGCCAACATCAGTGTCCCGGTTTCAGCGCTGTGCTGTCACTACGGGGACTGACGCAGTGAAGGAAATGGGGGCGAGGCGCTCGGGCCCGCTCTGTATGGCCTTGCCAACTTCCTGTAAATCCATAGCTATTTTTAAAATTAAAAACAAAAGCACGTGCAAATGGGACCTGCCAAAAAACCCCCGTGCATCCGAAGACACAACAGAGGGGAAGGCAGCCTGCAGAGAGGGAGAACGTGCTACGAATCGCACTTCTGAAAGGAGTCAACCACCTTAACCCTGAAGAACTCGCACAAGTCAACCACAAAAAGAAGCCAATCACAAAAGCGGGCAGAGGCCCCGAGTACACGTCTCCAAAGGCGAGATGCATATGGCCAGTGAGCACAGGACAATGTGCTCGACGTCACCAGAGCCATGCACATCCAAACCACGAGATGCCACCTCACCCCTGTCAGAACGGCCACCACCAAAGCCCGGAGTCGTGAATGCGGCAGGGGTGCCCAGGAGCCCGAGCCCTGTGTGCCGGGGTCGGGGGCGTGATGGTGCGGCGGCCGCGGCACACAGCTGGTGGCTCCTCGGACAATTCAGCACAAGATAACCACGTGACCCAGCAACCCCACCTTGGGGGTGCACCGTAGAGCCGGAAGCAGGCACCTGAAGAGACACTTGCACACCCCACTCACGGAAGCATGGTCAGGCCACGGGGCGGGGGGCTGGGGGGGAACCCAAGTGGCTCCTGGCGGATGAACGGATAAATCCACTGGGGTCCACATGTGCAAAAGAAGACAGTCTGGCCTCGAAAAGGAAGTAGATTCTGCAATCTGCTACGACGCAGAGGAACCTTAGGGATGTCATGCTGAGAGACGGCAGCTGGCCACGGCAAGACAGACGCTGTGACTGCACGTACACCACAGCGCGGTTCCTACTCGGGTCTACAAAGACGGGAAGTAGAAAAGCGGGCGCCAGGCTGGGGAGGGGCTGGGGCGCCAGTGTTTTAGTTGTGCAAGGCGGGCGAGTTCCCTGACGGGCAGGGGGGACAATTGCACAACATGAACGCATCTGACACCACTGAACCGTACCCTGAAGACTGGTTAAGGTGCCAAGTCCTGTCGTACGTTTTTACTCAAACATAAAGCAAAAGTTTAGAGGCAACTTACTGGGGCGCCTGGGTGGCTCAGTCAGTTAAGTGTCCGACTTTGGCTCAGGTCATGACCTTGCAGTCTGTGAGTTCAAGCCCTGCATCAGGCTCTGTACTGACAGCTCGGAGCCTGCAGCTGCTTCGGATTCTGTGTCTCCCTCTCTCTCTGCCCCTCCCCCACTCACGCTCTGTCTCTGTCTCTCTCAAAAATATGCAAACATTAAAAAAAATTTTTTTGATTAAAAAAAAATAAAAACTTACAAGCTGTCTCTTGTTCTATTCGACCGTGCCGCATTCTCACGGCCGCCAAGGTCCATGCTCCACACTGAGGACAGGGCCGCAGCGGCCAGGGGCACACAGGCAAGCAGGCGCCTGTAAACCGAGTGCAAACCCGAGGGAGCCTGTGAGAACCTGGCACGCTGGGTCAGGTGGGCGAGGAGGCCGGCAGGCTGAGCCCCATCGAGAAGGAGTGAGCCGTGCAGAGGGGGCAGGGGACGGCGGGCGGAATCGTCTGGGCGGGAACGCCACCATGGCCTCTGCCCGGGAGGCTTCCCCGGACGTTCTATCTAGGCCTGGGCCTGGTCTTGGCCCTCAGCTCTCCAGCCTGCCTCCTTGCTGATGACAGGGGTCTGTCCCACCCACGCTGACCCTGCCTGAGCGGTACTAAAGACAGGAGGGACACCCATCTGGGGAGCCCTCACGGAGGGCAGTGGGGCAACCAGCCTGGACCCTCCAAGGTGGGGCTGGGCAGACAGAAAGGGAGGACAGGACACAGACGCCAAGGCAGAGGAACTTCCAGGATGGAATGATGAGGTGCTAGAAACCACCGAGGAGAAAGACGGGGGGCTCGCTTATGTCCAGCACTCAAGGGGCTGGTGAGGACGACGGATGAGCCGCCCGGGCAGATTCCCCGAACACCCCGCCCTGGCCCTTGGCGCTCCCCGACTGTGGTCTGCGGCTCCAAGGTCACCAGGGAAGACCCGGAGGTAACCCAGCTTCCAGACAAGATCCCTGGAATCGATTCTAAACACTAACCTGACAGCGCTACCCGCCTCCTGACCCTAAGGTGTCCCACGCGGATCTTCCCAAGGCTGAGGTCCCTGGAAACGTCCTGCATTTACAAACCCTGCAGACACCCCACCCCCCACCGCTGAAGCATCTGCTTCTGCCTCAGATTTCCCCCAGAAGTTCTCCAAATGCTCCGCTCCCCGCTACCCACATACGTAACCGGGACTGGCTGACCACACCCTCTTCTTGTCCCAGCAGCGCAACGGCAGTGACTCGCTGATAAGTCACCATCACCCCACACTCCGGCCCCACGGGCCCAGGGGCCTGCCCAAGGGGACAGCATCCCACAGGTGGCTCAGAGCAGCCTGCTTCCTTCCGGGCAGGCGGCTGAGCTCAGGAGGGTGGCCAGTACACCCTGCCCACCGTGCTTGCTCCCCACGGGGCACTCAGCAGCCTGGCACGGAGGTCACCCGGCAGGCACTGCCCAGAACAGCTTCTGCAGGAGCGGAGCAGGCTACGCCCACGCTGCGGTGGCACCACCACCGCCACCACCACGCCACTCCGGACACACTGCAACAAACCCCAGAGGGCCAGTAGGTGGCCAAGACAAGCTCCCGCGTCTGATTCACTAGAACATTCCTGCAGGGGGGTTGCTGGCCTGGGATGTCACTTTAGTCCAAACGGACCCGGGACTGAGCGCAGCACCAGGGCGCCCCCGAGCCTAACGCTGAGCTCGGCCTGCGGGCCCAGAGCAGACCCTCCCACCCAAAGGCCAGCGTCGAGGAATCCCGTCAGCCTCCAGCGGAGTCACCCCGTGAACGACAACCCAAGGACAGTCACGTTCGTGCTGCCGTTCCCAACGCGAAGACTACGAACAGCGGCTACCGCTGGCCGGCTGGGGCGGGCACAGCGCTGAGCGCAGCACGCACACAGACCTTTCTGCGGGCGGGGACGCTGAGGCAGAGGAGGCTGCGGGGCTCGCCTCCCGGGGTGCGGAGCGACACTTCCGGCTCAAATGCCTACAGTCTCCCGCGTGCCAGTCCGCACACAGCGGGCTACGATCCTTTCAGGCTGGAACGGCCAGCTTCCTGCAGCGCTCTCCGCAAGATACAGCCAAATTCAAAGCCAGCAGCTGTCCCCTGCAGGTCCCACCCGCCTCTCTCCCCACTCCCACCTACTTTCCAAACTCACACAGGATCCCAAACACACCCTTCACCCTTTCCCAGCCATCGGCCTGCCTGAGGGTCTCACACTCTTCCAAGAATGGAACCAGGGGCGCCTGGGTGGCGCAGTCGGTTGAGCGGCCGACTTCAGCTCAGGTCACGATCTCGCGGCCCGTGAGTTCGAGCCCCACGTCGGGCTCTGTGCTGACAACTCAGAGCCTGGAGCCTGTTTCAGATTCTGTGCCTCCTCTCTCTGACCCTCCCCCGTTCATGCTCTGTCTCTCCCTGTCTCAAAAATAAATAAATGTCAAAAAAAAAATTTAAAAAAAGAATGGAACCAACTGTGACCTCTTCTGTCTCTGGGGCCCCTCACGGTCTTCCCGGAGCAGGAGGCCTGTGTCTCCGTGAGCCTGCAGCCGGTCGGAAGGAAGCTGCTTCGTGCGCTTCGGTGTCCCAGGCACACTGCACACAGCCGGGCACTGAGTACGTGCAGGAGAAACTTTTTTCTTAACTGTTTAAGAAAGGCTAGTCTGGGGGCGCCTGGGTGGCGCAGTCGGTTAAGCGTCCGACTTCAGCCAGGTCACGATCTCGCGGCCCGTGAGTTCGAGCCCCGCGTCGGGCTCTGGGCTGATGGCTCAGAGCCTGGAGCCTGTTTCGGATTCTGTGTCTCCCTCTCTCTCTGCCCCTCCCCCGTTCATGCTCTGTCTCTCTCTGTCCCAAAAAAAATAAATAAACGTTGAAAAAAAAATTTTTTTAAAAAAGAAAGGCTAGTCTGTTACTATCTAACACAGATAAACAAAGAGCTTAGCATTTTTTAAGGGAATAAATTTTTTTTTAAGAAAAGATTTCAAAGAGCTCTTAAAAAAAGAAAATGAAACAAAACAAAAACCATAAGAGCCAACTCCTGTGTCTATTTGCAAAGAGAAATGAGGAACCCCAGGGCGCCTGAGTGGCTCAGTCAGTTAAGCATTTGACTTGGGCTCAGGTCATGATCTCACGGTTCCTGGGTTCTAGCCCCATGTCAGGCTCTGGGCTGACAGCTCGGAGCCTGGAGCCTGCTTTGGATTCTGTGTCTCCCTCTCTCTCTGCTCCTCCCCCACTCGTGCTCGCGCTCTCTCTCTCTCTGTCTCTCACTAATAAATAGAAACGTTAAAACAAAGAGAGAAAAGTGGGAAACCCCAGCACGTTCACTCTCGAGATAAACCCAAATTCCACCCCAAAGTTTCCAATTTCCTTAATTAAAGCCAGTTTTATGCTTCCATTTTGTAGGCCTCGGGTTACTTTCTTTTAGAAGAGGAAAAAATAACGTTCCAAGAAGAAAATGACAAAGCACCCTTATGCATTCCCCCCCCCCCCCCACCAAATGAGCCACTTCAGATCACTTCTCATATAGACACAGAAAGCATTTCAACGTTAAGATTTCACTCAAAGAGCAGACGTGGGCTTTGGCTGTCTGATGCCTCTGGGGGGGCGGTACAAAGATAAACCCTAGAGAAACAGCCTGAGGCTTGGGTCCTCTCTCATCTTTAAACACTGTCCAGACGTTTAAAGGACAGATCTAGACCAGGAAAAGAAAAACTAGAAAATAAACGCAAAAACAGTAAGAGCAAGCAATGGATAAAAAGAGTCCAAGAACTCAAAATCAACACCACACGCAATTCATTAAACACCTCCACTGCATCGCCGATGTGCTGACCACCCCGCAACCACCCTGACTCGCTCCCAGCGTCTGTGTGGACGCCCCAGTTTCAATTAATTGCCAAGGGCACCTGGGTGGAAATACTCGTCCTTCCTAAGATCGCCCCGTACTGGTCCCTGCAGAAAAGGGGGGCCGGCAGAGCTCCCCACCGCCAGAGAACACTGTGCAAGCGGAAGCTCGTGGAGCCGGGCCGGCCCCTCGAACCCCAGTAGTCACCCGGTCCAGAGCTTCCCTCCCAAGACTCCAGAACCCAGGGCCCAGGATCCAGCCAGCGCTGCCATTTGCCAAAGCGGCCCCGGGGCACGTTCCGGAACTAGTCGAGCCTCAGCTGCCTCCTCTTCGGCAGAGGGATGGTCAGAGCACCGATGCGCCCGCCAGCACCCGCCGGGCACGGGGCCACCGCCGACCCGGCGACCCCTCGCCCGCCAGAGCCGCTGACCCGCGAGACGGAGCGGCCGGGAAGGCGTAGCCCAAGGCCGCCCGGGGCGCACCCGCCCGGCTCCCGGCTCCCGGCGGCGGGGGGCCTGAGGCGCGGGCCCGGGGCTCTCCCGGCGGAGGGGACTCACCTGACGGGCGGCCGCGGGCCCGGCCCCGTTCAGCAGCGGCGTGCCCTCGCCGGCTGGCGCCCCGGGCCGCGCCGTCCTCCGCAGCAGGGGCGCCGCCTCGTCGTCGTCCAGGTCGCGGCCGGACCACGACACCTTCTTGGACACGTTGGCCATGGCCAGCAGCGGCCGAACCGGCCCGGGAAGCGCGGCGGCCGAGTGTTTGTTCTCGTGACCCGCGCCGCGGCCACGTGACCGGCGAGGCCAGCCCCACGTGATACGCGACGGCGGCCGCGCAGGGGCTCGCGCGCGGGGCCTTCTGGGAGTTGTAGTCCCGCTCCCGGCGCCGTCCTGGGTGGTGGCGGTTCCGCGGCAGCTGGGGTCGACGAGAGGGGCGCCGCCCGCTCGGGCGCTTGGGTGACCGACCGGAGTGCGGCTTCCGAGAACGGGTCACGGCAGGAATGGAGGGGAGGGCCGGAGTCCGCGCGGACGAGACCGGAGGAAAGGGGAGGAGGGCAGGTGGCCGCCGACCAGTAGCGCGGAAGGACGGGTGGACACGTGGCCGCCGGGTTGCCGGGGAGTGAGCGGTCGCCGGCGCCCGTGACAAACGTGGCCCCTGTGGCATTGCTGCAGAATCACGGTGGGGAATCACGCACACGCAGACTGGGGGACATCTGCTAAACTGCCGGGCAGCTCTGTTCCACAAAGGGCTGGGACCGCCCTGTGTGACACGGGATTGACGCCGCCGGGCAGACTGAGGCTCCCCATGGCCCCTGCACTGGGTGGTAGGATAGTCTGGTTCAGCGCTCAAGGCTGAGCATCGTCTTGGAGTCACCGCAGGGAAGGTCCTTGTTCTTGAGACACACGACCTATACAGGTGGATGGCCTGGTCATCATAATGACAGGTGGCCACCGACAGGGAGGACAAAATGTGACAGAATGTTGACTGGGTCAGTCTAGGCCAAGCACTTATGATGGTGCAATGTATTCCTCTTACAACTTTTGTATTTTAGGTTTGAAACTTGTCAAAAGAAAAAGATGTAACAAGTGTGTTAGAGCGGCGCCTGGGTGGCTCAGTCAGTTAAGCGAATGAAGTCGGTTCAAGTTATGATCTCATGGTTCGTGAGTTCGAGCCCCACATCGGTTCCGTGCTCGGAGCCTGGAGCCTGCTTAGGATTCTGGGTCTCCTCTCTCTGCCCCTTCCCTGCTCGCGCTCTCTCTCTCAAAAATAAATATACATTAAAAAAACAAACAACTTTAGTATATGTGCTGCCGAAGCGAGCACAACAAACAACTTTAAAAAGTGTGTTAGAGGGGCGCCTGGGTGGCGCAGTCGGTTAAGCGTCCGACTTCAGCCAGGTCACGATCTCGCGGTCCGTGAGTTCGAGCCCCGCATCGGGCTCTGGGCTGATGGCTCAGAGCCTGGAGCCTGTTTCCGATTCTGTGTCTCCCTCTCTCTCTGCCCCTCCCCCGTTCATGCTCTGTCTCTCTCTGTCCCAAAAATAAATAAACGTTGAAAAAAAAAAAAATTTAAAAAAAAAAAAAAAAAAAAGTGTGTTAGAGGCTCTGAGGCTGCGAAGGTAACAGAGCCCCTCCCCCGAATAACTCAAAATCAAAACTAAAACCAAACTACCAGGAAAGAAATCCCCAACAGGGTTTTAAATTTTCCCCACAGTTACTGTGCAATGCTCTTCTGGAAATTCTAAGAATAACGTTCTTTCGAAAGAGGCGTTTTGTCATTAGCGTCTTAGGGCTTTGCCCTTTCTGGTGGTGGACAAGAGTGGCATGGTGGCCCCCAGTTTGTGGCCCAGCGCACGGAGGCTGGCACACACCGGCCCAGAGGAGCAGGCAGGGTTGGGCTGGGTGCATTTGACCGAGTGGAGGGGATGATGGGGTCCAGGCCAGCAGAAGTGCTGAGCTGAGTGATAGGGAGGTGAGAACCGATGGGGGATGAAGGGATCCTGCTGGAGGTGGGGGGCATCCCTGTCGCCAAGCAGGGCCAGGCTGGTCCTAAAGGCCAACACTGTCAGACGAAGGGCCTGGACTTGCGCTTCTGTGGGACCAGTGGCCCTTGTAGAGGATAGATGGCCAGGCGGGGAAGAGAGAAACCAGCCCCAGCTTCCTATCAGGCCCTGGCCCCCGCAACATAAGGAGGACGCCTGGGTCATCTCGTCCTCTTTACCCAGAAACACGGCAGACTCAGGTCATAGCTGGGATTCGACAGATCATGCTTCAAAATGCACAGGGGACTTTGTCACTGGCCCCATGGGGATGGCCCCATTCAGACTGCCTTGCTCCAAACCCTGGATGGCTTCCCTTGTCTCAAATTCTCACTTACCAGAACCCCCCCCCCCGCCCCCGCCGCTGGGTCAGCCCTGACTGCAAGCCCTTCCCCAGGCCGCTGTGCCCTCTTGGGATCCCCTCTCCCACGAAGTTTCCTGAATGTGGATGTGAGAGCCCACGGCGATGTTGTCTTTGCCAAATCCCTGTGGTTTAGAAGGGCTTATGGACTCGTAGGGGTGCTGCTGTGAGCTACCTGGGCCCCTGGGTGTTATAACCACCCAAGGGGGGAGGACACTCAGAAGTAACACCCTGAGTGGTCTTTTTATGCAGGGGGCCCAGCTGTCTCTGAAGAAATACTGCTCAGATTACCAGTCTTCCCTAAAGATGTTCTCTCTCCTTCCTTAACAGCACAGTGGGACTGAGCGAGAGCTCCAGAAAGAGCCCGAGGCGCCTGGGAAGGGAGAAAAGGCGCAGCTCTCCCTGAAGGTGTCGTGCCCTGGGGAAGTTCCAGAGGAAGCAGAGCCCAGTGATTCAGGGGGCATTCACGTGGCCACCCGGTGGGGGGGGGGGTTCAGTTCCAGAACCCCTCCTCAGACCTTGACTCATGGACAGGTGGTGTAGGGGGAGGTGCCTGGCTGAGTCTGAGCGGAAGGCCCCAGATTGCTGGGGCCACAGCTCTGCAGAGAGCGAGGGAGTCACCTGTCCCGCGGGGCAGCTGCAGGGCTGAAACCAGGGTCCCTTGAGGCTGGGCTGGTGCGGGCTTGGGGGCCTCTCCAGTTTGCTTTCTCATTTTTATTTAAATTTCGTTAATGTTTATTCATTTTTGAGAAAGAGAGACAGAGACAGTGAGAGTGGGGGAGGGGCAGAGAGAGAGAGGGAGACACAATCCGAAGCAGGCTCCCGCTCAGAGCCCGATGCCGGGCTCGAACTCACGAATGGATCACAACCTGAGCCGAAGTTGGATGCTTAACCGACTGCGCCACCCAGGCGCTCCCCCTTCTCACTTTTAAAGTGGGGCAGTTCTCAGGATGCCTGGGTGGCTCAGTCGGTAGAGTGTGCAACCCTTGACCTCCGGGTTGTGAGTTTGAGCCCCATGTTGGGTGTGGACATTACTTAAAAATAAAATCTTTAGGGGCGCCTGGGTGGCTCAGTCAGTTGAGCGTCCGACTTCGGCTCAGGTCGCGATCTCGCGGTCCGTGAGTTCGAGCCCCGTGTCGGGCTCTGTGCTGACAGCTCCGAGCCTGGAGCTGCTTCGGATTCTGTGTCTCCTTCTCTCTCTGCCCCTCCCCCACTCACGCTCTGTCTCTCACTAATAAATAAACGTAAAAGAAAAAATTTTTTAAATAAAATCTTTAAAAAATAAATAAAACTCACCAGGGGGAGTGCTGAGAACCCAGCCCGTTTCCAAACTCAGTGATTCCACACCTCTCCCACGTGGGGCGGGGCGGGGGGGAGGGGGCGACTGCCCTGTTCTGTCTACACTGACTCCTTCCTGATTCTGTGAGCCTGGGTTTGGCTCCTCCTCCTCGGTTTGGGCATCTCCACTCCCGGAGGGGTTAATGTCCATCACCCTACGATGTCAACACAGTAAACCCCGCCCCGCCGTGTGGCCCTGAAAACCTCCTCCCGGGTGCCCACTCGAGGGAACGGGAGCGCGTGTCTGCATAGGGACTCACGTGACAATGCCCAGAGCAGCTTTATTTGCTGAAGCCGAAGCCTGGACACAACCCCAGTGCCCATCAGCTGGTGGGGGCGGGCACAGCAGAGGACGGGTGCCTGACGTGCTGCCTCGTGGGCGAGGCCGGGGGGCTCAGCGGCAGAGGCAGACACGGAGTGGGATTCCATCACGAGAGATGCCCGATGTCCAGGCAGGTCGGCCGAGACGGGGAGCCGCTCCGTGGTCGCGGCGGCCGGGGCGGCAGGAGCGACCACGAACAGGCATGGTTTGCGGGTGAGGGGCCGTGGAAACCCCCCCAAAGTGGAACGCAGTGACGGTTGCCCAGCTCGGTAAACTCGCTGATCATCTTTGAACTGCGCCCGTGACACGGGTGAACTTGGTGACACGCGCTCCGGTGAGGGTCCGGCGAGGCTGCCGTTCGTTCCTGAATAGCCTGCTCCCTTTGTGGGGCCCCCGTCCCGACGGCTCTGGCAGCCTCTCCAGCCACCGCAGCACCTTAAGGGAACCCCCAGGGCACCCGGCATAGGGCAGTGGAGCCCTGGGGCAGGAAATGGATCCCTGGTCCTCTCCACGAGGGACACGGGAGCAAGGACAGCCCAGAAGGACTCTTCCATAAGCTGCCTTAGAGAGGCCCACGGTAGCTCAAATGCACCCACACTGTTTCCAGGAAAACAGGGTTCTCCATCGGCAGCCCCAGCCCAGAGATTCTCCACTGGAGTCCTGAGCTCCCTGCTGGCAGGTGGGGCCCAGCTGGCATGGTGTCACAGCCCATTCTGTCCCTGCCTGCCATCCTCCCGGTGGCCCGCCCCCCCCTCCCTCCACGCTGCCCCGTCCCCTCCCCAGTCTGGGAGGGGGCCCTCTGCGGGGGAGGGGTGCTGGGGCGGGGGGACAGGTGGCTGGTGCTGCTCAGGCTGTCCCCATCCAGCCCGAGAACACAGCCTCAGGGACAGAGCGCCAGGCAGCTGCAGTTCACCCTCTGCACGAATCCGCCCACCCGGTGGGCGTCGTCCAGCGTGAGGATAGCGCCCGGAGGGAGCCCCCTCCCCGTGGCGAGGCTTGCCACCTCCCCGGGGACCAGCGCCCGGTCCCATATGGCCAGGCCCGCCACGCTCCCCACGAAGGCCTCGGAGCTGTCGAACCCACCCCCCACGCTGTCTTGCTCCTGGCCCAGCACAAGGGACCCCCCTGGAGGGATCTCGTAGCCCTCCCTGAAGCGGGAGCCGGTGGCCACTAGCCTGCGGTCTACGTGGAGCCGGTACCTGCCCAGCGTGGACGTCCAGATGACACACACGTGGTGCCACCGGCCGTCCAGCAGTGGCTGCAGGGGCAGCTCCCTGAAGGCCGGGTCTCCGATCACGAAGTGGACAGAGCCAGGGACCGGGGAGTCCCTGCCGTGCGGCACGAGCTTGTTGTCATTCTCCTCGGTGGCGTAGGAGAGCAGGGTGCCCAGGTGGCCCGAGGCCACGCGGACCCAGCTGCAGACAGACAGGGCCCGCAGGCCTGCGGGGAAGCCGGGGCTCAGGATGCGTCATCCCAGACGGAAGTTCCCCTTGCTGTGTGAGGTGACGCATCCACAGGGCCCAGGGATCAGGACGTGAACGTCTTTGGGGTCATTGCCCTTCAGGTCTGCCTGACCAAGGGTCCATGGGGGGGGGCGGGGGCGGGGGCAGGGCTGGAGTCGGCCCCCGGGCCACGGCGCCAGGACGGGCCACCTGCAGCCGTCCCTCGAGAGCAGCCAGCCTGGCGCCCTGGCTCTGCACCAGGTGCGTGAGGCCGTCCACCGTGTCCTGTAGGGCCCGCAGGGCCAGGCCCAGGCCGGCGAGGCCGTCCCCCTGTGCCTCCCGCTCCTTCCCCGCCTGGGCCAGCTGCCTGTCCCTGTCACTCAGGGCGGAGTCCAAGGCCAGCAGCCTGGAGTCCGGCTTCCGGCTCCTGCGCTGTGACTTCTGCATCCAGGTCTTGAGGCGGCTCGGGTCGCCCTGCACGGCGGCCTGTGACCGGTTCACGGCCTGGGTCTCCAGGGCCAGGCTCTGGAACCGAGTGTCAATGTCGTAGGACAGGTTGTAGTTGCTGGCAAGGCCCCGCAGGTGTGTGAGGGTCACCTCTTGGAGCCTCCGAAACTAGAGAGAGGACACACAGCCATCACAAGGGCCGAGGGCCGGAGAGGACACGGCACATGACTTCCCGCTCATGCATCTGGGCGCCTACCAAGCTCTGGCCGCGCTCCGCACTTATGTGACCCCCAGGCCGCTGCTGAGGGGTGGGCCGATTACCGCGGCCCCGGGGCGGACGAGCTCAGAGACGTGGGTGACCAACCCGAGGGCCCCGGGCTGCACTAGGTGGGGCGAGGGCTTCAGGCTCCCACGCCCCCTCCGCCCGACATCCCCCAGCCCTGTGACCCTCAGGGTCCTGCCCCTGCGCCCCTTCAGCTGCACTCCCCAGGGCTCCCCGTGCCCCCTCCCAGCCCGACGCCCACCCAGTCCCATGGTCACTTGGCTTATCTTCATAACAGAGCCTAAGAAACCTTCTGTGCTGCTTTGCAACCACAGGTGACAATAGCATCGGCTGAACGGAAGAACCGAGGACGCCACGTTTGGGTCCCCAGAGCGCCGACAACTTCCCACTCTGTTTCTGTGACACCATCAACCGCCCCGCGCAACTGGGCACCCTTACCTGCTCTTCTAGTCTGCGGAGCCTCTCAAAAAATGGTTTTCTTTGCGCTGCAGGGCCGGCTTCCTGAGACAGAGCCCCATGCAGATACACAGACACAAAAATAAGGAAGACAGACAGGGTCGTCCGCGGGCCGCCCATCCCGAGGACGCGCACAGGACGAGGCCGTCTGCTGTGGGCTCCTTCGCCACCCACAGCCCTGCTCGAGTGCCACGGGAGGGAGCTTCCTCCCTCCTCCACCTTCGTGCAAAGCATCTGTCCTCCAGCAGGCGAGCTCTGGGGAGATGGTCACGTGTCCCAAGGACACGAGCTTAAAACAGAGGCAAACAGTTTCTCCGGAAAATAATTCTTCTGGGTGAGAGCCCTGGCCTGGCTGGCTCAGAGGCAGACGGAGGTGATGGCTTTAGCAGGGACGCACGGACTCGCGTTCCCACCAAAGAGAAGTGGAAACAGGACAGGGCCCAGCCAGGGCCAGGGAGCCCCCGGAGCCAGGTCTGCAGTGGGGCCCAGCGTGCTAGTCCCATGAGGCCCATCTCTCTCCTCTGGATAAGGCAGAGGACGGGGCTGGGAGACGTCTTAACTTATTTTGGGGTGGAGGTTGTGTGGTGGGCTGCATGGTGGTCCCCGAAATGGTAGGTCTGAGTCCTAACTCTGTGAATTGCCTTGTGCCTGTGAATGGGAGTCTGTATGGAAAAAAGACCCTTGCGGGTGTCATTAAGGGTCTGGCGATGAGCCCATGCTGAATTAGGGTGTCCTTAGAAGAGACAGAAGAGGTGAATACACGCGGGGGAGGCCATGGGAAGACGGAGGCAGAGACTGGGGTGACGTGGCCACCAGGAGAGCCGGGGGCCGGACGAGGCAGGAAGGGTCCTCCCCCTGGAGCCTTGGGGACCTTGACCTTGGACCTCCATTGGTTACTGGCCATAGGCTGCTGCCCAGGACGCTGCCGCACTTCCGGCCCCTCTGGGGCTCCCCCTGCTCCACCCTCCACCTATCACTCTCCCAGGCCACGTTGGATCCTTGCTCCTGCTGCTGTCTCTGTCCCTTGTGTTCCCCTGGCCCTGGGCTCCTTCACCTTTGTCATTTTGCTGCCATCGAAGGGGCACCTGGGGGGCAGAGGAGCCATGCATGTCTGAGCACGGCCGCGTGTTGAACTGGCCGTGCTTTTATCCTGCTTCCTCCCTGCATCTCGGTCCCTACAGCTGGCCCTGGGGTGAGGTCCCCACCTGCCCCATTTACTTAGGCCGATGGCTGTGCTACTGTAACCAGTGACCGCCACAGGGGAGCTTAAAACAACGGAAGTTTATTCTCTTGTAGTTCTGGAGACCAGCGTCCCAGGGCCCTTCTCCTTCCTCCCCAAGGCTTCAGGGGAGGACCCTCCTGCCTGGTCCAGCCCCGGGCTCTCCTTGTGGCCATGTCACCCCACTCTCTTCCTCTGTCTTCCCACGGCCTTCTCCTCCGTGTCTCTGTCCTTCTGTCTCTTGTAAGTTACACTGCTCCCTGGATTCGGGCCCACTTGCATAATCCATGACGATCTTGAGGTCTGTAACTTAATTACATCCACCAAGACACTTTCTCTGAATAAGCTTGCATTCATGAACTTGGATCTACTTTATGGGAACCACCATGCAGCTTGTGACACGGAGGTTTGAGAGGCTAGGGGCGTCCAGGGATGGTGGGGAGGCTGGGACACAGCACAGGCTTCAGTGAAGAGACTCGCGTGAATCTGGACACAGAGCTGCCGGGTCCCCAGTGCCTGCTCGACCTCCTGCAGCTGGCGACTCCTCTGCACGTCAGCTCTGCCGCGGGATGTGGTCAGGTGGCTCTCTGGAGCCGAGCCGTCTGACCCCGGAGCAAACCCCCCCCTTTCCTGCCATGTGACTGGTCGGAATTGCGCTGCACCACGGGTGTAATGAAACCCACGCTGGATTACAGGACTTCATACGAAAAAAGAATGTGAAAGATCTCACTAAGCATCGTACGTTACATATGACAATGAAATGGTAATATTCTGGACCGACTGGGTTAAACAAAATATGTTCTTGGGGCACTTGGCTGGCTCAGTCAGTAGAACACGCGACTCTTGATCTCAGGGTGATGAGTTCAAGCCCTGTGTTGAGTGTGGAGCCTACTTTAAGACGTATGTGTGTATACATATATACATATATATATATATATATATATATATATATACATTCGTATTGTGTATGTAACAGGTATGTTAAAATTAAAATGATCTTCATCTGACCTTTTTACTGTTTTAGCACAGCTAACAGAAAACTTAACGTTACATATGGGGCTCACAACCTATTGTGATGGGACAGCATTGCCCGGGGAAAGACTGGATATGCAGCTGTGTGCAGGCAAGTAAGCACGTGTAGGTGTGCAAGTCTGCAGTGTGCAAGCGTGTGCGGGCGTGCAAGTGCGTGCAGGTGCACTGCGTCAGGTGACTTTCAATCTCCTTCATCGTCAGTTAAAAAAAAAATAATTTTAGGGGCACCTGGGTGGCTCAGTCGGTTAAGCGGCCGACTTCGGCTCAGGTCATGATCTCGCGGTCCGTGAGTTCGAGCCCCGCGTCGGGCTCTGGGCTGATGGCTCAGGGCCTGGAGCCTGTTTCCGATTCTGTGTCTCCCTCTCTCTGACCCTCCCCCGTTCATGCTCTGTCTCTCCCTGTCTGAAAAATAAATAAAACGTTAAAAAATAAAAAAAAAATTTAGTGGAAATTATACACAAAATTCACTTATTTTAAGGCTAATGCTGAAACTGAGTAATTGAAATAAATGTCTACATATTGGCTTGTGGGAGTCTGAGGTTCCGCTAGCTTCCAGAAAGCAGCAACCAAAGCCAGGCACCTGCCCCCAGGTAGGTAGGAGGAGGGTGGGAGCTATTTTAAAAAAATTCTCTTAGATTTTTTTAAGTTTTTATTTCACTCTAGTTCATTAACACACAGGGCAATATTGGTCTCAGGAGTAGAATCCAGTGACTCAAGGGCGGGAGCTTTCTCGGGCCTGGGGGAACTTGCATTTACCAACAAAAAGCACCTCCCTTCCCCCATCTATCAAAACAAATTCCCCTCGTCCACATACACAGCTCCCCGCCCTTCACTGTCTCATGTTTCATGTGACGGCTCAGCTAAGGGTCACTGGACCCTGGGACCTGCTGACAGAAATCTGCCCGGGCGGAACAAGGCCAAGAGCCGAGGAAAAGCTCAGAAACGTCTTAATCACTACCCCCGGAGAGGGAAGAAAAGCTTTGTGTCTGCAAGGCCAAAAAAAAAAAAAGGATCTTATGAGAAAAGGAATAATCAAGAGGAAGAAGTTGTTCTTGAAAATGAAAACTAGCATTTTCCAAATAAAAAAGTAAATCCGCAAAGCTGAAAGACAAGGTTTGAGTGATTGCCCAGAAAGTAGGGCAAAAAGATGAAGAGATGGGGAAGAAAAGGGGAAAAAGCAGCCTTTGAGGTCAGCCCGATAAAACACGAGTGTAGAGGGGCGCCTGGGTGGCGCAGTCGGTTAAGCGTCCGACTTCAGCCAGGTCACGATCTCACGGTCCGTGAGATCTCACGGTCCGTGAGTTCGAGCCCCGCGTCGGGCTCTGGGCTGATGGCTCAGAGCCTGGAGCCTGTGTCCGATTCTGTGTCTCCCTCTCTCTCTGCCCCTCCCCCGTTCATGCTCTGTCTCTTTCTGTCCCAAAAATAAATAAAATAAACAAACAAACAAAAAAAAACACGAGTGTAGAGAGTGAGACTCAAGGAAGTGGGGAAGATAATCCAGGAAGGTGTCACAGCCCAAAGCATCCAGCATCCCCAAGGCCACACGCCAGAGGGGGCCAGGTCTCTCCTCCAGGGTCAGGACCCCACGGAGGGTGGAGAAGATGCTAAAAGTGTCCGCAGAGGAAACACCTGGTCACGTGGGGAAGACTGAGACATTCCTCAGAGAACTGAATGCTGGCTGCCAAAAGTCCACGAGCACACCTTAGCATTTCTGAGTAAAAATTATTTTCAGTGTTTATTTACTTTTGAGAGAAAGTTTGAGTGGGGAAGGGGCAGAGAGAGAGAGAGGGAGACCGGGGGTCTCAAGCACTGACAGCAGAGAGCCCCATGTCACCAACCGTGAGATCATGATCTGAGCCGAGGTCGGACGCTTCACCCATGGAGCCACCCAGGCGCCCCCAAATTAGTTTCATTTAAAATTGTTCATCTCGCTCATGGGGCGCCTGGGTGGCTCCGTCGGCGAAGCGTCCGACTTCGGCTCAGGTCATGATCTGGCGGTTTGTGGCTTTGAGCCCCGCATCTGGCTCTGTGCTGACGGCTCGGAGCCTGCAGCCTGCTTCGGATTCTGTGTCTCCCTCTCTCCCTGCCCTTCCCCCACTCTCTCTTTCTCTCTCTCTCTCTCTCAAAGATAAATGTTAAAAAATTAGGGGCGCCTGGGTGGCGCAGTCGGTTAAGCGTCCGACTTCAGCCAGGTCACGATCTCGCGGTCCGTGAGTTCGAGCCCCGCGTCGGGCTCTGGGCTGATGGCTCAGAGCCTGGAGCCTGTTTCCGATTCTGTGTCTCCCTCTCTCTCTGACCCTCCCCCGTTCATGCTCTGTCTCTCTCTGTCCCAAAAATAAATAAACGTTGAAAAAAAAATTAAAAAAAAAAAATTAAAAAAAATTTCATCTCGCTCCAATGTGAACTGGCCCAAAGGCATTTTTCAAGTACGTATAGGCTTAAGTTTATCTTCTGTGCACCTATGGGCCTCATAGGCTTGGGGCAAACACGGGGATGGAAGTTGCATGAAGTTGCTGTAGGAACCCGAGAGTGAGGCTCTCATCCAGAAGCGGACTGGGAGGAATTCCCCGAGTCCCAGGAAGACATCGTCCTGGATTCCTCGCACCTGTCACAGCCCACACCCACTCCATCGGCTCGCTCCTGCAGAAGCACCCCAGGCCAGCCGTCCTCACCGCCAGGCCCAGACCTGCGCAGCACGAGCCTCGCACCTGCGACCCTGCGACCGCCGCTGCCCCCTACCGGCCGTTCTCCTGCCTGCACCCAGGGCGAACCTTCCAACAGGAGACTCCTTCTCAGCCTGCTTGAACTTTCTTATCTCTCTTTGCCGAAGGACATTATCGCTGCTGTATCTCACTGTGCTCCTGACTTGTTTTTAACTTAAAAAAAAACAAAAAACGTTTATTTATTTTTGAGGGAGAGAGAGAGAGAGAGAGAGAGAGAGCGCTCTCAGGGTGGGGGCAGACAGAGGAGGACAGAGGATCCAAAAGCGGGCTTTGCATTGACAGGCTGACAGCAGCAAGCCGGACGCGGGGCTCGAACTCTCGGACCGGGAGATCATGCCCTGAGCCCAAGTCGACGCTCAACCGACGGAGCCACCCAGGCGCCCCAGCTTGTGCCCCTGATTTGTGAGCGGGCACTTTATTTTCTTCATTCTCTGTCCTGGAAGAGTGCTTGCTGTACGCAGTAGGCATTTAATTTGTGCATGCTGAATGAATACACCCTTCCCGGGCTCCCTCGCAAGGGCAGTCGAGGCTGAAGCGGCGCCTCCCCTGTGAGGTCTTTCCAGATCGCCCACGGCACTGCCCACCGCCCGTTCGTCAGGACGGAGAGCAGCCCTTGGAACGTGACCACCGAGGAAGTGGATTTCGGCCAATTTACAGGGCCACCTGGGGCTGGCGGCCCCGCGCGGAACCGTGCGGCGCCCACCCCTGTTGGGCCGCCCATCGGGACCCGAAACCACTCGAGACCTCGCTGCTTTCAGCCGGCGGCCGCGGGCTCAGGGACCCGGAGTTGGCCGGGAGCGCGCTCGGCGCTCAGCGGGTGTCTGCGGAGGCGCGCGCGCTCGCTCCCGCCCACCAGGGCCCCGCCCCGCCCGGCGCAGGCGCAGAAGCGGCCGCTCGCCCACGCTTCTTCCGGCTTCCCCAGCCTCGCGGCGGATTCGTCGCGATCGGCCCGCGGGACCGGCCTCGCAGGCTCGAAAAATTCAGCAGCAGCTCTGCCAGCGCGCGGGGAGCTCGTGCTCCGCGCTCTCAGTCTCTAGTCCGCGAACCGCTTGCGGAACTGGGCCTCGGCGACCGTGGCGAATCGGCGCGGCGCGGCAGCGGCGGGGCGGGCCTTGAGCACACCCTGGAGACTCCGAGATCGAGCGGGTGCGCGCTTCCCCGAGACACCCTCCCGCCCCGGAGGCCCGTGCGCTCCCCGAGACCCGGGCCCACCCTGAGACCCCCCCCCCCGTCCGTCCCCAGGCCCGTGCGCGCCCCGACACCCCGTCTACCCTTAAGACCCTCGCCCACCCCGAGATCCCCTCCCGCCCCGGAGACCCATGCGCTCCCCGAGACTGCCCCCCCCCCCGCTTCGGGGACCCCTGCTCGCCGCGCCGTGACTTGGGCGCCGTGACGTGGGCTCCCGGCACAGCTGTGAAGGGGGGTGTGGTACTGGCGGGTCGCTGGCGTGTTAGCTGGCCACCGGAGCCCGCTTAGACCCGGCTGGGTGAGGAGGCCCTAGGCTCTTGGGGACCCTCCCTGGTCCCCTGAGGCAGGCTCATCTAGGGCTGGGTCACCTGTGATGGATAGGTGCCTGCGTAATGGCACTCAATGCTGCAGGGGCTCCTGACCCGAAATACTACCTACAGATGGGCTGGTTTCTGGGAAAGAAGGCGGTTTGGCAGACGGACAGTCTGTTAGACGGACGGTCAGGCAGTTAGAAATGCTGCAACGCAGGTAGCCCAGGATCTCAAGCTCAGCACTGTTAGCATTTGGGTTTGGATCACCCTCTGTCGTGGGTGTTGTCCTGCACACGTGGGCTGTGAAACCAGCATCCCCGGCGTCTGCCACCCGCTCACGAGATGCCAACAGCACCCCCACTTGTGGCCCTGGGGCACAGTGACCCTACTGTAGAGGGCATCATGGAGGCCCCAGCTATGAAACAGACTCTTGGTAGGAATGGTGACGGATGCCGGAGGGGAGGATACTGCTGGGTGACAGCAGGGGTGAGGAGAGATGGGGTCCCCAGAAGCTTAACGAGGGGGGCCAGAGGGTCTGAGCGTATGTGAGATGTGACTGGCGCAGATGCCAGGGGCTCCTCGGCCTACTCATGTGCTTCTCTGCGCCCCAGGATGGACCCAGCGCTCTCTGCAGTCCGGCTGACCGTGCGGGAAGCGATTCACACCCTTTCCTCTTGCGAGGATGGCGGCCGCGTCCTCTCCACCTTGGGGTCCCTGAGGCGGTATCTCAGCGGAGCGGAGAACCCAGCCCTTCCCGGGGAGCAGGAGGAGTTCGCCAGGGTGCACTTTTCCGCCCTCCTCAGGTGTCTAGTGGGCAGGCTGAGCCCAGGCTGGCTGGGGCTTCTGCCCGACGGCCAGGTGGAGGAGCTGTGGGCCAGCTTCTTCCTGGAGGGCCCGGCTGACCAGGCCTTCCTGGTGCTGATGGAGTCCATCGAGGGTGCCGCCGGGTGAGTGCAGGGGGGCCCGATTCCGGGGCACTTGTGACGAGGCAGGGGCATGGCCGGAAGGGTTGCGAACCAGCAGGTTCTGTGAGAATTTGGTGTCCTGAAAGGTGCGGGAGGAGCAGAGCCCCTGGACACCGAAAGCAGTTTGTTAACCTCCCTTGCGACGAAGAGGCTCTTGCAGCAGTAGGTCCCGCCCTGTTGGTGAAGGGAGGGGGCAGGAGCGTCCCCATCCCGGTGGCCTCGGCAGCGGGTGAGCTCCGGGCTGAGGTGACCTAGGTAGGCGGTGGGCCTCGCCAGCGTCCGCGGGCCCTTGGCCTCACTCGTGGCTATCAGCTCTGCAGTGAGGCCCCCAGGCGCTCCGGCAAACTCCTGGGGGGCGGGGGGGGGGACTTGCTCAAGGCGGTTCCCAGACTCAGGTGTCAGAGCACGGGACGGGCCTGTGGGGACGCGGCCTTCGTGCGGTGGCGAAGCTGGGTTTGAGCGGTTCCGGAGATAAGCGGCAAGCGCCCTGTGGCGCGGAGCGGGAGAGGAGGTGGCGTCGGTGACTCCATGGGGCCCGGCGGGTGCTCACGCCGCACCACTGGCTGGCTATTTCTTTAATGTTTATTTAGCTTGAGAGAAAGAGAGCATGAGCAGGGGAGGGGCAGAGAGAGAGAGAATCCCAAGCGGGCCCCGGGCTGTCAGCACGGAGCCTGACGCGAGGCTCGATCCCACAAACCCTGGACGGAAACCAAGAGCCACCCAGGCGCCCCAGCGGCGGGATTTAAATGCTCGTTTTTTTAAGCGCTGATGACGCCGTGGGACTACTGGTTTACTGACGGCCGTGGCTGCCCCCTCCGGGCGGGGAGCGCCGAGGGTGGGGGGCTCGCCGCTCCGCCCGTCACACCTACTCTTGCTGCAGCCCGAGTTCCCGTCTGATGAAGGTGGCACAGCTGCTGGCCAGGTTCCTGAGCGCGGGCAGGATGGCCGCTGTGATGGAGGGCCAGTGTCGCCAGGTGACGGAGCCGGCCTCCCCGCTGCTCCAGGAGACGCTCCTCGCCAAGGTGGTGGGCTTGCCCGACTGCCTGGGCAACCGTCTGCAGCGGGAGAACCTGGACGCGTTCCTCCCCCAGAATTACTTCCCTCTGCTCGGCGAGGAGATGATGCGGGCGCTGCAGGCGGTGGTGGACTCCCTCCGAGGTGCGGGCCCCTCCGTGCTGTCCTTCCGGCCGGCTTCTCTGGCCACCGTCCCTTTCCTCCCTCCCCCGCCCCCCCACCTTCTCACGGCCTCTGGGGACTTGGGATTCGCAGGGTGATGCCGTTGGCAGGTCAGATGTTGCCTCCTGTGTGGGGAGGTAGCGACCTGTACCCTGAGCTTCACCCGTTCTTGGCTGTTGACCTCGGAGCTGGAGCTGACCTTGAACCCTTTAGCTCCTGGTTGGCCTGCCGGTGCAGCCGTCCGGATGGGGCTGCTCTCCACGGGCCCTGGTGTCCACACCACCCTCTGCTCTCCCGCCACGGGGCAGCTCAGGGTCTCACCCCTGCATGTCCAGCATCCCACCAGCCAAGGCTGTGGAGTGGGTGCCACGCTTGGGCGCCGCTCGAGGCCCTTCACGCGTGTGCTCACGTGGTCCCTGTGCCCACCCCACGAGGGAGCCTCCGCCACTGTAGACGGGGAGGGAGCCCACGGGTTCCATCGGGGCCCCTGCCAGGCCGTCCCTGCTCTGTGCTGGGGGGAGTCGCCAGCATGTCCTGAACGTGTCCAGAGCGACTCTGGGCCACTTCCGCTTCTCGGCTGGGTGACTGCGTCCAGTTCGCCTTTTGGGGTCTCAGCCGCTCCCTTCAGGTGGCAGAGACCGCACTTGCGTCTGAGCGCGTCATGACCGTCTCAGGGTGGCCACTTCCGGCGGGGCTGGGGCGCCATCCTCCCCTCGTCCCCGAGTCCTGTTTCCTCCCGCCCGCCCGCCTCACGGGGCCTTTGGTGCCTCCCCCTCCCCGCGCCACCACACCGGTCCCCGCTCTGTGGGGTCATTGTGGCGATTAGGTGAGCAAGAGCGTGTGAGGCTTTTTGCAATTACTGTTGGCTTCCAGCTGTTGAGGTTCCAGTTGGAATCAGATCGAGAAAAACGGTGCTTTTATAGCGCACAGACGCCTGTCTGGAAACGAGGTCTGTCCCCGCCTGGGCAGGTGTTGTCCCGTGGCCCTAACCGTCGCCCTTCTTGAAAATCCCGCTTTCCCTCTTGCCCCGCAGGTGGCTGGGACTGCTCCGTCTCCTTCCTGTCGCAGGTGCTCGGGAAAGCCTGTGTCCGCGGGAGGCAGAGTGAGTGTTTCCTGTCCCGGGGGGTCTGCAGCGCTGTCTGGGCGTCTCCCCCCCCCCCCCCCCCCCCCCCCCCCCCGCTTCCCGTCGGCCCTCCCGGGAGGGGGAAGACAGCGCAGTTCCCTCGCCTGGGCCTGGCCCCGGGCGGGCTGATGTCCATCGCCCGGCCCCCCGGCCCCGGGCTCAGGGGCCCCCGTGTGCTTCCCTCAGAGGAGATGCTGGGCGTGCTGGTGCCGCGGCTGACGGCGCTCACCCAGGGCAGCTGCCTCTGGCAGCGGGTCTGCTGGCGCCTGGTGGAGCGTGTGCCCGACCGGGCCATGGAGGCGCTGCTGACGGGACTGGTGGAGGTCGCCGCGGGGTAAGGAGCCAGGAGGGCGGGCGGCGGCGCCCAAGCCTCTGGTTTGTCGGACCTCATGCGGTGAGGCCGTGGCGGACCAGCCCAGCCCACCCCTCCCCTGGCTGTGGCCGTGGAGACCCCTTTCGCTACCCCCCACCCCCGGGGCTGCGCAGGCATGTGCGTGTACGATGGCACCGCCTTCAGACGGCGTCCCCTGGCGCGAGTGCGTGAGGGTGGGTCCTGCTGGCTGGGTCCCGCCGGCTGTGTCTTCGGTTCTGGGCGCGGGGGTGTGTGTCCAGGGACCCGTGTTCTCTCTCTGAACCGTCCGAGGTCTCACCCCCTCTGCTGCTGGGTGCTTATTTGCAAAATAATGTGAGGAAGGCACTCACCCCCTGCCAGGCGCTTCTGGTCCCTCCCAGCTCGTCCTTGGTTTGTGGCTTTTACAAGGTGTCCACACTGCCCTGTAAGCGCGTCAGGCCGCGAGCCGATGGCTTCTCTGTCTTCCGGGCTGTGTCACGCTCCTGCCCTGAGGCTGTGGGTTGGTTTGCATGGGTCTGTCTCTTCTGTTTCTGTTTTTTTGGTTTCTGCTGCCGTTCTTTTTTCTTTTTCTTTTCATCTTTACGACTTTGCGTAGAACGTGAAAGGGCCGAGGGAGGAAGGGCTGTATCCTCCCGTCTTTCCACACCGGCTGGAGGGTTTGCTGGGCTCTCACCCACGGAGGGGAGCGGGGATCCCACTCTACACCAGTCGTCTGCAAACTGCAGACTTTGGGCCAAACTCAGCCCACCGTTTTGTGGGTCCACAGCCGCGCTCGCTCACGCACACGCCCCTGGCTACTTCTGGCTGCAGGAGTTCTGCGGAGACCGATGGCCCATAAACATAGAGCTTTTGTTCTCTGGCCCTTCCCAGATAAGCCTGGCCACCCCTGCTCCCCTTGGGCAGAGCGGGGAAAGGACACCCTCTTGCACGGAGGCGCTGGGCTGTCCCAGGTTTCCACGTTACCGGGAGGAGAGCGAATCAGGACGGAGTCCGAGCTGAAGCGCAGGCCCCGGGCTCCCAGTGGTTAGCGCAGAGCTGGGGAGGGGTGCAGCTCGGACCTGTTGAGATCTGGGGTTCATACTTTTCCCTCTCCCCCCGACTGTGCCTCACAGGCCTGAAGTCCTCTCACGGCTGCTGGGGAACCTGGTGATGAAAAATAAGAAGGCCCAGTTCGTGATGACCCGGAAACTTCTGTTCCTACAGTACCAGTACTCGGTGAGGGCGTGGGCCGAGGGCCACCCTGGGGGCCCAGGAGAAGTGACCGTAGCAGGTGCAGCTGAGCTCGGTTGTCCGGGAAACCCCGCTGACCCTCAGCCCAGAGCCGCTTGTGCTCTGGGAGCCTGGGCAGCTGGCGTCTGCCGACAGACAGTGACAGGATGCCTGGCTTCTGTCCCAGACGCCCATGCTGCAGAGCCTGCTGGGGTACCTGGCCACAGACAGCCAACGGCGCCCGCTCCTCGTACAGGTAAGCGCGGTGTGGTCCTCTGTCTGGGGTGTTCTGGGACCACCTTCTGGTGGGAGAGGGAGAACGTTCCCGCCTGGAACAGAGGACGCTGGCAAGCACGGGGGCACCGAGGCCCGTGCGTTCCCGCGCTGTGGTGGGGAGGTCGCTGCGGCTGTGTAACCGGGCTGCGCCACCCGCCAGGCACTGAAGGGGCTCCTGGAGACGTGGGGCAGCTGCAGTGCCGTCCGCCACGCGCCTCTGGCACAGCAGCGCTACATTAGCAAGGCCGTCCTCATCTGCTTGGCGCTCCTGGGTGAGGCGGAGCTCCAGGACAGCCGAGACGGTGAGTGGGCCACGCGGACACTGTCCCCACCCCGTCCCTGCCCGTCCCCGCCAGCCCCACGTGCTCACTGTGCAGAGCTGCCCCCTCCTGTCCCCTCCTGTCCCCGCCCGTCCCTACTGGCCCCCCAGTGCTCAGTGTGGGCTTGGTGCTTCCAGAGCTGCTGACTAGCCTGATGGCGGGGGTGAAGAGTCGCCTGGACAGCAGCCTGCCCGTTGTGCGCCGTCTGGGCATGATCGTGGCCGAGGTGGCCAGCACCCGGCTCCACCCTGAGGGGCCACCCCTAAAGTTCCAGGTGAGCAAGGGCCGCGCCCTGTGTTTCCCTCCCTGGTATCCCCTTGCCTTCTGGGGTCCAGGCCCACGAACCTTCTGCTTGTTGACCCCTCAGCGGTGCCTGAACAGATGCCCCGGGTGGATTCCGGAGGTGTTTGGAAGCGATCTCTCTGGCGTCCCCTCCCCTCCGTTGCTGAGCCCCTGGGATGTCCTCCTGGGTGGGGGTGGGGGGGAGAGCAGCCCCTCAGGAGGGCGGGCTCCTGAGCCCGTGCACGCAGCACCGCCCACTGCCACGTGGACACTTGGCAAGTGGGGCAAGTGGGGGGTGGTGGCGGGCGCTCCCCGTGACTCGCTCCAGCCCGTGTGCGTTGCAGTATGAGGAAGATGAGCTGAGCCGTGAGATGCTGGCCCTGGCAGCCCCCTGGCCTGCGGCCGACAGCCCTTTGGAGGCGAGGTGAGGGCTTCCTGCCCCCGGTCTCCACCCCAAGCTGGGCAGGCCCGGTTCCTGCTGCTCCCTTACCTTGTCGTCTTGGACTCGTTGCTGAGACAGAAGCCGAGAAGCGCAGGGTGGGGGCCGGGAAAACATTTCCCTGGGGAAGGTGGGTTCCGGGGCCAGGAGCTTGTGTGGGGCCTCCCCGACGGGTTCCTTCTTTGCTCCCCACAGCCCTGTCGTCACTCCAGAGGCTGCAGAGACCCCCGGCAGAGGGAGCGTGGACGGTGGCGTCCCCCAGGCCCTGCCGGAAGGCTCAGGATCTGACCTGGACAGGTAGGGGGAGGCCTCGGGTAGAAACTACAGAGGTGGGGGAGCAGTCCCGCGCTGGCCTCAGAGCCGCGCATGAGCGTGGGAGTGGACGGCCCACGCTGTCTGGAGGCCACGGGTCGGCCCCGCGGCCACCCTCTCTCCGAGTGCCCTCCCATAGGAAAGTCTGCTGTTCCTGAGGCGCAAGGACTTGGGGTGAATTCCCGGGACTCAGGAGCACGGCCTGTCTGCTCCCGGGTGACGGGCAGGCCCCACCGGTGTCTGTTGCTTCCCCAGTGACGATGAGCTTGTCCCCTATGACATGTCGGGGGACCAAGAGCTAAAGAGGAGCAAGGCGCCCACCTACGTTCGGGACTGCGTGGAAGGTGGGTCTCTTCCCTGGCGGGAGGCCCGTCCAAGCGCCTGCCCTGGGGTGGCTGAGCCGTGGGAACCCTGCGTGTCCCGGGACTCGGCTGCCTCTGCCCAGCGTCCAGACCCTGGCTGTCGGCTCTGCCTCTGCAAGGTCAGGGCTGGGGACCAGTGCAGGCCCGTGTGTGTTCTGTTTAGCCCTGACCTCGTCCGAGGATTGGGAGCGCTGGGAGGCGGCCCTGCGGGCCCTCGAGGCGTTGGTCATCAGGAACCCGGCGGCTGCACGCGAGGTGAGTGGGGCAGGGACGTCGGGGAGGGGTGTGTGTCTGCCTAGGAGGCCCATGGCAGGGATGGGGAGGTGGAGGGCTGCGGGGGCCCAGGGCCGCAGGGCCTGAGGCACGCCAACCCCTGCGCACAGGTGAGTGTGGAGCTGGCCAAGGTGCTGCTGCACCTGGAGGAGAAGACGAGCGTGGAGGGCTTTGAGGGGCTGCGCCAGAGAGCCCTTGTGGCCGTCGTGGTCACAGACCCGGCCCCGGTGAGTCCCCGTCCCGCCGCCCAGTCAGTGTCTGCGTTGGGGCCCTGCCTCTGGGTGGCGTCCACAGCGGCCTCTCGTGTGTCTGGCTCAGGTAGCAGAGTACCTGACCTCGCAATTCTACGCCCTCAACTTCAGCCTCCGACAGCGCATGGACATTCTGGATGTAAGTGCCCCGGGGCCCTCCGTCCCACCTGTCACGCCCAAGCTGCCCTCACGAGGGCCAGGCCTGGCACAGCGCCCTGCCGAAAGCTCCACGGTCAGGACCAGAGGCCTCCCCAAGTCCCCCGTGGCTGGACCCAGGGGCTGGGACTGGCAGCTGCCTGGTGTTTTCTGGGCAGCGCACAGGATTCAGTAGGGGCCGTGTCCTTCATCTGAGACAGAAGCTTTATTGAGACAGAATTCCCACGCGGTACAGTTCCCCGTCGTAAGACAGACAAAATGTGGTCTGTGCACACGTCGGGATGTTACTTGGGCCTCGCAGAGGAGGGACGTGGTAACCTGCCACAACGTGGATGAACCAGAGGACCCTGTAGGAATCCACTTGCGTGAGGTCCCTGGGCCGTCAGAATCAGAGAGACTGACGTAGACGGCGGGGAGGGCACGTCGCAGGGGAAAGGGCTGCGTCTGGGAAGACGGAGTCTCGGAACGATGGCGGCGACGGCCATACGATGTGCACGCACCCGCTGCCGCTGAGCTGCGCGCGCACGGCTGTCAAGACGGCAAGCGTGACGCTGTGTGTCTCACGAGACGGCGCTGAACAGTCACCACCTCCGTGCTTGCAGTTCAGGGGCATCTAGTACGTTGACGGTTCAGCGTCCTGTGCCACCCTCAGAGGAACAGCCCTTAGCACGCACTGCCCGGCCGGGCGCCTGCAGCCGCCAGGCTGCTGTCCGTGGCCCCGCCTGTTCCAGGGCTCCAGGCATGTGACGGCGCAGGCCTGTTCCGGGGCCCACCTGTGTGCAGGCGGCTGGGCAGCAGGTTGGCGAGGCTCTGGAACCGCAGGAGCTCCGGGCGCAGGAGCGGGGCCGCCTTTCCCTTCTGTCCCCCACAAAGTGAAGCGATCCTGGGGTAGCCGGAACGGACTTCCTGTGCGGTCCCCAGAACGTTCCCTGGCGCAGCCTGTGATGGCCGATGGCGCCAACGGGAACTCAGTTTACCTCGGGTTTGAGAAGACGCCGCCCCTCCCTAGAACAAGGACCGCTGCCCTGGGTCTCCCGCTCCTCTAGGTCCTGACTCTGGCCGCCCAGGAGCTGTCTCGGCCTGGCCGCGCGCCCAAGGACCCCCAGTGCGACCCCCAGGGCCCCGCCCCCCCGCCCGGCAGCGCCGTGGCTCCTGCCTGGCGCGCGGTCGTGGAGGAGCGGATCAGAAACAAGACCCGGCGGTTCTCGCAGGTCAGCCAGCCCGGGCTCAGGTCCTGGTGGGGGACGGGGCGGCACCGACACTGCTGTTGTGTGGAGGGAGGGCGGTGGGTACAAATTGCGTGTCGGGACACGTGCCTTAGGGCCTCAGAGCCGCATGGCTTTAATATGCGGGAGCGAAAGAAGCCCCGGAATTCTGCGTCAGCAAGAAACGGCCTATATGTGCTGTGTCCGCGTGGGCCGGGGCTGTGACGGGGGTGCGTACGGACAGCGAAGGGACGCGGCACCTGTGCGCACCATGTTTGCAGGGCTCTGCCAGGCGGGGACGGGACGCTGGTGCCAACCAGTTCAGCTTGGTGGCTGGCTACTTCTTCTTCCCCCTCATTCAGCACTTTGACAGGTGAGCAGGAGGCCTGGACGCCCTCGAGTACCAGAGGCTTCCCAGGACGGGGTCTGTGGTGGGGTTTGGGCAGCAGCAAGGTCACCACCTGGCTTTCGGTCCTTCGTAGCTTAAATGGCAAAGCGAGGGCGTCAGGATCCGCGGTGTCTGTCACGGATGGCGGGTTGCTGGCAGGTTCCCCGTGGGCGGGGCCGGAGCCTCGCCGTGGAGCCTCGATGCTCCACGCGCCGTGTGTCTGTCTGACGCCTTCTCCTCATGGCTGTGGGAGCCACATGGGAACGGGCGGTGAGGAGGCGCCTCCAGGGCGCTGGCTGTCCCTTGGTGGCCCAGGGGTTGGAGAATGAGCCCCGACCACGCGTCCCGCACACACACACCTGATGCTCTTGTAGACCGCTGGTGACCTTTGACCTTTTGGGAGAAGACCAGCTGGTTCTCGGGAGATTGGCCCACACCTTGGGGGCCCTGATGTACCTGGCTGTGAACACCACGGTGAGTGGGAGGCGGAGCCGGTGGCTGTCCTCCCGGTGGGCGTCCCCTTGGCCCTGGGGCTGGGTTGTTGGGACCCACCTTTGGGTGCCAGGACCCCTGCCCACTGGCCTCTGCTGTTTCAAGGTGGCTGTGACCATGGGCAAGGCCCTCCTGGAGTTCGTGTGGACCCTTCGCTTCCACAGCGACGCGTGAGTGGCCGTGTGGCTGAGGAAAGTGGTCTCACGTGCACGTGGAGGCGGGGCTCCCAGGACAGCAGGAGATGGGGGGGGGGGCGACTCCCATGGGCGTGGCCGAGAGGCGGGGCGGCCTGGTGCTTCCCAAGCACGAAGGGGCAGGGCGGCTGGAGCGTGCGTTGCTTGCCCGTGGATCTGCTGTACCGCGGAGAAGCGGGGTCTCCCTGGCCTGGGCTCCGTCGGCGCTCAGCGTCCCGGCCTGGCTTGGCAGCTACGTGCGCCGGGGCCTGCTGTCCGCGGTCTCCTCCGTCCTCCTCAGTGTTCCGGCCGAGCGACTGCTGGCAGACCTGCCAGACGAGCTGCTGGAAACCCGATCCTGGCTGGCGGGTGAGTGCCAGGCCCCCAGCTGCATGGGCGAGGCGGGTGGTTGGAGGCTGGTGCAGTGGCCATCGGGGCACGGGGCGGTGCAGAGGCCCCAGGACCGTCACATCCCCCCTGTCTGTGCACGAAATGGTCCCTGGTGGGGGGGTGGGGACTCAGCTGTTCTTGAGTCACTTTGGGGAGGTCCTGCAGGAGGACCCAAGAGAAGGTGCCCCGATGTGGGAGACGGTGCGTTTGTTCTGGAAAAGTCTATTTTCTGTAAGGTCACAAGAGCCATGCAGGAGGCACGTTACCTCACCAGACTTGCCAACTAACTTGGATAAACTTTCCTCCCTGCACCCTCCCCCCCACCCCTCGCCACAGTGTTCTCTTTGAAAAGTCTGTTGGAGCACACGTGACCTCCTGCCCGTAGGCACCTGTGATGCCCACCCACCGGTGTCCACCCGGGGCTCCAGGCCGGGAGTAGACACTCTGACGTGGCGCCACACTCGGGGGCCCGGGGTTCAGGCGGGGCCCCTCTTGTCGCGTCAGTTAGTTTGCAGAGCACCCTTGGGCTTTGTCCGATCACGTGTGTCCGGTCGGCTCCGGGTCCTCGGGCCCCGTGCCACAGGCGTGTGGCGTCCCGCTTCCCGGGACCGGTGGCCTCCCCGCGGAGACGATGGTGTCCGCTCCATCCCGCTGCCTCCCTGTCGCCGGCTGCTGGCTGGGCGCCCAGCCCCAGGGAGAGTGGGGTGCTGCCCCCGCACACGGCCAGGCCCCACCAGGCCCTGTGGGGGCTTGTATGGGATGACTCCCTAAGAGGAAATGGCACCGCCGATGTCCTGCTCTATTTTCGTCTTTGGCAGATGTGGCTGACCGGGACGCAGACGAGGACTGCAGGATGCTGGCTGTGAAAGCCCTGCTGCTTCTGGAGAAACTCAGAGACCGACTGCTCCCCCTCGCTTCTCCTTAGTCCTCACTGGAGAGGGAGGCCCGCCCCGCCAGCAGCCTGCGGGAGGGCCTCTGGCCCTGCGTCCACAGACAGGGCCACCTGAACATGGCAGGAGGGGGGGGGGGGGTCCCGAGGAGGGAGGGAGCCGCTGGGGCCCCTATGGGCTGATTCTCAGCCTGTCCCCAAGCCCGTTCCTCACCTGAACGCAGACTTTAAAAAGCAACAAAGTGGAAGAATAAAAAGGAGCCAGAGGTGTTCAAACCCATTCCTCTTGGCACTGACTGCTCAGGCAGGGTCCGCGGTGCCTCGATGTCCCTCTGAAGGGGGACACGGTTCTGGCAGCTGGTGACGAGCTGGGGGTGGGAGACCCCAAGGTCCCCCTCCCTGCACGGACATGTCGTGGGGCCAGCCCTTCACGGTGGGGGCTGGTGATGGGACACGCCCACGCGGACGGAGCCACCAGGCTGCCTCGTGCAGAGAACTGCACCCCCCCCACACACATGTGCTGGCCACCCCTATGTCTCTGTTCCAGTGGACGCTGGGCCCCGTGGTCAGGGATGGCGTGTCCTGCCGGGAGCCGTGAGACGTGCTCTCCTGGAACTCGCCTGGGTGTTGGGACGAGGCGCAGTGAACACGCTAATATCTGCAGTCCATCGAGTTCCACAAGGTTTTTAGGCTTTACAGACTATGCTTGGGAGACGGTCCTGGAGAAGAGGAACCAAGTCCCTGGGCAGGAAAGGGACCTCAAGGCCCCTTCTGAGCAGGACAGCCGGTGCCCTGGGGTGTCAGACACAGCTGTCATCTCAACGAGAAAGTCAGGCTCTTGCCACGAACCCTGGCAGGTTCTGGGGGAGCAGCAGCGGCTGTCAGGGCTCGCTGTCCTCTTCCTCCTCCTGCACCTCCTCATCTGCCTCTCTGCGGTCGTCGACGCTGTTGTGGACCCGCCCGGACATGGCGCGCATCACAGGGAGGCCCAGGCCCCGGTGCACGGCGTCCACGGTCTGCTGGCTCACGTAGTAGGACATGTTGGTGGAGGGCACTTTCTTCCGCATCTCCTCCAGATACCTGTATGCCTGGGCGGGGACAGCCGTTACCGGGTTAGTCCGCAGCGAGAACCAGGGGAGCCACCCCCTCGGTCCGGGGCACGGAGCTTCCTGGGCACCCGCCCCAGGTGGTGAGGGACACCTTCCCAACAGGGCAGTGGTCTGTGACTGCACGGCCTTTCCAAGGTGTCCGACTTTAAGCTTCTGTCAATGCTGTCAGCTGTGATCAGCACTCCCGGCCGAACAGGTCCAGCCAGCTGCCCCGGAGAGTCCCGTGAGTGGCCTGTGCTCGAGGACCCACACCTGTCCACATGTGCCCAGGCCCGTCACTCGCCTGCTGTGCCTGCTTACATCTGCCTACACCTGTCCCCCCTTCCACACGTGCCAACGCCTGCCCCACACCTGCCCTCACCTGCCCATGCCTGCTCACATCTGCCCAGGCCTGCCTGCACCTGCTAACACCTGCTGCACCCACAGGGAGGGCCACACACAAGAATGAGGGGAGGAACAGGGTCCCATGTGGCTTCTAAGGCCCACTCCCAAGGTACACTTCATATCAGCTCAGGTGTGATCAAAATTTCTAGGAGCTTTAAAACTGTTTATGGGAAAGATCAGATCTTAATTTTTTTTTTAAGTGTATTTTGAGGGGCACCTGGGTGGCTCAGTCAGTTGGGTGTCTGACTTTGGATCAGGTCATGATCAGGCTCATGAGTTCTAGCCCCATGTCGGGCTCTGCGCTGACATCACAGCGCCTGGAGCCTGTTTCGGATTCTGTGTCTCCCTCTCTCTCTGCCCCTCCCTTGCTTGCTCTCTCTCTCTCTCAAATAAACATTTAAAAAATAAATAAAGTGTATTTTTAGAGACAGAGAGCACACACGTGTGTGAGCGGGGGAAGGGGAGAAAGAGAGAATCCCAAGCAGGCTCCACACTGTCCACAAAGACCCCGACACGGAGTTTGATCTCATGAACTGTGAGATCATGACCTGAGCTAAAATCAAGGGCCAGACGCTTAACTGACTGAGCCAACCAGGTGCTCCAGATCTTAGTATTCTTTTTTTTTTAATGTTTAGTTTGGGCGGGGGGAGGGGCAGGGGGGGGGGACAGAGGATCTGAAGCGGGCTCTGCACTGACAGCAGAGAGCCCGACATGGGGCTCAAAGTCACAGACCATGAGATCATGATCTGAGCTGAAGTCAGATGCTCAACAGGTTGGGTCACTCAGGTGCCCTTAATCTTAGCATTTCTTAAAGATGATAAATTTCCTGAGCAATTTTATTTTGAGCAGACAGAACCAAGATATAAAAAGTAAGAGAGAAAGATGAAAGTAGAAGGGTGAGCCATGAGTGTTGGAAGGACGGAGGATGGGCAGAACGCAAGCCCTCCGGCATTCTCAAGCGAGGTGGGGGGACACCCGCACAGGAAGAGATTTCCTGAGAATGTGTCCACTGCCTGTGTGACCCAGGCACCATGCAGGGCTCACGGGACACAAGCACAAGGCAGGCCAAGGCCAATGCCAGGGCTCTGAGCTTCGGGAGCAAGGGGAATTGAGGGCGTGCCCCACCAAAGTGGGGTCTGCCAGAGACCGCAGGGCTGCACTGTGGCCCAGGGGCGTCGCCCTCCGTGTGCACAGCTGGTGTCGGCACGGGCAAGGAAGCAGTTTCCAGAAGGCAGGCACGGTCACCAGACACAGCTGAAGGGTGACAAAGACAGAAGTGCTCCTGGATGTCCTGGCCACTGAGGACACTGACCAGGGTCAGGGGCCTTGGGGTTGCTCCCTCGCACTCACCTCACCACCGCATCGGGAGACACCGGCGCAGTGACAGGGGCCTTCCTTCCCTGCCCGGAGGAGACCTAGGCCTGTCCACCTCACCACTCATGTTTATTTCTTCTAAGTTAAGGTTGCTAAGTCCCACAGGCTCCAAACAAGGGCCACTGTGGGAAGCTGAATGTCACATAGAAAACCAACAAACTGACAGGGGAGGACTCGGGCACTTGGAGGAGGAGACGAACCTATGAGCAGCTGCGCAACACCGGTGGTCAGAGAGAGAGGGGCACTGAAACCACCATGAGCTACCGCGACGCACCCACCAGGATGGCGGAAGTGAAAGACGGGTCGTACCGAACGTGCGCGGAGACGAGGCACAGCTTTGGAGGTCGTGAGCAAAAGTGGCCGCTCGCGCATAGAATACCGCCTTTACTTGTAAACGTGACTGCAGGTAAGCGTGGCTACTCAGACTCGGGTTCGTGGCAGACTGTCTCAAAAAGGAACCAAGGGGGCCCCCACATCAAGGAAAAGAGTAACAGGCAATGGTTTTGCCAAGGATAAAATCTGAGCTTTCAAACGGAAGGATTTCAGAAACCTTACGTATCGGCCACCACGAGCCGGACGTCTTCCCAATGCCATATTTTCTGACGAGGCTGGTGGTGATTTCTGCAAATATGGTGTTCTGATACGTATAATGAAATGTGTCAACATCTTCTAACTCCGCAAACAACATGATGTCATAAAACGATGTGTGTGAAAAAGATCTGAGAGACCATCGAGTTTTAAATGTGACAGAATACAACAGCATCCCAACATCGCCACTAACTTTTGAGAATTGCCACCTGGGGCGCCTAGGTGGCTCAGCTGACTTCAGGTCAGGTCATGATCTCATAGTTCGTGAGTTCGAGCCCCACGTTGGGCTCTCTGCTCTCAGCACAGAGCCTGCTTCAAATCCTCTGTCCTCAAAAATAAATAAACATTAAAAAAAAAAGAATTACCACTTGTTGACTTGTGGCACAGCATCAAAGGTGCCCTGCACGTGTCTGAAAAGGCCCCTTCACCTACGTATTGCTGTGAGGCTACATTTTCTTCATATATTTCAGCTAAGAAAAACCCTATTTTACCAAATTGAGTGCAAAAGCAGAAACCGATCCCATCGGATTTAGCCGGACGAGAGATTTGGAGAAATGTAACATAGTGCTACTTTCCTCACTCAATTTGTTTTGCAAAATATAAAAAATATAAAAGTGCTTCAATGAAAATGTTACTTATGTTAACATATCACGGGTTTAAGTGAATTAACAAATATTTTTACATTAGTTTTATTGGGTAAGAGTAAATCCTGGTAGGTGCGCCCCACACAGACTAATGGTCTTTGGGTCCTCAATAACTTTCCTAGTGCAAAGGGGTCCAGACACCAACATGTCTGAGAAGTGCTCTGGTAAAATGAATCACCGAAACCCTCCCGCAAAGAAAGCTCCAGGCCAGGTGGGTTCAGGTAGGCATTCTATCAAGGAAGGAAGAAATCACAGCAATCTTACATAAACTCTTCTGGAAAATACGGGAGGTGGGCATGCTCCCCAGTGCATTTTATAAGGCTAGAATAACCTTGAAACCAACCGTGAAAAAGACACCACAAAAAGGAAGAAGTCTGGCAGTTTCTTAAAACGTTAAACACACACTTACCACACAACCCCACCATCCCAGCCCTGGGCATCTACCCGAGTGTCTGCGAACCAAGCGGGAAGGGCAGGGCGCCTGCGATTCTCAGAGCGCTCAGAAAAATACCCATGTTAGGTAGAAAATAGAAATTTGAAAACACACACGTAAAATGAGTACGTAAATGTAGCAAAATGTTTAAACCTGCCAAATCTGATGAAGAGTTATGTGTGGGTTCTCTTATCCTTGTAATTCTCAGCTTGAAATTATTCCAAATAAAAAAGGCTGAAAAATCAAACACAGGAGAAACACCTGTGGCTCAGAGGGCGGGGACGGCCGCGAAGCGGAGCCGGCCCCCTTCCCCGGAAGCCCCGCCCCCTTCCCCAGAAGCCCCTCCCCTCCCCCGGAAGCCCCGCCCCCGCGCCGCCTCACCGCTTGGAACTCCTCCGTCTGCAGGTAGTGCTGCACCAGGAAGCTGTAGACGTCCCCCACGCGGACGCTGCTGTCCAGCTCGGGCTCCTCCAGGAGCAGCTCACACTGCTTGACCGCCTCCTTAGGGTCCTCGGCATATGTCCTGCCCAGAGCAGGAACACGGCCGGGGTCAGGGGTCAGGGGTCAGAGCAGCCTCCCCACCTGAATGAGGAGCTCCTGGAGTCGCGGCACGAAACTTTTGTGAAGTTAATTCCCATGAATTAAACTGATTCATTACTGAGTTTATTCATAAACTCACCAATTCGCTGAATGGAAACTTGCGCTAGCTCGCACTCCTGCTACCGTGCTACACTCAGCTTGTCACCCCAATCCCTGCCGGCCCACCAGTCTGGAGGGGGGACACTGATGCAGGGGGATGCAGGGCGCCCTGCCCGAGGAGGTCAGGCAGGGAGTGAGCACCAGCGAAGACCAGCGCAGTGGCGCGCTGGACACGACACGCTGGGGTCCAGGGTCCGTCACGGAACAGGGGTGGTGTAAGCGGCGGGGGGACCAGGAAGGAGCTCCAGGGTGCCCTGCTCCTTGCTTCCCAATGTCCTGCTCTCTCCCTCCCGCAGCCCAGGCGTAGCAGATATTCCAGAACTTACGTATCCAAGCAGGGAGCCCCACTTTGTACAAGGGTTCAAAATATTTTTGCAACTTTTCTTTTAAAAGCCTGTTCCCAGATGAGGAAAAGGCTCATACTGGTTCGGGCATAAGCCGAGCCCTGCTGCCCACATAGCGGGCTCCTGGCAAAGCCGGGTGGGTTGCCAGGAGATAAAAACTGGCATCATGTCCGAATTTACATGGTCTCTCCTAAAAACAGCAACAACCTGCTGCCTGCAAGCGCCCTTCAAACCGTCCCCGCACCACTGGGTGCTGTGGTGGCCCGCCGGCTCCCAACCATCAAGCTGGAGCCCCGCACACACTTTAGAAGGCCCCAGGCTCCCCTCACACACATGCTCTCCTGACCCACATCTGCCTCACTGCCCCCCCAGACTTCTCTGTTTTTTTCTGGAACTGGCCTGGGAATGCACCTAAGGTTTGAGAATTCCCCAGGAGGAGTTTAGTGTGAAGGATGCAACATGATGTCCATGCATCCCACCCAGGGTGCCCCCCCCCCCACGCAGAATGCCTGCCACAACCCACCCAGAGCCCATGGGGCTCCCCGCATCCCACCCAGGGTCCACAGGGCTCCCCGCGGAGTGCCCGCCGCATCCCACCCAGGGTCCACGGGGCTCCCTGCGGAGTGCCCGCCGCATCCCACCCAGGGCTCACGGGGCTCCCTGCTGAGTGCTGGCTGCATGTGACACCCGGGTCTGGTTCCCAGCTGTGAGGGGGAGCCTGGGGGCTCCGTGGGGTCCGAGGTGCAGCCGTCCTGTGAACGCACCTTCGGGCCTGGATAAGCCGCTTCACCAGTGTCATCTTGCTCTGCAGCTGAGCCAGCTTGGTCTCCTGGTCCAGGGGGCTCTTGGCCTTGGCCTTGGCCAGGCACTTGTAGGCCTCGGTCAGCGCCCCGTGGGCTTTGTCGTAGTTTTGGTATTCATCGATCTCCACCTGCAAGGAGGAGACCCGTCAGGGCCCGCAGGGGTCCACGAGCTGCCCCGGGGGCGGGGGGGACCGGGGACCGGGTGGAGGGCGTGTACCTGGGCGCAGGCCTCGTAGAAGCTGGCCAGGAGGTCCAGCGCCCGCCCCTTGGTGTAGAAGCTGATGATGGTCTTCATGATCTCCGGCTCCTTCCGCCAGTCCAGGGACTGCAGGTAGTTGGCAGCCATGATGTAGATCTCCTTTTGCCTCGAGACGCCCGCAAAGAACACGATCTTCTCCGTGTCCCCCGACTTCAGCAGCGCTCTCATGGCCTAGACGGGGAAGTGCCAGGCGGGCTCACGAGGATTTCACCACCAGAGGGAGCTCAGGGCTCCTTGGTCCCCGCAGGACACAGGCAAGCCCGGGCAGGGAAAGTCGGTCGGGCTTAAACTCGCTTAAACTCGGGGCAAGCGGAGACGCGAGCCGCGGGCACGTGGGTGCCACCCCGCCGGCGGGCATGCTCACCTTGAGCTTGTTCCCTGCCTGCGTGTACTTCTTGGTGGCCAGGTGGTAGCTGCCCTGGCGCATGCAGCAGTTGGCGATCTGCTCCAGCAGCTGGCGCCGAGACTCTTCAGACAGGTCCTTGGAGTCCTTGGGCACGGTCATCTTCTCAGCCATCTCCTCGGTGATGGTCATGTTCTGCTCCAGGCAGAGCTGCAGGGCTTCGTGGTGCTGCAAGGCGCCGGGGAGGGGGGGGGGGGGGGCGGGAGGGGCGGTCACCGCGGGGCCCTGGGCAGCGGCTCACCACGCAGAGGTCGACGCTCAGCCCGGTGACCGTGTCACGCTATGCACTATGCAGGGCAAGTGGGGAGCGGGGAGCCCCAGAGCACACTGTCCTGCTTGTGAGAGGAAAGAGAAGCCAGAAATTGATTTTCTTCCACGATTCTTCTCAAATTTTTAAGTTAAGTGTTTGAATTAATTTTCTTAAAAATGTAGGGGAAATTTTGTATCCTTCACTTGAGGGCAGGTCTTGGAGGAGATGCCACCTCTGTGGTTTGGATGGCTGAGCGGTGCTCCACCACAAGAGGACGCTGGCTCCTCGACACCCCGCCTGCAGGTGCACACCTGCCTCGTCACGCGGGTACAGCCCTGGCGCGCCACTCCCACGCCCACCTGCCAGTGCGCTGTTGGGACTGATCCCGGGCCGGGACGGGCAGTGCCTGCCGCGTTCCTGTCCTGCCCGAGCACACCTGTGTCCCACGACAATCCAGGGGGTTTGCTTACCTTTTCACCTTCATGGGTGGAATCCGGGGCAAATGGGATCTCCGTGAGTTTTGATTTGTATTTCTCTTATTACGAACGAGGCTAAGAATCTGATGTGCTGGAACCACCCACATTTCCTTCCTTTTTTTTTTTTTTTTTAAGTTTACTTATTTATTTTGGGGGGGAGGGGAGAGAGAGAGAATCCGAGCCAGCCGCAAGGAGCCTGACATGGGGCTCGAACTCACGACCCTGGGATCATGACCTGAGTTGAAATCAACAGATGCTTAACTGACAGAGCCACCCAGGCGTCCCCACCTACGTTTCCTTCTTAAAAGAAACTGTCCATAATCTTTGTCCTTTCCTTGTGAGTTGCTGGTAAATTTCCTACTGTTTATAGGAACTCCACACACATTAGGAACAGGAGACTTTGGGATAGAGACAGAACATATCTTTTCTCGTTTTATTATTTATCTTTACTTTTTTTATGGTGTTTTTTCCAAGTGTTATTTTCAAATTTTTATTTGGTTACATCAATGAGTCTTTCCCATTGGGTTTTGAATCGTACTCAGAACACACCTTCTGTGTTTTCAGACTATAGGAGACATCCTGTGGCTTTCGGTGCTGGCTGCCGTTTCACTGGCGCACTTAAATCGTAGACACATCTGGAACTTGCTGGGACACAGGAGACGAAGAGGGTTTACTTGCGTGTTTTCCCAAGTGGCTGCCTCATTGCATCAACCCCTTTGAGAGGACGGTTCACCTTTTGCCCCCGGTTGTGAAGTGCTCCTCAGCACCTGCTAGATGTGCCTATGTAAATGGTTCTCCTTCTGGGTTTTCTAGTATTTTCCACTGACCTGTAGGCCTGCTCATGGACTTGACCTCAAGTGTTCTATCTCCGATGCGTTTTACAATCTTGGGGCCTCGTCACCGCTTGTTAATCTTCTTCCAAATTTTTCCCGGCTGTTCTGGCTTATCTGGGTTTCACTGTGAAACTACAGAATCCACTTATCTGGCTAGAAAAAGCCCTGTGGTGTTTTTGCTGGCTCAGATTAGGCCTGGGGCTGCCTTAGGGAGGGTGGACATGTGCATCTATCTGCTGGGTCTGGCCATGAACCCGGCACGTGCCTCTTACTTGGGCGAGAATTCTCGTGTCGCTCACCAGGGAGGCACGAAGCTCCAAGCACAATTCTGGCTTCAGGAAGAAATAACTTTCAATTTGGACAGGCTGATTTCGCATGGCTAAGTTTTCTTCATCTCCATTCAGTGGCTATCAGGGACAAGCCTTCAACTTAGAGTATGGTTGCAACACGCCTGAGAGTGCTCTATAAAACGCTACCAACAAGTGACGGTTAGGACGTGGCAGGATGGGAGCCCTGTGCACGGCTGCTGGCAATGAAAACTGGGGCAGTGGCTGTGGAAGACGGTCTGGAGGGTCCTCAAAAAACTAGAACCGAGTTACCAGAGAGTCTGGTAATTCCGTTTCTGGGTAAATGCCTGCAGGAATTGAAAGTAGGGTTGAAGAGAGATCTGTACACCCGTGTTCACAGCAGCAGTATTCACAAGAGCCAAGAGGTGGAGGCGAGCCAGTGTCCGAGGGCAGGGAAACACGAGGCACTGCCTATGCGGAACGGAGTACTACTTGGCCTGAAAAAGGAAGGAGGTTCTGACACCTGCTACAGCACCGATGAACCTTGACGGTACGACACTCAGTGAAATAAACCGGACCCACAAGGGCAGATCCTGTACGATTCCAGTTACGTGTGGTCTCCGGAGTCGTCAAATTCATAGACACAGGAGGTAGACGGTGGGTGCTGGGGCTAGGGGAGGATGGGCAGCTGGCATTTCAGGGGGACAGAGCTTTGGTTTTGCAAGATGAAAGGAGGTACGTGGAGATTGCACCACAATGTCAATGCACTTGACACTCAGAAAGAGCAGGGCACCTGGAGGCTCAGTCGCCTAAGTGTCTGACTCTTAGTTTCGGCTCAGGCCATTATCTCATGATTCGTGAGTTTGAGCCCCATGTTGGGCCCTGACAGCACGGAGCCTGCTTGGGATTCTCTCCTCTCTCTCTCTCTCTCTGCCCCTCCTGCGTGTGAATGCTCTGTCTCTTTCTCTCTCTCTCTCTCTCAAATAAATAAAGCTAAAAAACTTTTTAAACACACTTAGAAAATAGCTAAGATGCTAAATCTGATGTCACGTGTGTTTGCCGCACACACAGAAAGGACGAGCATGCCGCCCTGGTTACGACGTAAAGACTCACGAAGGGGCTGCACGAGCGAGCCCGTTCCCAGGCTCCAACACCCCCAGGACAGGCCAGAGCCGCAGCCTTCTTGTGAAACCGTAACCATGAGAGACGGCAAAGCTACATCCACCGTGTCTGGAAAAGGTGGCCCCGGGCTTCGGTGCCTGAGTGGGCGCCACGCGGGGGCCCCAGGCCGTACCTTCTTTGCGGCCAGGAGCAGCTCCACCGCCTTCTCGTACTGATTGTGCTCAAGGAAGAAGTCCGAGCAGCGGGCCAGGAGGGCAGGGTCCGACCTCTCGTCCAGGTCCTCCGCTATGAGCTGCAGGGCCACAAACTGCTGGGTGGCGAAGGCCAGCTCCAGAGCCTTGGAGAAGTGGCCGGCCTGTGGATGGCGGGGCACTCTGAGCGGCCGCCCAGGCCCCAGGTCCCGAGAACGCCCGAGTGGCGCCCCCGGCACGGCGGCAGGCCCCGGGGTAGCCGGCCGCTGGCTCACCTTGTGGTACAGCATCACCGCCCTGTCCACGTGCTCGCCTTTGTCCTCGTAGTAGAGCGCCGCCTCTGTCATGTCCTCGGGGGAGCTCAGCAGGGCCAGGTTCATGAGCTGGTCGTCCAGGCCGTTCTCCTGCGGGGACGGGGTCGCCAGGGCCTCCTGTGCACTGTGCTGAGGGCGCCCGAGGAGCCCACCGCCCCTGCCCGGCACGCTGTTGGTCTACATGACTGTGGTTTCCAGTGTCGAATGTCTCCCCGGGTCCGCACACAGAATTCTGGGGGGGGCTCCCTTCTCTTCCTATTAACAATGTTGTAGGACCTATCTGACACGAGGGCTCTCCAGGCTGGGTGGGGGCACTCTCGCCCACTCAGAATGTCCCTCCTTGCTGTGCACAGGCCCCAAGCGCCGAGCCAGCCTGAGTGCTCGCTTTTGCAAACACCGCCAAGGAGGCTGCGGCAGGCGGATGGGGGGGCGGACGCTCCCCGCGCCCAGAGTGAGGCGGGCGTGGTGGAAACAGGCCGGGGTGGGGATTAGGGCCTCACGATACAACTCTCTCCTCTTTCTGAAGTGACCTGGACGGAGCCTCCCACCTGCCCGGCTTTAGCCACCAGGGGCTGCACGCCGGCCGGCCGCCTACCTTGCACAGGCGGATGGCGTTGTTGAAGGCCTGTGCGCGTGCGTAGAAGTGCACTGCCTGCCTCACCTCCTCCTGACTCTCGTACTGGCGGGCCAGATGATAGGATGCGGCCCAGTTTCCGCTCTCATTTGCGATCTCAGCAGCCTGGAAAGAGAGCAGGGAGCCCTGGGGCCATGTCTCTGCCTCCCCACACCCGGCAGGCCTGCCCCCTGCCCCCTCCGACCTTCTTTATTATTTTTTTTTAATGATTATTTATTTTTGAGAGAGTGAGAGACGCAGAGAGTGAGCAGGGGAGGGGCAGAGAGAGAGAGGGAGACACAGAATCGGAAGCAGGCTCCAGGCTCCGAGCTGTCAGCACAGAGCCCGACGCGAGGCTGGACCCCACGAACCATGAGATCATGACCTGAGCCGAGATAGGAGGCTTATCCGACGGAGCCCCCAGGCGCCCCAGAGGCGTCTACCTTCTGGATGTTGCCCTGGAAGCAGTGGATGCGGACCAGGGAGAAGTAGTCCTGTGCCAGCTCGTAGTAGTGCAGCGCGGCGTCCATCTCTGCCTGGCTCTCCAGGTACTGGGCCCACCACCTCCACAGGGTCCTGGGGGGAGCCCACGAAACCCTTCAGGGCCTGCACACCCTGGAAAGGAGCCCCGGGACCCCAGCGCCACCAGCAGCCAGGAAGGCGCGGCTCTGCAGGAGAGCACGGATGCCTCATGCTCCGCCCACCCCGCCACCCACCCTACGGAAGCAGCGGCAGGATGCCCCTGGGCACCACGGCCAACCCCGCGTCTGCCCACCACCTGGCGGCGACACTCACTTGTCCTTCATCTTATTGACGTAGAGCTCCAGGGACTGTGGGTCCTCCGAGAGCATCCTGGGCACCTCGAAGCGGTGGGTGTCCGACTTCTCGTAGCTGCAAGGCCAGCGGGGCAGTGGCTCCTCCCGTGGTCTCAGCGCTGCCGGCGACCCCAGGCCCGGAGACCGGAGCCCAGTGCGAGACGCTCGGGGGCCTGAGGTTCTGACGAGACTGAGCTCCAGCTGCCCTGCGGAGCCTCCCACCCAGAAGGCTGCCACCTGCTCTGAGGCAGTGCCTCAGCCTACAAGCTTCTTCTGAGCGCCTCCAAGGCCCTCCCTGGGGCAGAGAAGGAAGCAGGGGCATGCGGGTCCCTCCCAGCCCTCCCCACGGGCCCTCGCTCACTGGCTGAGGGCCAGGCTGCGGTCGGCGCTG
The DNA here is from genome assembly GCF_018350155.1 of Leopardus geoffroyi. Taxonomy (NCBI): domain Eukaryota; kingdom Metazoa; phylum Chordata; class Mammalia; order Carnivora; family Felidae; genus Leopardus; species Leopardus geoffroyi. The sequence goes on along the minus strand of NC_059340.1, from coordinate 40,648,352 downwards.
GCCTCCAGGTGCCTGGCGTAGTTGTAGTAGGTGGTGCGCAGGTGGATGCGGTCCCGCAGTTCCGCTGCCTCCACGGCCTTCTGCCACTGGTCAGACGCCTGGTACAGCTTGTTGAGGAGGTCGTAGCGGCCACACTTCCGGTACAGCTGCTCGGCGTCCTCCTGGAGAGGGGAGAGCGAGCGTGGGCCCTCGGGCTCCAGGAAGCCTGCTGGTGTCCCCTGGGGGTGGCGATGCCCAGGCCAGCGTGGCAGTGTGTCCCGCGGGGAGAAAGCATCAGCCAGGAAGGCTGGGGGGCTGCCCCTGCATGCCGAGGAGGAGATCCCGCCTGCTGCACTGTCCTGCGGACCCCAACCCCACCTGGCCTCCCAGGCGCATGACGGCCTGGGAGTTTCATGCACGTGCCTGAGATGGGGAGGACAGCGGCGGAGGACACAGGCCTCGGTGGCGCCTCAGGGGCCTCGCTCTGCTTTCTGGCGGAAGCTAGTGACCCAGAGGAGCAGACGCCATGGCCTCCCCAGTGGAGCCAGCCGCAACCCTACCTCTGCTGCAGGGCAGCCCACCCCCCCCCCGCCCCCCCACCCTGGGGCTTTGCCGGACTCACCAGCATGCCCAGCTGTATGGCCAGCACGGCCACCCTGGCCTCCAGCTCTGGCTCCTGCTCGGCCTCGCGCAGCGCTCGGGCTCCGCGAGCGTGGCCCATGTTCCCCAGGCACACCTTGGCGACGTCCAGCCGCTGGGTCTTCACGCACACGCGGGCCATGTTCTCCCAGACTGCCTCGCTGTGCGGGGGACACGGCAGCCGTGTCAGCTTGGAGCCCTCACGCCACCAGCCCCACAGAGACGCGTGCCGCACAGGCTTCCTCGGCACAGCGATAAGGCAAACCGGGGCCCCGACTCCTCCCGGGGCTGAAGGCCACCTGCGTGTCCTCTGCAGCCGACAGGGCCAGGGACGTGCTCAGGACATTTTCCTCCCTGCCTTGACGGCCTTCTGCTGTGCAAATGCTCCTCTGAAACACACCTGTCCATGCCCTCAGCTGGGCCGAGGAAGAAGGGAAAAGGCCACGTGGGGGGGGGGGGGCCGTAGAGCCTTCACACCCCAGGGGGCCTGGGGAAGGGGGTGCGGGGCCCCAAGCCTGATGGACTGAGGACCAGTGCACGATGCTCAGCGTGGGGTCGGAGGGCCCCTCACCTGGGCTGAATAGAGGCAGGGGTCCCAGCACATCCCCCGGACCCCGTCCCTGTCCTCATGCCCACGGGCCCCCGTGACCCCACACAGCCCCAGGGAGGGGAGGTTCGGAGGCATGGGTCCCACCCCCCACCTTAACCTTCCAGCAACCTCTCTCCTGCCGACAATGACCTAGGGCTCCTGCCCTCCCTGGGTCTAGAAACTTCTGCCTTGAGGTAGCTTCCCCCTCCCACCTTGGGAAACAATAGAGTTCAGGGGTCCTGGCGCTGTGCACCCTGCACTCAGATCCTCTCTGCACAGCGCGGCCAAGGAGGGGGCGGCTGGGTCTGCAGCGCCCCTGGGGCCCCCGGCTGTGTGGTCAGTGCATCTAACCGCAGCCTTGCCTGTGAAGAGCGGGACTGCTGAGGAAGGGGGAGGGAGGGGACGCTTGTCAGGGCACAACCTCCTGTCAGCGGAGGCACGTGAGCACGTGGCCGGGGCTCCAGGAGGGCCGGCGGTGACTGGTGAACCTGGTGGTCGCAGGCAGAGCGCAGGAGCTCTCTTCCGGCTCACGGAACTGATGGAGTCGCTGCCCCTCCTCCGCCAGGCGGACGAGCCAGGGCTGCCGCGAGGTACTGGATGGAAACAGGCTCCCCCTCCCTTCTGGACGTGTTCCACATCAGAGCCTTCTTTAACGTACTCTCCACCCGAGGCTGAGACCAGCGTGGGGGCGGGCCGGGGCCCGGGGTCCTCGTGTGTCCCCACCCTCCGCCGAGTTGTGAACACAGATGGCTGCCATCTGCGTATGATGGAGGTGCAAAACCCAAAGAAGCAAAGGAACCCGGCGGCCCATCTCAGCTCTTTCCCGACTCGGTTTCCGGTGCACTCCTAGGCTAGAGGGGTCCGGCAGGCGGTACGCACGAGCAGGGGACAAGCATGTGTCGGGAGGACAGCCCGAGCCCTGGCCGCGGGGCTGAGGCTGTGGGCCCGGGAGCCCTGCCACTGGCCTGCACGCAGGACCGGGGGCCCTGGGCTTTGGACAGCCGCCAGCCCGCTGCAGCTCCGCGCTTCCTGTCGTCCCCGCCACGACGCGCTCACATCTGCACTTCATCAACATGAGAGACGCTGACGCCAAGGCACACAGGCCGCCTGCCGAGGGGCCTGGCCTGAAGACGGCCTCTCTTGGAAGAGCTGCCGGAACTGGCCCCCGAGGCCCCTCTTCTCGGGCCTGCCCCTCAGGCTTGCAGGGTTCACGGCCTCCCGGTGCACCCAGCAGCCCCGGCTTCGCCGCTCTTAGCTCCCGCCACAGTGCCCGGCGCAAGCAGCTCTGGGGCACAGGGAGGGCCCTTGGGGGTTTGGGTGCCCAGGGTGGGCCCCGCGGTCCCACGGGTGGCTGAGGAGGGTCCTCTGTGGGCAGGGCCAGATGGCCGATGGACTGACAGGAGGACCCAGTGAGTGGCCTGGGCCTCCCTGCCTCACCTGGTAGAGGGGCTGGAGGGAACTGACCCAGTACCCACCAAAGTACACCCTGGGAGAAGTGACTTAAATAAATGAGGGGGAGGGGACTGATCCCTTCTAAAGGAAAACGGGGGAGAGGTGCCTTGGCGAGGTGACTCCTGTACCATGCGCTCAGGGACTCGGAATTACACGCTCGTCCCAGACCTTGGAGAAGGGGGCCAGAGGCAGAGGGCTAGGGGTGCCCCTGGAGGGCAGACAGGACCCTGTCTCCCCCCCCCCCCCCCCCCACCGCAGCCTCCGGGAGGCTGGAGCAGAGGCGGGAGAGAACACAAGCCAAGGAAAGAAGGCAGGTGGGAAGAAGTCAGCCGGCACGTTTGCTACAAAGGACACGTGCTGTGACACGAGCAAAGCCCATCAGGGATCCAAAGCACAGACGTTGTCTTGAGACTTATGATCCTCCAAGGACCTGCCCACCCCTCCCCCAACCGCCTTTCAGGGTCATAGGCTTGGTGGCGTGGGGCTCCCCGAGGCAGCAGGCACAGGAACCCCCCCCCCACAAGAATGGGATGCAAAGTCGGGGGGGCTGTGACTGTTCCCGCCATCCTGATGTTGTGATAATCAGCGCAGCCTAAGCACTCGCCATGTTAAGACCATGCACGTGACCCCAGACCGACTTCTCTCCCTGGGTCTGCTTTTATCAACGCTGGTGAGAAACTAAGTCTGATTTACATGACGGGTCACGTGGGGAAAGTCTGTGACTCCAGGTACCTGACCGTCCTGGAGACCGATGGCGCGGCAAGCTTGAATGTACTTTTTGAACACAACGCTTACTAATCTCACGATTACCGCTAGCCATTGAATGAAATGTAAAACTGAAACCCCTCCCCCTGCGCACACACACACACACACAAGGGGCCGAGGCTTCCAGGACACGAGGTGGCGAAGTCGTTGGAACTCTCCAGAGCTCCAGAAGCGGCAGGCGAGCAGGGTACAGGCGTCCCAGGTGCCGACAGGGCCAAGCCGAGGGGACCGAGCCCGTCCCTCTCCAGGTTGTCGGGCCCCTCTCGCAGGTGTGTGGCCTCCTCTCCCATAACGAGGGCGCCCGGTGCTGGCCGGGCAGCTAGTGAAGGCGGCGAGCAGCCAGAGGGGCCCGAGGGCTTTCCCCGCGCGACGTCCAGGGTACGTGTGTTTGTAGAGGGGGGCGCGGGCGCCGCTCTCTCTGTGCACAGCCGCTCCCGGGCCCCGGTCGGGCACGGGGTTCTCCAGTGGGGTGGCACGGCCTCCCCCGAGTGTCTGCACACGCAGAGGGGCTGCAGCCCCCTCGGCAGGGACATGCCCTCTGCCCTCAGGCCCTGGTGGGGCACCTGCCCTGCACGTCCAGAAGCCCACCTTCTTGCACGTCCAGGACAATGCTCTGGCCCGGCAGGTCTGCAGGTGTGGCCCCGACCCAGGCAAAGGCCTGTGTCAGGAGGCCTCTCTACCACGCCCGGCCATTTCCTCCACCATCTGTGAACTGCCACGACCAGGGCCGGGGCACTGTGGGTTGCCGGCACCTACGCGCTGGGGGAACGGCCGGCAAATCCCTAGAGCCGGTGACTGGCCACCAGGGCCCTGCCCGTCCTGAGCTGGGTGCAGATGTCCCCAGGCCCAGCGCAGGGGCTCATGCTCCGGGCGGTTATCTGCCGCCGTGGCTGCTTCGTGGTGCTCGAGTGCCAGGCTGGCGGGACCGTGGGTCTGCTCCGGGAGGGCAGGGGAGGAGGGCCCCGGAGCAGGGCTTCAGAAGCCCCCCGCTCTCCTCTCAGGAAACGTGTCCTGTCGGCGTCTGGTTGCAGCAGCCTTGCCGCTCTTTGTTGCAGTTGGCTACGCCCTCCATCCAGCTCACAAAAAACAGCCTCAAAAACAACCATTTCCTCTCTGCCGAGGGGGGGACACACGCGCGCGCCGCACACACACAGACGCACAGGCACTTCCCCGCAGCAGGCCCTCTGCCTTCCAGGACTGGCTGTTCCGTGGCGGAGGCACAGGGCAGGGGCTCGGGCAGCCAGAGGCTGAAGCGCTCCGGCACAGCTGAACCGGCCCCGCTCGGAGCCCGGCTGCTGGGTTTGCTCCGAGGAGCTGGTCCTAGGGAGCCAGGCGGGACATACCCCCACGTCGCCGCCCGCCTCTCCGGTGGCTCACGGGGAGGAGAGGCCTAGCTTCTCAGGAAGACGGCGCACGCACCACTCTGGACTGTTGCTGGCGCCCCGGATCCCTCCCCGGGATGGGCGGAGAGGCTGGCTGCAGCTGGGGCCTGGCCCTGCTCCAGGTGCAGGAGGGAGGGTAAGGACGGGCCCAGGTGGGCTCACCGGCACCTGTCACATGGGCCTTCCAGACGCCTCTGAGAATGAGCGGTGATGTCCTCTAGCAGCCCCTAGCTGGTCTCGGCTCTCCCTGGCCACAGCGACTGACCGGGGCTGGGACTTTCTCCAGGACAAGCGGACGGCACCGGCAGTCAGCAATGACTGTTCAGAAACTGGTGGCCACAGCGGTGCTGGTGGCCCTGGTCTCTCTTGTCCTCAACAACGCGGCGGCCTTCACCCCCAACTGGGTGTACCAGACGCTGGAGGACGGGCGCAGGCGGAGCGTGGGGCTGTGGAAGTCCTGCTGGCTGGCAGATGGGACCCGGGGAGGGCCGAGCCCCGGGGCCCGGCCGGGGCCGGCGGACGCCAGAGACTGTGAGGCCCTGGGCTGGGGCTCCGAGGCGGCAGGCTTCCAGGAGGCTCGAGGCACCGTCAAACGTAAGTCTGCCGACTTCTCCGTCTCCTTTAGAACGGTCGGGGCACGTCATGGGCGTGGGGCGCGCGCCTGGTGATGGGGACCCGGGTAAACCCCGAGCTCGGCACCCACCCTCCAGGGGAGCCCCGGCCACAGTTCTGCTGAGCCAGACCTGACTCTGGCTCCTTTTGGGTGGAATTCTTGGGGGAGCATGGGGCTTTTCTCTGCCTTTAGGCAAAGCTATGGGGCAGATACATTAACCAAATCAAGGAAAATACACTTTCCTTGATGGAAAATACAGATTGTTAGTGAAATAAGCAAGAAGCTTAAAAACACGGCTGAGTTCTGACTTCATTCCACGGATTGACAGAGTCGTTCAGGCAGCGACTCGGGTCAGATGGCAGACGGGACCTCTGGGAGGGGACCAGCCTGGGGGCAAGGAAGGGGCTCAGGACAGTGGCTCTGGAGAGCAGAGCCCCTCACGGGTTTGTCCCCGCCCAGCTGGTGGCCCGCGGCCGGTCTGTTCACCACTCTGGAAGGTGGGAACAGGACTTTGACCGTGGGGTCAGGTTTGAAGGTAGGGGAGCAGAGGGCTCACAGGTGTAAGACGCTTGTTACCTCATGTGTCACCTATGTGGTCACAGTGGCTGACAGGCAGAGGTCTTCCGGAGTGGACCCTGTGAAGCTACTGCTGAGGGTCTAACTCCAAGATCAGCAGGAGACCGAACTCGAGCTGGTCCTTTAGAGAACGTGAGGCTTCAGTGGGGTTTTGTAACTGCTCTCGGAGGGTGTCCCCAGAGTCCTCATCGGTGACTACCCCCACCTGCCACGTGCTGGGGGCCCTGCCCGGCTCAGGGGCCGGGGTGGGGGTGGGGTCCCATTCCACAGGCAGAGACAGAGGCTGCAAGAGGCATGTGCTCCACCAAGGTCCCTGTGGGGAGGCCACCCCAGTTTTTCCGCTCAGAGCCCCTTCCTCTGGGTCTGGGGGTCTTCTGGCAGGGAGGGGCTGTGCCTGTCAGCCCCTCCCCCTCCGTCACAAGCAGGAATTTCAAACTTTTCCGCAAGCTCTCAAAACTCAGTGCAGTTGAACTTGGGTGCCAGGAGACTGGCTGGTGGAGAGCAGGCCTCTTGGGTTCTGAGGTTGTCCTGGCCCACAGAGCACCCCTGGCCCAGAGGCAGCCCACATCACCCAGCCCCTGCCCGGGCCTCAAGCTCCAGCTGGTGCCTGCCCTGGGCGTCCAGACGCTCTGTCCCCTTGCCGAGGCCAGGAGGAGGATTTACGGGTTGGGACGTGCTCTGCCTCCAGACCCCCTTCCCACCCGGCCAGCTGCCTGCATCCCCCGACAACCTGATCAGCAATTCGTAAGACTTCTAGGACATCCTCCCACGGGTACGGCATCTGTGGAGCTAATCCTTAACCGACACGAGTGTCAAATATTCGCCGCAAATGAGGGAAAGGCCACGGAAGCTTCTCGTGAGGGAGACTGAGCTGCTGACACGCTTCTCACCTGCCCCAGGGCGCGAGCGCAGGGCAGCAGGAGCGGCGACCAGGTGGACTGCGCGCTGCCCGGCGCTCCTGCGGGGGCTCTGGCACCTCATCTCCCGGCCCGCGCCTGCCACCTGTCACACCAGCACCCGGCGTGCAGCTCCGCTGGGCGCAGGGATGGGGCAGGAGGGAGCAGCGGCACTCCGCCAGCACCTGCCAGCTCAGCCCTGAACACCTGCAGGCTCCGCGGTCGTCTCCGTCCGCGACAGGCAGGCGTGTGTGGCGTCAGGCCGGACTCAATCTGCTCCGAGCTCCCTTCTCGGGGCCCGAGAGACTCCAGATGTTGAGGCAGGCGGGGGGATGGCGGACACGCTCGTCCGCTCTGCTCTGGGGGCCCCTGCGCGGCCCGGTAAGAGCCACTCTACACTCACGGAGCGAGCATGGCGAGGGACCACCCGCCATGACGGGTCAGGGGACCCCGCTGCAGGGTGTCCCAAGTGTGCCGGGCCGGGGATCCGGGGCTGGCCCCCCATGCACACGGGGTCCTGTCCTCCAGGACCATTGCTCAGGTGGCTTTCGTCCCCGTGAGGTGATGTGGGGACGCAGCGTCCCCGAGGTCCTCCCCTAGCTCCCATGGAGACCTCACCACCCAAGTCCCCGGCAGCGTGGCTCTCTGCGCGTGTTTCACAGCTCCGGATTCCAGGCATTCCGTCCAGCACCCTAGCCTTTTTTGGAAGCGAGGCGCGGCACGGGTAAACGTGTACGGCTCCGGGGCCCCAGGCGCAACTGTGCGCATCACACTGCCGGCCTCAGTCCCTCATGTCGCAGTTCTGCTGGGTGCCGCTGCCAGGCTATGCACAAGGTCACGTACCCTGGGCGTGGCGGACGCCTGCCGGGCAGGTCCTCCGCGGCTGGTCAGGGGAGTGGGCTCGGGCAGTCGGTGCTGTACCCTCTGGCCTACATCCTCACGTCCACAGGGGCAGAGGCTGAGGGGGTGGGGGCGGCACGCGGGGCCGCGGGCAGTGCACTGGGACAGAGCTGGGGGCAGGCGAGCGGGAGGGCAGGGCCCTGGCTCCCGGGGCCACGCAGGCCACTCTCCTCTGTGCTCCTCCAGCCTTACCTCCCCCGGGTCTGGCTCTGAACCGGAGTGCCCGCTGTCCTGGGCTGTTAGTGCCCACCGTGTTTACCGCCCCTCGTCTCTGAGGTCGCCCCCACCTCCCGCGTTCGACCGCCTTTTAGCGTGGAAGAAACTTGTGTGTGGTCACGTATCGGTACAAGCAACAGCAAAGAACGCAGAGCGAGAAGAGCCCCCCAGAGAGCATACGAAGAGCGGGGCCTCCACGGGGAGGGAGGCCGGCCAGTCTTCCCGTGCACGGGAAGGACCCGCCTGGAGCCGGTTCCGTCCGCACAGCAGGGCCCGTCTGGTCTCCTGCACGCACGTGTGGCCACTGGTCAGGCTGGCCGCGACTTGGGTTGTGCCCCGAAGACCGTGTGGGCAGCCAGGAAAGTTTGAGCAAATCGGCCTGAAGCCTGGCTCGCAGCCCGGGGGGGGAGGCGAGGAAGCGCGGGTGCCGGTGCCGGTGCCTCGCTCTGCACCAGGAGTTCCCACTCGCCGGGTCCGGCCTCTGGCACCCCTGCCGTTTACTGGGTCAGAGGAGCGTCAGGCCTTCTAGCAACCGCAGGGACTTTTTCAAGGCGACTTTGAAACGCACGGAGTGTGAGCTGTCAGCCCACAGGGCGAGAGAGCGGTGTCTTCCCTGTGGGAGGGCATAACCGGCCACGCTCACCGTCTACATAGCTCATCTACACGGCAAGCCAGGTCAAAGGCAGCTGCCGGCTCCGGAAGGTGTCCAGCCGTGGGGACTGTCATCCTCCTGCGGCCCCTCCCTCCTCCTCTCCTTTCATTAGCCTCTCTGCCCGCAGGGCCACCCTGACTGCTACAGCCCTGTGCGGGTCTGTGCTCGGGGACGACGGCAAGGAGGAAGCCGTTGGACACACAGTGGGCAGGAGCGGCCCTGTTCCCTCTGGGCTCCTCGGCTGCGAAATTTGAAGGCCGCCTGCCCACCCGCGGGCGAGTCACAGATACCACCGCGGGCTGGGGCCCGGTGGGGCCGGTCCTCTGCTCTCGTGGCGGGGGCTCCGTGCGGTAGGGGTCCGACTTCACGGTGGGCGCACTCCTGCAGGCCGGCGCTCTGCTGCCCGGCACGTGGGAGGTCTCTCCACGGGCCTCTCGAGGCAGCGCCGCAGCCCTGACCCCGTCTGTGGTGCATCCCCCGTGCGTCTGGCTCCCGGGACTGGGGCGCGAGGGGAGTGGAGAGCTAGGAGCCAGGGAGAGAGGGCCGCGGGGCTCCGGGCACACGTGGAGTCCCGACCCGAGCTGACCACCCGTCTCCCCCTGTCGTTCTCACAGTGCAGTTTGACATGATGCGCGCCTGCAACCTGGTGGCCACGGCGGCACTCGCTGCGGGCCAGCTCACCTTCGTCCTGGGTCTGACGGGCCTGCCCCTGATGTCGCCCGATTCACAGTGCTGGGAGGAGGCCATGGCCGCCGCGTTCCAGCTGGCAAGTAGGTAGCCTCGGGCCCCGGGGAAGGCAGAGCGACTGCACCCTCAGCTCGTGGGGGGCCGGTGGGCCCGCTGTGGCCTTCTCCTGTCACCACAACCCCTGTGGGTCACCCTCTGGCCCGTCGCTGGGGTGGAAATGACACAAAAACACGCATGGGGAAGTGAAGACACAGGAAGCGTCCGGATGGGCATTTCTGTTCACTCCTGAGCTCCTGCCTTTTTCCATTTTAACACCGGCCGCTGAGGCTCTAGAGTGACCTGCTCTGCTTCCCATAGTCTGGGACCACGGAGCCGGTGTGGATGGTGGTCTGGACTCATGGTCCTCCCGCAACAGTGCAGCAGCCTGGCGCAGGCAGGGTGAGAGCCCCCACCTGAGCCCACGCCTCTGCCTTCCCCGCTCACATTGTGCCAGCGGGGAGGTCTGGGCAAGCTCGTGGTTCCGGCCCGGCTCAGCTCCAGGCCCTTTTTCGTGAGCAGCAAAAAGCAGAGAGGACACCAGTGTCCGAGCATACGCGCCGTGTCCTGGCACCCACGCCCACCGCCCGTGCTGCCACGGGAGCGGGCCGGGAGGCCGCAGAGTGGCGAGGCCTTAGGGGCGGCTGTTGGGGGTAGCAGGACAGGGAGGGTGCGGACGCACCCGTGGTCCTGAAAAGCTGAGAGGGGTGGTGGGAGTCGTAAATGAGGAGTGCGACTCTTCTGGGAGGTTCCACGCAGGTAGCCACGGAAGCTGTCCAGGTGACCCCGGTGAGTAGAGGGGCTTCTCTGCTGGTGCGCCCTCGGCTCTGGCCGCCAGCTCAGTTTTCCTGATCACCGAAACCTGGGGGCATTTCAGGTCCCCCGTTGCCTGCTGGGGAAAGCACGATCGCGGTCGGAAGCGGGGACGGCGTGGCCAGGGTGTGGGGACGTTATCGGCCGACCCGCTTGCCTCTCCTGCCAGCAGAGAACTGCAGCACGCCCCAAAGTTGAAGGTATAGTTCCAACAAACCCGGCGAAAGAAACGGCAGGAAGTCTGAAGTGAATCATTCCGGGAATAATGGCCCCCGGCCCTTATCTTTCTGGAGAGGGAAGCTGACCGACTGGCAGGAATTCACACGCTGCGAATGACCCGGGTGGGAATCGGGAATTGGAAACAGGCCTTCCTGCGCCTTTTCATAGAAGGCGGGTGGTCCTGGGCCGGTCACTTCCCCGCGGCCCCGTCACCCACAGGGCCCGGGAGCATAGAGGGCCGACCAGGAGGCTTCCAGGAAGGAGTCGCCTTGGGGCAGGGGTGCCGGGCATGCACACCGGCTCTGCCACCCGCAATCCGTGGGGGTCGGGGCAAACTGCCAGCCCACCGGCCCCTCTGTCTGCCCCCAGCAGGCTGGTCTTGAGAATTAAAGGGGCAGGTGGGCTGGGATGTCTGATCACCTCGGCCTCTGCCTCGTCCACGGCTGTGGGTAGAAACACAGACATCCCAAAGGACGGTGGCTGTCCAGAAAACTACCCCTCTGCCCTCTGCTGACCTTAGGCCCATGAGGCAGAAACGGGGTCCTTGGCCTCGTGGAGACTGCCCACCCCTACCACAGGGAGCTTATCTGAAATTCCACCCCTCCCAGAAGGAAGTGGAAGATGAGGAACAGACATTCAGTGACAACCTAGCAAAGAAAGGGACAGATCTGGATCCTGGAAGTAACTCCCCGCGGCAGCCCAAACGGACCACGGCATCTTTTATTAGAATTACCGGAGAGAAATGGCAGGTTTGGCGTCGAATGGTCGGCTCACTTCCTGCGAGCCCTCGCTTCAGAGCAAGACAGTGTTGTTTCCAGATAACATAGTTTTGAAAAGGCAGCCCGGGGGCCCAGTTAGGTAAACCCGGCTGCCTGGCGGCAGCCCAGGCCGCCCCGCGGCCTGTCCTGCCTGTGGGGCAGGCGCTCTCTCTCCCGGGCGTTTCCAGACCATGGGGCCGGGCGCACAGACCATCACACAGGCGGAGGCCGCCGGGAAGAGCCAGGAGCGCCGAGGGGCGCTGGGGCCCCTCCTGCCCCTGCAGGCGTCTCCTGGTGGCGCCCTGCCCTCACCCCCACAGGTCTGTTTTGCCCAAAAAGGAAATGCACTTGGCCGTGTTTAGACTTGTTTCATTGACAAACAGTACAGAATGCAGCCGTGTGCCTTTCTGCCACCACGCTGCTAATTTTAGAGTTAGGTTTTTTCCTGTGCTCTGGTCTGCTTTAAACAGTCAGGGAGAGACTGAAGGGCGCCGGGATATCCTGTCCCAGGAGGGGAAATGCCTGCTGGTACCTGTTATGCAAGCGAACCTTCAGTCCCCAGTGCCGGGGCCAGAGGGTGGGCAGCAGGGAGAGATGGTGCAGGCGAGTCTGCGGGGCGGCGGGGCAAGCTGGAGCGTGCAGGGGCCAGACTCCCTTCCTGTCCGCCGCTCTGTCCCTCACACCTGCTCCAGCTGCCACACGGGAGGTTCCCGCCTCCTTGTAGAACTTTCCACGTGTAATTCTAATTTGCTTTAGAGTTGGAAACGCTTTCTGTCCCTTATTCCACCTCCGCCCACGTTTAACATCCCCGTGTGGCCTCCACGTGCTCCCTGTGACAACAGCTCCCATGGCGGCTGTGGCGGCCTGGCGGACCCCATCCCAGGGTGAACAGCCGCCATGGGCGGCCCCCTGCTATGGCCGTGTGCCCATACAGGCTCCCAGCAGCTGGCTCTGCCGACCCTTCCCCTGTCCTTTATTCTCTCGCTTGTCCGTGTCTGGTCTCCCTGCTCGTGTGCATGAAACGCATGGTCATCCTGGTCTGATGACCGCACGCAGGTGGCCATCGGACCCTGCATCAGACACCTAAGCGACACCCGGAGCAAGACAGTCGAGGGCGGCTTCGGCGGGCAGCCTGCCCGGCAGGCGCGTCACAGGGAGGCTCCTTTGCTCTGGAGGGTTCCTGAGCATACTGGGGCTTTTCCTGGGGTGTCGAGGTGCTGCACCAGGCTCCGAGGCCCTGGATGAGCCACCTCACCCTGTGCTCTTGGGCAGCCGGGACCCGAGGTGCAGGCTCAGCCACACCTGCCGCTGTGATTACCCTGACCTCCAACCTCGTGTTTGCTGGGGATGCCACCGGGCAGCGTCGTCAGGGCTCCTGGGTCAGCCGAAGACTCCCCACGGAGCCTGGCGTGCGTGCCGGAGCAGCCAGCACCGGGGAGGGGAGTCTCCTCCTTGCCAGAACGCTGGTGGCTCCGGACTTTCCTAAGTTGACCCCACCTATGGCTTGTGAGGTGCCAGTGGCCCCCGGGCTCCAGCTGCCGTGCGGGAGCCAACCAAATCTGTCCCCAGGCGGATTATTTCCAGGTGGGACACTCTCACGGCTATTCAGGGCTCTGTTCCTCAGTCGAGCTGCACCTTTGAAGGGCAACTCCCTGCTCGTCGCGGAAGTGGTCTCAGAGCACTGTGGCCGCAGGTGCACATTCAGGCTGGCGTCGGGGTCCCACGCGGCTGGCCTCCCTGCAATAACTGCATTGAGCTCTCCTGGGGGTGAGGCCCCAGTCCCGAGAGCCCTCAGCTAGCAGTCTCTGCTTCTTGTCTTGCCTGATGACGCGGTGGGGGACCCAAGGACTAGGCCGCTCATCTGTTCCCTCCTCCACACCCCTCCCTCACCCCCACTGCTCACCGGAGAGCATGTGCGGCACCTCCCAGCCCCTCCGGAGACCGGGAAGTCCTCCCGCGCTGCAGCAAGGGCCCCGACGGCCGACCCAGGCTGGGCCCACTGTGTCGGGGACGCCCAGGGGCGCTGAGGAAAACTCCAGTCCCTCTGTGATGTCCCAGCATGGGGCCCGTAGTCCAGGCGTCCCACTTCCCTGGCTTTGGGTCCACTGGTGACAAATCGACTGTGGTGTAAGGCTTCTCCTCCGTCTCAAGCGTCCGCGACTTTGTAACGTTTGATGTGACTCCTGGTTTACAATTTATTAGCTTTGATCCTAAGTGGCCCCTCATCTCCACGTCTGCAGAATCTCAGTCCAGCCTCCTCGTCTGTCATCCGAGAGGCCCTGCAGCTTTTTCAGACCGAGGGCTTTCCGTACAGCACAATCCCACCACGAAACGCTGTAGTTTGAGGACAGATGAACAACCGACTCGCGCAGGCCAGTGTTCTGCGTTGTGCTGAACCCCTTCATGACAGCACCGGGCTGTCCTCGGGACCCCTGTCCAGTGACTCCTCACGTCCTCTGGGCCGCTGACGAGCAGCCCCGAGCTCACAGGCTTGTTCCCTGTCCCTTGGCACTGCACAGAGTGCAGGGTCCCTGCACACGTGGCCCAGCCAGTAGACGCCAACCTTCACCAGCCCGCTCCTCCTCCAGACGCGAAGCCTCCAGAACTCCAGCGGGACGACCCTGGGAGCAGAATCATGGCAGAACCTCCTGGGCCCCACGTCTCTGGCTTCCTCGCTCTGCTTCTGGAAATCAGCATTTTTTTTTCTTGGGATGGCAAAATTTACACGCACACTGAGCACCCCGTGCCCGTGAGAATGCTGATGTCGTCGGTCCTGGCAGCTCGTGAGCTGGTGGGGATTCTGCCATTCGTAGGCTCGGGGATCCTCCTGTGGGAATATCTGAGTTTTTGTTTTTCACGAAGAACAGGGCTTGGCTTGGTCTGGACAGAGTGCTCTTCTGTCTTTGGCCCCTGCCTCCACAGCGCTGGTCTGCACCCCAACCACATCCTGCGTTTGTTGCTCACTTCCACGTCCTCTGGGGGCCTCGGCGCCCTCAGCCCTGGCATGCCAGGCGCCGCGCGGGAGCTGCAGCTCCGTGGAAAGGTGACCGGACCCGTCGAACCTTCAGCTCTTCCTTTCCCAGAATCCCTCCCTCTAGGAAGGAGCGTGTGGACCCCGTCACTCTGCTGTTCACAGAAGCTGGGACATCCCAGCTGCGGCCGTGCCGAGACGGGCCATGTGCTCTTTGTCTGGGAACGCTCTCCCTGGAGGCCGTCACGACACCTAAGTCGCAGGCACCACGGGGCAGGCATGCTGTGTGAAGGTTCAGGGTTCAGCTGCACGGTCTCTCCTTACGCCACCTGCGTGTGCTCGACAGTCACTCCAACAGGAAGGCCCTGTGACAGGCACCGCAGCCCTCGGAAGGAGGCAGGAAGGAAGCGAGGGGAAAGGGACGCCGTGCAGGCCGAGCTGTGATTCGCAGCGCCCGCGTGGCCGGCTCACAGGAAGCGGCTGTTTGCTTTGGAAACAGATTCGCGAAAATGGAACTGACTCCGCATGCAGAATTCAGGCTGTGCTCACACTCGCCCCTTTTGTGTGTTTCTGGACAGACGTGACCATCGCTGACAAGTCCTGGGAGAGCCGCCTCCAGGACACTCCCAGGGGGTCTCCACACCACGTGCCAGAGCCGGGAAGCCCGTGGTTTGAGGCCGGCGGGGCCGGGGCTCCTTCCCACACCCGGGCCCCTCGCCCCGCAGGAGAACTTCATGAAGGGCCACGTGCCTAATGTGCCCCATCCTTTCCACTGCCAACACAGGGCACACAGGACATCCCCGTGTCTGTGCGGTTCGTACCGCCCCCGGGAACCCAGACAGGGTCACCTGTCCTCGCACTGCCGGACGGAACATCCCCCCGCGTGGCTCGGGCGCTTCTCGCGGTTCCGTGCTTGCACCGCTGTTCTGGCAGGTTCTTTGCATCTTCCCGCTTGAGGAGAGGCTTTTCTAAAGTCATTTTTTAATGTTGGGGAGTCAAGCTCCTCTCTGACCACACGTGTTCTGAGTTGAACTGGTCTTTACACAGGATGAGTCATGTCAACGCAGATTTTTAAACCGGTTTTCACTATAGATTCCCCCCCCACTTCTCCTAGAAAAAAGAGCCAAGTAAGGTGCAGCCTCTGAACCAAGCCAGCGAGGGGAGACGCACCGCAGACTGTGCTCGAAACCCGCCCGGTGCCGCCTGCCGCCGGCCGGACTCTAAGATTCCGTCCGGCAGGCTCCACGTTGACACGGGGCCGCCACCTCTGTCACCCACGACTGCGGGACGTGGGCGCCACGCGCAGCTCGTTGGTGCACCTGTGAATTCTTGTTCTTTACTCACTCTGTCCTCCCCCACCTGTTCCTTCATCTCTAACATGAAAAACGTTACTCGTCACCGGAGGCGGCTCCACGCTGTGACGCCAGAATCTGAGCATCGTGTGGGCCGCACGGCCCCAGGGAGGGGGCAAGAAACAGACTCGGACGGCAACAGGAGACAGCGACCCTGCTTTCAGAAATACGCGGTGCTCGTCTTGAGAAAATAAGCAACAATACATTTCAGCAACCCCGTGAGGCTGGCCAGTGTGGGCCCGAGGGGCACCCGCCACTCAGGGCTCGGACGGCGCGTGGGTGCTGGGTGGGGGTGGGAAGCCGGCGGCCGCTCTACCCACACGCGTCGGGGACGGGTCCCGTGAGTCAGGGTCTTCGGTGCCTGGAGGTGCCCCGTCCACAGGTGGCCACCCTCCGGGAGGGTCTGTGTCGGCTCGTGCCTGCTTCCCCGGCGCAGCGTTCCCCCACCTGCACTCACCGTGCTGGGCCAGGGCGCACCTCCCTGGTTAGCCCGACAAGAGCGCCGCTTCGGCTCCCCGAGGACGCGTCAAGCCTCCGCACAGCACACGCGTGTGGAAACCGGCACAGGGGGCAGAGTGGGAACTGGCACGTCCCGCTGTGGCTCCAACGCTGAGAGACGCCATCGTGGCTAAAGGGCCCTGTCCCTCCGACGGGCTTGGGTGCTATAAAGTCGCTCTTTGTCACGCCTCCTTCCCAGAGGCCCACGCTGCATTTAATTCCGCACCACGGGATCTAGCTGGTTTGTCTCAAATAATTCACTCCGTAAGTGATTCCTGGAAGGCCCTCCGGGAGGCCTCCGGCCAGCCCAGGGGTGACAGTGGGGGACAGGCTGAGCTCCGAGCGCAGTCTTCCTCCCCAGGGCTGGGCCAGCACGGGCCGGCTGAGCCAGCAAAGGCCCGGAGAGGCTGGAACCCGGGTTCCCGGAGGAGTGAAAAGGGGCCGGCGTGGCTGCAGCCTAACAGAGGGCGGAGGCAGAGACTCGAGGCCTGGCAAAGGCGGGCGGCCCCGGCACCCGCATCTGAGTGACAGGCGCCTTCTCCCTTCCGGTGCCGGTGAGCTAGGGGGCCTGGATCCTTCCGGCTCAGGGCCAGCTCTGCACCGGTCTGTCCCAAAAAGTCTCGCGACGGACTTCGCAGACCCGTCCTTACTCTTCAGCACTGTCGGCCGACCCCAGTCAGCCGCGGAGCTGGGGAGGGGCCGTCCACCCCCACAAATGATGCTGCAGAACCGGGGCTCAGGCCGCAGAGCAGAGGTTTACAGACATTCCTATAAGCAGCACAAGGACGCCGGACGCCGGCAACGGGCAGGCACAGACTTGGACCGCGGCGGCCATTCGGGTGAACCCCTTCCCACCCGCTGGCGTGCCCTCTGCTCGGCCTGGCTCCCTACAGAAGGCTCCTGCCTGCCCTGTGGGAGCACCCGTCCCAGTGCCTCCTGGGTGACCTCGGGCACGACCCTGCGCGTTCGCCTGCTCTCCCGGTGCTCCCTGCTTGCCCCATCCTGCCAGGCCTTGTGGAGAACGGTGCACGAGGAGCTCCCTTTGCCGGCAGAAAATGCCCAAAGACACAGAGAACTGAGGGGCACACACCAAGTGTTTTCATTGTCATGGCACAAAACACAGACTCGAACTCCTTTCCCCGACAACACAAAACTTGGGGCCACAGAACGACGGGCAAGGGATACACTCTTCACCGGGAAAGAGAAACGCCAGAAGATTCTTTCTGTCAGTGTGCATGACAAAGAGAAATAGTTATTTTTAACAGAAAGGAAGTATCCAGAAGCTTTCTGTGTATAAAAAGCTCTCCTAAGTACTGCAGAGAATTAACAGAGATTAGTCACTGCTGCTATTGTTTAGCACATGACTGGGGTGGATCAATGTTTAATTCATGCTTTCTGGAAGGTGCCGCGATAATGACACCATGCTGCTTGTGAGAGCTGGCTCCCCCCTACCCCTGCCCCCGTCCTGCACTAATTTATAAGTTTCCAGAACCATGAGCTGGCACCACTGCGGCTCAGCTCCGGGGCCACGGGGGTCGTGCAGGGTCTGGTTTCCTGAGGAAAGCAGGGGAGGCTGTGGGGGACGGAGGGACCACAGGAACAGACGGACGGATGTCACAGCACAGGGCGGGGGAGGGACCGCAGCGGGAGGCTGGCCTGGCCAGAGCCCAGGGCAGGGGACACGGGCGAGTCCGGCAGGCGCCCAGGGTTCCGTCCGGATCGCTGTAAGAAGCTCTGTCCTCGTCAGGTGCTTTGGGTTCCAAGACACGGCTTCCCCTAGGTCGCCACAGCAGAGGTGTGGTGAGAGCCGCCCAGGCCCCTGCTTCTGCCCAGCC
Organism: Leopardus geoffroyi; assembly: GCF_018350155.1. Classification (NCBI taxonomy): domain Eukaryota; kingdom Metazoa; phylum Chordata; class Mammalia; order Carnivora; family Felidae; genus Leopardus; species Leopardus geoffroyi. The sequence goes on along the minus strand of NC_059340.1, from coordinate 40,630,524 downwards.
CTCCCTGCCCTCTCCAGCCACGCCAGCCACTCCGGCCACGGCTCCGGCTCGGCATCACGCCTCCTTGCGACCTCATCCGGCGCCTCCTGGCTGAGGGGTCGGAGACCCACACAAGGAGTGGCGGGGCCTCTCCTTCGTGCCCGTAGGGGCTCCCGGCCCGGACTCAGCCCTGAACTCTATCAAACACCAGTGTCCTGTTATCCTAGGCGGCAGGCCCCCGGCACGAAACCCGCGTTTCCCTGAGGCAAGAGCCGATAAACTGGGAGAGTCAGGGACGCCTTACTTTCGAATGGAGCATTTCTGCAAGCCGGGAGCAGCTCACGCAGAGGAAATGGCCCGGCCCTGCTGGACCAAAGGGAGAGTGCGCCGGGACCAGGCAGCTTTCTCGCGGGGCCCCCGGAAATTGTTCCGTGCCAGGACTAGACGGCCCCCCAAAGGTCATAAAGGCCCACAGAGGCCAATGAAAAGCGGCTCCACGCTGAAGCGTGGCACACAAAGGGGCGACGGCCCACAGGGGCGAGCAGGGGCTGCGTGTCCGCAGGGCTCTACAGACCGAGCGGCCGGTCCTGCCCCGGCGCCACACGGGCCTTTCTGAACTCTCCTCTCTCACTTGCAGGTTTCGTCCTGGTCATCGGGCTGGTGACGTTCTACAGAATCGGCCCGTACACCAGCCTGTCCTGGTCTTGCTACCTGAACATTGGTGCCTGCCTCCTGGCCACCCTGGCAGCCGCCATGCTCATCTGGAACATCCTTCACAGGAGAGAGGACTGCATCGCACCCCGGGTGATTGTCATCAGCCGCTCCCTGACCGCGCGGTTCCGCCGAGGGCTGGACAACGAGTACGTGGAGTCACCGTGCTGAGGGCCGCTGGGGGACACCTGCTCAGGACTTTGTCCACTATAACCAAACAGCGTAGAAGCCGCAGGGCTGTCCGTGCGGGCCATCCGTAGGGTTTCCCATATATACATGTACGACCCACAGCTACGTTTACTACGTCACACATAAGCATATTACGTGGTTATATACCGCCTGCGCCACGCTCCTGATGCGCCCACCACTGGGCTTCACTGTCCGCACGTTCCAGGAGGAGAGCAGCTCCTCAGGTGCAAGGACGGCAGCCAGCTCACTCTGCGCCTCGGTCTAGGATTAATTTATTCTCTATCTGCTGAGGGGTGGGTCCTCGGTCACATTTACTTTGGTAAAGCAGACTACCCGGGAAGATTTTCCGGAATGGTCCGTGATCTTCCTCGAGTGACTTAGAATTTACAACCAGATGGCTACGGTTTTATGACAGGACTGTGTCAGGAATGTCCGTTTTGCTCCTGATTATTTTTCTAAGTTAAAATAAAACGCGAACTTCCCACCACTGTCTAAAACTCGTGTTTTATCCATCACGCTGCCACGCGGGTGAAAAGAATTTGGTCTGGCCTTGTGGCATTTTGTGGGCCGGCAGGAAGAGAAGGCTTGAAACATTTTTAAAGGCCCGGTGGGAAGACACCTGTGGGTCGCTCAGGCCCTTACACTCCTGCTCCACCAAGGGCCCGCAGACGAACACTGTGGTAAGACAGGTCCACCACTGGCAGGGTAAGAGGGGGAAACATTTATTTGTTTAAGAAAATTCAGAGAGACCGCTTTACTCTTTTCCCCTATAAAAATCTTCAACCTAGCTTCAGCCAAATTCTGGGTGGTCTACAGATGCCTTCGTGACACGACACTGATTGCAAATGACACTGGTCCTAAATCGGGAGGAGGTGAGTCAGCTGTTACTCCCCAGGCCAAACGGAAAACACTGAAGAGTTGCACTCGAGGGGTTCAACACCGGCCCTCACCCTCCAGAACCCCGGATGCCTGTCCACATCTGTCAGGACAGAGTGCCCACCGCACCCACCTGGACGCTTCCTGTGCACTGAAATGCTTGGCCCTGCGCCACCTGGCGGCAGTGATCCCCAGGAAGCTGACACTGGGGCCCGCGGGTAGCACACCAAGCCAGGGTCAGATCAGAGGCCCGCTGGCCGCCTCCCCCAACATGAGGCCGCCTCCCCCCAAGCCAGGCCACCTCCCACTAAAAAACGTTAAGCCTCGCTCTTTCGACCTTCTGGTGAACATGAGGTAGCTGTGTGGAGCCTGTCTTCAGGGAGACAAACAGTGCAGTGCGGCTCGTGCTTTAAAAATCATAATGCAATTGAGAACGACTGAAAAGCATCTAAAGCTTGACCATTTACAATAAACTCATCACATGCTGTAGAAATAACCAGATTTGTGTCCCACCCCAGCACACTCATGGGAACATTTAAGTCTGACCTTCCTCCCTCCGAGCTTCCTTCCACAATGGACCCTTCCGCACCCCCCAAGCACATGCTAAAAATAATAGATTTTTAAAAGAATAATGAAACGGTTAAGATGTACAATTTCAGGGGCGCCTGGGGGGCTCAGCCAGTTGAGCGTCCAACTTCAGCTCAGGTCATGATCTCACGGTCCGTGAGTTCGAGCCCCACATCGGGCTCTGCGCTCACAGCTCAGACCCTAGAGCCTGCTTCGAATTCTGTGTCTCCCTCTCTCTCTGTCCCCCCCACCCCTTCACTGACTCTGTCTCTCTCAAAAAAAAATAACGTAAAAAAAGACGTACGATTTCATAATATCACACATACGACTATGCTAAGGTACGTTAAAGTATTAAAGCTAACCACGTAGTTGTGATTGTGTTTATGGTAAATGAAAGGAGGCCAGGGAAAGACTGGGCTGTGCCATCAGCCACTCTGGTTCACCTGTCAAGTGAAGAGCCCTCTCGTAGAGAGGTCAGTGTGGACACGGCCTGCTCCAGAAACAAGGTTTGGCCACAGTTTTAGAAATAAGACAAGGGACTGGGAGTCATGCGCTCGTTTGAAAAGTACCATCACTGCAAACGAGGGGCTGTTCTAGGTGACAGGTTCAGTTTTCATCTCTGTGTTCCCGCTTCACTTTCACCATGTAATAATTTTCCTGCCCTTCGGATGTGAACGCCTGTCAGTGCTCTTGAGAAGAGTTGCTGAATTCTCTCAGGAATGGAGATGAGGTTGCTTGGAGACAGCCTTTGATTAAACATTTTAGAGCATGGGGCGCCTGGGGCGGCTCAGTTGGTTAAGCGTCCGACTTTGGCTCAGGTCATGATCTCGGGGTTCATGGGTTCGAGCTCCACATCAGGCTCTGCACTGACAGCTCGAGGTCTGGAGCCTGCTTGGGATTCATATTCTGTCTCTCTCTCTCTCTCTCTCTCTCTGCCCCTCCCCTGCTCATGCTCTGTCTCAAAAATAAACATTAAAAAAAATTTTTTTTTCATTTAGAGCGATTTTAACCGTGTTTCCCTGTACTGTTTCAGGTGTCTGTTACCGAAGCCTTCCTGTTTAGTAGCAATTATTCCCAGAGGAATAGGTACTGCGAATATCTAGCAACTGCAGAACTTTTGACTAGAAGGTACCCGGAACACTTAAAAATCAATCAAATACACAGCAGCCCAAGAGACTCTGAGCCCAGCAGAGGGGAGCTGGGCTTGCCCACGCCCTGCTGTGCTGCCTAATTCACCTGCCTCCGTGGGTGACAAACCAGGAGATCCTCTGTGACACAATCACAGAAGAGTTACTGCTTCTCAGAACCTCGAGAAGGGACAGAGGCCTACAGAGAGGCTCCCGGAGGTGCACACGTGCCCTCATACCTCAGCGAGCAGAGTCCTCACCTTTTGATGAGCTTGATACATTTCAAAGCTTCATCCATGTCTCCGATGGTGACAAAGAAGCTGAAGTCGAGCATGGCATCCTGGGTGGGCTTATCGCAGCCCTCCAGTCCAACGAAGTCTCGCAGGGGTCTCCTGCCCACCAGGTGGGGGACGCGGTGGCGCCCCGGGTCCCCCTGGTCTTCCCCGTCTGCTTCTCCTGGCTGAATGACAAAGGACACCGTTAGCTGTCGGGTCGGGGAAGCGGATACGCACACTGAGCCTCTGCTCGAGATGCGTGCCCGTGCGCGGAGGTGGCCGCCGTCCCTGCCGGGCACCGGGAAAGCTGTGGGCGCCGGTTTCAGGCAGCAGAAAGCACAGGCTGTCCCGCGTAGGGACCTGTCCCTCAGCCTCTAGCTCACGAATGCCGACCCCTCGGTTACTCCACAGCCTCGAGAGGTCTCGCACGGGCACGGGGCCCTAGAATCAAGTAACGCCAACAAGATTTCCGGCAGAACTTTCCAAAGCCATAACCCAGATTAGTCGTGTACCCTCACTGATGTTTTTCAGAAGAACCACTGACCCTGCGCAGCGCTTCCCAGACGGGCCTGGGGAGACAACGTGCTGACGGCACCTGGGCCCTTCCCCTCCCCACCCTGCTCCCTTCCGCCCTGCCAGGTGCTGCTCTGCTCCATCTCGCCTGGGGCCCACACGCGCCCCGCCTCCCGCATCATACGCTTTTCTCTCTGCGAAGGCCCCGGTTCTCTGCCTCTCTAAAGGTGGTCACGGCCCACGCTCCTTGGACCCGGCTCCCCTGGCTAGTCCCTGGTCTCCTGGGACGTTGTCATTGATAACAAGTGTGTACTCGGTCACTCAAACGACCATACGTTTCTTCCCCACAGATTCACAGCTCACAGCTGCTAAAACCCCTGGAATTTCCCCATGATAAGGCCTCAGAATGAAGGTGACTTTGGGTCTCTGCCCAGGGGCAGGGTGGCTGCCGGGAGGACCCGCCACTGGTCAGAGGGCTCCAGCGAGGCCTCCATAACCGCCCAGGACTGCGACCGCAGGCCTCCGGGCACGGAGGGGTGCGGGGAGTGGCACCCGGCGAGGACTCGAGGACTCGGGAGCTCTGCGCCCTCCCCGGACGTGCCCTGTGCGTCTCTTCATCTGGCTGCTGCCTCGTGTCCTTTATCGCATCCTCCACACACCGCTAAGCGCGAGTACATGGTTCCCTGGCCTCTGGGAGCTGCTCTAACCGGCTGCAAGAGCCCAAGGAGGACCCTCCACTCTGTGGCCTGTGGCGGGAGCACGGGTGGGGGTGCAGGATGGAGGCCATGATCCGTGGGACCAGGCACTGTCTCTGGGTGCACGGTGTCAGAACCGACTGGATTGTGTTGAGCATAGAGCTGTGTACAGAAGGGTCAGGTCACTATGTTGTACACCTGCAGCCAGTGTAACTTTGGATATTAACTATGCTTCTGTAAAAAAAATCTTTTTAAGAAAAAAAAAAAAACAAAATCGGGGGCGCCTGGGTGGCTCGGTCGGTTGAGCGTCCGACTTAGGCTGAGGTCATGATCTCACGGTCTGTGAGTTTGAGCCCCACGTTGGGCTCTGTGCTGACAGCTCAGAGCCTGGAGCCTGCTTCAGATTCTGTATCTTCCTCTCTCTCTGCCCCTCCCCCACTCGCTCTCGGTCTCCCAAAAATGAATGTTAAATAAAAAAGAAAAAAACGGAGTTGAATTCTCAGGCCTCCAGGTGGTATCTGAGACTTTCTTCGTGTTGTGGGGGGCTCCCTCGCCACGGCGGAATTGGGTCTAGGAACCCTAACAGATCTCATCGCCGTGGCTGCTGCTGCGTGACCCCTGCCCCCACTCGGTTCTCAGCAGCCCCTCATCTTGCTGCTCCCTGATGTTCACCTAAAGTCTCTAACTTTGGGGGGGCACTTGAAACACTGGGAGGATTTGTCAGACCCAGGTGTGGATGGCAAGGCCCTTCCAGGCACAGAGCAGAGCATAAGCAAAGGGCCTGGGGCAGCCCCTAGTCTGGGTGGATGAGCACAGGCCGGGTCACGTCAGGAGGAGGCTGAAAGCTGCAGAGTCGGCCCTGAGCGGGAACTTTCAGAAAACATGTGCACAAACTGTGAGGCAGAGGCCGGACTTCCAGCCGGTCAGTCTGCTGTGCACCCGGTGCCCCGTTCTGATCAGAACCGGGCCCACTGTGGTTGTGCCGGGGAATTCTCACAGAAACAAGAGTGCCGTGGCTCACCCGCCACAGCGAGGCCGCTGCCCTCGTTTCGGAGCCTCAGCTCTGTTCCGAGAGGGGGCACTGAGCTGGGGACCCTGGGTTGTCACGTTCTCATCCACACCCTCAAGTGTGCAGACAGGGGACCTCTGGACGCGGTGCTGACGGCCTCGGATACGGGTCAGTAATCCAGAAGAAGGGCAGCTTTCAAAGAAACACGATGCTTCACAGCTTCCTCTTACTAGCACGTTAGAGATCAAGTTAATAAGATTCCCTTCGTTGCTAATCTAGTTCATAAACTATTTCCTGCATTACAACATGGTGACGGGCCGTTCAAGCCACAGTCTGAGCCAGGACAGGGGCTATGCGGAGCGACGTAGGCGTGCGGCTCCCACACCAGGGCTGCTGTGGCATCAGACTCCCCGACAAGCCTGGGGGCAGAGGGACAGAGGAACGCAAGCAGAAGGGGCCACGTACGAGTAAGGCAAAGTCTAGGGGCCGGATGGTGAGGGGAACACGGAAGGCTCACGCGAACGGGAGAAACCAAAGTCCATGCTGGGAATAACGGGCAGAACAACAGAAATGCGGATAAGATTGACTTTCCTTCTAACCTGCAGCCCTGGAGAAATACTTGAGGCCGGCAGAGCAGATGTTCCCCCAGGAACCCCACTGTCTTCACGGTCGGTAATGCTTCGCTAGCGGGAAAACCCCCTCAGCCAGACGACAGCCAGGCCTCCGGGATCCTGGAGTCCCCAGCGTACGGACGGTCCGTTTGGAAACCTCCTTGTCATTACCATCCTCCGCCCGTCCAACTCCCAAGGGTAACAGCTGCCTCTCATGACCCCGGTGCGGCTCTTTCTGCCCACGGGTCCTGTCCCCCTGCCGTAATAAAACCACCCCTTTGTACCAGAACATCTCAAGAACTCTTTCTTGACTGTTCGCTATTGAACCCTGCTTCAAACCAAATCAGGGAAATTAGGAGGAAAACTCGATAGGAGGAACCATAAACGCGCTCTCACGATGTTTTCAGTCCTCAGGTCAAAGGAAAGACGAACGTTCCTGAGGAACGTGAAATGAGAATGAAATCCAGAAAAATGCCGGCGTGAGGGCAGAGATGGTTTAAAATAAGGGGATGAAGAAAAGCTGTGGGCGGAGCCGCGAGACACTCACGGGTCCGGAGACCCTGGCGACAAGGAGGCCAAGCCCCAGGGGAGGCAGACAACTCTTTGCAAGACAAGCTAGCTGAGAGCGTGCACGTGTGTGAAAACAACCCCGTTCCGTCGAAAATAAACAAGCAGACATGTGAGTGAGACACGCTTCCTGAAAAGCCACAGGCTGGCCTGTCCCCGGGGGCCACCTCTGCGCCCGCATCACCATTAGTCCCCTACCCGAGGACCGCAGACACGTCACGTCCGTGCTACCTTGTCTTGACGGCACAGCCAAGGCTTGTCACTTTCCTGACCCAGGGGCCTCCCAGCTGCTGGAGTTTTGGGCCACAAATTAGAGCACGTGGTACGCGGTGCATAATGAGGGGTGAGCCGTGGCCGCCAGAGACCCCCCGCCCTGCTGGGACCCGGGAACGTGGCCCCGCGCTCGCGGGGCTCCCACCTTCCTCGTGAAGTAATAGTGAGGCACTTGAATTCCCAGAAGGGTCTGGTAGGCGGGAGGCCGGGAGAAGCTGTCCTGGAGCAAGAAGCCATGCTCTTCGGTGACGAAGAAGGACAGGACCAGCACGTCGGCCTGAGGGAGAGGGAGACGCTGTCGGCTCTGGTGTGACCACGTCACCTTCCATCGTGCATCTGATCCCCACGTTCACGGCCAGGATGTTGACACACAGAGAAGAAGGATGAACGTGGGCACACAGCCTCATGCGGATAATCCACTAGCCCCCTTCTGGAAGGATGTGCCACATCCTCTGTGGAGAGCCGCTAGACCCTCTTAGGGACGGGTTTCCTTGTAGCAAAAACAAATCTTTCCCCACCCAGCTGGTAAACGACACCAAAGAACTCTCGGGCGTCAGTTTTTCTGTTCAGCTCCTCGACTCTCATTTCAAAGGCAGCAGCAGAAAGATTCTCTCATCCGCTCTTGGGGAGGGGGGGTGGAGGGACCGGGGCGGCAGTGCCGTCCAGCCCCCTGTGGACAGGAGCAGCAGGAGGTCCAGGTGGCGAAGCCCTCCCGGGCCTCACCCTCCTCGAGAAGCCCGGACACGGCACCCGGTCAGCGTGTCGGCAAGGGCCCCAGAGTGGCGATCAGCGCGCACCCTCACTGCCCGCCCGGGGCCGTCTCCTGTTCCAGTCACAGAGTCACGGAGATGCCACCTGTTTACCACTCAGCGTTTCAGAACCAAGGATCGGCCGTGCGTCTGAATGTCTGGGGGCACAGACACCCACCGCTGATAATCCTGGGCCCTGTGCTCGCCACCCTGGGGAGGGGGGGCTTCCTTTGGCAGGGACACAAGGCCGCCAGCGTCAGCAGGCTGGCTGCCCTTGCCGACTTACTGGGACCGGCTACAGACCCCTCTCGGAACAAGGTCATCACAGGGAGGCACAGCCGGCCGCTGGCCTCTCCCAGGGAGCTCCAGACGTTCTGACAACGTACGTAAGGAAAGCATCAGAGTCCTGGACGCTACGGGGGGGTGGGTGGGGGGTGCCTGGTAGGGTGGAGGTCAGGGGCCAGGGCGAGGAGGTCAGCGGGAACCGGCCTTGCTGACCCAGCCCCAGGACACACGCCCGCCATGGGTTAGCTCTGTTAACTGTTAGGGTGGCAGGCTCGGTCCCAGGGAGAAAGTAATATGCAGCACTCGACGTCATGGGAGAACTAAAACAGGACAGCCCGAGTGGGAGCACACAGAGAGGGTGGGGCCCGCCGCCACGCAAACCCAGAGGCCACGCAGGCCACATGTCGAGGAGGCAGTCTGCTCCACGGGCACCAACCTCCCTCCAGCTTTCCCATAAACCACGTCAGGACCGTAAACCTGCCCAGACCCCTGCACCAAGAGACAACCACGACGCAGTCAGGGTACCGTGGGGTCCGGGCCGTCCTCGGCGGGGGGCTTCTTGTCCCCGGGCTGCAGCGGGGCCCCCCGCGCCTCCCGCACGGCCTCGCACACGAACAGCCTGGGCTCGCTCTGGTCCCAGAAGTGGCTCACGGGAACGAGATCCCTCAGTCTGTCGTCCGCAAAGGCGGGGCTCCTGAAAGAGAAGGCCCATCCTGAGTCCCGAGGGCGGAGATGCGCTCTGGAAGCACGTGCCCAGGGTCGGCGTCCGCGTCCGCAGGCTGCTGTGCGCTCCACAGACTGCCTGCTCCGGGGCCCCTTCCCACAGCACGCTGCAGCCAGCCTGCCGGGGGCACGCTCACATCAAACAAAGCCAGTCAAAGAGGCCCAGGGCAGCCGCGTCGGAGGGCGCGTGACGCTTTGGCTCTGGAGACTCCACAGAGGGCGCCTGCCAGGACCGGTGTGGACCTTGCGTCCTGTAGGGCGGACACGTGCCGAGGGGTAGGTGTTGCTGCCCACAGGCAAGGTGGGTCTGGAGGCAAAGGAAGGTCAGATCTCAGAAGCGGAGGGGAGTCTGCGGGGAGGCCACGCACTGTCCCTGCTGCCACCGGAGGAGTGACAGGCCGGGCCGGGGAGGACGTGGCTTGAAGGTGGAGGGCAGAGGGAAAGCGTGAGTCTGAGACATGATTCAAACAAGGGAAATGGGACGAGTCACAGCCGAGGGGACTAAGGGAGAGGTGAACTGTGAGGTTTCCGAGCACACAGCCGAGACAAGAGTGATCTCTGGAAATGAGATTCCAGCGGACATTTGGGGCCGAGAAAGCAGAGCGAGGCTGGGGAGAGGTGAGGACGGGCCTGTTCGGGCAGGGCCACCAGTGGCGACCAGTTTAAGCCCCCAGGAGAAAGAAGGTTCTGGAAAAGCGTTTCAGCAGTGGAGTGGGAGGGGACTGTAACAGAGAAAAGGAGCAGATGCCCGGCAAGGCCGGCCTCGGGCTCTGCTGTCGGGCACGCGGTGTGGGTGCCGGCCGCAGCGTGCACCCTGGGTCCTGAGCCGCGCACTGGGCCCTCAGGTGTCACTTTCCAGAGTCAGAGGTGAGCCCTCAGTGGGGCAGGGCGAGCGTGTCCCTGGCAGCAGCAGGACCTCAAACACAGGTCATACGAACTCCCTGAAGAGCAGTGATTACTTTTCTAGAAAGACACCACCACCCAGACAGACGTGCTCCCTTCCCAGGTACAGACAAGGCTGAGTGACTGCCACTCCCCCCCAACATCCGGGCCGCCGTGTGCCCATGGCTGCCACCGCCCTTCCAGAAGCCCGTTTCTGCCGGGTAATTCCAGGACCCCAGGGGCTCACATCCATCCCGACTGTCGGGGCTGGTGGCTTCACGGTTTCCTCCACCACCACCTGCTAAGGGCCTTCAAGTCTGGAGCGTCACTCGGCCACCACCTGCTCGGAAGCTGTGTATCATTTTCACTAGCTTTACACTGGTCCCGCTGAATCATAGCCTTACTTCTTGGTCTCTTGCCCGCTGAAGGACAGCGTCTCCCTCCGATCAATCTGCCCCGTCTTGAGGTCCAGGAGAGTCACTATGTCCATTTCCACGTCGTAGAAGCAGATTTTGGAATCGGGGCTGCCGTCAGCCTAGGGGAAGACAGAACGGGGCTCATGGAACCGCGTGGCTGGCACCCCGTGGGTTTGAGAACAAGCGCGTGGCGTCCACGACCCGCCGGCCACTCCAGCACTCCTAACGTGGGTGTCGGGGCACCGTCGTCCCACTGAGACAGCTGTCCGGGGGGTACTTTGTAATTTCAGGGGGCCGAGAAACTCTAGAACACCGTGGAGGGCCAACGCCAGCTGTGCGGCTGAGGTGGATGAACCACAGGGACACAGAGGAGTGGATCCCCACGCGCCAGTTCTCGCACAGGCGAATGAAGACGAGAGAAGGGGAGCAGCTTGGCTGGTGGAGGAACGAACGCCAACGACTCGGGGAGACTGCGCAAGGCTTTGTCTTACCAGGCGGCAGGATGCTAAATGGGGCCTGAGGACTCAAGAAAAACAAGAAGATCAGCCCGTCAAAACTTCAGACAGAGAACACCGTAAGCCCGATGGCAGCGGTTTCTCATCACAAACACCGTCCGCGAGAGGAAAGACCAACAACGAGCCAGGAGATGCGTCGGCGACACTGAAGGTGCCCAGCCTCCTGCCCCCCCCCGCCCCCCGTCCAGGGGAACGGTGGACCACTGCCCGCGCCAGCCCCTCCTTTCCAAAGTGCACCCTCCCGCGGGGAGCGCCAGCGGGGCTGGGGGCAGCTGGTTTTCACCACAAGCTCGCTTGTGCTGCCTGAACTTTATTTCTTTGCCATGTTTTCTTTCACCGCAGACAAGAATTCCTGGTGCAAGGAGAGATGTTTTTGTCCTTTAGTGTCACCGCACTGTCCCCGCCCGCGCCATGCATTCACCCCAGCAGGAGATGGTGCCGTGTCCTGAGATGCCCACCCTGCTTCTGCTTCTGTGCCCCTGGGCTCTGGCGCTGCCCTCCTGCCGCCCGAGGACCCCCATCTCCAGCCAGACTTAGCCTCTGAGACTCAGGCTTGTCTTCGCTGGCCCACGTGCCGCCCTGAGGAGCCTCGAACTCAGCACTGAGACAGGACGCCCCACCGTCCCCCTTTCAACCTCCACGTGGCTGCCCGGGGTGGAATCAGTCCCCACCCATCCGTGCCCCCCGCCCCAGATGATCCCCAACCCCCAGAAGACTTCTGCACACCCCCCCACCACTGAGAAGCAACCTGTAGAAAGATGCTATGTGACGGTCCTGCCTTGCCCCTGCACCAAGGCTGGCGCCCGTGTGATGGCCCACTGACCGTGCCGGCCTCAGCCTCGACCCTCTGCCAGGGATGGCAGACCCTCGGGTCACGCTGTACCACCTGCTTGTACTCCGGGCGCGTCTCCCTGTGCCTCCCCTGCCCCTGCCACATGCTCGTCTGGAAGCCTCCCGCCCAGCATGGCCCGCAGTTGGACCGTCTCTGATGGACGTCTGTTTGTCCACAGGAAGGGGCCACACTCTCCTAATTAAGCATCGGCTTGTGTCCGCGGTGCCCAACACAGTGCCTGGTTCCCGGAAGGCAACCGGTAAGTAGGTGGTGAACGAATGGATTCGCAGGCAAACACTCGTGGGCAGCAAGGCTCACTGCCTACAGGGCAGGACAGATGTGTCCGCGTCCCTTCTGTCAGACTCTGCTCCCTAGCTGTCCTTGCCTTCTCTAAGCCAGAGGCTCAGAGGGCCTTGCTGCCCCCTCGTGCCAAGAGAACACAGCCGGCTGGTGAAAAGGTACAGAAAAGAGAAGAGGTGCAGAGGGGGACCCTGCACAGGGGGACCCACTGTCTCAGAGGAACTAGGGACCGGGGACAGGTGGGGGCTCAGGTCTCGTGGCAGGAAGGGAGCACAGTGGGCACGGCCGGAGGAGGCCGTGGTCAGGGGGAGGGGGGCACAGTGGGCACGGCCAGAGGAGGCCGCGGTCCGGGGAGCAGCTGCCGCCACGCACCCACCTTGCTGAGGAGGATGCTGATCTTGCCGCCGCTGGCGTTACACCTGAGCGAGGCCATGCCCGCTGCGCCCGGGATCAGTTCGGCCAGCTTCCGGTCACCACAGTGCTCTTTGGCCTCTCTGTAGGGGGACACGGGGGCTCAGGGGAGGCGCAGGCCTGTGGCCAGGCAGCTCACAGGGCCAGAGCCCGCTCTCTGAGAAAACAGAAACCTTCCTTCAAAGAACTCGGGGCTCCTCGAAGGCATGGCTGCTCGCACGCCGGAGGTCTTGTGCCGCGGCAGAGGGCCCAGATCAGGGTACAGGGCGAGCGTCAGCAGTTTAAGTTGCTAAACTGAGATACGACGACAATAACGTCGTATTACTTTCAGGCATAAACATACTGATTCAATGTCTGGGTCAGTCTGTAAAGTTCCCAGGTTTAACGAACAGAAGTGAATACGTATCCCTCCCCTTACTCCTCTGTGCTCAGCCTCTGTCCCTGTGACACGTTTCGGCCGTTCGTCCTGCCAGAACGGGCTGCTGTCCCACGTGCCACGTACAAACACGCGTGTCTCTAGCCCGTTTACTGGGTTCTGGCGTGATGCTGTTACAAACGGCACTGGGTCAGCAGCGGTGGCTCCTCCCGACTGTTTCCACTTAATTCTCATTTCCTCCGTGTTTCCCTGGTGTCCTCTGTGTCCCAGGATCCCTTCCAGGCCCCGTGTCCTTAGGCCCCCCGGGCTGGGACAGTTTGTCTGACTCCAGGCTCCTGTGACATTTCCTGCCTCCGTCCTAGAATTTCTCCAAGGAGCCTCGTGGTCCTGCTGGAGAGCGCTGTGGAAACCTGCACCTGGGCCCTGGGCGTGCTGGCAAAGCAAGGCCCCGCACGCGGACTCACTGGTGCCCGGATGTGTATCCGGAGATGTCTCGACGCGCGCCCGACGTCTGTGTCTGTATGAAGCTAAACATGACTTGTGCTCAACCCTTCGTCGTGAGGCTCATTCTCGCCTCCTCCCCTCGCTTATGTCACCTGCTCCCAACACTGAAGCCCCAGTTCCCAAAACCTGCACCTTCACCCTGTGCAGCTGAGTGGCGGCGCGGGATGCTTGCCCTGTGCCCTGTGCGGGGAGCTCTGTGGACGGCAGTGCGGTCCTGTGTCCAGTCCCTCAGCCCCCAGTATCAACACCACCACCACCACCACCACTACCCGAAGGGCCGGGGTCAGCACCGCCTCTCCAAGGGCTGGTTCACACATTTCTACCATACTTAGGTGACTGTCACATTCCGTACTCTATCCTGTGATCCCCTGAAAGATTTTAAAAATTGACGCACATTAAGACTCATTTTCTGCTGTAAAGGGCTATAGGCTCTGACAACTGTGGTGCCTTGTATTTACCACAGAAAAACATTTTTAATGTTTATTTTTGAGAGAGAGACAGATTGGAAGTGGGGGAGGGTAAGAGAGAGAGGGAGACGCAGAATCCGAAGCAGGCTCCAGGCTCTGAGCTGTCGGCACAGAGCCCGACGTGGGACTCAAACCCACAGACCGTGAGATCATGACCGGAGCCAAAGGCGGATGCTTAACCGACTGAACCACCCAGGTGCCCCTACCACGGAGAAAATTTTACTGCCTAAAAACTCCCCTGGGCTCTACCGGCTCAACCCTCGTTCCATATGTGCCCTCCCCCACTACACAAGTATTAAGAATTTAAGCCAAGGGGTTCCTGGGTGGCTCATCTGGTTGAGGGTCTGACTCTTGATTTCTGCTCAGGTCATGATCCCAGGGTCATGGGATCAAGCCCTGCATCAGGCTCTGCGCTGAGCATAGAGCCTGCCTGGGACTCTCACTCTCTGTCTGCCCGTCCCCTGCGCACGTGAATGTGTGCTCTCTCTCTCGCTCTCTCTCTCAAAAACAAAAACAACAAAAAAGGAATGGAAAGAGATCCTTCTTTTTTCCAAACACTGCACCAAGGTAAAGCAAAGCTCTAGCTGCCACGGGTGTTGTTTAGGCGTTAGCAATATTGCCCTCACTCCACGCTCACCAGACAGCAGCACAACCCCAAGAATAGAATGGGCCCAAAACAAATTTTCAAAGCCAAGACATAGAGCATTTCAAAAAATTCAGCGGTACGTTAACGTTGAAATGACTCTCGTCCGTTTCTACCCGCCACGCTGTCTCCTGGTTAGTTTTTACAAAGTGTGCGGACATACTTTACTGCCCATCCCACACACTGTGTTTTTTACAAACGGAAGGTCTGCGGCAACCCCGTGGTCAAAAAGTCAGTCGGTGCCATTTTGCCAACATCATTTGCTCACTTTGTGTCTTCAGGTTCCATTCTGGTAATTCTTGCCTTATCTCAAACCTTTTCGTCATTGTCGTATTTGTTACGGTGACCTGTGCTCACAGGTGCTGCACGTTCAGGTGACAGTCGGCGGTTTTTAGCAATAAACTGCTTTCTTATTTAAGGCACAAACATTTTTTTTGACATAATGCTACTGCACACTTGACTAGAGAACAGACCTATCTTTTACATGTACCGAGAAAATAAAAAATTAATCTGACTCGCTTTATTGAGAAATTCACTCTATCGCAACGGCCTCAATCTGAACCCGCAATATCTCCCGATATACGTCTATACTTTTATTTGGACAGAGACCGTACCTTCGGGAAAGATCAAAGCTTTTAAAGTGAGCCAAGTCTGTCCCCACAACCAGGAAATCTCCACAGATGTCAAGGAAGCATGGGCTCCCCTCCGCCTCTGGGAACAGTAGGAGCTGTTTCACAGTCCCCTGAGGAAAAGAAAAGGAGAATGATTAAGGGAAGCAGCGTGCACCTAGCATCTTACTTTGGTTCCTGAACATTCCTCACAGGTAATCGTGTTCGCAGTAAGCAGGCTCTCAGGTAGGACGCGGGGCACCTGGCAGATTCTAACACCACACAGGGAAGGCTCAGGGGTGTGTGGTGCTCACGGCCGCCAAAACCCGTGGAATTTCCAGTGAAAAGGGCCACAGATGGGTCTCCGCTCACGTTAACGAAGGTGACTTTGGGTCTCTGCCCAGGGGCGGGGTGGCTGCCGGGAGGACCCGCCACTGGTCAGAGGGCTCCAGCGAGGCCTCCATAACCGCCCAGGACTGCGACCGCAGGCCTCCGGGCAGGGAGGGGTGCGGGGAGTGGCACCCGGCGAGGACTCGAGGACTCGGGAGCTCTGCGCCCTCCCCGGACGTGCCCTGTGCGTCTCTTCATCTGGCTGCTGCCTCGTGTCCTCTATCGCATCCTTCCACACACCGCGAAGCGCGAGTACGTGGTTCCCTGGCCTCTGGGAGCCGCTCTAACCGGCTGCAAGAGCCCGAGGAGGACCCTCCACTCTGTGGCCTGTGGCGGGAGCACGGGTGGGGGTGGGGGTGCGGGACGGAGGCCGTGACCCGTGGGACCTGGCGCTGTCTCTAGGTGCACGGTGTCAGAACGGAGTTGAATTCTGGGCACCCCGTGCACGAGGACTACTTAGTGTTCGGTGGTGGGGAACCCTGTTCCTCCGGGAACCTGCAAGGCTCCCTACGTTGCTACCTGTCACCTAACTGCCAACGCCCCCAAGCACTGCTTGGCCCCTTCCCTCGCTGTAGCCTCAGTTCCCAGCTGCCTGGCTCCAGGTCCTCGGACCGCACCGTGGCCCCGCCCACCTGACCTCACTGCGGGCAGCTCCCCCCCCACCACGCCGCTCACACACAAAACCCATCTTCCAGCAGAAAGTAACAAAACTAAAGCCGGAATGCTTGTCCCCATCCCTCCGGGCTTCACACCCCCCGCGGGCTTCGGATGAAAGCCTTTAGTCAGGCCAGCTGGTCCTCCTGCCTTCTCTCCCACTGCTTCCGCCCCCACCAGCCCCTTCTTTGGAAGCTCGGGCCCCCGTAATCGAGGTGCCCTCACCGACACCAAATAGCAGAAAGCACCAGGGGCGAGTGGAGCGCCACCTCCCGGCCCGGAAAGGAGTCCCCCTAGAGAAGTGGACGGTGCATGGCAGCCGGCGTCGTCTCAAAGAGGCAACGACAACCGCGGTGTGCGTGTGTACGTCCTCAAGAGTGGGGAGCACGGTGTGCAGAGACGTCCCCCGGCTTTCCAAACCCGAGAGCTACTGCACGTTGATTACGAGTTTCCACAGGCACATATGCCTGTTAGTTAGAAAATTCACACCCAACTCCAGCCCGTCTGTTGTTGGAGGACCCTAAGGCCGTCAGCGGGCTTGTCAGTCGTCTCCACGTTTCACAGAAGGCCTTTCGCCCTTTTTCCCAGCAGGCCACGCTCCCGTTCCCAGTATGCCTTTCACTCTTTCCCAGCAGGCCACGTTCACGTTCCCAGTGTGCCTTTCGCCCTTTCCCAGCAGGCCACGCTCCCGTTCCCAGGGTGCCTTTCACTCTTTCCCAGCAGGCCACGCTCCTGTTCCCAGTGTGCCTTTCACCCTTTCCCAGCAGGCCATGCTCCCGTACCTGGTATGCCTTTCATCCTTTCTCAGCATGTTGACCACCCTGTGAAAATCAACACGAGGAGAAGACTCCCAGTGACTCCAGGCTGTTGAGCAAACAGGTGCCGGTGCCCACAGAGCCCACTGGGCTCCCCGAAGTGTGCCACCCACCTTGGGGTTGGAGGGTAGGTTTGCTCCTGGATTTTGAGCCTTGCTCTGTGTTTTGAGCTCTCCGGGCTTACTTGAGATGTTTTAAGGCTTTGTCCTTTTTGAGAGTTGTTTGTCCTTTGGTCCAACTTCTTTTTGCAAGTGTTTAGGTCTTTTTTTTTTTTTTTTTTTTTTTTTTTTTAGAAAAAAAGCTCGTAAGATATAGGATCCTAGGCACCAAAATGCTCTTGAGGTCATGCCACGCTCCTCCTTTCTGGGATCCTGACTGGACCCAAGTTTCAAAACCATGCCCCCTCCTAATGGGATTTCTAACCAAATGGACAGACTTAACGAAAAACAATTTCTAACTTCAAAAGCCATTATGGGGAACGTTTGATTTCCTCACATTGTTTTGCTCAAAATTAAATCACAAAGCTCCAACTCGAAAAAATCAAAAACAACCTCGAAACACACAAGCCTGAACGGGATGCCCATCTTAATCGGTGCCTTGACACCTGCAGACGTTTTCAGGATTCTCAGTTTGCCTCTTTACAAAAATACCATTTCTGAATTAACTGAGGCAGACAAACAACTGAAATAAGTCAAAATGGCTTCTGAGGACTCTCTTTCCTCTCCCCTGGTGGTCCTTATCCCCAGGCTGACAGCCACCTTGTGCTTGGGCCCAGCTCTGGGGCCAGTTTCTCTTCCTCACTCTGCACCTGCCCCCACTCCCACACAGTGCTGCTGCCTCACTCCAATCCTTTTGTCAAACTTCCCCTTTCCTCTGAGTCTCCCTCCACTCCTGAACTATTCACACCTGCCTCCTTAAAGTTAAGGCTTCCGAAGATCCAAATAAAGCTTGAATTTTTTATGTTCCGTGGCCCAAGGCTGAATCGTGAGCCTTAGTTGCAGAGTTTCCTAAAGTGACTGGGACCCGCCCCGCCATAGGTTTGTTGAAGAATTTAACATTTATTCGAACTTACGAACCTGGTTTCTTATTTTTATCATTTAGTGCATGAGCCCAGGCCAAATACTGGATGAACCTAGTCCAATGGGAACATTCCGAAAGGGATTTAGAAAAACTAAACTCTGTGATTTTGCAAGGTGCTAGAACACTCACTGGAAATCACCAAGCGATTACAGTAGCTCTTCCCAAGCCTGTTGATTGGAATAAAATTCATACTTGCAAAAACAGAACATAAAAAGGGCTGATGAACCTGTTCATTAACTATCACAATTGACTTCAGGGGCGCCGGGGCGGCTCAGGCGGTTAAGCATCCAACTTTGACTCAGGTCGTGATCTGACAGTTCATGAGTTCAATCCCCACATTGGGCTCTGTGCTGACAGCTCAGAGCCTGGAGCCTGCTTCCGATTCTGTGTCTCCCTCTCTCTCTGCCCCTCCCCCGCACATGCTCTGTCTCTGTCAAAAATAAACATTAAAAAAAAATTTTAAAAACTATTATAATTGACTTCAGATCGCTTTCAAAGAAAATACTGATCTTCTTTAAAAAATGTTTTTAAGTGTTTGTTTATTTTAACAGAGAGGAGAGAGGGAATCCCAGGCAGACTCCATGCTGTCAGCACAGCCCGATGCGGGGCTTGAACTCACGAAACCATGAGATCATGGCCAGAGACGAGATCAAGAGTCGGACGCTTAACCGACTGAGCCACCACACAGGTGTCCCTCTGGTCTTTAGATGTCAAGCCCACACGGGTCGCTTAAATCTCTGTTTATTTCACAGACTGAACCCGGGTCTTAGTTAAAACCAGGATGGAATGGGAAATGACATCCACTCCACATGGAGTTAATCTGGCAAACCAGGCAGGGTGCATCCTGAATGAACTGCCTAAAAGAAAAACTGCTACAATTCTTAATTTTCAACTGTGGCAAACGAAGGCCTCTAGACAGAACCAAATATGCCTGTTTTCTGGTATTACTGCAAAGGGCCGGGACACTGGAAAAGACTATTACTACTTACGGGCCACCAGGCCACCAGGCCCCTTCAGCCTTCTAGCCAGCCTTTCCAGGCCCTCCTAATTGCCAGTAATGGGGCTCCAAAGAGGTACAGGGGCTCTTCCCAATGTTCCCTCTTAACTGGCTCAAACTACTCTCCAAATTGGGAACGACCCTCTGTTCTTACTGACACCGGGGCCACACTCCCGTTCAACCTCACTGCTGTGAAGCTGCCCCGGCCTTAGAATACTGGAATACCAAAACAGTTCAAATAGTGGGTGGCCCCAATAGAGCCCAACAGTTTCCTGTCCCTGAACCCCTTTCCTTTTGTCTAGGTCCTTTGAGAGACACACACCCTTTCTCCTTACTTCCTCTGACTAGTCATCTGTTGGGTCAAGCTTTCTCAGGAAAGTATCAGGCTAGAATTTTTTTCTCCCAAAAGGGGGAATTCACTCTCAATTTGACAGCAGTACTCAAAGTAAAAGACCCTTTGGTGTCTTTTATTAGCTCCTTCTCTGATGGCACCGGGGCCGAGTCTGCGGACACTGGTTACTTGTCCCTATTGGAGGAGCTACTATCCCCTTTATAAGCAAAATCCTCAAACGACATTGGCGGAATCCATACTGCATGTGCCATCAAGATTCAAACGGATTCCTCACAACCTGTCCCCGGAATAGGACCCTCAAATATAGATGTCCTTCAAGGCACGAGACCCATGATGACTTACAAGGCTCAGGGCTTTGTTTTCCCCTGGACGAGACCCTGTAACAGCCCCGTTTTACCTGTGAGAAAAACCAGTGGCTGAGCGTGGAGGTCTGTTGAGCTGGAAACAATAAATGAGTTGCCCCTAGGCACCCCCTTGTTCCCAACCCTCCTACGCCAACATCCATTGCAAGCAACAGTCTCACCGCAATTGATGTGCGCGTTTTTAGTATTCTAGTTGACGAGGATAGCCAGCAATGCCCCAGGGTTTCTCAGAGTGTCCTTCTTCCTTTTCGCAAACCTTTAAAGCGGATTTGGATGATGCGGTTTTCTGGAGACTCTGGGCTGTTACAGTATGTAGACGATTTGCTTTGCTTCTGCTTCTCCTCATGGGAAACAACGTTCACCTGTTAAAACTTCTGGCCTTAAAGACGCAAAGTCTCCAGGGCGCCTGGGTGGCTCAGGTGGCTAAATGTCCGACTGTTGATTCCAGCTCAGGTCCCGATCTCACCGATCATAAATCCAAGCCCCGCGTCGGGCTCTGCGCGGACAGCACGGAGGCTGCTTGGGATTCTCCCGCTCTGACCCTCCCCTGCTCACACGCAGTCTCTCTCTCTCCTCTCTCAAAATTAATAAACTTAAAAAAAAAAAACAGACAAAGTCTCCAAAGAAAGGTTGCAGTTTGCTCAAACTCAGGCTCGACGCTTTGGGCATCCGATCTCAGAACAAGGACTCCACCTGGACGCACATGAAACCCCTCGTGACTGCTTGACGCGGACAGATCACCTTGCCCATCGCAAGTGACAGGAAACTCGTCCAACCAACGCGCGCTTTCATGGTTTGCGGAGGGAAGCGGCGGGCACCGTGCCAGCTCTGCTACCGCAACTCCCGTGGCAGCCATCGAGGCGGCTGCTTTACCGCCTGCTGCCTCAGCCCAACGGGCTGCCACAGGCCCGCCCCGGAGCTCGGACCTCAGCCGGGGTAAAACCGCACACATTTACGCCAACACTCGGCGTGCCTTCGGGGCCGCCCGGGATCCGGAGACGTTCCGGGAGCAACAAGATTTCCTTAGCTCCAATGCGGATGAAATTTCAGATGGCTCCTACGTCTGAAATGTATTAGAAGCCTCACTTCGGCCAGCAGCTCTGAGTGTCGTTAAGGGCATTCAAGACTTGGCTCCCTGGAGGCCAAAGGAAACCACTAGGCTGCTATTTCCACCAACAATGCCGCTGTCAGGGAGGCCGGTAGCTAGACCTCAGTCATCTTCCAAAGGGATGTTCTTCCAAATGACGATCTGGAACAACTGACCAGAGATGCCCAACGATTGGCCCCAGAAGACAAAGACAATGTTGGAAACATTGGTAATTGTCGGTTTGATAAAAGTTCGACCAAGTAACACCCCGGCCCCGCCAGAAATTCCAAAGTCCCACTTGTTACCACCAGACACGTATTAAACCACTGGTTTACTCACAAAATGATAGGGTTCATGAACAAACGTGGAGACGTATTAAGAGAAGTGCCACGAGAAGTGCCCGCCTCGCTCGCCCTGCCTGTCAAACGTACAATCTGGAGAAGCCTGCTCGTTTCATAAAACGTGCTCGTCTCACGGACGTAAATATGTTTTGGTCACGGTCCGTATCTTTTCTCACTGGGCTGAAGTTTTCCCTTGCACACAGGCCCCTGCCATTTCTGTGGCTAAAATTCTGTCAGAAAACATTACCCCTACGGAACCGCTCTCCAGCTATGCAGTGACCAGGGGACCCATTTCCCAGGCGGGCGCTGCAGTGAGTCTGTCCTGTCTGGCTGGTTGTGCAGCGTCGTCACCGTGGGTGAGTCACATTCACCTAACGGCACTGCTAAGACTCAGTTGGCAAAATGTGTAGAGGCCCTCCAACCATCGTGGCCTAAAGCACTGTGGTTGGTCCTATATCTGAGATCCCCCGCCGTGGGGACTCCTAGGCTCTCACCCTCTGAGGTCGTCACAGGGTGTCAGGGCACTTGGCCCCTGCCACCTCTGACCCACAGCTGGTAACAGGAGATGCACTTCAATGTTGTGAAGGCCTAAATGCTTCCATTAAAAATAACCATGCTTTGACAGAGCGATCTTTTCACCGTGCGCTCCTGGGAGACGGTGACCTTAGATCAGCCTCGCCACCTGGAGGCTGTCAGAAAAGAAGCCTCCAGAAAGATTTTCTTCCCCACTGGAAAGGTTCTTAGCCACGGGTAACCAGCCTTTGTGCTGCCAAACTACAGGAAATAGACTCTGGATTCATGTGACGCATCTAAACGAAGCAGTGAACCCCGAGTGGCCCTGCGTGCCGTCCGGTGACCTGAGAGCACAGATTTCCTGGAACTGAGGCGGACGAGACCGCTTTGCCAAGACGTGCAACCCAGGCCTGTGCTCCTTCTCGCCGCTGCAGCTGCTGTCTTTCACGACAGGGACGCTTTCGTCTGCATTTCCCACACCCTCGAGAAAGGGCAAACCTCTTCGTTTATGGCCTTTCGCTGAAGCCTCGTCATGATCCAATGACACATGAATCTTTCATTTTCACAAATGTTTTCTGAAGAGCGAGAAGGTTCAGAATTTGCAGAAGTCTTTCCTTCGTCGAAACTATTACCCAGATTCACGGTGTCTGAATTTACAAGTGTACGTGTTGTATCCGTGAGAACACCTCTGGTTCCACACTGCGCGTCTGAGATGACAGTACTGACTTAAGACGTCTTTGAAGTTTTGCCGTTTTGCAAGAAGTTCATCTATTGCTTTCTTTCTCTGCTTGCACTGTATCCTCCCAGATGCACGGCTCATTCTTTCAGGGTGCCCCTGCAGGCCCGCTGTGCTGCCCTCGTGGCTGTCGTCGAGGGAGATTTCAGGAGGAAGACACGGCCTCAGTTTGCTTCCGCAGGGAGAACCCTTCCCCCTACATCAGAGTAAGTGCTGGTAAGTATTTCAGTCGGCTCCCTTCACACCTGGTCCTGGCTCGTCATATGATTTGGCCTTATCGTGTTACTTCCTCTTTTGTATGTTATCTTAAGGTCTGTATTTTGTTACTTCTTCAAACTTTTAAAACACGACGTACCCAACAAGGAGATGCTCTCCAAGGCTTACGGCACTGGAACCGTACAAACTTTGGGCTTGTGTACCTTCAGGCTGCCTTTCTCCGCCTCCTGACCTTCCGTGTTACTGAAACGTGGCCCTAACTGGTTTGCAGCAAGCTATGCACTTGACCTGTGATGTGGGACAGGACAACCAGGCAAGGTCCTTCCTGGCACGGAGGAACAGGACCACTAAATATGGAAAACCTGACTTGATCAGTGATGCTTTCAAAGAAAGATCTTGATCAAAAAGGGGAGATGTGAGAATAAAGGGAAACCTCGTTTAGAAAATGGAGTCGGGGGACGCCTGGGTGGCTCAGTTAGTTGAGCATCGTACTTCGGCTCAGGTCGTGATCTCACGGTTTGTGAGTTCAAGCCCCACATCGGGCTCTGTGCTGACAGCTCACAGCCTGAAGCCTGCCTCAGATTCTGTATCTTCCTCTCTCTCTCTCTCTCTCTCAAAAATAAATGTTAGAAAAAAAAAAAAGTCAGGAGGCCGGCAGGGGGCGCTCTCAGCCCCACCTTCCAGGTTGGTTGCAGACTCCACAGGAAGAGACCAACGGTGCAAGTGGATATACAGCTGGCCCTTGGACAACAGGGCTCTGAGCCGCGCTGTCCACTTACACACTGACCTGCACATTTCTTTGTAAATATGGTACAGACTAAAGATATTTTCCTTGTGATTTTCTTCTCTTTTCCCTAGCTTGCTTTATTGTCAAAATACAGTATGTAACACAGATAATTGCTTCTTGGCCTTTCGGCTAAGATCAAGTGTAGTACAACACGTATTACAAAACACGCGTTAACCAACTGTGCTACTGGTAAGGCTTCCGGTCACCAGAGTTTTGGGGAGTCTAGTTACATGTGGATTTTGACTGCTTGGGGGCTTGGCCCCCTTGCCTATAAGTTGTTCAAGGGTAGACTGCTACCCCAGCAGGAGGGAGGTCCCCTCCCACAACAGCCCAGCCCCCAGCTCACCCCAGGGGACGTTTTGTCTACAACAGCCTCCCCGCACCCGCAGAAGAGCCTCCTCTCCCGGTTCTGCAGACTTGCTGTGGTTTTGCTGTAACTTGCTCATCCCGGATGCAATTCTCTGCTACTCCCCGATGAGCCCAGTTCTGCTGGCTGTCCACCCCCCAACCCTACAGCGGGGCCCGCGGGCCACCTGTGCTCACATAGCTGCGCCATTCATGGGCTGTTAACATGGCCCCTCTTGGCCTCAACAGGTGTCCCCAACCAATGCCAGCGGCAGGGGGCTCTGGCCTCCTTCCCTGCAGCTCTCTCTCTGCTTCCCCTCCCACCTCAAACAGGTTGAGGACCTCACGGCGGAGGTGGGGTGGGAGGCGGCATCCCCAAGGGAGGCTCTACTCCAGGGCCTCCCCGAGGGGCACTTCCCACCCGCCCTGAGCCCCACCAGGAAGAACTTGGAAATCTGCGGCACGCAGGGTGATCAGTGGATGACACGGCGCAGGCGAACTGCAGCCCACAGAAACCGAACACGGATCCCAGCAAAGGACTCAGAGACAGACGACACAGTCCCACTAAGAGCTGAGACCGGGGCCGTGAAAGTTTTCCCGACCTTGACACAACGCTGCTGCGTGTCCTGGGCTGAGTGGTGGCCCCTAAATCTGTCCCCCTGGAACTTGTGACCGTGACCTTATTTTGGAAAAAAGGTCTTTGCAGATGGAATTAAGGATCTCAAGAGAAGACTGCTCTGGATTAGGGTGACCCTAAATCCGAGGACAAACATCCTTATAAGACACAGAAAACAAGACACAGACACAAGAGGGCCAAGTGAACACAGAGGCAGAGACGGAGTGATGCATCTGCACAGCAAGGCACGCCGGGGCCACCAGAAGCAGGGGATGCGTGGGATGGACGCTCCCTCAGAACCTCAGAAGGAGCCAGCCCTGCCCACCCCTGGGTTGTGGCCTCCTGAACTGCGAGAAAGTAAATTTCTATTGCCTTAAGCCGCTCGATTTATGGTGCTTTGGGATGGCAGGCTCAGGAAACTAACGCACCAGGTCAGCCCCAGGCTCCTGCGCGTGTCTGGGATACGGACACAACATGCAGGGCAGGGCCTGTCCAGAGCCTTCAGGATGGACATTAACTGCAGCAAACGTTTCCTCCCACTTCCAGCCCGTGGACTCAGGGTCCAGCGACCTAGTCCTGATCACTGTGTGGGGCCGTTGCCCCGCCCCCCGATATCACAAATCCCGGCAGTCACGGGTGGAGCAGCCGGCCTGGGGTCCAGTTTACAACCAAGCACCGGGCCGGGGGACTACGGTCTGGCCGCGTGCAGTCAGTAAGTGGCTGTGGCTGGACTTGCAGATGGCCTTTTACACTGTTCTCGTTGCTTTACCATCAAACCCTCTCGCTCCAGAGCAGTGATTTACCTGCCAGGTTCGAACTTGAACTCGGTTTGGCTCCACGGTGTAAACGTTTTCCTCGTGCATGGCTAACACTGGAGATTCACACAGGAAGGTTCCTAGGACGAGAGATGAACAGGATACGACGGCAGCCCACCTTTGCACACGTGCTCAGACTTCAGCTCCTCACGCACGTTTCCTTCTCGCCGCGGCCCTCACCACAGCGCAGTGAGGGGTGCGTTCGTGCAGGAAAGCGAGGCCCGAGGCACGGGGACAGCGCGTGCAGGCCCGGGGCTGGTGCGGGGCTGCGGCACTAGGGACCCCGCCCTGCCCCACTCACTAGCCGTCTCCTCTCTCCTCCAACTAGTAGCTGGTGCAGCTGTTCAAGCAGGTGTCCGTCCACTCTAGGTGGACCTTTGGAGGCCACCAGCCCTAGTCTCTGGGTCTCGACCGGTTCTTATCTAGTCAGGGAGGTGATGACACACACGAGACAAAAAATACGTCAGCACCTCAGCACCTGCCGTGCTGTCTTCCCGTGAGGCAAGAAGTTCATCCCTGCCCCGAGGGGGTCTGCCCTGGAAGAGAGGACGTTAAGTAAGGCCAGAACACGAGGCAGGGCAGGAAAAGTCCTCTAGGAAAATTTAGGCAATGAAGTGTTAGAGGAGAAAAGGAGGGACGGGTTGGGAAGCGGGGACAGCCTCCTCTGGGGCGAGGGAGCAACACCCCCAGGGACGTGAGAGCGGCTCAGACAAGCCCACAGGGAGAGCCTCCCAGAGCACGCGATGACCGGACCCGCGGGGTCAGCACGGGTGGACATGACAACCGTATAGGAGAGCCGGCCAAGAAGCGCATCCCGAGGGTCGTTCGGGTATGCTGGACACGACCCCCAGAGCTGTCAGGTCTCCATCCCTGGAGCCGTGAATGTTAGGATAAGGGCAAAGCTGGAGGGTTGTGAGATGGGGAGATTGTCCCGGATGACTCAGGTGGGCCCTAAAGGCAACCACGAGCATCCCGTAAGAGGGAGCCGATTTGCAACAGGAACGAGGTGACGGTGAGGGTAGGCCCCGGAACGATGGGGCCCAAGCCAAGGATGGCCAGCAGCCGCCAAACGCTGGAAGAAGCGAGGGACAGACTCCCCAAGTGCTCAGGGGGTAGCGCGGCCTGTCGGCACCTCGATTTGGCCCCGGGGAAAGTGAGTCTGGACTCCTGACCTCTACGGCTGTGAGAGAGAAAATTTCTGCCTAGGTTGTGGTCACTGTCACAGCAGCCCCAGGACACTCCCACAGGCCTGTGCTGAAGAGTGAGGGAAAGGCGCCCGTGAGGAGGCGGAGGCTGACAGAGCGTCTCTGACAGCCCATCTCACGTTTCCAGACACAGGCTGGCTTTGGTCAAGGTGCCACGGGGCTCCTGCTCTGAGCGGCTCGGGAACCAGTTCAGAAGCCAGGTTATCGTAGCAACCCCCTTCCCCAGAAAGCACTGCGGCTGTTCACTGTCCCGGCGCCCAGGAGGGCTTCCCGGCCACCCCCGCTGGCTTCGGTAGGGTGCCGCCCATCAGTGAAGGGCCAGAGCCCTTGGCCAGGGCCCACACCACGGGCACCAGCACCCCAGTTAGATGGCGAGAAGATAAAAGCAGGGTGCTGTGAGCCCCCCGTGGGGGGACAAGGCTCTCACCTGCATTCCGTAACGTGGCTCCAGAAGGCTCAAAGATCGCCACCTGTTTCCCGTTCCAGACAGCAACGGCATCCTATAGAGAGTCACGGAGATCATAAAGCAACCTGCCACCGGCACCCCTACCGCCCCGAGTGACCCAGACAGCTGGCCAGGTCCTTTGTCTACACCAAAGAGCCCGGCCGAGCCCAGCGTCCCCCGCGCGGTCACCTTGGTGGCGAACACCCCGCGGACGTGCATGTCTGTGCGCAGGCTGTGCGTCACACCCGTGGACAGGAAGGACACGCTGAGCAGGCTTGGGGAGGTCTGCACCACGGCCACTTGCTGGTGGAAGTGTGAGCACATGGCCTGCTCGCTGAGGATCACCACGGAGCTGATGCTGTTGACCGCCAGCAGGCTCTTCCGCGAGCCCCACTGGGTTCCGCGCCACAGACGAGACGAGAGTGGGGCAAAGAGGAGGGAGGCGCGGTCAGGAGAGCGGCACACGCGCGGAGCGTCGACAGTTTTCCCGGCACTACCTCCCCTCGTTATGGAAACCGATTTACAGATTTTTAAGCGTAAAGTACGCGCTGTACAGAAAACTGTAAAACGCGGACGCTCGAGGTGTGACGCGACAGGGAGACACTGGCGTGGCTGTTCCGTCTCCGGTCTGTTCTGACCCGTTAATTGTCAATTTAGGGATGTTTATTCTTTGTAAACGGACAGCAGGCTGACACAGTGTATTAAATCGCGTGGCTCTCCTCCGGTGACACGAACTCCTGCTTTGATAACTTCACATCACCTTCCAAATCTACCTCAGTCTGGCTTTGGCTGCGCTATCCCGTTCCACGGCTACGTTTACCCGTTCGCGACCAGCGTGCACTGTTTTAATTGCTCTAGTTTTGAGATATGTTCTGGTCGGGGATACGGAAACGTTCTGATTCTGTACGTGTTTTCCTCAGCCATGTGCCACGTGCTCTCCCAGAGGAGTTAACTTTGCTGAATTCCTCCGGAAGGGGAAAAAAAAAAGGTCATGATTTGCACAGACGTACATATAACGGGTAAATTTACTTGGGAAGAAATAACACTTTTATGAGATCGAGACTTCTCTTTAAGGAACGTCTCAGCGCTTACTTGGTTTCTCTTTAAGTTCTTCAGGAAAATTAGCAGGGCTCTTCCTATCTCTTCAAATCTGAGAAAGTCGTACGTTCTCTGCTGACCTGATAATAATCTATGCTCTTTGCAGCCATTCATTTTGGCCTCGGTAAGATATTTAACTCCCTACTTCACCGAGAAGCGACTTTTACCTCTGGCTGTGCCACAAGGGTCTAAGGGTAGCCCCCAAAGTGCCATATGGCGCCCCTGACCACTTAGCACGTGTGTCCTCCTGTCCTGACCCGGCTGCGCTTAGGTAGATCTGGTCTCAGAGGACCGCACACCGCAGGTCTGAGGACCAGGTCTGAGGCAGCAGGTCAGGAGCCCTGAGGCGGGGGCGGGCACAACCGGAGCAAAGTGTGAGGCAACGGCCACCTAACGCTCTGGAAGTTGGGCAAGAGGCAAATGAAGAAGGCCTCGGGAAAGTCCACTGGACCCGGCAGGAACAGCAGCGTCTGTGGCGCCCTCCCTCCCCCACCCCCGGGCAGGTGTGGCCGGGAGGTCAGCTCCCTGTCTCATCGCGGCCACAGCATCTCCCAGGTGGCGTTTCTCACTCCCCCAGCTCCACGTTGTGAGGGTGGGGTCCCTGCGGCTCACGGGGTGCCCGAGAATGCCGGGCCCCCACGCCCGCGCCCCGGCTCGCTCATGGTGCGTGGGCTCCACTCTGGGAGAGGCGGCCTGAGAAGACCACAGGCCGCGGAGCCCGGCTCCCTGCTCGCAGGGCAGGCAGGGTATCACTGCACAGAAGTGGCCACCGTCCCCATTCTGAGCTCTGGAGGGCTGACCCAGACTTTCTTCCCCCAGGAGGAGAGACAGCCCATGGGAACAGAGCTCCGAAGCACTCCCCAGAGGAGGTGACCTCGCTGGAAACAGAACGTGGGCAAGTCCGAGCCTCAGGGAGCTCTCGGAGAGAGCGGGGGTTTGGGTGTGAGCATCGGGAGGAGGCTGGGAGCTTCACGAGAGCTACAAGCTCCCCACAAGCCAGACCGATGCCCAGAGGGAATGGGGGACAGACACGCCTAGAGCGGCCTTACTGGGTCACAACAAAGCACCGACCCTGAGCTCAAAGACCACACCTGCCCAAATCGGATGGGACTGGACCGTGGGGCAATCGATGCCCAGAGCCACTGGCCAGCAGCTGAGGGCGGCTGAGGCACGAAGTTCGGCAGATCAGGGAGAGGACGGTCAGAGAGCCTCACGGTCCCTGCTGCGCCAGGGGACAGAGACGTCACTGCGGTGGTCCAGCCAGCAAACAAATAAACAAGCGGCAGCAAGAAACCCTAGAGGCGGGGGAGGGGGTGCGGCTGGAGGAACGGTTTGCAACCAAAAATCGAGAGCCACGTAAAACAGGAGAGTATGACAGACACCCTGGAAAGTAAAAGCAAACAGAAACTGCCAGAAGGCCCAGACGTCACGTTTAACAGGCCTTCACAGCAGCCACTACAAACATATTCAAACAATACAGGAAACGGCACCTAGAGAAGCGAAGGAAGGTGTGACACTGCATCTCCCCAAATACGGGCCATCGACAGGGAGACAATTCATAATAAAAGAGCAGAAAACGCATACGCCCAAGAGAAATGAAATCGTATGTCCACACAGAAACTTGGACACAAACGTTCATGGCCACGTGAGTCACAACAAGTCCAGACGTGGAAACAACCCATGTGTCCATCGATGGAACGGACGGAAGGAGAACGGAAACGAAACGTGGTCCATGCCCGCACTGGGCGCCCCTCAGCTGTGGGAAGGGATGAACCGCCCACATGCACCGTAACGGGCACGGGCGGGGGACACGTGACGCTCGGTGACAGAGGCCGGACACGGAAAGCGGCGGGCCGTACGGTTCCGTCTCTACGACACGCCAAGTGCGGGCAAACCCAGAGACAGAAAGCGCGCGCGTGCGCACAGAGGACAGGGGATGGGGGGCTGGAGGGGGAGGAGTGCACACTCCGAATACACTGAAAGGAAAACCAGGGTGTTACCCATCTCGACAAAGCTGCTGTCAGCGTAGAGAGAGGTGACGGAGAGAGGGTGGGTGGACGGAGAACACGGGTACCGAGGACTACACACCCACAGTCCCGTATCCACAGTTCCGAAACCCCAAAGGCCTTCAGAGTCACTCTGTTGTTTTTATAGGGCCCTAGGCTGAGGAACTGGCAGGTTCAAAGCCAACCACGTCCTCCGCCGTCGCAGGGCGGAGAGAGTGCCCAGCGCCCCGGTGCCGCGTACCTTGATCTGTGTGATGTTGCCTTCGAGCTCAGTGGGGGTCTGAATGGCCCACCTGTCCTTGCCCTCGGCCGCTCGGCCGCTCTGCGGGCCCGGCAGTTTTCTCCACATGGCAACTCGCCCCTTATCGGTGCCCGCTGCCAGGAGACCTGCGGGTAAAAACGAAGCTCTCTGAGGTGAAAGGGTTAAAGGCAGGGGCAAAGGCTCTCAAACATCCGAACCAGCCCTCTGCCCGGTGAGCTCCGGCACCGGCCCCGCCCCCACCCGTGTGCGCCGGGGGTGCTGGCGCTGCTCCTCTGGATTTTCCACGAGAGCAGGGGCCTGGGTGCCCGTTCAGTGCTGCTTCTGGGGCTACCCTGGCACCCAGTGCCCAGCAGGCACAAAATAAATGATGGCCTGGCTCGTCGCCCGTTTTCCTGTCCTCCGTGTGTGTACACACGTGCACACGTGCGTACAGGCACATGCGTGCGTATTGTTACTTTCCCACGCTTTTCCTCGCGGTTTCAGGAGGGAACACAGGTCACCTGCCTGTACCCACGGTGGCCACACTGTCGAGCAAACCCGCCGACCTTCGCGTGCTGTCATTTTCCCGCTCTCCAGTGACTTTGCTCAGGCGACTGACAGTTACAACCCATCTACCACTCTCTGAGTCGCCACCAGCCGTTTTGCAGCCCGCAGAGCGAGGACTGAGGCTGCCTCTCTCTCTCCGGCACCCGACAAGGCTCACCTTTGACTTTACAGTAAGAAACACAGTTTATGTTCTCTCCTTTCTCGAAACCAAACTTCTCTTCTGGACTCAGCACGTAATTCTCTCCTCCTTCCAAATCCCAGAATCTACAATGAAAGGCAGATGGCGCCATTCAGGGGACCGTGTCGCGCCCTTCCCCGCCTCCCAGGGTCTTGCTCCATGTGCACAGCGATCGGGAAGCAGACGGAGCCCGAGGGACTCCGACACGAAAGGCCCGCCGTCATTATGCTTAGATCTATTTGATGCCTTGTTCATATTCAAAGGGAGCAGGGTTCGTGTGACACCAGGTCACAACGAGAACGAAGGGACCCCAACCACAGGCATTAACATGGGAGAAACCCAAGTATCACATGGAGCAGAGGCAGGTAGATAAGCCAAGACGTGATTCCACATACGCCAGGCTCGAGAAAACCACGCGTCGGAATCGGGACGGGCCTGCCCGGTGAGGGCCGAGAGGGGACGCCTGGGTCGGTGCTGTGCTCTACTCTCTGACCTCAGAGCTGGTTGTATGGACGTGACTCCAAAGGGACTGACCCTCGATGGCGGTGCCTGCCGAGCATCCGGGCTCTTACCTGA
Source organism: Leopardus geoffroyi (assembly GCF_018350155.1). Taxonomy (NCBI): domain Eukaryota; kingdom Metazoa; phylum Chordata; class Mammalia; order Carnivora; family Felidae; genus Leopardus; species Leopardus geoffroyi. Next base: position 40,598,999 of record NC_059340.1, on the reverse strand, counting down.
GGATGGGCTCCCCTACGGCGGTCACGAGCACACTGTCCTCAATCAATGCGATGTCTGCCCGGTGACCCGTCTTCCCACTCAACTTGACCTGATGACGAGAAACAACCTGAAGGAAGCACGTTGCTCTTTGGAGCCCAGAGCGTCCAGTGTGTGGTGGCCTGGTGGGGATGTGCCAGCCGGGTGGGTGGAGACACATGGAAAGGCGACGCCCACTCAGCCACACGACTCTCTGTGGTATGTTAAATGGCTAACGACTGTGGCTTCCACGCATGGCGCATGGTGAGTGCGTTTCTAGAGCAACTACCAAGGCGAGCCCCGTTCAGACAGGACCACACGCTCTCGGGCAGGTGTCGTGACCCTGTTCTGCCCGGGCCCCCCGGCCAGTGAGAGGCTCACGGAGATCTGGACCCGGGTCCACATGACTCAGGACCCTATTTTCCACTGCTGTGCCGGGGGCACCTAAGTAATTGTGTAAACACCTATTCACAAGAAATCAATCAGCTCGGTAACCTACAGGATCATCTTCAGGAGAAGTTCAGAATTCTCTCAGGAATGTGGACTCAGCTGGTACAAACCAGGGGACTGGCCAGAGGCAGGGTGGACCAGCCCTCGCTGAGCGGCAGGCCGAGAGCAGTGGCCAACACGGGGCTGAGACACCTGCTCCAGGCCTCGCTGGATCTCGGCAGCCCCACAGCTGGACGTGTGCTGCCCAGGAGGGCGACTGACAAGCCTTGGGGCAAAACAGGGTGCGTGCAGGGGAGGGGGGGCAGCGGCGGCTGTGACGGAGGGAAGTGAGGGCCCCATCCGCACAAGGGTGGGAAGCAGGACGTTGTCCCCCATCCCGTTCCCACCGTGAAGGTCAATTGAGCTGCTGCTGCGGGGTAAGCAGTTGTCCCTAGTCAGAGCCGGGTCCCCAGGCTGCGAGCTGGCCGCCCTCTCCCGCCCCCGCCCGTCGGCGGATTCCCGCAAAGCTCCTGGGAACGGAGTCACCTTCGTGACGGTCCTGGACGGCGGTGCTCAGGTCGGGTGAAGCCCGGCCCGGCCGCCCTGCTGCCCGCCTACCTTCATCACTTCCTCCGCTTCGCCCTCGGGCCTCACCACGAACAGGGACAGCAGCAGGCTCCGCGTGACCACCACCAGGGCCTCCCTCCTCTCCAGGTAGAAGAGCGCCTGCACCGAGCTGTCCGTGGACGCTGCCTCGGTGGTCTTGCCTTTCTCGTCCACATAGTGCAGCGTCCCTAAGGGCAAAGGGGTCAGTCCAGGTGGGGGGCACTCGCCGGCGGTCCCTGTAGCTACTTAGGCGCGTTTGCAAAGCATAAACACGTCCATTATAAAACTTTACAAACCAAACATTGAAAAGCCGTCTGCACGTAGACTCCCCGGCCATCTCTGAAATAAACTTCACTTCTCAGCCCTGCCCACCTGCCGGGCGGCCTCGAAACTCTCTGTTCCCCCTGATGTGCTGACATTAGGCGCACATCCCTCACCCAGACGCCGAGACCTGGAGCCACGGCCCTCCCGCAGCCGCACGCGTTCTCCCGACCCAGAGGCCCTCCCTCCCCTGCTCTGCCCGGCCTGCCGGCCCCTCCTCAGCCTTCTGAGTCGGTGGGGAGCCTCCGGTGAGTGCCCGCCAAGCAGCTCTCAGGAGCCTCCTCACCCTTCCCGTCTGCTCTCATCTGCTTCCAAGGATAGCGTGACTTCCCGTTCAACCTACAAGTTCAAGGTTGTGCCGAGGCCCGCGGTCAGCATGACGTCACCGTGCCGGTACCGCCTCAGCGAGCATCTGTGGCAGGCTTGGTGACACCCACACGTGTTCACTCAGCTGACGTGTCCCGCAAGCTCGCAGGCAGGGGTCTGACTGCATAGGGTGACCCTCCCGAGGCCCATAGCTCCTGTGGGAGGGGCAGGCCTGACCCTTCCAGAGCCAGGCTTGTCCCCACCGCACACCCCTGCCCACTGGGCCTTCTTCCCACATCATCTCCTCGACTCCCTGCTAAGGGGGCCTTGGCGCTGGCCTCTTCCTCCCGGCACCGCCCACGGCTCTGTACCACGCCTGGCCCTCTGGACCTCCTCCAAGTCCCCTCCATCAGCCGTCTCTTTTTACCTCCAGAAACAAGTGGTATCTCTACCCTAACAAGGGCAAAGCCCAGCCCTGGCAGCTGCCCTCTGCTCTCTTCTTCCCATCAAGGCTGAGCTGCGCGGCGGCCCGCCCTGTGGAAGCCATCACGAGCGCCCCTTCCCTGCTCTCGCTCCTGCGGCATGCACACTCGTGTCTCCCGTAACCCCTCTTCTTTGCCCGCACCCCATACCGCACTTATCTGCTGCTGTGGGTGCCTGTGTCCCTGCTCACACTAAGGAGTCAGGACCCAGACAGATGGTGCCCCCGCCCGTCCTGCCCTGTCACACTCCCTCCCCAGAGCTCAGGTCAGGGCGCTTCCGGGCCACACAGAGTGGACAACAAGAGGGCAGCACCGTCCCCCGGAGCTGCACACGGGAGCGGCTGGGGCGGGGGGAGGTACCAACGGGGCCTTGTCCTGAGAGCCCTCCAAACACAAGCCGGGCCCATCCGCCTCCATCAGGACCAGGTGAGGCCCTTCTCTGAACGCTGGGTCAGTGATGGCCGAGAGTCGCTGACGCGTCACTCTAAGGCTGGCACACACACAGGCTACTGCTTTTTTATGCAGAGACATCACCTCTTTGTTCACAGTCCCTACCAGACGCCCCTAAACGCTTCAATGTCCTAGAATCCCCACCTAAGATTCTCACCATCCATCAGGCTGACAAAGAACGACAGTCCCTCTTGAGAGCCCATTTTCAGGAGACTCCCAAAGCCGCTTTTCCTCCAGTTAAACATGTCCAGGGCTCGCTCATCGCCACTCACAGCCGCCTTCGCCAGCTGAATGAGGTCCCTTTGGAAGGCAGACACGACAGGAAGTCAGATTCCCAGAGGTTCCTTACAGGAAGGCGTGGTCACTGCAGATGTGCCCGCAGCCCGCCCCGCACCAGCCCCGCGCTCTTACTCACTCGCCAGGAGGGGGGAGCCGGAAGATGCAGTGGGTTAGGTGTTTTCCGTAGTCGTGCTTCAGCAGAGGAGGCCCTTGTACCCGACCCCTTTGGTCCAACCTCCACAAGAGCAGGACGCCAAGCTGGAAAACCCAACACCGTGTGAAGGAGACACAATCTTACGGTGACCGGTGGGAGTGTTACACGGTGCGAGAGAATAAAGGCCGATTCCTTTTACAACAAGTCACAACACTGTTATGTGTGCGCCGTGAACGTGGGAGGAACAGGAGCCTTCCGTGTGCCCTCTGCCACCCTCACTCCCCCAGATAACACCTGCCACACAGCCAGCTTTCGAAACTCAATTTTTGAATAGACTCAGATTTACCAAAAGCGGTAGAGATCATTCAGAGAAGTCCTGTTCTCCACCCCTCACTTCTCCCGTGAGCAGACCTTACTTAGTATAGTGCGTTTCCCAGATTTAACAAGCCGACACTGACGTACTGTATTGACTAGAGTTGTGCTTTATTCACAATTTCTCCCTGGGTCCCCCCCCCCCCCCCCACACCAGGAGCCACAGGACATTTGGGCGTCACGTCCCCTTAGGCTCCTCTGGGCCGGGACAGTGTCTCTGACCCCCCCAGCTTACAGGACTGGTCAGGGATGATGTGGGGCGTCCCTCCGTCGGGACCCGTCTGACGCTCTTCTCGCGACTGGGCTGGGTTGCAGGTTCGGGGAGAAGGCCACGGAGACTGCGCGCCCTTCTCGTCACGTCACGTCACACGGGTGATCGGTGCCACTGACGAGCCTCATCTATGCCACTGCTGACCCTCTCCGCCCGGTGAGGTCCCTTGGGTGACCTTGTTCACGGTGAAGTCTATGCTTCTCCCCTCTCTCCGTCCCGTACTATTTGGAACGAAGTCACCCGCTTGAGTGTGGACCATCTACATAATCGCTTGGGTTCCTCAGGACGAGAGATCTGTCTCTTCTCCACCACTCACTAATTACTACATCACGGGTTCATACCCCTGTTTATGTCACAGACGGTGACTTTCCGCTTTGGGTTACAATCCAGCACCACTTGGTTCACTTTCGAGCTCCAGCTTCGGCCACCGGGAGGTCTTTCGTTAGCTCCTGCGTCCCTCCGACCCAGCCCGGACTGCGGGATCTGCGAGCACTTCCCTTACTTGCTGGCTCTCCAGATCCTCTGGGCTCAGGGCCCGGCCCCAGTCCTGGCATCAGCCATTTTCCCAGGAAACCACCACCTGGGGACAGGCGTACTACATGTGCAATTTTTAAGTCATCGAGCTCTCAAGCTTAGGGCACTCACGAGCGCGAGAGGTCGGGTGGGGAGACGGTGCCATCGGGCCCGGGCCAGGAGGCCTCTGTGGCTGCGGAGGCATGCTGAGCTTTGCCAAACGGCACCACTTCCATAGAATCCGTCAGCAAGGAGGCCCACGCAGCTGTCAGGGCACATCTCCCGCTCGAGGAGGCTGCCACACACTCTTCTTCCCATCCTTTGTTCTCTCAGCGTGCCCCCGATCGTCCCGCAGGCCCGAGAGCACTATATCATCGTAAACGGGAAAGTGCTTTCCAGTTACAGATGGCCCTCGAACAACTCGGGTCTCGACGTGGGTCCTTTATAGGTGGACTTTCAGGGTATGGCGCCGTAAACGTATCTTCTCTTCCGTGTGAGTTTTTTGCAGTTTTCTTTATTCCAGCCCACTTTATGGTAAGCACGCAGTATATGATACACCCGGCGCGTAAGACGTTGTTATTCAACTGTTATGTTACTGGCCAGGGTTTGGGTCAACAAAGGCTGTTAGCAGGTAAGCTTCTGGGGAGTCAAAGTTCTACGCAGATCTCTGACTGGGAGAGGCTTGATGCCCCTAACTCCCAGGTGGTTCCAGGATCAGCTGTAGTGTCGGCCTTAAAAGGCAACTTACACACAAAGTCTCTCAGCAAAGCCCCCTCGGGTTTCTGGGTAACCAGGTGCCAGACCGGAGGCAACACCTGAGCTGCCCGGTCTCCCTCGTGGCGACCACATTCATCACAGTTTTATACACTCTAGACACAAGTCACCTCGGAAGACAAGAAATCAGCCCCACGCACGATCGAGAGTCTAATGTCGTACGAGACGAAAGTGCAGTCAGTGTGTTGACACGGGAGTGCCGGGACATACCATCACTTCACGTGACCCGTGACACATTAGGACCCACGACACCCTGGCTGATAACAAATATGTCCTCGCTCATTCAGAGGACCAAACGTTCCCTCACCACTGGTTCACGGAATCTCCCGTGAGAAGGGCCACAGATGGGTCTCCGCTCACGTTAACGAAGGTGACTTTGGGTCTCTGCCCAGGGGCGGGGTGGCTGCCGGGAGGACCCGCCACTGGTCAGAGGGCTCCAGCGAGGCCTCCATAACCGCCCAGGACTGCGACCGCAGGCCTCCGGGCAGGGAGGGGTGCGGGGAGTGGCACCCGGCGAGGACTCGAGGACTCGGGAGCTCTGCGCCCTCCCCGGACGTGCCCTGTGCGTCTCTTCATCTGGCTGCTGCCTCGTGTCCTTTATCGCATCCTTCCACACACCGCGAAGCGCGAGTACGTGGTTCCCTGGCCTCTGGGAGCCGCTCTAACCGGCTGCAAGAGCCCGAGGAGGACCCTCCACTCTGTGGCCTGTGGCGGGAGCACGGGTGGGGGTGGGGGTGCGGGACGGAGGCCGTGACCCGTGGGACCTGGCGCTGTCTCTAGGTGCACGGTGTCAGAACGGAGTTGAATTCTGGGCACCCCGTGCACGAGGACTACTTAGTGTTCGGTGGTGGGGAACCCTGTTCCCCACCCCTGCTGGCACTGGCTCCGGGAACCTGCAAGGCTCCCCACGTTGCTACCCGTCACCTAACTGCCACCCCCCGCCAAGCACAACAAGTCTATACTGAGGGACAGTCTACAAAATAACCTGTCTGGACTCCTCCGTTTGGTGATGTCACCAAAGACCAAAAACAAGAGAAGAAAGGAAAGATGAGACCAGGGAACCGTTCGTGATTCAGGGAAACCAAAGAGAAGGGACAGCCAAACGCAGCACGTGGTCCTTGGCCACATTCTGGGTTAGGACAACACCCGCCGTGGACGGGACAGGACGGGACAGCCCGAGAGGGCGCCGCCTCAGCGCTCGCCTTCCTCAGCGCGAGTGCCACACACGTGGCAGCTGTGTACAAGTCCCTGTCCTCAAGACATCAACGTCAGAGGACCTGGGGTGAAGTGTGATCTCTGCAACAAATTCTCAAGTATTCAGGGGAAAAGATAGAGAAAGCAGACGTGTCAAAATGTAACAACCAGAGAATTTACGCGAAGGGTACACGGTGCTCCTCGGGCTAGTCTTTCAACTCCTTTAATAGCTTGAAATTTTTCAGAAGTGGCAACGGGACAGAATGCATCGGTATGTGCTGCTGTGAATCGGAAGAAACGGGAGAAGCTTCGGGAAGCTGTAGGCGCTGGAGGGCGGGGTGGAGGGGAGCGGAGTGCATGGGGTTGGAGAGTCCTGTCACGGTAGAGACCTTTTCATAGTCTGTGGACTTTGACACACGTAAACGTATTACCTTGCCCAAGGGAAATGAATGACCGCAGTGTCAAGTTTCTGCCACCCGTCTGTGAATCGAATTAGGTATAGATGCTGACTCTCAGCCTGGGAACACTTACTTAGCACTTTCGGCTGATAACTCTGTGTTGTGGGAAGTTCCTCGGATCTTCACCCACTAGATGCCAGTAGACGGCCCCCTCCAGCCACTCTGACAGCAGAAACATTCTGCCAACTGTCCCCCGGGGGCAAAGTGAGCTCCATGAGGAAGCCCTGAGCTAGATAATTAGGACCAGGGCCTCCCAGGCAACGAAGGAGTGTGCTCAGGGAACCTGCTGATTCGGGGGTGGGGGGTGGGGGGAGCATAAAAGTGACAGTACCTGTAACAGTCACCTCACCTTGATGAACATAGTTTCCTAGAAAAGTTCACTTAAAAAATTACAGACACACCTCTGCCAGAGTATGATGGTAGGACGAAATTTTCAAACCTTACTTTCAGTATAAAACAGCTTCTGCCGTGACATCCAACAAGGTCAAGGGAATTCAGCAACCACTATGTCTCAAATTCTGACCTTTAACACTCTTCCCCACTTGCACTCTAACAGCACCGACGGGGATGCAGCGATCTGAAATCAGTGACAACCACGTCTGCTTACCCTGTCCCCCGACACGAGGCAGTTCCCGTTGGGGCTCCACTTGAGGACGGTGATGTCGCTGGTGTGGGTCGGGGGGACCGCATGCTGCTCCTTGTCCTGCTTATTAAACACTGTCACTTCTCCGGTCTCCCAGCCAACAGCCAGGATCATTCGCGTCGGATGCCAGCACAAGGAAGTGACCCGGAACGACCTCTCGATATGCGTATCGGGCGCATGGTCACCCTACAACGGACAAGAGGTAAATCCCACGTGGTGAAGGGAGACAGCTACTCTGGAACTTCTGGCTGATCAATGAAATCGGTATCAGCTAGAGGATATAAAGAGCTGTTTATTAAGGAAACGTTCTACTTAATTTTCATAGAAACACCAATCTGACCCTTGGCTATGAGGGCATAGAATTAAGACTCAACTGACCACGCTGACCAGGTTATCAAGGCGTATGATCTCATACCTCATACTCCCAACGGCTTGGTTGCTAGCTAGCATTTCAATGGGTTCCAATAAAACTTTATTTACAAAAATAAGCACTAGGCCCGGAGGTCAAGTGCGTTGACCCCAAGGTTCTATAAGTGCGGGCTCTTTTTTTTTTAAGTTTTTTAATGTTTATTTATTACTTTGAGAGAGACAGAGACAGAGTGCAAGCGGGGGAGTGTCACCAACCCTGACACGGGGCTTGAACTCATGGACGGTGAGATCGTGACCTGAGCTGAAGTCGGACGCTCAACCGACTGAGCCACCCAGGCACCCCTGAGTGCAGGCTCTTGGGTGACCCCAGGAGCCTTTCCAGGGTCTGCAATGCCAAAGCTATTTGCGGCCCCTCTCACCTCCAGGCTGTTTTCCAGGAGCGGGGGACCTCAGATAGGGCCCAGAAGCATGCAGACATCACTGATGACCTTCGCCGCTCCAGTGAAGGTGCGGTGGGACTGCAGAGGGTTGCAGCGGGAAGGGAAACGTGATTGTCTTTGTGACACATGAGGGGTGTCGTGCACGGAGAGTGGTGGGGAGCAGGGGGTGGGGGGGCTTCTTTTTTTTTTTTTTTTTTTTTTTTTTAAATTTTCAACGTTTATTTATTTTTGGGACAGAGAGAGACAGAGCATGAACGGGGGGAGGGGCAGAGAGAGAGGGAGACACAGAATCGGAAACAGGCTCCAGGCTCTGAGCCATCAGCCCAGAGCCCGACGCGGGGCTCGAACTCACGGACCGCGAGATCGTGACCTGGCTGAAGTCGGACGCTTAACCGACTGCGCCACCCAGGCGCCCCATGGGGGTGGGGGGGCTTCTACAAAGCTCTCAAAGAGCCATCCCGGAAAGAGATGTGCTGAAGTCCTGACCCAGTACCTGTGCCACGACCTTATTTGGAAATAGAGCCTCTGCACATGATCAGGTTAAGAAAAGGTCATTAGAATGAGCCCGAAGCCAATGGCTGGTGTCCTTACAAGAAGGGGAAAGAGACACAGACACACATGATGGCAGTGGAGCGATGTGGGTACAAAGAGAGGTGGCCGCCAGAAGCCAGGATGAGGGCTGGCATGGTCCTCTCCCAGAGTCTTCGGGGACAGCGTGGCCCTGAGGAGCCCTCATTTCAGACTGTGGCCTCCAGACTGTGAGAGGACAGATATGTTTTAAGCCACTCAGCTCACGGGGATTCGTTATGGCGGCCACAGGACACCAGCAGAGCTTCCAGTGGCCAACGTGGCCAACAGGAGACTGGACCGGGACGCACAGATGCACGGAGGGGTTGGCTCTGGTCAGAGGCCACAGGCTGACTGTGGAATCTGCTAGACACTCCTAACCATGTCCCCAACCTAAGTGCCGGGGCTGAGAGAACTGTCCACACTGAAGGGCTTTTATAATATTGGGAGTTTGAATCCCAGGAAAACGTGATACACACACACACACACACACACACACACACACACACCCCACCACACCCATGTGCACACATATACGTGAGAACGAAGAGGAGACAAGAGCCAGAGCTCTGGGAGTCAGCACTGTGGCTTCTTACTACTCACTTGTTCCAGGTATACATCCACGCTGCCTCCTGAGGTCGGGCTGACGGAGGCAACTGCCAGGAACGGATGCACAGGGTGCCAGTGGATGTGGGAAGGAGACCCAACGGAGTCCGGGGCTTCCACTCGGTGGTCAAAATAGAGGGCCATGATGACACTCAGACCAAGTCAGGGCTCAAACCTGCGTGGGAAAGATGGCCAAGTCCTGTTGGTTTTGAACAAAACAAAGACAGTGACCATACAAGGAACCGGGAAGGACAAGCATCATGAAGCCAACACCGGAACATGATGCAACTGACAAAGGCCCCTTAAGACCATGCAGGCAACTTTATGTGGAAGAGAGCTCTAACAGGGGGAAAGCGTACAAGGAAGCAAGAAATTGGACCCGGAATGATCCAGGCACGACGGAAAGAATAAAACACTGCCATCAAAACAATAAAGTAAAGCCCAGCAGGCTAGACGACATCCTTATTCCAATCATAAGGAGGACAATTTGTATTTCCATAGCTGCCCTTTGAGCAAAAATCTCCAGCCAAATAGAAGTGAAACTGCTTCACGGAAATCTATAGAAAAACCTAGTATTCGATTTGCTATAAAGCCTGAAGACCACGGCTGTCTTCAACATCAGATTCTCAGATAGTAGAAGGCAAGAGGGTTCCTTGGTTAGAGAATCGAGAAAATGAAGCCACAGCAAGAGTAGGGACGGTGAACTTGATTCGTTCTCCGGACTTAACGTCTTTCTTTCCCGGAAAAGATTTGCATACTGCCCCGCGCAGGAGGGTGGGACGGTGCGTGACTGGCCAGTCCCGATGCCCACTTGTCACAGCCTCGAGTCAGTTCGGGGCAGCTAACTGGCAGATAAGACAATATTTGCAGGTTCGTGTGCTATCATTTAAAAGTATTCAACGTCATGCCCGTTAGAATGGCCGTTATCAGATAAAGATGTGGTTTACATAGACGACGTACTGCTTGGCAATGAGAAGGAATGAAATCCTGCCATTTGCAACAATGTGGATGGAATGGAGGGTATTAAGCTGAGTGAAATAAGTCAGTCAAAGATATCACAGGCTCTCCCTCATATGTGGAACTTGAGAAACTTAAGATCATGGGGGAAGGGAAGGGGAAAAAAGTTTCAAACAGAGAGGGAGACGAACCATAAGAGACTCTTAAATACAGAGAACAAGCTGAGTGTTGATGGGGGAGCGGGGGGAAGGGGAACATGGGTGACAGACAGCGAGGAGGGCACTTGTTGGGATGAGCGCTGAGTGTTGTACGTAAGCGATGAATCACGGGAATCTACCCCCAAAACCAAGAGCACCCCGTATACACTGTATGTTAGCTAACGCAGCAATAAATTACATTTTTAAAAAAATGGCTGTTACCAGAAAGATAGAAAAGAACTCTTGGCAAAGACGTGGGGAAATCGGAACCCTCGTGCACTGCCGGTGGGAGTGCGAACTGGTGCAGACGCTGTGGAAGACGGTATGGTGGTTCCTGAAAACTCAAACACAGAAGGACCATGTGGTTCAGCAGCTCCACCTTTGGGTATACACCCGGAAGACTGAAAGCAGGGGGTCGGGTACATCCTTGTACACGCACGTTCACAGCAGCACTATTCACAGTAGTCAGAAAGACAGAACAACCACGGTCTCTTGGCAGATGAAGGGAGACACACAATATGGTGCACATACAGAACACAGAACGAACCAGCCTTGAGATTCTGACATGTCACAATATCGATGAACGTAGGAGACGTTACGTTCCGCTCAGCGAAATAAGCCAATCACAGAAGATCGAATGCAGTGTGTTTCTACCTCTGGGAGGGACCTAGCACAGTCACATTCAAAGAGACAGAAAGTGAAAGGGTGGGCACCAGGGCCTGTAGCGCTGGGGGATGGGGAGCTAGTGTTTAACGGAGAGAGGATTTCTGTTTGGGAAGATCAAGAATACTGAAGAGGGTTGGTGGGGATGGTTATACCACACGTCAATGTGCTTAATGTCACCGGTTGTATACACGCAAATAATTAAAAGGGTAGATTTTATGTTACGTATAGTTAGCCACGACAAAAAAAATGGTGTTAAAAAAAAAAATGAATTGCTGCGACGTTCTACCATCGGAGTGGAGAAGGGACTATGCCATTTGCTTTAGCAGCAACAATAATTGTATCAGAGGAAGCCTCGAAGTCTCAGCTTGGATTTAGAGAAGGAAACCCATTTCAGGAAAAAGGTAAATGCACGAAGGTACAAATGAACAGTCACATATCAAACGTTCCCCTTTTTCTTCTGAGTATACACTGAGTCCGAAACACACGCACACTTTCTGAGGTGGTGTTCTCACTGCCATGGAGTAAGGAACACATGCTGGGGGCTGCTGGTGGAGCAGGGAGGCACGGGCGGGAGGCATGGGGGGCCGGAGTCAGGGGAAGGGGCAGGATCCAGAGACCTCTCCCCCCATCACAAAGGGGACATCCACTCTGGACGGGGCTCCGACTATCCTTATGCACTTTCAAATGAAGTCAGTACAACGGAAAAAAAACCGCATAAAAATCTGGGCGTTTAAACGAAAGGAAACGTTTGCATTAAAGCAAAGGAAAGCTTTTGAGTCTTCATGTGTCGCAGCCAACCAAGGGTGGAAATTTGGGGCTGTGACAAATTTGTACCCGTGTTTAGCAAGTTTACTTGGTGAAAATATTGCTCTGAAAAATAAGTCACGTTAATTTTGTTAGACTGAAGGAAGAGTTACGACAGCACTTGAGGTAAAACCTGGTTTCCCCTGGATTTTTTGTCTCAAACATCGCTGTGGAATAAGCATGGGTGCTCACAGGTTTTATTTTTTTAACGTTTTATTTATTTTTGACCCAGAGAGAGAGACAGCAGGAGCGGGGTAGGGGCAGACAGAGAGGGAGACACAGAATCCCGAGCAGGCCCCAGGCTCTGAGCTGTCAGCACAGAGCCTGATGCGGGGCTCGAACCCCGGAACCGTGAGATCATGACCTGAGCCCAAGTCGGCTTAAGCCACCCAGGCGGCCCACTCTCAGGTTTTTGAACTACTTTTTCCTGCCTGGGACTTCCTGGGAGACTCCCTCCCCCACACTCCACCTTTGGATATTCAGAAGCCCCATCCCTCTCTGACTTCGCTACCAGGTTGTTCTAGGCTTCTCTCCAGCGTCCCCACACAGGCCGGTCCTTCATTTGCAAAGTCCTTCAGACTTTATTGCAAACGTGTGCTTGACTGACCTCTCTACCTGCTGCAGGTGGGAGTCCCTGGCTGCACCCCCAGCCCTGAGAACAGCACCCCCTCCAGGCGATGAAGATATTGATTAGCAAGGGAAGACGCTCTTGCTGCTTTATTGCAACCAGCGGCCAAGGTGGGTGAGTCCGTTTTTACCCAGTGTGATGGATTGCTCACCATTCCTTGTACCTGCGTTTCAACGTTTTTCCACCACGAAGAAGTATTATCTGCGTAATCATAAACAAAAGCTACCAGAGTAAACACAAGAAGAGGTGACTAACAATGTTATCCTTACCTAAGGACACCGATCAGTGGCATCAGTTCGCAAACAAGCGCACTTCCTTTCCTTAAACTCGGGGCCTCTAGAACAACAACAAAGTGGCAAATGTACAAACTTTGAGGAAAAGAAGCAAATTCCGTTAGTTCTAAGCGATTTGCTCCTGTCCGACGCCAGTCCCTGCCGCGGACCACCGCCTCGGGGCGCCCGGCTCAGCTGGGGGTTCGGGGTGCGCAGGCGGACTGAGCAGCGAGGGGGGGGGGGCGGGGGGAGGCTCTGGGGGGCGGCGGCAGAATGCAGGGGCGCGGGCACTCGCGGCCATCCAGTTGGCGCCCCCTCACCGCAGACGGTTCAGGGTCACAGCCGCAGGCCTTGCACGCGAAGGCCGACCGGCCGCGCATAGGGGCGGTTTTCTAACCCCCACCCCGTCCCGCGGGGGTCCCGGGAGCCCTGCCGGCGCCGCCCGCCTCCCCTCCCGGGCCCCGCCGGGGGCTCGTCCCGCCCCGCGGCCCTCGGTGGAGCCCGGACTGAGCCCGCTGTGGCCATCATCGCGTGCTGACCTCGGACGCCGCGCCCAGCTCCCGCCGACCCCGACCCGCTCGGCCGAGGCCCGGTTTCCGGAGGAAAATGGCCCGGGGGTCCGCGGGACCGGGGTCTGGCCCGGCTCGTCATCGCTCCGCTCCCCCGCCCCAGACCGCCACGGAGCCCCTACCCGGCGGCTCGCAGCCCTCGCCCTTCGACCCCACTCACCTCCGCCGAGCCGCAGCGCGTTGCCCGGACAACGGCTGCGCGCGGAACGCGGAAACTGCCGAACGTGAGAGCGGCGGAAGCCGAGGCCACCCGAAGCGCCTCGAGAGGCCGGAAAGAGCCGAATACGGTCGAGAGTGTTCGTGAGGCGCCAAGGGCAAGAGTCCCTGGCGGGTCCCCGCCGGCGGCCAGCTCCGCGGTCCTGCGGGGCATTTTGTCCCCGTCGCAGTTTACAACCAACAACGCCAGCTCAGAAAGGGGAGCTAGGAGGCCAGCATTTGCCTGTGCTGCGCAGAGAAGGGAAGCGGGTGACATTTTTATAGGTGTGATGAGGATGCAAAGCCTGTTGGGACCGGCTCCTGCAGTTACACCTTAATAAACGGGTTGGTCAGCTGACAGTGTGGAGGAGAAATGGAACGCCATCTTCCTTAAGATTCTCTTCGGTTCATCTTCTTCGGTCTTTGGGACCGCACACCGTTTGCTGGGCTCTACTTTGTCTCATCTCAAGGAGGAGGGTGTGGTTAAAGAGGATTTCTGAGCAAAGCCGATTGATTCGACGTAGTACTTGATGTGCATGCAACGCTTTGGGGGCCGTATGGTCTCCTTTGGCGAGAAAATGGTAGCCAAGGGTACCTATGGCTTCATCCCATTAGAAACCAATGTGACTCGTGGCGGCAGATTGCATTCCCAAAGGCACTAGAACGTGCCTTTTCGGTCAGGCGTGCTTAAACTTGGAAATTAACTTTGAACAACACAGCAAAGTCATGTCGTTAAAGGGAAAAAAATGTTGCTACAGCAAAGAAGTCCACATTAAGTGAAAAAGATAAAAGGAAAATGCAGATACTACTGGATCCGACAGGATAGGTGCTGGATCACATAGGTACAAGGAATATGCCGTTTTTAAAGACCTCATTTTCAGAAACAAAAACATTTATTGGGGGAAAAAAACCCTGACATGAGACACTGTAGGTTTAAGGTGTACTGCGTGTTACTTTGATGCATTCATGTTATGTGGCGGCTGTAGCGACATCGGTCATATGACGTAACTACAATATTATCGTCTGCATCCGTCTTATTGTGCATTAGAGCTCTATGACTCATACGCTGCTCCTTCCAGGTTTGTATCCTAGGACACCACCCCGCTTATCCTCTCTTCCGTAATAAACGCGAGAATTTAGAACACACTCCTTTATCGCCATGACGAAAAAATATGACCCACGTGTCCAGCGCCATCCACTGCACTAAGAAACTTCAAAAGCACACACTCGATCTAATAAAGGGCGTATTTATCTCACTCAGTTGCATTTGTATACTTTGTCGTCAAAAACCCGGTTCGCGCCGGATTCAAGACTCTGAGCTGAGGCGGCGTTTACTTCTCACGCACCCGTCAACACGGCTCCGGCCAATCACAGCCAGGGCGCTGTCCCTATTGGCTGTCTATCCGCCAATCCGGAGAGACGCATTGGCCCGCACGGCCGCGAGGCCGGCGTCACAACACTACCAGCGTCGCAGGCCCGCCCCGCGCCCCCTCCCAGCGTCTGTACGGGCAAGCGCGCGCGCCCGCTGCTGGCCAATGGCAGCGCCCCTAGGGGGGCGCGCCCGCTGGAAACTCGGGCGTGCTCGTCCCCGCGCGCGTCGCCCCGCCCTGCCCCGCCCCGCGCGTCGTCCGCCCCGCCCCGCCCCGCGCGCAGTGCCCGCGGTCTCTGCCGGCTGCCGTAGCCGGAACTGCTGCTGAGCGCGGCGGGCCGGGCCTCCGGGAGCTGAGAGGCGGCAGCACCCGCGCCCGCAGCCTCGTCAGCCGCTCGCCTGCCGCGGAGGAGACGTGCCGGGGCGAGGGCCCCCGGGCAACTGCTTCCGAGGCGGGAGGACCACATCGACGTCGCGGCTTCTGTGCAGCGGGCTCTCGGGGGCCGGGGCTGCCCGGCCCGGCCGGTTCTGCGGGCGCCCGGGAGGCCCCCGGGGAGCCCGCGAAGCCAGGCCGCTGCGAGGTGTTGATGAAGAAGGTGACCGGGGGCCGGGGTTCGGGAGGGGTGGGCCGCCCCGACCGCCTGTCATGGCGAGGCCCGGGCCCCAGGTGGAGCGGGGCTGCGGGAGAAGCGGCCTGTGCCCTCGCGTCGGTGCTTACGCACGCGGTACTCCGTCGGGGTGGCCCGGCGGAGTCCGGACCGAGGAGTGGCGCGGTGACAGCGCTCTTTGTGTGCAGCCAGAAGTCGGCCCGGGAGGGAGGGTTTTGCTTTTTCCTTCCCGAAGCCTGACAAAACGGTGTCGAGTCGGGATTTTTCGCTTGAGGTGATTCCACCTCTGCGAACGGTCAGGAAGTAGCGTTGGAGGTTTTCGGTCAAAGGATTCCATCCCCGTGGTTTCCTTTTCCTGTAGGGGAAAACTCTGAAATGTGTCAATATCCTTTTGGTTCTGAGAAGCCGTGTCCTTCTGCGTTCAGGTCTTCCCTGTGTTCAGCCGGGCACACAGGAAAGTCTGTTGTGTTGTGGCCGGTGTATGCCCTGCGTGGGTCCTGCCTGGCTTGACTGTGGGTAGTTTTGGGGATAAAAGGTCCCTGGGAGTAGGTTTCTCCGCATTATAACCCAGAGAAAGGCCCTTTGGGGTGTTCCCAGGTTTCTTAGGTAGGAACGATAGGTTGAGAAATAGGTCGCCTTAAGTGCTGTGCAGTGAAGTCCTCTAAAAAGTTTGGGTGTTTGCCCTGTATGGTTTTATTCTTTGGCAGAGGTTTTTTTTTTTTTTTTTTTTTGTATTTGTTTTCTTAATTGTCATTCCTTAAATTCGAATAATTTGTAAGACCAATTCCAGCAGATGAAAACTGGCCCAGATCATTTTCTGACAATACATTGGAGCAGTGGGAGGTGTTACTATGATTTTTTGCTCGGATTTTTACTCTTCTCTAAGTGTTTCAGTGAGAGACCATTGCCCCTATTCCTGTGTTTCACCCCTAGCCTGGATGCCTTGCTGTCTTTTCCCTTTTGAACGGAGCGTTTCCATTCTCAGCAGCTTTGTTGAGGATGTCAAACAGTTTGGACATAGTATCATCCCCTGTTGAGGAATCTAATTTTCATCTTTCTTGCTTTATCACGGGTACACATTACTGACCCTTTCGGGGGCTTATAATGTGATGCTACCTGATCCTGACTCAGTTTTTGAGCGGATCTGCTTCTCTGGGCTTGCGCACATTTTTAGGGTCCTCAGTTCTGTGGTTGACATTTCACACTGCCGCGGGTAACAAAGTTAATGCAAGGGTTTTACCAACGGTTGTCGAGAATTTTTACACGACCCGGTCTTCTGCCCATTCTTGCATTTGGACCTGGACGTGTCTGCGGATGTCACGTTCACCGGTGGCTCCAACCTGTTCCGTGCCCCAGGTTCCTTTGTTGTAGAAGCATTTTTAATTCGTAAATCTCGGCAGCAGCACACACCTCCCACCCTAGGAAGCAAGATTCCCAGAAACCCCGAGCTTATTATTCTTTACGTGTGTTTTAAAATAAGCAGGCGGACCGGCAGCCGCGGGCCACCATGGAGTCCCCTGTGCACGCAGGCGAGCCCGCGCCTCTCCCCTGGCGGGGTGGATCCGGGCCCCTCGCCCCCGCTCCGGGGCCAACTTTGGGGAGCGGCGTGTGGGGCAGGTGCGCGGGCCCGGAGCCCCGCGCGTTTTGGGGGCGGGGAGGGGTGGGGTCGGGGGCGCGGGCGCCGAGGCTGGGGCGGCTCTGGGAGACGCCGGCGCGCGAGCCGCCCGCCGCGCAGGCCATGAGTCGCGGCCCCACGGGGTAGGTGGCTCGGGGCTCGGCCCGGGGACCCCGGGACCTCCTCCGGGGCCCGCCGTCCCCGGCCCTCCCCACCCCCACCCCACGACCCCGCCGGCCGGGGCGCCGCGCGGGCAGGGCGGTCCGGCCGCGGCCCCCCGGACCGCCAGCCCCGCTGCCTCCGCGCCTGCCGGCCGCCGTTCGCCGGGGTCGGCGTCGGGGGCCGGGGGCCGGGGGCCGGGCCGGGCCCGGCGGCGGCGGCGGCGGCGGCGGCGGCGGCGGCGGGCGGCCGGGAGGGGATCGGGAACAAACAACGGCGGCCATGTTGAGAGGGCATCGGTGCGCTAAACTTCTCGGGCAGGCTGCCGGGCGCGCGCCTCACCGGGGTCCCCTCCCCTGCCCCGCCAGGATGACAGTGAAGTTGGGAGACGGCGGCGGCGGCGGCGGGGAGGACGGGCTCAAGCGGCTGGGCAAGCGGTCGGCCGAGGAGGACTCGCTGGAGGGCGAGGGGCCCGGCGGCGGGGACGCGGCCGAGGAGAGCGGCGGCACAAAGAGGGACGCCAGGACCCCCCGGGACGGCGGCGACGGCCCCCCTGCGCCCGCGGGCGGCCCGCAGGCCCCGTCCCCGCCGCCCGCCTGCCCGCAGGACCAGCACCACTTCCTCCGGTCCAGCGTCAGGCCGCAGAGCAAGAGGCTCAGGAAGGACTCGTCGTGCGCCGGGGGGAGCGGCGGCGCCGGCGGCTCGGGGCCGCGAGGAAAAGGTACGGGACCCCAGCTCCTCCAGGGTGTGCCCCGGACCCCGGGGGGGGGGGGGGGGGGGGAGGTGGCTCACAGGGACCCCCGCCCCGCGTCCCCGCGCGCGCTGCCGCTCACTTCAGGTGGCACTGGGCAGGGGACGTGCCCCCTTTCTCCTCCCAAGAGGCTGTTGCTCTCCGTGCTGAAACTCCGGGAAGAGGCAGTGAGTATGCGTTCTGGGCAAGTACAATGGGTTCCTGAGTCTGGGGGGGTTTTCCTGGTAGAGCAGCCTCGGTGACCTACACGGTGGGCTCTTTAAACCGCAGACAATAGTAGGGAGAGGAAAGGCGAAATACCTACCGCGTCTCTTTTCCTGGACACGAGCTGGTGGACGTACAACAAAGGAGTGGGCTTTTGAAACTCATTTGATAAGAAGCCAAAAGTGACCATCACAGAGTCTGACTTGGGCCCATCGCTCCCTGCCTCCTGTAGTCTAGGCTCAAAAGTGCTGAGGACACGGGGATGCAGCCCTTAGACTTGCCACCGGGCGCCACGAAAGGCTGTCCCCTGGGGCAGGAGGTAGTGAGAACATCTGCGGCCTGGGACGTACCTACCGTCTGCGGTGTTGGCCCCGCGTTCTGACCCAATGGACAGTAGTGCAGCTTCGCTAGGGTCCCTTCTAGAAACGGGAGGAGAGCCGCGCCGTGGTGCTGCTGCTGCTGCGTTCATTCTCCGTCATGTACCGCTTTTCTCTGTAAGAGAGCTGCTCGTAACGTCCTTTTCCTTCGAGGCCGAGTCTGCAGCACTTTTACAGGTAGCAAACGGAACAAAGTTCCAATGAGTTTTTCAGGAAAAAAAGCCTTATGTTTAGTTCCTTGGGAAAAGGTAAGTGCAATTTGTTAGACGACCCTGATCATCTTAAGAAGGAAAGATTTCAGAAACCAACGGAGAAAGAACCCACTTTGGAGACGTGTGCCAAATGTGTACGATTCAGCGGAGTTCTGTCTTGTCCTCATCTGAGGAGGCCGGCCTCTGAAATCATCCTGGCCTTACCAAATTTTTGTTTTTGGTAGATTGGGTTTAAGTAAACTTGTAAGTGTGCGGTAATTTGGCACGTTTCAGAAATTAAACCTTGGGTCACGTACATTTACGTTGGTGTGAGAGTCGTCAGTTAATTAGGAAAACGTTAATTTGCTTTATTTGTTGTGTAAACCAAATAGCTTTTCCGCTCCTGGTTACAGGTGTGTAAGTCAGCTCAGCCCCTGGGATGCCGTCAATGGTTTGTGGCTTCAGAAGCCCTGGCGGAGCTCAGGGCCTTGCCAACTTGGCCCTCTGACCTTTCGTCTGCTTGTTTGGCTTCTTGAATCTGCCAGAGAGAGGCGCCCACTCCCCTGAGAAACCAGGCACAGCGGTGGCTGCTCACGTGTGACGGGCCGAGTGAAAGCCCTTGGTTACCTGTAAATGGCCAGCTGTGCGTCAGGTGCCGCGGCGCTCTGGCTTCGGTGTGTGGTTAGACTCACAGCCGTCAGGTGATGAGGGGAGGTTTGCTTTCGTTTGCCCAGAAGAGTGTGGCTCTGATGGAGAAGGGCCCCTGGAGGAGCCTCACATCACATCATTGGTTCTTGTCCCAGAGTGTGGCTCTGAGTGGCGATCGACTTTCCGTTAGGAAAACGGAAGCTTGTCAGGATATGTGCTTCTTGGGAGCTACGTACTTTCTTATTTTAGCAAGCTGATATTTCCCGGAGTGAGAGTAAAGTCAAACCGTAATGGTGGCTTTTAGGAGAGAGGTAGGAAGCATGTCTGCTTTGCTTCACAGGGAAGGTTGAGCTTGGAGTTTCCTGGTGGGGTCTGATGTTGGCTCCACACTTCACGGTGCCCCGCCACGTGTCTCGGGAACCTCTGCTTGCTTATCGTCTCCATTAGCAGCCAGCAAAGGTCAGGTTCCGACTGTGTGCCCTGTAACCTTTGCAGACACTTCTTAGAGGGGCATCTGTCTTACAGATTGTGGAAATCTCCACCTGGGGTGTGGAGCGCAGATCCAGGGGGAAACGAACAGTCCTAGCGTTTTTTAGTTTTTTCAAAAAATGAGATTTCCATTCGTCTGGTTGTTGGCGGTTCTTTGGCCGATAGCTTGCAGACAGGCGTGCGAAGCTTGCGGTGAGTGTGGGGGGACGGTCTTGTGGAGGGAAGGAAGTCCCCTTGGATTGCTGTCCGCAGTGCTGTTTTCTTGCTCTCCAAGAGGACTGTGTTTTGTCAACTTCAACAAACAGTGACTTTTTTCTAGTACGATCCTGCATTAAATTCTTTTTGAATTTTAAAGGTCAGGGTTTAGCACCTAGGTGCCGGGCATCTCGTATCTGTTACTTCAGTGTCAAGTGGGCGCAGAAACTGAACTTTGTTGTTTGAAGGACGTGCTCCACCTAAGCGGAAGGTAAGCCGCAAACCAAGGATGTGTTTGAGCCTGAAACCCAGAATTCACGTACCTGTAAGAACCAGGTCGAGGACACAGAGCTCTCGAGGCTCTTCTGCCTTTGGCCAGTTCGCGATGTGGGTGACTGAGCAAACCTGTCTCTTGGAGGCTTGGTTTCATTGTGAACGGGGATAACGCCAGCGTCTGCCTCGGTGCAGTAAATATCACCGCTAAGCCCTGGTGTAAGTCGTTAAGAATCTCCCGACGCCTCTGTTACGGGAAACGTGCATAGTTTTGAGGTTAGGGAGCTAGAGAGGCTGGGCAGGTGGACACGGGCAGGTGTCCCCTGTGGGGAGAGAGAGGTCCCAGGAACGCCCGTGAGCTGCTACCTGCCTTGTCGGGCCAGTTGAGGCGGGTGCAGAGTAGACTCTCGCTTTCCATTGCCGCCCTCCTTCTCCCCTGCTCCCTGCCCAAGACCCTTCCTTCCACCCACCTGCGGGCAGGCTGGTCATGAAAGTGCGGGCTCCACGCACTTGGAGTTGGGCTGTGTCACCTGGTTTCTCTGTGCTCGTTCTGAGGGAATCAGCAAATCCCCGTGCAGAACTTACGTATGTTTTGCACAAACCGTGGGCTACTCCTAGCTTCTAGGTGTTTTTAGAAGACACCATGTGAGCTGTGCCACCCCAATGGGGTCAGCCTTTGGGAGACGAATACCATACCGGAAAGAGAGGTGAGCCGGCAGTCGGGAGACCCAGGTCCTACCCCCGGAGCTGCTGTGGGGCCGGTTTGGCTGTGGGACAAACGGAGGTCCCTTCAGCGGCCCAAATGTTAGGTTCTTTGCTTTCCAAGTGGGTCGGCTGAGATAGTGGCGAAAGCCACCTTAAGGTAATGTTGAGGGATGAAGGGGTCAGCTTGCAGTTTGGACGTGGGTCCTCTGTGTTGCAAGAGAGCATTCTGGAAGGTAGGTTCCGTGAAGTCAGTGGAGCTCTGTGTGTGTGGGCCTCTGGGAGAGCCCTGCGCAGGGCGTGGTCAGAGTGCGCCCCTCCCCCCGGGGCCTTTCTGTCCGTCGGCACCGGCGCTTTGCTCCTCATCTGCTCCGGTCGCTCCTGTTGTCGCTTCCCGGGCTCTTGGGCCAGGCCCCAGGCCTGGGATTCTTGTGCCCAGTGTCAGTCGGTAAGTGACGTTTAATAAAACCAGGTGCGGCATCGGGGCGCCTGGGTGTCTCGGTAGTTTAAGTGTCGACTTTGACTCAGGTCGCGATCTCGTGGTTTGTGAGTTCTGGCCCCGCCTCGGGCTGTCTGCTGACAGCTCAGAGCCTGCTTCGGATCCTCTGTCTCCCTCTCTCTACTCCTCCGCTGCTGGTTCTCTGTGTCTCTCAAACAGATAAATTAAAAAAAAAAAATTTCAGTGATGACCGTACGGAGCCCACCGCGGCCGCCTGGGCAGGGATACCAGGCTTTGCCAAGAGCTCTCAGACCTCTTGGGGAGAAGAGGAGGAGGAAGGCGGGGTGTCCCCCCCCACGCCCCACGTGGTAGAAGACACGGTAGCCCTGACACACGGTGCTGCTTTGTGACCCCCGACCGCACGTCGGGTCAGGAGGCCTGCGTCCCTGGCCACCTCAGATCTGGGCCCTGAGGAAGCTGTGCGGGATAGAGAGGAAAACACCCATAGCCCAGGGGCTCTCAGTGGAAGACTGAATTCAGGGTCATACAGACTGCACTGGCTTCACGTTGAAGAGCCGGACAGAGAGCATAGGCGAGTAGATAAGGCAACATCCGAGCATCGGCTGGAAGGTGGAGCTGATTTTCAAATACCTCGCTGGCTGTTAACATCAGAACTACCGTTTCTGCGGCACCCGCTTGTGGAGTTGCCCTTGGCCCACCGAGGATTCCGTAGGATTTTCGTTTTACGCTGTACACCGTGTCTCGTTTTGGGTTACACGAAGTGGTAAAGAGAACAGAGGAAACGTGACAGCGAGCTTCGTCGTGGGCGGTGGCGTGCGCAAGCATCTTACGTCGTGTGACCTCAGCGTTAGCGCCGAAGACCGACGTGCGTAAGGCCGAAGAGATTCTCGGGTGTCGTGTTTGCCTGGGGTCTCGAGAGTTACCTGCAGAAAATCTCGTCATTCGCTGAAGAAGGCGTACGTTTCGTGTCCCTTGGAGGGAGACCAGCCCCGGGCGCATTGAGGTCGAGGCTGTGTCGTGTGGAGGCTGGAGACGCAGCAGACGCTGCGGGCGGGGCCCGGGACACGTGCCGGGACCGTGCGGGTCCAGGTCACCTTCGGATGGTGGAAGAGGATGTCTCGGAGGCGGGGACCCCACGCAGGGACTCCGACGGCACGGCTGCGGTGTCCCTTGCGCTCTGTGGAGACCCGGCAAAGGCCGAGCAGGGGGGAGGCGTCCTGGTGGAGGCGAGCAGCTTGCGGAAGACCGGCGTGCGCCACGTCTGCTGACGCGACGCCCTGCCCGGGAATGGCCTTGTTCCACGTCGTCCTTCCGGCCTCGGTGGCGAGGGCGTCCCCTCAGTCACGGCTGGGCTCTAAGAGCGAGCTTGGCCGCTGTGGCGTCGGACGTGGAGGGCGTGTGCTACGAGGGGCACAGAAGCAGCCCCTGTCTCGACCGTGGCATGTTGTGACCGGAGGCGGCCAGGTGAACGGGCCGGCGTGTGTCATGCTCGGCCTCTGAAAGGTCCCCATCCCCTCTCACCGCAGACCCAGGCCACGAGGAAGCGTTCCGGTGCCTGGAGATGCGCTTCTGTCCGCAGACACTGGAACGTCTTTCTAGCTGAGGGTGGACGAAGTGCGGGGTGGCCCGCCTGAGTCCCCCTCGAGGGACGTCGCGCAGCACCTCGTGGTGCGGGTCTTCTGTCAGTCTCCGCGTTCATACCTTTGGAAGGAGGCTCCCCAGACTCGAAAGGAAACGTCCAGGATAGCGAGTTAGTGCGTCTTCTGTGTCTTACCTGGTCACGTCCCACGGTTTTGTTTTCAGCGGTACACGTGCTCCCCAGTCCTGACGCTTGCCGCTGACTGCCGCGTGAGCTTGGGCACGTCATTGAACCTGTCCGTTCCTTTTTGCGTCGCAGGCTGAGGGAAGGATGTCGAGGTCAAGCTCCCTCCGTCCTGAAATCCGTGGATTTTTCAGCTCGGTGTGTAGTAAAAATACAGAAGCAGCTGTGACGTGGGTGTCAGCCACCATGGTGTTGTGTGGCTCGAGGGGAGGATGCCGGGGTTTGGAATAAGAAGCTTGGTTCTAGCTGCCCGGAGGCCTCGGGGCTTTCGTGCTTTTGGAGTCTCGGTCTCCCCGTTCCTGAAATGTGGATAATAGCCGCACACCGTGAAGACAGAAAGGAGTAAAGCGTTCCAACGCGCTGTAAAGGTGCCTTAGAAATCACGTTCCTTTCCTGGTCCAAGCAGCTGCGTGGTGTGCCCGCCAGGCCACTGTCCCTGTGCCTCAGCGTTCCCATTCGGAAGGCGGGCATCGTCTCCCGTTCCGGTGACGTGAGGGGCGTGAGTAATGGTGCCCCGGGCTCCTGCAGAGATGTGGTGGGTGGGGGGGTGGGGGGCGCATGCAGGAGGCAGACGGCCTAGCTCGTCCCGGCGGGGAGTGGGCCGCCACAGCCGGCAGACCCCGGCCACACGTGTGCATTTGTCAGGTGCACGCTCTGGAGGGCAGGCCGTGGCCAGGGTTGAGGATTTGGAGACGGGGGAGGAGGCCATTCAAGTTGTCTCACTCAGGGGTGGTACAGGGTTGGCCTGGGAACGGGGAGAAGCTGGGCGGCCCCTGGGCAGCTGGAGGATGGGGGCACAGAAGCAGGTTGAGAGGGAGGGTGGGCTCTGTTCTGGAGGCACTGGGCTTCGGGGCCTGGCGGGGGGCCTCTGACCTCTCCTGCGGTGCCCCTGCTCTCATCAAGCGTCTGCTGTGAGGCCCGGTGCCAGGCCTGGGCACAGAAAGGTCAGAGCCTGTTCTTGCCTTCTGCGACCCCGCCGTTGGGATCCTTGTCTTGTACGTTTTTTTCCTAGGTTTGTTTGTTTGAGTTTTAAGTGTTTTTATTTATTTCTGAGAGGGAAAGCGTGAGTAGGAGAGGGTGATGAGAGAGAGAGAGAGAGAGAGAGAACACATCCCGAGCTGGCTCCACATCATCAGCACGGAGCCCGACGCGGGGCTTGAACCCACGAACCGTGAGATCCTGACCTGAGCCAAAGTCGGAGGCTCAAACCGGCTAAGCCACGCGGGCGCCCCTCCCTCCAGGTTTCTTGGATGCTGACTTCTCGTCACGCAGGCTCTCGCTCTCTCTGTGGCCTCGCTTGGGGCGTGGGCCTTGGTCCTCTGCGCGCATCCACTCCCAGCCCTGAGAAAGCCCCCATACCCAACCCGGTCTTGCTCACGGCGGTCTTCTCTTCCCCCTGCGGCAGCTCCCCTCTGTCCTCGCTGGCTTCCCTCTCCCCCTTCACGCGTCGCTCTTGGCATCTGAATGTTTCTGCACTGGTGGTGGCGTCTCTCGGGGGCCCAGCGTCACGGTCTGCCACAGTGTCTCTGCTCCTGTGTCTTGTTTCTGCCCGCGGCTGAGGGCTCGCATGAGCCGGGATGAGGCGCCCTCGTCCTCGGCCGGAATTTGGGGGATGGGCCGGACAGCATGTCCTCTCCTGATGAAGCTGTGCGATTCTACTTGACTTTCACGAAGCAGTCGAGGTCTCGACTGATGGTCAGCAAACATTAGAAATGGTTACTTGGCGTGATTTGCTTTGTTTGTTGAACAAGAACGTTCAGACGTTCACTTTACTCTGCGCTCTGTCCCTGAGGTTCCTTTCTGCTCGGAAGCGCTTCGGTCCTGTTGGCCTTCAGGCTTCGCTCCCCTGGTCTGGAGTCTCCCCGGCACCGTGATCGGGGGCCTGTCGCGAGAGCGGGCGGGCTGTCTGCGTCGTAGACCGCAGAGACGCGCGTGTGACTTCCGAGCACACGCAGCCACAGGCGTGGGCCGGCGGCCCGGGTGCACCGATAGGCCTGCCGGGCGGGTCGCTCTTGTTTTGGAAAAAGAGCTAAGCGAGCGTTTCATCACAGGTTGAAAAGGACTCCGAAATCCTTTGTTGTGGGTGGCTCAGGGGCGATCAGCCAGCCCTTTTCGGATCGCTACACCTCAGGAGTTATAGGCTCCAGAATCAGCCACGAGTGCCTGGGTTTCAGGGTGTCGGTGCCCTGGCGGGAGAAGCGCCTCTGGCTCTACAGGGCATGGTGTGAAGCCAGGTGTCCCGGCAGGTGTGCTCG
The DNA here is from genome assembly GCF_018350155.1 of Leopardus geoffroyi. Classification (NCBI taxonomy): domain Eukaryota; kingdom Metazoa; phylum Chordata; class Mammalia; order Carnivora; family Felidae; genus Leopardus; species Leopardus geoffroyi. Next base: position 40,573,344 of record NC_059340.1, on the reverse strand, counting down.
GAGGCCGCCGCCTGTCAGAGACGTCCTGGGGGGTGTCGGGTTTGTTCGCTAGGTCACATCTTGGGTTTGGTTTGGTGAGGAATGGACGAAGTCAGATGTGTGTGGCGCACGCCCTCAGCCCCCTGGGAGGAGGGAGGACGCCCGGGGGACGGTTCTGTTGTGCGTGCGGGCGGCGCAATGACTGGCAGGCACACGGGCCGCGCTGGGAAACCCTGACTGTGTCTTCCCCTCCGACAGCGTGCCTGGGACCGTGGGCATCAAGCTCCCGGACACCACGCTGGCACTTCCTGCCACGGTAGAAGTAGTCTGTGCTGTCTCGCACAGGGGCCACCAGCCACTTGGGGACACTGACCGCTAGAAATGTGGCTGGTGTGACCGAGGTTATGGGTTTTGTGTTTTATTGAGTTTTAATTAGTGTGTGTATAGGGTCCCTCGTGGTAGCGGCAGTGACTTGGACAGGGCAGCGGTGACGAACGGCGGTTTCTGGGCCCCAGTCTTGTTGGCTTCTGAAGTCCCTGAACTTGTGCACACTTTTCCACGTGAGAGAATCCCACCCATTCTGCGTAGCCGCATGATCTTTCTGCATGTGTGACAACGCATTCTGCTTTCTGGGGGCTGACTCGTGGGTAAAATGCTCCTTATTTCGGCACAGCGACATGGAGCCGCGGTCCGGCAGACCTCTTGGTGCACGGTGACCCTGCCTCCTCCCGTCCCTCAGGCCACCCCCGCTCCACGCCTCGTGTTTCTCCAGGGTGGTGTTGGCCAGTGGAGATGGATCAGTGGGCTTAAAGTTTTGCACGTCCTATGCTTTGCTGTGAACTCCCCGTCTTTGCCCCGGATCTGGAGGCGCACGCCTGTCGAGGGGGTGAGGCGGGCGTACCTCGCCGGGAGGCCCTGCCTGAGCGAGCGGGGAGGCGGCCTCTCTGGACAAGCCTACAATCATCTCACCGGGAAAGCATTTCACGATATTCAGCGTTGGTTTCGCTTTTGCTTTCCCAAGTGCTTTTATCTTTATGGTCTTACTTTACCCCCGTCCCCAGCCCTTGAGAGTTTGCATTGCTCCCCACCGATGGTCCTGCAGGTCCCTGGGGGAGAGTCCGGCTATCGTGGGTGTGTGTGGGGGCTTCCCTTCTCTCTGAGGAAGGAGCCAGATGGATGGGAGGAGTGGGCTAGGTCGTAAACGTGTTCTATCCGTGACCCTTGCCCCTCGCGGATTGCCTGCGTTCCCCTGGGAGTGCCGAGCCGTCACACTTCGCCGTGCTCTTCCCGTTCAGCGTGCGTTCCTGGGACTCGTCACTGTTGCTGGCAGAGCACCTGCGGGCTTGTCCGGTCACTCTGGAATGTCAGATTTTGTCGGTGGAAGTTGTTCAACAAAGAGGACCTTTGAGATCTTTTAAAGGTTCCTTTAAAGGCATCGAGTGATTTGCATTCTGAAGTATGGGTTGTTTCTAAGAGAAGGTGGTATTTCACACATGCTTAAATGTTTTCTTGAGTTTGAATTTCACTGCGTTCGTTTGGAAAGACCAGAATTACTTCACCCCAGACACATCTGAGAAAGAGAGACGCTGTGACGTGTGACGTGTGTTTTCAGGTCATGGGGCAAAGGGTGGTCTGCCTCCAGTGGGGACGTTGTGCTCTCTCAGTGGGTCCATGGAAACCTCTTTCTGCTTTCACTCTCCGTAAAAAGATCGGAAGGAGTCAGGTCAGGTCAGCACGAGGTCATCGGTGAACAGCCCCACCGGGCCCGTGGTGGGTCCCAGGTGCCGTCCCGTGTGGCACCACCCTTGACGCGGGGGCCACGGGGCGTCCCCGAGCCCTGCAGCCTTCGGAACAGATCACTGTATAGTTCTTTTTCTCCAAGGAGCCGACGGTGGCGGATCGTCGTCCGGAAATGGGTCTGGGGCCGCCCCTGCCGCCCCTGCCGCCCCTGCCGGGGGCTCCCGCTCCTCTTCCCGGAACTTGGGGTCATCAGGCGGTGAGAAGGAAGAAGGCAAGAAGGCCCGGCGGCAGTGGGAGTCGTGGAGCACAGAGGACAAGAACACCTTCTTCGAGGGGCTGTACGAGGTGAGCTCTGGGGCCAGGACAGGCCGCACGGCCAGCCTCTCGCCTCTGTCCGCGTTTCCCTGTTTGCCTTTGCCTCGCTAGCCACGTGGCTACCAGATCTTCTAGCTCAGCAGCTCGGTGGGGAGCCCCTGGTGGGCTGCAGGCGTGGGTCCCCGAGACCCATGCCTCGCCATGGACCTCGCCCTTTGTCCTCACCGTGTGACTTTAAAAGCCGGTTGAGAGCGAGGTGGTTGTTAGGAAGCGTCTCTGTTGGATTCCTTTCCTTCTCTTCCAAGAGTCTCTCTGTTGTCTCAGGAACATTCTCTCCTGAAGAGCGCTGTCCTGTCCCTGTGCCTTCCCTGTGCAGTTGAGTGGGCTGACCCGGGAGGCTTGGTCGGTCCCTGACAGGGAGGGACAAGGGGACACTTGGCACATCAGTCAGAGCAGGCAGCTCAACCCTGAGAGATGTCACAGCTGACCTGGGACAGAGTGGAAAGTCCTAAAAATAGAAGCTGCCCCCCCCCCGCCCCCGCCCCGATCCCAATCCCAATGTCCAAAGAGAGGCTGCCGTGCTCCCTGTCGTGCTCCCCGCCGTGCTCCCTGCCAACCTTTCTCACTTCTCTGTTTTGCTTTCCCAAATGTTTGCAACCGTAATGGACATACTCTTTTTACTTTTATTAAAAATATTTTTTCAACATTTTCTTTATTTTTGAGAGAGAGAGAGAGAGAGAGCATGAGCCGGGGAGGGGCAGAGGGAGAGGGAGACACAGAATCCAAGGCAGGCTCCAGGCTCTGAGCTGTCAGCACAGAGCCCAATGCGGGGCTCAAACCCAGGAACCGTGAGATCATGACCTGAGTCAGCATGGCTCGAACTCATGAACCATGAGATGGTGACCTGAGCCGAAGTTGGACGCTCCGCCGACTGAGCCACCAGGCGCCCTAGACATACCCTTTTTACTAATCTCAAGTACCTTTCCATGGTATGTTATCGTTCTTTTGCTCGGTATACTGTTAACGCCTAAAAACATTCTACTTCATGTGCGAACAAACCGGCTTGCGTGCTCACTGTTTTTATAAACGAAGGTTGACTGGGACGCAGCCACACCCATTCACTTGTACGTGGTTTCTGGCCGCTTTTGACTACAGTGACCAAATCGAGCAGTGACAGCAGACACTAGTGGCCTGCAGCACCTCAGTGCTTACCCTCCATCCAACCCTTGCTCTGTTTAACCATCCCTGTGTTGCTGATTGGGGTGGTTCCTTCCGGATTCTGTGATAAGTAGCGCTGCAGTGAACGTCCGTGTGCGTGCGGTATTGTAGGTGGCCTCATTGGGGTGCGGTGTCACGAGTGGGTTGCTCAGTCAGCGAGCCTGATGCCTTTTTTTTTTTTTTTTAACTTTTTCCGTGTTTATTTATTTTTGAGAGAGAGAGACAGAGTGTGAGCAGGGGAGGGGCAGAGAGAGAGAGACACAGAATCTGAAGCAGGCTCCAGACTCTGAGCTGTCAGCGCAGAGCCCAATGCGGTGCTCAAAGCCCCGAACCTTGAGATCATGACCTGAGCTGAAGTTGGAGGCTTAACCCCCGGAGCCACCCATGTGCCCCGAGCCTGATTCCTTTAATAGCGAAGTAATGGGAGTGATGGAAAAGTCTTCCCAAGCCTGGCAAACAGGGCTCATGGCAGAAAGGGGCTTTGGAGCTGATACGCCCAAGTGTCCTTGGAGAGATTAGAGCTGCGCGGAGGGAAGACTCCGTGCCGATGGCAGAATATTCCCTTGGCTGTCCTTCTCCCTCCGGGGAGTGCTTTGGTTCTGCTGTCCCTGTTGGAGGAGGCCACTGTGTCCATGCCGAGGGACTCAGTCGTCTGGGGAGATCACGGAGTGTGTGTTTGAGGCTCGTTCTGCCAGGTGCAGAGTCCCTCACACAGGTCAAGTGTGTTCTTTCCCTCCCCGTGACGGTTTCAGAGCACGGCACGGGCTGGTTTTGTATACTCACGTCCCCAGACTAGGCCTCTCTGAAGTTGTATGTTAGGTGTAGAAGACCAGAGGGCCGAGGACTGTCCTTGAATGTGTAGCTGACCCTCACCTGAAACCTTAGCTGCTTTGGTGTGGCCCCTCCTTCCCGGGGGGTGGTGGGGGGTGCAGCTCTGTGGGGGTCAGGCTGCCAGGGTGCAGAACGAGGGCGGAAGATATGCTCGTCTGTTAAAAAGTGCGGGGAGGGTTCCCTGGCAGTGACCCGCCCCGCCTGTCTTTGGGTAAGTTAGTTCAGTCCCTTGTCGCTGGGCCAGCTTTCTGGTTGTACGTTTTCCGCCAGCGAGGTGTTTGAGATCTCCTGAAATCCTGGATTAACCATAATAGTTGACACTTCTGGTCACTTCGTGCTTTCCACAGCTGGGACTGGGTGTCCCACGTATCGTGTGTGTGTGTGTGTGTGCATGAGAGAGAGAGGGCGAGTGTGTGCTTTACTGCTGAGCTGTGTGTCTGACGTGGGCTCGGCAGGACCCTGGCGAGGCCTTGATGTAGGGCTGACGAGCTGGGGTTGGGGGGGTGACAGAATGGCTTGGACTGAGGGGCGCGGGGGCCCCTGCGGGCTGTGTCAGTCATTCCTGCCTTTTCCACGCACACGTGGGACTCAGCTGTGCTTCCAGCGACACAGACCCAGCTCGGCCCAGAGAGGCACAAGGGACTGAGCAGCTGTCATGACCGAGAGGAACGGGGAGGGGCAGTCTCAAGCCCAACCCGTGCAGGACTCTAGTGATGGCACGGAGCCTCTGTCACCCTGTGTGTGTGGGTGGTGACATTTCTGTGCTGTCTCCTGTTTCAGACACTTCCCAGAGGCAGGAGTGCCACCCTCGCCGCCCACTAAACTTGGGACGGTTCCGGGAGGGACACAGACGGGCCAGGCCTGTCCCAGACTCTTCCTGTGGCAACGGGTGTGGGCCGTGGCCCCTGTCAGAGAGCTGACGTCACTGTTGTCATCCTTGACGTCATTACCCGCTTGGTGTTGGTTGGTTCTTCACAAAGCCTGTTGCCGACTTCCCGTTTTCCCTTTTCACGTTTGTGACTTCTGCCTCAGTGGCCAGGCTCCCGTGCTTAGTTCTCCCCGGGTAGCTTGTGGGTGCAGGCCCCTGTGGGACAGAGCGCGGGAGCGGTGCCAGGGTGCGAAAAAGCCGCCCTGAAGGGCCGATCTGATTAGGGAAGTGTAACAGGAGCTTGAAAAGTTGCAAGTCCGTGCTGACAGGCACCCCAGGAACTCGGACGGCAGCGTCGTCTTAGAACACGGGATGGGGAATCACCAAACCCAGATTCTGGCTCCAGCCCACTGAGAGCGTGTGCCTCGTGGGTTTGGTTCCCACCACGCAGCGAAGCTGAGAGATGGAGAGGTCGTCTGCACGCGTTCCATTGTGGTTCTGATCAAAGGCTGTGGCGGGGGGTGGGGGGGGCTGCGGGGAGCGGGGCGCCCAGAGGAGGGCATCGAAGACGCCTTTTCGTGTTTTACCTGCCGTTGTGTGTGTGTGTGTGTGTTTTCAAATTTTTCAATGTTTAGTTTTGAGAGTGAGAGAGAGAGAGAGAGACAGAGCATGAGCAGGGGAGGGGCAGAGAGAGGGAGACACAGAATCCAAAGCGGGCTCCAGGCTCTGAGCTGTCAGTACAGAGCCTGACTCAGGGCTCGAACTCAAACTGTGAGATCATGACCTGAGCCAAAGTGGGTCACTGAACTAACTTAGCCACACAGGTGCCCAAGCTGTTTTTTTAAACAATGAACGAGTTCTTTTTCAAATTTTCATTTTTCATTAAAAAAAAAAATGCTTATTACTTAGAGTGAGAGAGGAAAGCAAGCAGGGGATGGGCAGAGGGCAGAGGGATGGAGAGAATCCCAAGCAGGCTCCATGATGTCAGCACAGAGCCCAACACGGGGCCCCATCCCACGAACTGTGAGATCATGACCTGAGCCAAAATCACGAGTAAGATTCTTTTTTTTTTTTTTTTTTTTAATTTTTTTTTTTTTTTTCAACGTTCATTTGTTTTTTGGGACAGAGAGAGACAGAGCATGAACGGGGGAGGGGCAGAGAGAGAGGGAGACACAGAATCGGAAACAGGCTCCAGGCTCTGAGCCATCAGCCCAGAGCCCGACGCGGGGCTCGAACTCACGGACCGCGAGATCGTGACCCGGCTGAAGCCGGACGCCCAACTGACTGCGCCACCCAGGCGCCCCACGAGTAAGATTCTTAACCAGCTAAGCTACCCCGATGCCTCTTAACTTTACATCAAAAAAAAATTTTTTTTCCACGTTTATATCTGAGAGAGACAGAGTGCGAGTGGGGGAGGTGCAGAGAGAGAGACACAGAATTCGAAGCAGGCTCCAGGCTCTGAGCTGTCAGCACAGAGCCTGACGCAGGGCTTGAACTCATGGACTGCGAGATCAGATGCTTAACCAGACTGAGCCACCCAGGCACCCTTTAACTTTGAATTTCAGACTTGGAGGAAAAACTTGCAGAAAGAGTACAGAGAATTCCATATACCTTTCCCGATGTGCACATGACCTCAGTGGGGCCAGCGTGATGAGATTCGACGTGGGACCGTAGCATTTACTGACCTGCAGGTGTTACTAGGTTTAGCTGGTGTTCCCACTGGTGTCCGTTCTGGATCAGGGTCTCACCTTGCATTTAGTGGACATGACTCCTGAGCACTCCATCGGGGGCCTCCTTCCGGCTCTCAAGACCTGGGCCCTTTGAAGACTTGTGGTCTGTTAGGTTGTGGAATGCCCCTAGCTCTGGGCTTCTCTGAGCTTTCCTTATGATTAAACACACTTTGCACTTTTGTCAAGGAAGCCACGGGAGTGTGGGCTGTCCTGGGTGCATCCTGTCCGGAATGTGTGAGGTGTTCTGTCCCGTGCTCGTGGTGTGACCCCTGGTGACTGCGTTCAGGTGGCACCTGCCAGGTCCTGTGCTGCCTAGTCTTTTTTTTTTCTTTACTTTGAGACTACGTAAACAAATACCCCGTTTTTCATTTTTTCCCCACTAACTTTAGGCACTATTGCCGCTTCTTATCTGAAATAACCATTGTTACAGCGTTTGTCCATCACGATTTTCTGGCTTCATTATTCCTACACTTATTGGTTGGAAACCTCACTCAAGAAAAAGCTCTTTGGTCTCCTCTGTTGAGGTGTGAATTCAGTAATTCCCTTATATGTGGATTCAGGGATATGTAGGCTAGTCTTTGGGTCACAGTCTATTCACACCATTGATGGTTTTGTTGCCCAGATTGTGGCAGATTTGGCCACTGGGAGCCTCTTCAGCTTGCCTCCTGTGTTCTTCCCCCAAGCTCCTGTGGTGCCGTCGGCACTTGCATCCGTGCACAGCAAGATATTCCAGCCTCACTGGTACTTTCCCTGCTCCCATCTCTCCAAGAGGCCCTGGTTCCTCTCGGGAAGTGGGATTTAGAAACCGAGATATGGGTGCTGGGGGCGCACGGTGCTGCTGGCATGCTGTCATCGCTGGGCTCTCCCCAGGACTCCTCACTGCCTCAGCTTCGATGGCATCTGCAGCTCCGGAACAGTGCTGGTGGTGACGGTGTTCTCGGGAGCATCAGTTCCAGTCTGAAATTCTCAGAAATTCTCAGCTTTTGCATGAAGATGTTGAAGGAAGGATGGCCCATAGATGTATTCAGAGCATATTCTGTGGCTCTCTAAGTGTTTACATTTGCGGCCCGTATTTGAGTATAGGATGCATTTTGTTTGATCAGAGCAGTGAGGATGTCTCTGGATGGTTGTATTGTTTTAAGAGGTCAGGTATGCAACACTCTGAGCTCCTTCGTCTTTCTGTTCTGTGTTCGCACAATTGTCTTCATGGTGCTGTCTTCTTTCATGGTCTCTAGGGGACTCTGGGCATTAACCTTTTCATCTGAGCCATGAGCATTGTGTCCTCCTGCTCTGGGGTCCTACACTTTGGTCTCCCGTGCTATGACAGTTTTATCCCTGAGTTTCTATTGCTGCCTTATCCATTATTCCAGTTAAAACCTCGGTCTTCACGCACGTCTTTGGGGTTTCAGAAAAACAAAAAACAAAACAAAAAAACGCCTGAGGTTCTGGAGAGGTGACGTTGAAGCTGATGCCGTGAAGGACACGTGCTTGACCGCCGCACGGTCCGTTCGGCTTTCTCCTTTCCCGGGAAGCGTCTGTGCGGTACGGAAGCCTGCCTTGTTGTAAGCTCTGTGCCTTTAACGTGCGCTTGATTTTCCAGCACGGGAAAGACTTTGAAGCCATCCAGAACAACATCGCCCTCAAGTACAAGAAGAAAGGGAAGCCCGCGAGCATGGTGAAGAACAAAGAGCAGGTCCGCCACTTCTACTACCGCACGTGGCACAAGATCACCAAGTACATTGACTTTGATAACGGTGAGTGTGCCGAGGCTTGGCTCGTGGGAGGTGGCAGGTGGGAGGCGCGGCCGGCTCCCGGTCGGAGCTGGTTTCCGGCAAACCCATCAGACACACGGCGGCGTGGTTCTCACCCGGCCCTGCTGCCAGGGCTCCCGTGCCTCGCGGTGCTCTGGCTGCTGGTACCTCTGGTGACCGCCGGCCGTTTAGCTGAATGCATTCCTCGTGCTCTGGGCCTGCGTCCCCCACTGGGAGGGGAGGTCACCACAGTGGATGAGGAGAGGCGGCCACAGGTGCAGCAGGCCAGAATCGGACCCCCCCACCACGCGCACACACAGCCAGCGCCCACCCTTCTCTCCCCGGTGGTGGCTCCTCGGGGCGGGGGTTGGGCAGGGCCGGGGTGGAGGGCTAGCTCTCCCGAGGCTCACCTCTGTGTTTGAGGCCAGGCTTGGGTAGCCCTGTCTTCAGTTCGCCCACCCGGGTCATCCTCCAGTGCGGGTCTGACGTCCCTCTCGGAGCAGCCATTCTGACCAGCCCCTCTGTCCCCACGGGTCACGCCAGCACTTGATCATTGATTCCACCCTTCTCGACGCTGGTCTTCACTTCCACAACCGCTCTTGTAGCTCCGTCCTTCCAGACGTTTGCTTCTACCGACTCCGTTCGTTTCTGACCCTTCTGTGTAAACAATACAAATCCTCACGTAGGACGACCGAGATGGCGGTGGTCATCCCCACTTGGAGCCTTTGCCGTGAACCCTTTGTGTCAGCCCTTGGGGACTCCCGTGTTGCCGCCTGGGCCCCGCCTGTGGGCCGTTCCCTCGGCACATTGGGGTGTATTTTAGTCACGCGGGAGCCAGCACCACCCAGAGTGACCCATCAGCCCCTCTTCCCTGGCTCCCCCTGGCACCTGGGGTTCCTCCTCTGACCTTAGAAAGGCCCAGAGAGCACGATTCAAGGGGTGTGCCTTTGTGTCAGGGGCCGGGTGGTAAATATTTGGCGCTTCGGGGTTTACCGTCTTTAACAAAACTGCCACGTTCTGCCGCCTTAGCTCATTTGTAGACCAGATGTACGCACGTGTGTATTGCCGTGTTCCCCAAATACTTCCTTCACAAAAAGAGGCCGTGGGCTGCATTTGGCCTGCATTTGGGGACCGCTATCCTAGAGGAATCCTTTCTCGCTGCCACTGGCCCGTCTGGGAGCCCTTGGGGAGGGGGTGCCTAAGCTCAGATGGTCATGGTTATCACCTGACACCGTCCCTTGTCGTTTCTTCCCTTTGAATCTTTGTGGACATCTGTGACCTGCCAGTCAGAGTCCTGCTGGTCATACCTCAGAGCTTCTGGGGTCTGTTCCCACCGCCTGGTCCCCTTTGGTCCTGTTCTAGAGCATCGCTCTTCTCCCCGTCTGGTCCTGCCCTTCCTAGTCTGCCCCTCACGTCGCCAGATCCACAGCGGGGCCGCGTCTGCCGGGCCCGGATCCTTCCCTGCCCCCTGTGGTCTGCGGGCTGGCCCGCTCTGTGCTCGCTGAGCACGCCACCCCAAGGGCACACGAGAAAACCCGGGTTCGGACACGGAGATCCTTTCCCGACAGTAAGCGGGGGAGCCGAGCCCCACGGCCGAGCCGGCACCCTCTCCCCAGACGCCCCCGCCGTGTTCTCAGCACAGTGGCTCACCCTTCCTCCTTTGTGCGTCGGCTCGCAGGCCACCTTCTCCCGCCACTGTGGGATTTCTCCGTGTGCTTTCTGTTCAGCCTCGTTTCTTTGAGTCGGCGTTACCGCAAATGTTTCCTTTCAGACCGGCACCTCACTTCTCGTGTTTTTAAGTAATGCGGCGTCCCTGTCCACACGGCAGTCTCCTCCAGAAATCCTTTCTTCGGGTAAATTCACACGACAGGTGAAACGAGCTGCGTCTCATCTTGAGCGTCTCGTCCCCCTCGCGGCACGTCTGCCTTCCCACAAGGCCCCGTGTGCGGTGCCCGATTGTGCCCAGGGGGTGGCCATGCTGAGCTGCTGTCCGGCCAGCAAGCGCTGTCGTTTCTCACCGGCGGAGTGCCTTCCGCTGGCGCCTCGGGGCGGAGCAGATCACAGAGCGATGGGTGGGTCCAGCACCTCCTAGCGGCCTGCCCGTTCCGTGGATGGGGACCACCCGGTCAGAGTCGGCAGCCCTCTTGCCGATACTGTTTTGTTCATTTGCTTTCGGTGTCCACGTGACCAGTCACGGAAGATCGTCTGCTGGCCTGGGTGCCTGGTGGCCAGTCAGCCACGTGTCATCGTTGACCAGGTTGTCCCCACGGCGTCCGTGTGTTTGCTGGCTGTGCGCACCCCTGCCTGAGAGCGCTGCTCGGATCTCTAATTGATTTGAAAACATCACCACCGGTCCAGGTCCTGTCGAGTCCGAGACTCGACAACATCCATCATCTTCACGGATGTTTTTGTGCCGGCGGCCACAGGCACAGTCGTAGTTCTTTGGCTCTTTGTGTTTTTTTTTTTATACTTTTTTTTGTTGCACATCCCGTTCTCTAGCGGCTTTCAGTCATCCACGAGAGGGGGCTCTGCCCCAGGGGCTGGTCCCGGAAAGCTCTCTTCGCATGAGAAAGCTGCGGGGCGAGAGGGAGGAGGTGATTCCGGGGCCGCCAGCGGGCACACTGTCTTTCATGCCGACCACACTGTGGGCAGAGTGGCCACTGTTTTGGGGACACTCGGGTCCCCAGGGCAGATGCAGTACCACGCACAGGGGTTTTTTCTTGGTTGGATTTGAGAGGCACTTAGGGTCGGTTTTCTGTGTTTTTGTCGCCTCCTCCTCCTGGATGGCCTCCTGAACCCCCCTGGTCCCGGCAGGTGCGACTCCTCTTCGGCTCTTTCCCCGACTGGGCCGAGGGGTGGACGAGCCGCTGCTCTCGGGTCCCACCCCTGCACCTCATGTCGGTTCCACAGCAGGCCCTGCGGGCTCAGACCCAGCACGTGTGCCTTCTGTATGGTGTGGCCCACGTCCCCGCTGTCCTTTACCTGACCTGTGTGCTTCTTGGCGTCTCATAATAGCAGCCCACGAGAAGAGCCTTCTTTCTGTTGAGCTGGCGGCTCCGCCTGGGTTTCTGGCCAATCCCAGCGAGCACGTTGGTGCACGTTGGTGGCAGCCGGCTGCCCCTTCGTGGCGCACGGGCATTAGTTCAGGGCTCGGCGCTGCCCAGCCGCCCACCCATCCTCAGCCGCTGCAGCCGTAGATTCGCTGCTCTGGACGCTTCACACAGACGGTACCAAACAGCGTGTGGCCTTCTGCGTGTGAACTCTCACACCGAGCATCGCATCTTCTTTGTGCATTCACGTCACTGTGGGCGTTAGAGCCTCGTTCCCTCGTATGGCTGTCACCGTTCTGTTGTCGGTACGACCCGTGCTTGTTCGTCCTCTGCCCAGCGGACCTTAAAGCATCCTTAGTAGCGATCTCCTGTGGGAATCCAATGAGACCTTGCGTCTTTGTCAGGAGAACCTTGAGGAGCAGTTGACCGGTGGTGTTGGCAGTCCCCGGCTCCTCGCAGCCTGTGTGAGGTTTGGAGCTTTTGTTTTAGATCGTTTATTCGAGGTCTTATTTTCTGGTTGCTAATATATCGCCATTTTCCTTGCCTGGTGGTTTAATCACACGTGGGTGAACGTTGCAACTTTGGAAAGGGGTCTCCGAGGAGAGGCCGGAGAGAGCAGTCGTGAGGACAGTGGAGGCTCAGGTGCACCGGTCACGGCTCTGTGAGGCGACATAAGGGCCACCAGACTGCTGGGGCTGGGCCGATAACTTGTATCCAAGTTTGCTTGCAGCTGCCGTGGAACTTGGGTAGTGTGGAAGGGTTCTCTCGCGTCTCAGACCTCAGCACATAGGCGGTCCAGGCGGGTGCCAGGGACCTAGGGCCTGCCCTCCTTCTGCGTTGCCGTCCCTGCATGCTGTCTGGGTCCAGGACGGCTCCAGTCAACAACTCAGCAGGAAAGAGAGGTGTGTGAAAGGGACACGTTCTGTCCCGAGTCTGTCTTCAGTCATTTCAGGAGCTTCTGGAAGCCATCTGCTCACACCAGAGGCCAGGACCTAGGGTGCGGGCGGGGATGTGTGGCGTCTGACCCGGATGCATCGCTTCCCCATGAAGGGGGTCTGTTGCTCAGGAGTTGGGTGTCAATACTTGTAATTGTAGGGGCCGTGGCTCCTCTTCCGTGTGGCCCGGGGCGCGGGGCGGGCTGGTCAGCGGTCAGAGATGGTCTGACACCCTACCTCCCCGGTCCTGGGGACTGCTGGCCTCACACAGAATTCGGGCGGATTCTGTGTGTGCGCAGAGAGATGTGTGACAGATTGAGTGGTCACGCCCGCCCCCCCCCCCCGGGCCCCGCCTCCCCGAAGCTGGCCACACCCCCCTCCCAGTTTCTCCTCCTGGGGGCCATCGCACTGCCTGGACATCACTCATCTTCTAGCCCCTCCCCAGGTTTCCTGTTTAACTTCTCACTTTGCAGACTTGAAAAGCGGCCCTGTGTTCCCGTGGGCTCGCGTCTCCGTGTCCCCGGAGTCGACGTCTGCACACCCCTCCCTGCCACGAGCTGGCCGACCCCGGCGTGTGTGTCTTCCCCCCTAACGCTGTCCGTCCTTCGTCTTTCAGTGTTCTCCCGTGGGCTGAAGAAGTCGTCCCAGGAGCTGTATGGTCTGATCTGCTATGGCGAGCTGCGGAAGAAGGTTGGGGGCTGTGAGTATGGGGCTCCCGGGGGTCCCCGCATGTGTGGCTGCTCCTCACGGGGCCTGCCGTACCGTCGCCGTTGGGTCTTTACTGCCACGGCTCTTCTCCTTGCCCCGACTTGACTCTTGAAAACGTCTTACGTGCGGTGCGCTGGCGAGCACCACGGCCCCACAGACCCTCACTTTCGCTCAGGCCGGCGTGTCGTTGACATTGGCCACGTCCGTGCACCCCTCCTCACACGTGCGCGCCCTCTCGCTCAGGCGTCCTAGACCCAGGCATGTTGTCATGCGTGCCCGCCTTCCTGTCACCGCTCGACGTGCTGCCGTCTTCCCTAGTACCCGTCCGCGTTCAGTTTTCCCGGAAAACCCAACGCATCTGTCCGGGCGCCAGTTGGGGACGTGGTCCCACTTGAGCCTGTGGCACCCCTTGGGCCCGTAGACGAGAACAGCCTCACGTTTGGTCTCCCGAGACACTAGTACTTGGGAGGGTCCAGGTCCCTCCACGGGTGTCTCGCTGCTCGTCTCCTTGCACCCAGATTTCCGATAGACGTCGGCTGCTCTGGCCTTCCTGGGGCACCGAGCAGCTCGTGGCCGACCTTGCCTCCCCGTGTGACCTCCGAGGAGAGGGGCGCGCTGGTCTCTGCGGGTGCCCCTGGCCACTGTCGCACGGGGGAAGAGCGCTCGCCCACAGGGCCGCTCCCGAGGCCCCATGAGACCGTGCGAGGGGGCCTCTCAGAGGGGGCAGCGGGGCGGGGGCGTGGAAGCAGCCGAGGAGCGGGGGGGATGGGCGCTTATGGATTGCTCCGCATAGGCCAGCCTGGCTCCCCGCCTGTGTCCTCTGGTGGGTGGTGTGTGGGGCCCCTTCTTTGTCCCTGCCGTGCCCGTGTCTCAGCCAGTCTGACTTTGCGTGATCTGTCAGCACCTTGCTCCCTAACTTTAGGCGGCTTACCGTCACCCTCCCTGGCTATCGCAGGATCCCCTGCACTTGGACCTCAGCCCCTCTTCCTGCCGCCCTGCAGCTCAGCTGACCCAGTCCTGCCGGTGGTGCCTCGTCGGTTCCTCCCAGCCCAGTTGCACGTCACACTTGCACCTTCTCTCGCACACGCACCCCATGAGGCCCTGCCTGAGCGCCCCACCCCCCACAACACTCCCCCGACGGGTCCATTTGCGGGGACACTGTTGTGTCGTTTTGTGAGTCTGCAGGGAAGGGCAGGCTTCGGGGTACTGCCTCGTGCAGGGCACCCCCAGGCCACAGCCTCTCGTGACTGCTCGTTGGGAGCCGCTTCCGGGCTGTGCACGAAGCGTGCTCGGGGCGTGCCAGCGGTGGACACGCCTGTTTCTCCCTGAGCTCTCCAGACTCACGAATCCTGAAGCAGCGGACGTGGTGTCTCTGCTGTGTTGCTGGGATTCGGACATGCACTGCTCGTGTCTAGCATCGTGGCAGCTCCTGTCCTGGGCGTTGTCCCTGGGGCTCAGGACGCTCCAGTTGGGTGAAAACGAGTGACCGTAGGCTCCTTGGCCATTAAGTGACAGGTTTTCTTGCCCCCAGGACTGAGTCTCACACGGGGGCTTTCTGTGACAGGGGCTGGTGTTGGGGGGCCTGGGAGACACCCGTGTGTCTGGGCAGCTTTTCTTTGCAGGGCGGCTGCTTGGCTGCGCACCTGCCTCCCCCTCCCGCGCCTCTTTCCCAGCAGCTGCTCCCTCTGCACCATTTCCCTTCGGTCTGCAGGGCTCGCGCTGGTCTTTCTCGCCACGCGGTTGTCGTGTGTGGCTGTGAATTCTTTCAGTGGTGAGTCATCTGTAAAGCTTTATGTTGTTTTCTTTTTCTTTTTCTTAGCCTTTTTTTAACATTTATTTTTGAGAGCGAGAGCGAGGGAGAGAGCAAGAGAGAATCCCAAGCAGGCTCCACACTGTCAGCTCACAGCCCAGCGTGGGGCTCGAGCCCACGAACCGTGAGATCATGACCTGAGCCAAAATCAGGAGACGGACGCTTAACCGACTGAGCCACCCAGGAGCCCTTAGGTCGTGTTCGTTCTCGAAAGGTGTTTTTGCCGGATGTGGAGCTCTGGTTTGATAGTTTTCCCTGTCTTCACTTTGAAGCTGTTATTCCCCCGTCTCTGGCCTGCGCTGTTTCTGGTGAGAGGCCGCTGACCGTTGTGTCCTCATGCCTCTGGAGGGGATGCGCCACATTTCTCTGGCCGCTCTAAGGATTTTGTTCTTGTCTTGCTTTTCCGCCTGGATGTGTGTTTATGGCCTGTTAATTTCGTTTCCCCAAAACGTACAGAAGAGTCCAAAGAATTTTGCAATGACCCTCAAACCCCCACCACCTCCGCGTGCTCTCTGTCCCTGTGTCTTCTGTTGAGGACAGCAGTGACCCTGGGAGGGCAGAGGAACGTGGCGTCTGCTCTAGTGAACGCACAGGGTCTCGGTTTGTCATTCGTCCACCCCGGGCACCTAGGCATCCACGACCGACGATACCGGGCCCAAGGATGGCACGTGCCCAGAGGGAGAAGTGTGCCTGCCGGGTGCCCTGAGAAGCGAGTCTCTGAGCTCGGAGGCTAGGGATGAGGAGAGGTGCAGCGTGCCGGGGGTCTGGGCAGGAGGCAGGCAGCGCCTGCTTCCCCTGAGAAAGTCCCGAGGGAAGGAGGGCCGTGCAGGTGCCGACGGCACCTTCAGCACCGGCTTTGCCGGAGGAGCCGCGGCTGCCGGAGGGGTTGTGTTCTGGAAATCTCTGAATGTTCTGTAAAGGAACTGGGGTGTTTGCTTTCTGCTTGAAGATAACAATCTGGGACCGTTTACCCAGTTTGCTCCGAACTACTCCACGCTTACGTTTATTTATTTTGCGTTTAGGTATGGACGACAAGAATGCCACGAAGCTGAACGAGCTCATCCAGGCAGGGTGAGTAGGCCCGTCCTGGGGAGCGTTGCTGTTGTGTGGACGCGTGCGCCCTTCCCTGAGATGCAGAGCTGAAGATGGATGGGGTTTTCTTCCCTTTGCTCGCCGAGGTCCCTGAAGTGCTGACCTCCCCAGGGTTCAAGCTGATAGCCTCTCAGAGCCCCGGGGGAGCAGGGAGACTTGGCCTGGGCTGCTCCCTGTCTCGTTCTTCCCACGGGTCCCCCACGGGGGTGGCAGCGTCCACGCGGCCCTCCCCGCCTCACGTTCCCTTCCCCACCTCGTGTTGGGGAGTGCCTTCTCCTCTCACCAGAGCAAGCCCTGTCCCACTTTCCTGTCGCCCTCCCGGTCCCTTTCCTGTGCTGCCCCTTCCCGCATCTGCTGGGGCTCTGTGCCCCACGAGGCGAAGCCAGGTCTGATGCTGCTGCGTTCTGCCCTCACCCTCACGGCGTCCGGGAGCTTGGGGTTCCTGTTTGCTTAGCCCAACTGCAGAGGCCGTTCCTGCCACGGAGGTGGCACGTGGCCCCTGCCACGTGCCCCATCTCCCGTCGTCCCAGTGGCACCGTGTGCTTTGCCCCCTGGCCCCGACTCCGGTGTTGGCCTTGGAGCCCTCCTGCACTGTCAGCCTTGCTAGGTGATCCCGGCCCCCAGCCAAGTGTCTGACTCGCGGCTCTCCAGCCCTTTAACTGCCCGGTCTTCTCTCCTCCTTCGTCCCTCCTGGGACCATCCCAAGGGCGTACTGAGCTCTGTGCCCCTGCATGCTCTCCGTGGGCCGTGTTAGTGCTCCCCAGGGCCTCTGTCCCCGTTTGTGGGTGAGGGATTCCAAATCTAACTTGTGCCTCATTTCTTTTTTTTTTTAAATTTTTTTTTTTTCAACGTTTATTTATTTTTTTTGGGACAGAGAGAGACAGAGCATGAACGGGGGAGGGGCAGAGAGAGAGGGAGACACAGAATCGGAAACAGGCTCCAGGCTCTGAGCCATCAGCCCAGAGCCCGATGCGGGGCTCGAACTCACAGACCGCGAGATCGTGACCTGGCTGAAGTCGGACGCTTAACCGACTGCGCCACCCAGGCGCCCCATAACTTGTGCCTCATTTCTGTGCCTCGATTTATAAATCCCGTCGTGTCCTAGACATCTCCTGGGCCCCAGCTGGAAATCTCTGGGAGTTCTTTCAGGGAAAGGCCCCGACCCCACACTCTCAGGTCTCCCCTGGCCACCGCTTGCTCTTTTCCCCAGTCAGGTGGAGGCAGTGTGGCCCCTCGGCCTCTCATAGCTGCTCCAGCCGGTGCCCTGACCACCCCCGTTCGGCGGTCTGCAGCTTCTGTGTGCGTGCATTTCTCCCTCGGCCTGGCCCCCGTCACCGGCTGCCGTGTCTGTCCCCCCGCCCCGAGCTCGTGTACTCTCCCCAGATCCCTGCTCCTCGTCTCAGCTGGACTCACCCGCCGTCCCCAGCCCCCTGCTGGTGGAGGGCTGGTCGGCCCTGCCACCTCTGCAGTCACGGCTTTCCCGCACCCAGGTCCCTTTTCTCCCTGATTGTGTTGTCGGGTGGTCTGCAGGCCCATCCCTCACGTGTGAGCCCCTGACGGGTGGGGCCAGCCGTGTGACTTCTGCTCTGGCTCCAGCCCGGCGTCTTCCCTTACAGGTGCCCCTGTTCAGTTCTGGGGGCTTATTTCTGTGAACAGGCCCAATGGTAACTGGGCTTTGCGTATCACCGCTGCTCCGGCGAGCCCCGATTCACCCCCCGCCCCCACCCCGTGCCGGGGAGTGCGGGTCACCTTAAAAATTCGTCTTTGGGCAGAGGGAGCCTCCTGGAGGCCACCAGCTGTGGCCTTGTGGGTCATTTGGCTCCCCTCCCCCGCCAGCCGCCTGCTACAGTTTCTGAGTTTGTAGGCTCTTTGAACGGCTTGTGTGCACCCAAGGAGCCTTGGACGGCAGGCGAAGTCCTTGTTCGAGGTGGTTTCTGACGCTACCGTCTGCCCAGCGGGCGAGAGCTGCCCTGAGGCGGAGTGCTGTCCCCGGATGCGATTTTGGGGGAGCTCTCACTCGACCTTGTACCTGAGTCGCCCGAGTCGTTGGCTGAGACTCTTCCTGGTTCTTTCTGCTCAGGGCGTGTGTGGCCAGCTTGATGGCAAAGCCAGTTCGTTTGGCTCTGTCTTAGGCTCTGTCTTGGTCTTGTTGGGAGGGCCCGCACGGGGAGAGGGTGGGCTCCTGGGCTTCTGGAAAGGCACGCGGGCCTGATGCCTCATGGTTGATCTGATGTGAGGAAGGCGTGTTTTGATAAGTGTGAAAGTGTCCAGAGGATCACTTTTAGGAGCTGCCAGAGATTGGAGAGCCCCGGGCCCTGAGCTGGGGGTCCAAAGGTCCAGGTAACCTCAGACACAGCACTGGGCGCCCTCGGTCTCAGTGAGGAACCATCACAGTAAAGCCCACAGGTAACGTGATGGTCAGGATTATTCTGGACAAGCAAGGATTCCTGTTTGCTTTGAATGTTTACAGTTGGGTTATGACCCATAAATATTAAACACGCATGAGTCTGGACCGATGCCATCGGTGATTGGGTGACTCTGTGGGGGACAAGGGATGAACTTCCCATGCAAGGTTCCACGTAATTTGTGTAGAACCTCCGCCTGCTGGGAGGGGAGCGTGGCTCCTTCCCCCTCGGGTGTGGGCTGCGCGCGGGGAGGCGGGAAGGAGCCAGATGGGACACGACCTCACCCCGAGAACAAGGTCAAGGCTGACAGTAGCAGGTCACGTTGAGGGCGTGAGAGGGTGTCTACCTTCCAGTGTGAACTCTCTGGATCCACAGGTGTGGGGCTGCAGCCGGAGTCCCCCGGCAGCAACTTCCCTCCCTGAGCCGTGCTGCCAGGGGACCCCTGCAGGGATGCCCTCGGAGCCTCCTTCCTGCACAGCCCTGTGAGTGCGTGATGACCCCACCCAGATCCAGAAGGGGGGTCAATGTTTAATGCCCACCTCCCTAGATGCCTTGTACCACCCCCCTCTGCTCAGGAGAAGAAGGAAGGCACACAGACAGTCACAGTGGTAGGTGTGAATGGAGAGGCGTTAGCTTCGGCCGTCCACAGTGGGTGTTTGCAAACAGCGGGAGCTCGGTGCGTATGCCCTCTGACCCCACCCCACTTCTAGAGAGCGGTCCGATCAATGGGCAAGCCACGCTTGTAACATCTCAGATTGGCTCTCGCTAGCAAAAGGGCATCACAGAGAAGACCAGTTCCTGGGCGGGACGTAGGGGCCTCTGTTCTTTTTCTGGAAGTGAGGCGGGGTGTGTGCGTGGCTGCGTGGCCACGGTGAGGTGGCTCGATGCGGGGCTCCCACCTCACACTGGGGTTCTCTTTGTACCCCCGTTCTTTTTTTTTTTTTTCAAGGTTTGGGTTTTTTTTATTTTTTATTTTTTTAACATTTATTTATTTTTGAGACAGAGAGAGAGAGAGCATGAACAGGGGAGAGTCAGAGAAAGAGGGAGACATAGAATCTGAAACAGGCTCCAGGCTCTGAGCTGTCAGCACAGAGCCCGACACGGGGCTCGAACTCACGGACCGCGAGACCATGACCTGAGCCGAAGTCGGCCGCCTAACCGACTGAGCCACCCAGGCGCCCCTCAGGGTTTGTTTTTGAGAGAGAGAGCGTGAGCATAGGAGGGGCGCAGAGAGAGGGAGACACAGAATCCGAAACAGGCTCCAGGCTCTGAGCTGTCAGTACAGAGCCCATCCTGGGGCTTGAAGTCAGGAGCTGTGAGATCATGACCTGAGCCAAAGTCGGACACTTAACCAGCTGGGCCACCCACCCAGTGGGGCGTCCCCATTCTTGACTTGACACGTGTCTTTTGTTATTTGAGTCTTTAACAATAGTGTCTTTGTCTATTTAGGAGGGAAAAGTTCCATGTTGGGGAAACGTGTTCTTTTTTATTAGCTTTAAATTGCTATAATCACATTTGTTCTGTGGAGCTATGTTTATAAAACGTATTTGTCTGTATTTCTGGCAGCGAAAACGTAACATCTGTGGCTTCAGCCTTGACTGGGCCTCATCGAGCATGGGTGCTGTCACTGCCTGGTGGTAGGACCGTCTAGGAGCCCCTGGAGGGCTGTGGGGTGAGGGAGACCCCCCAGTGCTGGTCTCCCTCTGGGACGGGTAGGAGCCAGCTCTGGTGCAGAGCTCGTGAGGCCCTGGGCTGCGGCAGGTTCAGCACAGGGCGTGGTACCCTGGCTCCTGCTTCCTTCTTCCTTCTTCCTCCTTCCTCCTGGCCCCATCACCGAGGCTGTGGCTGGGGGTGGGGCGGTGCTTGGGAGAGTCGCCAGAACGCAGCTGTGGGTGGCAGGCTGCACGCCTCACTGGGATTCGGGTTTCTGACTGCCATTTCCTCCTGCTGCCCCATCTGGGACGCTCCCTCCGTGCCCTCGGTGACGGGCTCTTGCTCGTCCCTCAGCTGCGAACTGGGACGCCCCTCCCTAGCCCTGGGACTCCATGAAGTCTGGAAGTGACGCGTCTTTCGCGTGTGACTGGTCAGCACGGCACTCCATCCAGCGCTGCGGGTGTTCACCTGTCAGGCCCTTTACCGGTCCGTCGGGGTTCCCCCGGCGCCCCTCCCTGCCCCCCCGCCCCCCGGCAGATCCCAGGCGGACAAGTACATCGACGCCAGGTGCTGCCAGCTGCTTTGTTTGCTTGGACAGACGAGTGTCGCACACCAAACTCGCCTGTGTCTAAGAAGCAAGACGGTCACTCTGTTCGCCTTCCAGGCAGTTTATCGTGAAAAAGTTTAAACATCGGAAAGGTTGGAACAGAGGTATGGCAGACAGCTCTGTACCCTTCACCTGGATTTACCAGCGCAAGAGTGCATCCAGAGTGTGCACGCGCGCGGGGGCGTGTGTTACTTGTCCTGTTGTGTTTTATTTATTTATTTTTTTAATTTTTTTTTTTTCAACATTTATTTATTTTTGGGACAGAGAGAGACAGAGCATGAACGGGGGAGGGGCAGAGAGAGAGGGAGACACACAATCGGAAACAGGCTCCAGGCTCTGAGCCATCAGCCCAGAGCCCGACGCGGGGCTCGAACTCACGGACCGCGAGATCGCGACCTGGCTGAAGTCGGACGCTCAACCGACTGCGCCACCCGGGCGCCCCTGTCCTGTTGTGTTTTAATGTGTCTTTTTCCCCTGCTGGACTGTGGACTCGTCTGTGGTCCGTGGCGCGTGCCGCGTGTCGCTGTCAGTAAGTGGGTTTTGAGCTGATGTCTTCAGTATCTGTGCCTGTGTCTCACGATGGCCCGTAAACAACAGTGAGGCGTGCAGTGTCCTGCTTCGCCGTTCCGGGATCCTGCAGAGTAGTGTCACTGACTCGGGAGTCCCCCGTGCTCCCCGGTCGTTTCCCTCCTCCCTGCCCCCGGTGACCTCCCACCTTTACTGTCTGCACAGCTGCCTTTTCCAGAATGTCGCCGAGTTGGTGTCGTACGGCAGACGTCCTTTTCGGACTGGCTCCTTTCGCTTGCTCTTCTGAGTTCCAAGAAGTGCGCGGAGTTGGGTACCACCCCGATCCAGATACGGGCGGCTCCGTCACCCCCACACCCCCTCGTGGCCGCCTCCCACACCCAGCCCCGGCAGCCCCTCAGCTGCTCTCTGACCCCCGTGGTCCTGCCTTTCCCGGAATGCCATCCAAATGGGGTGATGCCACGTGTGGCCTTCGGAGGTTGGCATCTCCCACTCAGCAGTACGCTCTTGAGATCTGTCCCTGTGGGTCCGTAGTTCATGCCTTTTCCTGCAGAGCAGTGTCCCCGCTGCGCCGTCCCCTGGTCTGTCCCCTGGTGAGGAACATGGACTGTTACACAGAAGGAACTGCTCTAAACCTTCGCCTGCGGGTGTGTGTTCCGTGTCGCCTGGGCAAGTCCACAGGTGAGCATGTGCCGCTCCGTGGGGAGATGGCGTGCCGCTCTCCAGGGACCGTCCCGGGCGCTGCCCATGCCCTGCATGCTTGGCGTGGCAGCTGTCCTGAGCCGTCCTGGGGGACGGGCAGCAGCATCTCCCGGTGGTGGTGGTGCGTGTTTCCCTGGCGACGGACCGCGTTGAATGTCTTGTGTTTGTCCTTCTGTCTGTCTCTGGTGATGGGCCTGCTCAAATCTCATGTCCGTTTCCTTATTATTGAGTTTAGAAAGTTCTCAAGGTGTCGTCTGATGGGGTTCATGAGCAAACAGCTAGGAAAGAATTCTCGAGACGTCTTTGGTGCAAAAAGGTGATTTTATTAAAGCAGGGGGCCAGGACCCGTGGGCAGAAAAAGCCGCACTGGGGTTGTGAGGAGTGGCTGAGTATATGCTTTTAAGTTAGTGGGGGTTAGGGACAGGGTGAGTCTCTAAGGAATTTGGAAGCAGGCTTTCAGGACCTGGAGGGGCAGCTCCTGTTAGGCTAAGGTAACTTTTAGTCCTTAATCAAACAGAAACGTTAAGGCAGGAAGGCTGCCATGAGTTCCTCACAGAAGGTCACAGGCGTGCTCCAGGTGTTAGGGGGCTGCGGGCCGTCAAGAGGCTTACCTGAAACTGCATTTTTCTTGCCTCTGTTTCCCTCCTTGCAGACACGAGCCTCATGTCAGACAGGCGGCGGGCAATGTTTTCCCCTGGTCCGCGGCTTGTCCCACTTTCGTGGTGCCCACGGCAGGGCGAGGTGCCCGGTCCCTCCAGGGTGCCGTCCGCCATCTCTCTGTGCAGGCCATGACCTCTGGGTCTCGTCCGAGAACTTCGTGTGCCCGAAGGTCACGCGCTGCTGCGTGTCTTTGTGTGCAAGGCTTATGGTGGGAAATTTTGGTCCGTGATACGTGACGTGCCCTTTATGCCGGGGTGGGTTTTTGTGGGCTGTGTGACCGCTTACTCCAGCTCCATCTGTTGCAAGCACTGTCCTTCCTCCCTTGGCTCTTTTGCGCCCTTGTGTGAAGCCAGGGGCCTTGCTGTGTGGGTCTGTCTCTAGGTTTCCCTTGTGTCCCCCTGCCTGATGTGTCCATTCTTCCAGCAGCAGACCCTGGTTCCCACAAACAGAGCAAATGGCCCGTAAAGGTGAAGCAGGTGGGGGGGGATCAGTACGGTGCCCGTGGAGAACTGCAGCTTTATTTAAGGCCAGAGCTCGCGGGGCATTTATTTAAGTGCCTTCCCATCCTTGCTTCTCATGCAGGCTTTGTTCGGTGAACTGTGGGTGTCCTTTCATTACAGATCTGTGGGACTCGGGAGCAGACGGGCTGAGGAGAGCTCTGAGGTCCCCTCTCCCTAGGATGGTTGCAGGCGGGCAGCATAGACTTAGCACGCGCTTTCTGGGTTCATCGCGTGATTTTGCAGACGGGAAAGCCAGGCTCCTGTGCGTGTACGTGTAGAGGGATTAGCTTGTTGCCTGTTGTGTCAAAGTGACGACAGGGGGGCGGTTTGCATGGAGCCCTCTGTGTGAACCTGTCGGAGGGCAACCTGTGAGTCTCATGCAGACGCCGAGCCCTGGGGTGCTGCTGCCTGGCCTCCCAGAGCCGAGCTCAAGTACGGCTTTGCCCCCGCAGGCTCTGGCCTCAGGCCACTCATAGAACTTCCATTTGAGAGAATAGGGAAGGGATTGTAATCTCAGAATGTTCTGGTCCTACCAAAGGCTGCTCAATTTCACTTTAAAAAAAAAAAAGGAAGTCTCAAAAGAGCAGTTTAACGGAAAATGTGATTATCGCAAGCGCAGGTGCCCCCTGGCACGGCCCCTCCCGCTCTGTGTTGTTGGTTTGGCACAGACCGAACGAGAAGTGACGGGCAGAGAGGCCCGCCAGCCCCAGAGCTGTCGCTGGGGACGGGCCGGGACTGAGGCCATCTGTGGCACACCCCCGGCCGCACGTGGCCACCTCCGTTTCCCGGACTGAGATGATTATACCGCACGTGTTTGGTCTCAGTGGAGCGAGCGGCACGTTCCGCGTAGACGCCATCCTCTGAACTGTGCCACCTGACACAGTGAGGGGCGGAGGCCTCCTGGTGTCCCCTGGTCTCTGGGCAGCCTGCCCGTCCTCAGTGCCGCTCGTGGCATCCCGCATCGGATTCCCGGCACAGGGGGCCCAGCGGTACGCTGGGGGCGCCGGGTACAGAGGCAGAGGCCACGGGCGTGTCGCTGCTGGAATCCTTGAACTTCCTGTTCGAGCGGGCTGTCTCCAGCCGTCAGCCCTGCCCCACGTCGCGCCTCCGGCTTGGCCCTAGAAACGCTCAACGGGGGGCAGTGGTGAAGTCTGCCCTTTAGGGGACCCGTGTTGGAAATTTGAGCGGCTTCTTTGCCAAGGAGGAGGGGCGTGCGGCCTTGTTTCCTCAGAGGCAGAGGCTGGGACGCGCTGTGGCGTGTGCGATGTGTGCGCCCCCCAGCCGCGCCCCACTGCAGGGTGCCCTTGGCCTTCGGAGCTCCCATTTCAGGGCGATACTGTGTAAAGCTCCGTGAGTGGTGTGCCAGTACGACCTTGTAAAAACGTCAGTGGCGCACACCCTCGGTGTAAAACAGAAGCGGACCCCAGCCCCCCACCCCCTTCCCTCTCCAGAAGTAACTGTGCGCAGATTCCACGCGTGTCCTTCTGAGGTCGGTGCGTACAGATAGAAATCCGTCGCTTTTTTCACATCCTTGGAAGCACACCGCGTGCGTTCTGTAACTTTTTCACCGAGGATTTCTCAGGAATGGCAAGGACAGAGCAGCTCTCCTGGAGGGGGTCCCAGCTGGCCAGCATTCGAAGAACTGGTTAACGCACAGTCCTAAACGGTATACAGACCTTGACCATTTTTCCAAAATGAAAACCGCTTTCGCTCACTGGCATCGGGTAGCTCGTTCCGGAGGTCCGTGTTTTGTATGGCAGTTCCAGCCAACGTGCATCCTTTGTGACTTTCCGGAGGCAGAGCGAGAGAGCAGCAGGGCCCAGGGCAGTGGCGCTGCAGCGTCTTTCGGACTTGTCCTGCCTGTGCGTGACTTTACTGCCGCTTTGCAGAGCAGCCGGCTGTTATTATCTCTGGAGCATTCTAAGTGTGCTTTTTGAAAGGAGCTACCGTTGTGGTTTTCCTGTTTGTCGGTCACATGGAATTACTTTAGTTTGTGTACTATATACATTTTGGCCATAGCAGCGTCCAGACGGAGTGTCACCCACAGCTGTGACAGTGTGGATGTGCCCACAGGTCAGTTCTGGAGAGCACGAACAAGTGGCACCGTGCCTGCCGGCTGAGAGTGTCCCGTACTCCCCGGGCACCACTGCCGTGGTTTACAGTGGTGTTCATCGCGAGGGGGCTCAGACTTTCTCTCGCGGGACCTGAGGCGGAAGGGGAGGAGAGAAGGGCACGCGTTTGATGTCCGCTGGGGGTTTCTGTGAGGTGGGTTTTCCAGGGGATGGACAGCAGCTGGTGCCACGCCGGTCGCCAGGCCAGAGGGCGCGCAGATGTCCTCTACAGTGTGAGGCTCGGGCAGGAAAATAGTGGGACCGCCCGGGTCATGTTGAGGTCTCGCCGTGCACAGCTGTGACCCTAGCAGCTTCCTGGGGACCCTCACCTGCCCAGGCTCTGTGTGTTCCGGGCACGCTGGCCCTTGTGTGTGTGCCAGGTGGGGAGAGGCCGGTCAGTTGGAGGCCTCACTGTCTCCTTGAAACTCTGTTCCCAGGGCCACCACCGTGCGCTACAAAGGGAGAAACCTGCGGATCAAAGCGCCCATGTGCCGAGCTCTGAAGAAGCTGTGTGACCCAGATGGTACGTGAACATGGACTTGGGGCAGGGGCTCGCGCGGGCTCTCGATGGACGGTTCGGAGTCTCGCGCTGGTTCAGAGTCTACTGAACGTGGTCCTGCCGGTTGGCGGCACCTGCAGTTGAAACCCCTGGTCACGGCAGCGCATCTGCATAGGAGATCAGGGTGCCCTCAGAGGCCCTGGCTCGTTCAGACCAAGTGGCAGCCGGCATCGCAGGTGACGCTCTCCTGGCCCGTCGCAGCCTGGTCCGTGGCTCGGGCTCCCAGATGTACAAGCGGCCACGTCGCAGTTCTCCTTCAGAACGTGGAGCCTCGCAGGCTCCCCTGCCAGTCTCCCTCTCGAGACTCTTGAGGCCGTCTGCCCGGAGCACCTTTTCACATTTTGCGCTGGCGTCCGTGTGCCCGGCTCTCACGGCCCCTTCTTGTCATAGGCTTGAGTGACGACGAGGACCAGAAGCCGGTGCGCCTGCCCCTGAAAGTCCCTGTGGAGCTGCAGCCGAGGAACAACCACGCCTGGGCCCGCGTGCAGAGCCTGGCTCAGAACCCGAGGCTCAGGTAACATGGCTTTTGGCATCCGTGGGGAGCAGTGGGGCTCCCCCAGTGCTCTGAACGGGCCTTTGCGCTCTCTGACCCTGCGTGCACTCACTGTGGCCCTCAGACCCAGGGTCCCACCTGGGCAGGCGCTCGTGGGCCGAGCACGGGGTGCAGGATGTGGTTCCCAGGTTGATGGCTCCAGAATCTTTCCCTTGTGTTTACCCTCAAAACCCCTTTCCGCGCCTCTCTCGTCATCTTCATGGACGTGTAGGTCTGATACGTGTTCGGGGCCCCGTGTTGGGTGTGCACCGTCTTCCGTTTATACCTTCTCTTTTTTGGTTGAGTCAAATTCTATAACGTACAATTAACCGTTAGTCACTTCAAGGCATCTGACTCAGGGGCCTTGAGGACCTTCGCACAGCGTTGTATGAGTATCTCCTCCGTCTGGCTCCAGAACATTTCGGTTCCCCGAAAGGAAACGTTCCACTAAATTGCCCGCCCCCCTCCCCGCCCCCGCCAGCCTCCAGCCGTCACTCATCTGCTGTCTGTCTCTAGATTTGCCTGCCGGGGACAGTTCACTAAAGACAAAGGTGCCCATGTGGTCTTAGGTCTGGCTTCTTTCAGGGAGTGGGACTTTTTCTTTTTTTTTTTTTTTTTTTTTTTTTTTAGAGAGAGAGACAGACACGGGGTTGGGGGACAGGGGGGAATGGGCAGACAGAGAGGGAGACACAGAATCCCAAGCAGGCTCCAGGCTCTGAGCTGTCAGCACAGGGCCCGACACGGGACTTGAACTCAAGAACCATGAGATCATGACCCGAGCCGAAGTCGGATGCTCAACTGACTGAGCCACCCAGGCGCTCCATGGGAGCAGGACTTTTTTGAGGTTTGTTTGTGTCAGGACCTCATTGTTTCCTTGTTTTAAATTTTTTTTGGTATCGATTAAGTCTGGTCAGGCCACGCTTTCTGGGCCCAAAAGGTGCTAAGAGAACAGGATGGTGGGTCACATCACGGCCTGTGTCCTGAGGGAGATCTCGTACTGTGTGCAGTGGGCACAAGGGATTGCTCTTGTTTTCTTCTGGTTTCGTGTGAGTTTCTAGTTATTTCAACTTAAAGCGTTCATTTTTAAGACAAGGAGTGTGTGGCCTGCTGGGGTACTGTGGGTTCGGCCCCTCTGATACCCCTTCCTCGATCCCATGGCCTCGCCTCATGGCCTTGCGCTGCCCTTCAGAAGGTCCCCTCCCTGTGTAATGGCCGCCGTGTCCTGCCTGTGATTTCTCGGCAGGATGATCGTGGAGCTCCACCGGAAGGTCTCCAGCCTCATCGAATTCTTAAAACAGAAGTGGGCGCTCCACGAAGTGCGGATCGTATCCTTTTCCTACTAAAACAAACTCGCCCGAACTCCGCGGCCCCTGCGCCTGAGGGTGGGGTCTCGCTTCTCTGGCCTGAGAGTACAGCGGGCCCACGGGGTTGCGTAGAACCAGAACTAAACCCGTAGCCCCTTGTCCTGGGGCTCGGGTGTGAGCTCCTTCCTGTTGTCCACACTGCTGGTGGCGGCATCTGGTCCACGTGGCTCGGGGCAGGGGACGTGCATGGCGTCCCCGCTGGCGGGCTGAGCGGCACGGCCGAGGACAGCCCCAGACTTCCTGTGTCCCGGGCTGCCCCCAGCCGGGAGGGGCTCGTTGGGTGTGACATCGGTGAGGGAGGAGGTGCCTGGCCGGTGGTCTGCTCGAGGCCCGGCACTGCGCGGTGGGGCCCACTGCCGCGGCTGCTCCTTGACCTCTGTGGCAGCGGAAGACGCTGGAGGACCGGCAGCTGCAGCACTCGCTCGCGGCGCCCGTGCAGGAGAAGGTGGCCCTGCACCTGTTCCCCGGAGAGAGCTGCACGCTGACGCCGCTCCCGGGCGTGGCCCGCGTGGTGCACTCCAAAGCCTTCTGCACTGTGCACTGGCAGGAGGGCGGCCGGTGCAGGCAGAGCGCCAGGGACACCCACACATTGCCTCCAGCGCAGATCCTGGGCATCCAGAGCGGCCAGGGCACGGCCAGGGGCCAGGTGAAGTGTCCACGGGGTGGCTCCGAGGGCAAGGGCCCCGGACGTCCCCCTCCGTCCACCGACGCCTCGCAGAGCTCCGGAGAGAGTTCCCCTGAAAGTGCCCCCGGGGAGGGGGCCGCCCCAAGCCTCGGTGGTCTAGACACTCCTGACAGGCTCCAGGATGCAGGGGCGCGGCTTGAGAAGACCCCCACGGCTGCTCCTGCAGATGGCCCCGCCCGAGAGCCCGGGGACGTGCCGTGCACCTGCGGCCAGCTCCCAGAGCTGGAGGAGGAGCTCTCCCTCCTTGACCCCTTCCCCCGCTACATGAAGTCCTGTCAGGACCTCATCATCCCCGAGCAGTGCCGATGCGCGGACTCGCGGCCCCCGGGGTGCGCCTCCCCAGAGACTCGTGGTCCTGGCAGCGCGGAGGCGGCCGACCTTGCCCGGGCCGGGGCCCCATCCCCCGTCCGGGCCCCACCGGGTCCAGAGCTTCAGTCCAGTCCCGGGCTCCAGCCAGATGTTTGCACTAAAGACTTGGCAGACGCACCCGCGGAGGAGCCCCAGGACAAGGGGAGCCCCCTGGAACCCCTGCCTCAGGGACAGCCTGCCGCCAAGCCTCCGAAGGACGTCCCTGCCAGCCGGCTCGCCCAGCAGCTCCGTGAGGAGGGCTGGAACCTGCAGACCTCCGAAAGCCTTACGCTGGCCGAAGTCTACCTCATGATGGGCAAGCCGAACAAGCTGCAGCTGGAGTACGACTGGCTGGCCGTGCTGGGCCCCGAGGGCCAGGCCCCCGGCGGGCAGGCGCAGGGCCCCCGCGGCGGCTCCCCGCCCCCCACCTTCCACAAGCAGCGCCTGCTCAGCTGTCTCCTGAAGCTCATCTCCACCGAGGTCAACCCCAGGCTGGTTAGTGCGCCCCGGGGCTCTTGGCGGGAGGGGAGGAGGGGGGATCGGGGTGACCCTGCGCCCCCAGGGCTCTCAGCGGGAGGGGAGGCAGGGCCCAGGGTGACCATGTGCCCCAGGGCTCTCAGATGGAGGGGGGACCGGGGGGACCATGCGCCCCAGGGCTCTCAGAGGGAGGGGAGAAGGGGGGACCATGTGCCCCAGGGCTTTCAGCGGGAGGGGAGGAGGGACCCGGGTGACCATGTGCCCCGGGGCTCTCAGCAAGAGGGGAGGAGGGCCCAGGGTGACCATGTACCCCAGGGCTCTCAGCTGGAAGGGCAGCAGGAGGGACTGGGGTGACCACAGAGGCCATGCTTCATAGAGCAGGGCTCCTGTTTGCTGCCAGGCCCGGGCAGTGTCCTTTGTGGCTCACACGAGGCTCCAAAGACGACAGTGACCGGTAAGCCGTGCCTTGCTAGGCCTCAGTAATCACGCTGAGCCCTCACGTGCTGGCCGAGGGGACTGCAATGCAGCAACCACTTCCAGGAGCCCAGTGGGGGTTGGGCTTCGGCTAACATCAGGAACGTTGCGAGTTTCACGGAGAGAACGACAGGGCGGTTTGTGCTTTAGTGTGGCCGTCCTGGAGGACGGTGGCACAGGCTCAGAGGAGGGAGGGGGTGAGAACGGACGGGTGCTGGCTCCGCCCCACGGGGTGAGGGCTCCGGGGCTCCTCAGGAGGTTCTGTGATGGGGTGGCCCCTGAGCCAGGGGAGTGGCTGTGACCCCCTCCTGGGGCGTCCAGTCAGCAGAGACGGGGTGGGAAGGTGCCACCGATGAGAAAGTCCGGTGGGCTTTCCTGGGCACAAGAAACGGCAGGGGGTTCCTAAGCTGCTGTGTGGGCTCAGCGGTAGCGGGAGGGTTCGTGAGCTCCGGGCAGAACATGGTGGCCAGGAGGGAGTGGAGCTTGGGGGACAGAACGGGACTGTGGGGTCCCTGTGGACCCTTCGGCGCCAAGTCCCGTCTGCACAGCACACCCGCTTCTCCTGGGCGGACGGCCCTCGGTGAGCCTCCTCCCCCATCTCCCAACCTTCTCCCTCAGGCTCCCCATCCCCTTCCTGGCTGCGTCCCTGCACGGCTTTTGCCTCTGAGAGGTGCTCCCTTAGTACGTGGAGGGTGCGAGTGGTGCCGTGGGGGAGGTGGTGCTCTCGGGTGGGTGGGAACTGGCCGGATGCTGCAGAGGCCGCATGGGTACGGCCCGAGGGTGAGCAGCAGCCTTTAGATTTAGTGGGGTGGAGGCCGGCGACCTGCGCGCAGACAGGGGCCGTGTTTGGGTAACTGGACAGAGATGAGGAATTTAGGAAGCGATCTCAAATTAGGGTTTTGGAGGCCTCAGGGGAGGATCCTGGTGAGACAGAAGTGTGTCCGGCACCCTGGGGAAGGAGGCCAAGTGAGGCCAGCTCCTGAGAAGCCTGGGGCGGCAGGGGACGCAGGTCCTGGCCTTGGCCTTGCCTGGGAGAGGAGGGAGGAGCAGCTTGGAAACCCTGCAGAGAACTCAAAGCAGGGTGCTCAGACCCATGGCCCCAGGGTGGGGCCCAGCAGCCTCCACGTCTCCTGGGGACTTGTGGGAGATGCAGGCTCTTGTGGCCCAGAGACCCCGTCTGGACCTCCGGACCCAGGCAGTTCTGATACGGCTCAGGTGTGAGAACCAGCGGGCAGAGGCCTAAGCTGAGCGCGGAGACCTTGAGTGAAAGGCGGGCCGGCTGAGCCTGCGAGCCAGACAGCCGGGACCTCGTCGGGAGGCTGCTGGGCGCGCTGTTGGCTGGTTGGACGGGGACGCTGGATAAGCCACATGGGAGGGGACGGAGAGGGAGGGTCCCACAGAACGGGAAAGGTGGGCAGGGGCTGTGGGGGCACAGGAGGACGCAGGGTCACTGAGCAAGCAGAGCAGACCAGGTTGTGCTGACAGCAGGGGACGGGGCTCCCTAATTCACAGAAAGCTCGGCCCGGTGGGCCCTGGGGGCGGTCGGGGAGGAGGTCACCAGAGTGAGGCCTGAGGTGGGCCTGAGGGCGTGTCTCCCCCCGGGGCCTCTGCGGGTCAGTAGCCCGTGCTGGGGCCTGCAGAGCCCCGAGGTTGGCATTCCGACTCCGCAGAGGGCTTTTGGACTGTGAGTGTGGTTAACTGTAGAGAATCTCCAGCTCAGGATCAGGACAGGCCGGTGCATCCCCCTCAGGCGGGCCTTTGAAACGTGGTTGGTGTCACCGGCCATCCAGCGGCTCCCTCCAGCAGCGCGAGCACTTCGTAGGCTGGTGGGAGACCCGCTACCTTCACACATCTCTGCCTCCTGTCACCCCACGAGGGGGTGGCCTGTCCGTGTCACCTACGGGCAGCGAAGCCAGGAGCAGAGAATGGTTGTGCCCCTGAGGGCGTGCCCGACCAGGGGCTTTTAAAAGTGGCCTTCTGCCAAGTGATTTGGGGACGCTGCCCTTTGCCTTTGTAGAAGTGTGGTCTCTGAGCCCGTTGGTGTCCCCTAAGCTTGAGGGCATTCTCCTGCCTTCCGTTCGGGGGCATTCATCCCAGAACCATTGTTCACGGGCTGAGTTGGGCTCCTGTGGTGGCCCTTTCTGTCCCAGGCTCCAGAAGGGAACGTCAGCTCCACGGCTTCTGCGAGGCCCGCCCAGGAGGAGCAGTCCGCGACCCCGCCAGGGAAGGTGGTGACTGTCAGCTCCCGGAGCCCGCGCTGCCCGCGTAGCCAGTCCGCCCTGCGCAACAGCAAGGCCTTCTCTCCGAGCTCCGCGTCCTGCTCCTCAGGTGAGACCCGTCCGTCCCGGTGCCTTCCTGGCCGCGTGGGCCGTGTCAGCTGAGGGCACGGGGATGCCTGACGCCCGGCCCCGCTGGCCCGGGTGTTAGAGCAGAAATCCCCACCCCTCACGGGGAGGTGAGCACGCGCCTGGCACGTAAGGCTTTGAGGTCCTGGGGCGCTCCCGGTGGGAAACAAGCGGTGGCCCATGACAGTTGGGTCGCTTCGGGGGATCCTTGTGAGGTCAGCGGAAGCCTCTCTAACATGCTGAATCGGCGGCTGCGAGTCGGAGAAGGGAGTGTTTCCCTTCACGTTACAAGTCAGCCCTCGGGTTAAGGGATTTCCGAGCAGTTAACTCTGGCCTGCCCGTCTGCACTGTCCCTCTGTCCCAGCTGTAACTGGGGAGCAGCTTAAGTTCGGGGTCATGACTTGGGTTACCTGGTACACGGGGGCAACAGGCGTTGAGGACGGGCACATGCTGTGCGTCCTCGCCAGGTGTGAAGGGTGTCATAACGGTCCCTGTAGGTGGGTGCTCTCGCTGCAGGACCTTGGCCGTCCTGGACGTCTTGAACGTCCCTCACCAGCCGGGGTCTCTGTGTGATGACCACCAGCCCCACACCTTGTTCTTAATCTGACCGAACAGACTTAGCGTCCTGTGTGTTAGTGGTTCTCCGGGGTTGTTTTCTGAGACGTTCTGAGCACGTCACTAGCTTCCTGTTTTCTGTGTGTGGGGAATAGCCTGCCTGTTGAACGAGAGCACCGTGTGGTGTCCTCTGGGGTGACCGAGACTGGGTCTGGTGTCCTTGCGGATGGAGGCTCAAGTGTCGATGGTGGGGCTGGCTGGTGGATGGTGTGGTCCTGCCTTCCGTTCTGTTTTTGAAATTACATAATTCTGTGCGTTCTTGGACACCCATCTCTTTCTTTCCTTTTTTTTTTAATGTTTATTTTTGAGACAGAGAGAGACAGCATGAAGCGGGGGAAGGGGGGGTGTGGTTAGAGAGAGGGAGACAGACTCCGAAGCAGGTTCCAGGCTCCAAGCTGCCAGCACAGAGCACGACGTGGGGCTCGAACCCAGGAACCCTGAGATCATGACCTGAGCCGAAGTCGGATGCCTGACTGACTGAGCCACCCAGGCACCCTGACACACATCTCTTTCTGAATTGGGGATCCTTCTAGACCAATACGTTTGTGGTGCCAGAGTCCAACTGGTGCCTAGAGGGTCTGTCTCTGGACTGCACGAGCAGGAGCTGAATTTCACAGATTTGTAAATGAGCTAAGGAGAGGGGACCCGTGTCCACCACGAATGAGGGTGCATGCAGGAAACAGCAGAGTCCCAAAGTCGTGGTTCCTAAGTAAATATTTTCTGTCCTCTTACCTCCGGGCTGTTTCTGGTGTAACAGAGATTGAGAGCCGGGACCGGTCGACCGTGGCGCGTGGCCTCGCGCAGGCGCACAGGCTGCTGGGGGCCGGCCGCCTACGCCACAGCTGCAGAACTGTATGGCCCAGCAAGCTAGCAGTTACTCTCTGACTCTTTATAGAGGAAGCTTGCCGACCTCTGGTCTACGCAAGATGGTCTGGAAGGTTCTTCCAGCTCTGAAATGTCTTTGAAGGCCTGTCTGCGCTTCCTGCTGTCGATGAAAGCGGCAGAGTGCCTTTATCGGCGAGGGCCAAGGTTTTACTCACAGTGGGAGCTAGAGTTCCAGGGAGAAGATAGGAAGTAGGTTTGGGGACTGAAATCGGAATAGTTGTCCCGAATTCCTTCCCAGTTCTCTTCCCGAGACCGCTCTGTTTGTGCTGGGGGTGCTGCTGGGTGAGTGGTTGTTTTGGCTCTCCTTTGGTCTCTAGGTCTGAGAAACCCGCCGAGACCCCTGTTGGTGGCTGGCCCCTCCAGCACAGGCAGCAGTGACTCAGACGGTGGCCTTTTCGCTGTCCCCACTACTTTGCCGCCCAACAGCCGACACGGGAAGCTCTACTCTCCCAGTAAGGAGACAGAACTGACTTTCCGTCAGCACCTGAACTCCATCAGCGTAAGTGGGGGCGGCGCCCTGCTGGCGGAGGGGGGGGCCCTGCGTCCCGGGGGCTCTGGGGGCTCGCTCTCAGGCCCACGCTGTCTCCTCACAGATGCAGTCGGATTTCTTCCTGCCGAAGCCCAGGAAGTTGCGGAACCGGCACCTGCGGAAGCCATTGGTGGTCCAGGTGAGGGTGCCCTTGGGAGTCTGGGTGCTCCCACCCCTCGGCCTTCCTGCGGCTCCTCCTCTGAGACCGAGGCCTCCGCCCCTCCTTCCTTCTTACGCCTGGGACGGAGTAGTAACGGGGGCTCTGACTGTGCCCCGAAGTAATGATAATCTTTGCATAGCATGGAAAGCCCTTGCAAAACAACCAGGAAGTTGTGGGGATTTGAGTCCCAAGAGTGTCCCGGGCGGGGATACGTTCGAGGAGTGTCGGAGCCTCTGTTTAGGTGTACGTAGTCAGCGGAAGCAGTTGGCAAGGTGGGCGGAATGGCTCTCCTGAGCTCCTAACAGTGAGTGCCGGAGACCCCATAGGAGCCACGTGCGGCCCCGAGGGCACAGCCCAGGAGCGACAGGCCTGCGACTGCAGGGGCGTTTGTACTTACAGGTAAAAAGATAAAAGGGGTGACGCTCGGATTCTGAAAGGACCGTAAGCTTAGACGTTGACCAACGTGTTACGTGGGAATAAACGCGTAGGTCTCTGTTAGTTAGTGCTGTCGTCTTCCTGTCTCGAGATGAACTTCCTTAGAAATGAGCTGACACGACAGGGCTGACGCAGAATGGCGTAGAGCGGCCCCCCCTTAGCCGCGGATGGTACCCGAGGTCAGCGGGGAGCAGACGTTGTCCTGACAGCTCGTCACAAGGGCAGCAGTAGGCTCGCTGCGTCACGTGCCTGTGCCGCTCACGTGGGTGACGAGCTGAGGGACAGGAGTCCGTGCGGCGCTGAGATCCTTCGAGACCACGCTCACACGTTCCCGTTCCAGTATATCGTCATGGTGTTACCGCGTCGTGACTCGGCGTTGTTGATTTGTTACCGTGCCTAACTGACAAACTTGATCGCAGCTGTGTCCACACAGAAAAAGCCCACGCAGGGTTTGATGCCACGTGTACTTGGAGGCCTCCGGGGGGGTCTTGGAACACGTCCCCTGTGGGTGTGGGAGACGGTTGTATTCTAGGTCCCGTGTGCGCCGCGCGTGGAAGCTGCGTGTCGGGTGAAGTTCGCGAGTCCTGCCCGGGGAAGCGGGAGGATGCTGGCTGGCTCGTGGGAGTCCATCCAGGACTACAGACTTGCGTGGCCTTCCATGGCGGCCTTTAGTTTTGTGACGACTCTCTCGGTTCACGATTCGCGCGGCGTAAAGGTCTGACGTGTACTGTTCAGTGGCATTAGCACATTCCCAGGGCTGTGCGCCTGCCACCCCTGTCTGATCCCGGAACATCTTCACGTTACCTGAATTGCCCCTCCCCCCCCAGACGTTGGCAGCCACGACCACCACCAGCCCACTTTCTGTCTCTGTGGATTTGCCTCCTCTGAGCGTTTCACGTAAACGGAACCGCGCGTAGTATGCGCTCTTTTTGCATTTACGGTTTTATAGAAAGTGTCATTGGCACACGGCCCTGGTCTTGCGTTCCCCTGCCATCCAGGCTGCTGTCACACGCCCAGGGCAGGGCGGCGGGGCTGCTGCAGCCCCGGCATTTCCTGTCCCCCTCTCCCGACGGGGCGCGTCTGAAGCGAGGCCAACACACAACCTGCACGGCTCCTTGCGGTGGAAGCGGGCTGCCCGGCTGCCTCCTGTTAGCTGAGCAGACCTGTCGGCCCTCTGTGTCGTTAGCGTCCCTGGTAGGAGCCTCTCTGTGATGAAGCCTCGGGGAGCCTCTGCGGGATAGGGAGTCCACACCTGTGCACCCAGAGCCGGCAGCGTCTCGTGATGCTTTGTGGTGTCAGATAGACCGCGTTCACGTTTTACTTCAGTGACTAACGGTTTCGGCAATTCCCGTAATTCCCTACTAGGCGGTGGGCCCGTTGGCACTTAATTATTCACACCCAGGAGACCTAGGCCAGGAGCAGGGACGGGTGGGCAGAGTGGCGAAGGCCCTTTGCCCGTCTGCATCGCAAGGAGCCACTTTATTTTCTTCACCGCAAACGTGAGGAGTCCCAGATCTAGGGTGTGTCTCGTAACCGTCCCTGTCCAGTGCTCGTGAGCAGTTGTGCAGGACCGGGGGGGCGTTCTGGGTTAGCCTGGCATCGCTCCCCAGGGCTCTCCCCGGAGAGGCTCCAGTATTCAGGGACTTGGGGTCCATGGACACAGCTGTCCTCAGGGTGCCCTGGGGGCCCTCGTATCGTCGGCTCTAGTGCCGGAGCCCCCCTCGGGCCCCTCTCGCCTGGAATGTCCCCTCCAGCCCGTCACTCATTCCCTGAGTGATTCTTGGTGCCAGGGCCTCTCCATCACCTGATGACAGGGTCCTCTTCCTCCACAGAGAACGCTGCTTCCTCGGCCATCTGAAAACCAGTCCCACAACGTCTGTTCCTTTTCCATCCTGTCCAATTCTTCCATAACTGGTAAGTGCCCGGCTTCACTCCTTCGCTACCCGGCCTCGTCTTTGGGCACGCTAGACGTTTGTGCCATTGGCTCTCGGCATGACCTCCCCAGCATTCCCCTGTGCGTCCCGTCCACAAACACCGGGTGTGCCCCCGTGTGGGCCGGGGCCGTGGAGCGGCGGGCCTGGACCCCTGGCAGGTGGGGTGCGGGCAGTTTCCTTCACAGGTGGGCTCGGGGGCCCTGGCTTGGAGGCTCTGCTCGCTAGTGTCCGGGGAGCACCTGTCGTCCGCCCCCGGCAGGCGTGACCTCGGCGTGTGCATGGCACTCTGCCACGGGTCCGGAAGCGCAGCAGGAGCCTGGCTCTTTGAGGGACACTTTGTTACACAGTAGGGATGGCGAGCGGAGCTTGCACTCTGCGACGCACCCTCTAAGCCAGCCTCGATCCGCACCTGCCGGGCGCACGCGCCAGAGCGTCGATGGCTCCTCGTGCCCACTCTCAGCTGCCCCGTCCAGCGGGGGCGCCCACCTGCCGAGGCAGAGTCAGGCTGTGCGGGCGCACGTCCCCCTTTGGGCCCGCGCCGGCGGCAGTACGACTGCACCCTTCCAGCGGCCTGGGGAGCGTGGTGGCGCTGAGTCCCGGGAGCCGGGGCTTTCTCCCCGTCTGACCCCGTCTGACCCCTGTCTGTCGTCAGCCAGGGTTTGGGAGGCTCAGTGCTTCCCGAAATGGTTCAGCTTCTGTCTGCGGCTTCAAAGGAAACCGTGTGCGGCCCCCTTTGTGCGGTCAGAGGGTGCACGCCGACGCGTCTGTCTCTGTTCTTGTCCTCACAGGCAGAGGCTCGTTCCGGCCCATCCAGTCCTCCCTGACCAAAGCGGCCCTGTCTCGGCCGATTGTGCCCAAGGCCCTTCCACCCCAGGCCCCGGGCCATCTGGCCAGTAAGTTTCTGTCGTCAGCACGACAGCCTCCAAGTGAGGTTTCTGTTCTCTTCTCCTGCAGTCCTTGTGTGTGGTTACCCTTCGGGGCCTTTGGCCTTCTTGGAAATGAGGTGTGAGGGAGCCCCCTGGGGCACGTGTCAGGGTGTCCCTGGAGCCGAGGTTCGAAATGTCCTTTCTGCTGCTAGGTGCTATCGACTTGGCAGCTAAAAGTGCCGGCATCATCCCCGGGAGCCCCCTGCCTGTCTTGGACACTGAGGGCTTGTCTGGCATCTCCCCGCTCTCTTCAGACGAGGTGACCGCTACCGTCCCGGGTCAGGACTCCACCGGCACCCACCAGAACGGAGACCCCATCCCTGCCGTGGGGGTGAGTGTGTTTAGAAAGGCTTCTTCGCATCCCCACCAGCTTCTGGGATAGGTCAGTCACTTTCCAGATATGTGGGCACCAAGGCCACGGGGCTGAGATCACGCTGGGCTCCCAATTCTGCCTGAGGAGTGGACGGGCCCCGGTAGGCTGGAGGAGAGTGCCTGAACCAGGGAGGCCATGGCGTGGGTGAGCATCGTGTGGTCCCGAGGGGAGAGCCACCAAGAAAGGCAGTTGGGGACAGGCTTGCTGTGATGCGGCAGGGTCCAGAGCTAAGACAGGCGTGGAGCTCTGTCTGTCTGCAGAAGTCGCTCGCCCTGTCTCCCCGCCTGGCCTCCGGCTCCCCCCACCGCCCGTGCCCTCGGGCTTTGCTGGGACTTGGCTTGCCTTCTGAACTGGCAGACGACCCCAGGTGTGGGCGGAGGGTCACGGGCTGTCCTGGTGGTGTTGTAGGGCGCCAGCGGCCCGTTCGTCAGCGTGCCCTCGAGGTCTGAGCAGGAGCCAGTGACGGACAGTTTCCAGGTAGGATGTGCTGTCAGTTGCTGAGCACAGTGCCTGCCCCGGGACCCCTAGGCCAGGCCCCCACCCTCGGGGTCTTCCTGTGACCCTCGCCTTGCTTCTCCGGAGGTTGTGGCAAGGGCACACAGACAGCCGTTGCCGCCCGGTGGCTTTGTCCGTCCACCTGCCTCGCCCAGACAGGTGAACGTGTGTCCTCCGCCTCAAGTCCTTCCTCCTTCCCCTCCGCAAGGCGGCCTGTTTCAGATGCACCCCTGGAAGGACTAAGTGTCCTGGGCCAAGGCGGAGGAGGGTGGCAGTGGGTAGCGCCGCCCCCCGGCACTACCCCTCTGCCTGGTTTACCAGCTGTCCTGCCGGCTGCCTCCGCCAGGCCTTCCCACGCTGCCCGCCCTGGAGTGGTTTCAGGAGAAGTGAATCCCCTGTGCGTGTTCCTCGCTGGGGAGGAAGAAGCGACCCCTCGGGTCCTCGTTTGCGGCAGTCCGCCTGTCACATGTCACTGCTCGTGAAGCTGAGGCTGATTTTGCATTCCGTGCTCCTGACTGACCCGCTGTGTCTCCGCCCAGGGCTCACCTGTTCTCTCCTTATCTGAGCTGGCCAAGGCTCCCCTCCACAACGGGCTCCCCACACCCGTGCCCGCGCCGGAGGGCTCCAGCAGCCGCCTGTCCCCGCCCAATGTCTCCGCACTGCTGGACATCTCCCTGCCCGGCCCGCCTGAGGACGTGCTCTCGCAGGGCGAGCCCGCCACGCACATCAGCGACTCCATCATCGAGATCGCCATCAGCTCCGGCCAGTATGGTGAGGGTCGGGGCGCCCGTGTACCCTCCTCTCCAGGTCCCCCGGGGGCCTGACCTCCTGCCAGGTGTCTGCACACTTGCGGGGCACGCTCCCATCCTGAGTCCCCTCTGGGGTGTGGAGGGTCTGCTGCCTGTGGGAGCGGCCCCAGTGGAGGGCCCGCAAGGCCTCTGCAGCCCAAGGCTCAGAGAGGGCCTCTTTCTGGCTAGCTGTGAATCCTGGTTGTGCGGGCCCTTGGAGGGTGTTGGCCTGGGGCCTTTGGGGCCCTGGCCTACCTGGCTCCCCGGACAGCTGGTCTGCTTCCGGCTGTGGATTCACACACAACTCAGCTCGCACCGTCGTGCGTTTTCCCGGTGAAGTTGGGAAGCGTGTGCCTCAGAGGGCTGGTGTCGGCACCAGTGATGGGTTGGGGTGGCCCTCAACATGGGGTCTGGCCCTGTCAGTCATAACCACAGCTGCTGGGGTTGCCACCACGGGTCTCCCCTGCAGGCCAATATTGTTCATCCTCCACGGGGCCCTGCGTGGCCCCGGGTCTAGGCGCTCAGTGGTGCCTGACTGTGCCGTGCTGCTGTTTGTCGATGGCAGGTTGGGGAGGTGGGGTGCTCTCCCCCCCTGCCCCCCCCCGCCATCTCTGATCCGGGGTGTCCGTTGACAGGTGAGGGAGTCCCTCTTTCTCCAGCAAAGCTGAATGGCAGTGACAGTTCCAAGAGCCTTCCGTCCCCATCCAGCAGCCCCCAGCCAGACTGGATCGCCTCCCCCACCCACGACCCCCAGTGGTGCCCCAGCGACCCCACAGACTCGTCGCTCAGCAGCTTGTTTGGTGAGTGTAGGCGCCTGGGTCGTCGTCGCAGGCCAGCAGGGCGCCAGCGGGCTCCCCGTGGCACATCAGGCAGGGACTGGAGTCTAACGTCTCTGCACTGCGGCAGAAGTCCTAGAACTCCTATCTTGTTTCGGGGTGCATCCCGCGGCACTTACGCAGGGGAAATGCACATCACCGTGCTATGGCGAACGTGGACACGTGTGACCTTCAGCCCAGCTGAGATGGGTGCCTCACCTCTCAGTCTCCTGTGCCTTTCTCCGGGCCGCCCCCTATCTTGGCTCCTGCCCGCGCGGGCCTTCTGCCCTTGTTGTTGTCGGCAGGGCCGGATGCGGCTCGGGGGGTTTTCAGTTTCCTCCCCCATCCTCAGCGTGTTCTGAAGATCAGAGCATCGTGGGATGGGTCCCCTCCCCAGGAGCCAGGTGTTCGTATGGTGGGAGGAGCTGCTAAGGACAGCCACACCGGCCTCTGTGGCCTACACAGGAGGAGCTCCTGTGGCACGTTGGGGTCAGCGCACCTGGTGTTGAGGGCAGCCGGGCGTGCGCGTCGTCAGGGGACTGGTGGCCCCTGAAAGGGGCTGTTGTACACACGATGAGCCGGGTCGGCGCACGTGTGGGCACCAGGCCTGGTGGCCCCGAACGGTGGGG
Organism: Leopardus geoffroyi; assembly: GCF_018350155.1. Classification (NCBI taxonomy): domain Eukaryota; kingdom Metazoa; phylum Chordata; class Mammalia; order Carnivora; family Felidae; genus Leopardus; species Leopardus geoffroyi. The sequence goes on along the minus strand of NC_059340.1, from coordinate 40,532,786 downwards.
GCTCCATCGATGGCGGTACGGGTAGGCAGCATCGATGATGAAATCGCATAGGACAGTGCGGGTGTTTGCAAGGTCAAATATAAATTATGAAGAGTTGGAGACTACCTTACATGGAGGAGAGGGTGATGACCAGATGCTGCACGGAGAGCTCTGCCAGCGTCCCCGTGTGAGAAGGGCCACGCACCGCGCAACGGCTGCACCCACATGAGCATGGGGCTGATGCCGGCCCCGTGCGGCCCGCGGGATCCTCCCCTTGGACGGGTCCGGGCTAGCCAGCCTCAGCACGCGTTCTCCTTCTCTCGGCAGCGAGCTTCATCTCCCCGGAGAAGAGCCGGAAGATGCTGCCGACCCCCACGGGGCCCCCCAGCGGCACCTCTCTGCTGGGCCCCAGCTTGCTGGATGGCAACTCGAGAGACTCCTTCGTGTCCAGGTCCCTGGCTGACGTCGCTGAGGTGAGTGCGCAGCCTTCGCCCAACTTCCACCACCAGCCCGCCTCCCAGAGCTGGCCTTCCCCTCCAGCCGGCCCGTGTGGTGCCTGAGAGCTGCGAGTTCTCCCGACTAGGGAGGCGGCGTCCGTTCCCGCACGGCGGCACGTGACATACCCTAAGTGACAGCTCGGCCCTGGAGGCTGGGAGCCTGGGACGCCCTGGCGTCGGGCCAACCGCTGGGCCTCTGGGGGCAGCCCAGCTAGGGTTTGGATCTCGTTCTGTCCTACAGCAGCTGCGTGACCCGAGGCGGGAGTGCCGCTCCTCGCCGCCTTGCTTCTGGTTTTAGCCAGTGGGTGGCAGTGGTAGGGAACCTGTCATCGTTGCTGCCCCTCCCCGATAGACAGGGACAGTGCAGGCAGCGGTAGAGGCCCGTCATCGACGCTGCCCCTGACAGGCAGAGACAGCACGGGCAGCATTCCCCTGCGTCGTGGCAGGAGGCTGCTGGCCAGCGAAGCTGGCGAGTGGGCTCTGCTCCCCCGGGCTCCTGCCCGCGTCAGGTGATGGTAGACCCTCGACGTGGAGCTGAGACTCGGTCTGAGAGGCCCGTTTCATTGTCTGCTCACGAGGCTCCCCGGGTGCCCGCCCCACAAGGAGCGAATGGTGTCAGCAAGCAGGTGAGGCCAGCGAGGACAGGTGCCCGTCGACGGAGTAGACACAGGTGCACTGAGCTAGTGTGGGGCATGCAGCCCTGGTGCTCAGACTGAGGCAGAGGATGTGCCTAAGACGGAGAGAACGCCACATCTAGGTCCCCCCACCCCGAAGGGTCGAGTCAGTTGTTAGGTTCTCAAGCAACACTCCTTACATACTTTTCCTGTGGGACGTCCAGGTGTCAGTGGTATCTCCTGGGGATTTTATAGTCAGGTTCTGGAGGGAAGGGCGCTCACGGCTGTCTCCCAGGGATCCTCAGCTTCTGTGAGTCCTCACCTGTGCCTAGAGATGTGGGGGCCTCACAGGGAGGCTTTGCAGAGTTTCGAGCCGATCCGGGATGGGAACAGATCTTCTGCCCAGACAGAGACACAGACAGAAGAACGCCGTACCCACCCTCCCTGCACGTTTCTTAAGCCCCATGGCTCTGCGGTCACGTGCGCAGCCCATCTGTCCCCTTCCTGTGTGTGCGCGGACGCTTACGAGCGCTCAGCGTCCGTGCAGACAAGTGCAGCTCACGTAGCCGTAGACAGCATGCCAGGACCTCACGGTTCATAGGCGGTCCCCAGAGCAGCTCGGCAGTGTCTGGGGCTGTTAGAAGTGTAGACTCTTGGGCCCATCTTGGGTCCACCCCAGGCCCACCCCAGACCCACCCCAGGTTCATCCCAGGCACGTGCTAGACTGACCCCCGGTTCTTCCCAGGATCAGCCCGGGTTCATCCTAGGCCCTCTTCAGGCCCTTCTGATAAGATGTGAACAGAGGTGATGCCTGTGAGTTGTAGGCGGGAAATGTGGAGCCAGGCTGGCCCAGATTGACAATGATGAAGCTGATGGGGAACGTACATGGAGAAGAGAGACACGTCTATTTGCTTTACTTTTTTTTTTTTTTTTTTTTTTTTAATTTTTTTTTTTTTTTCTTTTTTTCAACGTTTTTTTAATTTATTTTTGGGACAGAGAGAGACAGAGCATGAACGGGGGAGGGGCAGAGAGAGAGGGAGACACAGGATCGGAAACAGGCTCCAGGCTCCGAGCCATCAGCCCAGAGCCTGACGCGGGGCTCGAACTCACGGACCGCAAGATCGTGACCTGGCTGAAGTCGGACGCTTAACCGACTGAGCCACCCAGGCGCCCCAACTTTACTTTTTGAAAACGAACTTTAATTTCTATGATATTTCTCGTGAAAAGTTTAAAGTTTACTTATTTAAGTAATGTTTTCATCGTATTGTGGGGCTTAAACTCATGACCCCAAGATCAGGAGTCACATACTCTTCCAACTGAGCTGGCCGGGCACCTCTCTCATAAAAAATTTAAAATTCGGGTTCCTACCATAGCTGTACTCAGAGTTTTCCAAAGCCTTCTCATTTGTTCACTGTGTCATGCAATTCATTGACAAATACTTACCTGGGGCCTACTCCATGCCAGGCACTGCTCTGGGCCCTGAGTGCACAAAAGCAACGCCCCTTGCAAAGGAGGCAGACGACACACACTGACGACCGAGTCTCCTGTGTTTGTGCCCAGGGCTCTGCTCTGCCCACGCTGGTCTTTGTCCCTGTTTTCCTTCCTTTGCCCTGTCCGCCAGCTTGCTCGTTTCTTCGAGAGCCAAAGCCTGTCTTCCCTCACGGTCTTTGCACTTCTTATTTCTTTCCTGGCCATGTGCTCCCCACCCCCGTGGCCGCTATCTCTGCTTCCGTCTCGTTTGCCTCGTTGCTTATTGATCGTCTCCCGTAAGTGTTGTGTGCTAGGAACTACCACTCTGATCCCAGCCGCCGGATAGCCTGGTTAGCTGTTGTGTCCCCATCACGGTGGCCATTCGCTTCCAGTCCAGCAGCCAGCCAGTCACCGGCTGACATGGTCTTCCCTTGTGTCGTCTGCCCCACAGGTTGTGGATTCCCAGCTGGTGTGCATGATGAATGAAAACAGCATCGATTACATATCTCGATTCAATGATTTGGCCCAAGAGCTAGCCATCGCCGACCCCAGCCGCCGAGAGGTCCTGTTTGATGGCAGTGGAGGTGGGCCCCCCGTCGGTGACCTGTCCCAGTGACCACACCTCGTCACTGGCAGGGCATCCTGGAGGCTGCAGAGGAGGGCTCACGTGGCTGGTGGTCCTCAACTGTGGTAGGTGTAGCCCTCTTCAGGCTAGAGAAAACACAAATCAAGCCCAGGCCCTCCAGAGGACGGTCCGAACAGAGGAACTTCTGCACCCCAGAACGCACAACACGCAGCAAGTCGTGTCCCAACGGGCAGAGGCCAGTGGTGGCGCGGGACACGAGGACGAATTCTCTGGAAGGGCCTATGTCAGCCGTGGCCATGGGGCTGGAGCAATTCCCTGCCGGCCATGAGGTCTCCTGTTAGGGTCAGCATAGCGACCACATTTCTGCCCACGCTTCTGCCTCAGTTGTTGTGTTCGATGTTCCAGTGGGCTTTCTTTCTGAGGGAAAGGAATGGGTGTGCCTTGGCGTAGTCGCTGGTCCCAGGGAGTTGCGGCCTCCCCATTCTCTGCAGGGATGCTTCCAGCCACCGCTGCTTTCTTTCTGCCAAACCTATGCACTCTTGGGTTGCTTTCTCTGCAGAGTGATGACAGGGAGGGACAGCAGGGCATGGCCTAGGCTCTGCCTCGTGGGGTCTCTACCCTTAGCAGACCCCTCAGAGGACTGTCGGATCACAGGGCGGCCTAAGGGGTGCCATCACCGCAGAAACCTAGAGGTTTGTTCTGACTCAATGGGAAGGAGGAAAGAATCCTGTTTTACACAGGTTGTGTGGACTTTTAGGAAAAAGTTCTGCTAAACTGGTTGGAAAAAAGTTTTGCTCGTGTTTTGAGAATTAGGAGATGTCAGAGAAGAGCAGAGTTTAATGGTTTCCTTCCTGTGTTCAAGTTTCTTCCTGGCGATCTGAGTCTCTTCTTGGTCAACTAAGATGTTCTCTCTCTGTTGGGACCACACTTGAGCCTTTGCCAACGAGCTCCTGATCTGCCGGCGTGCTGCTGTCTGGCACCTGACGGCTCGGGCCTCGTGGGGAGGGGTTTCTCTGCCTCAGCATCCCCTGACCCTTCCGTGGGCTTTCGCGCAGAGCCTCCCGGGCACACAGATTTCATCCTTCACGTTATTTCCACCCCGTGGCCTTCCGTCTCTCCTCTTCCCGCACGGGGAACGCAAGCAGAGGTCAGAACGCCTGGGTGTAGTCGGAGCACACAAAAACCACATCCCTCTGGTGTGCTCCCCGGCCCCGGTGACCATTTGGCATCGCTGCAGATGGTTCCGTGCCCGGTGTTCCCGCAGAGCGGAGCCAACAAGGCTCCTTTGCTTCTCGGCCTTGGGAGGCTCCACAGACAAAGCACCATGCGGCCGCATCCGTGGCGGCCGGGAGCCAGTGCTGTGGTGGTGTTCAGGTGAAACCTGCGTCCCGCCGTCCCACCTGCTGCTTCACCCTCCGCCCCGCAGCCAGGCTCTTTGGCTTCTGAAACCCGCCAGAACTGACCACCGTTTCTCTTTCCTCTTCCCGACTGGCAGCAGAATGGAGCGGCAGCCTCCCGGGCCAGCCCCGGCCCTCTACACGGGCTTCTCTCCCTGTCCGCTGTGAAGAGTTGAGGCAGCGTGAAAAGGGAGAAAAGGTCTTATACGACCAGAGGGGATGCTCCTGATCTCACCGTCTCAGCGGACGTATGTGGCCGCTACAGGCTGCGGGCAGGGTCGTTCCCCCCGAGCAGCGGAGGAGAGCAGGCAGTTGGGCTTCCGGGCAGTAGCCTCCTTCCCTCGTCTTAAGTGTCTCTCAGAGCTCTTGCCTATAAGGAGGTTTCCCTCTTTCGGGTCTGGGTCTGGGTCCAAATAGCACCAATAAAAGCCACTCTTCTGGACTCTTACAGAAAGTCCTAAAGCTCTGGGGATGTGTCAGAGAGGGACATGGCACCCCTTTAATAAAAGATACAGATGGTGTCAGTTGAACCACAGCTTCTTTAAACTAGCTTATGTGGTTTTGTGATCCATCCATCCGTTTCCTGGAATTAGCGCCCTGTTGAGGTGATAAGATCAGCACATCTGTCCCTGGGCATCTGGCTTTGTTAGGTCTTTAGTAGGTTAGGACACCAGACCAAGTTCAGGCCACTCATAACTTGCTTCTACTCCCACTGTCTGGGACCAGAGACACCAAGTAACATTATAGCACCGGTGCTGGGAGCAGTGCCTGGTGGCAGTGTGCACGTTGCCAGAGATGGTAGAAGGTCTTAAGCTGCTTTCCTTAGGGGACGCCCCGAGGCAGTCTGGTGGGTAGGGTGGCACAGGTTACTCAATGACACCTAAAAGGAGGAAAAGTAGGGATCTGGATCAGCTTTTGTAGGCCATTTAGTGTCTCCTTCCCTTGGGGGCTGGACCACAGACTCTCTGGAGTGTCATCCAGCTGGGAGGTGGGTTAATGAGGACAGTGGATGGATTCTTCTTACCTGTAATAAAGCTGACAACGATTTCCAGAGAATTCTGCCACTTCTGCAGCAACCAGACAGGTATAAATAAGCATTTGCTCGCCATGCTAAGGGGAAGTGGCGTCGTTAGCATTAAAAGGATGAGTGTGTTTTCTCCCAGCCTAAATGTATGTGTATAAAAATAAGCAGCTAATGTTCAGGGCTGGAATTTTCAAAAGACCCAAGCAGAGAAACTTCCCTCTTCCTTTATCTTCCTCTGCCTTCCCAACGAAAGTTGTCATCTCCGTGTGAACCTCTGGCTTTCTTTGTGCATTCGAGCACATTGTAAGACCAGGGCTGTTCCTCAGAAAATCCCTCCCGAGTCAGTCTACTGCTGTCTGGGATCTTTTTGCTGATTCATCTTCTTTAAAGATTGAGACGGGAGATAGCTGGTCTCCAGGGAGTTGGTGTGTTTGGGCCTTGATTCCTATGGTGACTATCCAGTGATGAGCATTACACTCTAGAAAATAGAGAGAGAAGTCGAAGCTGGAGGCCCCACATAGGATTGTTGGTGACATTTTCCTCATCTTTCCGTATCTCCTAGGTGTAGAGTACTTGCTCAGGGAGTGGGGATATTTGAAAACATTTCATCCATTGATCTACTTGCTTTCTCACATTTCCAACTTAGCATCAGAATCCTGGAAAGGGTGTCCTTTTCAGTTTGATAGCATCTTTGAACTTGACCACAGCATGGGATCCAAACTTGTGCAAAGAAAAGTTATGGAATAAAAGATTTTGGACACCAGTAGAGGAGGAAAGCAGCAGTTGTTTTTTTTTTTAAGACACTGAGATCTATCAAATGCATTTGTGAGAAAATAGGGCACCTTGTCTTATGAAAAAAAAGGAAGAAACCCACCGCAAACCTTTCCTGTCAGACCTCTCCGGACCCCGCAGTAATTTGTAACTCACGTTAAGTCTTGGAAGCACTACAGCAACCTGGACCCTTTGTTTTGTAACAGGATAGCTGACGCTAGAGCTATGGTCTGGGCCGCAGAACTTACCGCTGTTTCTTTTGATAATCGTTAAGCCATATCATCTAAGGTTTCGGCTTGTTTGAGATGTGAATTTGTTTTATAGATTATAAATATACATATACAGTGTATGTATAAAGCAGAATGCCTGTCCTTCCTGATTATTTTTTGTACCATATTGTAAATTATATTATTTATTCTTTACCAATTTTGGGAATAAAAGGTGTTTTGGTTATTTAATATAATAAACAAAACCTGTTAAACTTCTTATGTTTAAATTTCCAGTTCAACTTGTAAATCTGTTTTTATTATTGTGCATAAATACATACTAATACTTGATCTAATACTTCCCGAGTGAGCCTCTCCTTCGCGCGGTCTCCGAGTGACATCTTTGCAGCCCGGCTAGTGGGCGCTGGCCGCACGCCGGGCAGTCCCGCGCGCCTCCGGGGCGGGCGGCGGTCCCCGGCCCTGAGGCGCTTCCGGGGTGCGCGGCCCGCGCCTGCGCAAGGGGATCGGGCGGCCCTGGCGTCCGCTTCGGGTGGGGCTACGTGCCGCCCCTGTCGCCCTGCTGCCCAATGTCGGCGCCCGAGGCCTGAGCGGCATCTGTTCTCACCAATCGGCTGCGAGCGCGGCGTGGGCCTCGTCCAAGGCCTGTCCAGTGGGGCGGGGGCGGGGCCAGGCGTCGCTATTGGCTGCGGCGGCGTGACTGGCATTGGCGATATCTAATGGACTCCGGCGGGCGGACCTCGCGCTGCGTGGGGCCGGGCGGGAACGGCGGCACAGCGGGCCAGGAGGCGCCGGGCAGCGGGCGACATGTTCCAGGGCCTGGAGAGCGAGGGCAGCCGGGCCGGCTCCAGGTGCGTGGCGGGCGCGGCCACGTTGCGGGGCGCGGGTGACGGGTGACCTCACAGAGCCGAGGCCCCCTCTTCCCCGTCCGAGAGGCGGGCGCTCAGGCGGGACGCGTTCCCCGCGCCCGCTAGGGTCTCGGCGGAAGGCCCGAGGCGCGCCGCCCCTCGCGTCTCACCACGGGCCCGCGTTCCCTTCCGTGTCCGGCGCGCCCGGGGACGCTGGCCGAGCGGTGTGCTGCCTCGGGGCCGTGCCGGTGCGTACGGGGACCCGCCCTCCCGGACCCCGTGCTAGCGCCGGTGTGCGGTGGACGGGGCCGAGAGGTGGGGGGTCACCGTGGGTGTCCTTCTGGGTCCTGCATCCTGTGGGGCCGGGCGCTACTCTCCCCTAATCCCGCAGCCCCGTGGGGCCAGCCCACGCCCTCCCCTAATCCCGAGGGGCCGGGCGCTGCTTTTCCTAATCCTACAGCCCCATGTGGCGGGGCCCTGCCTTCCCCTAATCCCGCAGTTCCGAGGAGCCAGCTCCTGCCCTCCCCTGGTCCCGTAGCCCCCTCGGGCGGGGCCCCGCCCTCCCCTGGTCCCGCAGCCCCGTGGGGCCAGGCGCTGCCCTCGCCTGATCCCAGGGTCTTGTGGGGCCAGGCGCTGCCCTCCCCTGGTCCCATAGCCCTGTGAGTCCGGGAGCTGCCCTCCCCTGGTCCCGCAGCCCTTTGGCGCTGGGCTCTGCCCTCCCTTGGTCCCATAGCCCTGTGAGGCCGGGCGCTGCCCTCCCCTAATCCCGCAGCCCCGTGGGGCCAGACCCTGCCCTCCCCTGGTCCCATAGCCCTGTGAGGCCGGGTGCTACCCTCCCCTGATCCTGCAGCCCCTGCCCTTTCCTAATCCCGCAGACCCATGTGGTGGGGCCTTGCTCTCCCCTGGTCCCGCAGCCTTGTGGGGCCAGCCCCTGTCCTCTAATCCAGCAGACCCATGTGGCGGGTCCTGCCCTCCCCTGGTCCTGCAGCCCCGTGGGGCCAACCCCTGTGCCTTCCCCTAATCCCGCAGACCCATGTGGCGGGATTCTGCCCTCCCCTGGTCCCGCAGCCCCATTGGGCCAGGCGCTGCCCTCCCCTGATCCCAGGGCCTTGTGGGGCCAGGCGCTGCCCTCGCCTGATCCCAGGGCCTTGTGGGGCCAGGCGCTGCCCTCCCCTGATTCCGGGGCCTTGTGGGACCAGGCGCTGCCCTCCCCTAACCCTATAGCTTGGGAGCCAGGCAGTGTCTTCCCTGCCTTGCTGATGGAGAACCAGGCTTACTGCAAGTAGTAGAAGCAAATGACCAATTGTTGGGTTTCTGACCGGGCTTCAACATTCAGGAACACATGGCAAGCTTTCTTTTTAACTTGTAAACGCTGTGTGGGTATTAGAAGTCACATAGATTACAGTTGCCAGAGCTAGGGAGAAGGTCTGTCTTGGCACTGGAGGAGCCAGCTTGTACTGTAGAGTCGGTGGGGACGGGGGGGGGGGGGGGGGGGGGGGTTGTAGATGCCAACAAGTTCCTATTACCGTGAGCCTCTTCTGTGCCCCAGCCTTGACCTAAAAGTAGAAGGGAATATGTGTGTGTAGCAGCTGTTGAGATCGATACAGTGTAAATATTCCTTCAAAGAACCGCTTTGATTTGCTGAAACCCTGTACATCCCGGGGGAGTTAGGGCAGTCGTCACTTCTACACCTGACCAGGTAATTAGCTATCAATCCAGTCACATACGTCTAGATGTGTGCTGGCGGGGGCCAGAGGTTCATCCCGCAGTGCCCAGAATGCACCCATATTCTGGTGCTCAGGAACCACCGGGGAGCATCACTTGTGCCCGCTGGGTGGAGGCCCCTTCTAGCACTTTCTCATTTATGTCCTTGGGTCTGTCCCCTGTCATGCACGTGGCCTGGCACTGGATGCCCAATAAACGTTGGCGTTAACGAATAAACACCCTAACGCTGATGTCCTATGGACTTCTCGAGCTGCAGAGCCTCTGCTCTAAAGTATCAGTTCACACTTCCTTTGGAGAGGGTATTATGGACAGGAGACAATTTCTTGGAGAACGTTGAAGAAGGAAAAGCAGTCTTCTTGGTTGAATGATTCAATGTGATTGGAAGCTGCTGCCGGGATCGGTCACAAGTTTGGGTTTCCGCAGCCGTGTTAAAGGGATTGATTAGCCGGATGGGCCTTGTGAGGCTCATGTTTCTTGGGCTGTTGAGGGAGAGAGTCAAGTGGTGGCTGCAAGACCACCCGGCCAGGATTTCCTCCTTGAAGAGCCTACATCTTCTCCTCTCTTGCTAAGGGGTTATCTTGTGTTAAAGAGATTTTGAGCCATACAGGCGTCACACTCCAGCCAGCATTAGTCTGAGGTCATCCACCTAAGCTGTAAACTGTGCGTTTGGAAAGTCTTGTTACCGCTTCTCTCCAAGTCTGAGCAGTCCCCAGAAAGCTTTTCTGAAACCCGGACACGAGCTCTCGGAGGGAGGGTCAGGGGCACGGGTACCTGCCTCTGCCGGTACCGCCGTCCCCTTGAGCTTTATCTGTGGCTTTTCTTTGTCACGTGCCCTCTCGCTCCTCTTGTGTACTTGAATGCTTTTATGGGAATATATTGAGGGGTGAGACGAGAGAAAAAAGGTCATTGGATCGTGCCCCTCCTTTGGGAGTTCTGAACTCACCAGTATTCCCATCTGCCTCCCTGCAGTTAGTGTCCTAGTGATAACTACACCTGGTAGCAAGCCTCCTGGAGGCCACTCGGAGCCTTTGCCACGGGTGCTGTTTTTATCAGAATAACCTCTTTCACTCTCAGTCCCCTTATTTGAGATCCTGTTGGGCAGCCTGTGCGGTCTGCAGATCTGCTCCAAGGGTGGGCAGCCCTAGCGCCCACCCCACGCCTTGTGATGAAGATGTCACCACCCAGGTAGCTTGGTCAGTAGGCACAGCGATCTCTTGACTGCAGCATTCTGGGCTTCCTGTGCTCCCTTTGTTTTCAAAGTAAAATAAAATTCAGGAAGGTATATAGCATAATGTAATAAACACTATATTTCCACCACCCCAAATTAATATTTGGTCATTTCCAGTAACTCTGGCTTCCCTCCTTTGCCCCCGGGAGTACCCCTCCCACACAGAGACCACAGACTCGATTTGGGCCTTGCTTCCTCCACAGAGATCTTAAGTTCCAGTAAGACCCAGCGCTCAGTGGCATCGCTGATTGGGACAGTAGAGCCCCCTGCGCACGGCGCTGGCTTTCCCCACAAACAGAGCTGCTCCAGGCTCAGGACTTGCTCTTGCCATCTTTCCGTGCACAGGGTATGGTGCACGTGCCCAGGGACAGGCACTTGGGCCCCCGGATGAGCGAAGCAAGGGTGCAGCGCACAGGGGACCGGGAGATGACAAGGTTGTGGAGAGAGTCCTAAAGAGCTCTGAATCAGAAGGAATCCGCTTCAGATTAGAACAGGACCTGGGAGGTTGAAGGAAGAGCCATGTTTCAAGTAAACTCGTAAAATAGGAATTTGAACTCAGCTGAAGCCTTGATGATAAATTCAGTTCGGTTCTGAAGATTGCAGATCCCCATCCCATTTGTCAGCGAGATGGTTGTAGAGACCCGAGAATGTCTGGCCTGCTGTAGCCAGCCAGGAGTATGAGACTGGGCTGTGTGATCTATAAATGGTGTAGAAGTCAGATGGCCTTAGTGTGGTCGCCAACAAAGTAGGTGACCTGAGGTCTTATTAAGACCTTTTGTTTGTTTGTTTGTTTGTTTGTTTGTTTTAATTTTGAGAGAGCACAGGTGCAAGAGGGGGAGAGGTGGAGACAGAGGGAATCCCAAGCAGGTTCTGCCCTGTCACTGCAGAACCTGACCTTTTTTTTTTTTTTTAACATTTATTTTATTTTTTTATTTTTTTTTATTTTTTTTTTTCAACGTTTATTTATTTTTGGGACAGAGAGAGACAGAGCATGAACGGGGGAGGGGCAGAGAGAGAGGGAGACACAGAATCGGAAACAGTCTCCAGGCTCTGAGCCATCAGCCCCAGAGCCCGACGCGGGGCTCGAACTCACGGACCGCGAGATCGTGACCTGGCTGAAGTCGGATGCTTAACCGACTGCACCACCCAGGCGCCCCTAACATTTATTTATTTTTGAGACAGAGAGAGACAGAGCATGAACGGGGGAGGATCAGAGAGAGGGAGACACAGAATCTGAAACAGGCTCCAGGCTCTGAGCTGTCAGCACAGAGCCCGACGCGGGGCCCGAACTCACGGACCGCGAGATCATGACCTGAGCCGAAGTCGGCCGCTTAACCGACTGAGCCACCCAGGCGCCCCAGAACCTGACCTTACTAAGACCTTTCTGGGGTGCTTGGGTAGCTCAGTTGGTTAAGCATCCAACTTCGGCTCAGGTCATGATCTCACAGTCGGTGGGTTCAAGCCCTGCGTCGGTCTCTGTGCTGACAGCTCAGAGCCTGGAGCCTGCTTCAGATTCTGTGTCTCCTTCTCTCTCTGCTATTCCCCCACTCATGCTCTATCTTGCTCTGTCCCTCAAAAATAAATAAATGTTAGAAACAAAAAATTTTTTTAACTTCCTAATTTAAATCTCGTTACTGGTTTTCTTTTTTCCTTTTTTTTTTTTTTTCTCTCAAATGAAAGTAACTTTTTTCCCTTCACCAAGTCATTAAGGAAATACTAACTGCTGAGTAGGTATCCACCTTCCCCACCCTCCCAGGCAGCCAGGGATTCGGCACCGGCACCGTGTGGAAGGCCTGCTGGCGCGTGGTATAGCACGGCTTGCCCGTGGAGTGTGTCTGGGTCCCAGCTGGCACGTCATCTGCCCTGTATAAAGCAGAGGGGTACTTTTCTGCAGTCCTGCTTTACAGCCAGAGAGAGTCTGAGAACTACTCCCTTCGCTTTAAATTATAGTCCATGGTCAGCTCCCTTTCTAGCTCTTTATTTTTTTTTTTAATTTTTTTAATGTTTATTTATTTTAGAGGCAGAGTGCGAGTGGAGGAGGGGCAGAGAGAGAGGGAGACACAGCCATCAGCACAGAGCCCGACGTGGGGCTTGAACCCACAAACCGCAAGATCATGACCTGAGCCAGTCAGATGCTTAACCAACTGGCACCCCTCCCTTTCTAGCTCTTTTAAGGAAACAAAAAGCATTTTAAGTGTCTTTTTTTTTTTTTTTTTTTTTTTTCTTGTGACCTAAGTCATGCGCAGTGCCTGCAAAGCCTCATGCATTTCACGTGGTTTCGAGCTCTGAGTTTCCTTCAGTTTCCCCCTGTCTGTAGCATGGTCCGGTTGCCCAGGACTAGTGAAGGCACACAGGCCGCTCCCCGGTTTCAAAGTCCGTTTCAATAGTGCCTTCTCACCTTTAAAATGCATTTTTAAGATCTTTGTACGTGTTCTGCAAAGATGCACACGAACTCGGTGCGCCACTGCTCTACTGACGTGGTTTGAAGCTCTGGGGGAGTCCAGGCGGAGCTTTGTGAAAGTTTCTTAACTCTTCAGTTACCGCAATAAAAAGTGACTCGAGGTCCCGGTCTTCCCCTTCATAAATGTTTCCTGAAAGCCTCCAAATGATGCAGGCTGTTTTCTCACCGGTGGAGACTTGGGGTAGATGCTGCGGTTTGGGGGGCGGGGGGGGGTGCCTGAGTGGTCACGTGGTGTCTGTGTGCTGAGGTGAAGCCAGCAGTTGTGCTGGTGGGTGTGTCCTCCGATCTCTCTGATCGGCGTTCTATTGATTTTACCGGACTTAGGACCCGAGATGATTACTCTAGTGCGGACTGCGCAGATCAGTCCTGACCCTCATTTCTTCTAGAGGCCTTTAACAGAGGCCTGAGGCTGTAGTCTGCACTCTAGACCCAGACTGCTTGGGCCTGCCTTCCGGTTCTGCTCCTTCCCACACGACCTTTCTTGTGACTTTTCTCTGTCTCTGATGCACCGTCTGTGAAAATACTGCCTGCCTTAGAGGGTTTGTTGCGTGCGCTCCTTGGAACAGTTGACGGAAATAGTAAGTACTTCACAAATGTCAGCTACGATATTAAACACTACTGAATGCGTTTGTGGCATTAAATTTTTAATTTTTTTAATTTAATTCTGTAAGGAATTTCTACAATCTCTACACCCCACATGGGGCTTGAACTAACGACCCTAAGAGCAAGAGTCACACGCTCCACCGACTGAGCCAGCCAGGCACCCCAGTTGTGTTTGTAGTATTGTGTACTCTTGTGTACTAATTAAAATTAGCATTAAATTCTACTGAATGTGGCTGTCACTTTGTGTTAGGGAAATTAATTTTACTTACCACAGGGTCACAATAATTTGCAAGTGTACCATTTCTAGAGGGGCTAGTGTCAAATCATTGCAATTTTTTTCTTAGACATCAGAAGGTGTGTCTGTCCTGTGTGGTTACGCCGTACTGCCTGAATGGTGATGTCCAGGGCCATCAGTGACTCACACTCCCTCTGTGCTTGTAGGGCCATGAAGCCCCCGGGAGGAGAGGCCAGCAATCTCTTTGGAAGTCCAGAAGAAGCTGCTCCTTCAAGCAGGCCCAATAGGATGGCGTCTAATATTTTTGGACCAACTGAAGAGCCTCAGAACATACCTAAGAGGACCAATCCCCCAGGTAGGGCCTTTGTGAGCCATTAATCCTTCTGCCTCTGTCTGTTCTGTTCTATGCTGCTCTTTTGATAACATTTTTTCTTTGTGCTGACCCCTCCCTTTTTCAAAAAATGTTTTTAATGTTTGTTTATGTTTGAAGAAGAGAGAGAGACAGAGTGTGAGTAGGGGAGGGGCAGAGAGAGAGGGAGATACAGAATCCGAAGCAGGCTCTGGGCTCTGAGCTGTCAGCATAGAGCCCAATGTGGGGCTGTATGTAACCCATGAACCGTGGGATCATGACCTGAGCCAAAGTCAGATGCTTAACCGACTGAGCCCCCTGGGCGCCCCTGGAATGTATGGACAGTTTTATCCTGACTTCTGCTTTTTGTCTGACGGTGGCTCAGTCATTCTTGAATCCTCCTTCCTCTGACCACAGACCTTGGCTGAATCCAGGCCCTGAGGATGCAGAGGAGACGAAGGGGTTCGGTTCCCACCAAGGGAGGCTCTCCCAGTCGTTTGAAGGGCCCCTTGTGATTTCAGAAATTATGTGCAGTTTAGGCATTTAAACATTTTTCTTAGGGAGAATATTTATATAATAGATATTATATGTTTATTTTTGAGAGAAAGAGCATGAGCACATGCACAAGTAGGGGAGGGGCAGAGAGAGTCCCAAGCAGGCCCCGTGCTGTCCGTGCAAAGCCTGATGTGGGGCTCGAGCTCAGGAACCGTGAGATCGTGACCTGAGCTACCAGGCACCCCTAGGGAGAGCATTTTAATCCGATTGTCAATGGGATAGAAGCTCTGAAAAGGGTGACTCGGTCCATATAACGCTTTACCGTTTGGCCCACCTTGCAGTAGTCACAATGAGACAGTCTCAGAAAAATGTTTTTTGGCCGATAGACTATCCGGTTGAATGACCACGGTGATAGTTACCTGTATCCTGGGGAGAATAACATTTGTTCGTCAGTGAAGATCTGAGAGGCCGGACCCAGATGGCAGACGCTGCGGAAGCGAGGCTCGAACGGCTCCCCACGCCGCTGCAGCCCTGCTGCACGTGTTTCTTTACCAAACCCTAGAGGAACGGCTAGTACTGTGCTTGGTTGGTGGTTTTCTTATGGCGAGGGAGGGCGGAGGGTTAAAGTTCTGGGTGGAGCAGAAGAAGCAGGAGTTCTTCCAAGGGAGCAACGTTCTCCTCGTATCTGGCGTACAGGTGTGGGCCGGAGGGGTCAGCCCTGCACTTCCTGTGTGTCAGCGATAGCCGTGTAGGTCACCGTATGTGCCTCTTGCGCCTACGACTGGCCGCTGGCTCGGCAGGGTGTCTGGGGCTGCCCCTGGGGTGGCGAGTTCCCTGGGAAGCATGGCGGTGCTGCTTTGCACACCCTCCGGTGATTCCCCAGTGGGCAGCCCGGGCCCCTCCTGGCTGGAGAGAGGGAGAGAGAGGGAGACAGGAGAGCCTCTGTGTGGTGTGTGGTCCCAAGATGTGGCCACAGCTGCCGGAACTCACTCCCTGGGCTGGGTTCCTGCCCGGACCTCGTGGTCCTCGTTTGGGGCCTGTTTTCGGTCCTGCCAGGTGCTCTTTGGAAACCATCTGTGTGCAACTCTCAAGGGAAGCCCGAAAGGGAAGCGTGCCAGCGTGCCCCACCCCGCAGACCTAAGCCCCTGCCCACGTGTCCGGGGCGGAGGGTGTGACTTAGCTCGGGATCGTCCCTGAGGGCTCACCGGCGGCGTGGTCGGGCCTAGTGCTCACTGACCCTTCACGCGTGGGCTCTGCTGGCTGTCCGGCTCACATCTCCCACGGCTTGTCCTCCGGTTCTAACAACAGGGACCGGATATTTTTCAGGGATTGTGCTCGGTGCTTTGTCTCAACACCCCTAGGAGGTTGGGGGGGGGGGCGGGGTTCTTTACAGAGAGTGAAACAGGCTCAGGGGGTTCCCTGCAGCATCTGGACCTCACACCTCACCAGGGGCGGAACTAGCCCTCAGATGGCACTTTTCTGGACTCCAGTGCGCGTGGTCTGAACTTACCACCTGGAAAACCAGTGGTGATAGTGTCTAGAAATGGAATTGCGGGATCATTTAAAGTTGCCCCCCATGTCGGCCACCCCGTGTGCCGCACGTGCTCCCCACCCTGCCGACACCGTGTCTGTCTTACGCACTTGGATTCTTCAAAGAGCGCACCTTGACTTTATCTTCCTTCGGTTATGAGTGCATCGAGCACCTTTCCTTCCTCAGAGCTGAATTCATCGCCCAGGTAAATGTCAACCGGCAGACACGCAGGCTGACCCCTCATAAAGGGCAGGAACGGAGCTGTACTGTGTAGGGCTGGACCTACACGCAGGAGCAACACACCGACAATGCCACGGTCTCCACAAAACTCAGGCGTGTGGTGACCTGGGGTGGGGGAGACACGCAGGCTTCTGGGAGCTGGTCGTGCTCTGTACGCTTCGGCCGGCGGTGACCTGGGTGTTGGCTGTGTCGTTATTTGAGACAATTATGTCTTAGGAGATTTTCAGTTACATTTTATAATTTAAAAAAATTTTGGAGGCACCTGGGTGGCTCAGTTGAGCATCCAGCTTCGGGCTCAGGTCCTGATCTAGAGGTGCGTGAGTTCGAGCCCTGTGTCAGGCTCTGTGCGTCAGTGTGAAGCCTGCTTCAGAACCTGCTTCGTATCCTCTGTCTCCCTCTCTCTGCCCTTCTGCCAGTCATGTGCTCTTAAAAAAGTAAAACATTAAAAAAAGGTTTTTTTCCTAAATGATCAGTGTCTTTAGCCAAAAACTTCAACTTGAGTTACTTTGGTTTGTCTTTCTGAGAGGGAGAGCCAGCACATGCGTGCACGTGGGGGGAGGGCAGGGAGAGGGAGAGGGAGACAGAGAATCGATCCTAAGCGAGCTCCACGCCCAGCGCAGAGCCCAAAGCAGGGCTCAATCTCAGAACCGTGCGTGAGATCGTGACCTGAGCCCAACGCTTAACCGACTGAGCCATTCAGGTGCCCCCAAATTGAGTTACTTTTATGTTCCATTTTTTTTAAAAGCTGAGTGCACATTTTTTAAAGAATTTAATTAAGGCTTTGTAGCACAACCAGAAACAACACAGTATGGGACGACCTTCAGCAGTACTTTTCTCCACTTTGTGGTGGAGACGCTTTTGCTGACCGTAGCTCAGCAGCATCACTGGGGATCCCTGAGGGCTCATCTGCCTGGTCCCGCTCTGCCCCCTCCACTCGCTGCCCCCTCACCGGCCGCCCTAGGTCGGTCCTCTTGCTACGTATCGCCTCCTGACAGTTGACACACAAGGCCAGAGGGTTGGAGCCACTTGTCCAGGCTCAGTTGGCAAGTGGCTGTTCAGGAGCTCCCCCCGCAGTCCAGTGCTGTGCTGTGCCATGCTGTGCTGGCTTCCCCAGTGCAGGGCCTGGGAGGGCAAGGTGTGTGGACGCCCCAAGGTGACACGAGCATGCGCCCGCTTCCTGCACAGGCGGCCCCGGGACACTGGCATCCCAGCAGCCGCTCTGGGTCACCATCCACTTTGGCGGTGGAGCCCATCCCCTGGGAGCCCACGGGCCTGCGTGCTCGTGTTTCTCCGCGTCAGCCGTGCGTGTTACGAGAGCCAAGCGGGGACTGCTTGCCACGTGGTTTCTTAAACAGTAGGCAAAGCTCAGCGCTGCGAAAAATGACATGATAAGCAGTCGTGAGTCCTGCACCCCGTCCATCCCGTGTCCTGTGTGCACACGGCCCCCCGGGGCGGGGTGGGGGGACGTGGAGTAACCACTTTGTTGATTCAGATACAAGTGAATATACGCTGTACGGAACGTTGTGTGCCTTTTGTCGCTGAGCGGTATATACATCCAGGAGATGTTTTGTTATCGGTACGTAGACAACACAGCGAACGCTCTGGAGCATTTGTGTCCCCGGCATCCTTCTAAGCATGTGATGTCTGAGCTACAGTGAGGCATTGAATCCGCTCACAGCGCTGTGAGCAAGGTCCTTTCATTCTGCAGTTGAGGATTTGCGGGCACAGAAAGGCCAAGTAATTTGTGTGTGGTCACCTAGCTAGTTAGTGGGATGCATCTTTTTTCCTCTTGTGAGATTTTAAGGTACATCCTTGGTACATGAGGGCCGTGACTGTGACAGCCCTCCCCCCTCCCGCCCCCCCCCCCCGCCCCCGCGTGCCGAGAGGAGCTGGCATCTGTGGAGTGAAGAGACGGCCAGCTGGCATTGTGTGACAGCCATCTCTGCTTCACGGAGGCTTTTGGGCGTTGACTTTGGTGTCTGGCCAGAGTCATCAGCTGTGAAAAGTTAGGCATTAGATGCATATCTTCATTATGGCTCATCAAGTCACTTACCTGTACTGCAAGGCGTTCTGTGTCTGAAATTTGCTGACACCTGTAGTTGTCACTGGGCGTTCTGGCCAGAATGAGGCCACAAGAATGACTGATCTGTGTTATTTTCCAGATTACAGGTCTGCCTTGAATATGACTTGTTGTTAAATTCATTTATGTCTGTCTGACCTAAAAGTGCAACAGCTATTTGCTTTTAACATAAAGGACTTTTCACGGGTTTAATGAAGAAGACTGTTCAACAGACAACACACCAAGTTCAAAGTTAAGGAAATTTTAGTAGATGGGAAGTGGTGTTTTATGCCACCTTACCGTCTTGTCTCTAGAGGCCAGCCCGGTTCAGCTTCCAGAAATGAAGGTCCCAGAAGGCCCCCAAAAAAGCAGGTCTGACATAGGGCTTTAGGGACCCTCATCAACCCAATCACCCCACCCTTGTTGGCCTAAACCAGGGACTGGCATTGAAGTGTCCCTAGGAGGAGAGGTCTCTGAAGTAATGAACGTCGAGGATGGGACCAGATGGATGTTGTGGGTTTGCTCACTGTTGTGTAATTGTTTCTACAGGGGGGAAAGGAAGCGGTATCTTTGACGAATCCACGCCGGTGCAGACGCGACAACGTCTCAACCCACCCGGTGGGAAGACCAGTGATATCTTTGGGTCCCCAGTTGCTGCTACGTCGCCTTCAGCACACCCAAACAAACCCAAGGTATGGGCTAAGTCAGGTAGCACACGTGAAAGTAGGAAAAACAAAAAGGCTCTGAGGCAGGTGTGGTGTGTGAGGGGGAGGAGGCAAGGTGGCTGACGTTGGTTTTCCTGAGTGCGGTCGCTAGTCACAGGGTTTCCCATCTCCCCTGAATCACGGAGACTACACGCCAGCCTCGTGATGACTGTAGCCTGGGAAGCTGGTCTCGTGTGCCGATGGGCGACCTGGGCGACTGTCCTTCCCTGCAGGTGCTAGTGGTCACCGGGAGCACAGCAGCCCCATTAGATTAAACTTGCTCCGGCGTTTCGAATTCATGGGCTCATAATCATACTTAGAAAAGTCTACTTGTTGCTGGGAGAGTGCCGGAGGACAGAATGTACCATGTGCCAGCATTCCCGCGTGAGCCGCACCTCAGGGTGGCTGCTGTGGAGGGAGTTTTCCTTTTATAGGAGTACTCAGCCCAAAATGAGGAAGGAATAACAATTCAAATATCACCATTTTGCCAACTTGTAATGAAACTGTGGATCTCGGCGATGAGCATCTGTGGCTGACATCATGTGGGGGATAAGCTTAGGAATCCCCCGGGCTTACACCACAACATCACAAGACGGGACCACCAGAAATTACAGGCTGTTCCTTTTGATAGAACATCATAGACCACCTTTGAATTCTTGTCAAAAAATCGAGGCCGAGTCAGACCGAACTTCACATTAACTGATACCACAGGGATTCAGGCAGAGTAATGCAAAATAGAGGGTTCTACGTAGCAGTCACAGGAAGCCAGTCAGTAATCACGACGGTTAAAAAGAGATTGAACAGGGGCGCCTGGGTGGCGCAGTCGGTTGAGCGTCCGGCTTCAGCCAGGTCACGATCTCGCGGTCCCTGAGTTCGAGCCCCGCGTCGGGCTCTGGGCTGATGGCTCGGAGCCTGGAGCCTGTTTCCGATTCTGTGTCTCCCTCTCTCTCTGCCCCTCCCCCGTTCATGCTCTGTCTCTCTCTGTCCCAAAAATAAATAAACGTTGAAAAAAAAAAATGAGAATGGGGGTGCCTGGGTGGCTCAGCCAGTTGAGCATCCGACTCTTGATTCTGGTTCACGTCATGATCTCATGGTTCCAGAGTTCAAGCCCCGTGTCGGGCTCCTTGCTGACAGTGTGGATCCCGCTTGGGATTCTCTCTCACTCACTCTCTCTCTGTGCCCCCCCCCCCCCACAAATAAATAAATAAACGTTAAAAAAAAATTAAAAGAATACAATTCCTATCAAAGTCCCAACCACGTTGTTTGGTTTGGTTTTGCTTTTTGTTTGTAAAAAAGGGAAAGACCCACCCTAAAATTCACAGGGAATCTCAAGGAATGCCGAGTAGCCGGACAGCTTGACAAAGAACAAAGATGGATGGCTCTCACTTCCCAGTCTCAGAACTCGGTACAAAGTTCCATTCGTCCAAACAGTGTGGTGCTGGCCTAAGGACATAGAGACCGTGGAGTAGCACGGAGAGCTGAGAAATAGACCCTCACGTGCAGGTTTAATTGGTACTTGTACAAGGGCGCCTGGATCATTTCGATGGGGGAGGACAGTCTCTTCTGCCAGGACAACTGGATATGCGCGTGCCAGAGAGTGGAGGCGGACTCCTAGCTTACACTGTGTATAGATATGAACTAAAAATGGATCAAAGATCGAAATTTAAGGGTTAAAGCAGTAAGATTCTTAGAAGAAAACATAGGGACGATTCTCCACGATCTTTTTGTGCTTTGTTTTGTTGTGTCTGTTACGATTTCATTTTAAAATAATGTGCACCCAACGTGCGGCTCGAGTTCATGACCGAGACCCCCAAGAGCTCTTCTGACGGAGCTGGCCGGGTGCCTGATCAGTGTTTGCGTGGTTTTGGCAGTGGTTTCATAAACGTGACACTAAACACGGGGAACAAAATTTCAAGTAAGTACATTGGATTTCATTAAAACTGAAAACTTTCGGGGCGCCTGGCTGGCTCTGTCAGTAGGAGTGTGTGACTCTTGATCTCAGGGTCATGAGTTCAAGCCCCACGTTGGCTGTAGAGATTGCTTAAAAATCTTTAAAAGAAACTTTTTAGACTTAAGTGCATCAAAAGACACTGTTAGGAAAATGAAAAGACAGCCCATAGAGCAGGAGAGATCGTTTGCATTGCAAATCCTGTCATCGGATAGCAGTTTATTCTCAGGAATACATAAAGAACTTCCGAAACTCAGCCACAGAAAGACAGTCTGATTCAAAAATGGGCAAAGGACTTGACTGGACATTTCCCCCAAAGAAGATCTACAAGTAAGCACATAAAGACATGCTCAGCAGGGGCGCCCTGGGGGCCCAGTCGGTTAGGCGTCCGACTCTTCATTTTGGCTCAGGTCAGGATCTGTTTGTGATAGGAAGGCCCACGTTAGGCTCTATGCTAGTGCAGAGCCTGCTTGGGATTCTCTCTCTACCCCTCTCTCCTGCCCCTTCCCTGCTTGCGCTCACATGCGCATGTGGTCTCTCTCAGAATAAATTAGAGGGAAAAAAAGGCGCTCACCATCGCAGTTGGAAGTGTGGCTGAGCCCCAGACGGCAGAGAGCTCACGTCTCTGTCGCTGCAGTATGTTACGTGGGGGTTTGTGTCACCGTCCGTGGGTAAAATTCTCCACAGTGAAAACATTTTTAAAAGTTAAAAGTAAATAAACCCGTCTGTGCTCCGATTTGTATCATACATTTGAAGGTGGGTAAAATGTTTCTGAATCACGTGTTGACCTGCGTTTTGCCTTGTTGCAGGACCACGTGTTCTTGTGCGAAGGAGAAGACCCAAAGTCGGCCCCTAAAGGTGAGCTGCTGTTTCCTGTCCCTCCCCTGAGTGTGCTCGCTCTGGGAGAGTTGCTGGTGTGTCCCCAGGGGATTAGGGAACATTCCATGCCCCTTCCGGCCTGCTGACAAAAACGGGCAAGGTCGTGTTTGTTGCTGAGAGGATGTGTATGTAGTATTTGAAGAAAGCCAGGGACGTGGGCTCAGTTGGGTGGGTGAAAACTTCCCAGTGGGCCGCCATGGGCCTTTCTTCACTTCTTGTCATTGGTGGTCGGCCTACGTCTAAGACTGGGGGTCCCCTTCTAGAAGCTGATGTCATGTAGTGAAGGGCAGGGATCTGAAGCCTCGAATGGACGTATGACCGAGGGTAGCGCAGGCAGCACTGAGGCAGAAGAGAAGCGCACAGGGGACAGCAAGACCGGTGGAGTGGGAAGGGGGGGGACCGTGGGGCCCGTGTGTGGCGGGGAGAGCTGCCCCGCTGGCAAGTGTGTGCCAGCCTGTGCCTCGCCCTCCCAGCTGGCTGTGCTGAGAGTCACCACTCCCCCGATGGGGAACCAAGATAAACGGGAGTCCCTTCATCTAGAAAGGCTGAGTGACTGTCCACAAGCCTTGCCTCACCTTGCTGGATCCCTCTCTTCCTCGTCATGCTCAAGTTGAGAAAGCTTGTTATTTGTTCTTGACGTGGAAGAAAGGGGAATGGGGTCCAAAAAGCAGTGTAAAGGAATAATTAACTTAAGGAATTTTCCAAAGAGTTTATGGTATGAAGCCCTGGTTCAAGAATGCCCTCTGCTAATCGGTATGTGTTCTTGGGACAAGACAGAAGCCTTGCTCTGTGCTCGTTATGGTGTGCCCTTGGCGGCTGGTCTGTGCCAGTCTTTATGTGGAGCTCGCCTGTCTGGTTGCTGGGCCGCCTCTAACGGGATGGCATGCTGACTTTGTCCCACAGCTGCAGCCAGCACCTCGCCAGGAGAAGAGCTGGGGCAGAAGGGCGGCCCTGGAGACGCAGGCCGCACCCAGCAGCCTGTGCCCATGCCCACAGCTGACAGCCACGAGCCCAGGTTGGGCCCCCGCCCTCGTTCTCACAACAAAGTCCTGAACCCGCCTGGAGGCAAATCCAGTATCTCCTTCTACTAAGAGGGGCTGCCGCTTCCCCTGTAGCCAGACAAAACACCGGAGAGATAGGATTTCAAATACTGTAGTCTTGTAGCCCAAAGGAGCCGGGTGGGGAGAGGGTCTGTTGTGTATCTGAAGCCGCAGCTCGGGCACGTGGCCATCCCAGAGCCGCGGAGGACCTCACCTTCCAGACTGCCGGGAGACCTGTCTTGGTGGGTAGAAGACAGGACTTGCTTGTAACTGCAGACGTGACGGGGCTCTGCGAGGGGCGCGGGGGCCAGTGGGGCCGGGCCGCGGTGAGTCCTGGTGGCATGGGGTTGCCCTCGGCCTTGCCGCACTGGCACTCTGCTGGCCGGCCGGGGGTCCAGAAATCACTAACACGGCAGCAGAGTTTAAATTTAAAGCCTTGGCAAGAAAATCAAAAACAACATGTGTGTTGCCGTGGGATACGGGAGCAAGGTGTTGGCCAGAACACTACGGGCGGGGACTGGTGGGGGTGGGGTCTTTGGGTGGCTGGCCCCTCAGATCCTCACCCCGTTGACCGCAGGACGGTTCCCGTGCCTGCCGCTGTGGCCCCCCGGTGCCTCCTTTGCCATCAGCCCCAGCGTGTGGCTCCGCACATTTCCTGACACGTCAGTTGCTTGTGTTCGGCAGCTGTCAGCAGAAACCAAAAAGTCGTTCTCAGTCTCACGCTTCGCGGCAGCATTTTGAGGTGCTCCGTGTCTGCCATCCAGACGCTTGGCCATGCGCAGGCTGGTTTCACTGTGATTTGTCCCCTCTTTCCCTCAGCGGCCTCCATGCTAGGTCCGTGCCCATCACCAGCCAGGCGGACAGACCCCTTCTCAAGTCAGATCTTCCTGTTGGCCAGCCCCCCTGACTTCTGCAGCTTTAAAACTGTCCACATGCATCCAGACAGCGGGTTACTTAAATCCTTCCTACATCTTTAGTCCTGTTGACGGTGGGAGGAAGCAGTGCTCCTGAACCTTGGGTTCTTAGGTTTGAATCTTTAATAATATCTAAAGAGCTATTATAAAATCCCAGCTTTACATAAATGACTGTGGACGCTGATCTGTTTCTGACACCTTTCTAGGAAAAAGTCACTTGCTCAGGTAGAGTAAAGAGGAAGCAAAGTTTGCTTAGCTGCTCTTTATAAAGCTTTGCAGAACCTCCGGACCGTGTTCAGTTTCCAGAGGAGACCTGGAGACCTGGGGCCAGAAGATGAAATGGTTCGATGGCGAAGTCTCAACTGGCCAATTCCTGCTACTCGCCAGCTGAGATAACGGGCTGGCCGGAGTCCTGTCGCTCTGATCTGTCGGGCGAAGGCTTCTCCCGCCTGCCCCTACAGGGCTACTTTCTCTGTTCTTAGGCTCACTCACATTGGACCAACAGCTCACAGGGGACGGGGTTTGGGTGGGGGTACCTGTCAGTACGAGTGCCTACAAAGCTAGTGCCGTGTGCTAAAAACACCTGCATCCTTATCACAGTGTAGAAAACCAATGACGCTGGGTTCGGTCGCACCCACCGTGGCCTAGACACCGAAGTGCCTGCGGGAGCCACCTGCCGAGCTCCACTCTTAGACCTGGTGCACGTGACTTTGTCAACCAAAGACCGTTTTCCCCCTTTCAACTGCCCTGTGCTCTCTGGAGCCAAGAAACTCATTCCATGCAACTCTTCCTGTCTCGTGCAAGTACTTCCTGTCTCCACCTTTCAAATGGCCATTTATAGGAAAGTTGGTTGGAACTCGGAGCATCTTCCCCCCCCCCCCCATTAAAAAATGTCATAAATGGTGCTTAGGGCTTAAGCCCAAACACACGTTAACGTGCTTAACACAGTGTTCTCGTGGTAGAAATGAAGTACCATTTATGACTCTGTCTTGTGGTTTTCAGTGTGCAAGAAACTGATTTGTGAATTCCAAATTGGTTTGCCAGGAACCCTGATACCGTAGTGCTGGCCCCTGTGGCTTCACCCCTGCCCTCGCTGCCCACCCAGCGAGAGGAAGCAAGGAGGAGCTCTCTACTTCTGTCCACCGGCAGGGATCTCAGGCACAGATGGGGGGGTAGGGGTGGCAATGGAGGGAAACCAGAACTGTAGCCAGAGCCTCTGTGCAGTGGAGACAGACGCGCTGCCTTTGATCTCCATCCTTCCCTCCCCGGGGCCGCAGAAACAAGTTTAGGGTGCCTGGTGGTCTGGTCACTGGGAGGAGCAGGAGAGGCCTTTCTGCTCCTGTGAGCTGGTGGGGTGGCCATTCCTATGTGGAAAATGCTCTGTAACTGGGGACTGCCTGTATTTGGAAGATTCATTAACTCAGCATCCTGTTTTCAATCTCTAAGCTGCGTTGAGAAGTTATGTCTGTATTTTTATTAAGCCTTAAAATTTTTTTTATGTGCATTTGGTGCCAACTTTTTTCTAGAGCTGTATCAAAAACGAGAAGTCTGTACTCACAGCACAATGTAGTTTTGATAGGGGCATCTTGTTACAAAGCAGGACTGGGTATACACGTTGAATTAAACTTCGCAATCACGTACTCGAAGTCTGGGTCAGTCTTTTGTGTGCATGTTCACATGTGCTTCTCAGCATCCGTTTCCCGAAATGCCTGGACCCTGCTCCTTCCCTCACAGGTGTTCTTTGCTGAAGGGGTTTGCCTTCACCCCCTCCCCGCCCCACCCCTGCACCATTTAGCCAGAGGATGCCCAAGTTAATCTTCTCAGAGGTTATGGATTTACAGGGGTTGTTTTATTATTTAAAAAAATTGTTCTAAGGTTTATTTTTGAGAAAGGGAGACAGCACGAGTGGGGGAGGGGCAGAGAGAGAGGGAGACACAGAATCTGAAGAAGGCCCCAGGCTCCAAGCTGTCAGCACAGAGCCCAACACAGGGCTCGAACCCACAAACTGCAACATCATGACCTGAACTGAAGTGAAACACTTAACCGCCACCCAGGCGCCCCATGGGTTTACAGTTTTAAATTTGGAAACCAAAGACCTAACTTTGAATAGAATGAACAGGAATTTGCCGGTGTTCTTTTGGGTTTCTGTAGGTAAGTTAAAGGTAATCATTTTTTTTTCCTCCTAACCACTTGTTTTCCTAAAGAAATGACAGCATTGCACTTGCCTCTTGAGTGGGCTTTCCAACTCCAGTAACAAGCTTGGTAATAAGTAGATGTGGTGCTGAGCTTTTAGTCTGCCATTAGATTAAAGTCCTGCAAAGAAAGCACAGATTGAATGTCTTTCCCTCTTACATGATAGCTATTTCCCTATGTCGTAAAAGCAAACAATATGCATTACATGGACCTAGGGTGATGAAACCACTCAGACCACCTGCTGGGAGGCCCCCCTCACAGCCCCACCCCACAGGAGGCTGCACACCATTCTCCCTGCTGGACCACAGCCAGCACCAGAATAGCATATCAGAAAGAAACTGGACATACGCCACGGACACCGTCTTCGTTTGTTCATCCGAAAACGTGTTCGAGTGCAGAGCATGTCCCAAGACGTGCGCTAGGCACTGGTACCGTTAAAGCGGCCCCAGCCATAGGGCAGCTCAGTCCTGGAGAGTCACCACCCATTTGTCTCCAGCAGCTGGGCAGTGGCCACGTCTGAAAGGACCAAGGTAACTCTACGAATGTTATGGTGAGGGAGCGATCGATAAACATGAAAGCGTTGCCATTTCACATCCTGTGTTTTCTCCAGAATGTACTGGCTCCATTAGCGGAACAGAACTTGTTGTATTTTCGAGCGTGGCAAGAATGTATATTCCTCCTGTGTTACCCGGTCATTTCTTATTGTAGCCTTAATCCTTAGCATTCTTGAAGATCACGACTGAAATATTCCTGTTGTATGTTTGACGACGAAGTGCCATCAAAATTCAGCATAGGAAGAATTAAGGGAGACATTACAGGGTCCTAGGTGACTTTCTAGCAAATTAAAGTATAACCTTTTTAAAGTTTTTATTTAAATTCCAGTTAGTCAACAAACAGTGTACTGTTTCTTTTTTTTTTTTTTTTTTTTTTAATTTTTTTTTCAACGTTTATTTTTATTTTTGGGACAGAGAGAGACAGAGCATGAACAGGGGAGGGGCAGAGAGAGAGGGAGACACAGAATCGGAAACAGGCTCCAGGCTCTGAGCCATCAGCCCAGAGCCCGACGCGGGGCTCGAACTCCCGGACCGCGAGATCGTGACCTGGCTGAAGTCGGACGCTTAACCGACTGCGCCACCCAGGCGCCCCAACAGTGTACTGTTTCAAGTGTATAGTACAGCGATTCAACACTTTGATACATCGCCCTTCGCTCATCATGACGAGCGCACTCCTGGAAGTCCAGTATGCCATCCATTGTGCCACAGAGCCAGGCTAAAGCAGCACTTTTGAAACCCAAGTACTCACCTTACATTTTAGGGTCATGTGCAGAGGGAAAAAAAATTGTGCCCCAGTTTAGCTTACAAATCTGAATGGAAGTCTGTTAAAGCAAGTTCTAGCTTATGTCGCCCGAGTACACGAGTGGCGTCCTCAAGTACGCATCAGGAATTGCCCAGCGGCTCATCTTGTTAAAACTTCGTTCTGTTTTAGCCAGTTTCAAGTAAATCTGCCCAGTTATGTTAGTAATAAAAACCAGTAAAGTTGGTGGCCAATTGGCCTCACAGCGGGGGCTACCCTACTGTATATTTGGTACTAAGGGGGTTCAAAGGGCTCATGTTTATGAAAAAAGGCCTAAGGCAGAAGTCTTGAACATTCCCCCAAAACACTCACAAGCTTTTTTTGTAATTGGCTCAAAAAGAAAAATTACACATACTTGTTTGTCCTGACTCTTCATCTTGAGAATAAACCTAACAATTCTATATTGCGCCCTTACTATATTGCTAGAAATGTATGAAGCCCCTTTAATGGATTAGCTTATTAATGTTCATAACTTTCCTAGGAGGTTGGTAGTATTTTTAGGCTCAGTTTGGAAATGAAATGGGATGACTGAGTCACTTAGCTAGCATCAAAATCCAGATAATCTGGGGGCGCCTGGGTGGCTTGGTCGGTTAAGCGTCCAACTTTGGATTCTGTGTCTCCCTCTCTGTTCCTGCCCCACTCATGTTGTCTCTCAAAAATAAATGGTTTTTTTTTTTTTGTTTGTTTGTTTGTTTGTTTTTGTTTTTTTTTACTCCAGATAATCTGGATCTGAGACAGAAACCTTAGTTTATCTCTAATGGGGTGGGTGAGCATCCATACAGCAAATTAGGTTGCAAGGGGAAAATTTGTGCAATAGTATTCAGGACATCATTATCTGCAGGAGAGTTCATTGATTTGGTGCAGTCAGGTTAGGATGAACTGACCTTGAAGCATTTCATTAGGTAAAAGGGATGAGAGCATTTCTGTTCGTATTAAGCTCTGACAAGTTTAGTGGCTGTTGTTTTTAATCAACTACTACTACCTGTGTGACCCTCAAGATGCAAGTGTAACTTGTGCGTTGGTGTCCTCAGATACCGGTGAAAGCAAATGCAGATCCCTGTGGAGAAACTCTAAACTCACACTTCAAAGTGTTTCCACAAAGATCCAAGGGATCCTAGTTCAGAAGGGAAGGAGGAGCAGCCTAAGCAAGAATCAACCAAAACAACAGACCGCATAATCAGATTCGCAAAGGCTGCAGATACTGTAATTATGATTTAAAAAACAAACAACAACAACAACAAAAAAAAAACCTTGCTAAAGAGATTTCATTCAAGTGGATGCAAGTGGAGGAAATAAGAGCCTATCAAGACATAGAATGTAGGATCAAGAAGGACAAATTCAAAGGACAACCCCTGAAATTCAGAACCCAGTGGGGTGATTACAGCTCTCGCGAAGCCGGGGAGTCTGAGGAAGTTACACACAACGCAGGACAGCGCAGCAGCCCGGGTGAAAGAGCTTATTCGGGGACTTGGGGACAAGATGGGCAGCGTCACTTCGCTGGTACCCGGGCACAAGCGCGGGGACGCGCGCACGCGCGCGGAGCTCAGGGGCAGGCAGCTCTGCGCCGCGGCAGGCGCGGGATGGCTGCTGCGGCCGCAGCCTCTACGGCGCAACGACCGTGCCCATATGCTCCTGGGACAGGGCGAGGTGACGTTTAAAGTCGGACCAGTGTCGTGGGAGCTGCGGGAACCCGCTCAGGGTGACGTGCGCTGGCGAGCAGCGGCCGTGACAAGCCAGACCGGAAGTGCTCCCTGCCCCGTTCGGCCGAGCTTCCGTCCCGGGGGCGGGCTACCCCTACGTCACGGGCCCCGCGACCCTTAAGTGGTGCCGCGCCGCGGAGCTTGGGCGGGACTTCCGGGCAGCAGAACTTCCGGCCGCTGACTGACGGGCGCAGCCTAGGCAGCGGCAGCAGCAGCAGCATCAGCAGCGGCGGCGGCGGCGCCCGAGCCCTGAGGCGGCGGCGGCGGCGGCGGAGGAGGAGGAGGAGGCGACGGGCCGCGGCCTGCGGACTACGGGCAGCCGGGGCGGGCGGGCGCGCCGGCGGACAGCGGGCCGCGCTGGCGGCGGCGGTGGCCGCGATGATGGAGATCCAGATGGACGAGGGCGGCGGCGTGGTGGTGTACCAGGACGACTACTGCTCCGGCTCGGTGATGTCGGAGCGGGTGTCGGGCCTGGCCGGCTCCATCTACCGCGAGTTCGAGCGCCTCATCCACTGCTACGACGAGGAGGTGGTCAAGGAGCTCATGCCGCTCGTGGTCAACGTGCTGGAGAACCTGGACTCGGTGCTCAGCGAGAACCAGGAGCACGAGGTGGAGCTGGAGCTGCTGCGCGAGGACAACGAGCAGCTGCTCACCCAGTACGAGCGGGAGAAGGCGCTGCGCAAGCAGGCCGAGGAGGTGCGTGGGCCGGGCCGCGGCGCCCGGGGGACCCGCCCCGCCCCGGGGACCCCTTCCCGCCCGGGGGACCCCGCCCCGCGCCGCCCGGGGGACCCTGCCCCGCCCGGGCCCCTCCCCCCACCCCCCGCGCCCCTCGGCCGCTCCCCGGGGCCTGACCCCGCTGCTCTAGCCAGCAGCACCAGGCGGCCTGAGCGGCCTGAGCCTCTGGCCAGGCCTCTCTGCCCGCTCCACACCCACCTCTCACTCCAGGCGTCCGTTCTGTCGGCCCGTGTGTGTGTTTTTGCGAAGCTGTTTCCTAGATCCCCACCCCCACCCCCCGTTACTGCCTTTGGCTGCTGGCATTCTAAATCCTCCCCGAAACGGGACATCTGGCCTTGGGGTTCTGCGCCCGAAGCGGGGTGTTGTCCCAACACCTTTCCCTTAGGCCCCAGTGCAGCGACATGGATGAATTTGGTGATTGATGTAAACAGCTAACCGAAGCGGCACCTGGGTTGCTCCAATGGCACCAGGGGAAAGACCCCAGGTTTCTGGAGGTGACGTCTTTGCCTTGTGGTTCCCTCAGTTGGGAATGTTATTAGCTTACGTGGAAAAGGCTGAGAAATTTCACCCTTGCTTCTGGGAAATTAAGCGTGGAATTTTGAAATATTTGACTACGTTCTAGGAAACCTCCGTAACCTGGAAATCACTTATTTACGAACCAGTTAGAAGAACCATGCGTTGTGGGGAACACCGCTTGACTTACTCATTCGCTCTCAAATGCTTAGTGCCAACTGTGTGCCAGCCCCGGGCGGGTGCAGGGGGTGTGGGTCCCCAGCCCTGCTTGGCCTCTGTGACCTTGTCCACATCGCCTGCCCACTCTGGATTTTGATTTTCCATCAAATGAATCAGGTGCTCTAGACAATCTCTAAGCCTCTCTGAGGGTCTTTCATTCTAGGCATTAGGTGATAGTCTTTGATGTATGAATGCGAAGCTGCTTGTTACATGAGCCACATTTCTTTTCAGTTAGTTTGGCTTAGCGCAATTTTTGATGTTAGTATTGAAGCAGAAGATTGTTTGGGTGTTCAGGCTTTTTCTTGAATCGGAGTGGGTTACATTCTAGTTTGGTTCTTAAGTCGTTCCTACTCAGGGTAGTTATTTTGCCTTTGGGGTCACACATCTGTCAAGAGGCTGTTGTGTATTGGTTGGGGTATCAGTCTGGCCACTGGTTTAAAGTTCTCAACTGGAGGGGGTGCAACAGCTCATAGGATTTTAGTGCTCAGAGTGGCCCTAACTGGGGAAGGAAGTGGGCCCAAGACGTGGGGGGGCTGGACCAAGGTCACAAGCCCTACAAGAGCCAGGCTGGACCCAGTCTACCCGGACTCCTGGCCTGGTCTCTTCTGTATCATGCTATTGCGAGAGGTCAGAGAGCTGCACCCCGAGAAAAGTGGAGTGCGGGGGTTACCCTTGCCCGGCCGCGGTGGTGGGGAGTGGCTGCGGCCTCCCCTTCTCTGATTCCTCTCTGCAGCCACGTGATGTCTAACTGATGTCTCCCATAGATGTGTTTTCTTTCTTCCTGTGCCTGTCTGGTCCCCATGGTGGGTGAGAAGAGATGAAAGGGGAAGATCAAGGTTGACCACCTTAAGGCTAACAGCGCTAACCTTCCAGCTTAAAAAATGAGCGAGGTGTGGATCGGGCCCCTGCTCTGCTCTGTGCAGTTCGAGTGCCGCCATGAGTGACTGTGCTTGCTGCCTCCCACTTGCCCTCGCCTGGATTACAAGCTGGGGGGTGTGCGTGTGGTTAGCAGGACGCTGCCTTTGAGTCCGAGACCCGGCATCGCCCAGCTCTTAAGAGAAGCTGCCTAGAGCTGCCTGAGCAGAAAGCCACGGAGCCGACAAATGCTTGGCTAGCCGGCCCAGGGCTGTGATTAGCTGCTAACAGGACGCCCTTGGAAAGACCTCAGGCCATGTTACAAGTAAAGAAGAAGGCCAAATACTGTAACCATTTTGGCATTCTGTCTCATTCCTTAAATCTGCCAGACATTTATTTCCAGTTTTGTGGAAAAGACCACTTCTTTTCCAGGCAGGGAATTGAGATCACAGATGTGTGTCTCCTAACAGAGGAGCTGGAACGTCACAGGCTGAGGCACGTTCGTGGCGCAGAGTAGCTCCTGCGTCCCTGGCCACTCTGCTCCAGAAGGCTTAGTCACAGCTGGGTAACCTGAGCCGCTGTAGCCTTCCAGGCAGACAGAATCTGCAGGTTTTGTTTAAAAAGCCTTGAGCAGAGCAACTACCCATGTCCCCCTACTGCTGCCC
Source organism: Leopardus geoffroyi (assembly GCF_018350155.1). NCBI lineage: Eukaryota > Metazoa > Chordata > Mammalia > Carnivora > Felidae > Leopardus > Leopardus geoffroyi. The sequence goes on along the minus strand of NC_059340.1, from coordinate 40,500,732 downwards.
GTAATCACTGCAGCCAGGGATTGCGAGCATGTTCTGGTTCTGGGATGGCTCATTTGGTGGGAGCAAGGGCGGCTAGAGACGGTGGGGGCCAAGCAGCGGGGCCAAGCCCTGGAGTCCACGTGGGCTTGAGTACCAGCCCTGCGCTTGGGAGCTGCACTCGCATCGCCTGGTGTGCCCCTTTCCGGCCGCAGTGGCTACCTCTGTAGGGCAAGCGGCTTGCCAGCTGCGAAGTTCTTTTCCTACCAAGTGCCAAGTCTCCTCGTTGGCTGTCATTTGCCTGGAGAACTGCGGCGAGGCAGATTTAGTCGAGTCAGGGGAGGGCGCCTCGGTGGATTTGCGGACGGCAAGCGCTGGGCATCTCGGTCTCTGATTGTGTGGGGTTTGCCCTTGGAATTGAGATCTCGGAGTCCTGCTCAAGCTTGTGCAGCTAAGCGGACCTATTGCCGACTCTAAAATTTCTACGGAGACCTTAAAAATGCTGAATCCTTATCCGATTGACAGGAAGTTGTTTTTTAAATCCACCAAGTTCCTTCCTGTTAGGAAGGGTGGCGGTGGGCAGTTGGGTGAGAGCACCACAGAGCAGGTAGTTGCCCACCCAGTGTGACTTGAGGGAGGAACAGGCAGAGGGCTCCCCGGGGCGGGGCAGGGCTCAGGCACGTAGTTCATAGGAGGAGAAACAGTCGTTTGTCAGCCAGATGTGAGTTTGATAGCCGTTACTTGCATCAAAATCATCTTCACCCTAAAGAGACTACTCGTCGTGCCCCCAACTCATTCAAGTCAACCAAGCGGATGCCCTTTCAGAGAAACGTGTGCCGATGCCTCGGCATTTGGTGCTACCAAAGGAAGGCATCCGACGGGAAGAAAGTTTTGCCCCAAACCGTTTCTGGTTCTGTAAAAGTAATTTATTTCTCGGGAGAACATTTGGATAGGATTAAGCTGGATCCACTCTGTAGAGACGATCATTTTGCCTCTTCTCATAAGTGAATTAATGCACTGAATCAGAAGCTTTTCTTCTTGTTTCCCAGATGACAAATAGTAAATTCGCTGCTGCTTGGACAAGGCATGTCATCTTCGGATTTTGCCACGTTGTAATGTTAAAAGTAGTTTTTAAAAGCCTGTAAGTTTTTTTTTAGATAAAGCCATTAAGATTTAGTGGCCAGTACTGCCTCTCCCGGTTACTTCTAAAGGCTGGCCCGCTGTAGCTGTCCTGAGTCTCCCAGAGAACCACCGCATCGCCCTTAAACCTGCAGACGGGTTGGGGCGTTCCCCGGCCAGAGCAAACGTGTGGAAGGTGCCCACTTCGGTCTGCTGGCCTCTGGGCCCACAGCCCTGCCACCTGCCTGTCCTGCCGTGTCAGGAACCCTCCGGGCCCGGTGGCGGCGGCTAGACAGCGGGGTCAAGGACTGGTACAAGTTAGTGTGAGTTCTTCCCAAGCGAGGGCTTCTTTTTTAATGTATGTTTGTTTGTTTGTTTGTTTATAATGTTTTCAGTTTGTTTTTGAGAGGGACAGAGAGCACAAGCATGGGAGGGACAAAGAGAGGGAGACACAGAATCTGCAGCAGATTCCAGGCTTTGAGCTGCCAGCAAAAACCCCGACACGGGGCTCGAACTCCCAGAACTGGGGGATCATGACCTGAGGCGAAGTTGGATGCTAAATTAAAGTTAATACCTGGGTTTTTTTTTTTTTTTTCAACGTTTATTTATTTTTTGGGGGACAGAGAGAGACAGAGCATGAACGGGGGAGGGGCAGAGAGAGAGGGAGACACAGAATCGGAAACAGGCTCCAGGCTCCGAGCCATCAGCCCAGAGCCTGACGCGGGGCTCGAACTCCCGGACCGCGAGATCGTGACCTGGCTGAAGTCGGACGCTTAACCGACTGCGCCACCCAGGCGCCCCTCCTGGGGTTTTTTTTAATGGTATTAATTTAATTTTTTTAATGAGCTCTGCCCCTCCCCCCCACACGGGGCTGAAACTCACAACCCCTGAAATCAAGAGTCACATTCTCTACCAGCTGAGCCAGCCAGGCACCCCGCTGGGTTTTTTATTTTTAAGTTTTCTAAAACTTGCTGTTTTGGAACCATTTATAGAGGGTGCGCAAATAATACTCTGCATACATTCCCAAATAGGAGCACTTTTCTACCTTGTTCTTTTTATTTGCAAACTTTTTAATGTTTATTTATTTTTGAGAGAGAGGGCTCATGTATGCGGTAGCAGGGCGCGGGGAGGGAAAGAGAGAATCCCAAACGCGGGGCTGGGTCTCACCAACTGTGACTGCGAGATCATGACCTGAGCCACGAGTCAGAGGCTTAATGACTGAGCCCCCCGCGCGCCCCCTGCACTGCTTTTCTCTCTCTCCATCCCTCCTCCTCACTCTGCCAACAACTCCGGGGTCCTGCTGGTCCTCTCTCCTGGATCGGTTCCTCGCTTTCTACTTTTTGAGACTGTCACAGGCCCCTGGTTTTGCAGGACGCTCCTCGGTTTGGCTTTCACGTGACCGCGTGACCGGGTTTAGGACAGCAGAGAGCCCCCAGAGGTGACGTCACGCGTTTCCTGGGGTCCCTGAAATCCTTGCTGTGTACAAGATGGGTGTCGGGCGGAGGCACACGAGTGCAGGACAGGGCCCTCTCTCAGGTCCCATTCATTGTGAGGGTGGCGGGATGGCCTGTTCACTGTGCCAACACAGAGCTGCAGCGGACAGCCAGGGGCGCCATCAGCGGCAGGGCCAATGTGCCTTTTCGGGCACGGGTTTCCTGTGCTCTGGGAAAGGTCAGGACGTTACCTCCCAAGCCCCACACTCACTGAGTCCTGGCCATTCTTGTGGCCTGACTTTAAGTTTCCCGTGCTTTTTTGGTCTCCTTTGCCACGGTCCTGGTTCCAGTCGGCATCGTCACGCTGGCCTGCCGGCCTCTCTCCCTGTCCCAACCCCTCCTCCTCCGCCAGAGGGGACTTTTCCAAAGGCACGTCCCATCCGGGCCTGCACCCACCCGTGTCCTCGTTCACCAGAGCCCCCTGAGTGCCAGGCTCGGCTGCAGGCTCTGGGAATTAGGTCTTGGGGGGGGGGGGGGGGAGGTACGGGGGGAGATGCTACTCCATGTTCCCGTGCAGTGGAGGCACGGGATGCGGGGTGAAAAGTAGGGACGGGACTACTCTGGGTAGAGGGACAGAAACGACACCCCACCCCCATGCTTGAACCGGCCAGGCCCACCTCACTCTGGCCGGCTCCCTGCACCACGCTCTGCTCCCCCCAGCTGCCCCTCTGCATGGTCTTCCAGTCCCCGTGCACCCCTGCCTCCCCAGCGTCTGGCACGGGGGCTTTGTGGACACATCCAGATGCTGGGTGCTTGGATGGATGAGTGCCCGACCAGAGGGAGGGGCCCTGTCGCCCCAGTCGGCCCACCCCACACCTCCCACCCTACCCGGGAGTGGGCCCCGCCCTTGCGCATGAGGATGAGGGAAGCGGCCTTCCTCTGCCTCAGTGCACACCACACCCAACCGTCTTTCTAGTTCCCGGAGGGCAAGGCCTCCACCACTGAGTCCATGGGGCAGCTGTCCGGTTCAATGGCCAGTGACCACATGGGATCACTGACACTGCACAGGTGGCTCAGGCCGCAGGGGAAGTGAGTTCTTACTTTATGTCACTTTAATTCCCGTAAACAGCCACAGCATCAGCGGCCCCGCCCCGGGCAGGCAGGGCAGGAAGGGCGGGCAGGAGGCATCCCCTTACACGGCCTCGGGCCAGAAAGGGAGCCGCTGGCGGTGATTGTGGTCCGAAAGAGAAGAGCACCCAGAGCAGGAGGACTGGACACGGGAGACCAGACAGAAGCAAAATATTGTGACACAAGCAACAACAAAGGAATGCCAGCTGTTCGGGAAAGAGCAGGAGGCGAGGGAATTCTCGAAAGGCTGGGAAGAACCTGTCGAGAAATCCCCAGCGCCTGCAAAATGGCTGGCGTCACGGCCCAGGTGGAGATCTGGGACCCCGGCCGCGTCTTCCCTTCAACGCGCTACACTGTATGCGTTTGTGCAGCGTGGCGAGTGTTGACCTGTTCACACCCAGAAACCGTCCCCGCGGTCAGGGTGACGATGGTCGCCACCATCCCTGAAGTTTCCTTCTGCCCCTCAGTGGCCTCTCCCTGCGTCCCCCACCCCCAGGGAACCGCTGATCCGCTTTCCGTCACGGTAGATTAGTTTGCGTTTTCTAGAACTTTATATAAATAGAATCGTGCAGTTTTTTGGTCTTTTTTTGGTCCGGCGTCTTTCTGTGTAATGACTTTGAGACTCATCCGGGTTCTTGCAGGTGTTGTCCGTACCCTCCCCTCAGCAGTAGCTGAGCTGGCCCCGTTGTCCGTCCCGCCCGTGCCGGTGAAGTGGGGAGGTGCATTTGTCCGCGGCCCAAGGCCCTGCTGCTGTAGCTTGGGACAGGCCAGCCCGGGAGCCCCTGCCTGCGGGGGTCCTGGGGAGACACCCCCGACCCAGGAGAGGCCACGAGCAGTGGGTGGCTGACAGCAGATACTTGGAGCCCGCGTAGTCATCACCTCTTATGGCCAGGAGATTTGGGGAATGCCAGGTTAGGTGGGGACAGGTCCTTGTCCCCGAGGACTACCCCTTGTTCGGGAGGCCTCGTGGGGCAAAGGCTGGCAAGTTTAGATTCTGATTGGCAATAGCGACAGGTTCAAAGCGACACGTCTCATAAGAGTCTCTGGGCTCCCGTCCCCAGGAACTCTGCCCGCTGTCCAGATGCCCTGCTGCTTCATGGGTCCTTCCCCGGCCTTCCCAGCCCCCTCCTCAGCACTGTGGAAGCCCGTGGGTGCCTGCTCACGCGTGTGGCTCAGGGTCTCTGTCACGCCTGCCGTGTTCATTTCTAGACAGCAGCCCCCTGTGCGCACGGAACGGCCAGACAGAGTACCCCTGGCACGCGTGCCCTCAGCCTCGCAGGAGCAGGGGCCAGGTACGAACGGGGCGGGCAAGCACGTGCAAGGAGCCGGGCACACCCCTGAGAGAGACTCGGCCATCTGTCCCAGGCTGGGACAGTCAGGCTCTTAGTTTTATCTTCCCTTCCTTCTGTCCCACGTTACCACCCACGTCAGGTATTTTATGTATCTGGTGTGTGTGTTTTATATAGCATATACTTAACATATAAAGTATATGCTAATACTTGGTATGTAAACACACCCATAAAAATCTTTTTTGAGACATAAAAATAAAGATATTTTTCCTGTCTTGCCAATCCTTGGAAGTCAGTGTGAAGTAAACCATCGCCATTTGTTGGGATTCGGTTCAGGCGGATGCTAAACCAGTGGTCCCTGTGACATGAATGTGAGAAACTTCTGCTTTTTCTGTGAATCCAGCCTGATTCTTGGATTCCTGCACGGCCTGGCCCCCCACAGGTGTGCGTCCTACCAGAATACAAAAGTGCACTGTCCTCTCTCACCCTGTGGGCCCCCCCCCCCCCCCCCCGCCCCGGGCTCGGCGGGCCGGTACCTGGGGGTAACTTCCCGGCTGCTCCGCCCCGCTGCCCGCACTGCGTTTCATGGTCTACGCGGTGACACCGTTGGAAAGCAAGCTGTAAAAAAAAACATCTGTGGTCTCAGGGACTCACCGCCCCAGGGAGAGCCCGGTAAATATTTCATGAGTGCCATCACCGTACAGGGGGGGGTCAGCCTCCAGGACAAGGGCGCCTCCCCCTGTGCATCAAGTCTGTGGCCAGCACCCCAACTGTTTACTGCCCTGCCTGCCTAAAAGTCCAAAAAAGAGGACTTTTTTCGGAAATCTACTCTATCCCTGCACCACCCCAGAAGGAATTAAATGACGGCTGATGCAAAAACGAGGTCTTTGATTTCTGTTGGGTTCATTTTTTTTTTTTCTTTTAATGTGTATTTATTTATTTTTGAGAGGGAGAGAGAGACTTTGAGCAGGGGAGCGGTAGAGAGCAAGGGAGACACAGAATCCGAAGGAGGCTCCAGGCTCTGAGCTGTCGGCACAGAGCCTGACTCAGGGCTCCAGCCCACGAACTGTGAGAACCGGGACCAGAGCTGGAGTCGGGTGCTTAATTGACTGAGTCACCCAGGCGCCCCTGGATTCTCTTCTAACAAACCAGCCAGAGTTGAATTATTTCCTGTGTATGACCCTGCCCTAAAGGACACATACGAGGGAAGGATTAGATTGGATATGTTAACTTACTTTGCCATTAAAATAACCTTGTGTTGTGGAAGTTGCCAGAATTAATGATTATGTTATAAAAAGTGTTTACCTGATAATCTCTCTTACGTTCTGGGAATTAGGGATACTGATTTCTGCTGTGTTTTTAATTTTATATTTGACACAAAAGGTCGGTTTACCTCTTACCTTTGCTTTTATGGACACACTGGGATGAATGACCTCATTCCATGGAACACTGAGGAAATTCTCTGGCTCTGAGTTAGAAAGAGGCCGCGCTCAGGTTCTTTCCGTGTGTGTCTTGAAATTCACCTGAAAGCAAATTCGAAAACCAAAGTTGAGTTTAACTTTTTTTTAATGTTTATTTCTTTTTCAGAGAGAGAGAGAGAGAGAGAGAGAGAGAGCGCGCGCAAGCGGGGGAGGGAGAGTGAGAGAGGGAGACCCAGAGTCCAAAGCAGGCTCCAGACTCTGAGCTGTCAGCCCAAAGCCCAACACAGGGCTCAAACTCACAGACCATGAGATCATGACCTGAGCTGAAGTTGGATGCTTAACCGACTGAGCCCCCCAGGCACCCCTAGTTTCACTTTAAAACAGAGCACTTTGTTCATGGGAGAGAGGGGGCAGACTCCTTAAAACAAATCGAAACGGAGAATTGTGTGGTCTCTTGGTATTTAGAAGTGCGCCTTCGGTGTTTGATGTCTAGATGCTGAGAATAGGTCGCGTTTTCCTCAACTGTGTGTTGGCCGGTCCTTGCTCTTTGGGGCGCTCAAAAGACTTGTCACAAGAGTGGCCGTAAACACTGTGCGTTATCCTGTGCTTCGTGATATTTTGAGGAGACTTGGTTAGACAGATGGTCAACTTCAAGTGCACTCAAACCCACGGTACGTATAGTCAGCACGTGCACCGAGTTTTCACTCTGCTGCCGTCACGCCTTCCGGACATCTTTGGGCCTGAGATGCTACTATGTGTAGAGTGGGTTCAGGTGGGAGATTTTTGTTTTTGTGTCTTCGGTACCATGCAGACCCACACGGCCCAAATGCTGACGGTCAAATTTTTATTCTTGTCAGTTGTAGTCCTATTTTGTAAAAGATTCTTTTTTTTTTTTTTTTCATTTCTTTTTTAACGTTTATCTTTATTTTTGAGACAGAGACAGAGCATGAACGGGGGAGTGGCAGAGAGAGAAGGAGACACAGAATGAGAAGCAGGCTCCAGGCTCTGAGCTGTCAGCACAGAGCCCGACGCGGGGCTCGAACTCGTCAACTGCGAGATCGTGACACGAGCCGAAGTCGGGTGTTCAACCGACTGAGCCCCCCAGGCGCCCCACGGATTCTTTTTTTTTTTAACGTTTGTTGATTTATTTTGAGAGAGAAAGCCTGCCTATGAGCTCCTGCGAGTGGGGGAGGGGCACAGAGAGAGGGAGAGAGAGCATCCCAAGCGGGCTCCACCCTGTCAGCCCAGAGCCCAAAGTAGGGCTCGAACTCACAGACCGTTAGATCATGACCCGAGCTGAGATCAAGTCAGATTCTTAACTGCCTGAGCCACCCAGGCGCCCCTCGTCAGATCCCACTTTTAAAATTTTGGAAGATTTTCTTTACAGACTTTACTTATTCTCCACCCTACCCTGTCCGCCAGCACTGAAAAATCTTGATTCCCTTAAATCTAAACTAAGTGGTATCTAATTAAAAATATTTTCTGCTTTTTTGAAGCCATCTATTGAATTTGGGGTGACTTTGCTCACCCAGATGATACAGTGTCCTGCTACCAGCCCCTCCCCCACGTGGCCCACCCCTGTGCCCGGGGAGCTGGGGTTGGCAGCCTCCTTGCTTCTCTCTTGAGCTCGCTGCCAGCCAGGGTGCCCCTGCCTTCTCCCTCACTTGTCCAGATGATGTGCGCTTCTTTCCGAGTCTAGCTCTGAGCGTGTCCTGCTAAAACGCAAAGATTCAGTATGGCGTCTCGGCCAGGCACTGTTCCCCCACGTTATTTGTTCCCTCTGATATTTGACGAAGATTCCATTGCGTGTTCTATTTCGGGTGAATGGCGGGCTTGCGCTGTTGTTAACCAGAGTCTCTTTAACGACTCTGAAATAATTCCTTCAAGAGGGGAAGAGAGGAGGATTTCTTGCAAGCTGTCCATGCCACGTCGTGTCTGTAATGCTGTCACAGACCCGGAGGCCTTGCGGGGCCCCCAGTCGGTTCTGTCTGGTAGGGTGCCGACGTCAGGGAGCCCAGGAACAGGGGCTCCCCGCCGCACACGCCGTGGTCCAGAAGCCAGCGTGGAGAGCGTGGGCCCGAGGCCGGGGTCCTCACATCTGCTGGTGGTCACTTGGGCTCACCCGAGGAACTGCTCCACGTGAGCGCCCATGCACGTGCCTTTGAGCAGGGGTGCGAGAGGGTGGAATGACCCATCCCTGAGGGTGGAGCGGTTCCCGCCCCGTAGGGCCATTCCTTGGGCCCAGGGCTCCACGCGGCCCGAGAACCACAGATGCCCTGCTTACCCACCGTGGGCTCTGTGTCCCTGCCCCCTGCGTGCCCTTTGCCTTTGGCCTTAAGGATGCCCGTGTTCATAGCTTCACTTGGTGCTTGCTCCTGGTCCGTGTCTCCATCCTTCCCGACGCCGAAAGCCGTAACATGCCAAGGTCAGAGGACTTCTGCTGTGGTCTGGTTTGGGGCTGGCTTCATCGGGAATCTGCAGACACGTCGGTGGTTGTGTTCCACGGCAAAGCTTTCTGGCACTGGCACTTAGGTTGATTTTAATGGTCACCTATCGGGGGTCGGGGGGGCTCCTGGGCGGATCAGTCAGTTAAGTGTCCGACTTCGGCCCAGGTCATGATCTCATGGTTCGTGGGTTCGAGCCACACGTCAGACTCTGTGCTGACACCTTAGAGCCTAGAGCCTGCTTTGGATTCTGTTGTCTCCCTCTCTGTCTGCCCCTCCCCTGCTTGCTCTCTGTCTGTCTCTCAAAAATAGACGTTAAAAAATTTTAATCATCACCTATCAGGATACACTTAAGAAAGTCTGTCTTGAGCTTCGTAAGAACCTGGGAAGGACAGCTTTCTGACACGGTCTTTAATTTGGAAATCCCTTAGCTGGTTTCCACATGTCAAGTGCAAGTAACACGTGACGAAATAGAGACGGGGCGGTTGTCACGACGTGGCCCCTTCTTTGTGTGAAACCACAGTGGTGCCACTGGCCCCGGGTGGGGTCGGTGTAAAGGAAGGGAGAATTTTCCGTCTTCCGTCAAACAGCCTTTGACGGGCTCGCGATGACTTTTCTCTTCATCCCAGCCCTGAGGACTTGGTCACCAAAAACCGGGACCCCTTCCCGGGGTGCAGAGAGCTGGTGCTTAGAGACAGGGAAACTGCTTCTTAAAAATAGATACAGAAGTGACCAGACGGTGCTCTATCACGGCGGACGTGGTAGAGCGTTTCTGGATGTAGAAAGAAGCTCCACTCTAGAAGGATGAGCAAGTGGGAATAACCAAGAAAACGTTGAAAGGGAACTTGAGAGGATGAGCGTGGAACAGATACTGAAGGGTAACGTAACAGTCCACGTTCAGAAAGCCCCCTGGTACTGGCTCACAGACAGCCCGAAATCTCTCCTAGGGTTTTGCCTGTGATAAAGGTGGCATTTCAAAGCAACAGGACAGGAGAGACCATTAAGTCAACTGGCACAGTGTGCGCACCCAGCCGCGTCCTGGGGCGCGTCTGTAGCCTGTGAGACAGACTCGAGCAGGCACAGAGGAAGTCCTTGCAGATCACGGAGAGCAGCGGGGACACGGTCGTAGGACGCTGGGCCAGGACGTAGCGAGCTGCTCGTGGAAGAGGTGCAGTATGCACCCGGCCGGTTTGTGGAAAATGTTCACTAGCAGAGTCAGCAGGGAACTGAAAGCCGGGACGATCGTGGCCGGTCGCTTTCCCACGCGTGCGGCTGGCAGCGTTCTGGTTAAGCTCTGTGCCGAGGCAGCGGGGGGCTCTGGGAAGGGCTGCTGCCCTAGCCCCGGGGGAGCCGGAGCTGGGCGACCCTGCCGGAGGGTCGTCCACCGACTGGGACCACAGCCTTCGAGAGCAGGTAGCCATCGTGCCTTTGCGCAGGCGGTGACCCCAATAACGGGCGTGTGCGAGCAGCCCGGAAGCCCCGACAGCGGGTAATCCACGGGACGGAGTCCGCTCTGCACGCACCGCTTCTCACGGCGGCAGAGGTGGTAGAGTGTTTCTGGATGTAGAAAGAAGCTCCGTGGGGCGCCTGGGTGGCGCAGTCGGTTAGGCGTCCGACTTCAGCCAGGTCACGATCTCGCGGTCCGTGAGTTCGAGCCCCGCGTCGGGCTCTGGGCTGATGGCTCAAGCCTGGAGCCTGTTTCCGATTCTGTGTCTCCCTCTCTCTCTGCCCCTCCCCCGTTCATGCTCTGTCTCTCTCTGTCCCAAAAATAAATAAACGTTGAAAAAAAAAAAAATTAAAAAAAAAAAAAAAAGAAAGAAAGAAGCTCCGCCCGAAGCCACCGAGTAAATCAGGCCACGCGACCCTGCGTACAAGAGATTGCGCATCTGCCCTGTGCACCCACACCCACACATATCTGGAAGAACACCTCCTAATCTTAAACCGACTCCAGAGGGTAGAATTGTGGTTTCTTGAAAATAGCCTTCTTCTTACTTCACGCTCTCACCTGATTTTCCTACAAAAGCACATGTTGTTTACGTTTCGTTCTTCTCTCTCTCTCTCTTTTTTTTTTTTAATTGAGAGAGGGATAGAGAGCATGAGCAGGGAGGGACGGAGGGAAAGAAAGATCCCAAGCAGGCTCCACACTCAGCATCGAGCCCAGCGTGGGGCTCAATCCCACGACCCTGGGCTCATAACCTGAGCCGAAATCAGGAGTTGCCCACTCAACCGACTGAGCCACCCAGGCGCCCCTACGTTTCATTATTTTCATAATTAAAAAAAAATTTTTTTTTGATGTTTATTTATTCTTGAGAGACCGAGCATGAGCATGGGAGGGGCAGAGAGAGGAGGAGACACAGAATCCGAAGCAGGCTCCAGGCTCTGCGCTGTCAGCACAGAGCACGACGCGGGGCTCGAACCCACAAACCATGAGATCGTGACCTGAGTCGAAGTCGGATGCTTAACCGACTGAGCCACCCAGGCGCCCCAACATAATGTTTTTTTAAGTAATGGGAATTAAAATTACCCAGTTTAAAAAATAACCTTATCAGTCTGTTAACAACAGCTTATTCTTCACCCACTGGTTCAGTCCCAAGCCCACAGAACAACTGACTTGTATTTTGTGCGCAGCTGCACCATCAGTGTGCATTTTCCTGTTCCTGGGGCGCCTGTCTGCCCCTCCCCCGGGGTTCCCGCCCTCTCCCGCTGGGCCCAGACAAGTCGGCTTGGGGCACAAAGGCCTTGAGCCGCTGGGTCCTGGGTGCAGTTGTTCCGGCACTCTTTCAGATGCCCAAAACCCAAGACCAGCCATCAGTTTTATATTCCCATCTCTTTAAAAAAAAAAAATTTTTTTTTTCAACGTTTATTTATTTTTGGGACAGAGAGAGACAGAGCATGAACGGGGGAGGGGCAGAGAGAGAGGGAGACACAGAATCGGAAACAGGCTCCAGGCTCTGAGCCATCAGCCCCAGAGCCCGACGCGGGGCTCGAACTCACGGACCGCGAGATCGTGACCTGGCTGAAGTCGGATGCTTAACCGACTGCACCACCCAGGCGCCCCTAATTTTTTTTTTTAATGTTTATTTATTTTTGAGACAGAGAGAGACAGAGCATGAACGGGGGAGGATCAGAGAGAGGGAGACACAGAATCTGAAACAGGCTCCAGGCTCTGAGCTGTCAGCACAGAGCCCGACGCGGGGCCCGAACTCACGGACCGCGAGATCGTGACCTGGCTGAAGTCGGACGCTTAACCGACTGCGCCACCCAGGCGCCCCCAAAAAAAATTTTTTTTAATGTTTGTATATTTTTGAGAGGGAGAGAGACCATGTGAGCTGGGGAGGGGCAGAAAGAGAGGGAGACACAGAATCTGAAGCAGGCTCAAGGCTCTGAGCTGCCAACACACAGTCCGACGCGGGGCTCGAACCCAGGAACCATGAGATCGTGACCTGAGCTGAAGTTGGGCGCCTAACCGGCGAAGCCACCCAGGCGCCCCTGTATTCCCATCTTCTGAGAAACTCTTCATGTGTTAATGTAGCTGATACTCCTGCTTCCTACAAACGAAATCGCTTTTTGTTTTTCAAATGAATTGTAATTTATTTATTTTTACTAGGCTTGTTATGTTTTGTTTTTTTAATATGAAATTTATTGTCAAATTGGTTTCCATACAACACAAAAATAGGGAACGCTTCACGAATTTGTGTGTCATGTAATTGTTGGTAGCAATCGTTTGCTTTTGATGTTTGTTTGAGAGACAGAGTGTGAGCAGGGGAGGGGGAGAGAGAGAGGGAGACAGAATCCCAAGCAGGCTCCACACTGTCAGCGCAGAGCCTGATGCGGGGCTCAATCCCGTGAACCCTGAGATCCTGCCCTGAACTGAAATCTAGAGTCAGACGCTTAACCGACTGAGCCACCCGGGAGTCCCAAGAATTGGCCTTTTTTTTTTTTTTTTTTTTTTCAAAGTGCTTTCTTTTCACTGGATTTGATGATAATTTTGCTTAGCTACTTAGCATGTAAGGGAAAGGTTCCAAAGACCGATCTCCATTGCTGGTTATTCCAGTGGTGATGGCTTCCTGAACTGAGTGGCAATGGGAATACAGATGAAGAGCCAAGTAGACTTGACCTCGTTTAGGTGTGTTGTGGTATCGAGAGGAGTAACGTCACTCTGTTGCAAAAGGACCAGGTACCCGACTTGTGGGGCCCAGTGTGGAAATGGAACTGTGAGATCCCTTGTTCAAATACTAGTAGGAATTGCAGGATGGCAACAGCAGAACATTAAACCAGGCGTGAGCCCCCCCCCCTTTTTTTTTTAATAAGGGTATTTATTATTTTGAGAGAGGGAGAAAGAGCACAAGCGGGGTGGGGACAGAGACGAGAGAGAGAACCCCAAGCAGCCTCTGTCATCAGTGCAGAGCCGGACACAGGGCTCAGACTCCTCAACCGTGAGACCATGACCTGAGTGGAGATCAAGAGTCTGATGCTTAACCGACGGAGCCCCCCACGCACACCGAAGGTTTCTTGCAAACTCTGGCCCCTCCTCAGGGGCCCCCGTGTGTCGGGGTTTGCTGCCTGAGGGTGACAGGCCATGTGGCCTCGGGAGCCTGTGAATGTCAGTCCCCGAAGCCTTTTACCCCTCTGTGAAAGGCTGCTGTCGCCTGGCATCCCACGTTCACGACACGCCTGCTCTGTTTCTCCTCCCGCGTGTAGAAATTCATCGAGTTTGAAGATGCCCTGGAACAGGAGAAGAAGGAGCTGCAAATCCAGGTGGAACATTATGAGTTTCAGACCCGCCAGCTGGAACTGAAGGCCAAGAACTACGCGGATCAGAGTAAGTGGCCCGCCAGAGGGGGACCGGCATTTGAATGTGTCTGTTGTTCCCAGGCTGACCCCAGCTGGGAAGGATGTTGAGAGCCTTTGATGAAAGGAGAGCGAGGGAGCCCGGGACAGCCATCTTCTACCCGCGCTGTCACTCGCCCTACCCTTTGTCTTACCTCTTTATGCTGCCACGCATTTCCCGTAATCAGCCTCCGATTCCTTGTGGAAATAAGTAAACGAGGCTCCTTTGATGACAAAGCATTTTGGCTTCAGGCTGCGGTCCGAGCCAGACTGGGCCAGCGCGCCATCCCGTGTGACCCCTTGGGTCACAGCTCCCGTGAGGTGCGGTTCCCTGTCTGCGTGGCACCGAGGGGACGCCGCTGTTGGGTGGTCGGGAGGCCAGGCCTGCTGAGGGAGCCCGCCGGCGTGGCCCTGCCTGGGGGTGCCGGGCTGGCAGGGGGCCTGCAGGATCACTGTGTCCCCTGCATGCAGGGGCAATGGAGTGCTTTTGGATGAGGGTTGTTATAAGAAGCATTGTTTCGGTTTTCACAAGTCTTTGTTTAAAAGTCAACGTTATGGTGACCCGTGAGTAGAAGTTTTCGTGACGGAGAAAGGACACAGCTGAAGTTTGAACAGAGGGCCACAGGCGGAAGGTGTCCTGGCCGCACACTTGCTCGGTGGGGCACAGGTGCAGAGTGCCTGGCTGCCTCGTGAGCTCCCCAGCAGGCCTGTGGGGCACTCGGGTGACTTCCCTGCATTTCGTGGCCAGAGTAGGCCCTTGCTGAGGGCCAGGGATTGTCAACTCAGGGGGAACCCCCGTGCCCGGAGGTGGCAGGTCACAGCGTGGTCTTTGCAGCCTTCGGTACGTGTAAGGGACACTTGTGTGTCCCGTCCCACATTTCAGATGTCTTCTGCTCTTTGCCTCGGCACGGAGGCTACTCACGTATGAACTCTGCCCCCTTGTACAAGCCACTTGCTGGAGTCCTGTCTGCACCTGACTCCGTCTCGGGGGCCGCCGGCCAGCTCAGACGCAGCCAGTCGTCCGTGGCTGAGCTTCAGGCACCCTGGTTCTCCTCGTGGCAGGACTGAGCACACCAGGTGCCGCCCAGACCAGCCAGGACCTGCCTTCTGGCGGCCCCGGCGTTCTCTCCTGAGGGTGGCCCTCTGCACCAGGCGTCAGTTTGTCCTGGGACCCTCTGCCCACGTGCCGAGCCCGGAGGGGAAGTGAGGGGGCGTGGAGATGTGGGTTGTGCCGTTGACACGCGGCGGCTGTGTTTTCTAGTTTCCCGCTTGGAGGAGAGAGAGTCCGAGATGAAGAAGGAATACAACGCCCTGCACCAGCGACACACCGAGGTGGGTGCCCGCCCGCGGCCCGGCAGCCGTGCGAGGCTTCTGGCCTTTACTTCCGGTTTCTCCTGCCCCAGCCGGAAAGTGGTTAGCCACGTGCTGGCCAGACTCCCTTTCGCAAGCGTCGTTTTTACTGCTGTCGGAGCACAGCGGGCCTGGAAAGTACCACAGTTAGAGGACGGGAGAAGGGCCGGGGTCAGTGGGAATGACTCACATGGCAGCCTCCTCCTCCACAGATGATCCAGACCTACGTAGAACATATCGAGAGGTCCAAGATGCAGCAGGTTGGGGGAAACAGCCAAACCGAGGGCAGCCTGCCTGGGAGGAGGTAAGGCGGGAAGCTGGAGGTGGCAGCCTCTCTGGTTCCCTCATCCCCGAGGTGCCTGGGCCGGGAGGGCAGGGGGCGCTCTGGAGAGCTGCTTCTCCCTGACTCGGGTTCCTGGCCGGGGTGTGTGGCTGGAGCAGGAACGTGCCCCGCCCGTGCCCTGGCGCCCAAGCCGGTCCGGGGGAACGGGGTGGCCCTCCTGCTGGCCATGTGCGATTACAAAGGCCCTGGGATAATGGGGTGGCCGTTCCTGATCATCTCAGGGCCTTGTTTCTGGACCCACCTACTCACTAAAACTTGCCTGTGGCCTCCCATCGACACTCGTGGGGCTTCTGGGGTCACGCACAGACAGGTGCAGAGATGCCCAGAGTGTGGAGGCAGGCGGGGCGGTGCAGTGTTGTGTGGGACGCCCGGACCAGGGCCACTCAGGGACGTTGGAAGCCCAGCTCTGGCCCCTCTCCTGGAGCAGCCTCTTCCACACCCTATTTTCTCCTTGGTAAAACATAGCAAGTGGAATCTCCCAGGAGGAGTCAGGAACGAAGGTTCTGATCTCTGTGAGGCGTGTGTGTCTCATTCACTAACCCAGATCTCCGTGACTGTGGGCCTTAACTACCTCGAATCACGAGCACTGACGCATGGGTGGGGAAGAGGCCTAGACAGCCTGGTGACCGCCGCGTGGAGCCACATTCTTACTGCAGGCCAGGGTGGCACCAGCAGATCCAGAGGCCCTCGCTGGTCTGAGTCCAGGAGCTCCGCTGGTTTTATTTGGGGGGTGGAGAGAGGCCTGCCGAGGCCAGCTGCTTTCTCCCCCCTGTGCCCTTCGGTCAGGATAAGGCCCAAAGGAGCGGACTGTCAGCGAACTTCCCGAGGGTGTCGGCAACTTGAGGGAGTTGGCCTGGGGAGACCCAGGTTATGGACCTGGGCCGGGTGGGCCGGGACAGAAGTCCCAAGTCTCTAGTAGGTCGGAGGAGGGGCCGGAGGTTGGAATCCCAGGTCCCCCAGATCGAGCTTGGTGATGGGTCCATTTCCAGCGGTGGCCCGTCATTCCTGCAGGCCAAGGCTTCAAGTCATGGTCACGTCGCATGAAGCCCTTGCTGGCTGCCAAAGCTTTCTCCGTGCCCGCCTCTTCGACGGGTCACGCCGCAGACGGGAGGGCTCAGGCCCTGCCGCTGTGACCGTTGCCGACCACGGTCTTTACCAGCGGGCAGAGCTGTTGTATCTTGTGCTAGAGGCGTCTGACTTGAAAACAGAAACACTGAGCATGCATGTGAAGAAGGCCTAGCAGGACCTAGGAAAGGAGGTGCAGGGACGGTCAGCCTGTTTTTCACAGCCCCCCCTGCTTCTCGCGGGGAGCGGGGGCGCCGGCCCTTGAGGACGCTTCCCTGCAGTGAATTCTCACTCCCCAGGGAGGTGTCACACGCTGTGCTGTTCGTCAGCTGAGTCAGCACCAGGTAGTGAGGGCATACGGACCGAACGGTTTGAGTGACAGAACTCTGTAGGTATCATTTCTGGGTCACAGATGTCTGAAGGTGGGATATAGCGATCTCGTAAGCTACTGGCTCACGGCTGAGATTTTCTCTTGAGCACACTGTGAGGTCCTCCCTCCTGCAACTCAGAGGTGCCGGGAAGATTTCTGAGCAGCTGCACTTGAATGCTAACCTGGGGCAGGGGTCTTTGTGTTGTTTTCTGTGGGGAGTTGGTCAGGGCAGTCTGGGCTGGGGCTGAAGCAGCTGGGCGGTTTGGGCATCTCTGATGAGCGCTGGGCTCGTGGCCAGTTCCTGAGAGCTGCAGCATTCCAGAACCTTCAGGCTGTTTCCCTGCCAGCCTCCTTTAGGACAGGAGCACCTCAAAGGTCACAAAGGAGAGAGCCCAGGGAGAAGGGCCCAGTTTTCCCAGAAACCCGGAGTGTGACTTCTGAATTCAGGACTTGGAGGCCATGAGCGTGCAGGGTTCTACGAGGGGTCAGCACGCTGGGCCCCAGGGATGCGCAGAACCTCAGGATGACGCAGGCTCAGCCAAAAGCAGAAGCTGCCCAAGTTACAAAGCCGGGCACCGAACGTCCTGGCCGTCACCGGGGGTCGGGTCGGGCCTCAGTTTCTTCCTGGATGTGGAAGAGGCCCCACGGTTGCAGGATGGGGTTGCTTTCCGTGGATGTCTCCGTGTGCGCCGGACGCAGGACCTGGTCTGGGAACCTGCTCTCCCGCGTGTCTTGTAGCTCCCTCGACCCTGAGCCAGTCTGGACGGAGCACGGCACCAGGCCCTCCAGCCTCCCTGGTGTCGGAGCTGGGCTCCAGCCCGTTTCGGGCGCCACCCTTCTGCTGGTCAAGACTCAAACTCGAGAGGGGCCGGCTCACAGGGTCCCGTCGAGGGTCCCCTCCGAGGCCCCACGGCCGTTCGTGGAAGCTCTGTGCGCTCTCCTCCCTCCGGGCCCCAGGATGGTCCTAAGCAGCCCCACAACCTGTTCAGCAAGGAACGGGTGTCTTCCGTTCAGCTGACAGTCCACCTCCTGTTGGTGTAGACCGTACCGCCCTCGGTGGGGGGGAGGGGGGACTCTGGCAAGAGCCCACAGGAGCCCCTTCTTTTGTAACACGGACCTGGCGGCTGTCCAGGAGAGGGAGGGGCTCTGGTGCGGGTATCCGCCGAGCCTCTTCTCCCTGATTTGATCCTACTAGAAGGGAACCCCACGGTCGAGGGGTATGTAGTCACCATGGTCTCTAGGCCGTCAGCAGTCCGTTAACGGACCTTCCTGAGCCAGAGCCCCACCCGTGTGAGAGAGTCCTACTTGCAGGAAGAATGCACCTGAGCTGTCAGCCGAGACCTCCTTGGATATGGTCGGCCTCTGCCGGGTCCCTCTGGCCACGAAGAGGAAGGTGCTCGTGCCTGGTGATGGCCGGAGCGGCACTTGTCTGGGTGGGGGGTGGAGGGGGTTGCTGTGGGTCTGCACGGCCGCCATCGCCCTGCTAGCCGGCCCCTCGGCGTTGAACTTCCTCAGCAGCCCGCGAAACCGGCCACCTCTCCTGCATCGCGTGCCCGCAGCCCACACTCTCTGAGGGTGCACTGTGCGTGTCTGACTGCCCAGGACTGTTTCCGGGTGAACAGCCTCTACCCCAAGTTCCCAGAGGGAGTGCAGGTGGAAACAGGAAGCATGAGCCTTCTCTTGCCGCGCTACTGCACCTGGGGGCCCGGGGAGGCGCCCCCCCACACCATCCTGACCTGCTTCTCCAGGGTGTCCCCCTCCTGCCGCAGCTCTTTGGGGACAGATGTACGTCTGCCCCAGCTTCCGAGTTCAGACTCTGGCCCCTCGTGGAGGCCACAGGTGCTGGGAGCCACCGATCGCTGCAAAACCTACTCCGGCGTTTTCTTCACTCCTGGCTCGGTCGTCTTAGTCTGTGTGTCTTTAGAGACGCGGGTTCGGGTATGTGTGACGCGTGCTCCATCCCCACGTGCCCACGTGTGCCAGACGACACTCGCCATCCTCCCTGTGCAGAGTATGTGTGCAACCTGTTCGCCTGCACAGGCCCCACTTGGGGGCCTCTCGGTGAAGCGGAGAGGGTCATGTGTCTGTGTTGTGTGTCTGTCGCGTGCAGATGTCTGCGTGTTTCCACGTGTCTGTTCCTGTGGAGGGAAGTCCAGAGTGGGGTGCCTGGCCGTTGGCCCGCACCGCACACTCATCCTCCATGTGAGCACGTGTGACCTGAGCTCCTGACCTCTGCCCTCTAATACTGTCTTCTCGTCTCGCCCTCTGTGCTGTTGCCGCTGTGTGCTGGCCCTTGTCTGTCGCTGCCCTGCAGTCCTCGCCAGTCGTGGAGGAAAAGGTAAAGCCTGGGGCAGCGTCCGCGCTGTTGCGCGGAGCGCTCGGGGTGCCCTGGGGTTCGGGAGAGTCAGTCCGGCCAGTGGTTCTTAATTACAGGTGCAGGGCTGGTCCTCGCCCTGCTCTTCGCAGCGGTGTTACCGATCATGGAGTCTGGATGTGGCGCTCGGAGGCCATGGAGAGGCGGCAGTGGGCTGGGCCCGGGTTCCTGAGCCAGCCCCAGAGTAGGTGGTGGTGCAGGGGCCCTGCCCGGCAGGCATCCTCCTTGTTCTCAGATCAGACCTTGGGTCCGCCGCGCTGGACCCGGCCGGGCAGGGCTGGAGACCCTGTGCTCTGGTGTCACACGGTCCTGGACTCACAGTCGCTCCCATTTCTGGGCCCAGAGCCCGCTGTGTGACCGTGACCCTTGCGGGCAGCTTGACCTCTGCAGGCGGTGTGACTCCCTAGGGCTGCGGCTTCTGAAGTGGCCAAGCTTTGGACAGGTCTGGGCCACAGGTGGGCAGTGCCCAGCAAGTGCCCAGGGGACTGTGGACCCGGCTGCCCGTGGCTGTGTGAGGAGCAGAGGGAGGAGATGATGTTGGGTCCCCGGGGAGGACGCCCTTGCAAGAGAGCAGCCTGACTGCTCACGAGGCACGTCTGTGCACAGAGCCGTGGAAGTGGGGGACACGTGTCCTCCGAGGCGGGATGCTTACACGCTGCCCTCCACCTGGGGCCCAGGGACCCACTCTGCATCTCTCCGGAGGTGGAGCCAGGCCTGAGGAGAGGGATCCCCGCGTTGGCCCCGGGGGCCCGAGGGGGAAGAGCAGGCGATGGGCATTCCTGGGAGCCTGGCCGCTGTGGCCTGAGACCAGGCCCCTCCTCTGGGGATGTGCTGACCGTGTGGCGGCCACTGCCTTCCAGACACCTGGGCGTGGCAGGGGGGCGTGACGGGCTGCTGGCAGGAGGCAGCCTGAGCACCGGCTGAGCCTCAGGCTTGCTGAGGTTTTGATGGGCCTGCAGGCTCGGAGCTTGCTAACCTGATGTCTTTCTTAAGATCTGAGTCTCTAGCTCTCACGTGAGCAGCTGAGACACGCCTGAGAACGCGTCCTCTGTCACGGGTGACGAGGGCTGCGTGAGGCCCCTCAGGTCGTCCACGGGAAACCAGCTTCCTGAGAGGCCCTGAAGGGTGCAGCCCCCGGGAGCACTCCACTCCTCTGGTTCTGTCCCTGCCACAGACTGACCCTGGGACGGCACAGCCAGGTCTCAGCGGGTCCAGGGGAGGCAGCGTCTTGCTGAATAGGACACACGAGCCGGCCTCAAAGGGGACGAAGCAGGACTCCAACTCAGACCCCGTGTTTTTCTCCTTCATCTTGGCCACGGCCAGAGAGCGCCCCCCCCCCGCTCCCTTCCCAGGGCCAGGCCTCACGAAGCCCCTGCCCGGCTGCAGCAAGTTCACATCAGGGGTGACGGCCTCACGTCTCCTCTCTGTCACCTGCACCCTCCAAGCACCGCAGGAAGCTGCCTGTCTTCTCTCTCCAGAACAGTCCAGCCTCTGGACCCGGCCGTGGGGGAACTCTGCAGAAGCCCCCCGCCACTCCTCCCACCACACTCTCTGGGGGTCAGGCTCCAAGCGTGAGATGCTGTGGTGGGGGGGCTTTAATTCGTGGCCCGAACAGCTCTGGGCAGCACGGGCTATCGAGTGGACCACCTTCTCCCGGGTGTGGTGTGTCTGCCCCGGGGCAGGGCATGCATGGGCCGGCCTGGGCTGTGTGCCACCCAGGATCCAATCAGAAGCCCCCGATGGAACGTCCCCTGGGGACTGAACTTGGCAGGCAGCTTTGGGCTTCATCCTGGCTTCATCCCTATCTCCTGGCACACCTTTAAAAGAACTCCCCTCTGGGGTCTTTGCTCCATGATGACCAGGAAGAACTGCGTGGAGTGGGAGAAAGGGGCCCCCTCGGGCTGTCAAGGACACGGACACCCAACAGGAGGACGGAGCCCCTCTTCACTCTGCCCACGTCGGTTCTGACGTTTTGCAGTGAGGTCTCGTGAAGGAACATTGGAGCGGGTTGGGGGACAGGGAGCGAAGGACGGAGCGAAGAGGTCGATCCCTTCTGTCTGGCCCCAGGACACAGACGCAGGGCCGACAGCAGCAAGCAGGCACGCTGCGCCACCTGTAGGAAAGACCGCCATCGTAAAGTCTCCCCCCGGGGGCGCTCTGTGCGGCCACGTTGCCGGGGGGCCTGCTGCTGGCTCCCCCGTGGGACTTCTTAGCGCACATAGCGGGTGTGAGACCGAAATCCCCAAACGTGAGTCACAGTGAAACCAGGGAGTGTCACACAGGCCCGCAGGACAGCCCAGCTTCTCCCGAACATGGGACCGCGTTTGGTTCCAGAGGAGCTCAGGGGGCAGGCGGCCCCTGTGCCCCCACCCAGGACCCCGCTCCCTCAGAGCAGGCCCCTGCGTGTCCAGAGCGAGCCCCGTTCTCGAGTGGGGAGCCACCTCTAATGTGCGCTTCCTTCCTCTCTCCCTCACGTTTCAGCAGGAAGGAGCGCCCCACCTCTCTGAACGTCTTCCCCCTGGCCGACGGCATGGTACGTGCACAGATGGGGGGCAAGCTCGTGCCTGCGGGGGACCACTGGCACCTGAGTGACCTCGGCCAGCTGCAGTTGAGCTCCAGCTACCAGGTTTTGTAGCCGTGCCGTGGAGTGAGGGTCCCCCCGCCTCCTCTCCCCTGTCCCGTCCCCCCATCGTCCCATGCTCATTCAGGAAGCTGTCTTTGCGGCCAACCCTTTGCAGCTGCCCCTGGGTTCGCAGGGCCTCTCGCGGAGGGGCGTCCGAGCTGGAGAGAAGGACTGCTCTGGGGGCGTGGGCTTCAGGCCAGGGCTGAGCTGACCCTTTGTTTGGGGGCACAAGCACGTCTGTTCCTCAACTCGCCCCAAAGTATGAGCCCCGTGGCCAGACTGGACACCGGCCCGGAACGTGCCGTCCTCTTAGCATCTGAGATTTGCACGCCAGTTGCGGGGAAGTCCAGGGTGAGGGGTCGGCGTCTTCTCCTCTAGACTGTCCTTGCTGTGCTCCTGACTTCTGGGTCTCCGAGTCTGGGGAGATGGCTGTCCTGGGTCTGTGCACTTATCTGGGGAGTGCACGCCCCAGCGGGGTCCCCGAGAAAGCCAGGGGCAGGGACTCATTCAGGGCCCCTGGTCACGTGCTGCCGGTTTCGGTCTGTGAGCTCAGCCTGCCTTCACCAGACAGGCTGTGGCCCCATCGCCAGGTAAGGATGCCACCCCCAGGGCTGGAGGAGGCGACCCAGGCCTGGTGCCCTTCGCGCAGAGGCTGTTGGAGGTGCCTGTGGAAGGCCAAGCCCCTGGGCCTCTGGACTGGGGCGGGCTGGCGGTTGTGGGGCCTGAACTTGTGGAGCTTCTCCCTGCCGCAGCTTGTGGCTGACTGTCCATTCGTCCCTGGGTGTCCAGCTTGACTGCTGGAGGTGGCTGCAAGCTGCCCGTTCTGTCACCAAGTGACCCCACTCGCTTTCGCTTTTGCTGCAGACACTGAGCATGTCTCTGCGACCTTTGACCTGGGTGCCGGCCCACCTGTTAATGGACCTGCCCGTGTGGGGGGTGGGGCAGAAGGGCAGGGGCCTGGGGGGCCGGGTGCGCGCCCCACCCCCCCACCCCCCCCCCCCCCCCCCCCCCGGCAAAGCCTGGCTATGCCACTGGAGATGACGGCTCATGCGGGGCGGCCGGGGGAGGTGGCCGCAGGGGTTGCGGGGCCGCTGAGCCCCGCCTCTTGCCCGCACCCCCACCAGCTTTCTTCCTGCGTCTCTTCCTGCCGCTGCGACGTCCAAAGTAGCTTTACTCTTCATCACCGTGTTTTCTGTTTCAGTTCGTATATGTGTTTTATTTGCCTTTTTTTAATTACATTTAAGTTCTTTTTATTTTGTGTTCTAGGTTTTAAGGTCTTTCTAATTTCTTAATTTTTTTTGTTGTTTTTTTGTTCTGTTTTTTGTTTTTATGTGCTGTATTTTCAGTGTTTTAACCAAACAGTTGTGGCTACTCATGGTGAGGAATGACCGCTAAGAGTTTGGGTTCTTTGCATTTGGAGGTCACTGCCACACGTTGATGGTTTAGGAGGTTGAGAGGTTTGCCGTTAGGTAAGTGGTGGCCAGGGGAGCGTCCTGCGGGTAGGCGGCGGCCTGTAGGCTCAGGGAGAGCCAGGGGCTGGGGGAGGCCTGGCTGCGCCGCACGGTTCCCCTCGGTGACTTTGGGGGCGAGGAGGCCCGCTGCAGACCCGCAGACACCAGCTGGCGGGGCACAGACAGGCCACCGGACGTGGCCGTTGAGGAGGCGGCCCAGAAAACGTGTGGTCCAGAGAGGCGTGGACTCGAATGCCGGCCTCCCTCGGCCCTCTCGGACTTCCCCGTGCCTCGGGTCCCCTGCGGCCGTCTCTCGAGTGCTGGCCCGGGGCTCCGTGCAGCAGAGGGCCCCTGCCCGCGGGAGGCCTGGGAGCCTGTGTCGTGTGGGGCGGACAGACCACTGGGGCAGCCCCATCACAGAGGCTGTCAGTGTGCCTCGTGTAACAAAGAGGATTTTTCCTTCTCAAATCGGCCTTAGGCGGTGGAACCCAAATAGAAAATGCTTGGACGGGGTGCCCCCAGGGAGACAGGACCTGTCACGCGAGGCCTGTGGCCTCAGCACATTAATAATCCGGGCCCGTTGTTCTTGGCTATGGGGGCCGTCCTGTGGCCTGCAGGATAGTGAGTGGACCCCCGCCTCCACCCACTGGACCCCAGGAGCACCTACCCGTCCCCAGTTGTGAGAGCCACGGGTGTTCCCACACATCAACACACATCCCTGCGGACCTGGCCACCGGGTCGAGGAGGGTGTCGATTTGGATTCCCGGCAGACGCGTCCCCGCAGCCTGTGAGATGAAGCTGGAGGTCACCACCCCAGGCCCTGGCCTGACACTGACCACGCGGGTCAGGAAAAGGCGGGTCTCAGAGGTCCCCAACCAGCTCTGCCTCCCGGTCACCTAGAGGCAGCCACGGGAGCCTGGTCAGGCCTTCCTAGTTGAAGGCGGGTGTGAGTGGGTCCCAGCGTGTGTCCAGCTTTATGGAGAAGGCCACGCACCCCTGCCGTCGGCTCCTTCCCCTCAGCGCCCCCAGAAGCACCCCTTCTGGAGAAACCGTGTGAGCCACTGCCGCTGGCGACTGGGGTGTGCACCGGGAGCCGGGCCCCGCAAGAGGGTGGTGATAGGGCCTGGGGGTGCTGCCGGCAGGTTCTGGCGCGCCCACCGAGGACCGGGTTGGGGGTGAGTCACGGTTGTCGGTGTTCGTAGCCGCGTGGGGCCAGGTTATGGATCTTGTCAGGAGCTTCAGGAGGAAAGATCGGGAGAGGAGCGGGCTGGTTTCCTGTGTCGTACTTCCTCAAGTAGAGCGTGTTCGCGGCAAGAGGCTCTCACGGTCAGCGGCCGAGGGCGCATTTTAATGGTCGGTCTCTGTCCGCTCCGGGAATGTTTTGAGGGTGACCCGTTCCGTGGAAGAAGAGTCACAGTTTGTTGGCATTTGTGTGGACGTGTAGGTGCTTGAGCCGTGGGGGCCGAGAATTCCACATTCCCTCTAGTCTCTGCGTTCGTTCGGGAGGTCTGTGCCCCTCCCAGCCCCTGGCTGCGGCCAGCACTGGGAGCGGGAGATGGAGTGGGGGGCGGGAGGCGGGAGGCGGGGCGGCCGGCCGCAGCACCCGTAGCTTGTAGCTTGATCCGAAGGCATGCTCAGCCTCCTCCCAGGCCCCGTAGAGCCCTCCGCCCCGCCCTGAGGCGCACCTTGTTTCCGACCCCGCCCCGCTGGCTGCAAAGGGTTGCTTGTCACGTTCACCTAGCTTCATGTCCATCACACGCGGCATCGGCGGGGCTGTTCCCGGGAACGTGTAGGCTACAAGCCCCGATGTGCAGCATTTAAATAAGGTGGCAGCAACCTCTGCAAAGTGGGAGGAGTGGCTGGGTGAACCAAGGGACCGGGCCCGAGGAGCTGGCCCGACAGCAGAGCAGGGGTCCTCCTGTCCCTCCCGGTCCCGGCACAGAGCGCCGTTTGACCGTGGCCGAGGGAGCCCAGCACGGGGGCCCCGTGGAGGTGGCCAAGGCCCCTGCTGGCCCTGCACGGCGTGCCCGGCCGTACCCAGAGCCTGGGGGCGTGCTGGCCCACATGACGAGCTTCTCCCTTCCCTGTGTTCGGCCCTAGTGTCCGCAGGACGAGATGTCCGAGTCGGGCCAGTCTTCCGCGGCTGCCACGCCCAGCACCACGGGCACCAAGTCCAACACGCCCACGTCCTCCGTGCCCTCGGCGGCGGTGACGCCGCTCAACGAGAGCCTGCAGCCGCTGGGGGACTACGGCGCCAGCACGAAGAGCAGCAAGCGGGCTCGGGAGAAGCGCAACAGCCGCAACATGGAGGTCCAGGTCACACAGGAGATGCGGAACGTCAGCATAGGTGCCTCGGCCGCCCGCGTGCTCCCGGGCGGCGCCCCTCCCCCCCCACCTGCTATCCTGCCGTCCCTTCCGGCTACCGCTTTTAGCTCGGGTGCCAGCACAGACAGCGCAGACATTCGTGGGCTCCCCGGCCACGGAGCCAGAAGTGAGCGATCAGGGTGGCAGTGTCCTCGTGGGGTCGTCCCTTCCTCTTAGGACACGGTCAGATGAGACCAGGGCCTGCCCGTGTGGCCTTCACCTCTTCAGAGTCCCCATCTCCAGATGCAGTCACATGCAGGGGTTCCGGGGGCTGTGGCTTCAGCGCGTGGACTCAGGGGGCAACCCGGCTTCTGACGGTACACTGCCATCACCCAGCAGACGCACTCACTAGAGGAGGGACAGGAGGAGAGACAGGGCTTTGGGTCTGGTCGTTGGAGGTCATGAAAAGGAGACCCGATTCTGATGAAGGGGCCCCACGTGGCCGCCAGCGAGGAGGAAGCCCTTTCCTGACGGTCCCTGCCTGGCGGGGGTCTAGTGTGGGGTCTCCAGATACGGGGCCAGAGGGCAGGCGCCCCCCCTAACCCTGGGGTTCCTGTGTGTCCCCCCCACCCCTCAGGCATGGGCAGCAGTGACGAGTGGTCTGATGTTCAAGACATTATCGACTCCACCCCGGAGCTGGACATGAGTCGGGAGCCCCGTCTCGATCGCACGGGCAACAGGTACTCACTGAGCCCGGGGGCCGGGTGGGCTCAGTGTTCACTGTGGAGGTGGGGCCTTTGGCGAAGGTGCCCCCTGCAGCCTCTTGCACAGGCAGCGCTGGCATTGAGCGGCCCCTTGGGCGGTGTTGGAGAGCCCCCGCCCGCAGCCCAGAACGCTGCCCACTCACCCTGCCCTCCCCCGGCCGCATGTCCTCACAGCCCAACCCAGGGGATCGTGAACAAGGCTTTTGGCATCAACACTGACTCCCTGTACCACGAACTGTCGACCGCGGGGTCGGAGGTCATCGGGGACGTGGATGAAGGAGCGGACCTGCTAGGTAAACTCAGGCCACCCCCGTGACCCCAGGGCCTCGGGCTTGCTGCCGTTGCTTTTGTTCGTAATGAAAGCAAAGTCTTTGTCAGCTGCAACCTAGGGGTTTCTTTTCACAGTTTTGTCGAGATATATTTCACATTCCATAAAAGGTATCCCCTTAAAGTATAAAGTTCAGTGGGTTTCAGGGTGCTCACAGACCTGTCTTACTACCTAATTTTAGAGCCTTCCATCACCCTGAAAACCGTGCCCGTGCCTAGGCGGTGCACTTTTTAGCAATTGTGCTCCTCGCAGAAAATGCCCAGACAGGGTCGCTGCCCATCTGCAAGCCCTCGGCACCGTGGTCGCCTCCAGAGCTCCCTGCACCTGGGTCAGAAATGGGTGCAGAGACAGTTCCCCGTGTGGACTCTCTCCGGGGCCTCCTTCCTGTCCTGGGGTGGGCGTCAGGCATGTAGAGGCCGTGTATGCAGCCGAGCACTGCTCTCGGGGTCCAGGGCCAGGTGGGAAATCGGATCCTTGCAGTGGCACGCCTCACCCCCCACCCCCACACCCCCCCCCCCCCGCCGCCAGCTCCTGCCCCCGCTGACCTTGTCCCCTGAAGGCCTGCTGCAGGACCAGAGCTCTCGGTCCCTTCCTCCCAGCAAGGCAGCCTCCGGGGCAGAGGGTGACCGTGTTGTGGGGGATCTGTGGCTCTGGCTTGTCCTCTCCTCCCCACGCCGGCTTCTGTGGAGGGATGGTACCCCCAGCTCTCGTGGCTTAGGAGGGGGCAGCCAGTCGGCGGTGCCACTTCAGCCCAGAAATCCGTGAGGCTGCCTGCAGGCCCTGTGGCCCGGGTTTGGTCACGTGCTGCCCAAGGAGGTGGAGCTGCCTCACGTGGATGAGGTTTGTTTTGTTTTTTAATGTTTATTTATTTTGAGAGAGAGAGCGGGAGAGGGGCAGAGGGAGAGGCAGAGACAGAGAATCCTAAGCAGCCTCTGCCCTGTCAGCCAAGAGTCTGACGAAGGGGCTCAAACCCACGAACCCACGAGATCATGACCTGAGCTGAAAACAGGAGCCGGACGCTCAACCAGCTGAGCCGCCCAGGCGCCCCTTGCGTCGAAGACTTCTACTTCCCACCAATGTCCCTCTGCACTGGTGACCTTTGGCCATCAGGGACTTGAGGACATTTGTAGAGTGTGTCTGCCTCGGGCTCAGCTCCCCTGTGTGGACGGCAGTGTCTTCGGTGGATGGCCGGGCTTCCGGCTGCAGACGTGGCCCGGCTGGAGCCCACGAGGGAGGGCCACCAGCTGGTGGTTTCCATCTGCACAGCCTCACTCTCTTAGCTCCGGCCCTGCTGGTTGTCTCGCTCGGGCCGCAGAGGCCCCCCGGGAGCACAGCCGCCTGCGGTGAAGCCTACTTCAAAAAATAACAGAAACTGTTAACATATAGAAAAAAGGTACTTAGAGGAAATCATTTTCAATATTCTGACGCCTTTGCACCCTCCTTTATAGAGTTCAGGTAATCCTATATACGTTCCAATTTTTATCTTTGGAAAAGTAGTGCGCGTTTATGACAATATTCGCGTAATACCAGAAATTGCCAACAAGAGAGTAAAAGCCAGACGATCGTGACGAGTGCACCTTCCCAGGTGCCGTAGCACACACACGTACGTGGCACGTGGGGGGTTTCGGGTCACGTCTGTCCTCCCCTTTGTGGGCGATGTTACCATCTCTCTGACCTGCTAATACCCCCAGTGCGCTTCACCTTGTGGCATGAGACTGTAAATTAACCCGTTCTGCCAGGCTCTGGTTTTTGCTGTTTGGATGCTGCGGTCACAGATACCTGTGGGCGTAAATCAGCTCGCCCCCCTGGAGACTTCTTTAGGACAGGGTTCTAGAGGTGGGAACCTCAGCCTAGCGATGTGGGCTCCTGACGCTGGCTCCACGTTGCTTTCCCAGATGTGGCTTCCGTTGGGCTTGTGCCTGGCTGTTCTTGAGACGTTGGACCTGCCAGGCCGGGAGCGGCATGGGAAGGAACTCCCGTCCCTAGAGTTTGTGCCCGGGAGCAAGGCTGTAGTGGGTGACCGGGCACACGTGTGTGTCCGCGAAGGAGCACCTTTCTGCTCCTTGGAGGCTGTGAGGGCGCGAGGGCCTCGTGTGTGCTGCACTCCTGAGTCTCTGATGAAAGGTGGCGGCCTTCTCCCTGGAAGAGCGCATAGGCACACGGCGTTCACGTGTCCGCGACCCGGCTCCACGTTCGAGTTCCTGGCCGTGGGCAGCTCAGCTGCCCCACGCCGTGTTTAGGGGCCGGCCGCAGGTTGGGGAGGGGACCGTAGGGGAGGCGCCCAGCTGGAGTCCCAGACCTTGTGCTTTTCAGTCTCGTCTCACGACACGGTTCCAGTCATCGACACGGTCACGAGAAGAGTCACACCAGCGTTAGATGTGTGCGTCTGCCTTTAATCGGGGGTGCTGCCGCCGCCCCCATTTCATGGATGAAGAAGCTGAGCCCGGGGAAGGTGAAGCGAAGCAGCACAATGGGGACTTGAACCCAGGTCCAGCCAGAGCAGCAGGCGTGACTGACTGCCCTCTGTGCTTTCTAGGGATGGAATGTCATGGGTATGCCCAGAGCGCAGAGTCCAGTATCTCTGAGTGAGCTCAGGGCCGTGAGGTCAGCACCCCACAGCTCTAGAGCGCTGTCCCCCCCGAAGGAAGCCTGTGCCCACGCACAGTGACCCATCCGTGTCTGTGCACTTGCCCTCCTGGGCACTTCCTGTCTCCTGGCCCTCCTCTTCCACCTGGCCTCTTTCTGTGCACGAGTGCCCGTGAGGTTTTTACGTGTTGTAGCAGGGGTCAGCGTTCCATCCTTCCCCGGCAGAGCGGTGCTCCGTGGCACAGATGGGCCCCCACCTCACGTGGCCGTTGATCCACTGCTGGCCATCGTGCCTGATGCTTCTGGTCTACATTTGGTCCCTCGCGTGGTCGTGGAGGATGACTGGTGTTGGCCGGCCTCGTCGCCGCCCGTGACTCTGGGTGGCCTGCCCGCCAGCGCGTCCCGTCATTGGTCACTGGCCGGTGGCCACCCTGGGCCCCGCTCTATTCTGGCTGGCGTGGGCCCTGTTCTTGGGCGTGCCCTTCCAGAGCCTTAGGCACGACGGGCATCTGAAAGGCAGGCCACCCCGGGGAGTTGAGAAGGAATCAGGCGCTGTCACACTGTGTCAGTGGGGCGCCAGGCAGAGGAGCCCTCCCTTTGCCCAGCAGGGTGGAGGAATGGGCTGGGGTCGGCTCCAGTCCCCTTGCCGAGGGGCCCCAGCCCCGTTGTCTGGCTCGGCTAGAGTCTTTCTGAAGAGCCTCGCGCCTGTCCCCTGCGTTCCCTGTGTGGCTGCTAAACAGCAAAAAGCCTGCGGCCAGTGGGCGGCCGTCCTCACAATGGCAAGGTCCTGCAATAGCAGAAACACGGTGATGTTGTCGGCGTGGCCGAGGACGGCGTCCTTCAAAGCTCTGCATGTCTGGATCGGGCATTTGGATCGTGTCTATTCGCCACGGTATTTGGA
Organism: Leopardus geoffroyi; assembly: GCF_018350155.1. Taxonomy (NCBI): domain Eukaryota; kingdom Metazoa; phylum Chordata; class Mammalia; order Carnivora; family Felidae; genus Leopardus; species Leopardus geoffroyi. The sequence goes on along the minus strand of NC_059340.1, from coordinate 40,470,633 downwards.
CCGTGAATTCCTTTAGCAAGGAAGGAAGGACCCTGGATGGGCCCGTCTTGTTACGTTTCACTGAGCTGACCGCACCGCTTGTAAGATACACCATTAGTCTAGAAATCTCCAGGAAAGGAAGCCCTTGTTTCAAGTTGAAGGGGGACACGCCTTCGATCGTGAGAGCACACCCAGTCTCAGAGGTGCCGTGCTTCGAGAGTGCGCCTCTCAGAGCTGACGTAGCTGGGGAGCTGAAGAGTTAGCACCTAGTGACCACGTAGCACGTGCTGGCGTCTACCAGGGAGTTTCCAGGGAGCCCGAGCTACGGAGGTCATGTCTCTCCTTCACGGGCGAGGAAACTGAGGCTCAGACAAGCCAGGCAGTGCACCCTGCGTCAGTGAGTTGGAGTCCGAAGGCCGGCACAGGCCAACCGGACGTGCATTCTACCCGCTGCGCTGTGCCCAGGTAGCGGGGTCCCGCCCCGTGGCAACCAGACCCAGACGCCGTCTAGACGTTAACCTTGAGAGAGAGACCAGCCCATGTGCACAGAACTCGGGAACATGACGGAAGAACATAGAAAGGGGCGCCCGGGCGGCTTAGTCGGTTAAGCATTCGACTTCAACTCAGGTCATGATTTTGCAGTTCATTGAGTTCAGGCCCTGCATCAGGCTCTGTGCTGACAGCCTGGAGCCTGCTTCAGATTCTGTGTCTCCCTCTCTCTCTGCCCTTCCCTCCCCTCAGAAAAAAATAAACATTTAAAAAAAGAACATGAAAGGCCTCATGCATCGAGAACTTCTGCACGCTCCGGGTCTGCAGGCTGAGCTCTGTAAAGCTGCCGGGTGGCCTCACGGCTCAGCCCATTGTCCGTACCCAGCCCCGGCCAAAGAGCTTCGTGCGCAGACTCCAGACTCCGTCCAGGAGAACATGTGAGAAGAGCCCGGAAAGGGCTAAGAACAGGCTGCACGGCTGTCTGACACTCCAGGCACCAAAGAGTTTACAAGCTGTGATGCGGAGGGCGGCGGACCCGGGGTGGCAACAAACCCGTGACCCCTCCGGTTCGTATGAGGAGAGCTGGCCCCGTGTGGGAATTCACCGACGCTGAATGTGGTGCTTCACATCACCGGAAAACGGGTGGATTAGTTGAATGCCATTTGGTGAAGAATGAAGTCTGGTCCCAACCTCCCGCCGTACACAGAAGACTTTGTAGGGGGACTTCGGACCTAAACATAAACACGCGAGGACAGCGGGACTGGAAGAACGCCGGAGAGTGTTCTCTGCATGGCCACAACCGTAGAGGAAAGTGCTGCCAGGTCTGGCTACGCACAAGTCAACATATACGTGATCTCCCTCGCTGACAGAGGTCAAGTACAGTGGAACCTGAGCAGAGGATGAAATCAGGAAGTTCCCAGAAGATGCCCACCAAGCACAAAAAGATGTTCAACTTCAAGAATGAGGCAGGACAGAAAAGAGAAAACACAGATGAGTTTTTGTTTTTGTTTTTTTCTCACAAGAGCAACAAACACGAAGCAGGTGCTAGGGCGCCCACGGCCGGGAGGTGGTCGTGCGGCCCGCGGAGCCGTGCTGGTGGGGTGAGGTGAGCGGTCGCTCCTACCCGTCCCCGCCTGGAATCTGGGGTGCTGGGTGGTGAATGCACGCCCCTGTGCGCTGAGCACTCATCCCAGGCGAGCACAGATCTCCAGTGCACAGTCCCGTGACACGGGGTCAGGTGGGACAGAGCAAATGGCCCAAGAAGCTGGGTATTTGCCCTTGGTTTGTGCGTACGTGCCTATGTATGTATGTATTTATTGGGAGAGAGAAAGACACAGCGTGGGGAGGGAGGGGCAGAGGGAGAGAGTGAATCCCACGCAGGTTCTGCACTGCCGGCATAGAGCCCGACGTGGGCCCGGAACCCATGAAGCCGCAAGACCATGACCTGAACTAAAAGCAAGAGTCAGACGCTTAACCGACTGAGCCACCCAGGTGCCCCCTTTGGTTTTGTGTTTTAAAAGCTGGTATTCTTCAGGGCGCCTGGGTGGCTCAATCACTTGTGTTCCACTTCAACTCAGGTCGGGACCTCACAGTTCGTGAGTTCGAGCCCCGCGTCAGGCTCTGTGCTGACAGCTCGGAGCCCGGAGCTGCCTCGGATTCTGTGTCTCCCTCTCTCTCTCTCTCTCTCTGCCCCTCCCCTGCTCGTGCTTTGTCTCTGTCTCTCAAAAATAAAAACATTAAAAAGAAAAGCTGGTGTTTATCTGGAAAGAGTTCTGAGAGACAGAAGATCAGCTCTTGAGCACGGTTGCCCTGGGGCGTCGAGATGAGCGGTCACGTCCACTGTTGAGCTGGCACATTCCTCTATCATTTCAGTTCCTGCAGCACGTTGTGCGTTGTGTCATTTACGTCAAGTGACGAAGTGACCACGTACGCAGTACTGTTGCACCCAGTCTTCAGCTGGGAAAAGTTTGGAGCCCAGGAGGAAGGCACTGCCGGCCCCACACGCCTCCACCCCTGTCCCCAGCGCCCCTGCTTTCTGCCTGCCTTTCCCTCCCTGCCAGCCGGGCCCTTGCATCTTTCTCTTTTTCTGGCCGTCCTTTCCCTGAGGTCGCGCCCTTCCTGAAAGGCCTGGGCTGGCGGGAGAGGCGGGGGCCACGAGGCCAAGCTCGCGCGCTCTGGGGGCACCTGAGGCCTGGACGCCCCGGGCCCCCCGGCGCAGCCCCCCGCGCGCACACCCTGTCACCTTCCCCGGCCGTCGCTGCTGCGTCTTCGGGGGCCTCGCCCTCCTGAGGGCTGAGCAGGCGTGGGGCCCGGCGCTCGGGGTCTCTGTTTTCCTTCAGGGTCGCCGTCCCCAGTGGCATTTGTTGCCCACAGGCCTGGTGACATCTGCTTGTATTCTTTCACGCGTTGTTGCTTTCTCTGTAATAAGAATTTCTTTATTTTGTTGGTTCCAGTCACCAACTGACCTTTGTCACTTCCTTCCCCCGTCTCTCTGTGCTTTGCTGGACACGGCCCCAGGGGAGTTCTCAGGTGCGTATCTCCACCCGTCTGCCACCCCTCCTCACGGCGCTGTCCGGCTGCAGTGGGGGGCATCCTGGGGACACTCCCCACTGCTGTCCAGTCACCGCAGGCTGTGCGGCCTGTCCCTTCCTGGGTCCCCTCCAGGCCACTAAGGCACACATGCTTCTGCTTACCAGCCTACTGCCGCTCGGAAGCTTCTCTTGGTTTGCTCTACTAGCCAACTGACAGTGGCCCTGACACGCGAGGGAGAATGGCTGTGCCCTGGACCCTGTCCCTCAAAGGCAGAGAGTGCCCCAGTGACATTTCTCAGGGTTCTCCCCTGTCAGGCACGCCCCAGAAGTCAGGGGTCCCATGCCCACATGGCAGATGGCCCAGCCCCGGGCTTCTCCGATTGTTCGCAGCAGGAGACTCTGAGGCCCCGGCCCGGCCACACGCGGCCTCCCCCGTGTACTCGAAGGCATGCCGGGTCCCCGGGCACAGCTTTCCCTCATTTGCAGACTTGTGCCCTTAACCCCCACCCTCACGGCCCAGGACTCTGGTGCACGGGGTCAAGTACACTGCCCGGCCCCTCATCTCATCACCCGCTGCCCTTGGCCTGGTGACCTGTGCAGCCAAGGATGCAATGTCCAGAAGGAGCAGCTGGCTCCGTGCCACCCCCCGGCCCTCCCAACCCACCCCTGTGTCCATCCCACCTGCCCGCCGGCCCTCCCCTGTGTCCAGCCCTCCCTCCCGCCCTCTCCTGTGTCCACCCCCCCAGCCCTCCCAGCCTCCCCTGTGTGCACCCCTAACCCAGTGAGAAGCAGGCTCCGTGCCACCCCCCCGGCCTGCCCACCCTCCCCTGTGTCCACCCCCCCAGCCCTCCCTCCACCCGTCTCCTGTGTCCACCCCCCGGCCCTCCCTCCCCCGACTCCTGTGTCCAGCCCCCGGCCCTCCCTCCCGCCGTCTCCTGTGTCCACCCCCCCAGCCCTCCCAGCCCTCCCCTGTGTGCACCCCTAACCCAGTGAGAAGCAGGCTCCGTGCCACCCCCCCGGCCTGCCCACCCTCCCCTGTGTCCACCCCCCCAGCCCTCCCTCCCCCCGTCTCCTGTGTCCACCCCCCGGCCCTCCCTCCCCCGACTCCTGTGTCCAGCCCCCGGCCCTCCCTCCCGCCGTCTCCTGTGTCCACCCCCCCAGCCCTCCCAGCCCTCCCCTGTGTGCACCCCTAACCCAGCGAGAAGCAGGCTCTGTGCCACCCCCCCCCCGGCCCTGCTGCCCTCCCCCGTGTCCACCCCTAATCCAGCGAGAAGCAGCCACACGGCACCGCCGCCCTGCTGTTCACTGAGGCTTAATGCGCTTCTTTCTCTCCCTCCCTCCTCCCCCACCAACCCCCCCAACCCCCCCTCCCCCGCCACCCGGCTCCCGCACTGGGCTCACTCCCGCACTGGGACGACTCTCGCAGTGCGCCATGATTTCTTTGGTAAGCCCAAGGCCCTGTTTCAGTTTGCGTTCCTCCCTTTCTTGGCTTCCTCTGTCTGCCTCACACCTTCTCGTGCTTCCTGAGCCTTTTGCTTTGCTCTGCATGGTGGGATTGGCGGTGGGGTCAGCAGGGGCCACAGGCATTCCTGGCTCCAGGGTGGGGTTGGGGCTCGAGTGGGGAGCTGCAGTGCTGAGCCCCCAGCCGCCTCCCTCCGAGCACACCCTGGACAGGTGGAGGGGGGGGGGCGGGCCACATCCGAGGCCAGGGGGCGCAGATGGGGACAGCCGTCAGAACCCACTCTGCGCACACCGTGTGTGTCGGGGGTCTCGTCTCACAATCGCCTCATACCGGGGGTCGGGGGGGAGGGGGCTGGTGAATGGGAGGAACAGACCCTGGGTCTCTGGGGCTTTCTGTCCCAACAGATGAGGTTCAGTCCTTTGGAGTTGCTGTGGCGCGCCTGCAAAGCTCAGACGGCGGGGTCCACTTTGGGGCTGGCTTACAGGGGCCGGGTCGGCCCCTCTGGGCACCAACCCCAGGGAGCGTGTCCTCCCCGCTCTCCCTTACCCCTGCCTCCTGCTGTCCTCACCGCGGCGGGCCAGGTTCCCCCAGCCCTGCTCCTGGCCCCGGTGGAGGGCCACGCCTACCATGGGGCCATCCCATCTCCTTGGCTGGGGGCTCTGTGCCGTCCTGAGCTGCCTTCTCTGTCCCCATCACCACAGCACCAACCGCTGTTCTCCCGGGGACGGCCCTGCACAGGGTGTGCCTCCCGAAGGGTGAGGGGAGACAGGAGGATGCTGGCAGAGAGGACAGATTGAGGTGGTCCTTGGGGCCGGCTCACGCCGGTGCCGGCTGGGCCCTGCGGCACACTGGCCTCACGTGGATAGCCGCGGGAGCTCAACCCGGGGCTGCCGTGCCCGTTGAGGCAGCAGGGCCCTCCTCAGTACCCTCCAGGGGCTGTTCTGGGCTTGCATCCCTGACCACGTTGTTGGGCCTGAGGAGCCGCAGAGACCCCTCTGCAGGGATTGTCTGGCTTCCCGGAGACCAGACTGCTGGCCTCGCACCCTCGCCTCTGCCCTCCCAGGGCTGAGCCACCCCCCGGGGAGGATTTTTGGTACTCTGGGGCAGGTATGGTAGTGTCAGGGTCTGGCCTCGCCAGGCACAGGTAATCTCTCCGTGCCTTTTGTTGCAGGAATGGGCAAGGAAGTGGGGAACCTGCTGCTGGAGAACTCACAGCTTCTAGAAACCAAGTAAGGACTCCTGTCTGGCACAGGGCTTGCTGAGATGGCCCTCCCCCAGGGCCGGGCCTCCCTGTAGCAACCCGGAGCTGTGACCTCTCGGCCCCTTGGAGGCCCCCATCATAGCGAGCAGGCTGGCTCACGCAGAGCCCTCGTCTTTCTGCCTTTCCAAAGAAACGCTCTGAACGTGGTGAAGAATGACCTCATCGCCAAGGTGGACCAGCTGTCCGGGGAGCAGGAGGTGCTGAAAGGGGACCTGGAAGCTGCCAGACAGGCCAAGGCCCGGCTGGAGGGCCGCATCAAGGACCTGGAGGAGGAGTTGAGGAGGTGAGCCTAGGCCTGGAGGCTCCTGGGAGGAGGAGGGGCCAGGCCCGCCCCCCACCCCAGTCCTCTCCTCCCCCGCGCGGCAGCCTCACCTCCTCTCTGTTCCAGCTCACTTGTGGGCCTCCTCTCCCCACCCCCCCGGGAGTCCCCCAGGAGGCATGGATGTCACGCCTTGGGTGTCCTGCCACTCTCGTGCCTTATGTTTATTGAGGAGGAGGGAGTTCAGGCACCCAGGAAGCTCTGGGGTCCCCTCCCCAGCACTCTGCACCTCCCTGTGGCTTCTCTTCCAGCCTGATGCTCATCCGAGGGGTGCCTGTAGCTCCAGACCGGAGTGGGGGTGTGACAGGAGCGGGGGGGGGGGCGGGCAGGCGGCACTTGTCGGGCCTGCAGGTGCCACACACCTGTCTGGGGCCGGCCTGCGGCCCTGCCGCCTGTGCACGTGGCCCTGCCTGCCCGTTAGCCAGGCCCCACGGCCCTGCTGGGCAGCCAGGAGAGACATCTGGGCTTCCGGGCGTGAGCTAGCAGGGCTGTGGGCTTCCGCCCCCCCTCCCCACAGTCACATTTCCCTCCTCGTCCTGCAGAGTGAAGTCAGAAGCCATCATCGCCCGCCGCGAACCCAAAGAAGAGGTGGAGGATGTAAGCAGCTATCTCTGTACAGAATTGGTATATTCCACTATTAACATGCGGGGCAGGGGGGGCGGGTGGTGTGGGGTGGGCTCCCGGGGCGCGCTAATTCTCTGGGTCTCTGGGCCCTCCTCATCCTTCCTCTGTCACCTCCTCTGCCCCTTCTTAGTGGGAACCCCCGTTCGGCCTGTGGGCCCCCTCTGAGGTGCAAGGAATGTTCTCAGGAGCCCTCTGCTCCTTGGGGGTTCGTACCTGACATGCAGGGAGTGTTTGTAGGGGCCTTTGCCCGTAATTCGTGGACCCCTTCTGGCCTCCTTTCCGGAATAGAGCCCAGGTCTGGTGACTGGGCCGCTTTCCTGCAGGAGAGGGTGGGGCCCAGCTCCTCGTCCCAAAGTGAGTGGTGCGTCCTGGCCCCACCTCTCGTCAGCTCTCAGCTTCGGGGGTGTCAGGGCGCTGCTCACGTAGCAGCCATCCGAGACGCAGTAGGGGCTCCTTCAGCCCAGCGAACCCCACCCCCGGGAGCAGAAACAAAGGTGCGGGTGAATCGTGGAGCCACGGGAGGCATCAATCGGGGCCCGTGCCTCCTTGCGTGGGGCCGGGGTCTCATGCTCCCTGGCCCAGCAGCTCCCCCTGGCCCCTCACCCCTGTGCCAGACTGTAGCAGCCCAGGACACAGCTCCTCGGCGCGGACTTGGTCCTGCCACAGCACCCACAGACGGCAGACCCCACACATCTGCCAGAACCTCCCACGTCCTACTCGGACGTGTGACCCCGGGTCCTGCTCACTGCACCTTCCCTAGAACCTGTCTTCCCATGGTTCCACCTGGGACCGGCCTCACCTGTTAGCGTTGACGGACGGTTTCACCTGGGATCGCCAGGGTGTCCAGGGGCCGTGTCGTAGCCCTCAAGTGTATCGTGTGACCTTTTGGGGGCGGGCAGGCCCCCGGCATCTCCTGCCCCCTGCCCACACCCTCCCCGCCACGTTTCCTGAGGCTCCGTGGGAACCCGCCCTGGGATTCGCCCACACCCGGGCCGGCCCGGCGAGGAGGCGCAGTGTTGAGTCGGCCAGCAGGCCCCTCGCTGGCTGACCGGCAGCGCCCCCCTCCCCCCCAGGACAAGATCCCCATGGCGCAGCGCCGTCGCTTCACGCGGGTGGAGATGGCACGTGTGCTCATGGAGCGGAACCAGTACAAAGAAAGGCTGATGGAGCTTCAGGAGGCCGTGCGGTGGACCGAGATGATCAGGTGGGTCCCCCAGGCTGCCCTTGGGGCTCTGGAAGGCACCCCCGTCTCCTTTTGGGATCTGTGACCCCCAGAGGAGGCCCTGATGGTGGCATTGAGTTTGGTCTGCACCCCAGCCCCGTGTCTCATAGGAGGACTGGAGGGGCCTCATGGGAGCTGTTTGGGGGCCCCGCCCCGGCCAGGGGCTAGAGCTGGGCTGGGGCATGTTGGGCCTGGTGTGCTGGAACCCCTCGGGGGATTTGAACCGACCCACGCAGGGACCCCTCTTCCCCGAGGCTCCATTCCTGGCCACGGGGAGGGCCCCCCCCCCCGCCTGCCCGCCCCACCCCCTGAGAAGGTCCTGGGCAAGCGAAGCCAGAGAAGTCCAGCAACAGCGGTGCAGGGTTTGACTGGGTACGGCCCAGAGGGGGTGTGGTGTGTGGGCAAGTCCACTGGACGCTGGCCGAGCGGGGCTCCTTCCCGGCCCCTCCCCGCAGAGCGTCCCGAGAGCATCCGTCTGTCCAGGAGAAGAAGAAGTCCACCATCTGGCAGTTGTGAGTTGGGGCGCCGGGGTGGGGTGGGGGCAGGGACGGCTCCCCACTGGCCGCCCCTCACTTGCCATGCCTCCGCTGGCAGCTTCAGCCGCCTCTTCAGCTCCTCCTCCAGCCCCCCTCCGGCCAAGCGCTCCTATCCCTCGGTGAACATTCACTACAAATCGCCCACCACGGCCGGCTTCAGCCAGCGCCGCAGCCATGCCATGTGCCAGATCTCGGCTGGCAGCCGGCCTCTGGAGTTCTTCCCCGATGAGTGAGTGTCTCCCACTGGCCTGCGTGGGGGCGGGGGGCGAGGAGGACACGGTGTGTCCCGGGGCCTCTCCCCTCTGGGCTCCGAGGCAGGAGCGTGAGGCCTGTGCTGGGGGCGGGGTCCCTGGTGGGAAGGAGGCTGACCTCTCTGTGCCCACACCCTGACGGGGCGCCCCAGGTGTCCCTCCCCTCAGTCCCCGCACAAAGTCTCTCAGCTGTGCTCCCCTGCCCTGGGGGACCCCCCCCAACCCCGCCTGGCCTGCGTACCTGCGCCCCACAGGGACGCTTGGAGCTGATGGGAAGTTTACCAGCAAGGTTAGCTTTCTTCCGGGGAATAGGCGTCCTTCGGAATTTTATGTTTTCCTTAGTTTTGATACCAAGAACCTGGCTCCAGGGCAGAAGTGGGGAATTCTGTGTCTTGCATCAGAAGACTGATGTTGCCCTGGAAAGGGTTGGGGGCGGGGGGGGGGGGGGGGGCACCTCACTGCAGGGCCCTGCCAGCCAGCCCTCGGTGGCAGCAGCGGCCGAACGGGCACCGGGGCACGGGGCGCACGCCCCACAGGGCAGACCCGCGCGGCCGAGGAGTAACCTGCCGCGTCTCCTGCCCAGTGACTGCACTTCGTCCGCCCGCCGGGAGCAGAAGCGCGAGCAGTACCGGCAGGTGCGCGAGCACGTGCGCAACGACGACGGGCGGCTGCAGGCCTGCGGCTGGAGCCTGCCGGCCAAGTACAAGCAGGTGCTGCAGGGGGCGCGGGGCGCGGGGTGGGGTGGGGAGGGTGCTGGGGCAGCCCTGCAGTGCCGCCGCGGCCCTTCCTGCCCGGGGCCGGCCCTCTGCCCCACGCCTCGCGCCCACGTGGCCGCTCGGCCTTGTGGTTGCAGCTGAGTCCCAATGGGGGCCAGGAGGACACGCGGATGAAGAACGTGCCTGTCCCCGTGTACTGCCGCCCTCTGGTGGAGAAGGACCCAACCATGAAGGTGAGCCGGCCCAGCCGGCCTGGCACATGGGGCTGGGCGGGAGCACCTGTCTCAGGCCCCGCCGCCCCCAGGGGCCAGCGGAGGGGACTGGGCTCCTGACCACACGACCCTTCTCCCAGCTGTGGTGTGCTGCGGGCGTCAACCTGAGTGGGTGGAAACCAAGCGAGGACGACTCCGCGAATGGAGTCAAGCCCCCGCCAGGCCGTGACCCTCTGACCTGCGACCGGGAAGTGGAAGGAGAGACCAAGAGCAATCACACGTCCCCCGAGAAGAAGGTCAGAGTGGAAGGCAGGGCCAGGGACCCCTGCTTTGCTGCCGTGTGTGTACTCGGGCTGTGCCCGGCACTGGAGTCTTGTCGGGAGTGACAGAGACAGGATGACTAAGGCCGGGGCTGGAGACTGGGCTCATCTGAGGACCCACCCCCTGTCCAGGGCACGTGGGACCCGTGCTTTGTCCTCGGCGGGTGGGGAAGTGTGGAGGCCCAGACGCTCTGCAGGCGGTAGGGCTGGAGGGGTCAGGCCACCGGGCGCATCTCTGTCCTTGCAAGCTGTGCACAGGAGGGTGGCAGAAAATGATTCACCCACGGGTCCTTGTTCTGTGGCCTAGGCTGACTTGGGGGGCAGGGACTTAGACTCAGGAGCTCAGTTCTCCATGGGAGTGAGGCCACACATGCCAGCGGTCTTGGTAGGAAGTCCAGTCCTGAGTTTTTGTCGCCCCGCTACAAGGGAGGAGAGCCGTCTCCCCTAAGGCCACAGGCAAGGTTATCTCCGGATAGAGTCCAGGCGGCCCCACCGCCCCGTGCGGCTGCTGGTGTGGCCCGCACCCGGCACCAGCCCCCGTCTCCTGTGCCCCAAAACAGGCAAGAGAGCTCCCCGAGGTGGATGCCACCTCCAGCCGCGTGTGGATCCTCACCAGCACCCTGACCACCAGCAAGGTGGTCATCATCGATGCCAACCAGCCGGGCACCGTGGTGGACCAGTTCACCGTCTGCAATGCCCACGTCCTGTGCATCTCCAGCATTCCAGGTGAGGGCCAGCCCCGCGTGGACGCCCACACCCACAGCGCTGGGGTCTGCGCCGCCCCGCACGTGGCTGCGACGTAGAGGCGGCCCCGGCCTTGCTTGGGACATGATGTGGACACTCGGGAGCCTGTGGGGGTGTCCCCATTAGTGTTGTGAACAACTGGCGAGACCCAAGGCGAGGCCCACTCACCCAACTGGAAGGAGATGCGTTGGGCCCCGGGACAGACGGAAATGTCAGTCGGGTGCTGAACGTGGACCTACTGGGGGGCCCAGCTCCCACTGGCCGGCTGCAGCAGGGAGAGCTGGGGCCCCCCCAGGCTAGGCTTTGCCGCACACCAGCACCTGGGGGTGGCCAGGGCCCTGCCGGGGTCCGTTTGCTGAGATGACTCCAAGCTCCTCAGACTTCTTAAGGTTCTGTCATGTGACCACAGTCCTTTGAACTACTCCACTCTCGCAGGCTTCCCAGGCCTCCAGGCGGTGGTGGCCTGCAGGCCCCCGTGCTGAGGCTGGGCTGGCCTGAGAGCAGAGCCTGGGGCCCACCTCCTCCCCCAGCACCCACACCGGGACAGGAGCCCTGGGTGTGGTCTTGTAGTAGGGGCTTCTTGGTGAGGAGTGACGGGGCGGTGACTCTCCCCCCAGCGGCCAGTGACAGCGACTACCCTCCGGGGGAGATCTTCCTGGACGGCGACGTAAACCCAGAAGACTCTAGTGCAGACGGTGTGCTGGCGGGTATCACCCTGGTGGGCTGTGCCACCCGCTGCAACGTGCCACGCAGCAACTGCTCCTCCCGAGGGGACACCCCGGTGCTGGACAAGGGCCAAGGTGAGTCTGGGCCTGAGCCCGGGCGGCTATCTTCTCTGAGCCCCGCGTTCCTCCCCACCGCCCAGCCAGCCAGGCTCACCTTCTCCTCACGCAGGGGAGGTGGCTGCCGTCGCCAACGGGAAGGTCAACCCAGCTCAGTCCACGGAAGAGGCCACAGAAGCCACGGAGGTGCCAGACTCTGGGCCCAGCGAGGCGGAGGCAGCTGCGGTGCGGCCCGGGCCCCTCACGGAGCACGTCTTCACTGACCTGGCCCCCACCCCGGCCCCCAGCACCCAGCCTGGCAGGTGGGCGATCTCGGGACGGGGCAGACAGAGGGGAGGGAGACTGGCAGAGGCGGGCGGGGACGGGCTTCCACAGGCCACCCTGGAGCCGCCATCCTTCCTGCAGCGAGAACGGGCAGGAGGCCGACACGGGGGGTGTGCAGCCAGAGCCGGAGCCCAGCGCAGACCCTGCGGGGGCCAGCACCAGCGCTGCCCCCACTATGTGGCTGGGAGCCCAGAACGGCTGGTAGGTGGGGCCCTGGGGCCGCGGTGGGGCAGGGTCCCCGGGCAAGCACCCCTGCCCACCACGGCCTCCTCCCACAGGCTCTACGTGCACTCGGCTGTGGCCAACTGGAAGAAGTGTCTGCACTCCATCAAGCTGAAGGACTCCGTCCTGAGCCTGGTGTATGTGACCGCCAGCAGAGGCCAGGGCCCGGGAGGGCCCGGGAGGGGCCCGGGGTGGCCTGGCCTCCACCCGCTCACCACCATTCCGTTCCAGGCACGTGAAAGGGCGAGTGCTGGTGGCCCTGGCAGACGGAACTCTGGCCATCTTCCACCGAGGCGAAGGTGAGGCCTGGGCCGAGCAGCCACCCCTGTGTGAGCGGAGGTGGGCCCCGGCCAGGTGTGAGCAGGTGTCTTGGGCTCTCTGCAGATGGCCAGTGGGACCTGAGCAACTACCACCTGATGGACCTGGGCCACCCACACCACTCCATCCGCTGCATGGCCGTCGTGTACGACCGCGTCTGGTGCGGCTACAAGAACAAGGTGCACGTCATCCAGCCCAAGACGATGCAGATCGAGGTGAGTGCTGGCGGCAGGAGGGTCTCCGTGTGGGGCGGTCAGCTGATGTCACTCCCAACGTGCCTTCTAACAGGCACTGGGGGCTTCGTGGAGGGGTCACGGGAGACGTGCTCGGGGAGACGACGTCACCGGCCAGGCTGCGAGTGCGTCTGACCGGATCCCGCCTGCTGCTGCACTCTGTGACAAGTCAGAGTGACACCACGTGGGCCCCACATGCCTCCCCTCGGCCACCTGGCCCTGCGCGGAGGGGGCCGGTGCGTGGCGACAGCTCCTCCTAGGAGCCTGGACCTTGAGGAGCAAAGCAGGCAGTAGAGGGGAATTAGCAGTGACCCGGTGGCCGTGGCGGGGTCAGAGTACCCCCCCCCCCGCCCCCACTGACGCAAGCTGCCGTGACTCCACAGAAATCATTTGACGCCCACCCACGGCGGGAGAGCCAGGTCCGGCAGCTGGCGTGGATCGGCGACGGGGTGTGGGTGTCCATCCGCCTGGACTCCACGCTGAGGCTCTACCACGCCCACACCCACCAGCACCTACAGGACGTGGACATCGAACCCTATGTCAGCAAGATGCTGGGTGAGGGGCTGCGACGGCTCGGGGGGCGGGCAGGGAGGGCCCCTGGCCCCGCCATGCTGACTCCCCCCCCCCCCCCCCCCCCCCCCAGGCACAGGCAAGCTGGGCTTCTCCTTCGTGCGCATCACAGCCCTGCTCATCGCGGGCAACCGCCTCTGGGTGGGCACCGGCAACGGCGTCGTCATCTCCATCCCGCTGACCGAGAGTGAGTCACCCCCCCCCCCCCCCGACGGCTGCTGCCAAAGGGCAAGAGTCAGGGCCGGGGTTGCGGGGCGGGCTCTGCCGGGCCGTACTGGGGGATGGGGTGCCTCCCGGGCTGCGGCCTTGCCCCGCGCTCCCCCCCCCCACCGCCGCCCCTCCCGTGACTCCTCTCCTGTCTCTTCCATGTTCCGTCCCCCCCATCTCCCCCAGCCGTGGTCCTGCACCGAGGCCAGCTCCTGGGGCTCCGGGGTAAGTCAGAGCACCTGTCTGCTGCCCCTAGAGGGAAGCCCCCGCCTGAGAGGCCCTGTGGGCCGAGGCCGGCCTGGCCCCTCGGCGAGGGCGCACTCCCACCCTCTGCCCCTCGCCCGCTAGAGATCTGGTCTCCTACTCAGGCTCGGGTCCTGGGGCCCTGCTCTCTCTCCAGCCAACAAGACCTCCCCCACCTCCGGAGAGGGGGCCCGTCCGGGGGGTGTCATTCACGTGTACGGTGACGACAGCAGTGACAAATCAGCCAGCAGCTTCATCCCCTACTGCTCCATGGCCCAGGCCCAGCTCTGCTTCCACGGGCACCGCGACGCCGTCAAGTTTTTCGTCTCCGTGCCAGGTGAGGAGGGGCCGGGCCCACCCCCGCTGCAGGGCCGCGCGTGGCCTCCCTTCGGCTGCCCCGCTGAGGTCCCTGTGCCCCGACAGGGAACGTGTTGGCCACTCTCAACGGCAGCGTGCTCGACAGCCCGTCCGAGAGCCCCGGGCCGGCCGCCCCTGCCTCTGAAGCCGAGGGCCAGCAGCTGAAGAACGTGCTGGTGCTGAGTGGCGGGGAGGGCTACATCGACTTCCGCATCGGTGAGTGGGCGCTGCCCGGGTCAGCGCGTCCCCAGCAGGGCCGTCTCATCACCGCGGCTGCTGTCTCCCTAGGCGACGGAGAGGATGACGACACGGAGGAGAGCGCGGGGGACGTGAACCAGGTGAAGCCCTTGCTGTCCAAGGCCGAGCGCAGCCACATCATCGTGTGGCAGGTGTCCTACAGCCCCGAGTGAGGCTTCGGCTTCCGGCGCCCCTCCTGCCCGACGCCAACGTGTACATACGACCCCGCCCGCCTGCCCGCTGCCCGCCCTGCAGGCAGCCCGGCGCCAGCCCCTCTTCTAAGCTCTCAACCTGCAGCTTTCACCTTACGGCCGGGCGTCCCCGACAGCGGGCGGCAGCGTGGGTCAGGGAGGCAGGGAACCCGGGTGGCGCGCTCACCAGGGAGGGGAAGGACCCCTCCAGACGGACGTGCTTTCCCCGGCAGCTTGTGGCCGGCCCCCCATCCCAAGTTCCCACGTCCCAGGGGCCCTTTGGCGCCAGAGCGAGGCAGGATCCCGTGGTAGGTCAGGCTGGGAAGGGGCCCTACAGGCAGCTCCCAGCTCCCCCCGGGGCCCCCCCACTTCCCGTGCTCCTGGAGCAGGAGGCAGGGATTTCCGCCCGCCAAGTCTTCCCAGCCGGAGCCCACTAGCCTTTGCCTGCTGCCTGAAGGGGGGGCCTGACCCTAGGGGGGCCGGCCCAGCCACTAGCCTTCCCTGGACGCTCCCCACCCCGCTCCCTGCCACCCCGGGAACTGGCATGAAAGCGCGTGACCAGCCTGCCTAAGGCAGCTGCCCTCTTTCTGCTCGCTCTGTCGGGCAGGAGACCCCCCCCCTGGCAGGAGCAGGCTCTGGAGTCCTACCCATCCCAGAAACCCCTAGGGTGGAATTTCTCAGGCTGCCAGGGCAAGCCCAGGCCTCAGGAAGAAGGGGGAGGCCCCTGGCCTCTCCTGGGGCCGGTCCTAAGATACAGGCTCAGCCTCAGGGTGACAGGGGAACTTGTCTGGGGACTGCCTCCCACAGTTTCCAAGGAGCCCAGCTCCCGAGACACACTCTAAGTGCCTAGGGCTGGCAGTGTGGCCGGCTCTGGGTGTGGATGGCCACTTGCTTTGAGGGGTGCCGCCCTGGACTGCTGCTCCCTGAACCTGCTGGAGAGGGGCGCTGGTTGGGGCAGCCCCCGGCCCTGCTGCCCACCCACCTCCCACCAGAGAAGCACACATCTCCGGCAGCCTCCCCAGGAGCCCAGCCGGCCTGGCCACAGCCCCGTGCAGCTGCAGGCTTCCCCCCACCACCCTGCCACCCTCCACTGTGATGTACGTTCAGTCCCTTGTCTGTTCCCACAGGCCGTGCAGTGACTCGGGGGCTAGCTGGGTGGGTGCGGCTGGGGGGGAGGGGCTGGGCGGACATTCTCCTCAGGCTTTGGCCCTGCAAGCAAACCCACGTATCTGCTCTGTATGTAATAAATGTCTTAACACGTAGTTCTGTGTCCCTGGGCCCAGACCAACGTGAGCATAAGCACTTCACTTTATTGTAAGCAGAAGTGCCGGCCAGCCTCAGCGCTGGCCCGAGTGCGTTTCCAGGCGGGTCGCAAACCGGACGGCCCCTGGGGCCCGCGGGCAGGGCTACTCGTACAGCCAGTGCCCGGCGCTGTCCTCCCAGCACAGCAGCTCGTCGCCGCGGAACCAGAGGGCGATCTCGCGGCGGGCGCTCTCCACCGAGTCGCTGCCGTGGATCACGTTCCTGCGGGAGAGCCGCGTGAGCGCCGGCGGCCGCTGGGGCGTCGCGACGGGCTGGGCGCAAGCTCTGGCGGCCTTACTTGCCAACCTCGACGCAGAAGTCCCCGCGGATGGTGCCGGGCGCCGCGTCGGCCGGGTCCGTGGCCCCGATGAGGGCCCTCGAGGCGCGCACCACGTCCAGCCCCTGCCACACCTGTGAGCGGGTCGGCGGGGTGCTCGGCGCGAGGCCAGGGACGGACCGCCCGCCCTCCCGCCCGCGGCCGGCACTCACCATGGCCACCACCGGCCCCGAGCCCATGTAGTCCACCAGGCGGCCGTAGAAGGGGCGCTCGCGCAGTTCGGCGTAGTGCTCACGCAGCAGTTCCTCCGAGGCCTGCGGCGGGCCGGGGTGGGGTCGGGCCGCGCGCGCCGGGACCCCCGCCCGCTTCCCCCTGCGCCCCGCCCCCGCCCTCGCCCTCCCTCACCTGCACCAGCTTCAGCGCCACCAGCTTGAAGCCTTTCCTCTCGAAGCGCCGCACGATCTCGCCCACGAGCCGCCGCTGCACGCCGTCGGGCTTCACGGCCAGGAAGGTGCGCTCGTGCACGCCGGCGCAGGCTGCGGGGACCCGCGGGGCGCGGCGCGTCAGGCCCGTCCGCCCCCCGCCCCCGCCCCGGCGGCCCGCCCCCGGCCCGCGCCGCTCACCCGCCGGGAAGAGGTGGGCCAGCACCGTCAGCACCAGGCAGATCATGATGGCGGCGGCGGTGGTGGCAGAGGCTCGGACCGGGCGGGGCCTGCGCTTAAAGGGGCCGGGCCGCGGCCGGGAGGGCGGGCGCTGAGGCTCACGCCCACCCCAGGACCCCTGCGACACCCGCCCGGCGCTCCCCAAGCCCCAGACTCCTCCAACCCAGCCCCACAGTCAAAGAAACCACACCCCAAGGCTATGGCTTCTGCCTTTATTCGCGTGCAGTCTGCCTGAGTCCCGGCAGAGGCCGCACGCGACGGGGACGGGGAAAGAGCCTGGAAGGTACAGGCGCCAGCGCGAGGGCTGCACACGGCCAGCCCCGCCGCCCGCGGCTTCCCCCCGGCAGCCATCACAGAGCTGGGGGACAAAGGAAAGACACCGGGGCAACGGCCCGTCCGTTTCAGCACAAGTCGCCGGGGGCGGGTCGGATGCAAGCTCCCGGGGGTTCATTCTCGCTCTCACACCGGGGCCCAGCGCTGTACGCTTCCCGGACAGCCTGCCCGCTCTGGCGTTTTACACCGCGGCGGCCTTGGCCTTTTTCTTCGCCTCCTGTTTCGCAGGGTAGTCCCAGGGATGCTCTCGCGTCCTCTCGAGATTCAGCATGGGCTCCTCGGTGCTGGTGTCCCCGCTCTTCCGTCGCTCCGCTAGAATCATGGCCCGGAGGAGCGGCGGGTAGGGCACACGGCACTGAGCGTCCTCGGGCGGTGCCGGCGTGACAGCCGTGAAGGCCGCCTCCTCGTGCTTGGGCACCAGCCGCCAGTCGTGGTGCATGACCTGCGCGATCTCCCGGGCCTCGCTCTCCGTGTGTCCTGGGAAAGAGGGCCGGCGCGCATCGCACACACGCTCGCGGGGCAGGCTGCGGCCGACGGCCACCCCACCCGGGGCCCCAACGCCTCACCTTTGAAGGTCAGGATGCCCCAGGCCTTGCCGTGCTCCAAGTTCTGCAAAGCAAGGGCAGAGGGAGGGGGTCGGCTCAGAGCGCGCGCGCGCGGCCCCGGAGGCGGTGGCGGGGGACGGGGCGCGCGCTCGCACCTGCGCCGTGTAGTCAGGCCGCACGCGCGTGAGGCGCCAGTAGCACGGCTCGTCGTGCTGCCACAGCCAGGACTTGCGCGTCACGAGGCGGCCCAGGCCGAAGAGCGGCAGGCGGCTGAGCAGCTGCAGCAGGCTGCTCTCGCGGCGCACGTCGGCCCAGGCGCGCGCGGGCAGCCGGCGGCCCGAGTCCGACCGCGTCAGCGTCCCGTAGTCCAGCGCATAGCGCTGCGAGTCGCGCGGCCGCTCCCGTTGCTCCCGCAGGGCCCGCACGCGACGGGCCAGCTCGGCGATGAGCCGCGGCCGCAACTTCTTCCGCGCCATGGTGCGCGCCCCGCCGACCGGAAGCCGCTCCACCGCCGCCGCCGGAAGCGGCCGGTGTCCCGCGCAAAGGCGTCCGGGCTCGGCCGGAAGCCAGTTGGAGGCCGGGCCGGCCATGTCGCGGACGGATGCGGGGAGGGCGGGGAGCTCGCGCCGGGGCGGGTGTCTGCGGCGTCCCCCGACATGGGAGGTCTCGGACTCGGACGCCGAGGGCCCCGCGGGCGCGGAGGAGGGTGCGAGGGTGCCCGGCCCGGCGGAGGAGCGCAGGGCGGCGGCCAAGGCGCTGCGGCCCGAGCAGGCCCTGCGGCGCGTGGCGGTGCGCGTGGACCCAGGTGCGGGCGGGCGCGGGGAGTGGCCGCGGGACCCAGAACCGCCCCCTGCGGGCGCCCCAGGGGCAGCCGCATCCCCAAGGCCGCCTCCCGTCCAGGAATTGGCGTGGGTTTCCTGGCGGGGACGCGTGTGGCCTGGGGGCGACCAGATGGTGGCCTCGCCCGCGGGGCAGGGAAGTAGTGACCGCTGTGTTCTTGCGGCCTTTCGCAGCCGTTCTGGAAGATGCTGGTGCTGGCATCCTGCTGGAGGCCCTGAGCACTCTGGGCTGTGAGTACCAAGTGGAAACCCAGCGCCTGGCCCGGAGCCTCAGGTGGACCAGAGCAAAGCCGGATTCTTGCTCCCGTACCGTGAGTGTCCTGGTTTGTAACAGAGTACGATTCTGGCCAGAGTGTTTTATGTGCGAGGCTTCACACACCCTGCACATTTTACAGATCGGTAAACTGGGAAGGAAGAACACTGAGTGGGTGGGGCCCAAGCTACTGTGCTGGTAAGTTGCAGGGCTCCTGTCCTTAGAACCCGACTGGCCTTGGACCTGGCAGGGGATGGGACATGGGTTTTTTAGCAGAGCAGTTCTGGTGGAGCCTGGGATTGACTGTGGCCCGGAGCCTCAGAGCCACCTGGGTGCCCCACAGGTGCCTTCTGAGGTGTGGGACGCAGGTGAACAGGATTTTCTGCTGCTCCTGGAGCCCGAGGAGTTTCTGCAGGGCGTCAACCAGCTGACCCAGGTGCTCTGGTGGGGGCGGTAGGCGTCCACAAATCTCCAGGGGCTGGGTTTCTTAGCGTGGGGGAGCTGTTCTGCCTGTCTCCCTTCCCTGCTTAAGGAGAGAGGGTCAGACAGGGCATGCATGCATGCAGCAGTCTGGAGTTCTCATCAGCAACTGTGGAGCTGTTGTGGGCAAGATGGAGAAGCCAAGTGGGTTCTTGGCCTGGAAGTGGATGGGAGCCACAGCCATTTCCACAGGATGAGAGTCAGGATGAGGAAGGTTTCCCAGAGAAACTAGCGAGAAGTCAGAGACGTTCAATCAGACTCTTTGCAGGTTTTGCTGTCTGTTGTTAGGTACTTATCAAACGTGTCATATGCCAGCCACAGGGCCTGCTAGGGTGCAGGGATAGAGCAGAAATGGGGGATGGGGACTCAGCCTTGCTCTTTTCAGTACCTGGGACGTGCCCGGGGCTTTCACATGTTCTTTGCCTTTGCTAGAGGCGTAAAGCCAGTTTCCAACAGGAGCTGGCTGGGTGACCAGAGAAAGACTGTGTCTGTTTTTCCCAGGACCCCTCAGTTACTCCCAAGCTCGCTTTTTTTCTGTCTGCAAACTGGCTGTGGCCTGGTAGCCCGTGGGTCCTGCCTGCCACAGCCTCCAAAACGGGTGTGTTCATCCTTGGCTTGCAGACCTGTGGCCCACCCTGCTCGGTACCGTGGATCTCTCCTGAGGGCTCCGCCAGCCCCCACGTAGCCGTCATTGGGCTGGATGCCTACCTGTGGTACCGGTCACCCCAATGCCTTCAATAGGCCCGGCTGGGATGGGAGGGTTCAGGGGAAAGGTGGTGGCTTTGGGGGTGGCTGTGACACAGCTGCCCCCCTTCCTTGGGCAGATCGGGGAAACAGAACTGGAGGGTGGGAATGGCAGGGTGGCGGGAGCCGGAGGGACAGGCAACCTCTGCTCAGGTCTCACCAGCCCAGCAACATCCACGAGACGAGGCAGCCGGAGACTGCAGCAGTGGCCCGTACGGCAGTGGCACTCAGCTGGCCCAGGGTGGAGGAGGTGAGGGCTGGTTGGGTGGGGTGAGGTGTTTGGCCTTGGTCCTGGAGCTTGGACTGCTCTCCAGGGCCCCGCGGCCCCGATTTTGGTCCCAGGCGGCATGTGGGGTTGGTCTCAGCTGGGTGTCCCCAAGGGTGACCTCCGCTGACCCACTCTGGGCTCACATCCTCAGGCCCTGGTGCTCCTGCAGCTCTGGGCACACCTGGATGTGCTGCTGGTGGCCTCCTGGCAGGAGCTGAGTCGGCACGTGTGCGCGTTCACCAAGGCCTTCGCGCGGCGCCCCCTCAAGTGCGTGACCACCACCCTGACGGGTGGCTGCAGCCGGGAGGGGGGACAGAAGTGCCTGGAGAGGTGGTACCTTTCTGATAGCTTTGGGAGCGGGGAAGACTGAGGGCTTTGTTGAGCTTGGAGAGTGGGACGTTCAGAACGTGAGAAGTTTCTAGAAGTTCCCCTGCATCCTTCTCTGTCTGCAGGCAGTACCGGGAGTCCCGTGCCTTTTCCTTCTGTGTGGCTGGACGCTGGGCAGGGGGTGAGCGAGTGGCAAGACATGGCACAGGGCTTCGGCGGGTCTGGTGGCGGCAGATCAGGCAGTTCAACCGGGTCAGCCCGGCCGTGGCCGATGCCGTTGTCACCGCCTTCCCCTCCCCCCGCCTTCTGCAGCAGGTAGGTCCCCCTGCACTGCCCCCCCCCCCCCCACATTTGGAGCCAAGTCTCCAGGACCTGCCCTGCTCATCCCCGTGCCTGCCCTAGGCCTACAGGACCTGCAACACAGAGCAGGAGCGCATGGCCCTCCTGGCTGACCTCCCCGTGAAGACGGGCGATGGTGCGCGGCCCCGCAGGGTGGGCCCTGACCTTGCCCGCCGCATCTGCCTCTTCTTGACCACGACCAGTCCTGAGCTCCTGCTGGACCTGGGCTCCTGACCACGTCCGCAGGACCAGAAGGGGGTACGCCGCCTGCCCTGCCTAGCGGGTTAACTGGAAACTACCACAGGCCGAGGGAAGGGAACAGCGCTGCATGTGGGGGATGGGAGGGTGGAATGCTCAGTCAGGTCTGGCCCCCTGGCCCCGAGGGGGTGGTGCCGGGAGGAGCAGGAGATGATGCTCTTGCCAGGAGCTGCCACGCTGGCTGGAGAGGGTGGTGGTGAGGTTCCCCTGCCCTGGGTCCTGTCCACGGCGGCTGCGGGCCTGGTGCCCCAGCGGAACGGTCAGGAAGGGGAAGAAGCGGTAAGATGGGGTCTTGCGGGAGGAAAGACAGCCAGGCTGTCTCCTGGAAAGCACCGTGATGCAGCTGGACCTGATAAGGAAAGAGCCCCAGGCCTCGTCCCATCACCACTGCGAGGCGTTGCCCAAACGCCCAGTTTATTAGGGTCATTTCAGCCTGGGACGGGAGAGACAGCAGCTGACCACATGCAAAAGGCAAGTTAAGAAAGAGCCCCGGCTGGCGGCAGCCGCGGTGCCGCCTCTGACGTGTGTCCTCCGCAGCCCCCAACAGCCGCCCGGGCCCGCGGTCAGTCCCAAAGAGCCAGGACGGCCGCCCCCACACCCAACGCAGGAAGCAGGTGCCCTTGGACAGTTCTGCTTTCAGGAGCGCAGGGCCTGTCCCAGCCTCGGGTGGCAGAGGGACGGACCTCAGCTCCGTCCTGTCTGCTGCCCTGGAGCGTGGCCCAAAAGGGAGGGACGGAGAACGCGCCACCTCGGCCCGGAAAAGCAGTTTTCGTTGGAAAACAAGTTAGGTCCGTCGGCAGCGCTTCCTCTGGCAGCGCCGGGTCTCAGGGCCGCTGGGATCGGCCATGGCCTTGGGCGAGGGCGCGGGGGGCTTGTGGCGGCCACAGCTCATGCTCAGGACCCAGCCCAGCTTGTGGCGCAGCACCTGCTTCAGGCCGGGCGGCAGGGGCAGACCCTCCAGCGTGTCCCCGGAGTCGGGCCGCAGCTGGCGCAGGCGGTAGCAGCACAGGAACTGCAGGGACGTGACGCTGGCGCACGAGCGGATCACCTTCATGCTGCTCTTGGCCGCGGTGGAGCACACCATCGGGTAGAACTTCTTGTTCTGCAGCTTGGTGGCCGCCACGCCTGCGGGAGCAGGGAGCATAGCCTGAGCTCTGGCCCCCTGTGGGGGCTGCGTGTCCCCCGACGGCATCCGAGGACACGGACATCCCTGACGACTCTCGCGCCGGGAATCCCGGCGCCTCAGGCTTCTGTGAGGACAGCCCCCTGGGGAGCCTGGGGTGCTTGGCCTGGGGCTCCAGCTGCCGGCCCCGGGGGCCCGGGCCCAGCCGCCCTCACCTATGCACTTCCTGTTCTTGAAGAAGGTCAGCGTGCCGTGCCAGGTGTCCAGGTGCACACCAATGATGGAGCCCTGGCCGAATCTCGACGAGAAGCTCATCTTGTCGCCCTTGTGGTGGAGGAGCCCTGGGGGGGGGCGGGGAGTGGCGGAGGGGTGAGCCATGCCACCCCGGCCTCCCGCCCGCCCCACCGGCCGCAGTGCCCCGCGCACCCGTATAGGAGAGGCCCCAGCTGTCCTCGTCCCTGCCGAGCAGGCTGCAGAATGTGTGGTGATACTTGTCCAGATCCACGTCTGATGTCCCGATGCCCACCATCTGGGGAGAGCGGGGCGGGCACCGGGGGTCAAGGGCCTGCCAAGGCCCGCCAGCTGGGGAGGTGGGGGGCGGGCCTGGGCCCTGGAGGCACTCCTGCCCCCCGCCCCCCGGCTGCTTACCATGTCGGTGCCATAGACGGGAGAGGTCATCTTGATCTCCCAGAAATGCTGGCCCTCCCCCAGCTCCTTGGTGCCCCGGATGGCCGCCGTGCCGCAGCTGTACTCCGTGTGGAAGTTGACCTTGCGGTTGTCACAGCTCAGCAGGGTGGCCGAAGACTTATTCAGGTCATCCCACACCCAGTCAAAATCTGCGAGGGGGGAGGCCGCCGGAGGCCAGGGCTGGAGGGCAGGCTGGCCCCGGCCTCCTCCCCGCCCCCCCCCCCCGGGGCCCCCAGGCACTCACGCTCATCTTCCTCGCCGCAGCGACAGTCCTTGCCCCGGTGTGCCGCGTGCAGGCTGTTGCAGAAGGAGGCCTCACTCGGACTGTCACAGTCACAGAAGGACTCCCCGGTCACGGGCACGGCGCTGGGGATGGGTGGCGGCAGGGCTGAGGACTCGGGGTCCGAGTCAGAGTCACTGTGCTGGGAGGGAAAGACTGGTTGCTCGGGTGTGGGGCACCGCCGCCCACAGTCCCTAGGCCCGCGGGTCAGCGGCTCTAATGGCCCAGGAAGGGACCCGGGGATTTGGCCTCGGAGGGCTTCCCGGGTCTCCCACGCACGCACTGCCCACCCTTGCCGGTGCCACCCACGGTGACCTTGGACAGCTCCGGCCTCCTGGCAGTGGCTTCAAGGGCTCCACCCCGTTTCCGCACAGCCAGGGGCACTGGGCTTCCAGCTGACGTTGAGCCACCGGGGGCCGCCTGCCCGCGCCACCGTTCCTTGTTCTCTAGGCAGCTTCCAGGCTGAGGATACGCCACAGCCCCACCCGAGGGCAGCCGGAAGCAAGGGAGCCCCAGGGCGAGGGCCGTGCCCTCGGGCAACAGCCGGACTCCAGGTGCCCCTCGCCGTGGCAGTGCCCGTGCACCCTGGAGCCCCGTGGCCCCATGCCACTTCTCCAGTAGGAAAACACTGAGTGGAGACCTGGTCATCCATCTGCCCGAGGGGCCCAGTCGTCCGGGCACGTGTTCCAAGTCTTGAAGGCCTAATGGTGACCCAGAGCCAGATCGTTCTTGCAGGCCAGTTAGGGATGCTTTCTGTGCACAGGAGCTGTTCCTGTTCTAAAGACACAGGCCTTTCTGGACGCCTGCCTTAGCTGTGGACTCCAGGCCAACCAGCAAGGGGCTGGGGTCCTGGTCCGGCCCCACCCTCCAACTCCCTCTCCTGGCCTCTGGGCCCTCCTCTCGCTCCCTGAAATGCCCTCCGCGCAGCAGGCCGGCAGCCCCTGCTCAGACCCGGGCTGGGCCTGCCGCACCTCAGCAAGTCACTGCTCTGAGCGAAGGCCCACAGCCTCCATCGGAGCCCACCAGGCAGCCTCCCAACCCCCCACAGGCCTGTCCACTTTCTCCCACAGGGTGAGGGTGGTCCGCCGTTAGACCGCAGCTTCTGCGTGTCACTTCAGAGAGGCTCTTCCAGCCCCTCCATCCCCTGCTGTGCTCCCCGTCCCGCAGATCTCTCTCCTCCCTTCTCCCACCAGAGTGGAAGCCCCTCGAGAGAACCCAGTCCTTGTTTCTTTTCTGTTACAGTTGGGGCCACGGGGTTGTCACCCAGAAGCCGTGTGGCAGAGACCAAGCAAAGAGAATGGGAAGCTTCAGTTACAGACCGATGCCAAAGGGATACAGGAAGGAGACCCCAAGCACCCCACTACCATGGAATGCTGATCCCTAAAAGCCAAGGCAGACTGGCTCTACTGGCCAGGGGCAGACCCTAGCCCCCTTCCCACTCGGTCAGCAGCCAGGGTCACAGACCAGAGCAGAACAAGGGAGAGGCGTGTTCATCCTTCAGAGGTTCTCGGGGTGACCGGCCCACCCACACAATCCAGTACTCCAGGTCCAGCAGGTGACAGATGAGCAGCAAATGTGTGTCAGATGCTGTGACCCGGCCTCTGAACACCTCCCGCATCTCCCAGTGATGAGCTGGTCAAGGCAGGGACTGGCAGAACAGACTGCTCTGGGTCACGTGGTCCAGGGGAGCCAGAGGCAGGACAGGAATGCAGGCCTCTGGCCTCTTGCTGGCTGGGGCAGTGAGGCCCTAGGAAGGGGCTGCCGCCCCAACTCAGAACTGCAGCCTCCGGGTCTGGAGGTTCTGTGGGGCTCAGCCACACTCACTCTAGAAGAGATGCAACCCCTTCCTCCCAGAACACCTGGCTGCGCAGGGGCAAAAGGGTGGGTGGCTGTGACACGGCAGACGTGAGTCGCCCGAGGGTCACCCCTGCAGGAAGCCAGAGGGGACTCAGGGCAGAACCAAACCCCTGCCTAGGTCGAGGAGACTCAGGAAGCCCTCCACAGTGCCCACCCAGCCAACAGGCACAACGGCCAAGCCGCCCCATCCTGGCCCGGCTGCGGCTGGCGCGGTGAGACTCGGGGGCGTCAGCCACCCTGCACCCCAGTCAAGCCACTCTGTGGACAGCTCCTGGCTCCTGGCCTTCCTGGAGCTCTGGAGTTGCCAACGGAGGAAAGGTGCTGCAACTTTGGTCTCCAAGAATCAAAAGTCTTCCTACACACATGTGTGCATATACATAAACGTCAAACGCACATCTGTCCAGGCAAGAGCACGCGCGTTAGGTTAACGATAGCTACCTTTGGAAGACGGTCAGGTGAGTGGAACAGAAGCTTTTGTTGAATAAACTGACAGAAAATGGAAAGCACAGAGAAGGATACACCATCTGCCCTGGGTCCTGTCACCCCGGGACCGGTGGGTCCTCAACCGAGATAAACTGCCTGGGTGAGCACAGAGCACCCAAGAGGCAGGAGGGCCCGTCCTCTGCCCTCGGGCGCATCTTCGTCTTTCAGTCTGGGCTCAGGCAGTGCCCGTCCTGGGCGTCTCAACCCTTCGGTCCAGCCACGTCCACCTCCCCCACTAGGACCTACCTGCCCATCTGAGTCGTAGCCCCAGTTAGCACTCCCCGCCAGAGCCACGGCCCGGGCATCCGCATCTCGGCGGGCTGCACTCAGGACGAAATGCCAAGCTGTGCTGCTGCGAGGACGCCTGGCCATGGTGGACAGGATCTGGAAGAAAACTCAGGTTCTGAGCCAAGAAGATCTGTGGCACCAACTCCCACGCTCCGTCCTCAGCCAGCGGTGCCAGGCCCATCTCAAGGTGGCCGCTCTTAGGAGCCACGTGTGTGCCCAGCCAGGGCTCTGGAACTCTTCCTGACCTCACACCTCCCTCCAGGGTGCAAGCACCTTGATAAAAGCCAGACAGAGAGCATAGAACACCATCCAGACACCCATGACTCCCGAGTGTGGATTTCAGCCCCTCTCTGAGCTCAGCCTACTGAGCCCAGCTGTCCTGCCTGCGTGTCCCTCAGGCATCTCAAACCTTGTCTGGCTCCTCCTCTGTTGCCCAGTTTGACAAACGGCATCTCCAACCGCCCAGTTCCTCATGCCAGACCCACCGCAGTCATCCTGAACACCCCTCTCCTTCCTTGGGCGGTAGCCTAACAGCGTCACAGCACCTCCAAGGCGTGGCCTGAACACCTCTCCATCCCTGCGGTCGCCCGACTTCCCAACCACAGCTCACCTTCCTTCTGGCTCCTCCCACTCCACTCATTACAACCAAGGTTGTGTTCGGAAACACAAATCTTAAAAATTAAACAACGCTTAAAAAGCCCTGAAACCCCTCCAGCCTTGCATCATTAACAGAGAATGCAAATTTCTGCAACACCTTCAAGTTCGCCTGTGCTTCCCCAAGCCGCAAGGGCCCCGTTGCAGTTGCTAGCCCTGCCCTGCCCTTTGCCCGGAATGCCCTCCCCTCCCGTGCTGGGCTCGCAGGTTCCTTGCCGGCTTCTGTAACCGTCCCGGCGGTCCCCTGCACCGAGAGCTTCCGGAGCCCAGGCGCCCCCGCCCGCTCGGCGCAGGTGGCGGCCCCGCCGCAGCGCACAGCGGGCGACGCGCTCCCGACCCGGTCCCCGCGGGTGTCCGCTGCCGCGCGGTGGCGGGAATTACGACGGGGACGCTTGGCACCGCCGCCCGCACGAACAAAGGCGCACCTGGGCCTCCCGCCGCCAGCGGAACCGCCAGGCCAGCGGGCGCGGGTGCCGCCGACCGCCGCTCACCTGTCGCCGCCGCCGCGTTCCGCCGGCCGGCCGTGACCTACTTTCAGCTCCCGAACGAGACGTAAACAATCCCCGCCCCGCAGCCCGCCCCCCGCGCCGCATTGGCCCTGCTGCCGCGGCCGGGTGTTGGCGGGCGCTGGCGGCCCGGAGCAGGGGGCGGGCCGCGCGGCACATGTTTCCTGCCGACAGGATGCTGGGCCTGTCAATCCTGACTCGACATCCCTATTGGTCACATCTCAAGCCGTCGGGGAGAGGGCCCGGGCGCCCGTTCGGCATAGGGCGAGAAAGGGCCCAACACGGAAGTGAGTCCATCTCCGGTTCGCTGGACGCACCGCAACGTGCGTGCACCTTACGTGGGACGTGATTGGCTGAGTGCCGCGCGAGTGGCCCTATCAGGACGGCCAGGGGGCGGGCGCTGCGCGCTGGAAGCGGAAAGCGGCCGCGGGGCGCGGCGGGATGGAGGCGGCGGCCGGTGAGCGCCGGGGTCCTCGGGAGTGGGAGGGTCCGGCGCGCAGCTGCGGGGCGCGGCCCTGGGTTTTCAGCCGCGGGCAGGCAGGTGACGGGCGCGGGGTCGCCGTACTGCACGCCATGCGTCCGATTCGGGGGCCTGCTGGTGCCGGAAGGTCGGAGGCTCAGGTTGTAACCGACGTACTGGTAGAGTTCTGGGTTAAGCGGGGGTCCTAACGCGAACCCGGACGTCTCTTCTGGTTCTGCGCGAAGTACTAGGGTAACTTTCTAAAGGTCCCTGCAGAGGAAGAGAAGTGGGGCGGGGCGTGCGGAGGAGACTTTCCGTAGCGGCGCTTTGCCGCGCGCGGCTCGAAGTCGTGCTCGGTCCGGTCCGAGTCCTCGGGGCAGACCTGGGGCAGGCACTGTGTGCTTTTGTGACAGAGACCCGCCAGAAGCTGGGCCAGTTGTCCCTCTCGGGTTTTCTTGTGGAGGCTTTGCAGGTGGGGGCCTTTGAACCTACCCATGGAGCGTTGAGCAGGGGGGTGGTATCAGTACCGTTGTTTGTGGAGCCCGCCTGAGGACCCGGGCTCGCAGCGACGGTGGTGGGGAAAGTCGCTTGTCGGACACCGGGCAGGAGTCTGGATGGCGAGGGCCAGAGGGCGCTGAGGTAACAAGAGAGTGTCGCACAGGGGTTGCGTGGATGCAGATGGCAGCCCCTGGGGGTGGCAGGGGTGGGAATGGTGAATATTCAGTGACATTTCAGGCTCCCTGAAAGGAGAGGGGGGCTGAGGCAGAGTGGCCAACGGCCAGCAGGGATCCACGGTTGTTGGACCCGGGCCCTCATGGGGAATAGCCAAGGATGCAGGTGCAAACTGTGGCCACCCTAATGCACGTGGGGCTTAAGGACCGGTCTGAGTCAGAGAGGCGGTTCTGGTCCCCGGAGCCAGAAGCGTCCTTCCCGAGAAGAGGACGCTGGGCACCCACAGGTCCGTCCTAGGAGCGGGGGTGGGGGCCGCCCCAGCACAGACGCACCTGCCATCTGTCACGATGAGCCGGTCCCCCATCGTCGTCCATGTTTGCCTGTTTTCCCCTGGAGTCAGCTGGGAGCCAGCAGCCCCTCGGCTCATCGACCACGTGCGAGCCGCGTGTGAGCGAGCTCACAGGTGTGCAGTGTAAAGGGGCGGCTCGAGGCCCGTCAGTCCCGCCCCAGCAGCCGGGCTGCAGGCAGGGGCTGTGGTGGCAGCATTCAGAAAACCCGAGGGTCAAATCTGGGGCTGGGCGACTGGAAGACCTTCTGCCTGGGGTGTTTGCTGATGTCAGGGTGAGGGGGCAGGTCTCAGAATCTGGGGCGTGGGAGGTGCTGGGCGACCCCTCGGTGAGTGAGCGTGGAAGAGCGCCTGGCACTGAGGTCCTCTGCCCTCCTCCCTTCCGGCTAGAGGCTGGAAACCTGGCAGGCGTCCGGCACATCATCCTCGTGCTCTCAGGAAAGGGGGGGGTCGGGAAAAGCACCATCTCCACGGAGCTGGCCTTGGCCCTGCGCCATGCAGGCAAGAAGGTGAGCACCCCCCAACCCGGCCACTGCGCGGACGTCCCTTCTGCCCCTGCCTCGGGAGCCCCCTGCGCAGTGTGGACGTCCCGCTTCCTTGCAGGTGGGGATCCTCGACGTGGACCTGTGTGGTCCCAGCATCCCCCGCATGCTTCGGGCACAGGGCAGGGCCGTGCACCAGTGTGACGGCGGCTGGGTGCCCGTCTATGTGGACCAGGAGCAGAGCATCTGCCTCATGTCCGTGGGCTTTCTGCTGGAGAACCCCGACGAGGCCGTGGTGTGGAGGGGGCCCAAGAAGAATGGTAATGGCCGGTGGTGATGGCGGGCGGAGGGGGGCGGCCAGCCTTCCTACTCGCCTCAGCTGTTCCCATTAGAAAGCGCAGGAACCGCGGGCCCTCCCCACGTTGTTGGGTAAAGCAGAGACTCCCACGGCAGGCTCCCTGTTTCCACGACGGTCCTGCTGCCCACCTGAGCCATCAGGCCGGTGCGGGGGATGAGGGCAGGAGGCCCCGGCGAGGCTGGGCTCTGGGGTTTCTGCCCCAGCAGGCTGAGCGCGGGGGGCTGCTTCGGGGCGTGCCTGTGTGGGCCGTCGCTGCAGGCCGCCTCCCCTCCGGCTGCCAAGGCTTGAGGTGCACCCGGGTCCGGGCACCGACACCCCCAGGAGGCTCACGGGGCCCGGCGGAGGCCTGAGCAGGAGTGTTGGGGGCCCGGGAAGGAGCCTCCCTGCCGCGCGGTGCGCTTCCGTCTCCCAGAGGAACGGCTTGCTGTGCTGCCCTCGGGCGGCCCCTCTGCTGGAGGCTGGCTGCTGGCCAGGGACTTGGAGAGGCCCCCGTGAGACCCTGGCCTCACCTGCCCCCGGGCCTCCCTGGGTCGCTACAGCGCTGATAAAGCAGTTCGTGTCGGACGTGGCCTGGGGGCAGCTGGACTACCTGGTTGTAGACACGCCACCGGGGACGTCTGATGAGCACATGGCCACCGTGGACGCCCTGCGTCCCTACGGTCCCCTGGGGGCCCTCGTGGTCACCACACCCCAGGTACCCCGTGAGCTCCTTCGGTCTCCTGGAGGTCTGGGACCCTACACCCAGGGCCAGGCAGAGTGACCCGCTGGCCACGGTCCTCTCTTCCTCGGTCTCAGGCGGTGTCCGTGGGGGACGTGAGGCGGGAGCTGACCTTCTGTAGGAAAACGGGGCTGCGGGTGCTCGGGGTGGTGGAGAACATGAGCGGTTTCGTCTGCCCACACTGCGCGGTGAGTCGTGGGGACTTGGCGGGGGTCAGCAGCCCTTGAGGGGGTTGGGCCGGCGGAGGGAGCAGCACGTGTCTGTTGTAGGAGTGCACCAGCGTCTTCTCCCGGGGAGGCGGGGAGGAGCTGGCCAGTCACGCCGGAGTCCCCTTCCTGGGTGAGTGCGTTGCGGCCCCCGTTGGCCCTTGGGCTGGCTCTGGGAGCCCCTCTGCGGGGCCCTCCCCGCCGCCCTCACGGCCCCTCCCCTGCCGTCTCCCTTCACAGGCTCTGTGCCCCTGGACCCAGAGCTCACTAAGAGCCTAGAGGAGGGTCGAGACTTCATCCGGGAATTTCCTGAGAGCCCAGCCTTCCCTGCGCTCCTGTCTATAGCCCAGAAAGTTCTGACCGAGGCGCCTGCTCGCGTCCCCTGATCGAACCCTCCCCCCCCCACCCCCCGCGGCCCAGCCCCCCCACCATGGGCCTCCTGGCGGAGTATATGCAGACCCAAGCAGAAGGGTGTGGGGCCAGCATTCCCTCCCTCAGCCCTGCCCCTGGAGCCAGTCCGGTGCTCCCGTAGCATCTGGACAGCGGAGCGGCTGACAATGAGTGGTTCCCCCAGGTTGGCCCGTGGCAGGGCCCAGGGGGACGTGTGGGGTCCCGGTGGCCTGAGCTCTCCCTGGCTGGCACGTTCCCACTTGGTCTCACTGTGCTCAAACGGCAGTCGTCTCCCCCTGGGCCCCAAAGCCCACGTGCCTGGAAAATCGTCGGGGCCTCTGCTGTCCTCGGGACTCCTGTGACAGAAGGGGGGTGGTGACAGAAGAGAGTGTGTCGTGAGGTATTAAGTTTGTCACTTCAAAGGAACCCACAATTAAATGTTCTCCTTTACACCCCTCACCGCGGTGACAGGTCTGATGCTTCCAGACTCTCCTGTCCCGGTCCCGGCTCTGTATTTGCATGTTGAGCCCTTCTCAAGAAGCAGGCACCCCGGCCCCGAGCCCCCTGGATACGTTTGGGTCAAGTGTGGTGGCAGCACGTGGAGGGCTTGGTGATGGCGGAGAGGCATGTGCGTTGGGGGAGGCTTAGCCGCTCCCGCCTCCTCCCGCCCCAGGGCCCAGGGCAGAGCTGAGAGCAGGAGAGAGGAGCGAGGTGGAGGGCAACCTCCGGTCCCACTTCCTGAGGGACAGGGGCGGGCGCGCCACGGACAGATGCTTCCGGGTGTGGAAAGGACGGCAAAGGGGGCACTGCCGAGAGCTTTGGCCCGGAGCTGGGGGCACGGACCCGTGTCCCAGCTGGCAACGGAGGCTGCCCCGGCTGAACCTCGGCTTCCCAGGACCAGGGCCTCCAGGGACACTGCACGAAGAGGACAGCCGAGGTTCTGGGGCCCCAGAGTGGGTGCTGCCGCCCCTCAGGTGTGGGCGGGCGTCCTAGGAGGGGTGTGGTGGTGGGGGGACACAGGACGGGGACCTGGGACGGAACCCTTCTTCCCAACCCCCCCCCCCCAGGCTACACCCCTGTGGTCACACGCGTTTGTTAGATTGCTTTTAATTACCGACTGGGGGGGGGGGTGCTATGTGATGGCGGTGCCCCCACCAGCAGAACCCCCCGCCTGCCCCAGGTCCTCCCAGGGACAGGACCCCGGCAAGCGAGCAGGTGATGCCTGGCCCCCGAGGCGGACATCGTGTCCCCGCCGGGCTCTGGGCCGGCGAGCCCACGGTCAGCAGTGAGCAAAGTGGGCCTCGGCCACGTCCCGCAGGTCGAGGCCGGCGACGGCTGCGGGGCCAGTGCAGGTGATGTTGTTGTAGGCGTACGCAGGCGGCTGGCCGTCGTCGCCGTCCGGCGCTGCCCGCACGAAGCGGGGGACCACGTCGGGCTGCTGCAGGGCCAGGGCCCTGAGGGCCCGGAGGCGGCAGCCGCAGTCCCAGGGGTTGCCCTCAAGCCACAGGCGCTCCAGGCCGGGGGCCCGCGGCACGAAGGTCCGCAGGGAGTTGTTCCTGAGGTTCAGGTAGCGCAGCTGCCCCAGCGGCGCCAGCACGTCCTCGGGCAAGGCCTCCAGGCGGTTGTGCGACACGTCCAGCCAGAAGACGCGCTGCAGGGGCCTCAGGGCGTCCGCGGACAGCGCCACCAGCCGGTTGCCGGCGAGGAGCAGGTACTCCAGCTTGCCGAGCCCCTGGAAGAGCTGGCCGGGCAGGTGTGCGAGCCGGTTGGCGGTGAGGTCCAGCTCCAGGAGCTCCGCGAGCCCCTGCAGGCCCTGGTCCTCCACGGCCACGATGCCGTTGTCCCGGAGGAAGAGCCGGCGCAGCCCCGAGAGGCCGGCGAAGGCGTGCGGGCGGATGCGGCCCAGGCAGCTGCGCTCCAGGTGGAGGCTGTGCAGCCGCCCCAGGCCCTGGAACGCCTGCTCCGGGAGCGCCCGCAGGCAGTTCCCGGACAGGTTCATGACCGCCACGCTCAGGAGGCCGAGGAAGGCGCCCGCCTCGATCTCCTGGATCTGGTTGTCGTTGAGCGTGAGCACCTCCAGCTGGCCCAGGCCCTCGAAGGCCTGGCCGTGCAGCTGCCGGATGCGGTTGTGGTCCAGCCGCAGCTCCTCCAGGAAGTGCAGGTCCTTGAAGGTGCGGGGCCGCAAGCCCGCGATGGCGTTGTGCGAGAGGCGCAGGACGTGCAGGCCCAGCAGGCCGGGGAAGGTGTCCTCCAGGAGGCCGCCCAGCCGGTTGTGCGACAGGTCCAGCCAGCGCAGCGCCCTCAGGCCCAGGAAGGCGCCGGGGGCCACGGCGGCGATGAGGTTGTGGTCCAGGTAGAGCTTCTGGAGCTTGGGCAGTTTGACGAAGACGTTGGCCTTGACGCTGCGCAGGGCGTTCCTACTCAGGTCCAACTCCCGCAGCTCGCCGAGGCCACAGAAGAGCACGGGCTGCAGGTAGGCCAGCTTGTTGCCCGCCAGCACCAGCTCGCGGAGGCCGGCCAGGCCCTGGAAGGCGGCGTCCGGGAGCACGGCCAGGCTGTTCCAGCCGAGGTTGAGGTCCCAGAGGCCGGACAGCCCCCGGAAGAGGCCCTCGTCCACCCTGCCCAGCAGGTTGTTGCTGAGGCCGAGCGAGGCGAGGCCCGGGGTGTGCAGGAACGTGTGGGCCGCCAGCCCCCGCAGCTGGTTCCGCTCCAGGTGCAGGTGGTGGAGGTTGTGCAGGCCGAGCAGTGCCCGCGGCTCCAGGCTGGCCAGCCCGCTGCCCTGTAGGTTGAGGAAGCCCAGACCGGAGAGGTTCTGGAAGGCCGCCGCGGGGATGGAGGAGAAGTTGTTGCCGTCCAGCCACAGGGCCCTGGCGCCGTCCGGGATGCCGTCGGGCAGCCGCGTGAGGTTCCTGGAGCTGCAGAAGACGCTGAGCTCGTCCGAATAGTCCTCGTGGCCGCAGGTGCAGACGGCTGGGCATGGCGGGCTCTCAGCCTTCCCCAGAGCCCCGGGCTCCGCTCCCTCCAGGCCGCAGGGGCCCAGCGCTGCCCAGGAGACCAGGAGCACGGCCAGGGCCGGGCCTCCTGCAAGGAGAGGACCCGGAGGACGTGAGTCCCGGGGCGAGCGAGACCCGGGACGTTCCAGGCCTTGGCCTGCGCCCGCAGCTCGGTATGGAACTCGGCACCGAGACCACAGCACGTGACCGTGAAGACAGGCGCTGCCAGTCAGGCGGCAGAAAGGTGGGAGCCGAGTCGTACTCACCCCGCCGGGACTAGAAGCGGCGCCAGACAGGACAGCTGTCGTCCGGCTCCAGACCAACTGTCCTCTCCACCCGGCAGGGCAGCGATGCCCCTTCCCAGAGGAAACCTGCCCGTAGAGCTGGGCGGCCGTCTGCGTCCCGAACACGGGCACCGGCCAGGCTGCCAGGTGGGCCCAGGGGGAATGCGGGAGGGCTTTCTGGCACAGGCCCGGGTCATGTGTGCTCGCTGCCCTCGAGCGCCGGCCGTTGCCCCCAGATTGGAGGGCCCTCACACGGGTGTTCCCTGGCATATGCAGCCCGCTGCCGGCATGGGGACAGAAGCAGGGTGGACAGAACGCCATCCCCTCGCCAGGGGCCAGGGGTGTGTTAGGACAAAGGGCGCTGGGCCTCACAGCAGTGCCACCCCAAAACCTGCATTGAACGCTGGGCTGTCCACAGAACTGGGCCTGTCCCGGCCCTTGGAAGGGCTCAGGGACTCAGCGTGAGGTCAGAGCATGCCCCATCCCCTGTGGACGGGACCAGGCCCCACGGGGCTGGAAGGGCAGCAGTCCCCAGGGGAGGGTCTCTGGGGGTTGAGAGGGGACTCCCACCCTTCCCCTGCACCACTGTCCTGGGCCCTGGGACCAGAGTGGAGGTGGACAGAGGGAACTGAGGCGTTCTGGGACCCCAGCAGGGACACTTCCCCCATCGGCCCACCCAGAAAGGCCCGCCCCTGGCCGGGCGGCTGCCCCCAGAGCGAGGGACCGGGGCACTTGGGGGCGCCTCACCTCTCTTCAGGGCCATCCCGCGTGCAGAGCAGACCACAGGTGGGCAGTGAGCAGGGGTGCGTCTGCTGGGGCCGGCTGCTCCTGCCCTCTGACTTCCCCACTGCTGGGGCAGCCAGCACCCTGCCGCAGGCCAGCCCAGCCCTGCTGACCCGGGTTCCATTAACCCCCTCATGCCCGGCTGCCAGCATCGGCCCCGAGTGCCCCGGGTGCAGATAGCACAGGGGAGAGTCGGGGGGTGCCGCGTTCACCCCGAAGCCACCTTTGGGGATCGAGGTGGGCGGTGGTGCAGCTCTGGGGGATGGGCGTGTCCCCCCACCTCCGCCCTGCAGGGCTGAGCTGGGCAGAGCTGGGGCAGCAAGCGTGTGGGGGCAGGGGTCTCCCCTGCAGCAGCCTGTGGTCGGGACAGCTTTGGGGAAGCTGGGAGAGGAGGCCCCGCTGCTTGGCCAGCCCCCGGAGCCCAGGTGGGGGCCCCTCGGGCCACTGTGGGGGACCTCCCCGCTCAGCAGATGGCCACGTGGGAGTTAAGTAGGAGCTGGGTCTGGCATGCTGGCCACACCTTCCCTCCCCCTGCCCGTTTCCTAACAGCCTGGGTGGGGTCCTCATTAGGACTCCCCGGGGCTTCTGCGACCTCAGGGTCAGCTGGTGTCTGGCCGCTCCTCCTCCCCCAGCCTCTTCTAGGAACAGCAGCCGGGCTCCCGGCCACCTCGTGTTTGCTTTCCTAGCACTGCCCTCCCGGGAAGAGCGGAGGGAGGCCCAGCCTTGGGGGCCAGGTCTTGCGCCGCAAGACCAGCCTCCACGTGCTTTGGGACTCCTGCTGTCCCCAGAGCTGTTGGGGCGGGGGGGTGGGGGGGGCGGGGGGGAGGCATGGCCACCCCGCTCCGCACAGGATGGCGGCCCAGCGCCTGGCCTGCAGGCAGCCCTGGGTCAGGCCAGGAAGTAGGGGGGCAGCAAGGTGCTGGTTGCTCGAGCGAGGGGAGCCCTGCTGCGCCTTCATCCACCGGCCTCTGCTCTGCCCAGAACCCCTCTTCCCTGGGGCTGGCGGGGTGCAGTCGGCCCTCCAGCCCCGCCTCCCGGCCTCTGCCCACGGGGCCCTCCTCTGGCTGCGCAGGCGGGGCTGGAGGCAGGGCTTGCGGACATTCAGACTCCAACGTGACGCCCCCACCGCGAGGCGACGCGGAGGGAGGCGGTTGCTTCACAGCCCCGTGGAGGGGACAGTGGGCAGCTGCGGCGCCCCTCCCCAGCCCCCCACCCTGCCTCGCCCCTGCTCTGCCTGAGCTGCTCATGCCTGAGGGTGAGGGCAGCTTTATCTCTCCCTTTATTGAGCTTTGATTGATTTCCAGGTCGTTCTGAGAAATTATAGATCTGCCGGGAGAAAGTCCACGCCCAGAAATTTACACGGTAAACACGCACTGACACAGCGCAAAGTGCAGACTCAGCACGTTCGTGGCCGAGGACCCTCGTCAGGAAGGGAGGGTGAGCATGGGGAGGGGACCGTGCTGTCTATAGATCCCGGGTGGGGCGCTGGAGAACTCGGGGGGCTGGGGGTCGCTGCAACGCCAGCCTGTCCCCGGCGCCCCAGGCCTCCCAGAGCGGCCTGTCCTGGCTGCCGGGTCCCTTGATGCGTCTGCCATGCACGGTTGACCGCCCGAGGGTCTGCCCGAGGCGCGCGGCGTCCTTCGCTTCCAAGCTTCTGTGTACGGGGTTCGCGCACTGGCTTTGGCTGCTTCTGTCGTGGAGGCTGAGCGGTCCTGGCGTCCAGCTCAGACCTCGGGGCGCGACACTTGGATTGCTCTGGGCTGTGGAGTCGCACACCGCACCCCCGCCCCGGCCGTCCCCGGCCCCAAAGGGGAGTGAACGTCGGCTGTCGTTTGTTTCTCAAATGTTGGTGACGCACCAGCACCTCGGGCTTGTCGCTGGGGGAATGTCCCATTTTGTGATTTTGTTCGATTGTCGGATAGTCTGATGGGTGTGTTTAAAAACTTCTTCTCCGGATACAAGTCCCCCATCGGGCACATGTGGGCCGTGGCATCCTGCCTGCTGTCCCTAAACCCTGCAGGGTCACTGAGCTGGGTTCCTCGGGTGCCAGCCTGAGGGACAGCAAACCCAGAGTCCTGACCGTGCAGACCCTCGTGTGGTCACATCCCATGTGCCACAGGGACCAGAGTGCACCCTGGATGTGCGTGTGGACACGATGTCGGGGCCCCTGGCCATGGGGGGCTGCCCCCGAGGCCAGAGGGTGTGGGGAAGTGTCCGTGGCTTGTGGAGCAGATCCCCGCTGGAGCCGTCCAGCCACCTGCACGTGGCCCCTTTTGGTTCCTCACATGTCGCAGGAGCAGCTTGCTGGGTGTGTAAGCCGAAACCGGAGCCTGTCGGGGTGAGGGTCGTGCTCAGGTTTGTGGCGGACGGGTGTTCTCACCATGCTGTCTTCCCGCCCCCGCACGCGGTGCTCTCGGTGCTCCTGGGATCTCTGGTCGTGTGTAGGTTTTCTCCTAGGTGGTTGTTGCTTCTTGATATTATCTGATCCCTTTTTTTCCCTTGGGTTCCGTCTCCCATCAGTCGGGGCCGGACGCGCCTGTCGCTTGTGGGGTGGCACAGTGAGCGTTAGCTGGCGCGACACCTTCACCGATGGCTCTCTTCCGCGCCAACAGCTTGTGATGTGTAGAAAGTGCACAGCCTTGCGGTTTGGACGGCGTGCCCCCCCCCCCCCCCCCCGCCGCTACAGGACCCTGTGTGCGCTCTGTGGTCTTGTGCGTCCCCCACACAGCAGCGTGTGAGTCCTTCGTGCCTTGTTGGCTGAATGGCTGTCGCCCTAGGGATCTGCACCACGTGTGGGTCCACTAGCCAGCTGATGGGCGTTTGCTTTGTTTCTGTTTTGGGGGCTGCTACGGCGTTGGCATGAACGCTCAGATACAAGTCTTGGTGTGGACGTGTGTCTCGTCCTTCCAGTAGGTTCTCAGGAGTGGAATTGCTGCTTCACAGGATATTTATGTATAACTTTTTAAGGAGTTTATTTTTAAGTGGCCTCTATGCCCGACGTGGGGCTCAAACTCACCACCCCAAGATCAACTCTCGTGCTCTCCTGACAGCCAGGCACCCCTTATGTCTGACTTTTTAAAGAACCATTCTCAAAAGCGTAACATTGTGAGAAGTGGGAGCGTTCCAGCTGGGTCTCGTCCTCACCCGCACGCGGGGTGTGCTGTCTGCAGGTCAGCTGCTCCCATCCCGCGACCCTCCGTGTCGTGGACAGTTAGGGCCGAGCACCTTCTCATGTGCACAGTGGTCCTCGTCTTCGCGGGCGGGGTGTTGATCTGAGTCTTGTACGTTTTTAAATTGTTTTCTGAGTTGTCAGACTTTAATTGTCGGTTATCAGACACGATACTTGCAGATACTTTTCCTTGGCTGTGGCTTACCAATTAAAAAAAAAAAAAAACCTTGGGGCGCCTGGGTGGCTCAGTCAGTTAAGCAGCCGACTTCGGCTCAGATCACGATCTCGCGGTCCGTGAGTTCAAGCCCCGCGTCGGGCTCTGTGCTGACAGCTCAGAGCCTGGAGCCTGTTTCAGATTCTGTGTCTCCCTCTCCCTGACCCTCCCCCGTTCACACTCTGTCTCTCCCTATCTCAAAAATAAATAAAAAACGTTAAAAAAAAAAATTAAAAAAAAAAACCTTGTCCTTTGAAACGTGGAAGTTTAGTGAAGTCCAACTTACTGAGGTTTTTTTTGTTTCATGCTTTTTGTGTGCCTAACCCAAGATCACAAAGTTCTTCTAATCAAGAGACACGGAGTACCTTCCCATTTACTTACCTCTTCCTTAATTTTTCTAATCTTGACACTATTTTTTTAACTTTAACGTTTGCTTATTATTTTCAGACAGAGCACGAGCGTGAGCAGAGAGAGACAGAGAAGCCCAAGCAGGATACTTGCTCATCACACAGCCTGATGTGGGGCTTGAACTCACAACCTTGAGATCACGACCAGAGCCGAAAGCAAGAGTTGGACACTTAACCGACTGAGCCACCCAGGTGCCCCTTGTGTTTTTGATAAAATAGTTTCTACTTATGTTATTAGTCTCGGTGCTGTTGTGAATGAAGTGGTCTGAATTTCATTTCCAGGTGGTCATTAGCAGGTAGAAGGATCCTGTATCTCTCTTACCGATCTTGTGTCCGGGACCGTCAAACTCACCGGCCAGGTGTGTGCGTGTGTCCAGATTCTGTAGGACCCTATCAGCCGTGACTAAGAACGTGTTCGCTTGTTCTCTCCAGTCTGTGTCCTACCCCTTTTCTGTTCCTTTCTGTGCCTCACCGCACGCCCAGTACGATGTTGAGTACGGAGGCGAGAGCACACCTCCCTCACCTGCTCCTGGTGTTGGAGGTGAGCATTCGGCCCGTCACCATGACTTCTGATGCTCTGACAGGCGGAATGATGCTCTCGAAGATACCCTGTCCTTCCGCCGGAATCCGGACTGTGTCGGGTTACACGGGCAAAGGGAGTGGAGGTGCTGATCAGCCTGGATAGTGAGACTAACCTGGGTTTTCCAGATGGACCCAGTGTCACCGCAGGGGTCCTTGACGGTGGAAGCGGGGGATCAGGAAGGGCGGGCGTAGGCAGTGAGAGGACCCCAACCACGGGTGGGGAGTAGACAGGGAGGAGGCCAGGAGCCGAGGAACGTGGGCGCCTCCGGCAGTAGGACGCCTCTGGGAGGACGCAGCCCCGCAGACACTGTGGTCCGGCGTGGCCCGGGTCCGACTCAAGGCTGCCGGCACGAGGTCCACGAGGAAACTTCGCACGGGTGTCTTTTATCCTGAGGCCAAGGAAGCTGCCTTCCCGCGGTTGGACACTTCCCACCACGAACGTGCCGGGTTTCGTTCCTTGTTTCGCTGCGCCCGTTGAGTTGATCCCGTGGATTTTGTCCTTCGTTCCCCTAGGATGGGCCGCGACGTCTGTTGGTTTTCAGATGTGCAGCTGATGGTGCAAGTGCTGTCGTATTTGGGTTGCTGATGCTGTGTTACAAAGTTAACACCTAGGTTCACCAGGGACACCGACGTCTAGTCTTCTGTCAGGCCCAGGCTTGCGTCGCAAAGGAGCTGGGAAGCGTCCCTCTGTCTTCTGAAAGACTTTGTGAGTGATGGGTGTTATTGACCGAAGGCTCCGTGAAGTCACCAGGCTCTTCCTTTGTGTGAACTTTAGACTTTCTGTGTTAATTCAGTTTCTTATTACAGGTCTGTGGTGTTTTTCTGGTTTTTTCTCAGTCCATTTAAATGATTTGTGTCCGTAGGAATTCATCGGTGTCGTTCACTCGCATTCCTGGAGAGGCCTTGACGTTTATTTCTGCAGGGTGGGTGGTCCGGTCCCGTCTCCCGCGTGAATTCGGGAACCTGGGTGTTGTATCACCGTGGGTCTGTCAACTTGATGATCTTTTCAGAGAGTTTGGGGTTTACTGTCCGGCTGATTTCCTGTCTTCTTCTTCTTCCTTTGTGCTTCTCTTGCTCTTCTCTAGTGTCCTGAGGTAGAAGCCTTTTCTGTGCAGGTGTAGGAGGCCCTGGGCTTGTCTGTGTCTGACAGACGCTGGTGTCCGCTTTTGCTTCTTTTGACCCACATGCTTAGAGATCTGTTACTTCACTTCTAAACGAGGGGAAGTTTTCCTCACTTCGTTCTGCCACAGGTAACTAATTCCGCTGGGGTCAGAGGATGTACTTTGTATGCGTTGGCTTCTGGAAACTTAGGACGACTTGTTCCGTGGCCAGAGTTGTGGTCTGTGCCTGAGGACGCCGCTGCGCGGGCCGTTCTGAGCCCAGGCGGGTTCCGTCGAGCAGTCGCGCGCCGTGCTCCTTCCGCGTCCTTGGCGATGGCATCGACGCGGTCTGGCTCTTGCCGAGAATTAACACCTCTAATCCTTACTGCTACGTTACTTATCTTCCTTGCGATTTCTCAGTTGTACCCTTGCTTACGCTGTACATACAAAGTGTTCTTTGTCCCCAGGGGCTGCCACGCCCACTCAGTGGACAGGAGCCATTTGCTGCTTCATCAGAGGACTCTTAGAAAGTCAGGGTTCCAGGTGACACATAATTATGACACCTGTCTGAGCTGGCAGCCGGGGAAGGAAGACACAGGATGTGGTGTCCTGCCTCCTCGCCCCCCTCTCCCCACCTACACACACCCACCTGGCCACGGTGGGACCCCGGATGGGCTTGACCCCCACCTCTGCTAAGGGCTGACCTTTGATGCAGACAGAGCCCCGGCGGCACATGGGCACAGAGTGTCTCGCCGTCTGGATCTGTGGGCCCCATACCAGACCACGTCCCAGGCCTCCCTGCTGCCCCGGCCCAGGATCGGCATCCTGGGGAGATGGACCAAGAGAAGCCTCTGCTTTTATGGTTTCACTGACACGTTAATGATGAAAAGTTCAGGGGGCTACACCACGATGAATGTCCTCAAAGGCCCTGAAACACACACTCGGGTCACTGCTGTGAACCTCACCCCGTACACAGAGACGTGTGGTAGGTTCTGATTAGTAAGGCCCGGTCACCACTGAGAGCCCAGTGCCTTCCTAGCTGGAGAGCAGCACCACAGCAGGGCAGACAGACCCCAGCCAGGAAAGTGGGCGCACGGCCCTAGGGAGAGACTTCAGCACTCCTCCCCGGGCCGCGGGGGCCCTGGGCTCGTGCCCGATGGGAGGAGGACGGGCCGCCTCAGAGCCCCTACGTGTCAGGGAAGAGGTGAAGGAGAGAAGCCACGCCAGGCCCCAGCCACACCGCCGTGCCCCGCACCGCACGCTTCGGACAGGCTCCCAGCTTCGCATCCGTGCTCAGAAAGGCGACACCTAGGAGCCCAGGAGGCGGGAGCCGCAGCAAGAGATCAGCGAGCAGGAGGGCACCCCTGACCCCTTCAGGAAATGCTGGAAGGAGGGTGCCGGGCTGGCTCAGTGGGGTGTGAGTTCAAGCCCCACACTGGGTATGGAGATTTAATTCTTGAAAAGAGGAAAGAGAAAATGTTGCAAAGAAAGACGTCTCCCCAAGTGGCTGAAACCCACGGAGGGACAGCCCATAACCGTTTACGAAGGGAGCCGGTGGTGTGCAAAAGTGCACAGAGCGAGCACCAGGCTCCCAGCAGAATCACCTCCTTCGAGCTCCCCACGAGTGAAGAGACCTCCCCCTGCCCCCCGCACCGTGTTGCCATCATTTACAGGAAGCAGACCGGGCTTGTACAAGGAAGGCCGGAGTGCAGCCGCCGACACACTCACGTAGAGTCGGCCAGACCAGAGTAAAGCGTGTGACAAAGCCCGGTTCCCCTGGGGGTGACTTTCGGCCACGCTTCTGCGTGTCTTGCCACCTGCCGGCGCCCCAACGCCCCCACCTCACTGCCCCGCTAGCGCGCCCAGCCTCCCGGGTGCTGGCGACTCCCGAGGGCGCGCTTCGGCCTGGACCCGCCCCCGGCCCCAGTGGACGCAGCTGGACCCCCCACAACAGCGTGCTCACCGCTCGGCTCACGCTGCGAACCCCTTGGCCTCCCCTGCAGCCCCACACGCACTCGAGATCCCGTGGAGACCTGCCCGCCCCCACCTCCGCACGGCTGCGAGTGGCCCCCAGGGTCCCCCCGCACCCTGTCCGCCGACCCGCCTGCCACCGCTCCCCAATCGCCTCCCCTCAAGGCTCAGCCACACTGGGCTCCCGTCACGCACTTCTGCCCCAGGGCCTCGGCACTCGCTGGTCTCTCCCAGAGATCAGCAAGGCCCTCTCCCTGAACCTTTAGTTTTTGCTCACATCACCTCCCTGGCCACAAGGCTTCCCGCTTGCTCCTTGCCCACTTTATTTTCCTTAGTGCTTCCTCAGTCCGAGCTGCCCAGGATGTCCATCTTGTCACTCCGTCCCTCTACCGGGACAGAAATCCGACAAGGGCAGGGCTTTCTGTGTTCACTCAACCCCGAAGGTAGCTCGGCCTCGGCCCCCAGGTGTTTGTCAAACCGGTCACTGGGGTTCAGGACGAGGAGCAGTGCCCCTCTCCCCTCCCCCCACCTCAATACGGGAGACCCACAGGACAAAAGGCCAAGCAGCAAGACCGCAGAAAGTTCACGAAGGAAACCGAGCCCACGTGGGGAAAAGGAGGTTCCCTAAACAAAGCTCACTGTGCTCCTTTACGTTCCTGAGCACTGACGTGATCTGAAAAAGACGCCATTTACGACAAGAACAAAGTAGACTGGGACTGACGTTCCCGGAGAACCGACGTCTGGGAAGGAAGCCGTGACACCCGACGTCACCCAGGCAAGTGCTGCGTGGCGCTCTGCCTTCCCCTGGGTCGGGCAGGGAGTCTCTCCTTCCTTGGAATTTCCCACATGGTCACAGCAGCCTCGACATACCTGAATTTACCCTAACGCGGTCACTTGAGGGGGACAGTCCTACCAGAAGGACCCACCCGGTGGCAAGAGTCCACTCGCAGGGCCAAGGATGATGCAGTGACCCCAGAGCACCTCAACACAGGCTCATGTGTGCCACAGCGGGCACAGCCCACGTTCTGGGCCATTTGCTTGGCTGTGCCCGTTATAATCACACTGCGAAATCATCACGGTGGCACTTCTCTGAGTTCTAGGAGCCATGCTGGTGACCTACGGAAGATGAGGGGTCAGTGGGAATGCGTGGAAGTCGCAGCCAGGTGGTCAGAAGGGCAGGAGGCCTGGGGGGGGGGCCCAAGCTTACAACCATCTGAGGGGACAGTCTCCTTGGGGACCGCGAGCCTCAGTCACAGGGTCACGCGGACACTGGCACTACACGAGTTTTAGCAGCAGAAAGAGCGGCAGAGACCCTAATGCCAGACGGGGGGGGGGGGGGGGGGGGGCATGTCCACAGCCTGACACTTGTCACAAGTCCAGAAATCCAGTGAACCCTATTCCGGCCCAAACCACAGCCGTCAATACTCTAACGTTCGTACATACGGGCAAAGGGCCAGGTGGGGCCGTGTCCCTTCCTAGAAACGAAGACTTATTCTAAAGCTGTAGTAAGGGGGAATGTGGGGCCTCAGAACAGGTCTGCACCCCCGGATGCGGGCCCTCGGGCTGGCGGTGCAGACGAGCAGGGGGGACGTAAAGTGCCTCCAGGGAGGCAAACCACCGACCGCCGGCATAACAGCATCTTCACGTGAATTACAAACACGAGTGTCAGAAGCAAGCACATAACCAGGAGGGCAGCAGAGGACGGAAAGTAGGAGACACGAACTTGACTCCATCAAAGATTTCTTCAATAAGACGACAGAGTGCGGAGCGACCAACTCAAACACGTGTGACTGGAGCACGGCTGACCCTCAACGGGGAAGGTCGGCAAGGAGCAAAGCCAGCAGAACACTGGCCAGAAGCCCGAGGAGAGGCAGCCCGGGGTCGGAAACGCACACGGCCAG
Source organism: Leopardus geoffroyi (assembly GCF_018350155.1). Lineage (NCBI taxonomy): Eukaryota > Metazoa > Chordata > Mammalia > Carnivora > Felidae > Leopardus > Leopardus geoffroyi. The sequence goes on along the minus strand of NC_059340.1, from coordinate 40,426,742 downwards.
CCTCCCCCGTCCCCGCCGGTTCTCGTGCAGCCTCCACGGAGCGCCCCACTCGCTTCCCGGGGGGCCACAGACACCAGCACACGCGACGCCCGCGGAGCAGCCCCAGGGCGGTCCACACCCTCGTGCGGCGGACAAGACTCCTCCACCGGATGGGCCAACACGTTCTCCCGCGTGGAAGTGCCCATCCTCCACGGCCAGCTGGGGCCCACGTGAGAGCGTTTGAGCTGCACCACAGCCCAAGAGCCAGTGGGGGTGGCCCAGCGGGTCCCACCACCAAGGACAACACGTGCAAAGGGAGTTGCTATCCAGGGCTCCCGGGGTGGGGAGAGGCCGGGTGCAGGGGCGCGCTTCTGTGTTCGTACGTTTCAGAAACGTTTATTTCTCTTCTTTGGCATCTGAATGTGCAGTTGTTAACATGCAAACTAAAGAAACACATCCCCATGGGGTGGGGGGGAGGTGGGCTGGGGAGGCGGTGGCTGTGGGGTCCCTGACTACACGAGAATTGCTCACGCACAGGGCCCGGACGGAGGGGACACAGCAGAGGGCCACACCGCATACCCGCGCTCTCCGGTACCGACAGGCCTCGCAAAGCACCACGACGCATCCTGAGACGCCCACACCACTACGCCCAGTTGGCAGTACAGAGCTACAAAATGAAGCATCTAGAAGGACCCACAGAAACCCCATTCCCTGACACACCTGGGGGTGCAGGGGGGCTGAGGCTCCACCTAAGGCATCCTCTTTGGACAAGGGTGACTGCTCCCCGGCCGCACGGCACCATGGCCACATGGGCAGCTGCGGAGCCAGGACCTGGACAGGTCCTTGGCGACCGGAGGCTGTCTGAGGAGAGTGGCGGGAGACAACCTCAGCTGGACGAGAAGCACTAACCGGGGGCTGTCCAGCAGGAGAGGGTGGGGCAGGCAGGGCCTCGGGCGCCGTGCGTCACAGGGCAGAGCCGAGCGGAGGAGGTCGGGTCTGAACCGGAAGACCTCCGGGTGCACACGTGAGCAGCCCGTCCTGCCCCCGGCTGGGCCCCGAGCCTCGTCCCTCCCCGTCCCGCCTCTGGGTCCTCCCACTACCCCCACGTGGCCTGAGGCTCGGTGCAGCCAGAGCCCGCCCCGCTCCCCCAGCCCGGGTCTGGCCTGCGGCGGCTGGCTAAGGAAATGGCCGCTGCCCGGGACAGCAGCTTTCGGGGTTTCCTCCGGCAAAAGCAGAGGGAACTCAGGACAAGGATACGCAGGTCAGGGACCCGGCCTCCCCGCACTTCGGCCAGGGGGAAGGTGATGGGGGCCTCTCCCCTGCAGGGGGGCTAGATGGATCAAACCTCAGCGGGGGCGGCAAGGTGCCAGCGGTCGCGTCGGAGAGCTCCTTCATCCACACGAGGCACGGTGTCCACGCCTGTCCCTGCGGGCGGCCCAGGACCAGGCACCCAGGGATTGGGGCACCGCGGGGCGGAGGCCCCAAGCACAGAAATGCTGTGTCCACGAACCCTTCGGTGCCCCAGGCGGGGCTGGGGTTCTACTCCACGTCCACGCGGAAACGGCTCTGTGAAGAGGACGCCACAGGACCCACCAGAGAAGGAGGTGAGGGCGACGCCATCCCCCAGGCGTCCTGCTCTGGGGGGCACGGGGCGGGGACAGGGCCGGCTCTCAGAGGGCACCACGTGGGGCTCACACGGCGAGGACCAGGGCCCCACCGAAGGCCAGAGAGAACAGAGAGTCCGCAAGCAGAGCATCGGGGAATAATACACTTTCTAGACTTCTCTTATAAATATGCATTAGAACATCTGATAACACGGGCAAAGGGCTCTGAAATTAATTTAAAATTAAGCCAAGATTGAATTTCCTCCACTCCTGGCAGGAAATTCACCTAAAACATCTGAACACCCAAAATGTGCTTGAAGGCGGCAGTGGCCACGGGCGCCCCAGGCCCTACGGCCACCTCAGTCCCGGGGCACCTTGAAATGGTCCTTCTCTTTGCGGATGGCCCTCATAGTGGTCACCGGGTCCGTCTCGCCAGCATGCTGCTGCACCGTCTTCTCCCTGCGGAAGCCGAAGGCCAGGCTGCAGGCCACACGTGGTGCCCCCCGGCCCACCACCCGCCCCAGGGCCCCTGGGGTCCCGGGGCCCCAGGGAAGAAAAGAGCAGGCAGAAGTCGGGACATCCTTCGAAACGAAAGGCCGGCACTAACGGCCAACTCGCGTGTTCCTAATGGTAGAAGGCCTGCTGGCCAAGCCGTCCTGCCCATGACCCAGAAGACGGGGGACACGGACTCCACGCTGGCTCCCGGCAGCGCCCCGGTGACAGAGCTCCACGAGATTCCCGGGGACCGTGCCTGCCCACGTGTGGATCCTGACTGCGGTGTCAGAAAGGACCCCACACCCTGGCCACGTGTAAGGAGAGAACCCCTGACAAAGCTGCCTGCTTCCTAGGCTCAGGGCACTTGCTAAGACCCCGTGGCGTCGCCTGAGCCACCCGGGAGCTGCAGGGACTGGTGAGCGGGCCCCCGCCGGCGGCACGAGGGTGACCCGGAGGTGCCCACGCCCCTCACCTCACTCTCATGAACGGGTTGTAGGTGAACTCCTCCGCGATGGTGGACGGCACTGTGGGCTCCCCGATACCATACTTCTCCTGCAGAGGACAGAGGTCACGTGAACACGGAAACGTCTAAAGGAACATTTCAGAGTACTTTCTAATCTTAAAATACCATCCAACTCAGAAGGCAAAGGGAACGGGGTCAGGTCAGTGCAAGGACGGGCCCCTTCCCGCTGTGGAGACGCGAGTGTCCCGGCCACCACCGACAAGTTGTCCCTTCTCCCCTTGCTGTCCTGGAAGTGGAGGGGGACGCGAAAACTTTTACGCTGATATGAAGTGTGTGTTTTACATGATAAAAATAACCAGCAAAAACGCAGAAAACGCAGAAGAAAACACCACCAGCCCTGCACCAAGACCAGTCATGGGCCATGCACAGCTCACTGCTTGCAAGAGCGAGGTGACAGGTGCCCGTGGTCCCTGCCCTGGGCTCACAGCCCCTCTAGAAGGCGGCAAGCTCTCGTCACAGGCTCCCCAGAAGAAAAACCCAGGACGAGCCCTCCGGTCGGGATGGTTTCACTCCTGATCAGCACCATCTGGCCCACTGGTCACTCCTGTACGGACCTGTGCGGGACGTCAGCTGGCAGCTGGGGGTCTCCGCCCTCCCTGCGGCCCCTGACCTTCTGCCGGGCTGATCTCAAGGGCCACAGGGTCAGAGCTTGGACAGCACCTGTCGGCACCCACACACAGGGCCCTCAGACCCGAGGGTCCCGGTGCCACCCCCAAACGTGACCAGTGGTGGCAAGAGGTGATCCTTCAACTGCTGGTGGGACACCAAGTAGGGGTCTGGCGGGAGGTCAAGATGAAGGCTTGTCGCTAATCTCTGATCCTCCCCTTCTGGTGAAAACAAGCTGGGTGTTTTAGAATATTCCCTGCTTCCTCCAGTATTCACTCCTCCTGAGAATTCCTTCTCCACCTCCTATGAGGGAAGGAAACAAGTTAACACTTCTAAGGATAATTCTAAAACACGTCGACACGTATAGTCAGAGGACCATACACGGTCATCACCTTGTAGATTATCTATTAAAATGAGTGCTGGGGCGCCTGGTTAAATGTCCAACTTCAGCTCGGGTCATGATCTCACGGTTCATGAGTTTGAGCCCCACATCAGGCTCTGTACTGACAGCTGAGAGCCTGGAGCCTGCTTCGGATGCTGTGTCTCCGTCTCTCTCTCTGCCCCTCTCTCAAAAATAAGTGTCAAAAAAAAATTTTTTTTTAATGTTTCTTGAACTTGGGTAAAGCAAATATTTCTTAGATAAGAGACAAAAAGTATGAACCATAAAAAAGTTAATGTGCTGGACTTGATTATCAAAATTAAAAATGTTTGCTCTTCAAAAAACATTGTCAAAAAAATAAAAGGCAATCCACAAAACGAGAGAAACCAGCCGACAGAGGACTTGCGTCCAGCATATACTTACAAAATTCTCTTGTGATCGAAAATTAGACAGTTCAAATTTTTAAATGGCCAAAAGATTTGAACACACAGTTCACAGAATGGCCAATAAGCACAGAAAAAGACGCTGAACGTTTTGAGACACTAGGGAAATGCAAGCTGAAACCACAACGCGACTGCACTACGTACCCATTAGAATGACTAAAACCACAACGAGTGACGATGCCGAGGGCTGGCGAGCTTGTGGAACGAGAGGAACTCTCACACTCGGCTGACACAAATGTAAAGTGACAGCCACTTAGGAAGCCAACTCGGCACTTTCTCTACAAGTCAAACGTACACCGCTACCACCTACCCGTTTCACTCCTAGGTATTTACTCGAGAGAAATGAAAGGGTGTGTCACACACGGATTTGTGCGCAGAGGTTCACAGCAGCCGACACCCGGAAACAGCACAAACGTCTACGGATGGGGGAACGGATAAACCCAACAATGGAATACTGCTCGGGGGTGAAAAGGAATCAACTCCTGACACGCAGCAGCAGGGGTGCACCTCCGAATCCTGCTGCTGAGTGAACAGGAGACCGTGCATGAGGTACCTTCCGTTTACACGAAATTCTAAAAACCGCAACAGCTCTAGGGCACCCAGCAGATCGGTAGGTGTCCGGAGCCGCGAAGACAGTGAGGCGTGAAGAAGCCTTTCGGGGGTGGTGGAACGTTCTGTGTCTTCATCGTAATGGTCGTCGTTTCAGTGGTGTCAGTTTATCTGTCAGAATTCACTCGGCCCTTCGCTTGAAACCGATGCGGTTTATCACACGTGAACTGTACCACCACAAAGTTGACACTCGAGAAAGACAGCATGAAAACCGTCAACAAATTTGAAAACCTTGACAAAATGTACACAGTTCCTTGGAAGACAGAAGCTGCTAACAAAATGGACTCGAGAAGATGCAAACATCTAAGAGCCCTACACACAAAAGACAGACATCACTTCTAACAATGACGACGACATCTTTCCACAAAGAGAATTCAATGTCCAGATGGTTCCAGTGGTGAATTCTAACATTAAAGGAAAAAATAGTATCACAGAAAGATTCCTTCAGAAAATACGAGGAAACACCTTCCGAGTCACTTAATGAGGCCAGCTCTGCCCCAGTACTAAGACCAAACACGTTACAAGAAAATAAAACTACAGGCCAATATCCCTTGTGAACACAGACACAGAGGCACTGTGGCAGCGTAACACAGCACGACAAAGTCTGTCTAGAAAGCAAGGTGGGTTTAACATTTGAAACCAACTGAGGGGGTACCCGGGGGGCTCAGCCGGTTACGCACCCGACTCGGTTTCTCAGGTCATGGTCTCACAGCTCGTGGGATCAGGCCCCGCATCAGCAAGGAGCCTCTCTGTCTCTCTCTCCAAAGAAATTAAAAAAAAAATGAAACCAATGTACCCCGCCATATTAACAGTAAAGCAAGATATGGTCACACACTAGAGAAAAAGTCGGTTTGCAGAATTCAACACCCACTCGTGATTAAAACTCTCAGAAAACCAGGAATGGAAGGGAACGCCCTCAACCTAAGAAAGATCACAAAAAACTTGCAGCTAACGTACTGGTGACACACCGAATGCTTCCCCGCCGAGACCGGGAACAAAGCAGAGGTGTCCGCTCCCACCGTCTCTATTCGGCATCGTACCGGAGACCGCAGCCGGTGTGATTAGGCCAACAAAGTAAATAAGAGGCACATCAATCGGAAAAGAAGGAAGAAAAGTGTCTCTTTAGCCGACGACGTGATTGTGTGCTGAGGAATCTACGAAAAAGACGCTAGAGTAAGGGAGCTTAGCAAGGTCACGATACAAGATCAAACAAGTATCGTTTGTATTGCTGAAGACTTCAACAATGATCATTTTCAGCCAAATACAAAAAAGTGAAGTACTTAAGGATACATTTAACAACCTGCACAGCTTCTTTAGCAACGAAGATTACAAAAGACTGCCGAGAGGAACTGATGACCTCAGTAAACGGAAAGCGACAGTATATTCACGAAAAGACTCAATACTGTGAAGATCTCAGTTCTCCAAATCTTTTGTCGCATCACAGTCCCAATCAAAAGCCAAGCTGACCTTTTTGTAAAAATTAACAAGATCCTAAAATTTCTATGGAAATGCAAAGCTCTTCAAAGAGCCAAAACCAATTTTACAAAAAAGACCACAGTTGGAGGATTCATACAGCCTGATTCCCAGACTTACCACAAGCTACAGTAACTGAGACCATCTGCTATTGATGGAGGAGAAGCCCAGAGACCCACGGAACAGCGAGGAGGGTCCAGAGGTGACTCACGCCTGCACTGTCCGTTTTACTTAGCAAAGACACCAAGGTAATCCAACAAGGAAAGGACGATCTTTCCAACAAGTGGTGCTGTGCAGTAGGATGTCAACTTGCAAAAGCAAATGCACTCGCACCCCGACCTCACACGGACACCGACGTCGATACGAGCAGGATCACGGGCCTAAGTATAAATCTGAATGACCGTAAGAGCTAAGACCACACAACTGTCAGGAGAAAACACAGCACAGAGTCTTGGCGGCAAGGGGTGTGCAAAGATTTCTTAGGACACCAAGGGTGTAAAGAGAAAATATCAACAAACTGAACTTCATCAAAAGTGTAAACTTTTGGGGCGCCTGGGTGGCGCAGTCGGTTAAGCGTCCGACTTCAGCCAGGTCACGATCTCGCGGTCCGTGAGTTCGAGCCCCGCATCAGGCTCTGGGCTGATGGCTCGGAGCCTGGAGCCTGTTTCCGATTCTGTGTCTCCCTCTCTCTCTGCCCCTCCCCGGTTCATGCTCTGTCTCTCTCTGTCCCAAAGATGAATAAACGTTGAAAAAAAAAAATTTAAAAAAAAAAAAAAAAAAAAAAAAAAAAAAAAGTGTAAACTTTTATTCGGGAAAAGACACTGTTAAGAAAATAAAAGGGCAAGCCACAGACCGGGTGAAAATATTTGAGATATGTATCTGGTAAAGACGTGTTTCCAGAATACATAAGGAATTCTTGCAACTGAGTTCAGTTTTTCAAACGGACCAAAGATTTGAACAGACATTTCACAAAAGAGGACCTGTAAGAGGCCGACAGCCACCAGAGCAACGGAAACTTTAAAACCACAGGGAGACACGGCTACACGCCTTAATTAGGACGGCTGAAATTGAAAACGTCGGCGATACCTGTGCACGGGGAGCCCCTGGGGCTTACACGTCCCCAGAGGGCGGGCCAAGAGGCTCGGGAGCTTCTTCAAAGTTAAACGTACACTTCAGGCGGCCGGGCCCCGCTGCCCCAGGTCTGTACCCACGCACCGCGAAACCTGTGTTCACACAAAGACGTGCGCACAGAGGTTCACGGCAACTTTGTTTACAATAGCAAAACGCTGGAAACGACCCAAGAGTCCATCCACCGCGGATAAACAAACTGCAGTACAGCACACCGCTCAGAAGTCAAGAACGGGGATGAATCTCCAGTTACGTTGAGCTGAAGAGCCAGACACGGCCAGTGTTCTACAGCTCTGTTTCTGAGACTGCAGAACAGAGTGACCTACATGACAGCCGATCTGCAGCTGGGGGGTGAAAGCAGAGTGACAAGGGAAACTCTGAATCTCGACTGGGGGTGGGGGGCTCACACAGGGCCACATACTGTCAAAAGTCATCAAACCGTGTACTGCTCACTCAACACAGGTATGTTTTATCAAATGGAAAGTATCCTCAGTTAAGATTAGTGTTTTAGAAGTAGATAACTATGAAGCAAATTAGTACAATGTGCACGGGGGCGCCTGGGGGGCTCAGTGAAGCTCAGGTCATGACCTGAGCCCCACGTAGGTTAGAGGCCCGCGTGGGGCTCCGTGCTGACCGCTCAGCGCCTGGAGCTGCTTCAGATTCTGTGTCTCCCTCTCTCTCTGCCCCTCCCCCACTCGCACTCTGTCTCTCTCACTCTCAAAAATAAACACTTAAAGAAATTTTTAATAAAAGTAGGTAACTACGAAGCGAATTAGTTCAGTATGAATAGATTGCTATGGAAAAAGCAGCAGGACCCATTACTAAATGAAAAGGAACAGTACGTGTGGTACATATACAGGGTGAGTTCATGGAGGTCACTAAAATACTCGCCTACGTGCACTGCGAAAAAAAAGGGATAATGTTGACCAAGTGATAAAGGTAGTGTCTGAAGTCTTACAGGTGTTATTTTGTGAGCCCGTGCCCAAAACCTGATAAAGATGCTCAAAAAAAACAGGTGATTTATTAAGAAACAAAACTCCAAAGTAGCACTGGTCATGAACGGAGCAGAAGGCCCAGCGGCACCTGAGGCCTCCAGGTGTGGCTTACTGACACCTGTCAGCCACCAGATGGGGAAGGGCCCCCAAGTCCAGGGGCACCTCCCTCAGCCCACCCACCTGCAGCAGCATTTGCAGACGCCCCACTGAAGACGCCTCCGGGACAGTAGGCCACCCCTGCAGCCACACCTCTGAGCACCCCTAGGGGTCGCCACGGAAATAAATGCCTTCCGGACTAGCAGCCTCTGGGGCAAATCCCGCCGCTGGCCAGCAGGTGCGCTTTCCCCAAACGGGAGGCGGAGGTGCTCACTCACGGTCCCCCCTACCCTGTGCTCAGGACGTGGGGCACAGATCAGGGACCCACGGCGCCGGCCTCACCCGGGCACCTGCTGGAAATGCGGACTCCCAGGCCCAACCCAGCCCCACTGTGTCAGAAAGGACGTTAACCAGAGAACTGGGCCTTCCTCGCGGAGTTCCAGGAGGGCCGCTCCGAGACCAGACTGGCTTGCCGGCCAGGAGGAGCGCCCTCTGCCCACACTGGACACCGCGCCCTGACAGCGCTGCTCCCAGAGAGGCACTTCGGGGTCACGGACCCGCGGACGCACCCCCGCCCGGGGCGCCCCACTCACCTTGGCCCAGGCCAGTTTCTCCTGAATGGCAGTATTGTTGGGCTCCACGTGGCGCGCGAACTTGAGGTTGTTGATGGTATATTCGTGGCCGCAGTACACTCTCTGAGGAGAACACCAAACTGTGAGTTCAGAGAGTCTCCGTGATCTGTCCTCAAAGCCCTCGCAGACACGCATGCGGGGCTCTGGGCCAGGTCCTTTTAGCGACACGCACCGAGGTGTCCCTGAGGACAACGGGCATTTCTCGCGTGTACGTTAAACAGCAATAAACAGTACAAGAAAAGCCACGCTTCCAGAGGAAATGCCTCTGCCTTCCCACTCTGCCCAACACGGGGGACAGGACGGGCGGGAGGTGAGGACCTCGCTCCGTGGGGCCCCACCTACCGTGTCTGGAGGGAGCCGGCCCAGGATCTCAAGCAGGGCTTTGTACATCTCGTCCGCTGTCCCTTCGTAGAACTTCCCACAGCCAGCCACGAACAAGGTGTCGCCTGCAAAACGGGACAGCCACGGAGCAGTGGGGGGCTGCCGGCAGGACACCCCCTGAGGGGCTGGTGGCCAGCTCCTGAGCTACACTGGACACCAAGCGTTCATGGCTGTACCCACAGCCGGCCTCTACCAGACCCCCGATGGGCCACCCCCAACTGCCAGGTTGGACCCAGAGAGACGTCCAGCTCGCGGCTCCCGTGCCCCAACCTCTCCCGTCAAGTCTCGCTAACTGGCACTACCAGTCCCGCCAACAGCGGCTCAAACCCACCCCTTAGGGTCTCCCGACTCCTCCCTTCACTGTCCTAGCCTGTCCCCATAGCGCCGAGACCCCCCCACCAGCCCTTGTCCCCACCCACCCAGCAGCCCTCCCAGGCCCACCTCCCTAAGGCGCCTCTTTTTTCTTTTTACTTCTTTATAATTGTGTTGGGGGTTGTTTTTTCTTTTCTTAAGTAATCTCTGCACCCAATGTAGAGCTCGACTCACAACCCCGAGACCGAGAGTCACGTGAGCCAGCCGGGGCCCCTCCCCAAGTCTCCTCTCATCCTGGGCGGCAGTGCCAGCCCATAGAACCCCCGGGATCCCACTGGCCACCACCCGGGCCCTCAAGACCCGAGCCTGCCGCCTCACAGACCCCCTTCCTGCCTCAGCCCTTTAGAGGGGCATCCCCTCCTCCTGACATCCCTGTTCCTGACCCGCCTCCACCCTCTTCCTGACTCCCCTCCTGGCCCTCCTCCAGACACCCCTGCTCCTGACCCTCCTCCTGACACCCCTCCTCCAGATACCCCTCCTCCTGGCCCTCCTTCTGACACCTCTCCTCCTGACTCCCCTCCTCCTGACACCCCTGATCCTGACCCCCACTGAGGCTCTGTGGGCTGCTGCTTCCCGCCCTGGGTCCTCCCTGAGAAGGGCTCCGTGCCAAGCGGGGGCTCAGGCACCACTGTTCTCCAGGCCCCGGTGGCGGGGAGTCCTCCTCCATCAGTGCAGGCCAGACTCTTCCCCGAGGTGGGGGTGGGAGGGCCACTGGGACCACAACCGAGGACCAGGTTGCCACCGTGGGGCCATCACAGTGTGGTGCAGCACTGTCCCCACAAGACGACAGGACGTCCTAGTGGGGTCAGGACTGGGCTGTGCCCCTGAGCAGCCCCACCAGGTAGGGTGAGTCAGAACCAGCTAGAAGCCAGAGAGACCACAGAGGAGGCCGGGCTGCACACGGGAACAGGAGACTCGGGGGCCCGGCCTTCCCCTATTTCCACACCGGGACCTGCCGGACGTCCCGGTTCCCACACGTTGAGTCCTCACTGTCCGTGCCGCGGACACCTGAGCTGCGCCGCGAGGGCACACGCGACTTGGCACGTACAACACGCCCCCGCTGGCCATGGTCTCATGGAGGACACACGCACCGCATGGGCCTGGGCTCAGACCAGGGTCTCTGCGCAGGCAGACCCGCCTTCCAAGGCGGGGACACGGCTTCTCCCCTCTGTGCCGTCCCCAGGGACCCGCCTCACTCCAACCCCCAAGAGCCCACCCGGCAGATGCACAGACTGACGTCCAAGGACCCACCCGACGCAGCAATGACAGGGGCGCAGACTCTCCCAGGCCCGGTGCCCACCTGCCCCCACACAGGCGGGCGAGGCCCAGAGCGAGCTCAGGGCTGCACAGCCCGAACTCGGGGTCACCCCAGGGACCACACCTCCTGCTGCTGCACCACCGAAGACACTGAGAATGGCTGCAGTCTTTAAAGTCGGCTTTGACGGGGGAAGAGGGGCTCACGAGCGCTGTGGAGGTCCCAGAGGCCCCGTGCACCCCACGCTCCGTCTGTGGTTTCCCCAAGTTAACGTCTCATGTCACCCGCGCCGCACTTGGCCGTTGACTGAGCCCCGCCGCAGAGCCGACATGGGTCCCCACCCGGATCCCCACACGTACCCGCCCGGCTGCAGAGCCGCTCTGGACCCCCACGCTGCCTCTGGCCGCCGCAGGGCCTGCTCGAGGCTGGGGCTGATACGCTCTGCCGCTCCGGTCCTCACCGGCTCCCCCATCAGCACCAACATTCTCTCACTTTCTCTCCAAAGGGAAAAGCCCCTTCGACTGCTGGAAAGGCCTACCTGCCGGCCACTCACGCAGGCCAAGGCCGGGGGTGCATCCAAACAGCGGCCTTCCCGTGCTCTGCCCCCAGGGCTGCAGGCCCCCTGCCACAGCCCTGCTCGGGAAGCCTGGCCGCAAACGCTCCGCTTCTCTGCCCCGAGCTCGCGGACAACCCTAAGTCACGGGGGTCTTTTAAAGTGCACCCCGCCCCAGCACGCACACAGAACACTCCTCACCTGTGAACACAGCAGGAGGCTCAGAGCTCCCGGGCTTGCTCACGAAGTAGCAGATGTGGCCGGAAGTGTGGCACGGTGTCGACAGGCACTTGACGTTGAGAGACCCCACCTTAAACGAAGCACGCACTGGCATGGGCTCCCTGCACGCTGCGAACTCCCCACGGGCTCCCAGGAGGTGGACCACCGATCCCACGGACTCCCCCTCAGACCCTCAACGCCCCAAGGAGAGCGCGGCTTCCATCACCACTGCTCCACTGAGCAGGACACAGATCTCGCCGGTGACCGTGGGACCCCGACCTCGAGGGCGCCCCAGAGGCGAGGTGCACCCTGCAACCTGGTATTGCTGGTGTGCAAAAGCAAAGGGGCTTCTTTTGCTTTCTTCCTCAACATCGGGCCAAATTTGAAACAGCTGTCGTGCTAGAAAAGCTAGCTTTCCTTCTTAAGTACTTGACCTTCCGTTTGGTTTTCCTTCTCTGTCTCCCACTGCCCCCCTGCCAACTTTAAAAAAAAACTTTCGGGGCGCCTGGGTGGCGCAGTCGGTTAAGCATCCGACTTCAGCCAGGTCACGATCTCGCGGTCCGTGAGTTCAAGCCCCGCGTCGGGCTCTGGGCTGATGGCTCAGAGTCTGGAGCCTGTTTCCGCTTCTGTGTCTCCCTCTCTCTCTGCCCCTCCCCCGTTCATGCTCTGTCTCTTTCTGTCCCAAAAATAAATAAACGTTGAAAAAAAAATAAATAAAATAAAAAAATAAAAATAAAAATAAAAATAAACTTTCAAACCTACCAAAAAACTGAAAAAAAGAGGAACTTCTGTGACCTTTACCCGGTCACCAAATGCTAACGGTGCGCCCGTCCGCAGCGTGTCCTGTACACACACACCTGGAGTCGCGCACGCGCTGACATATCGCCCCTAAAGGCTCCAGCTGAGTCTCCTAGGAGAGGGACGTCCCCTCGCTTAACCGCACATCGTCATCACTTCCAAGAGACGTGACGCTGATGTGAGAACCTGATGCGTGCGTGCTCTGTTTTTCCACTTCCCCAACGGTCTCAAAACCCTGCCTGGCAGCCTCTCCCCGCAGCCGGGACCATCGGCCTACTGACGTGCCTGTGATGCTCCTGACACTGGGGACCGTGCAGGCCTAGGCGGCCCCGAGAGGCCCTCCAGCCATTCGCAGGTTATGCTGCCTCCGATCCCAAGCCCTCGAGGTCCCCTCTGGGCCCCTGGGTAGGGGAGGGAACTGCCAGGAGCAGGGCGAGTGTCCCTGCCACACCCCGCCCCTTTAAGGCCCAGAGGCCAACCACGTTCGAGTGCTTTCCATTCGTTCGCTGCTCACCTGCAGTGTGGACAGATGCGTGACCTTGTGAGTCAGTGCCCCGATCCGGTCATCGCCCCCACACACCTTCAACCCAGGCTCCAACTTGACCAGCTTCTCGTTCCCACCAGCGTGGTCCCTGGAAGTTGGAAAGGAGACCTGGGCTCCTGCTCATGGGAGGGGCCCGCTTGCTTTTAAACCCCGACCAGATGTTCTTTCCTGGTTACCTTCTCAGAAGCGGGAACACATCTCCCAACACAGGAAACTGGCCTCAGTGTCATTTGGCTCCACTGAAAAGAACGCTCTCAGATACGCCATTCCCAAATGAGGCACTTCTGTGCCCCTGCCCTGTTGCGGGAGAAGCTTCTGGAGCGACCGACCCAAATCACAAACACCTGGATAATCCCCAAGCCCCCAGCTCCCAAGCTTTGGGCACATAAGAGTCGCCAGAGGATCTGTAAGAAGCACCAAGTCCTGGCTCCTGCCCCGCTCCTGACGCCGTTGGCCGGGGGGCGGCTGGCACAGCGGGAGTTTCAAAGGCCCCCTCGTCCCAGTTTGGGACCCGCTGCTCTGAGCACACAGGCCCATCTACAGTTACACCCAAAAGAATAAGATATCCAGGAATAAACCTAGCCAAGGAGATGAAAGGCCTGTACTCTGAAAACTATAATACACTGAACAAAAGCATTTGCGAGAAGTGGAGTAGAAAAACAAAATCGCTAAAATTTCGATACTACCCAAAGCAATCTACACGTTTAATTCAATCCCTATCAAAATAACACCAGCATCCTTCACAGACCTAGAACAAACGATCCTAAAATCTATATGGATCCACAAAAGACCCCGAAAAATCAAAGCAACCCTGAAGAGGAAAGCCAGAACTTCAAGCTGTATCACAAAGCTGTCCTCATCAAGACAGTAGGGTACTGGCACAAGAACAGACGCTCAGATCAGTGGAACAGGACAGAGAACCCAGAAATGGACCCACAAACAGATGGCCGACTCCTCTTTGACCAAGCAGGAAAGAATATCCAATGGAATAAAGACAGTCTCTTCAGCAAGTGGTGCTGGGAAAACTGGACAGCAAACATGAAGAAAAATGAACCCGGACCAATTTCTTACACCAGACACAAAAATAAACTCAAAATGGATGAGAGGCCTAAATGAAGACAGGAAGCCATCAAAATCCTCGAGGAGAACACAGGCGGTAACTTCTTTGACGTCAATCAGAGCAACTTCTTACTACACACACCTCTGGAGGCAAGGCAAACGAAAGCAAAAATTGGGACCTCATCAAGATAAAAAGCTTCTGCACAGCGAACGAAACAATCAACAAAACTCAAAGGCAACTCACAGAATGGGAGAAGATATTTGCAAATGACATATCAGATAAAGGGTTGGTATCCAAAATCTATAAAGAACTTATCAAACCGATGTGCCTGTGATGCTCCTGACATAGGGGACCGTCCAGGCCAAAACACAAATAATCCAGTGAAGAAATGGGCAAAAGACACAAATAGACACTTCCCCAAAGAGGACATCCAGATAGCCAACCGACACATGAAAAAATGCTCCACATCACTCATCATCAGGGAAATGCAAATCAAAACCACAATGACATATCGCCTCACACCTGTCAGAATGGCTCACGTGAACAACTCAGGCAACAAGAGACATTGGCAAGGATGCGGAGAAAGGGGAACCCTTTTTGGTGGGAATGCAAACCGGTGCAGCCATTCTGAAGAAAAGTATGGAGGTCCCTCAAAAAATTAAAAACAGAACTACCCTACGGCCCAGCAGTTGCACTGCTAGGTATCTATCCAAGGGATACAAGAACACCCCAATGTTTATAGCAGCATTATCTACAACAGCCAAGGTAAGGAAGCAGCCCAAGTGTCCTCTGACTGATAAATGAATAAAGAAAATGCGATATATTTATGTGTATACACACACACAACGGAACATTAGTCATAAAAAAGTATGAACTCTTGCCGTTTGCAACGACACAGATAGGTCTAGAAAGTACAATGCTAAGCAAAATAAGTCAGAGAAAGACAAATACCGTGTGATCTCACTCATATGTGGAATTTAAGAAACAAAATGAGCAAAGGGAAAAACAAATCGGGGGCAGGGGGGGCAAGCCAAGAGACAGACTCTTAACTACAGAGAACACACTGATGGTCACCAGAGGGGGCGGGGGAAACAGGATGGGGCTTAAGAGAGCGCTTGTCGTGACGACCTCCAGGTGACGTATGGAACTGCTGAGTCACTGTACCGTACACGTGAAGCAAACTAACACTGTACGTTAACTGGAGTCAAAACTAACACTTTAGGGGTGCCTGGGGGGCTCAGTCAGTTAAGCATCCGACTCAGGCTCATCAGGTCATGGTCTCACGGTCATGGGATTCAACCCCTTGTGGGGCTCTGCATAGGATTCTCTCTTCTCTCTCTCTCTCCCTCTGCCCTCTTCCTCACTCATGCTCTAAAATAAAATGTTAAAAATTAAAATATTAAAAACTTTAAAACATACAAACACTTACATCTAAACAAACAAACAAATAGACACACACACACACACACAAACGGGCAGAGGCAGAGGGCGAGCTGGGGCCGGGCCAGCCCTGGACACACGCCTCCCCACCCACCCCCACCCTGCAAGGGATTCTAACCTCAGCCAGGACACTCCTCCAGGGCTCCCAGTGCTCAATGGGGGCAGCCTGACCTGCGCTTCAGAAACAGGAAAAGAGTTCCACCCCTGGCCTTGTGGGGCTGGAACCACGCCAGCGTGAGCCCAGGGCCCTGACCTCGGAGCAGGGCTAGTGTCCCAACAGCAGATCAGCCTTCCCAGGACCAGGCGAGGGCTGCGGATGGCCAGAGAGCGCCTGCTCCTCACCACACGTTTATCTACGGAGTCCTCCGGGGGCCCAGACACGGCAGAGCCCAGAGATAACGGGGGCGGGCCCTTCCCGCACCCCCAGGTCAGCTCCACACAGGCCAGCATCCCAGCACTGTCCCCCACTGACCTGCAGAAACACCTCCGCCTCCACCGAGGAGAGCGAGGACAGTGAGAGAGGGAGGCGCCTACACCCTGGGGCTCAGCCTGGGGCCCAGTTTGGGATCTTGTGTTCCAACACAACCGCGTGAAAAACCTCAGAGCATCGCAACATCAGAAAAGTGACGTGGTGGTTACTTGGCGCAGGAGAGAGGCCGCAGCCCGCGGGGCACCTTCCAGAAAGAGCAGCTGGCTGGGCAGCGGCCAAGGGCACGGCAGTAAACCCATCCGTCAGCACCAGGAATTAACACCCGACGCCCCCATAGACTCTCAGCGGCTTAGTTACATCGACCGAGAAGGTGCCACCACAGAGCAAACTCTGGCCGACCCACGTGCCCAGGACACTCCCACGGGGAAGACGCCCCACGCAGACTCAAGCGCAGCGGCAGCCTCGGGGACGGGCCGTCAGGGGTTGGCTGCCCTCAGGCACTTAATTAGAAAAGAAAATGAGCCAAATAAAGATTTTTTTCCAGCTGAGAAGAGACTCAAAAGTTTCAAAAACCCCACAGGAGGGTCTAAAACCCAAACACAAGTGCTCCTTTCATCCTTTTCCCTTCAAATTTCAAAAACCACAACCTCTCCAAATACACCTGCTTGATTTTTAAAAACACTAACGTCTAGACTAGGTTCTTCCCCGACATCAAAGCCGGTCTCCCATCACACAAGCCCAAGAGCCTTCAAAGATGCGGCTGGAGGTCCTCCCCACAGAGCCCCGGAGTTAGCAGAGCCCGTGGCCGGGGCCAAGGTCGAGGGGCAGCAGCCCGGAGGCCGGCGCCCTCGAGTCCTCTCACGGTCCCGCCGGGGCCAGCCCTCGGCGGCGCAGAGGATACGGCTGGGAGGGGCCGGCTTCCGGGGACCCCGACGCCCCGGGCCTCCGCCTGTGGGAGGGTCCAGGGAGCCTGCAGGTGCCGACCCCCACGGACGCCAGCCTGGGGCGTACAGGCCCAGGCGGCTCGACTGACGTGGAGGCAGCTCGGGCTCCAGAGCTTACCAGTGGTGGTGGGTGGTGAGCACTGTGGTCAGCTTCACGCCGTGCTTGTTCACCGTTTCTACGACCTGCAGCCAAACGTGAGACAAGACATGGGCCATGGCCGCGCTCCCAGCACTGGCTCCAAAGCCTGCGGGGGTGCCCAGCGGGACCCAGGGTTTGCCAGGAGGGGCTGGGCCCTGACCTGACCCTGCCGACCTGGGCCCCACCCCGCCCCCCAACACCCCTCCAGCAGCGCAGGGCAAAGGTGGCCTTTTTCTCTCATGCAGCAAGTGGCGGCTCCGTGCCAGCCGCAACCTGAGCCCCTCCAGACGATGTCGCCACCCCCAGAGGCAGTGTGGAGGGACAGCAAGCCTCGTGGAAGGGCAGGCAGGCTGAGGGGGGCTCCTGCTCCCCGCCCCCCACCAGGGACCTTACAGACAGAAACCCACTTCTCTCCACGCCCCAGCCTTTGCCGGCCCCACCCGCCCCCGGCCTTGTGCCCCACAGCAGAGTGGCCGGACACTAGTTCAGTTGTTTTTCAAAACCAAATGGATTAATTTCGGTTTAGCTTCGGCCAAGCCGCGAGGACACAGCAGACAGGAACCCCGGCGGGGGACAAACACGCGGCGCTGGGGCCTCCCACCTTCTGAGGCTGCACCGGGTCCACGATGGCGGCCTCCTTGGTCTCGCCGTCGATGATCAGGTACATGTAGTTGTCGGTCAGCGCGGGCAGCAACTCGACCCTCAGGGTTCCCTGGTCCATGGTGGAGCTCTTCCTACAGTCCGTGTGATGGAGAAGGACGCCCAGCAGGGCCGGACCTGAAGACAAAGGGCAGCCCCGGTCAGCGTCCACAGGAGGCCGTGCCAGGCTGACACAGCACAGGAGCCCTGGCGTCCTGATGCCACGACCTGGGAAAGTGACAGCGAGCAACAGAGCGTGAGGCTCGCCGTGTCTGCTTCTCTGAGTTCCTTTGGTAAAGAAGAAAATATCCTCACTTTCCCATATCCGCAAGGAAAATACAGAAAATTATTCATGTGCATATTCACAAATCATTTCTCTCAGACCATGATCCTTATTTTCTTTCTCGCGGGTTCCAAGAGGACAGAAGGACCAGCTTGTGGCTGTGATCAAACCACCGTCAGCTGTGACCGCCGCTCGTTCTGGGTGCTCACACCTGACTCAGACCAGGAAGAGAGGAAGCCCGAGGGCACATGCCCAGCGGGACTACGTTTCAGTGCCCCGCGGCCCAGCTAACAGAGCCTCAGTCACACGGGCTCACCGCCCCTTCCAGGCCTCCAGCCAGAGAAGAGAACAATAGTCACTTTCAAAGGGCAGAACTGGAAGTCTGGATAACCCCCAAAACCCACCAGGGGCCACCAGGGTTCCAGATTCAAGTGTGTAGGAGACGGAATCACCATCTGTTGAGCCACAGGACCCCGCCAGGGCAAGAGCCAAAAGTATCCTCCACCAAGGAGTCAGGTGCCAAGATATTTTCAACAAACTTATTCAACCTAAAAATTCACAGAAGCGCCAACAATACTCTAAGTCTCAACGCAAAAAAAGATCAACACCACTAAAGGTGACAGGACCCGGCCGTGAAATTCTGGGGTCGGTACTGGGATGGGGGGACTGTCCCTGAAGGGATCCAAAACGCAGGCAGCACCAGCTGACTGACGGACCGCGGCCCCAGGGGCGGTGGCGTGCTCATGGGGAGACTGGCCGAATCGCAGCTTTAAAGAGGACGCCAAGTATCCAATCCCCCTTTCCTCTGACAAGCGGCTGGCATTTCCCCGGCCCTTCTCGCCCACGGCAAAACAAACATTTCTGTATCATCCAGTTTCTGTGATATTCCACCTCTGCTAAAGTCCAGTGCTATCAGGGCCCAGGAAGGACTGCAGAGCAGAGTGGGGTGGGGGTGGGGGGTGGGGGGTGACAGGATTAAAGGGTTAAAGCAAGACTCTGCAGGCTGGGAGAGGAGCGCTACCAGTGAAGGAACACTATTTACAACCTGTGCTGAGGCTTCTCCTGGGGAGCCTGGGGAACTCACAATTATTTCTGCAGGCACCACCAGAAACATTAGTCCTTTTCCAAAAATTATATGCCTGAGAAATGCTTCCAGCTCACTGGTTTGCAACCAGTTTGCTTGTGTATAAGCAGAGGGCACAGGACTGCAGCCTATAGTCGGGGCCAAGTCCTGAGACCTGTTTTGAGTGGCTTCTCTCTCTCTCTCTCTTTTTAACATATGGATTTTTTTTTTCCAGTTTATTTATTTTGAGGGAAAAAGAAAGCACAAACAGGGGGAGGGGCAGAGAGAGGGAGGGAGAGAAGCCAAAGCAGGCTGCACCCTGTCAGCACAGAGGCTGCCGGGGGCTTGAACTCACAAACCATGGGATCATGACCTGAGCCGAAACCAAGCCCCAGACAGGCGATCTGCCAGAGGCCCTGACAGTCCGGTGAGGGTCTCCGGGGGCCCTTCCCTTAGCAAGGGCAACAGCTCACCCACTCCAGACCCCTGAGAGCGCTCGCTGAGATTTGCAGGGGCTGGCTTCCTGTCCCTAACAGCTGTGTGGTCATTCGGGTAACGACTAACCATCTCCAAAGGCTCAGGTTAACCTACTGCCCCTGCCGCTACACCAGCCACAAGAGACGTCAGGAATAAGGAAAAAGAGATTTCAAGATCAAGGTCAAAACATTCCCTCAAGGCGGGAGGGAACACGGTGACTGTGACAGCTGCAGGAGCAGGCCCCTGGGCCGGCGCGTCCCACGCCTCTCAGTCTGGAGGGCTGGGTGGTGAGGAAGAGAGGCTGGAGGCGGGGGGGGGGGGGGGGGGGGGGGGGGGGTCAAGGTTCCCACGTCTCCCGGGACCCGCGCCGGGTCTGCGCCCTTTGTCTACACCTCGGAATAGTGTGGCCCGGGTTTCTCCTGGAGGAGAAGACGGGAACGCGCTCCCCGGGGCTATGGGCCCGCAGGGGCGGGGAGGCGGCGCGAGGCTCCTTACCGGGCACAGTTGCTGCAGCAACCCCCAGCTGACCAGTGACCCCGCTGTCTTCAGCCCCCGCCAAGCCTGACTCAAGCGCCGCGGCGCCTTTTCCCGACCCCAGGCGGCCTGCCTGCGCGGGGGTTACGAGCCTGTGTCGACAGAAAACAGCGTCAGCCCGCGGCGGACCGGCGCCTCCCGGCCGTCCCCGGCGCCCCGGCCCCCCTCGGGCGGGCGCGGCGGCCTAACCGCCGTTACCCGGCCGCGACGCCGGCGGAATCCCCTCCGCGGGCCGGTCCCCGCGCCCCCGACCCCTGTCAGGCGCGCGCCTCGTCAGACCCCGGCCAGCCCCGGCCCACGTACCCAGGCCGCGGCGGGCGCAGGCGGCTCCCAGTGCGGAGACGCTCCGGAGGCCGAGCAGCCCGCGGCCCAGCACCATGACCCGGGCGGCGGCGGCGGCGGCGGCGTCGGCGGCGTCGGCGGCGGCGCGAGGGGCGGGCGGGGTGCACACGCCGGCGGCGCGCCGCGGCCAATCGGCGCCCGCTGCCCCGCCCCCCAGCCAATCGGCGCACGTCTCGCGCCCCCGCCCCAGACCCCGACCAATCGGCGCTCGCGTCCAAACCCATGCCCGCTCGCCGCCCGGCAGCGGCGGACCTGAGCTCGGGCCGGGAGGCGGCAGGAGGCGGCTGAGGCGGCGACCGGAGAGCAGCGTCAGGGCCTCCGCCTCTCTCCAGGGACCAGACCGGTGGCCGAGGCAGCTGCTGGACAGCGGCTCCCAGGAGTTCGAGCGCTGCGACTCCCGAGCGCCCGGTAGAGCGCAGAGCGGAACTGGCCGTAGCCGACGGGACGGCGCTCAGAGGTAGTTGGTTCTCTCCCGGGCGCCGTAGGCATCAGGTGACCGGGTTCCGGCGGAGTCACGTGACTTCGGGGTCGCCCGGCCGGGACATGGCAGCCCCCAGGCCGTTGTCCCGCTTCTGGGAGTGGGGAAAGAACATCGTGTGCGTGGGCAGGAACTACGCGGAGCACGCCAGGGAGATGCAGAGCGCCGTGCCGAGCGAGCCGGTGCTCTTCCTGAAGCCGTCCACCGCCTACGCCCCCGAGGGCTCGGCCATCCTCATGCCGGCCTACAGCCGCAACCTGCACCACGAGCTCGAGCTGGGCGTGGTAATGGGCAGGCGCGGCCGCGCGGTGCCCGAGGCCGCCGCCATGGACTACGTGGCCGGCTATGCCCTGTGCCTGGACATGACCGCCAGAGACGTGCAGGACGAGTGCAAGAAGAAGGGGCTGCCCTGGACCCTCGCCAAGAGCTTCACGGCCTCCTGCCCCGTCAGCGCGTTCGTGCCCAAAGAGAAGATCCCCGACCCTCACAACCTGAAGCTCTGGCTCAAGGTCAACGGCGAACTAAGACAGGAGGGTGACACGTCCTCCATGATCTTTTCCATCCCCTACATTATCAGCTACGTTTCTAAGATAATGACCTTGGAAGAAGGAGATATTATCTTGACCGGGACGCCAAAGGGAGTCGGACCCGTTAAAGAAAACGATGAGATCCAGGCTGGCATACACGGGGTCGTCAGTATGAGATTTAAGGTCGAAAGGCCAGAGTACTGAGTCTGTACAAAGCACCCGGACTTCTTAAGTTTCAGGAGAGAAGGGAGGTGGACAGAAGAAGCAAGCAAAATTGTTAAATGCAACGATGCTTTAATAAGAAATAATTTTTAAATATGACTTAATTGGGTTGTTATGACTTAAGGAAGACGGACTCTTCCAGGAAAACGTGATCGAAAAGCTGGGCCAGAAATGGAAAGAACGATTGTCTTTTAGGAAAAAAAAAACAAAAACAAAAAACAAAGTTTTCGTGAAGCTTCCAAAGAGGAGAATTTATCAAACTAAATGTTCAGAGGCCTTACTTTCCTTTCCTAAAACCAGACTGGATAAGACTTTTCCGTGAGTCATTCTGGGATCAGGAATTCAACACTGAAAATCTCCAAAGGAAGTTGAAAATCATGTTTTCTAAAATTCCTTGATCACGATAACCATCTGGAGGTATTGTAAAAATAAAAAATTTCCACCTTACTGACACATACCAGGCCCACCATATTAATTGGCAGAATTAATCTCCAGCATTCCAAGTGATTCTTATCACGGAACTGGGGAAAACCACTACTCCACATAATCAGTTAATTTAAGATTGTAATAAGTGGTCAATTAATGATGACCTCACTCATCTGTGCCATGGCCCATAGATTCTGAATTTGGGAGATAATTTTGAAACGATTATTCTCCAAATAAATATGCTATCTTTTGTTTGGCCTTAAAGTGTACTTTTTCTCCTCCAGTAGTGGCTAGGAAGGACGCTTTCGCATGAAGGGGCTTTAAACCTTGATCATTGCTCTTTGGCCTCTGGAGCACTGTGCTCTGCTAACAGAGTTAATCAGCAGCTCCACCTCCAGCCAGACACAGGAGGCTTCGGGGAAGTTGAATGGCCTGGGAGAGCTACTCTTGTTCTTGCCTGCCCTCCTCGGACGGAGAGTCTCGGCAAGACGCACAGTGCCAGTGTCCGCCGGCCCCTCCCAGAAAGCTGAGGACATCTCATTTAATAATAGCTCACATTTATTGAACCCTTAGTACTGCTAGGCACCGTGCCAAGAGCTTTCCGCGTATTACTGAACCCTCAGCAAAGCTGTGAGATTGCTCTGCCTGCCGTCCCTATCACACAGGAAGATGTGGATTTAGAGGCTAGCCGGCCTGGCTCCACAGTCACTCGGCTGAGGGAGAGAGCCGTGCTCTAACCCAGCTTTCCTAAGACCAGAACTTGAAGTCTTGACCACAAGGCAGGCTGCATCTTGTAAGCAGATCTACAGGAAGACTCAGACGTTTAGGTATTAGGCAACCCCCACATTTAATTCCACACTTACTGTGAGGTGCCGGGATTGGACTTGTTTACCAAGTGTCACACTATCTTAACTTCTTTTCTAATCAGGTTTCTTATTGTAACTGCTTAAGCAGTATACGCTTATTACAGAAGAGGTAGGGAACATGAATACGCAAAACACCCAAAATTTCTTTCACCCAGAGCCAGCTACAGTGAAGCATGCAGTCTACCTTCTTCCAAACCTGTGGATGACATTGTAATTTTTAATTTTTTTAAACATTTATTTATTTTTAAGAGACAGGGCGAGACAGAGCACAAGCAGGGGAGGGGTGGACACAATCCAAAAGCAGGCTCCAGGCTCCGAGCTGTCAGCACAGAGCCCAACATGGGGCTCGAACTCACAGACCGCTAGATCATGACCTGAGCCAAAGTAAACCGACTGCGCCAGCCAGGCGCCCCTGTGATTTTTTAAAAGAAGATCTGCTCATAACACAATTTTCTAACCTGTTTTTCTCACCGTACATTGTGACTGGCTATGTCGGTTGGCACATTTCTGCAGTCCTGATTTCAGTGACCGCGTAAGACTCTCAAGTCCGTCCCCCCATTGTTGGCAATTGAAATCGTTTCTCATTACTTGCTAGTAGAGTGAGCACGTTTGCAGTTATTTCATCCGGCTGGTTCTCCTAAGGGGAAGAGCTGACTCAAGGGCCCGCTGGTATTGAAAGTGTGTCAGTCTAACTAGGTTAGGATACAAGGTTCAACTGAGACGAGTCCATCGAGCTGACAGACCTTCAAAGCCAAAGGAGGAGGCAGGAGCGGTGCTCACATGCAGCGCCCAGTGGCACAAGCCAGCTCCCAGGGAGCGCAGGGTGCCCCTGAGGTCAGCGTCCACCGCAGTGGTGGCATGGGCTTTGTCACAAACGGCTGACAACAGCATTGCACGTATAGCACAGAAAGTCCTTGGCTGGGAGAATAAAACACGGAGAGACACCAATTCCCACAATTCCTGCTCTTGCTAAAATCACTGTAAGCCCAGGAGGCATATTCCCCCCAACTTTTTATTTTGAATAAACTAAACGTACCAAAAAGTTGAAAGACTAATACAATGAGCTCTGTACACCCTTCGTTAGATTCGGTAATTGTCAATATTGGCTATGTTTGCTCTCCCTCTCTCCCTCCACACAGACATATGCCTAAGCGCACTTGGTTGGAAAACTGCAAACTGCAGAAACCCTCCACCCTTCCAATGCGCATCTCGTACGGACAGGGACCTTCTACACACAATACCGTTAGCACCCTGAAGGAAATAATCCCATGCGATAGTAGTTCCTGTAGAACCTATGGTTCACATTTGTTCTTTTGCACTTTAATGTTTCTTGAGCTTTTATAAAAAATGAATACATCCACTTGATAGACTATGAAACATCATTCCAGGTCAGTGAATACAGATTTCGTAATCCCTTTCTCTGGCTGGTACTATGATTGAGTACCCCAGAGGCAGAGCTGAGTGGGGTTCTTGTTCAGGTGACTTACTGAAGGACCACCCTCAGGAGAAAACTCAAGAGGAACCACAAAAGGCAGAGAGCAAACTAAGAAAGAACGTGGTGGGCTCAGAGCTAGAGGCGAGCTTCAGTGCACTGGCCGTCCCAAGGGGAAGTCACTGCTGGGACCTGCCCCCACCCTTCCCACGACTTCCCCAGGTGGTTCTCCGCCTCCCAAGGAAGCTGAGGGTTGGAGATGTCTACCTGAACATGAAGGGACCTGGCTGAGGCCCGACAGCCCCGGCAGGCTGCACACGTTTCAAATGTTTTGTTATTGGAAACACAGTACTTGAGTAAATCGGATACTATAGGTAAAGTGTTTGTTACAATGTGTCACGTAGAAAGCACTCGATAATGTCAGCTATTGGTATTATTGTAGCAATTTAATGTCCGGAAACTCATCCCAAGGAAATAAGAATGTGGACACTTAGCTATAGCTGGTGTTTACAACAGCAAAAGCTGGGGAGCACCTAACATGTCTAGCAGTACTGGGGAGATGACACTCAGTACCCTACACTCCTGTGATGAGAGGACATGCGGCCATTGAAGTTGTGTCCAGTAGTAAGTGATCACAAAGTTCCCAGTGTGGAAGCAGATTATAATGTAACCTGCGTTTGCAAATTGTATGTTTTCACAAAGAAAGACAGATATGTGACAGGAAAGACGTACAGGAAAATGAAAAGTGCTTGTACACGCACGTCTGTAACAGCGCTGACTGGCTGACCACAAGAGCCAACGATGGGAACAGCCCAAGCGTCCATCGACAGATGAGCAGATTAGCCTCCCTTCCATCCACACGGCGGAAACTACTCAATCATTAAAAGGAATGAGACTGACACACACTGTAACATAGGTGAACCGTGAAAACATGGTGCTCGGAGAAAAAGCCAGACACACAAGGTCACACAGTGTATGAAGCCCCTGGAAGAGGCAAGCTCACAGAGATGAGGTAGATTAGAGGTGCCCGGGGGCTGGGGGTGCAGAAATGGGAGTTCTAGTCTAATGGGGGCAGAGTTTCCATTCGGGATGGTGACCACCATCTGGAAATGAATGGTGGTGACAGCACCACAACATTGTGAATGTATTTAATGCCACTGAACTGTAAGCCTAAAAATGGCTAAAATGGTGAATGTTACGTGATGTATATTTTACCACAAAAAACAACAGCAAAAACATACACACAAGAAAAGAATGCATCACACACCAGGGAAAGACTTCGGGGGCGGGAGGTTAGGGCTTTCCCCATTTGTTATCTAGTATTTTCTAATTTTTCTACAATAAACACGTCAAACTTTATAACAAAATATAGTTAAAAAGCAGAAACCACCCCAGGGTTCCTCAAGATGAGTGACAGACGGACACACGGACACCGTGTTTCTGCCACGTGCACAGTATCAGGCAAATAAACTCACCAGCACAGCATTAGGAGAGGAGGATCTTCCCGAAATGAACCACTAGTGGATCAGGAAGAATCGTACAGCCGCCATGCGACTGTGGACAGCAAGAGCAAAGCTGCAGGTCCGAGGATGCAGAGACCAGGCAGAGCAGCTCCTGGAGAGCAGCGGGGGAGTGCAGGTCCCGGACAAGGGCCTGTGTATTTTGTGGGACGGAGTAGCTTCTTTACCTGTTAGCGTGTGAATTCTGGCCAATCTACAACCAAACTTAGGTATCAACCAGTTTGTCATCTTCATTTCATAAAGGTGTGAGTTACAGTTTGTGGCGCCCCTATGATTCGGTGTGGCCTGACCCCTGGCCCTATAGACTTCCTGTGTCATCAGGTGAAATAAAATGTCAATACTACCCAAAGCTATCTATGCATTTAATGCAATCCCCATCAAAATTGCACCAGCATTCTTCTCGAAGCTAGAACAAGCAGTCCTAAAATTTGTACTTTAGGCAGGAAACCATTTGTATTTTAGACAGGAAACCATCAAAACCCTAGAGGAGAAAGCAGGAAAAAACCTCTCTGACCTCAGCCGCAGCAATTTCTTACTTGACACATCTCCAAAGGCAAGGGAATTAAAAGCAAAAATGAACTACTGGGACCTCATGAAGATAAAAAGCTTCTGCACAGCAAAGGAAACAACAAAACCAAAAGGCAACCGACAGAGTGGGAAAAGATATTTGCAAATGACATATCAGACAAAGGGCTAGTATCCAAAATCTATAAAGACCTCACCAAACTCCACACCCGAAAAACAAATAATCCAGTGAAGAAGTGGGCAGAAAACATGAATAGACACTTACTTCTCTAAAGAAGATATCCAGATGGCCAACAGGCACATGAAAAGATGCTCAACATTACTCCTCATCAGGGAAATACAAATCAAAACCATACTGAGATATCACCTCACGCCAGTCAGAGTGGCTAAAAGGAACAAATCAGGAGACTACAGATGCTGGAGAGGATGTGGAGAAATGGGAACGCTCTTGCACTGTTGGTGGGAATTCAAACTGGTGCAGCGGCTCTGGAAAACAGGGTGGAGGTTCCTCAAAAAATTAAAAATAGATCTACCCTATGACCTAGTGATAGCACTGCTAGGAATTGACCCAAGGGATACAGGAGTGCTGATGCATAGGGGCACTTGTACCCCAATGTTTATAGCAGCACTTTCAACAATAGCCAAATTATGGAAAGAGCCTAAATGTCCATCCACTGATGAATGGGTAAAGAAGTTGTGGTTTATGTATACAATGGAATACTACTTGGCAATGAGAAAGAATGAAATCTGGCCATTTGTAGCAACGTGGATGGCACTGGAGAGTGTTCTGCTAAGTGCGATAAGTCATACAGAGAAAGACAGATACCGTATGTTTTCACTCTTATGTGGATCCTGAGAAACTTAACAGAAGACCATGGGGGAGGGGAAGGGAAAAAAGAGAGGGAGGAAGGCAAACCATAAGAGACTCTTAAAGACTGAGAACAAACTGAGGATTGATGGGGGGTGGGTGATGGGTACTGAGGAGGGCACCTGTTGGGATGAGTACTGGGTGTTGCATGGAAACCAATTTGACAATAAATTTCATATTAAAATAAATACATAAATAAAAATTTAAAAAAGAAATGCACAGTCAGGGCATCCCTCCAGTGACAGGTACGGGGTCTTCTTAAGTAAATGCTGGTGGACTCCCAGGTCACCAAGGCAGCTGCGCGGAGGCCATTCAGAGCCCTCTGCCACCTTGCTAGGGTCCTCAGGCTGTGGCTAGAGAACACGGAGTGTGAAACACAGCCCAATTTCAGAATGCCTGTGTTAGGCGTCTGTATTAGGCTGCTGAAGCCAGTGGCAAAACAGCCAGAGCAGCTGAGGCCCATGGACCGTAAGAGCCCACACCTGGTCCTGGCACCTGTGGTCCAGGCCTTGGTCTTGGGGACCCGCTGCTAGAGGTCAGGGCACAGGGAGCCGGGCACGGCACTTCGTGACACACCATCAGGGCCTGGTGTCCTGCCTCGTCTCCTGGGCTCCTGGACACCCACTCTTGCTTAACCAACAGAGAGTGTGAATGTGGACACCAGGTGGGCACCCTCAACTTCCCTCTCCTCCCCACCCTGAACCTGCCCGCTCCAATGGGAAGGGCATGACCACCGCCCCCCCCCCCCCACCACCACCACCCTCCTCCTTCCTTCCCTGCCTGTCGTCTGGATGGACACCTGTACCCTGCTTCATCGGGCACACTCCCCGCCTGCCCAACTCGGGCAAGTCCTCCATCATCTTGTTTCTTACCATGGTCTGGACACACCAGGTCCACCCACGGCTGCCCATGGTAAAAGCAAACACCACGCTGCTGACAAGTTTATGTCCCAACACCTGCTTTCTAAGAGTTTCATATACTTACCTTTTGTTTTTCACTCCAGGCGTGGGGGACGGAAAGGCCAAACCTCCCAGACTGCGGGCCAGTGTTGACCGCGCTGGTGGGTCTATGCAGCAAGTGTGGAACGGCCGGGGCTGAGCAGGACACCCCGGGGCTTTGAGCAGGACAGCCGGGGTGGGGGCGGCGTCCTGCCGGGACACCCTCATCCTTCCAGGCCCCAGGCTGGCGCCGCTCCTAAGAACTTCTGAGGCTGGTCTCCTCCCAGCTGAGTCGGGCTCACACCTGTCAGCCCTGAGTCAGCCAGCCTCCATAAGCATTGAGCAGCTTCATGTGTCATCACAGGAGAGGATCAGAGAAGCTCTTGAGCGTTCAAAGCCGCTGCCCGGCACTGACCCCGGTTTCTACTGTTCCCGCCCCTCCCCAGCCCCTGGAGAGCAGTCAGCCCCTGCCAAGCTCCAGGGACATCATTTTCGGAACTTCTGATCCTTCTCCATGGAAACAAGACAAAGAGGAAAGGGGCTTAAAGAAATTATTCATATATACCAACAACGAAGCAACAGAGAAATCAAGGAATCGATCCCATTTACAACTGCACCAAAACCCATAAAAGACCTAGGAATAAATCTAACCAAAGAGGTGAGAAATCTATACACCTAAAACTATAGAAAGCTTATTAAAGAAATTGAAGAAGGCCCCCCCTAAAAAAAAATGGGAAAAGATTCCATGCTCCTGGATAGGAAGAATAAATATTGTTAAAATGTCAATACTACCCAAAGCAATCTATAGATTCAATGTGATCCCTATCCAAATAACACCAGCATTCTTCACAGAGCTAGAACAAATGATCCTAAAATTTGTATGGAACCAGAAAAGAGCCAGATTAGCCAAAGCAATCTTGAAAAAGAAAACCAAAGCAGGAGGCATCACAATCCCAGACTTCAAGCTACACTGCAAAGCTGTAATTATGAAGACAGTATTGTACTGGCACAAGAACAGACACTCAGATCAATGGAACGGAATAGAGAACCCAGAAATGAACCCACAAATGTATGGCCAACTCATCTTTGACCAAGCAGGAAAGAATATCCAATGGAATAAAGACAGTCTCTTTGGCAAGTGGTGCTGGGAAAACTGGACAGCGACATGCAGAAGAATGAACCTGGACCACTTTTACACCAGACACAAAAATAAACTCGAAATGGATGACAGACCTAAATGTAAGACAGGAAGCCATCAAAATCTTCGAGGAGAAAGCAGGCACAAACCTCTTTGATCTCGGCTGCAGCAACTTCTTATGCAACACATCTCCAGAGGCAAGGGAAACAAAAGCAAAAATGAACTACTGGGACCTCATCAAAATAAAAAGCTGCTGCACAGCAAAGGAAACAATCAGCAAAACTCAAAGGCAACCGACAGAATGGGAGAAGGTATTTGCAAACGACATATCAGATAAAGAGGTTAGTATCCAAAATCTATAAAGAACTTATTAAACCCAACACCCAAAAAACAAATAATCCAGTGAAGAAATGGGCAAAAGACACAAATAGACACTTCTCCAAAGAAGACATCCAGATGGCCAACCGACACATGAAAAAATGTGCAACATCAGTCATCAAGGAAATACAAATCAAAACCACAGTGAGATACCACCTCACACCTATCAGAGTGGCTAAAATGAACAACTCAGGCAACAACAGATGTTGGCGAGGATGCCGAGAAAGAGGATCTCTTTTGCACTGCTGGTGGGAATGCAAACTGGTGCAGCCACTCTGGAAAACAGGATGGAGGTTCCTCAAAAAACTAAAAATAGAACTACCGTACGACTTAGCAGTTGCACTACGAGGCATTTATCCACGGGATACAGGTGTGCTGTTTCGAAGAGACACATGCACCCCTACGTTTACAGCAGCACTATCAACAGCAGCCAAAGTATGGAAAGAGCCCAAATGTCCATCGATGGATGAATGGATAAAGAAGATGCGGTATATTTATACGATGGAGTATTATCGATACTCGTATATCGATACACTCGTATATTGGCAATGAAAAAGAATGATATCTTGCCATTTTCAACTACGTGGATGGATGTGGAGGCTATTATGCTAAGTGAAATTAGTCAGAGAAAGACAGATAGCATAGGACTTCACTCATGTGAGGACTTTAAGACACAAAACAGGGGCGCCTGGGTGGCTCAGTCGGTTAAGCGGCCGACTTCGGCTCAGGTCATGATCTCACGGTCCGTGAGTTCGAGCCCCGAGTCGGGCTCTGTGCTGACAGCTCAGAGCCTGGAGCCTGTTTCAGATTCTGTGTCTCCCTCTCTCTGACCCTCCCCCGTTCATGCTCTGTCTCTCTCTGTCTCAAAAATAAACGTTAAAAAAAATTTTTTTTTAAAGACACAAAACAGATGAACATAAGAGAAGGGAAGCAAAAATAATATCAAAACAGGGAGGGGACAAAAGAGAAGAGACTCTTAAATATGGAGAACAAACAGAGGGTTACTGGAGGGGTTGGGGGGGGATGGGCTAAATGGGGAAGGGGCATCAAGGAATCTACTCCTGAAATCATTGTTGCACTACATGCTAACTAACTTGGATGTAAATTAAAAAAAAAAAAAAAGAAATCATTCATATCTGTGGGGAAGATTAAACTTGTTTATTAATTCATGCAAACGTTTTCCAACTTAGGCAAAGCTGGAAGAAAAGGACTTCTGACAAAGGAGCTGGGTTGTATGAGAGATTTTAAGATTCACCCCTCTCAACCAACTCCAGAAGGTAACACAATAACAATTTATAGAAACATTTTTACCACATTTGAACAAAATACAATTTCATCCATAATCTTCAAACTCGTTTTCCACTTTCCAGGGAGTTTAAAACACCCTGTTTTAAGTATTTCCTTGTCCAGACAAGTTCTTGCTTGCCTCAGTAGGGTCTGCAAGCTTACACGAGAGCACGCTAACTCTCAGTCCACCCCTTGCTCTATGTGATAAAAAGAACTGCAGGGAGAAAAGAGAGAGAGAGAGGGAGTTAACTTTAAAAACCACCA
This sequence comes from Leopardus geoffroyi, assembly GCF_018350155.1. NCBI lineage: Eukaryota > Metazoa > Chordata > Mammalia > Carnivora > Felidae > Leopardus > Leopardus geoffroyi. The sequence continues at coordinate 40,395,438 of NC_059340.1, read as the reverse complement.
TGTATATAAAGTTGAAAACCAGTGAGCACAAGAGAGCCACGATGAGCTGTTCTGCAGGTGTGAGCATACACCTGAGAGAGTCCCAGTCTCAGGGCCAGTTTGGAGAGAAATTACAGATGTGGCTCCTGATGCTGATTTTGTAAAAATCTATGTTATTTGTTTCATGGCATTTCTCTTTGGTGGGAAAATTGGAGTTTCAAATCCAATACTTAACAAAAAGAAGGGTTTAAAGTGTCTTCAAGGGGCACCCGGCTGGCTCAGTCAGTGGAGCATGTACCTCTTGATCTCAGTGTCATGAGTTCAAGCCCCACATTGGGTGCAGAGGTTACATGCGTACAATCATGCATAAAATAAAGTGTGTCAAGCCAGCAGCTGTGACAGATGTTAACCCGTGGTGGCGACCTAATCTGTCAGGCTATGGGGACGTGGTGATGTGCTTTATTGATAACAACGTCTCCCTTCTGACAATAAAGCACCTTCACCAACATTTTATTTAACGCAGGGCAGAAGGGCACATCAGCTAGCTGGTTTACTTTCAAAGACTACTCGGAAAAGACTCCTGGCAGGAAACACTGCAAGACTGAACTGGGCAACGAAGCTCCGTGGGCACCGTCCCATGGAGCGTCCCCACCCCCCTCCCCCAGTCGGGGTGCGGCTGGCCAGAGCGCTGGAGCTGCCTCATTCGGCAACACTTTTCAGGGCCTTGATGGAGCGGTTTTTAAGTTGCAGGAAACAGATAGTGACGCAAATAGTGGTCCCGCTCGGAGAAATCCAGATAAACCCCATCTGGGTGAGGACTCGACCACTCTGCCCTGCAGAAGGACCACTCTGCAGGTGCACAGAAGCCCGCTTCAGCACTGCTGGTAGCCTGCCTTTATGCCTCTTCTCCCGGTTCTCCTCTGAATTCATTCAGGGGGGACACATTCCTGGTTTCTTCACTAACTAATGAATTGACTTAAATCTTTGATGCGTTCATTTTATTTTTGTATGACAGTCATGGCTTTACCCTTTTTGGAAATCATTTGACACTAACATCAGACTTAAAAGGACCTGTAGTAATATCACCATGTGTTTTAAAACATTAAAATACCTTCTTTTGAAATCCCTCCAACTAAACCATTTGAAGTAGCCAAAGTTTTGTTTGTTTTGAAGGAGAGAGAGAGAGAGAGAGGCAGGGGCAGAGGGACAGAGAGAATCCCAAGCAGGCTCCACACTCAGCGCGAAAGCCAGTGTGTGGGGCTAGATCTCACGAACCATGAGCTCATGACCTGAGCCAAAATCAAGAGTTGGACACTCAACCGACTAAGCCCCCGCAGGCACCCCTATTTTTAACTGAAATATGCATATACAAAATATCCCATCTGTACAACAATACTTTCATTTTTTAACTGATTTAAAATAATTGATAAATTGTATTTGATTCTCAAGATCTTTATTACATTTTTTTAAATTTTTTTTAATGTTTATTTATTTTTGAGACAGAGAGAGAGCATGAACGAGGGAGGGTCACAGAGAGAGGGAGACACAGAATCTGAAGCAGGCTCCAGGCTCTGAGCTGTCAGCACAGAGCCCGACGCGGGGCTCAAACTCACGGACTGTGAGATCATGACCTGAGCCGAAGTCGGCCGCTTAACCGACTGAGCCATCCAGGCGCCCCAATATCTTTATTACATTTTGTATTATGATCATTTTAACTTTTTAATTTATTTCTGAGAGACAGACAGAGAGTGAGCAGGGAAAGGGCAGAGAGAGGGGGAGACACAGAATCCCAAGCAGGCTCCAGGTTCTGAGCTGTCAGCACAGAGACCAACACGGGACTTGAACTCACAGACCATGAGATCACGACCTGAGCCAAAATGGGCCACCTAACTGACTAAACCACACAGGTGGCCCTGTGATATGACCATTTTATATCTGCTTAAAATCTTTGTTCAGTCTGACTTAAATACTTTTTAAAAATATTCTTTGGGAAGGTACAATATTTACTTGAGAGCAATTTATTGGTATGTTTGAATCGAGTTAGGAAAACTGTAAGTAACTTGCCATGAATTTAAATTGATCAAATTCATTAGCAACTTGCACCTCCTATTTGGAGGGAAAACAAAGTCGGTCATAGATCTGAGTATATTCTGACTTGGGAACGGACAGTATTCACATGGACCCATGCTAATGGTGGAAGAGACACAGCATATCCTTGCAATTTCCCCCTTAGGCCTAGCAATGAAGAAGTCTCAAAGCAAGGTCCTAGAAATATCAGTGAGACCACAGGTAACTCCATGTCGGTAACCCACTCAGATATGCTTGAGGCCACAAGGAAAGAAGCCACTAGAAAATGGGAACACCTGCTTCTCAGGCTGGGCTGGTGGAGATGCAGTGTTCTCAAAGACTATTTTAGAGTCTCTGTGAGATCACAACTACTTCCGTGATTATACTAAGACGCGGTTGGCCTTTTTATTCTCATTCTTCCACAGAACACACGGTGGTTTTCCAGAGGCTATGGAACATGAGATGACGACACTGCAGACTGTTAAAGGAATGTGTGCTCATGAACGTGTTTTAGGTTGTTCTTGATGTTACGTCCTCGTGCAGTAAATACAGACAGATAAAATTCTCTGAAAGAGGAGCTTGAAAACTTTGAAGAGTGTGAAGGAGAAAACTTTTCAGACTGGCAGAAGGAGAGGAGCCACGTAGGCTGCAGCCCTATCTCACCTGTGACCTGGCACAAGTAGCAGTATTTCTTGGTCCCATTTTCCTCATTTGCAAAACAACAGGAGTTTGTCTCAGTCCCCTTTCCCCTTTAATGCTAAGATTCTGTGACACCACCCCCTCCCCCCAATGCTGCGGCCCTGCTCTGGTTAGAGCAGCAGGATCACAGCGTTTTAGAGGGTCACAGAGGCTGAGTGGCGGGATTAGAGTTCAAACCCGGAGACTGTGTAGCCCCCCGCACCCACGCATGTGACCGTGCCATCCAATTCTGCTTACTGAATTGAGGGGCACCGCCACACAGGTGGGGCAGGGCGAGGACCAGCTTTGACAGCCCAGTGCACTGCCTTGGAGTTAACCTTACATATAGTGTCTTTGTTGGTCTATTTCTTTCTCTCTTTCTTTTAAAGATCCTATTTTTAAGTAATCTCTACACCCAACGTGGGCCTTGAACTCACAACCCTGAGATGAAGAATCCCACCCTCCACCGACTGGGCCAGCCAGGCACCCCTTGCTGGTCTATTTCTTTGGTGTCCTGTGAAGTCCCTTTATACTTTAGGGGGGAAAAAAAACACAGATGACTTGCATTGTTTCCACAGTAGCCAAGTCCTTCTGCACATGTGGAATTGGGTATTAAAAATAACAAATTCCCGAACTTTCGAGGTCTTACTCTAGGATTTTCTTATTACTTGAATATATAGAGTGACATAGTACTGTAAAATATACTAACTTTTAAGTAAAGTTTGCTTCTCTCCAGAAGAAATTGCCACTTCAGCGCTGTTTTCTGTTCATCCGTCATTGTAAGAAACTCATTCACCTGGTTAAAACGATCAAACACACATTTCCGAAGTCTGTATAAATAACTCATCTTGACAGCAATGTGGAGCTTCACTTTGCTCACTTGACTGGGATTTTATTCACACAAGTGACAGCTCAATTCTCTAAATGGAGGAGAGGTCGGAAAGGCTCTGAAGGAAACCCCTGAAGGGAGTCAGGTGGCTCAGTCTAGAAAACTCCCCTTCACAAACTAGAAACCACTTGGGACCGAGGTTTAATGGTAAACTTCAGGAGCAGGTTCTCACCATAAAAAACACATGCGTGTCATCAAGCCCACACGCCCCTAAGTATCTGCTGCCGTCCCGGTGGAGGCCACCGTGTCGCTGACTGCATCGGGCTCACTTTGCGCAGCTGGTCGCGTTGCCAAACCCTCCTTCTGTCTCACCACCGATCGGCACCCCCCAATGCGCTGTTCTGCCCACTGTGACTACAGAGAAGGTTTTTCTCCACTGCAGCCAACAGCCTCCAACACTATTCCCAGCAGCGAGATTAGCGGTGATTGGCAAACGTGCAATTATTTCTTCACTAAAGCAATGTGTGTTTCCATCAAGACTGACTTTTCCCCCAGACCTCTTTATTAATGACTTAATTTCTATCAAATGTCCACTGAAATAACCTATGTTTGGGGGAAGAGAATTCAATCTGGAATTATTTCTAAACACACGTTCCTTTCTGCTACTTACCGTGCAGCCTAAAGTCTCCTCTGCAACACCTCCCGTGAGGCTGCAGGCATGGAGGGTGCCTGTGTGGTCAGTGACATCAATTAGCAAGTGGAAGCTGAGAAAAACAGATTTAAGTTCCAAAGAATCTCGGTGGCAAGTAGGGCAGGTGCCGGATGCTTCCTTCATAACGTATCCACAGCCCGAGCTGAAAAGAAACAAAGACAGTGATAACAGGTGAGGGCGTAAATGACCAACCTGATCTCTAGCTGAAGAACCACGTTCCCTTAAAAGTCTAAACCAGAGTAAGGATTTCCGGAGCCCTTAGAGCAATGCAATGCCAGACGGACGGGCGAAGCAGGCAACACCACAATTTGCGGTCAATCCCATTTTCCACTGCCCTGCATCCCCCTGCTGGGGCTCCTTCACCCCTTCCCTTCTGCAGACAGCGGCAGGACCGGCTCTCAGCCCTGGAAATCTGTCACGGCCTATTCCTTGACACTGCAGGTACGTCCGTCTAGTCTCCCTGGCTCAGGGCGCTGAGGGCAAGGATCATGTCCTGTCCCCGGAAAGCCCGGGTTCGACAAATGCTCACATGATGCTTCTGTACTAGGCCTCCACATGTTGACAGAAAAATCCTAGGGGTGGTCAAGTTCACACCCTGAATGCTGTTAGTACTGCCAGGAGCCCACTCTTCTCTCTTTAGGGGAATTACATGCTGTTCCATATGTTTGGAGCAGTCTGCTTTAGCCACTTGGAACAGAAAGACCAACTCAAGTTTCTCAAGTGGAGGGGCAATCTGAAGACGGTGCTTTCTTGTCTGGGCACGTATCACTTTTAAGCTAAATTTTAGATGCTTTTCCTCACGTATCAATATTAAAGATGTAGGAAAAAAATGAGAAAGACATTAAAATTTTCAAAAAGTTTTTGAAAAATATTTTTCAAAAAGTAAACACCTGGGGCGCCTGGGTGGCGCAGTCGGTTAAGCGTCCGACTTCAGCCAGGTCACGATCTCGCGGTCCGTGAGTTCGAGCCCCGCGTCGGGCTCTGGGCTGATGGCTCAGAGCCTGGAGCCTGTTTCCGATTCTGTGTCTCCCTCTCTCTCTGCCCCTCCCCCGTTCATACTCTGTCTCTCTCTGTCCCAAAAATAAATAAATGTTGAAAAAAAAAAAAAAAAAAAGTAAACACCTGACATACATCGCCACCTCCACACTGGTTTTTTTTCAACTTTAATACCAAATCATAAAATGTTTTTAAAATCCATAGATCAGTATCCTGACTGTGGTGGTAGATACACAAAGCTACACATGTAATAAAACTACATAGAACTTCACACACACACACAAATGACTGCATGTCAGTCTGGTGAAATTTGAATAAAAATCATCAGATTGAATTAATATCAATACCCTGGCTACGATATAATACTATAGTTTCATAAAATTTTACCATCGGAGGGAAGTGGAGAAAGTGTCCTTGGATTCTCTTTATTAGTTCTTACAACTCCATGTGAGTCTACAACTATCTCAATAAAATTTTCAATTACAAAAATTCATAGTAACGTCCTAGATGTTTCTTGCTAAGCATCTTTTGGCTAAGATTATTAAATCTACTGGGGTTTGCTTTTGTACAATAACTTTGACCTAGGAGAGGCTAGAAATCATATTTACCATGTGGCTGAAAATAATTTTTTTTAAGAGAGAGAGACGAGGGAGGGCAGAAAGGAGGGAGGGAGAGAGAGAGAGAGAGAGAGAGAGAGAAATACCACAAGGAGCAGAGACAAAGAGAAATAGGGCTCGAGCTCATGAACCATGAGATCATGACCTGAGCTGAAGTCAGATGCTTAACCGACTGAGCCACTCAGGCGCCCACAGCTGAAAAGAATTTTTTTTTAAATGCTAAGGGCGTCTGAGTGGCACAGTCTGTTGAGTGTCTGACTCTTGATCTAGACCCAGGTTGTGACCTCACGGTTTGTGAGTTTGAGTCCCAAGTCGGGCTCTGTGCTGAGGGTGTGGAGCCTGCTTGGGATTCTGTCTCTCCTTTGCCCTGCCCCTCCCCCATTTGTGGGTATGCACATGTGCTCTCTCTCTCTCAAAAATAAACAAGGAAAAATTCTAAATGCTGTCACTTGTCATCTCAGTTCAAAGTTTCTGGCAGTATTATATCTTTTTATTTTGTGACTACAGAAACACAGCAAATCAAATTTTACCTTAAAAGACAATTATAGGGGCACCTGAGTGGCTCAGTCGGTTAAGCAGCTGACTCTTGATTTTGGCTCGGTCATGATCTCATGGTCATGAATGGAGCCCCACATCACGCTGAGCATGGAGCCTGCTGGATTCTCTCTCCCTCTCTCCCTGCCTCTCTCCCTTGCTCTCTCTCAAAATAAATAAACAGTAAAAAAGAGAGAGAGAGAGAGAGGGGGGGGGGGGAAAGCCTGGGTGGCTGGGTTGGTTGAGCGGTCTGACTTCAGCTCAGGTCATGATCTCACGGTTTGTGGGTCTGAGCCCCGTGTTGGGCTGAGCTCTCAGCACAGAGCCCGCTTTGGATCCTCTGCCCTCCCCTCTCGGCCCCGCCTCCATTTTTGCATGCTCTACCTCTCTCTCAAAAATAAATATTTTTAAAAAAGGAACTTTTTGTTTAAAGGCAGTTATAGGGGCACCTGGCTGGCTCAGTTAGTGGAGTGTGCGACTCTTGACCTCAGGATTATGCGTTTGAGCCCCACACTGGGTATAGGGATTACTTAAAATCTTTTTTTAAAGGCAATTATTGGGGCACGTGGGTGGCTCAGTTGGTTAAGCATCTGACCTCAGTTGAGGTCGTGATCTCGCGGCATGTGAGTTCGAGCCCCACGTCAGGCACTGTGCTCAGAGCCTGGAGCCTGCTTGGGATTCTGTGTCTCCCTCTCTCTCTGCCCCCACTCATTCACTCACTCTCTCTCTCTCCCTCCAAAGTAAATAAACATTAAAAAAAAATTTAAGGCAATTACAATCTTTCAATCTAAGTACTCTGTCTTGGAAACTTAAGTATGGGTTATTCATTTATACCTTTCGTTCAAATATATAACCACTGTTATTTCAAAGAATATCTTTAACTTTTGTAGGGCTTAAAATTTATTAACGTTAGTTGGTCTATATTTCTTACAAGGATGACTTTGGTGACAGTAATATGTCTGCTTACCATCGGCGTCGAACGACAGTTGTGGTCGCACCATCAATGTTCAGTGTAGAAATGTGAGCATAAAGAATCCCGTAGAAAGGGTCAGCTTTCCCTTCATTCTTCAAAGCTTTTACCTTTAATTGTTCAACTGTATAGACATCAACTATTGCATTTACTAAAAATAAAAAGTAATTAACAGCTGTGTATTCGAAGAACTCCAAAAGATTAGAAAAACTATAAAGTTCAAATGAGAACATGTAACAGGTTCAGTTAAGTAACAGAAAAATTATTATATCTGCTATATTAAACCTGATTATATAAATGGACATAACAACAAAAAAAATAAGCAAAAAAAAAAAAAAAGGAAAAGAATGGGAATTTTAATTCATTTTATTTCATTGAAGACTTTCTGGTCATCAGAAGACACCAGTAAAAGCGTGGGAAGGCAAGCCTCCGAGTGGGGCATGCTAGCAATCTTAGAGGATAAAAAGGACTCCTATCTACATACATAAATAATTCTTAAAAGTAAGAAAAAGACAGTCAACTCAAGTTTTTAGCTCCCATGAGATTGGCAAAAGGTTTTAGAAACCTCTAAAAGTTTTATACAACCTTTTAGAAAGTGGAAATATAGCAGTTACAGAATAAGAATATGGTATCTTTTACTGTGTAAAACAAAGTACTTCCTTTTAAAAATCCAAATAACATTTAAAGGTCGCTTACAATTTATGGAATCTTTCAGATAACTGTCGATTTCACCATCCAGAGGATTTGTTTCTTTATTCTCTCTTATAAAATTCAACAGGATGTTAGCTTCTGGTGTATCTTAAATCGAAAATGCACAATAAATGAAAAACAATGGATCACTTTTTAGATAACTGCAAGGGATCCAAAATGATTTTCAAGGAGTAAAGGCATATGAAAACATAAATAGGATATTGTGCAGCCATCAGCAGTCTATTCAGCAAAGAGATGTAGACCAGACATTGTTAAAGGGCAGCTTACAAAACTATGTGGAACAATTTCCTTTAAATTAAATACACACACACACACACACACACATAGATAGGCAAGGTTATCTGGAAGAGTGTGTATCAAAGAAATGATTCTCTTGTAAAATAGTAGGAGTATAGGTGTTGTTTTCCCTTTTTGCTTTTAGTATTTTCTGAATTTTATATGCATTTCTTTTCTGATCAGAAAAAAATTTTTAAGTTTATTTGAAAGTCTTGCTCCTCGACTTGGAATACAAGTATTCTCAGGAATAGTCAGAATGTGTACCAGAAGGTTTCCATGTGACCCCGACACCTTCAGCCCAAGCCCCCAACCTCCAACACCTAACGGCCTTTCAGCCCTCCCTGACCGACTCCAACACTCTGTAGACCTGCCATTGCGGGGGGCCCCTCCCCACTGAGCCCCCGGGCAGAGGCAGGCACTTCTCCCTCGCTCCTGTTCAACCAAGAGTCCTATCACTGAGCTTTCACAGAACCATCCTGAAATTCCTTGTGAGCAGGGCTTCTGCCTTTCCAGCCCTGAGGCTCTCACACCCCGTACAGTGACTGTCCTTTCACTCATCTGACCATCCATCCATCGTGTCCGGCCTTGTTCCAGAAAGGACTCACGTCATCTCAGTGCTTGGCAAATAAAAGGCATTCAACAGATATTTGTAAGTGAGTGAGTGAATGAATGCATGTTTCAGAACCACGGACGGAACTGCGGCACTGGAGACAGAGACAGGGGCTGGACCGAGGTCACAGAAATCCAACCACGGCCCCCCCTCCACCCCTTACCCCCCTGCAGGTGCGGCTATGAAGATCCCTGCCGACAAGGTTCTCAGGCCTGTGTGGTGGACACTCACAGGGCAGAGAAAGCCATAAGCAAAGCTAGGATGACAGTTTAAGCCAGTAGAGGTTTTTAATTTCTACTTGGCTGATATAGCCCAGGAAATTAGAAATAAGGGTGATTAAATATGCACATGAGGCGCGCCTGGGTGGCTAAGTTGGTTAAGTGACCGACTTCAGCCCAGGTCATGATCTTGTGGTTCGTGGGTTCGAGCCCTGCGTCGGGCTCTGTGCTGACAGCTCAGAGCCTGGAGCCTGCTTCGGATTCTGTGTCTCCCTCTCTCTCTGCCCCTCCCCTGCTCACGTTCTATCTGTCTCAAAACAAACATTGAAATTTTTTTTGAAATATGCACATGAAAATTCACACACCCTCCTGAGTACTCTCCTTTTCTCTTTGAGAAACAGGTGTCTATTCTAGTGATGCTGGCATTGCTCAAACACTTTGACATTTCACCTTTGCATCTGTTTTCAGAACCAAATAGACAACATCCATTGAATATGTGTCTCATTAACTTAGCTTTGAGTTTTGTCCTAGTGAGCTTGATAACATTTTCCAACAGACAAACCCAAATGTCTTTTAGAAATTTTCCCAGGCCTAATTTACCCTTAAAGGATGGAGATTTCTTTTTTTTTTTTTTTAATTTTTTTTTTCAACGTTTATTTATTTTTGGGACAGAGAGAGACACAGCATGAACGGGGGAGGGGCAGAGAGAGAGGGAGACACAGAATCAGAAACAGGCTTCAGGCTCTGAGCCGTCAGCCCAGAGCCTGACGCGGGGCTCGAACTCACGGACCGCGAGATCGTGACCTGGCTGAAGTCGGACGCTTAACCGACTGCGCCACCCAGGCGCCCAAGGATGGAGATTTCTTAATCATTGACATTACTCTGTATAATACTATTAAAACTATTAATATTGATAAATTATTAAAAAATAATAAACCATAGTATTCCTCTCAAGGAAAGAAATGGAAAGAAAAGGAACCGAAGAGTGCAGTCTTGTCTTAAATGTTGAGAATAGATCACAGTTGTGCCACCATCGATTTATAAAAAGCAGCTAGAGCGATCCTTTTAGTTCATAGAAAATGCCACCCTCTGCTCCAAATCCTGACCGGTTCTCCTTCCCTATGACCTCTCATTAGCCTATAAAGCCTTCTTGAGACCCACCCTCCCCTCCGACCTTGACACCTCCTCCTGCCTGTGCTCTGTCAGCTGCAGCCACACCGGCCTCCTTGCTGTTCTACCCACAAGCAGGCTCCCTCCAGCCTCTGGGCCTTTGCACTGGCTGCTCCTTTGCCTGGCGCTCTTTCCTGTGGTTAACCCTCTCACTGCCTCACCACGTCTCTGCTCAAATGTCACCTTCCCAAGGAGGCCAACCTTCCCTATACCCACCATGTCATTCTGGCCCCTCCTGACCCCATTCCTCTTTTTCTTCTTAAATACTTCATAATCCACAGATGTGTTATCTTTGTTGTTTCTTATCTCTCTCCTGCTAGACGGTGAGCATCACGCGGGCAGAGACATTTGTGTTTTGTCACTGGACCCCAGGAGAATTCCTGGCACACAGCATGTGCACAGCAGATGAGATCTCAACGAAGGCAAGCCAGGGCACGTCACGTCACCTTCCACGACACCACTTTCAGGGACACGGCGTCCCTGGGCAGATGTGCAAGGTCCAGTGCACTTATGGAGACAACAGAGTCTTGTCGCTTTAGGTCATACTTTAAAAAATTCTGATAATGGTTTGCTCAAAGACAGAAAATTGCTTTATAATTCCCAGTCAGTGTCGATGCTCTGTTAGTGGCCGGCAGAGTGAGCTGCTGTTCGAGAGGGAACACTGTCGTATTTACATCTTCCTGAGATTGTGAAGGGTCATTCCGGCTCTGGTGCCAGGCTAAGCATTCTATCTGCAGTACAAAGCGCTCTGAGGGTCCTTAAAGGCACCAACCCCTCACGTCTCCCCAGATCCCGCTCCCCAGACTGCATGCTGGAATAAACTGTGACTGCTTTCAACATCCACGCCCGTGGGCCTTAGCGGTATTTCATTCATGCTATGAACTAATGATACTATGTATATGTTCTCAGTACTCCAGTATGAAATTATTTGAATATAGTAAAACTGAATTTATTTTTAAAACAGAAATTTAGGTAATCCAATCAATAGCATTGATCTCTCAGAAATCATTACAAGGGATGATACTCTAAAAATGAATCTAGTTTTTCACATTTCTTTAGTAAAAACAGCAAAGAGATAGCTTGCTGCAAATTTAAGAAATATAAATGTAAAGCAGATAAAGCAGTTTTCACTTTTAATTCAAATGAAATCCAAGCATTGTTTTCATTCTTAAATATACTGCACAAATACTGAAATGTGTCAGACAGACATTTCCAAAGGGATAAGAAATTTCAGATGGCCTTTTACCTGGATTAGTTGTAATAATGGTTTTTGAGATTACTGTTGCTGTCATGCAGTTCCGAAATTTGTCAAAACTTATTCTTACATCTGAGGCAAATATTACTGTTTAGGGGGAAAAAGCCATTTTAAAATTATTATGTGTGGGGGGGGGTATAAAAAATGACAAACAGTGAACACAATCATCACAGTATCATACCTGTTTCTCGTGGCATCCAGCTCTGTGCAACTAGAATAGATTCATTATCCCAACTGCATATTTTTAAAAAGAAGCAAAAGTCAAATACAGTAGGGAAAACTGGCAGTGACCACTTTATTTACCAAAAAAAGAATGTCCTAATGGCTGGAGTTAACGATTCCCCAAGTTATCAAGGCACAAGTTAAGGATGCTGGCTTCTCCTGCATTTTGCAGGATACACTGTCTGAAAATTTCACAAAGCATTTAACAACTGCATGATAAATCATTCCTTTGATACTATTCATCTTTAACAACTTCTGCCCCATCAGTTCCATCTTTGCCCACTACTTAGGTCACTCCAGGCGAGGTAGAACTGAGTGACTACAAATTGAAAGCCTTTAAAGTCTCTCTGTCAGACCATTAAGAGAGGGCTCCCACATTGGATAAACTGTTCAGGAGACCTGATGGGTTGAAGGCCTGTTTCACATCAATGGGTTTTTGTTTTTTTTGTTGTTGTTTTTTTTGTTTGTTTGTTTTTTTTTTTTTTTTTTTTTTGTTGTTTTTTTGGTGCCCTGGCTTCTGGAGTCTAGATAATGCCACATCCTACCCTACGGTGCCCCAGGTGCAGCCTGGGTCTTCCCACAGCCTGACTCCAGGACGCGACCCAGGCAATCAGGGAAAATCTGGCTGGTTTATTACCAATGGGACCAAATAAATCATTGTTTGTTATAAAGCAGAGAACAAGAATGAACCAGTCACAGTGGAGTCCATCTAAACAATCCCATGCTGCCTAAAGATCTCATTTTAAGTTAATCTTACAGCACAGAGTGTAACAGGTCAATGTACAAGAGCAAAGTCTCCAATAATTATTTCTCTCCAGTCATTACCCCTCTCCTACTATGAAATCCATCATCTTTTTGGTGAAACAAAAGCATTCTGTCTTGGTGATAACAGCAGGGATTTCAGTTTGGAACAGATGTGGGAGGTTACCATATCATTGTAAAAGAAGACTCCGTCTCATCATAGAGTTTCACCTCACACCTCTGGCCTTTTCTTCGGTCTGAAGTTGTAAAGTATTTTGGTTCTCCAACCTTAGGAATTGAAGGAAATAATTATTCTTCACCTATAGTTGTAGAGGTACTTAAATGTTTGTTAATGGAAGTACTCAAATCTTTATCTTTTAAATATCAAATTAAAATATCAAAATAGAAAGAATCACTACTATATATTTGGTGATTTTAAAAGAATCTTCTATCTAGGGGTCATCTGAATGGCTCAGTGCAGCCTGCTTGGGATTCTCTCTCTCTCTGTCTCTGTCTCTCTGTCTCTGTCTCTGTCTCTCTCTCTGTCTCTCTCTCTCACACACACACACACACACACACACACACACACATTTTTAGAAAGCATCTTCTGGGGTGCCTGGGTGGCTCAGTCAGTTAAACGTCCGGCTTCGGTTCAGGTCATGATCTCACCGTTCGAGAGTTTGAGCCCCACATCAGGCTCCGTGCTGACAGCTCAGAGCCTGGAGCCTGCTTCAGATTCTGAGTCTCCCACTCTCTGCCCCTCCCTCTACCCCCGCTCTCAAAAATAAGCAAACATTAAAAAAAATTTTTTTAACATCTTTTATCTAAACTAGGTATATTTAGCTGAAGTTATAAGTTACACACTTTGATTAAAGAGAGATACAGAAATATGTGCTTTAAGACTATGGGATGTTTTCAACATGTCAAAAACAATGCTCCAAGACAAGCCCCTGGGTGGCATCTAGGTGGACTCACTGAGGATAGAAAGTATATTTTCAACACCCTGTGATCCCCGTGGCTTGGCTCAGAGCCTGGCATGGAGTATATGTGACTGAATGAGCTCAGTCTTCCAAGGCCTCAGCAACCTCTTCTTGCTAGCACAGGTATGGTATCAATGCCTTCTTTGCCGCCTCCATAGGGATGAGGTGGTGAGGACCAAATGAGGGACGTATGGGAGGGCACTTTGACCCCCATCTCGTTTGACCCACATTGCGGATAAGAAGATCACGGAAGTGGAGGTAAGCTCAGGGGCCCTTCTGTCCTCCCAGGGAGTTCTCAAATTTAAGAGCAGGCCCCTCTGACAGCCGCAGAGCAGTGGCCCAAGCATGGGCAGTCAGCCGGCTGCTCCTTAAGCTACTGTCACCACTGCATCTCCTGGCAGGGGTGAGCTCCAGGGGAAGGAGCTGAGGAAAGACACAGCTGCCAGCAATAGAGCAGGATCTAGAAGGAAAGTCGGAGGAAAGGACAGCCCGAGGAGGACAGAGGTCTGCCATACCACAGCACACAAGAGAATTACAGGAAAAGGCCTCTAAAGTGAAGAGAAAGAGGTAAGAAAGAAGAGAGAAAGGGTTAAACAAAAATGCGAAGAAAAGGAAATGAAAGAGGGATGGAAGCAAAATGGCAGAAGAAAGAATGGGAAAACAAAGAGGTAACATCATCCTAGAAAAGAGAGTACCAGACCCACGGCGGTTAAGCAGGAAAAGCTTTGCAGGCTTCTGTTTATACTCGATACTGAGTTTTAGAGAATTCTTACTACATTGTAATATAATGGCATTATATGGAATTGCAGGGAAATTGAGATCATATTTCGCCTTTACCTAAGAAGCTAAAATTGCCCAGGGCGCCTGGGTGGCTCAATTGGTTAAAGGTCTGACTTAGGCTCAGGTCATGATCTCAGGGTTCATAAGTTCAAGCCCTGTGTTGGGCTCTGTGCTGACAGCTCGGAGCCTGGAGCCTGCTTCAGATTCTGTGTCTCCCTCTCTCTGTCTGTCTCTCTCTCTCTCTCAAAAATAAGTAAACATTGAAAAAAAAAATTTTTTAACAAGATAAATTGCCCAGAAAGGGATCTCTCCAATTTAAAAAAATTTTTTAAATGTTTATTTGTTTTTGAGAGAGAGAGACAGAGCATGAGTGGGGCAGGGGCAGGGGCAGGGGCAGAGAGAGGGAGACAGAATCGAAAGCAGACTCCAGGCTCTGAGCTGTCAGCACAGAGCCTGATGTGGGGCTTGAACTCAGGAGCTGTGAGATCATGACCTGAGCCAAAGTCGGATGCTTAACTGACTGAGCCACCAAGGCACCGCTTCTGTTTTTCAGTATTTTCATATAGGGTATTTATTCCTCTGATCTGAATTATATCGAGGGCTCACTGTGGCAGGCACTGTGCTAGGCTGGGGCTAAGGTGGACAGCAAAGCAGACGTGGCTTCACCATCACAGGTCTGTCAACAGGGAGAATCAACCCTGTCATTTAATACAGAAAAGCAATGAGCAATTACTTACAACATTATCTACATTATCTTCAATACCCAGGGCTATTTCATATATATACATATATATATATATATATATGGTCTTTGACTATCATCACTATATATACTGAGGAATTGGTCTTGCTCCTTTCATCTTCTTCATGAGCTTTTTTTAGTGAAACTTTTTTTTTTTTTTTTTTTTGGTAGGCTTCACACCCAGCACAGAGTAGCTTAAACTCATGACCCTGAGATTATGACCTAAGCTGAGATCAAGAGTCAGATGCTTAACTCACTGAGCCACCCAGGGGCCCTGAAACCTTACTTTTGAGCTCTCTCTCTAAATGCCTGCCAAGTGACTAGTCTGACCAACAGTTTGAAACTCACTGCAGCAACTGTGAGAGAGAGATGATGATGGGCCATTGGTGAGGGGCTCCGCAGCACCCCACAATGCCTGCATTAGGTCACGGACCGGCCACACAGTGGATATTCTCACCCCCATCTCAGGATATCACGAGCACACACACGAATGGACGACATGAGTTGTCCAACTTCCACTCCTTCAGGAGACTTCCTGCAGATCTTCAAGTCAATGAATTTACCCTTTCCATTCGTGTCTTTATTTAACCCAAGTATGAAAAGCTCTCGTACAGTTAGTAGATCATTTATGAGTGTGCTGCATTTCACACTCAAATATGATTTTCTTTTGCTACTCACTCACAGATAAAATGCTACTTTGATGTTGATGAGAACTTGTACCATTTTCTGAATTCAAGTGACTATGGATCAAGAAAATTTACTCCAACTGGTTAATACTTTCCAAACAGAAATGCAGTGATAGGACTCCCTGCCAAAGAGAGGTTGGCTTTGTTGAGGCTTTAACTCACCGACCTCACAGCTGCAAGCACGTTAATAATCTTTCCATCCAGACTGTGTCCATTTGCAACAATATCACCCAGTGAATAGTAATCACGAGACTCTTTAATCGGTAAGTATATCAGAGCAAGGAGCTTGGTGTCCACTTCATAACTGGAACAAACTTTTACGGTGGAGTGATTCTCACTGAGCAATAGTTTACAGTTGCTAAATTGTAAACACACATATACAAATAGTTAATATCAAGTGACTTTCTAGTAGAAAAATATTTCCAGGTTCACATTAAATTATCTTTTTGCTTGTGACTTAGACTATATCAAGACAATTTATACCCTCAGAAACAGTGAAAAATGTTGTACAGTATTTTTTGTCTAAAATGTATTTTCATTAAGAAAATGTTCTGATGACCAATCCGTGCCCGAGTTGTAAGCATACGAGTTTCTGACCTTGCCCAAAACTCTGAGCTTCTGTTTTGTTCTCTGTGAAACAGGGGCATAAAAGTACTCTGAA
The DNA here is from genome assembly GCF_018350155.1 of Leopardus geoffroyi. Lineage (NCBI taxonomy): Eukaryota > Metazoa > Chordata > Mammalia > Carnivora > Felidae > Leopardus > Leopardus geoffroyi. Next base: position 40,379,004 of record NC_059340.1, on the reverse strand, counting down.
ATGTCAGGGTGGGGGTGTCCCATCATTGCCATCTCTTGACACCCCCTGCCCTGCCTGCATCAGGACCGTGCATACACTTCCTCCTATGATGCTCTCTGTGGAGTAGATGCCTAACATCTACATACTGAACTTGAATCGAGGTGCTCTCCCCGTGCAGCCAATCAACTCCCAAGTCCCCTCCGGGAGCCTCTGTCCAGCCCTCTAACCCAGGCCCTCTTCCCACACCCCCCCTACTTCTGCAGGGTTTTATCTTATCACTTCTCACCCCAATTAGTGCCTTGTCTCCTAAGCTTCCTTCCCCACTCAGGTAGCTGAAGTGATGTTCCTCGACCACAAATATGAACATATTCTTTCCCAGCTCAAAGACCTTCTGGGCTAGCCATCGCCAGAGAATGAAGTTGGTAGGCAGGCAGGCAGAGCTGCCTGTGAGGTTTCTCTGCTCTTCTCTCCAGCTTTCCCTCCCACTGCTCCCTGCCCTTGCCCTGTATTCCAGCCACATCAGATACTAGATGATGAGAGTGACACGTACACCTGCACCCGCACTAGTTTTTAGACCAAATATAGTCAAATAGCAACAGTTTCCTATGCTTCAACCTACTATTAATTGTTCTGGAAAATGCCAGGAAGTTTCATGCTTGTTCCCTCTACCAAAAATGCTCTTCCTCCTGACCCTCCCTCCATCCATTCATACGTTCATTCCATAAATATCTGCCGAGAGCTATTATGTGCCAAACCCTAGTCTAGGCAGAGGGAATACAGTGGTAAGAAGACGGACAAGACCTTTGATCTCATGGAGCTCACAGGTATGAGTGGGGGACAGACAGCAATGAAATCATTTCAGATCGCAGGTTATGATGATAAGGGCAAAGGGCGAGGTCCCAGCGAGGGACTGGCAGGGCAGCTAACACAAAGTAAATGGAGAAGGCCTAAGGAGGTGGCGTTCAAGTGGACACTTCACTGAGGAGAAGGAACAAACGTCCAAAGCAGATGAGAGGAGACTGCTCTGTGCAGAGGGAAGTGAAATGCATGTGGTGTCGGTGCACGGAGCCCAGTGTGTTCAGAAAGTGGAAAGAGATCTGTGTGGCTGCACAGAAACGAGAACTGGGGTCTGGTGTATGACGAGGACAGAATGGAAGGGGGGAGGGTATGTGTGTAGTGGGACAGAGTCCCACTGACAGCCCTGTGCCAGCCTCACCTTTCTCTGGAGAACCGTCCTCCATCAGAAATGCCAGCAGCGGGGAATGGAACGCCACCAGTGGCCTGCGAACACGGGGCCCGAAGCCCACTGCCCTTCCTTCAGGGGTGCCACTCACGTTCCAGAGCTCCCTCCTGGCTCCGGTCGAGCCGCCTCTCTGCTCTACCCTGACCCTATTGTTACAGGCGGCCCCTGACAGCCACCACCTGCACACAACAGCTCCTCTTGGCTCTGCTTCCAGACAACACGAACTAAGAGAGTGAGGCATGTAGCCAGAGTCGTACCTTTTTGCTATGACACATATACAGGACTTACAAGATTTAGCTCTCCTTCCTGTTGCTCAGCTTTAATGTGACTAGAGCCAAATGTGTCTAAATCTAAGCACGAGAATAAAAGTAACAAAGCCAGTTTTCATGTACTCCTATATCAACGTCCATTACTTCACAATCAAAGGTAAATACTGTGAGGAAGAACTAAACTTCTAATTTTCAGGCCGAAGCCTCTACCCTCAGTAAGCCCTCTGCTAACCTGACGCACAGGCACTTAACAGCGACGGTCACTCTCGCACAAAGGTGTTGACTCTGTGCTGGAATATTTACCCAGGAGTTGCCGGGCTGAATTTTTCTTCTCTTTCTAATTCCTTTCGTTGGATGAGAGGATTTTCAATGATCACTACAAGAGGAGGAAAAGATACTATTACAGAAGAGTAACTAGATAAATAAAGAACAGGTATTCCTAACAATGAACACTACAATGTTATTTCTAACTTCTGAGTCAGTGTTACACATCCTTCATGGTCCTTTTCTTATGGCACGGTGAGGCACAGAAGCCCAGGGTTTGACCATCAATTTGATCCCAGATGACATTTCTTATGTTTTGGGTTTCAATCCCAACTGATGACCTGCATTAACGTTGCTTTGTTGACTAGTCACTCTCAACATGTGATCTGGTCGTGACTTGCCCTTCCATAAATCATATACTTTAAGTGAACTTCACCCCATTCACTGTCGCTTTGGGAAACGAGAGCCTTGGGGCAGAAAGAGCGATACAAAATCCACCTCCTGATTTCAGTTCCACAACTCATCAGCTTTATGACTTAACATTTTAGGGCTTCTGTTTCCTCATTATGGTCTACATGAGACCTCTCTGTGCTGTTTTGCGAATTCCTCACGCAACCACTCCATGATGATCCCTTTTTACAAATGAAGAAGTCACAGAGGTTAAATAACTTTCTTAGGGTTTATATCTAGAAAGTAGTAGAGCTAGACTTACACTTGTTGGTCTAAAATTTGTAATCTTTTCACTCCACCACACTGAGATCCTACTTAGCTTTATCATTATCGTCAACCTTAATGCTTTCAGAATCCCTTATCTCATTCACCCTCACACCCATCCACATATGGTTTAAAACCAAAATATATCTTGAGCTCCACATAACTAACGTACTGGCATTCATCCAAGAAATGTTTCTCACTGTCCTGGGCCCTGTGAAGTTTGCACAGTTTTCTGCCTTCAGAGTCCACATGTTATCACTCAGTTACAGAGACACTACAAACAACGCTGCCAGCTCACAAGACAAGGGAATAAATGTACGAGTAGGTGCTAAGCCACAGGAACACGTAGTACCCTGCTGGATGCCGCAGCACTGGAGAGGAATAGTTCAATTATGTGCACTACTCTTCCCCTTTTTTTCCTACCATGAAAGAGGGCTGCTGTACATGTTGTCTCCCGCACAAGGCTGGAGCTGCCACCCACCGGATGACAAAGTTCTGCACTGACACCAGGCGCACAACCTCATTTAACACTCATGAGAATCTACAGGGCACTAATGCATAGTTGAGGCTCAACAAGGTTAAGAAATTTCCTCAAAGCCATGATGTAAATAAGTGTTGGAACCAGCATTTGAACCCAGATCTGTTTCCAGAGTCCTTGTTTTTTAGTACAGTACACTGTCCCATCAGAGGGATCCTGGAATGGGCAAAGGATACCAAAGACTTGGTATTTGAATCTGAAAGCAAAGCTTCTTAAAGTCCCATTAAAATTCAAACATTATGTTTTATCAAAAGCTACCTGGCAGCCTTATTATGTTTGCGGAAAGACAAATGGCTATCGCTACAACAGGTATTGATGCAAACTCAAAAAGGAAAGAAACCAAAGATCGTAAAGCTACCTGGTAAAAATACGGGAGTATCACATTAATGGATTTCAAGCAATGAAAAGCTGCACGCCTTCCTTCTGATAAGGTTCTTGAGAATAAGGAACCGTGTTTTATTTTGACTCCCTCAAATACATCACAGGAATAATAGTCTAACAGAAACAGTTTAAGAACCAATGCCCACTTACCACACTCTCCAATCCTAAAGCTGTCAGAAAGAGATCTGATATAGCCTTCGCTGCCCCAGGACGCTGCATTTACAAAATGGGCTGGTGAGTCCCGAATGGTAAAACTGAAAGTGTACCTCTCGGATCCAACATCTAAGGGAAACCAATGCTTTCATGTTTCAAATGAAAACTCTTAAGTTTGAATAAACAGGATTATTATTATAACAAACATACTCAAACACATGGTAAAAATATTATTTCAGATACAAATTCTACGATGTTATGCCTGTATGAATCTCAAAGCTGCCAGTCGGTAACTCTCCTCACGACTGACCCCTCTGTTCTCTTTCCCCAGTTATCTGTGGATTTCGAGGGAAATGACACATAGGCTTGAACCATACAGATAGTAGCTTAGGTTCTGCAATTTCTCTCTTACTGGTATTATTTTAAACTAAGTCGTAATTCAGATCTAAATTACTTCAAATAAATAAATGTGTGCTACCAAATGCGCCACTAGGGGTCAGCAGGAACATCTTTTCCCCCTGAAATAAAATTTCTTCCCTGCTTTTTTGCTGATTAAAAAAGCAATACAACCATGGGATGCCTGGGCGGCTCCGGACGGTAGAGTAACCAATTCTTGATTTTGGCTCAGGTCAAGATCCCAGGGTTGTGGGATAGAGCCCCGCGTCAGGCTGTGGAACCTGCCTGGGATTTTCTCTGTGTCCCTCTCCTAAACTCACATTCACTAAAACAATTTTTTTTTTTAATTTTTTTAAAAAAGTGGGGCACCTGGGTGGCTCAGTCAGTTAAGCAACTGACTTTGGCTCAGGTCACGGTCTCATGGTTGGTTCGTTGAGTTCCAGCCCCATGTCAAGCCGTGTGCTGACAATTTGGAGCCTGGAGCCTGCTTCAGATTCTGTCTCCCTCTCTCTCTGCCCAACACCCACCCCCCCAAAAAAAATAAACATTAAAAAAAATGTTTTTAAATACAACCTAACATACATGTATAAATTACAGGTATCTACCAAACTGTTATTAGCGTTTACCTTCGGGAAGGAGACTAGGTTCAGAAGAGCTGGGGGCTGAATTAAAAAGTTCATTTTTCAACTATATAACCTTCTGTAACTGCTTGAATTTTTAGTGAAAACATATTAATACATGTGTAATGTTTCCTCAAAGTCAGTAAGCACGCCTTGTCTCCAAAAGGAGTTTTGTGCATATACGCATAAAAAGTAGTCGAACACCACAGGAACAGCTCTCTACCCTCACAGTCTGATAGGTAAAAATTGTATTTCACTGTTGTGATTTTAGCAAATGTTTAAATACTGGCATTTTTCTAATTCACGTATTTTAAGTTATTCTTTTTAGAGCTTAGAAAACAGATATATGGATTTGCTCAAACTATTCAAATGATAATTCTATCGAATTAATCATGATGAAATAAGTGAAGGTATAAGCAAGCATGGGTGCAAGATGACATCTTCATTATTTACATCAAACTTAAGAATACCGCATGAAATACGGGTGCCTGAGTGGCTCAGTCGGTTGAGCGTCTGACTTCGGCTCAGGTCATGATCTCACAGTCTGCGAGTTCGAGCCCCGCCTCCGGCTCTGAGCTCAGCGCTGGGAGCCTGGAGCCTGCTTCCGATTCTGTGTCTCCCTCTTTCTCTGTCCCTCCCCCACTCACGCTCTGTCTCTCTGCCTGTCTCAAAAATAAATAAACGTTAAAAAAAATTTTTTTTAAATTCCATGAAATAAAAGAAAGCTACCATGAGTCAAAAAAAGATAGGCATAATTACTCAGGTGATTCAAACAAAATTTCTGTCTAATGAGAGCTCTGACCTCCCTCCAGCGGTCCAGAAGCACTCAGACTGCAACCTTTAACACGCAGCACTGATGTTTGAAAAGCTAACAGTAATGCGTCGCTAGTTTTGGCATTTTAAATTTTTTTTTTTCAACGTTTATTTATTTTTGGGACAGAGAGAGACAGAGCATGAACGGGGGAGGGGCAGAGAGAGAGAGGGAGACACAGAATCGGAAACAGGCTCCAGGCTCTGAGCCATCAGCCCAGAGCCCGACGCGGAGCTCGAACTCACGGACCGCGAGATCGTGACCTGGCTGAAGTCGGACGCTTAACCGACTGCGCCACCCAGGCGCCCCAGTTTTGGCATTTTATATGGTATTGTTCTGTGTCACCTACAATAGTTTGAAAACGAGTTGATTTTGAAAATCTAATTTTAGTCTTGGATTATGTTTTCATAGTCCTAAAAGCTTTACACAGGTCAAACAACTCAGTGAGAACCACTAAAACCAAAGGTAACTGTATTTTCCGCATACAAAAAATGGATTTTTTCCACTGGGTGGTCTGGTTGAATAAATATGTAGATGTGCTGCTGGACTTCTCTCCCTCAACACGACTCTATCATGACACATCCGTGCTCAAAACCCCTGTCCTTTGTCATGTTCTGTCTTAGCTGTACCTGTGTATGTGCACCTCTGAGGCTGAGAGTGATCGTTAAGGTAGAGTCCTTACTATGGCCACACAGCTGTACATGTCATTAAAAATGATTTTAACGTCCTTCCACATATGGCCTTAAATCAAGTACTTTACCATACAATAGAGAGCATGGCCATTGCCCTCAAGGAGTTCAATGGGCATGAGAGGTTCAATAACTTAAATATACTTTGTTGCAGTCATAAGCCACACTTGATGAAAAATGAAGCAAAGAGTCAACCAGAACTCAGCTTTTTCTGTCTGGAAAGCCTTTGACATCTGTTTTCCCAATAACTATACCAATTATTTTCTGGAAAACAAAAGGGTTATAGAAGACAAATATTAAACACAGATGTAGATGGTAAATTTAATTTCATGGACTTGTTATACTTTACTGGCTCTAACAAACATTTTTGACTAGGAGCCATTTAAATATATTTACTCCAGACAAACATCTAAAAGAACTTCATAAATGTTCAATTCCACAAGGAATAGTACGAAGCAATAAGACAGTTAACTGCCACTGCAAATATAATCATTCAATACTTAGCAAGTTTCTACTTTACTTTCAATCACTAGGTGGAGCGCAGTCACTGCCCATTGCTATCCAGTCTTACTGAATTCATTCAAAACACATGTATATACAGTTTTATTTGCCACGGTCTTCAAAGCTTTCCTTAATATAGGACTTTCTAACAAGCCACATAAAATTGCTTAGCTTTGTAATCCAAACATGCTAAACGGTAATATAAATTTGATTGTAACAAAACTTGTCTATTAATGCTAATAAATCTATGCTCTGAAGTCCTAGATCTTAACCTTAAAGATATTAACATCTCCCTAAACATTTTAACGTTCTCTTTAGTGACTACCAGAGAAAAATTGAAAAAGTACTTTAAGAAATAAAAATGTTTTCCCTGAAAAGATAAATCTAAACTTACATTACTAATTCTAGCAGCTGATTTTAACCCTGCAATAATCTGTTACATTTAAAATATGTTCAAACTTTCAAGACTACCACATTCTAGCTGAGCTATTAACTAGTCTCACTACATTTAGACACACTGCTATTTCTTAAATTCCATATGCATGCAGATCTCACCAAATTTTGTTGTAAAAATACACCTAATGGAAATATCGAGTACAACTTTCTAACCGATGAGGAAATTAACAAATAGCTTACCTTTCAAGAAACACTATAACAGCAACAATTATTTTTTAACATTAACAAACTTCTCATTACACATTATTACAGTTACAAGTAAATTTAATCCCATTTTAAGAAACCGGGTTTGTAAATGCCAGATATAAACAACAGATTTGCTAGGGCAGGGAAGGTAAGGGGGTGTGACCACCTTACGATAATAGGATTCCATCTAGATTTTGTTTGACTAAATAAGTCTTCGTATATTTGAAATGATGGACTCCCCCTGCAGTCCTTCAGTAAAAAATGAATTTTCACATAATATTTCACAACTATATCTGTCGTGTACCTTTAGGTCATAAAAGGAGCCTATTGATAAGTATTTAAATGTATAACTTAAGTACAGTTTGGTCAGAGAATAGATCTTGCTGAGTAAAAATGTTTTAATTTTATTATGCTAAATTGGAGCTGTTAGTAAATATTTAATTAAAACAATACAACTAAACTTGATTATTTTAAACAATTGCTAATTATACCTACAATGTCCTACCCCCTAACCAAAAGAGAGACTAATTTTCATGTCGCTGACATAAATTCAAAGCGGTTTAGGGGTACCTAATATCTAATAATGGTACTGAGGCAGTGAGTATCTTGTCAATTATATAAGCACGTGTCAAGTCAATAATGTTGATGGAATATAATGTTACCAAATAGTTTCATTAGAGACCCAAACCACTAGATCTTAAAACCTACCAGGTTAGCCATATTTGGATACAGATCTGCAAGTGCCGTGAAGGTCTTTGATGCAGAGGAGTTGGCCATTCTTTTACCTACATTTTAGAAAACATAACTTGAGTGCATAAATTAAATAACTGAAAAAACCATGAAAAGTGCCAAGATTTAAAAAAATCGTCTAGGAAAGCCTCAGATATTTTATTCAGTCTTTGGGAAAAGTTTCTATTTTAACAGTGATACATAAGTCAGTACAGATCAAACCTGTAAAAAACATGTTTCAAAAAGTCCTTTTACAGTTTTGAATGATATAGTTAGGTTGTAATTTTTAACTTTCACTTCCCAAAAACATGTAAATTTAGCAATTTTTGAGCACCCTGCAAGTTTAGAGTTTCAGGTAAAGATGATTCAATGGGACACTTGCAGACTTAAATATTTATTAGCATAAATCCTACTTTTGGAAATACAGCAAACTCTGTTGGTAAATACCTCAAATCTGGTTACACTGTGTGTGGGAGAGGTAGTGTTTTACCCGCATCTCTAGATGGGACGCTCCATGAGGGAAGGATGGCACCTCAGAGATTTTCATGAGTGTATTTCAAGGCTACCTTGCACATAAAAAGCACTCAATATCAAATGAATGATATCAAAATATCGGATGTTGGCCCCTCCCTCAGGGTCATCACTCACTGTACTGTAAGAGGTTTCAGTGTAGCAACCTTTGTCAGCTGCACCAAACTGGTAGATTTATTCAATTTCACTTATTTACTCAACACATGCAGGTTGTGTCTGATCTGCCACAGGCCCTGCATCAGGACGGGCAGGGCTGGGAGCTGGTCCCTCACCCAGGAGCCTCAGAGCAGCAGTGAAAACAGAGGGTCAGATGTAGGACTGGATGTGTACAGCCTCAGGGCCACGGATCCAGATCCTTGGCAAGGGTAGAGGGAACACGGCGGCAATGCCACGGGGAACAGCTGTGGAGTGCCTGCTCCGAGCTGGCTCTACGCTACAGACACCAGACACAGCATGACAATCTCGGGCTGCCCTACCCCCCAGCTCCCAAATTCCCCTTCCTGAGCTCTGGGCCCTCCTCCCACTTTCCAAGGGCAACCTTCTGGGGCGCCTGGCTGGTTCAGGCGGTAGAACATGCGAATCCTGGTCTTGGCGTTGTGAGCTCAAGCCCCATGTTGGGTATAGAGATTACTTTTAAAAAATAAAAAGGCAAACTCGGTCAATGAAAGATGATTTCTAAAAACAAAGTCATCGGGGTGCCTGGGGGGCTCAGTCGGTTGAGCCTCTGACTTCGGCTCGGGTCATGATCTCGCAGTTCGTGAGTTCGAGCCCCGCGTCGGGCTCTGTGCTGACAGCTCAGAGCCTGGAGCCTGCTTCCGAGTCTGTCTCCCTCTCTCTCTGCTCCTCCCCCACTCATGCTCTGTGTCTCCCTCAAAAATAAACATTTAAAAATTAACAATAAATAAACAAAAGCAACTAGGAAAAATAAAAGGCAACCTCCCTCCGGCCCCTTGTTTCAGGCCTGGTGAGGGCATGGCTGGGCCCTGGGCCCCACTGCTGGCTCTAAGGCGTCTGGCTCACAGCCGGACCCTCAGGACAAACCCTACCAACCCTCTGAATTTGAGGCCATCGTCCCCAACTCTGAGCAGGCCACAGTCAGCCAATTTGAGGCCTAGGATGACAGTCAGGGGCAGAGGGAGGGACAGGCCCTTGCCACACACCCCGCTGACTTTTTCTCCGGAGCCCAGAAGGGGTGTGTTACTGGGGAAGCCTGGGTGCCAGGGGGGGTGTGGTGGAGCCGGCCTCAGACTCAGACTCGGCCGCCACCAAATCCTGTCCTTCGAGGCACTGATTCCAAACCGCCCGGCCCGGCCCTGCGCATTCTCCCAACTGCCTCCTGAATCCGCTGGCTTCCGCCACCCCCCTGACCTCCGTACCCCTCTCTGCCTCCCCCTCCCTCCCCTGACCTCCTTACTCCTCCCTACCTCCACCTTTGCCTCCCCCTGACCTCCGTACCCCTCTCTGCCTCCCCCATCCCTCCCACGCCCTGCCCTGTGACACGACCCTGACCTCCCTGACCTCCGTACCCCTCTCTGCCTCCCCCTCCATCCCCCTGACCTCCTTAATCCTCCCTACCTCCACCTTTGCCTCCCCCTGACCTCCGTACCCCTCTCTGCCTCCCCCATCCCTCCCACGCCCTGCCCTGCGACACGACCCTGACCTCCCTGACCTCCGTACCCCTCTCTGCCTCCCCCTCCATCCCCCTGACCTCCTTACTCCTCTCTACCTCCACCTTTGCCTCCCCCTGACCTCCGTACCCCTCTGCCTCCCCCTCCCTCCCCCGCCCTGCCCTGCGACACGACCCTGACCTCCCTGACCTCCATACCCCTCTCTGCCTCCCCCTCCATCCCCCTGACCTCCTTACTCCTCTCTACCTCCACCTTTGCCTCCCCCTGACCTCCGTACCCCTCTCTGCCTCCCCCTCCCTCCCCCGCCCTCCTTACTCCTCCCTACCTCCACCTTTGCCTCCCCCTGACCTCCATACCCCTCTCTGCCTCCCCCATCCCTCCCACGCCCTGCCCTGCACCACGACCCTGACCTCCCTGACCTCAGTACCCCTCTCTGCCTCCCCCTCCATCCCCCTGACCTCCTTACTCCTCCCTACCTCCACCTTTGCCTCCCCCTGACCTCCATACCCCTCTCTGCCTCCCCCTCCATCCCCTGACCTCCTTACTCCTCCCTACCTCCACCTTTGCCTCCCCCTGACCTCCATACCCCTCTCTGCCTCCCCCTCTCTCCCCCGCCCTCCTTACTCCTCCCTACCTCCACCTTTGCCTCCCCCTGACCTCCGTACCCCTCTCTGCCTCCCACTCTCTCCCCCGCCCTCCTTACTCCTCCCTACCTCCACCTTTGCCTCCCCCTGACCTCCGTACCCCTCTCTGCCTCCCCCATCCCTCCCACGCCCTGCCCTGCGACACGACCCTGACCTCCCTGACCTCAGTACCCCTCTCTGCCTCCCCCTCCATCCCCCTGACCTCCTTACTCCTCCCTACCTCCACCTTTGCCTCCCCCTGACCTCCATACCCCTCTCTGCCTCCCCCTCCCTCCCCTGACCTCCTTACTCCTCCCTACCTCCACCTTTGCCTCCCCCTGACCTCCGTACCCCTCTCTGCCTCCCCCGTCCCTCCCACGCCCTGCCCTGCGACACGACCCTGACCTCCCTGACCTCCGTACCCCTCTCTGCCTCCCCCTCCATCCCCCTGACCTCCTTACTCCACCCTACCTCCACCTTTGCCTCCCCCTGACCTCCATACCCCTCTGCCTCCCCCTCCCTCCCCTGACCTCCTTACTCCTCCCTACCTCCACCTTTGCCTCCCCCTGACCTCCGTACCCCTCTCTGCCTCCCCCATCCCTCCCACGCCCTGCCCTGCGACACGACCCTGACCTCCCTGACCTCCGTACCCCTCTCTGCCTCCCCCTCCATCCCCCTGACCTCCTTACTCCTCTCTACCTCCACCTTTGCCTCCCCCTGACCTCCGTACCCCTCTGCCTCCCCCTCCCTCCCCCGCCCTGCCCTGCGACACGACCCTGACCTCCCTGACCTCCGTACCCCTCTCTGCCTCCCCCTCCATCCCCCTGACCTCCTTACTCCTCTCTACCTCCACCTTTGCCTCCCCCTGACCTCCGTACCCCTCTCTGCCTCCCCCTCCCTCCCCCGCCCTCCTTACTCCTCCCTACCTCCACCTTTGCCTCCCCCTGACCTCCGTACCCCTCTCTGCCTCCCCCATCCCTCCCACGCCCTGCCCTGCACCACGACCCTGACCTCCCTGACCTCCGTACCCCTCTCTGCCTCCCCCTCCATCCCCCTGACCTCCTTACTCCTCCCTACCTCCACCTTTGCCTCCCCCTGACCTCCATACCCCTCTCTGCCTCCCCCTCCCTCCCCCGCCCTCCTTACTCCTCCCTACCTCCACCTTTGCCTCCCCCTGACCTCCGTACCCCTCTCTGCCTCCCCCTCCATCCCCCTGACCTCCTTACTCCTCCCTACCTCCACCTTTGCCTCCCCCTGACCTCCATACCCCTCTCTGCCTCCCCTCCATCCCCGACCTCCTTACTCCTCTCTACCTCCACCTTTGCCTCCCCCTGACCTCCGTACCCCTCTCTGCCTCCCCCTCCCTCCCCCGCCCTCCTTACTCCTCCCTACCTCCACCTTTGCCTCCCCCTGACCTCTGTACCCCTCTCTGCCTCCCCCATCCCTCCCACGCCCTGCCCTGCGCCACGACCCTGACCTCCCTGACCTCCGTACCCCTCTCTGCCTCCCCCATCCCTCCCACGCCCTGCCCTGCGACACGACCCTGACCTCCCTGACCTCCGTACCCCTCTCTGCCTCCCCCTCCATCCCCCTGACCTCCTTACTCCACCCTACCTCCACCTTTGCCTCCCCCTGACCTCCATACCCCTCTCTGCCTCCCCCTCCCTCCCCTGACCTCCTTACTCCTCCCTACCTCCACCTTTGCCTCCCCCTGACCTCCGTACCCCTCTCTGCCTCCCCCTCCCTCCCCCGCCCTCCTCCATCCCCCTGACCTCCTTACTCCTCCCTACCTCTACCTTTGCCTCCCCCTCCCTCCCTTCTCCACACCACAGAGAACTCCTTCAACACTTCACTCGGTCGCACGCACGGAGTTCCGTCCCAACGCGGAGGTGCAGCCCTGGAACGTCCAGCTCATCTAGCCTCTGCCAGACCACGCCCCCCAAAACCGCTCAGTCCCCCCCGACGCGACCCCGGCCCCCTGAGGAGCCCCCACAGCCCCCAGGTTCTTCCCGAGACAGGCTCCGCACATCCTGCCGGTCTCCAGAGAACACCGCTCCCGCCGCCCTGCCCGCGTCCCCGCCCGCCCTCGGCGTCCCTCGTCGGCTCCGCGACGCCAGCACCGCGCTCAGCTCGCCCGGCCGCGTCCCCACAGCGCCTCTCGGCTCGGCTGCGGGGCACAGGTGCACGGCGCCGACCAGCGAGCCCCGGGGCCAACGTAAGTGGTGCCGCCGCCGCGGTCCGCCGCACCCCCGCCCCGCCGCCGGCCACCCTCCGTGACACGCGGCCGCGGAGTCCTCTCGCCGCGACGACAGCGCTTCCGGCCAGCTGGCTTCGCGAACCCCGCTTCGGAAGGCCGCGCCCCGCACGCAGGGGGAAGCAAAGGAAATGAGAGCCGCGCGACCCGAACCCCGACTCGCCCCGCGCGACGCGTCGCCGCAGGCCCCTCGCGCGCGCGCCCCTCACAGACCGCGCCGGTCCGCGCGCTCGGGGTCCCAAGGAGTGCCCTGCGTCCCCGGCCCCACGCGCCCGGGCCAGGCCGGCCGGGGCGCGACCGCGGCTTTCACCTCAGCCGCCGCGCCCCGCGGCTCTTCGCGCCCGCCCTGCCCTCGCTCCGCCGCCTCTCCACAGCGCGCGGCGCCGGCCGCCCGCCCGCCGCGAGACCGTCAGCGCAGGCCCCGCCCCTAACGGCCTTCGCCCCGCCCTACGCCCCGCCCTCCCACGCTCCGCGCCTCGCCGCGCCCTCCACCCTGGCGCGTGCTCCGCCCAGCCCTTCGCTCTGGCCCCGCCCCGCTCCCTCAGCCGCCCGGAGGGCCCAGAGGTCCCGCTCCGACCGCGTCTGGTGAGGGGCGGGGCTCCGGGAGACTAGAGCGTGCGTGGCCCCCGGCTCTTCCGTCCCCGCTGGCCCCGACAGCGGGCAGGGGCGGCGGGGCTGCGGAAGGTCGGGCGCCCAGCAGAAGTCCCAGGGTCCCAGGACCCGGCTGGACGAGGTTCTGCAGGTGCGCGTGCCTGTGCCTGAGGGTGCGGTCGCGGGAGGAAGCCCCCCCGGGGAGGAGGGCGCGGGAGGCCCCGGGGCGCTGTCACCATCGTGTCGGGTGGGGGAGGGGCACTGGTGCCAACCGGGTGGGCCATTACGGGTGCCGGCTGTTGGGCTCAGGTGAGCCGGACAAAAATTGCCGGCTCTTCGTGATTTTCATTACCACCATTTGGAAATCCCTTTCGTGTAATGACTCATAAACGAATTATTGTTACTAGAGTACTAACCAGGGGCAAACGAGTCAAGATCCAGCAGCTAGAGCTATTAGATTTGTCCACGTGTACCATTATTGAAGTTGTTGAGTTTGTCCCTTTAAAAGGAGAAACATAGGGGCGCCTGGGTGGCTCAGTCAGTTAAGCGGCCGACTTCGGCTCAGGTCATGATCTCACAGTCTGTGAGTTCGAGCCCCGCGTCGGGCTCTGTGCTGACAGCTCAGAGCCTGGAGCCTGCTTCAGATCGTCTCTCCCCGTCTCTCTCTCTTTGCCCCTCCCCTGCTCATTCTCTCTCTCTCTCAAAAATAAATAAACATTTTAAAAATTAAAAGAAAAAGAAAAATACAACATCAGAGGCAAGTTTATGTTACCATCCCAACATAGCTTTTACTTTTCCTCATTTGTTAGTTTTTAATTTCCCAAATAACAATCAAAAGCCAAATAAAGTACCTACATGCCCAACATATCAAATTTAATAGAGAAAGCTTTTTAAAATTGTCCGTTTTCCTCTCCAGTCTTTGTCTTTAAAAGAACATATCATGATCTTTCCAAAAGAATGAACTGGCATTTTAAGTCAATTTTAAAGGGAAAAAAAGAAAGTATAAAAACAGTTTGCAAGCATTTTTCACTTGAGCCTCAGTAGGGGAGTCATATTTTTTTTTAACTTTTGTTTGTATATTTCATATCTTAGTAAATTAATTTTCGCTGAAAGCTATCTGAGATTAAACGAGCATAGTCAGCCTGGGACACAAAAGGCTTTTCATAAGACACGCTGCTTGGAAACACGAGCCTAAAACAGTGGGGTTGTTTGATGTTAATAATCAGATTGGGACCCTCTTGTTGCGAAAAGAATTCGTTTCATCCGTTTTTTATAGCAATTCTGTCAACTTGGTTTGTTCTTAACAATAGAATTGACTTGTCAATGCGTTTTGGATGGATGTGAACAGAAGCAAGGACAAGGAATGCCTAGGCTTGCCACTTGATGGAGGAGTCAAGGGTGAGCGAACAAAGGTCAGAGGTAAGATAGCTTGCGTGTCTGTCTAAAGAAATGGTATGAGGCTGTGCCCGTCGCCTCCCCAGAGCACTCCACCTGTCAAACCATCTTAGGAATATGTCACAAAGGAGTGACAGGAAAAATATATAGTAATCAACTTTACACTTACTAATCGGGAGGAAAAGCTTGGCAATTATTTTAATGAATTGCAACACCACCTTTAATATACTTAACAACAAAATAACTTTTCTGAAGTTGATCCTGTGATTACAGCATCCGTCCCGGGCGCAGAAATACTGAGTGATCAACCATTAGTGTCACTCCCCACTCCTCTCTCCATCCAGGGACCAGCCAACATTTAAGTAGATTCTAGATGTGCTAACGCTTACAGATATTTCTGTACGTTTTTGCACACGTTTGTCTGGAGAAGAGGAGCAAGGTAGCCCATGAATGGGACGGTAAGAACTAGATAGGGTTCAAGGGCAATGCAAAGTGATTAGGGGCTGCTGGGGCAAACGAGAGGAGAGTGAAAGCACATTTGGGGGGAGCAGGACTCGGGAAGGTTTGAAGAAGCATCAGAAGGCAGAGAATTCATGAAAAAACAAAGCACTAGCAACTCCAGAGTAGTAGCCCAAGCACCAAGAGCCCAAGAACGTTCTGGAAAGTTCTGGGGAAGATCCATACAAACTGCTGAGTCAGAATCCAGGGGGCTGTGGGAAGAACAGATCCCTTCTCAAGTGTGGGTGGCCCAAGCCGGAAAGAACTCGACTTGTTCCACCAGCAGAGAGGAGAAACAGAACAGTAACCTCTGACCGGAAGCAGTCGGAATCGAGGTGGAACTCGGAAGGGACTGGAGAACCTATGAGGGCCCCAGGTGCACAATGCTCCGTGGTAAAGTGAGCAGTGAGCGGGCTGGGCACCCCGTAGTGCCTGTAGTCCACGCATAGGGACTGCTGCGCCTGGCAGTGTGTCCCTTCTATGCTCCCCGTGCCTGATGTCCACATGCGCTGAGGGAGGGGACACCACTGACACATTTGAATCTTGGAGCCCACTCTGGCTGCCCCTCAGTCGATCCCACCAGGAAGTTACTGCTGGGATGTTACGAAGGGCGCACCTCTCTGGAGGGCTGTCATGGGCCACTTTATATCACAGCGCACATCAGACACACACAACTTGTTAAAACCCTCCTAGCTTATGGCAACATACCTTTACCAGTGGCATTGCCGTGAACTGTATCACAGACCTCTCACGTTCCAGCCGCACATCAGCAACGTCCCAGGTGCTTGCCCCACCCGAAGGACCAGGGATGTAGAGCTAAAACCAAAGTCAGACGCTCACCCCGGGCCAGCCGCTGGTCTTGCAGTTCTGTGGCAGATGTGCAGCTAGTAACCGGAGCTCAGAGCCTCAAAGGTAGCCTTGAATCCCGTCTGCTGCTCTGCTCTTCTCTAACCAGGTGGCAGGTTCCGTTTTTCCTGGAATGTCTCTTGAACCTGTCCTTGTCGCCCCATGTTTATGGCAACCACTCTCACTTGGGCTCCAGTGGCATCCTGTCGCGTGACTCGGACCTCTCTCTGTTCCAGCCCGTCCTACACCCCCATGCCAGACTGAGCACAGCCCTTCTCTGTTCTGGAACCTTCAATACTGTCCATCATCGAGTGAATCCATATTTTTCTGGAAGGGATCATATGGTCTCTGTTGAAATGACTCCGCTCTACCCTTATAGTGAAAAAAACAAAACAAAACAAAACTACCCACAGACAATACCTGAACAAATGGGCATGTCTGTGTCCTGGTAAAACTCCATTTACCAAACAGGCAGTGGGCTACGTCTGGCCTGTGAGCCATCATTTGCAGACCCCTGGATTCGAGTCACAATTCCCTAGTTTGGCATTCATCACTTTCTAGAATTTGGACTCAGTTTAAAACGCTACCCCACTTTCCCACCATTTCTCTAAAACATGCCCATTTCCCCAAGACTTGCACGTAGGTAATGTATTTATGTTTAGAAATGAATTTCATGGGGCACCTGGGTGGCTCAGTCGGTTGAATATCTGATGCTTGATTTCGGCTCAGATCATGATCTCATGGTTCATGGGATCGAGCCCTGCGTCAGATTCTGCACTGACTACATAGAGCCTGCTTGGGATTCTCTCTCTCCTTCCCTTTTTCTACCCCTCCCCCACTTGTGCTCATGCTCTCTCTCTCTCAAAATAAACAAATAAAAGATTTAAAGATATATGACACCTGGTGACCCCGTGAGCACAATGTCTTTACTTCCATTGCCTTCGCTTCATTGTCCATCACGTTCGTCATGGCATTATTACTTCTAGAAAACATTTTCATAAGAGCTCCCTCGAGGGGCACCTGGGTGGCTCAGTCGGCTGAACGTCCAACTTCAGCTCAGGTCATGATCTCATGGTCCGTGAGTTCGAGCCCCGCGTCGGGCTCTGTGCTGACAGCTCAGAGCCTGGACCCTGCTTCGGATTCTGCGTCTCCCCCTCTCTCTGCCCCTGCCCCACTCACACCCTGTCCCTCTCTCTCTCAAAAAAAAAAAAAAAAAAAAGATTTTTCAGAGCTCCCTGGAATGAAGGCACCCCACCGCTTTGAATGATAACTCCTGCTCAGTCTGCCCGTCCCAGAGTCCAAAAGTCCTCCAAGGTAAGAATACAGGTGCTTGGGAAAAGCTGTGCGCAGCACCACCCTTTTCTCATTCTGGGTCCAAATCCCAGGCTTCGCCTTTGTTAGGTTTGTTTACACGTTCAGTAATTTGCTCAGAGCACAATCGTTTATCTGTGTTGTTCGATATTTTGGCACGGGCCAAAGGAAGCACGAGAAAACCCCAATTACCAAAGACGTTTCAAAATTTAAAATCATCACTCTGAGAAAAGGACGACAGATAGGTCTCAATGTGCTTAATTTCCATATGCACTCATCAGAGCTCTCTTATCATAGCGAATTCTTTGCGCATGCACGTATCTAAAACAAGGAAATACCTGGGGTTTAGGAGGGGCTAGCAGGAATCGCAGGAACTAAAAGTCAAGCTGTCTGGTCACATTTCAGCTTTGCCACTAATGAGCGGTGTCGGTCAAGACTCTGAGAGTATCGTTTTCCTTATCTGTCAAATAAAAGGTTTGGACAGGTCCGGCGGGACACAGATGAACACAAAAGTACAAACCCTGCAGGGAAACACGGTGTGTTTATTTGTGTATGTGTCACGATCTCCTGGACCGAAGCTTTTTGTTTTTGTTTTTAATTTTTTTAATGTTTATTTATCTTTGAGAGAGAGGCAGCGAGAGAGACACAGAATCTGAAGCAGGCTCCAGGCTCCCAACTGTCAGCACAGAGCCCAACATGGGGCTCGAACTCACAAACTGTGAGATCATGACCTGAGCCGCATCAGCCTTTACGTTCTGGTGGTTCTGGTGACGACAGGCAGACCAGCAGATTCACATTGTAGGGCTGCTTCTAGCTCTAGCCTGCAGCTGAATTGGGGGCATGATCTACTTTGTGTCAAACGTAAATAAGCATGACCCTCCCCGGCTTCTTTTTTACACACCTCAGGGCCGTAGTTGGGGTAGTCATCCCTGGGAAATGATGGATGGGAAAATGTGGAAGGAAATCCCGTAACTGGTATTATTCTTATTGTGTTTATCCCTAAGTGAAACGTTATTCGAGTTGTGCAAGATAAGATGATGTTCTCCATGTCGACTCCATATTACAAGATCTTTTGATCTGTTTTGAAGAAAATCACCAATGTTTTTTCTCTCACACCGGTTGACGTTAGCTTCAAAAGGCTAATTAATGGTCAAATTCCAAGACCCCTTGGGAATGCAAGCTGGTGCAGCCACTCTGGAAAACAGTATGGAGATTCCTCAAAAAACTAAAAATAGAACTACCCTATGACCCAGCAATGGCACTGCTAGGCATTTATCCGAGGGATAAAGGTGTGCTGTTTCGAAGGGACACATGCACCCCCATGTTTATGGCAGCACGATCAACAACAGCCAAAGTATGGAAAGAGCCCAAATGTCCACCGATGGATGAATGGATAAAGAAGATGTGGTATAATGTATAACAGAGTATTAGTCGGCAATCAAAAAGAATGAAATCTGGCCATTTGCAGCTACATGGATGGAAGTGGAGGGTATTATGCTAAGTGAAATTAGTCAGAGAAAGACAAATATCCTAGACTTCACTTCTATGAGGACTTTAAGACACAAAACAGATGAACACAAGGGAAGGGAAACAAAAATAATATAAAAACAGGGGGACAAAACACAAGAGACTCATCAATATGGAGAACTAACTGAGGGTTACGGGAGGGGTGGGGGGAGGGGGGAGGGGCTAAATGGGGGAGGGACACTAAGAAATCTACTCCTGAAATCATTGTTGCACTAGATACTCACTAATCTGGATGTAAATTTAAAAAACAAAAAAAAAATTTTTTTAATTCCAGGACCCCTCACTCTTTTGGGGTCAGTATTCTTAAAAATAAAAGTTACCTGTGTTTTATTACTTAACGGTAGCTCCTGACTTCAGACAGCATTTGTATTGATTTTCCCGCTCGGGTTTAGAAAAGCAGCAGTGGGAAGCGGTTCCCTCCATTTTGGCATTCCAGAGAAAAGAGTGAAATAAGTCAATGGAATCGCTCCTAGATCATAAAAATGTTTTCCTCCTGATCAGTCTTTTTATGACCCCAAGGTCAGAGCTATTGCAAAATTTTATTGTGGCTTGACAAATTCTCCATGTCAAGTCTATATTACAAGATCTTTATTTCTTCAATTAGACAACTGGAAACAGATACCACCTGTGCTCCCATATTTATCGTGTCAATAAAGTCCATTATAATTACGCCATGCTGTTGAAAAATGGCACGCAGGGAACTGACAGACTGCTCTGGGGTCACCATTTCATGTGATACCAACCACTGATCGAATTATTTCAAAGGCTTTAAGCTATGGATTAACAGGGGAAAAAAAGACTTTGTATATCACATCCTTTCATTTATATTTTGCTAGGCTCTCTTTTTTTTTTAATTTTTTTAAATTTAATGTTTATTTTTGAGAGAGAGACAGAGAGAGACGGAGCCTGAGTGGGGGAGGGGCAGAGAGAGGGGGAGACACCGTATCCGAAGCAGACCCTGGGCTCTGAGCTGTCAGCACAGAGCCCGGCACGGGGCTCGAACCCACGAACTGTGAGATCATGACGGGAGCTGAAGTCGGACGCTTAACTGACTGAGCCACCCAGGTGTCCCTGGATAAAGACTTTTTATGTTGTTCATCTCCTTTCCCTTTCCCCCTGTGTATCTGAGTGTACTCCTTCAAGACCTAAATGCGTACTATAGCTAAACAGATAGATTCTTTCTGACCCTGTGATACAGAAGTTGCCCAGCCCCTATGAGATATCTTGGTCACTTTGCCAGATATGATCTGCTGTGTCACAGGAGCCCCCAAAACAACAGCAACAACAACGCATCAGAATCCTGCGAGTAGGATAGTCCTTAATAGTTTCATTAAGATAGCACTGTGAAGGTAGCGCTTTGTTTGAGAAAATTTTATGGGTTCATTTTATGGGTTAATTAGGGCCTTTGTCATTGCAAGTGACAAAATACAATCCAACTGGCTTTCAAGGAAACGGATCGTGGTGCTGGTGGTGGATTTTACTGGTTCTAGTAAAAGTCGGGATAGTTGAGACAAAACTCTTGGGGTGGCTGGGTGGCTTGGTCAGTTGAGTGGCCGACTTGGCTCAGGTCATGATCTCACAGTTTCTGGGTTTGAGCCCCATGTCAGCTGGCTGCTGTCCGCACAGAGCCCATTTCAGATACTCTGTCTCCCTCTTTCTCTGTCCCTCCTCCTCTCCCACTCGTGTTCTCTCTCTCTCTCTCACTCTTTTTCTCTCAAAAACAAACAAACAACCCAATCCGGAGGCTTAAACCCAAGTCTCAGCTTCTCTGCGTCCCCTATGGAGCTCATTGTCCCTACGGATGAAATACAGATTCTGGGTCTGACTGTCACTGGCTGGAAATGGGTCACTGACCCCACCCTGAATCAATCCCTACGACCAGGGAATGGAAAGCATTGATGAGCCTACTTCAAATGCCCAACCCTGGAGCTAGGGTGGGCCCCCTCTCCCTCCCTCCCCTCCTTCTCCCCCCCTCCTCCCCTCCCACCACCCCCCCCCCATCCCAAACTTTTGAATTAAAAGGAAATTTGCTGTCCTTCTAACAGAAAGGCGAATGGACACCAAGGAGCAAAAACAATCCACATCCCTGACGCTCCGGGCACAAACGATTGATGTTGGAACTTGATCACTAAAAGAATGGCTGTCCAGGAAGTAGAAAGAGTGCAGCCTTCAGAGTCAGACTGTATTATGGGGGATCAGATCCAGTGGCAAACAGAATCACCTCCACGACTTTCAGGGCCCGGCGCACGATGAAAACACAGAGCCCTTTGTTCAAATATTAATCAGAATTTCAAGATGGCGACAGCAGATGATAAACCAGGTACAGGGCCCTTCCAGGTGGGGAACCCTGGGCCACCACGCAAGAAGCACACCCATGAAGTTGATTCTGACTGCAGATAACAGTAAACAAATACCAGAGACGCAAGCAAGATAGACGTTTCTGTCTCACGTGTAAGTCCAAAGGCAAATGCTCCAGGGTTACTTGGCAAAACTGTCAGGGACCCAGGCTTTTTCCAGCTCACCCATGTGGCCCCATCCTTATGGTCCAAGCTGTCCCGTCTGTGTTCAAGGAACTGAGGAATGGCCAGGGTTTCGGCGTGCAGGAAGGAGATGGGGCAAGGAGCCCTGTGCAGACTCCAGGGAAGGATCCCCCTCGCTCCTTCCAACTTTTTGTGTTTTTTCCACCATCTTGGGTACTTCTGGGCGTGTAGACTTCTCGTATCTTATCCCTTTATCTTAACATCAACTACCCTCTGTGCCCAAATTTCCCTTCCTATAAGGACACCAATCATATTGGATTGGGGGTCACCCCAATGGCCTCATCTTAAGCTGGTTAAATCTGCAAAGATCCTATTTCTAAATAAGGTCACATTCTGAGGTCCTCGGGGTTAAGACTGAAACATAGTTTGGAGACACAATATAACCCATAAGAAGAAGACATGGTAAAGATCTGATGTGAGGGGGTGTCTAACGGGTGTAGAGTTGAGGACAGTTTCCTCCACTGACATGGAAAAGCCCAGAAGGGGCAAATCCCTAGAGACAGAAATCAGAGCAGAGGTTGTCCGAGACTGGGGGTGGGAGTAAACAGGGAGTGGATGCTAATGAACACGGGCGTTCTTTTTTGCATGATAAAAATGCTCTCCAGTTACAGTGTGGTGATGGTCGCACAACTTTGTGAATATACTAGAAACTGCCGAACTGTATGCTTGAAAAGAATTAATGTTACAATATATGGATTATACCTCAATAGTAATAATTTTAAAGGACGCCTGGGGGCTCAGTCAATTAAGCAGCCAACTCTTGACCTCGGCCCAAGTCATGATCTCACTGGTCGTGGGATAGAGCCCCGCATTGGGCTCCGAGCTGACAGCACAGAGCCTGCTTGGGATTCTCTCTCTCCTTCTCTCTCTCTCTCCCTCCCTTACAAAATAAATAAACTTTAAAATATATGTTGTTCTTAAGACATCCAAGGCCTCAGAAACTTTGAGACACAAGACCCATGCGAAATAGTTTGGGATGAAGCATTTAAATGAAAGGAGAAGCTACAAGAGATATATGGAGTAAAGGTGTTAAAATCCCTTGAAAAATATTATTATTGTCCTTAAGAAATCCCTAATATCAGATAAGAGAAAATATATCCATGGTGACTAAATGTAAGCAACAGAATGAAATGGGAGAAGGACCAAGAGAGGAAGGGAAGCTAGCACTATGTCTCTCTCTCTCAAAAGTAAATAAACATTAAAAAAAAATAAAAAATAAAAAAATAAAAATCCCCAAGAATGACACACGGCATTCTTTCAAGTGGACTGTGGACTGAATCTGGCTGCCACCTGTTTTTTGTACGACTTGGTGCGCCATACGATGTTTTCTACGTTTGGTTTTTTTTTAATGGCTGAAGAAATCAAAAGAAGACTAGTTCACGACATGTGGAAATGATACGAAATTCGAATTTAAGTGTCCATAAAGTGTTAACGGGTCACAACCACGCCCACTGGCACTCATATAATCTAGAGCTGCTTAGACGTGGTAATGGCAACCTTGAACAGTTTCTTTTTTTCTTTTTTTTTTTTTAACGTTTATTCATTTTTAAGACAGAGAGAGACAGAGCATGAACAGGGGAGGGTCAGAGAGAGAGGGAGACACAGAATCGGAAACAGGCTCCAGGCTCCGAGCCATCAGCCCAGAGCCCGACGCGGGGCTCGAGCTCACGGACCGCGAGATCGTGACCTGGCTGAAGTCGGACGCTTAACCGACTGCGCCACCCAGGCGCCCCTATTTGGTTTTTTTTAATGTTTATTTAGTTTTGAATAAATAAATAGTGAGAGAGAGCACGCGAGCAGGGAGGGACAGAGAGAGAAGGAGACACAGAAATCCGAAACAGGCTTCAGGCTCTGAGATGTCAGCACAGAGCCCAACACAGGGCTTGAACTCATGGACTGTGAGATCATGACCTGAGCCCAAGTCAGACGCTTCACCGACCGAGCCACCCAGGTGGCCCAGCCTTTTTGCACATTTTCTTCAATGTTACGTATGGCTTGACACCGACCTCGCTTGTCACACCGTTAGGGCAGCAAGTTACTGTTTGGTGAAAAAACCCAGGGAGACAAGGGCACCGCTCTGTGCCCGATGGAGGCACCGTCAGTCTGTACCCCTTGGCCCTCGTTCCGGCAGCTCTTGTGTGTAGTTTCTTAGAGCGCTCACAACAGCGGCCAGCGTGCGATCTCATTTGTGCAAAGGGAAGGCACGAGGAATCTATTGCTCTGTTACAAGCTGCCCCAAAACGGAGCTTGGGACGAGCCCATTTGTCATCACCGTCTCTGTGGCTCAGGCGGTGGGCATGGCTTTGCTGGGTCCTCTGCGTGGGGTCTCCCGGGGCTGTCTCAGGGTGTCACCCAGGGCTGGGGCCTCATCTGAAGGGGCTCAGCTGGAAAGAATCTTCTAGGCTCAGGCGGCTGCTGGCAGAACTCAGTAATCTGAGGTCTGTTGGACTGACGGCCTGAGCTGCCGGCCATGGGACTTGCCATCCTGGCCACTGGCTCCATCAAAGCCGGAAAGCTGACGAGGAACTGAGTCTGCTAGCAAGACACATTCGCGAGGCACCTGGGTGGCTCAGTCAGTTGAGTAGCCGACTCTTGATTTTGGCTCAGGTCACGATCTCACAATTCATGGTTCGAGCCCCACAGCGGGTTCTGCACTGACAGCGTGGAGCCTGCTTGGGATTCTCTCTCTCTCCTCTCTCTGACCCTCCCCCACTGGTGCTTTCTCCCTCTCTCTCTCAAAATAAATGAATCAACTTAAAAAAAAAAAATACAGGGGACCCAGTACCGCCCATGCAATATTTGAGACATATAATACAAAAAAAAAAAAAATTATTCATTGTGTAGCAGAGATTCAACTTTAACCCAGCGTCCTGTAGTTTCATTTGCTAAATCTGGCCCCCACCCTCAAATATGGCCTGCTCAGTTCCTCCAGCCAACTAAGCTCAGTGACTGTCCCCCAGGGGACACATGGTGATGTGACAGCCGGTGCATAGAGGACAGGGTGCTCCCACCATCCTACTGTGCATGTGCATCAGACAGCCCCCGCAATAAAGAATCCGACCCCAAGCATCAATGGGGCTGAGGAAGGACACGCTGACATAGGGGTCTCAGCCCTCGTTCCCACAGACTCGTCCTGTTCACTGTCAGCCTCAGCGCCCGGCTGCTGTGCTAAGGTCCAGAAACCAATCTCCAGGTGCAGGAGTGAGGAAGGTGGTTGGAAGCGGGGAGTGAGGGAGGGGGCTGGAGGGGGAGTGAGGGAGGTGGTTGGAGGGGGGAGTAAGGGAGGTGCCTGGAGGGTGGGTGCGGGTTCATCAGATTCTCTCCACAAACTTCCTAGTTCCTCCAACCCCGCTTGACCCAACCCGGGCAGCCGCCACACTCTTAAATGTTTATTACAAGCTCATGCTTGTTTGTCTTTAACCAGCTCAAGTAAAGATCTGAGCAAATCTCAAGCAGCTTCAAGAATTCATAAGCAGAAAATGATTTAACGGCCCTGACAGAGAATGTAATTACCTTTTTTCTTTTTTAATTAATTAGGAGATGTTACTAATACCCCTGTCCAGAACATTTCACTGTGGTTAATGTTCCTGGAAAGAATTCATTCAAAATTCACCGATCACACAAATAGGCGGGTCCCAGTAGCATCCAACAACTCACAAAGTCATTTGCTCAAGATTAACACCATTTTCCAATGGGAACTCATATTGCTTTTATCCATACTACATGCAGCGTAGACAAGAATTTCATGCACTTGTTTTCTGCTTCTTAAAAAATCTATCGCACTTGTTTAAGTTCACCCAGGGGGCACCTGGGTGGCTCAGTGGGCGAGGTGCCTGACTTCGGCTCAGGTCACAATCTCACGGTTCACTGGCTTGAGCCCCACATTGGGCTCTCTGCTGACAGCTCGGAGCCTGGAGCCTGCTTCTGATTCTGTGTCTCCCTCTCCCTCTGCCCGTCCTCTGTACATGCTCTCTCTCTCTCTCTCTCAAAAATAAATAAACATGAAAAGTGTTTTTAAAAAGTTCACCCAGGAAAATGTTACCCTTAAAGGTGTATCGAAATCCCACCTCGAGGCACAAAATATGAAGTTGTATTTATAGCATGTGACGACAGCACCTATGAACTCATCCTCCACCGTCAGACCAGGGGCTATAAAAGTCAGAAGCCGTAAAGGTCTTAGTTATTCTTTCCTCCCGCCAGCGGCTGCATGGCTGGGAACGCGATGTTAGCAACAGTGATGTTTTAAACCACAGAACAATGCCAGTGGTAACGCGAATGTTCGATACACGAGCCATATCCGTCTAAATTCTCATTCTGACCCTGTAGTGAGCGACTGTTACCGACTCTGCTGGCTTCTGGTTTAGGATTCATAACTGTAGGCATTATTGAGGTGTCAGAAAGCCTTTTTAAAACTCCAAGCACACATTTCACAAAGAAAATGGTAAGTTAACTTCTCTGTGCCTCAGTGGACTCCACTCTAAAAAGGGGATAATGATAGAAGCTAGTCACAGAGCTCTTCTGGCAAATAAACAAGCAAGTTCCCAGCATCTAAGGCAGCGATCAGTTCCCATTAGTTGCTCACAATTATTTTTATTATTGTTACCTGTGGGTTTGAAAGAAAACAGATCAGCCCAGGGAGAGAAATGGGGTCAGCGTGAGGGAGGGCTCGGGCAGAGGGGTGGGCTTCAGGGGACAAATGGACGATCTGTAGAGGACCCGCTGGGGACCCGTGGAGTTGGCGTAGGGGGGAATGATCTCTGCATCTTCTCTAACACTGAAGGTCACCGCATTGTTCACGTGAAAACGGTTACTTTTACATTATATGAATTCCACCTCGATAAAAAGAAATCTTTGCTGGAAAAAAAAAATGACCCAGAACATGTACCTTCCTTGGCTAACCTCCTCCAGAGACTTCCCCAAGCAAACCCAAACCCCCCGGCGCCCACCACCCACAAGTGGGGAGACTGAATGTCCATTACACCTGCTGGTCGGGAGCCCCAGAGAAGGGAAGGGAGAAAGCAGCATGAACGAATTTCAGAGTAAAAGTCTTCTGAGTAGGGGGTGCCTGTGTGGCTCGGCCAGTTGGGCGTCTGACCCTTGGTTTCGTCTCAGATCATGATCCCAGGGTTTATGGGATCGAGCCCCGCTTTGGGCTCCGCACTGAGCGTAGAGCCTGCGTGGGCTTCTCTCTCTCCCTCTCCGCCCTTCCCCTGCTCACACATACTCTCTCTCAAAATAAATAAATAAACATTAAGACAAGAGAAATTCTATTTAAAAAAAACCACTTAGCATTTTTTCAGTCTTGAGTCATTTGACACAAGTTCTTTCAGTTCTCAGAACTAGAGTTGCCAGAGTTGGCTGATAAAAATACCGGACGTCTGTTAAATTTCAGACAAACAATGCATCATTTTTTTATGTGTCCCAAATATCGCACGAGACATGATTATACTACAAACTTATGTGTCCTGTATTTTATCTGACTCCCCCCCCACCCCCAGCTCACCCTGTCAAGGCTTGGGGTGATCGGGCCCTGAAGCCCTTCCTGACCTCCCCTCTTATCCCTTCATCTGCAACTCGCCAAGCCATCAAGCCATGTCCTGAGGGGTTTTCCAGTGCTGGGAACAATTTCAGCTCTTTTCTGCCCCAGGGCCTTTGCATTCACCTGCTGTGTTCCTGGAATCCTTCTCCCCAAGCTTGGCTCTTTCTCATCCTTACTAATGAGTCTCACCTTAAATGTCCTGCCTTTTTTTTTTTCTTTCTTTCTTTCTTTTAAATGTCCTGCCTTAAAGAGGCCTCTCCCGGCCAATGTGATTCCGTCCTGGGTCGCCCGGTTATTTTGTATCTCAGCACTCTACTCACTTCCTTCTAACACTCATGATATTCGTGACCATTTTGTGTGTCGACTTTTCATTTCATTTATTTATTTGTTATTCATTTAGCCTGTTGCCTCCATTTGGAAAGCAGCAACACTGATTTACCCTGTTCTCCATACTCCGTCCCTCATGCGTTCATTCAAGAAATACACAGTTCTGGGGCGCCTGGGTGGCGCAGTCGGTTAAGCGTCCGACTTCGGCCAGGTCACGATCTCGCGGTCCGTGAGTTCGAGCCCCGCGTCGGGCTCTGGGCTGATGGCTCAGAGCCTGGAGCCTGTTTCCGATTCTGTGTCTCCCTCTCTCTCTGCCCCTCCCCCGTTCATGCTCTGTCTCTCTCTGTCCCAAAAATAAATAAACGTTGAAAAAAAAAAAATTAAAAGAAAAAAAAAGAAATACACAGTTCTCGGGTGCCTGGGTGGCTCCGTCAGTTAAGCGCCCAACTTTGGCTCAGGTCATGAGCCCACGGTTCGTGGGTTCGAGCCCCACGTCGGGCTCTGTGCTGACAGCTCGGAGCCTGGAGCCTGCTTCGGATTCTGTGTCTCCCTTGGTCTCTGCCCCTCCCCAGCTTGTGCTCAGTCTCTCTCTCTCTCTCAAAAATAAATAAAACATTAAAAAAAAAAAGCTTAAAAATTAAAAAAAAAAAAAATACACTGTGCCAGGCACTGCTGGAGACGCCGTCAATCGAACAAAGCCCCTGCTTGTTCTGAAAATGGTTCCGAAGTCTTGTGCTTGGCCTGGCCTCACTTCCCTCTGCTGTCACTTGTAGCTTTTTCTTGTGCAGAAGGCAGGAAGGGCAAAGGTGTGTCCCCAGGGACACGTCTGGTTGGTGGAGCGGCCCCTGCGGGCACCCTCGTCAGTGTCCTGGGGCTACGGTCACAAACAACCACAAACTCAAAGGCCTCCAACAACAGAAGTTCTGGAGGCCGAAAGTCCTAAATCAAGGTGTGCGCAGGGCCACACTCCCCGCAGAGGCTCTCGGGCAGAGTCCTTGACCTCTTCCAGCTCCGGGGTGCTGCTAGCCATCCCTGACCTTCTTCGGGTGGTGGCCGCATCCTTCCAGTCTGTTCCTGCTGGCAGGCGGCGCTGTCCCTCCGTGTGCGTCTGGGTCTTGCCTTCTGGTAAGGACACCAGCCGTTAGACTCCGAGCACACCCTAATCCAGTGTGACCTCTCCTAATTGCACCTGCAAAGTCCCCATTCCCACGTTAGGTCGCATTCTGAGCTTCCCACGGGATGTGAACTTTGTGGCGGGATGGCACTCGACCCAGAACCTTGGTGTGTCCGCTGAGCGAGGACACAGAGGTCCGGGATGCCGTCATTTGTTTCCAGACCTGTAGCAAATGATAAGGAAGGCACAGGTTCGGGTGCCAAACCTTTGGTCTCGCCGCCCCAGCTCCCCTGCTCTCGAGGGGTGACATGGGGGTCGTGCACCCGTCCACACTCTGGCTCAGTCAGGCTGTCCTGAGTTCTTGGCTGTGATGCACTGTCATAACACCGAATGTCACAGCATTGCTGTACTGCCAGGACAGACCTGCTGCCCAAGGTCGAGGGACGGGCCCCACGACCCTGGCATGCCATGTGGCGGCCTTCCCTCGACTTCTTATCTCTGAAAGCATCCCTGCCTTGAGAGGTACGGGACTTATTCCTTCTCATTCTGGTGCCGTTAAACAGAGGCCACACTTTGAATACTGGATCCTGGGTTACATTAACCATTTCTGAGATTACGTTCCATTGCATTCTTAAAAGTACATCATGTTCTGGGGCACCTGGGTGGCTCAGTCAGTGAAGCATCCGACTTCAGCTCAGGTCATGATCTCGTGGTTCGTGGGTCCGAGCCCCACGTCGGGCTCTGTGCTGACGGCTCAGAGCCTGGAGCCTGCTTCAGATTCTGTGTCTCCCTCTCTCTCTGCCCCTCCCCTGCTCATGCTCTGTCTCAAAAATTTAAAAAAAAAATTTTTTTAAGTACATTATGTTCTAATCCTATTTTCTGTTTTTATGTTTATTTATTTCGAGAGAATGAGTGCAGGATTGGGAAAGGGGCAGAGAGAGAGAGAGAGAGAGAGAGAGAATCCCAAGCAGGCCCTGTGCTGTCAGCTCAGAGCCCCATGCTGGGATCAAACTCACAAACCGTGAGATCATGACCTGAGCCGAGATCAAGAGTCGGAGGCTTAACCCAGTGAGCCCCCCGGGCGCCCCAAACCTATTTTCTGAGACATCCAGAACCTTCCAGCAGGAATCCATTGTGAACACCTGCACAGGTTGTTTCTGGGAGCCTCCTGTTTGCTACAGCCTGTTCTGTAGCATAGGACATTCTTGGCTTGAAAAGCAAAAGTTTCTTCCCTAATGTGCCCTGAAGCCTTTGTAGAATGACGTAGATTCCGTCTGAGACGGCTTCATTGTGAGAGAAGTTACCTTTGTTGTGTGAAGGTCAAAGCGCTGCGTGTGAGCACGTCGGTGGGCCGGGCTGCCGGGCCACAGGAGAGGAACGGTGGGGTCATCCGTCGAGATCAGGGCTGCTCTGTGGGTCTCGAATCCGAAACTCCCAAGGGCACTCTAGAGACGTATACAGCTGGAGATGCCAACGTGTGTGTGTAATTATACAACTTACATGGACTTTGCATAAACCGCACAGACTGAATTTGGTCTCAGACTTTTATAAATACTGCTTGCTGTTTCCTTTAAATAGCTCCACTTTTTTCCTCGTGCACCCTCATCCCTGCCCCATCCCAGGATCTACAGAAGAGGTGTAAAGACACGACAAAGAGGAGAGAGGGAATGGCGCTGACCCCAGAAAAAGTGTCCCACGCCGGCAGCCACACGCATGCACGCACTATAAACGTCGGAAGGGCACCCCATCACCCTTCGATAACACCGGTGTCTCGGCTGGATCACAAAGCAATCCCAGTGTGTCGTGAAAGCACCTGGCTTGTGTCTCCCATTGAGGCTGTGCACAGAACTGGCCCGTTCTGAATATGAGACTCTTATCAGATTTTAGGGTAGTCGACCTTCCGCTCCCTGAGACGTTGGGTTCCAGAGAAATGGCTCGGGAAACTCAATGCACCCCATTCTACTCTAGGGATAAAGACAAGGTGAGTGGCTTGCAGGTTTTTCCTTTTCCCCTTTCCCCTCCGTCTTTTAAAAACGTCTTTTGGGGCGCCTGGGTGGCGCAGCCGGTTAAGCGTCCGACCTCAGCCAGGTCACGATCTCGTGGTCCGTGAGTTCGAGCCCCGCGTCAGGCTCTGGGCTGATGGCTCAGAGCCTGGAGCCTGTTTCCGATTCTGTGTCTCCCTCTCTCTCTGCCCCTCCCCCGTTCATGCTGTGTCTCTCTCTGTCCCAAAAATAAATAAAAGTTGAAAAAAAAAATTAAAAAAAAAAAATAAATTAATTAAAAAAAAAAAAAACGTCTTTTGTCGGAGTGTTTTCCACGAGCAGGGAAACCGACACCCGTGTGGACAGATCACCTGCGCACATTCATAAGTTCTCTCACGCGTCACATGCTTGCTTTGGGGGCCTTCCACCTGCGGCCGCTGTCCTGATCTTCAAGGGACTCTTGCAGGGCGGGAGGGGGGCGTCACCGTGCTGAATTCCTCCCTTCCGGTTCAGAAGCCACAATGGCAGTAGAGCGAAAATGGGGCTTGCCCTGGCGCTGTTTCCCTGATCATCCAGTTTTTCAAAAAAGAATCAACCTTCTAAAATTATTCAGCATTCAGGGGCACCTGGGCGGTTCAGCCGGTGAAGCATCTGACTTCGGCTCAGGTCATGATCTCGCAATTCATGGTTTCGAGCTCCGCATCGGGCTCCGTGCTGACAGCTCCGAGCCAGGATCCCGCTTCGGCTTCTGTGTCTCCCTCCCTCTCTGCCCCTCCCCGGCTCACACTCTGTCTGTCTGTGTCTCTCTCAAAAATAAACACACAAAAAAAAGATAATACATACAATAAAATAATTCAGCATTCACCTTCCAGACTCACTCTCGATGAAAACGTTTCTTTCCCCAGGTAGACAGTCGGTTCTCATTATTCACAGATTCCGTATTTGGGAAACCGCCCACGTGATAAAATGTGCCTGTAACTCCAAACGCTGTCCCCGACACTTTGGCGGTCATTCACGGACACGTTCAGAAGGGCAGACGCCTGGAGTCTCCTGACCCAGCTGAGGTCCGCCACCGCCGTCTTGCCCCAGCTCCCCCGCTGCAGAGAAGTGTGCTTTTCGAATCTGTTCACACCCGCTTTGCTCTCACTTGTGTCTATCTGCTGATGATCTTGCTGCTGGAAAAGACGTTCCCTCTCCCCAGTGCAGGGTGCCGAGATGGGCTCGTGGACAAAGTACCTTGTCCGTAGGCTTTGTTCAGGCGGGAGTTAGACCACCGGGGGCCGTGAGTTCACCGTGCGTGAACTGACGGTGTATGTTAAATAAGGTGTCTGTGAGCACAGCCCGTCATAAAACAGGTTACGTACTGATCCGTGGATGAAAACGGGATCAGAGGCCCGCAGGCATTTGGGCCCGCATTTCCCCGGGGAGAGAGGCTTCAGCGTTTGCTCATTCAGGGTCCAGCGTGACTTTCTAGACTTTGCAACTGCGAATCACAAGAAACGGCTGCGTCTGCACCGTACCCGGGATGGACAGTTCATCACACTTCTTACCGTGTAGGAAATGAGCCCAGAAGGCAACACCAGAATCAGGCACGGAAAGAAGCAATTCCTAATGATCAATTAAAAGCTTGATTTCCTTTTTATGCTGATTACCCAGCTCCTCCCAGGAGTCAAAAGCCCACGCGGCACCACATGCCGAGACACAAAGATGAGGAAGAGGTTATTCCTCTGAAGGATGAAAGCTGGGAGATCCACGGTGCCAGCTCAGTCCTCCTGGACCCCCAAGGCCCCGCCACGCACATGCCCCTTGCTTGGGCCAGTAAAGTAACGCTCCTGGGACTTGCACACACAGACTTGAAAACCGAGGAGACAAGATCTGCAGATACAGTTATTGTGCTGACTTGCAGAAAACCCCTGGCTAGCCAGAATATTCCATCTTATTAAATTTCGGTTCCCATTTCAGGGCGCCTGGGTGGCTCAGTCGGTCAAGTGTCCGACTTCAGCTGAGGTCATGATCATGTGGTCCATGGGTTCAAGCCCCTGCATCAGGCTCTGTGCTGACAGCTAAGAGACTGGAGTCTGCTTCAGATTCTGTAACTCCCTGTCTCTCTGTGCCCCTCCCCTGCTGGCACTCTCTCTCTGAAAAATGTTACAAAACTAAAAAATAGGGGCGCCTGGGTGGCTCAGTCGGTTAAGTGTCCGACTTCGGCTCAGGTCATGACCTCACTGCTTGTGAATTCGAGCCCCGGGCCAGGCTCTGTGCTGACAGCTCAGAGCCTGGAGCCTGCTTCGGATTCTGTGTCTCCCCCTCTCTCTGCCCCTCCCCTGCTCACACTCTGTGTCTCTCTGTCTCTCAATAATAAATAAATGTTAAAAAATTTTTTTAAGAAGATAAATAAAATAAATCAAAACCAGCATGAAATGATTAGCTTGGAGAGAATTCAACTTTGGCTGAAGAGTCTTTAAAATCTGGCTACCACACCGTGGCGGAAGGAGGCGGATCTTAATTTGGTCCAATCAGCACCCCCTCAATGTCCCACCTCACCCACCTCCTCCTCCAATCACCTGAAGAGCAATAAATCATTCTCCTCCCTGGACCTATCAAGTCCCACCGTCCAAATCCTTAAATGACCGACCAACGGTGCCACCAAATTGCTCAGTACGGGAGAACCTCTTACACTAGCCTGGAAACAATGTTACTTCTCAAACATACTTTGGATAATTCAGAGGTAACTTCACCTAAGAATATGACTTAGACACTTACATTCAGAGGAAGTCATCATGAAGGTAACATACCTGGGTGATTACCATATGCAAAGAGGTCACCTGTCCATCTTGCCAGAAGGTCAGGAGCTGAAGGATGAGGACGCCTTGGCTGACATCAGCACGGTGAAGGAATTGTCACCGATTTGTTGGTTTTTTTTTTTTAATGTTTATTTTTGAGAGAGAGAAACAGAGTGTGAGTGGGGAAGGTGCAGAGAGAGGGAGACACAGAATCCGAAGCAGGCTCCAGGCTCCAAGCTGTCAGCACAGAGCCCGATGAGGGGCTCAAACCCACAAACTTGGAGATCATGACCTGAGCCAAAGTTGGACGCTTAACCGACTGAGCCACCCAGACGCCCGATTTGTCACCACTTTGACATTTAGCTTCCTCTCTGCAAAGATACAGAAGCTTTTGTCAGAAACGCGATCAGTATACAGAGGACCTCGCCGGTGTCTAAAAACCCCATGCAGAATGACTTTTTCAAGATACTCTTTCCTACAAAAAACATTTCTGATCAAAATGTCCCTGCGATTCACCGTTATTTAACTGGTGTTTGCATTTTCAATATGCTGAGAGCCCGCGTGCCAGCTTTTTGATCCTTAGCAGTTTTCCAAAATAAGCTTTCTATTTTGGAACAATTTTATATTTACAGAGACGTTGCAAAGATAGTACAGCGAGCCCCGAATACCCTTCCCCCACCCCCACCCCCCATAGCGTCTTACATAACCATAGCGTATTTGTCACCACTGGGAGGCTGGGAGTGGCGAGTTACTACTAACCAAACTCTAGGCTTGACCTGGATTTCACCAGTTTTCCCATTAAGGTCTTCTGTCACTGGAGCCCATCCAGGGGCCACCCTGCGTTTGGCCATCAGGCACCCCGGTCTCCTTCGGTCGTCAGCCGCTCCTTGTGGTCCTGCCAGTCTCGGGGCGGTCGTGCGTCGTGCTCAGTGTCCCCCTGCCTGGGTTTGTCTGATGTCTTCTTGAGATTACAGCGGGGTTCTGGGTTTGGGGGAACAACCTCAGAGGTCAGGTGCCCTTCTCACCACATCACGGCTGGGATACCTCACGTCCACGCAAACCACTCACCTTGATCACCTGGTCAAAGTGCACCTGCCAGGTTTCTCAGCTGCAGAGTTACTTTTTTTCCCCCTCTCCAGGCCCTTCACTTTGAAATGAGTCAGTAAGTCTAGCCCACCCTGGAGAGGGAAGGGGGTGGAAAGTGTTCCCATCTCCTGGAGCCCCGGGCTGGACACAGCAGACCACAGAGCTCCTGCAATGGTGACCTGGCTGCCTTTCCTCCTGTTCAACCCAATCTGAATGCATGAAAAGTTCATTTTATTTTGTTATTTTTTTTTCATTTTTAACATGTATTCATTTTTGTGAGACAGAGACAGAGCATGAGTGGGGAAGGGGCAGAGAGAGAGGGACACACAGAATCTGAAGCAGGCTCCACGCTCTGAGCTGTCAGCACAGAGCCCCATGTGGGGCTTGAACTCACGAGCTGTGAGATCATGACCTGAGCTGAAGGCAGACACTTAAATGACAGAGGCACCCAGGTGCCCCAAGAAGTTCATTTTAAAAAGGGACAGGCGGTGCCTGGGTGGCCCAGTAGGTTAAGTGTCTGCTGATTACGGCTCAGATCATGATGTCATAGTCATGAGATCGAGCCCCACATCAGGCTCTATGCTGACAGCTCAGAGCCTGGAGCCTGCTTCCCCTTCTGTGTCTCCCTCTCTCTCTGCCCCTCCCCTGCTCACGCTCTGTCTCTCTCTGTCTCTCAAAAACAAAACATTAAAAAAATTTTAAAAAAAAAAAAAAAAGGAAGGAAATTCTGACACCTGCTCCAGCATGGATGGACACGGAGGCCATGACACTCAGTGGAATAAGCCAGTCACAAAAGGACAGATATCATATGATCCCATTTATACGAGGTCCCTAGAGTCACCAAATTCATAGAGACAGTAAATAGATGGTGGGCGCCAGGGATAGGGGAGGGGAGGTCCGTGTGTCATAGGCACGGCGTTTCAGTTGGGGAAGACAAAGAATTCTGGGATGGAGGGTGGTCGCTGAACGATGGTGCGACGGTGCTTAAAGCCACTGGACTGTGCACTGAAAACGGTTACAAGAGTAATTTCAAAATTTAAAAAAAAAAAAAAAAAAAAAAAAAAAAGGGGCGCCTGGGTGGCGCAGTCGGTTGGGCGTCCGACTTCAGCCAGGTCACGATCTCGCGGTCCGGGAGTTCGAGCCCCGCGTCGGGCTCTGTGCTGACGGCTCGGAGCCTGGAGCCTGTTTCCGATTCTGTGTCTCCCTCTCTCTCTGCCCCACCCCCGTTCATGCTCTGTCTCTCTCTGTCCCAAAAATGAATAAACGTTGAAAAAAAAAAAAAATTAAAAAAAAAAAAAAAAAAAGAGTAATTTCAATGTCATGTGTAGTTTATCGCAATTTTTTTTTTATTTTGTTTAACGTTTATTTATTTTTGAGACAGAGAAAGACAGAGCATGAATGGGGGAGGGTCAGAGAGAGGGGGAGACACAGAATCCGAAACAGGCTCCAGGCTCTGAGCTGTCAGCACAGAGCCCGACACGGGGCTCGAACTCACGGACCGCGAGATTGTGACCTGAGCCGGAGTCAGCCGCTTAACCGACTGAGCCACCCAGGCGCCCCTATCGCAATTTTCTTAAAGGCAGAGAGGGACGGCTCATGAAATTGTCACTGATGAGTGACTGATCGCAGGAGATTGGTTGGATTGCCTATGGTTGACCTCCATAATGGAGTACACTGTGGCTGCAAAAAAACAAGGAAGGAGCTCGCCATGAACTGATAGGGAGTCATTGCCAAGGGCCATTATTACTAAGCGATAAAAGCAAAGTACAAAACAGCATGTAGAGTATGCTACCTCTTGCCTAAGGAAGAAGAGATAAGAAAACGTATGTGTGCGCGTGCACGCGTGCCTACCTTTACCAAGAGAAACACGAGGAGACAAACCAGAAAACAATAAAGTTGGTGACATACAAGAGACGGGAGATGGGTGGGGAGGGGGGAGCTGCGTGGGGAGCGGTGGGGAGCTCACCTGTTTGCATAGGTTCAAGTGTTTCAAACGCCTTCTGCATGCTTAAAAAGTAAAAGCAAATGAACGAGGATGGGAAGACCAAAGCCCTAAAACTAAAGAAAAACAAAACACGTGAATTCAACTGCATTTTGAATGGCTGTCCCTGCCCCCCGCCCCCCGGAAGGCCCTGAGAAGAATCCCACGCATTCACAAATACAGGATTAAAAATAATAATAATAATAATAATAATAATAATAATAATAATAATACAGGATTTCACTTTGCATACAAGCCACACTCCGTCTCCAAGGGCAGGGACAGTCAGCACACTAGGAAAACTGCTAACAATTCCTGGACCCTTTCCCAGAGTTGTTGTTTGTGGGAGAAATGGTGAAGCAGTCCTGAAGCTCCTTTAGGTCTGTTGTAGGACTGAGCAAATAAAGGTATCGACGGTGGTGGGATGTGGCCTGGAGGATGGGTGGGAAGAGAAATCGGCACAGACACACGACCTCCGAGGTAGGCACATGCGTGAATGCGAGCATTTGTGTGCGTGGATATGTGTGTGTGTGCGTGCACACGTGTGTTTACTTTCTAGCTTTGTCTGAGTCTCTAAACAAAGACACCCCAACTCCACTGAGCACACCCAGCACCCAGAACTTGGCCCCTAACACCCTTCCTCACTAACAGGAACCAAGGCTCCCCAGAAAAATGGCTGATTTTTCCAGGACTTGGGGAGAAAAGGCCAAAATGAGCCAGAACTACCTCATTATACCAGAAAGAAAGGAAAAGTTCCCGAAAGTATGACGGGGGTGGGTCTACAGGACCCAGGAGCCTGCTTGACAGGACTCCCACGGATCACGCTTGGGATAATTTGGACACTGAGACAATTAAGAAATTGTCACAGATTTATCTTTAAGAAACCATGAGTCCACACCAAAAATAAATACATAAATTAATAAATGGGGCAGAAGTGGGGGCTCTCGCTTCAGGAGAATGCCCACTGGTGTGGGTGGAAGGTTGCTGAATCAGAAAATCAGCCTTCTGCACCCATCACAGAGACACTGGTAAAGGCAAGAGTCATTAACAGATGTCACATCTAATGGGGCAAATGGACGAGGAGCAGGGTGTTTGCACGGCATCTGCCCACATACTGCTTATTGGTCACCAGGGAAAACCAGCAACTCTTACTGAGGCTCTGTCTCAGAACTTCTTGACATGAGTGATTGGAAATCACGTCCCCCATCGGGGTAGCTGGAGCCGTGACACCCTGCAAAGGCCACTTATGTGGAATTCTGACTGGGGGCGAATAACTGAATCCAAACGTGAGGAAATATCAGAAACCCCTAAATGAGAAACATTCTATTTCTTCTGGTGGGGCTGGGGCTGTCGTCTACGAAAACGTCAACATCACAAAAGACAAGCGAAGCAGAGGAGCTGTTCCAGATTAGAAGGAATTACAGACACGACGACTGAATGCAATATGAGATCACGCACTGGGGGAAAAATGCTATAAAGGACACTGTTGGGTCAAATGACATTTCTGAAATATGTACTGATCGATCTTCAGAGAGCATTGATGAATGTGCCATGTGTTAACACAAATAATGTCTTCGTGAGATCATGAAATTTGTTTTGATCTCTCAGACCCCCTGACACAGAAACGTGGTCCTAAAATGATAGCTGGTTTGCTCCAGAATATGAAAGGACAAAACTCGAGAAGTGATTTTTATTTGCCTTGGTTCATAATACTTGGGTCTGGAAAGAAGCTATGAAGCGTGATAAAATTTGAGAGAGGTCTGCTCAACTTTCTGGGCTTCCTTCTTAGTTTACTGATTGATGCGCCCTCCGGACACATGAAAGCGATTCATTCCATTGCCTGAATGGCAGAGATTCTGGGTCTTATCAGAATAAATGTCTGTGCTCAATGTCAACTTTGTCGATTTTTCAAGAGGAGAACCAACCCCCAGAGGTACTGCACCTATAAAAGAGCTAATGTTCTTTATCAGCAGATTGCCTTCTGTGTGTATCATTCAAAATTTTATTTCCACTTTGATTCAATAGGTAACCTAGGACTGGTTCCCAGGCACTCATGACCCTATCTTTTTTTTAAGTTTTTTTTTTTTTAATGTTTATTTATTTTCAAGAGAGAGAGAGACAGAATGAAGCGGGTGAGGGACAGAGAGAGAGGGAGACACAGAATCCGAAGCAGGCTCCAGGCTCTGAGCTGTCAGCACAGAGCCCAATGCGGGGCTCGAACCCATGAACCACGAGATCATGACCTGAGCTAAAGTGGGACGGTTAGCCCACTGAGCCACCCAGGCGCCTCACTCGTGACCCTATCTCAGCCAAGTGTCCGAATCTCCGCAGACGACGTTTTCGTTTTTGCGTTCCTAGAATGGGGTCCCAAATGCAGAAAAAAATAAATAAATAAAACCCTCCGAATATCTTTTTCACTTAACATCATCTCTACGATTTGCCAGCAGATCCTTCCCAGGGCCACAAAGGTTTGTTCTCTCGCCTTATAAAAGTGGGTGCTAGAAATAGTTGGGTTTGTGCCTGTGTGGGTAGCATGAGGACAACACAGGAAGAGCGGCCAAGTCGGAAGAGGCCCTCAGCCCACCGCCCAGGCATGTTGGTGGACGAAACTGTTATTTGCAGAAGTGTCTCCGAAATGCTGGGCTACCTGGGAGTCTCCCCTGGATCCTCTTTAATGGCCTGGCTTCTAAAATAGTTGCTAACGTAGGTGAAAATACGATCAAATCCCTTTATGACATAGTCCCGTCCTATTTCCTGTACTTATCAGTATCCTGGGGGCACTATGCCTCTGTTTGCCCACAAGGGAATCAAATTACGTCACACGTTCAGTTACTATTAGAATGGGGTCCTCAACCTTACTTCTTTAATTTAAATGGAACGTTTTCTAGCCCAGAGATTCTCAGTGAGAGATGCACATCAGAGCTACGGGGCGCCTGGGTGGCTTAGTCGGTTGAGCATCGGACTTCGGCTCAGGTCACCATCGCGACAGTTTGTGAGTTCGAGCCCCGCATCGACCTCTGTCCTGACAGCTCAGAGCCTGGAGCCTGCTTCGGATTCTGTGTCTCCCTCTCTCTCTGACCCTCCCCCACTCTCTCCCCCACCTCTAAAATAAAGAAACGTTAAAAAAAAAAAAAAAAGATGTCTACTCCAAAGACTTATTGAATCTCTCTACTTGATATTGTTGGCTTAAAAAAAAAAAAGAGGATTATGTCTCAGAATAATTACATGTTCTGTCACGAGATTTTTTCCTTTATAAAAATTATGTCCGTACACTGTTATAAATCAGATGTAATATTCAGTGACTGCTTTGAAAACAGGCTTAATCATTAGCCTTAGAGACGCTTTGTCTAAAAAAAACTCAGAATGGTTTCATTACCCTGTTTTGTGTGCCCTGGAGAAAACCAGATTCCCTGCGAAGTTACCGCATTCTTACTATGAGCTCTCATCAGACCGTTCGGATCTGAAAACTCGCAGCAATAAAGTAACCAGAGCCACTAAGTCTCGGCAGGCAGACAGCCACGCTCCCCGATGGGCCCTGCCCTAAGCCCACGGCCGGCACGTCTCCAACAGCCCCAGCCCCCTGGGAAGGGACTCTTCTGATCAGATTGTTGACACTTGACAGAAGAAACTGCGGAGAACAGACCTCTGAGCCCAGACGGGCTTTTGGACGGCAATGGTTTTCCAAGTCTGGATTTCCAAAACTCTCCTAATTGAGAAGCAGGAGCCTTTCCGAGAGCTGAGCCCCCGGGGAACACAGCTTTGCACGTAGGGCTAAAAGATGTGGAGGGAAGGGTTATTGCAGGTACTTGTTTGGGGTATGGTTGATGTCTTTCTAATGTTCTACTTTCTGGGGACACAAGGAAGCCCCGTCCCTTGGTAAGCCATCTGTAGTCCACAGCAATTCAGTAAAACTGCTTTCAGAAGCTGAACCATTTAAAAATGATCTGATTATCACTGAGCCCTGAGAATTCGGAAACTCTTTTCATGGCAAGATATCTATTTGCACAGGTTCAATGAGAATGTTTAATTTTTCACCAGGATGTGTTTGGGTGCATTGATTGTGCGTCCAAGGCTGTACCGGAGGGTCATATTGGAGACCATGGTCACCAAGTCACGTAGGACTAGTCACTTTAAAGGAAGAAAACTGGGAGGTCCCCAGGTGGCTCAGTCGGTTAAGCATCCGACTCTTGATTTCCGCTCAGGTCATGATCTCATGGTTTGTGATTTCGAGCCCCACATCGGGCTCTGTGCTGTCAGCATGGAGCCTGTTTCAGATCCTCTGCCCCTCCTTGTCTCTCTCTCTCTCTCTCAAAAGTGAATAAACATATGGGGCACCTGGGTGGCTCAATCAGTTAAGCGTCCGACTTCATATCAGTTCATGATCTCATGGTTCTTGAGTTCGAGCCCCATGTTGGGCTCTGTGCTGACAGCTCGGAGCCTGGAGCCTGCTTCGGATTCTGTGTCTCCCTCTCTCTCTCTCGAAAATAAATAAAAAATTAAAAAAATAAACATAAAGAAAATTGTTTTAAATGACAAAGAAGGGGGACCCTTCTCTTAGTAATTCGAGAAAAGCCACACAGCCCTCCCAGGATTGTTAATCACCCCGCACTGCAAAGCTTCTTTGCCAGCAGAAAAGCATGGGAGCACTGAGGGCCATCTGCCTGGTCCCAGCGGGCCTCTAGGGTACCTGTCACCGTGCTGCTGAGGGATGTCAAATCGTCCACAAAAGGGGCAGGGACCTCACAGCCACATGCCAGGATGCCTCTGTTTACCCTTGCAGGCTGCTGACCCGTTTGAGAGGTCTTTTCCCTAACCCCGATTGCTCCTGGAGAGGAAGCCAGGTCCCGGGACACACAGTGACTCAACCACCAAGGAATCAAGAGAATTCACTCCACGTGACACCTGAGTAGGACCGGCCACACGCCCTGGTGCTGGAACAGACGACAGAGCAGGGATTTTGTCCTGCTCTTCGACACAGAGTCCCAGGAGGCCCTGCGCAGGGCTCTTGTCTCCCCCGGGTCACAGGGTTGTTTTCTGACCTTAGAGCACCGGGGGTTTAGCACTGGACTTACATCATTTCCTAGTTTTTAGAAAACCTTTAACCACCCTGCCTCTGGGGCAGGGAGCTCCCGGTGGCAGCCGGCCAATAGCCGGGCCCACAGCGGGTCTGATCGCCATGACGGTGAGGACAGGGACCCCCATCCGTCCAGTAACAGTGCCAGGAGCGTGCTGTTTAGGCCTTTTGACAATGCAGGGGAGAAAGAACCACCTTCTCCACGTTACAGGCGGATAAACAGAAGCTTTAAAAGGGTAAGTGACTCACGCAAGCTCCCCCCGGGGGTGAGGAGAACAGCCCCGGTCCCCAAAAGACGGAAGGAGAGAAGGAGGGAGGGAGGCAGGACAATGACGGTGACTTGCCACATGGTTATGTCTCCACCTGAAACAGGGAATGTTTCTTCTGAACTGGAAACCATTTTCTCTGTGAATTCCTAGGGATTTGGAAACGCACTGGCTGATACAGGGGCCACCAGCCACGTGTGGCCTTTGAAATGTGACTGGTCTGAGGGCACCAGGGTGACTCAGTCAGTCAAGCATCCGACTCTTGATTGCACCTCAGGTCATGAGCTCACGGTTCACGAATTCAAGCCCCGCGTCGGGCTCTGTGCTGACAGCACGGAGCCTGCTTGGGATTATCTGTCTCCCTCTGCCCCTCCCCCACCCCTAAATAAATAAAAATAAAAACATTTTGAAATGTGGCTGGTCTGAATTGAGATGTGCCGTAAATGTAAAAGACACGTCGGGCCTCAAAGGCTAAGAACAAAAAACAAGAATGTAAGATAACTTCGTGATAATGTGTATTAACCACACGTTAAAATGCTACTATAGCGAGTTAAATCAAATCTGTCATTAAATTTCCTCTCACCAGTTTCTGTTTTCCTCCTGTGGCTCCGGAACATTCTCGTTCTGTCTTGAATGAGACGTGAACGGAGCCTGTGGTCATCTCGATGTCCTGTTAATGTCT
The DNA here is from genome assembly GCF_018350155.1 of Leopardus geoffroyi. NCBI lineage: Eukaryota > Metazoa > Chordata > Mammalia > Carnivora > Felidae > Leopardus > Leopardus geoffroyi. The sequence continues at coordinate 40,336,497 of NC_059340.1, read as the reverse complement.
GCAGGAGCGGAGGCACCAGGTACTGAGATTCTGCCTCCTGGCACTGGCCACCGAGCCACCTAGCCACCCAGCCACCCAGCCACCCAGCAGCGGCTATGCCCAGAGCCTTCTCTGCATGGCATGTCTGGGATGCACCCTCAGGGGCTCGAAACCTCCTGGTGGTGGGTCTTGTCCGCAGAATGACGCCCCCCCAAAGACGGCCACATCCTAACCCCCAAGATGTGACGACGTTAGGTTCCCTGGTAAGAGAGTTCTAGAATTGAGGGTTCTAATCAGCTGCCCTCACAAAATGGTGATGCTGAATTAGCCAGGTGGGCCCAGTGTTGTGCCGGGGGCCCTGATTCATGGAAAAGTCTGGGTGCGAGAAGAGGTGACCATGACAGCAGTCCCTTACCAGCACGACACCCCCCCCCTTGGTCGACGAGCCCCAGCCAGGCCCGTATTTTGGGGTGCCCTCCCCCGGGACAAGTAGGGTTCTGGACCCTGTAAGTGAACCGACCGGCAGCCCTCAGCCCCTCAATCCCCACTCACCTGACTCACCGGGGAGAATCACAAAGCCACTTCCTTGGACTCTTCCCGGCCCACAGGCAAGGGGCACAGCCGCCCCCCCCCACGCCCCCCCAGCAATGACAACTAATTCAAAACAATTCCATCCAGCCCCTCACCTGAAAGCCCCTCGAAGCGGGTCTGCGATTCTCTCTTATGACACCCAAGTGTCCTCGGCCCCAAAATAACTCTGAGACTTTCCTCTGGAGTTTGCAGGAGGGGATCCGCACATGCATGTCCGGCCCCGGGGCTTGCATTTGGGCCACCCCGACCACAGGGGAACAGCACCGCCTCCTGTCCCCTCGCTCCCATCCCGAGCCAAACGCTTCATCGACGCAGGACACCGTTAACCGACATCGAGCGCCACGCACTCAACATCAAGCGCTGAGCAAACAGAGTGTTCTGTTGGAGAACATTCCGGATGTTCCAGAAGCCCGCGAGGCTTTGGGGGCTTGAGCGCCTCCCCTGATTCACCCACAGGAAGCTTCGCTGAGCACAGAGCCGGGCTAGGGGAGGGCAGGCCCTGGGCTGGGCCCTGGGGCTGAAAGCTGAACTCAAGATCCCTGCCCTTTGCGGGAGCCTTGTCCTCGGCCGGCGCCGCTGGAGGGAGGAATGCTGGAGCGGCCCATCCGCCCAGCAGTAGGTGGGCCACCTCGGAAAGTTCTGGAGTGAGGGGCCCCTGTCTGTGGCTTGTGCCAGCGACTGGCAGGCCACGCCCACCAGGCCAGGGAGGATGAAGCGTTCCGCCCAGAAGGCCAGTGGCTGAGACCGTGGGAGCCTGGTCTCTGGCAGGTGCACACCAGCCTCCCAGCCTTGGCTGTCTCCGTGACCGCCATCAGTTAATCTCCCGGCTCGGCCTTTCGGGTCTTACTTCTTTATTCTTTTCTCGTACGCTTTCCGTCACGTACCAGAGAAGAGTCGGAACAAAGCAGCGAGACTACTGGCAGAGAGAAACATCCTCGCGATTCTGTGCACACATACCCCAGGTGCATCGCGAAGCAGAGCCTGCGGTGAGCACACTCGCAAAGTGACAGACCGACACAAAGTAGAACAGTCCCGAAGGTGTAAAACCAGGGCTGAGGGCGTGTGTGTCCAAGATGATTGGCATCAGTCAATGGGAGGCCGGATTTGTGCTCTGCTGCTGCTACCTGATGGGTTTGTTATAATTAGTTTCCCATGTGTGTATTAATTGCATACACGCCTCTTGACAGAAGTGACGTGGCAGCGATGTGGGCTTGAAGACACGGGTGACTTCTGATCGAACCCTAAAAGTCACATTTGCGACCAGAACCTGAGACACGAGCGGAGCCCCTGGGTCATTTCTGCCACAGGAATATCTGGACAGAACGGCTTCTTGGAGCCGCTCACGTAATTGTGTCACCTTGATGTGTGACACGTGTAGTGACAGTTTCCCTGGGTCCGCTAACTCGCAGCGGACTTTACAAGGACTTTGCCTCAAGGCTATTGGCAGCCTGAGTTTGATTCTGCAGAGGAGGGGAGGGAAGGCTGCTCATAGAGCTTCTGGAACTCAAACCAAATGCTCCATGCACCAACAAATGCCAAGAGTAGGGGCGAAAGTTTTAATTTTTTTTAATGTTTATTTATTTTTGAGAAAGACAGAGACAGAATGTGAGTGGGGGAGGGGCAGAGCGAGAGGGGGAGACACGGAATCCGAAGCAGGCTCCAGGCTGCGAGCTGTCAGCACAGAGCCCGCCGCGGGGCTCGAACTCATGGACCGCGAGATCATGACCTGAGCCGAAGTCGGCCGCTTAACTGACTGAGCCACCCAGGCACCCCATCTCCGGGACGCTTCTTAAGTCTACAATTTTTTCATAATAAAAAGTTTTCAAATGTTAAAAAAAAACAAGAAAAACCTCTGCTCTCCCGCATCTCAGACACCGCACTCCTGGGGTGGGGGGGCGGGGCACCCCCAGCGGTCGCTCGAAGCTTCACCTCCACCGTGAATCCTGTATCTGTGGTATTTAATGGTCTCCTGCCTTTGAGCTGTCAGGGGTGTCTTTGTCAGCAGAGTAAAACATTGATTTTCTGCCCGTCCATCTAAGGCGAAAACGGACACGCCGCCTGCAGCCTGCGATCCGAGCCGGAGGGACAGACCCCAGAACCCGCACGGTCCTCCCAGCGCTGACTCCTACCAGGAGCAGACAACATGCACACTCACTCTTTTCCGGTGAATCACCTTTCGCTGCAGGTTCCCTTCCAGGGCAGAAAGGCAAAGCTTTCTTAATCGCCCCTCAGACAGGACCTGTGCGTGCGTGCAGGAGAAAACAGACACTGAGTGTCCCTGGGAGAGGAAAAGAATTAAACAAGCAGTGAGAGCGAGAGGCTCTCTCCTCCGAAACGCAGCTCCACCCCGGGAGCTGGGCACGCAAACATTTGCACAGGTGAATACAACCTAGAAAAGGAAGTCGACCGAAGCGCGTAGGAGTGGGGAGTGGGGAGGGACGGTCCCCCCGAGCTCCAGGCCACGGGCATCTCAAGGGAAGCAGTCACAGCCCAGGTTCACACACTGACCCTGCTGGCGACGCCGGGCCTTCCCCAGTGACCCGGCCATGGGACGGCTTCGGCCCCTGCCATGCAGGAGCCCAGGGGCCTTCAGTGGAAGGCCTAGAATTAAGACCCGATGTGACATCCTGCCTTGACACCTGAAACCAGGGGGCCTCGAGCGACCGAGCTGGAGGCCTCCCTCCAGCTCCCACGGAGAGGCGCGTCCTTGTCAGACGGAGCACAGCACCTGCTCGGCCCTCGACAGCGGGCTTCAGGTCCCTTGTCAGCCCACGAGATTGTTCACACGGGCCCGTCAGGTGCTCCCACAGGAAGGGGGCACCTCGCCGTCTTGCTACCACAAAGCCTGCCACCCACAGCCCCGGCGGGCTCACTCTGTTCCCAAGTGCAACTGCCGTGGCCCTGCGTGGCTGGGCCGTTAGTCCACGTCACTGGTAAGCCGCGACTGGTGTCATCTGTCCAGTATCGGGTGTTGAGCGTCCACCATGAACAGGAGGTGGCTGAGACAGGCCTCCCTGTCCCTAAACGCACCCGACGCGGGGGTTCTCAGCTGGGGTGATTTGTCCCGCTGTGGGATGCTCCACGATGTCTGGACATCTTTGGTTGTCACAAGCGGAAAGGGGTGTTAGCAGCGGCACGCAGGACGGCCCCCACCACAGACCAGGTCGCCGCGCGAGGTGAGGCGAGTGGATGAGCGCACTCGGCACAGCGGATGACCCCCGCCCGCAAAGACGTCCTTTACTTGGGCTCCAGAACAGCATCCTCTCCTGGCTGCCCTCCTGTGCCAGCGGCCACAGCTTCCCCGTCCCAAGGCTGGCTCCCCCTCCGGCCCCTGACTCTAAATGTTGGGGGACCCCAAGGCTTCTCTGTCCCGTCCTCAGCCATCACCCCCGGGCGAGGGAGAACGGTCTCGGGGTTTAGACTCCCCCCTGCACGCTGGCGCTCCCAGATGAACATTCCACCTGGAGCTTCTCTCTTCCACTTGTTGACATTTGAATACCCGACTTGTGAGGCAGCCCCCCAGCCTGGAGAACGTATTTACACATCATACGTCCAGTAAGAGGCTCATATCTAGACTTTATAAAAAGCTATTACAATTAAAAAAAAAAAACAGACAAGGCATTTTAAAAATGAGCAAATGGGGGCACCTGGGTGGCTCAGTCGGTTGAGCGTCGGGACTTTAGTTCAGGTCATGATCTCACGGTTTGTGGGTTCAAGCCCCGCGTCGGGCTCTGTGCTGACAGCTCAGATCCTGGAGCCTGCTTCGGTTTCTGGGTCTTCCCTCCCCTGTTCATGCTCTGTCTCTGTCTCAAAAGTAAATAAACATTAAAAAAATAATAATAATCAAATCAAATCAAATCAAATCAAAAGGAAGGGGGCACAGACATACCCCGCAGCGTGGATGAACCTTGAGAACATCACCTTCAGTGACAGAAGCCAGTCACAAAGGCCACCTATTGTATGATTCCACTCATATCAAATGTCTGGAATAAGCAAATCCAGAAAGACAGGAAGTAGGCCAGTGGTCACAAGGGGCCAGGAAGCAGGGAGTGGGGTGTGATCGCTACTGGGTATGAGACTTCTTTTGGGGGTGATGAAGACGTTCTAAAATTGAATGTGGCGGTGGCCGCTTCAAATGGGTGCATGCAAAGGCAGATATGCGAATCCAGCTGTCTTCCAGAGTCTTCTGTGAGGCCAAATAGTAAAAAGACTTGCAAAAATGTAAAAGCAGATCTTGCTAATTCCGGTGGGTTTTTTTTTTTTTAATAAAATTCCTTTTTTGAAATAAAATTATTTTTCATAAAAACATGTTACTTGTAGTTAACCGCTAAGGGATTTATTATTGTTATTTTTATTTGTTTTTTAATTTTTTATTATTATTTTTAAACCAGTTAATAAATATTTTAAATTTTCTCAAGTTTAATTTCTTTATGTTTTTTTTTTAATTTTTTTAAACGTTTATTTTTGAGAGAGAGAGACAGAGCACAAGCAAGGGAGGGGGAGAGAGAGAGGGAGACACAGAATGTGAAGCAGGCTGCAAGCTCTGACGCGGGGCTCGAACCCATGAACTGTGAGATCATGACCTGAGCTGAATTCAGATGCTCAACCAATGGAGCCACCCAGGCGCCCCTCTCAAGTTTAACTTCTGATATACATATCGGGGGACATACCCAAGGCTAGCTTCATGGGTGTGGCCCTTTGCAATCGCACCACACAGCGCCTCCTCTCAGAAGGACCCCACACTTGGCCTGACACTCTTCTGTCACTGTCTTAAAACTCTTGCTATCCTTGAGCACGTGTTTTGTAAGTGAAGTCCAACGAGACAAGAAAGCATCCTTGGGCCCTGGACTCCCAGCGCGCAGGGTACCTCCCGCCACCTCACCGCCCACCTCGGGCACCCACTCCTCAGCCTTCTCGGGCTTTGGACCTGCCCACAGGGTCGCCAGATATAACACAGGATGCACAGTTAAATTCAGATTTCAGATAAACAAAGAATACATCTTTTTTTTTTTTTTTTTAATTTTTTTTTCAACGTTTATTTATTTTTGGGACAGAGAGAGACAGAGCATGAACGGGGGAGGGGCAGAGAGAGAGGGAGACACAGAATCGGAAGCAGGCTCCAGGCTCTGAGCCATCAGCCCAGAGCCTGACGCGGGGCTCGAACTCACGGACCGCGAGATCGTGACCTGACTGAAGTCGGACGCTTAACCGACTGCGCCACCCAGGCGCCCCCAAAGAATACATCTTAAATATAAGCATAGGACATGCTCAGGCGAAAGAATTATTGATTTATCCAACATTCAAATTTAACTGGGCATCCTGTATTTTCACTTACTAAATAAAAAAACTCTCCGCGCTCTCCCTCCTCCTCCCCACCCTGCAACTATGGCTGCGCTGAGACTAGGTGGTGAGGGAGGGGAGATGAGGGTCCCCAGTCCTCTGCACCCCCACCGACACCCTGGTCCTGGCAAGTGTGAGCCTCTCACCTACTCCCATCCAGCCAGGTACCCGCGTGCCCAGGTGTGGTGGTTTAAAGATCCTTGGGGTGGCCCAGGGGTGCCTGGGTGGCTCAGTCGGTTAAGCGTCCCACTTCAGCTCAGGTCCTGATCTCAAGGTTCATGAGTTTGAGCCCCGCATCGGGCTCTATAGTGACAGCTCAGAGCCTGGAGCCTGCTTCGGATTCTGTGTCCCCCTCTCTCTCTGCCCCTCCCCTGCTCATGCTCTCTCTCAAAAATAAACTTAAAAAAAAAGACACCTGGGGTGGCCCTGTCACCATGGCTTGGCGCCTGGGCCCATGGGAATGGGGTGCTGGCCTCGGAGTACCCCGGCCAGGGCGTACTCATCGGTCCTGGGCAGGCAGGAGGGCCTCTGTCAGGCTGGAGCGTGTGTGCCTTCATGAGTCACCGGGCCCCTGGGTGCCTGTGACGATCCTCAGTCACCCGCAAGTGTCCTTGGCTGGCTCCCTGCCTCTCTTCTTCCTCCCAACCTTCTGACTCTGACCTGCCTCTGACGGGCCCTGTGCTCTCTGCATACAGCTGAAACTCCTCTGCGTCTGCACCCTCGACACAGAGCACGGGGCCCGTCAGACAGGGGACGTGACCCTGTCCCCGACCCGGCCCTGGCCCCCCCCGGACTGAAGGTGGCCTCTCGCAGCCTGGGGAGCGTGACCACCCTGCTTAGAGGAAGGCTGAGAAATCTGCTCATTCTTTTTTATTCCAAGTCACCAGAACCTGGAGACCATTAAAACCAAAGAGCAGAGGGAAGGGGGAGGGAGCAAGAGGGAGCCAGGAACGGAGGTGACCCAGAGGGTCTTGGGTTATGATTTTTGTTTTTTTGGTTTTTTTTTGAGAAAGAGAGAAAAATAGCCGGGTGGGGGAGGGGCAGAGAGAGAGAGAGAGAGAGAGAGACCCAAGCAGGCTACACACCCAGCACAGAGCCCCACGCGGGACTCAAACTCACAAACCATGAGATCATGACCTGAGCAGAAATCAAGAGCCGGGCACGTAACGGCCTGAGCACCCCCAGGAGCCCGTGGGTTACAACTTAAATGCCCACCCCTGGTTCTGGCCAGGCTTGCCGCTTCTTGCCCCTCTCAGGAGGGCGACGTGGCTCTGATTTTTTTTCCCTAGTCTGGGCGGGAGGGGTTCTGGACCCTCGAGCATGCTCTCTGGGCGTATCCTCAGCTGGGGCAGGGACAGACGCACAAACCACCCCAGGACATGATTGCAAGAGGGGGCACAGGCGAATTCCCACCTCGGGCCGGTCGGCCCCGCGGGCCAGGCCTCCCCAGCGGCCCCGGGACCCTCTCTGGAGACCAGCCTTCCCCGTCCGACTTCTGCAAAAGCCCCGGCTCCCACCTCCTCCTGGAAACCTTTGCTGCAGTGACCCTGCCTCCACTCTCTGCCTCCTGGATCCCGAGGCGCCCCGTTGGGCCCCACACACCCCATCAGGATTCTGAGAGAGGAAGGGTCTGGGCTCCGGACCAGGCAGATCTGGGCTGAAGGCCTGGCGGGGGCTTTTCTCAGCAGCAAGGACTTCAGTGAGGTCCTCACAGCCTCCGTCTTCTCCTCTGTAAAATGGGAATAGTGGTTACACTCACCTCTTGAAGTCCATTAAGACCGCCAAGAAACACGGCTTGCATCGCACGGGGATGACGGGATGACGGGCACGCGGCCTCGGTGACGCTGTCCTGGTCAGCACCCCACCGCCAGCTCCAGGTGCTGTTGGCCACGCCAGCTTCCCCCACCCCCGTGTCTCAGGCTGGAAGGAGGCAACCCGCCGAGCCCTGGGAGCTGCAGCCAGGCTTCCCCTGGAGGAGACAGAGACAGAGAGACAGACAGAGACAGAGAGACAGAGAGAGGGAGAGAGGGAGGGAGAAAAAGAGGGGGGGGGAGAGAGAGGGGGGGAGGGAGGGAATGAGAGAGAGAGAGAGAGAGAGAGAGAGAGAGAGAGAGAGAGAGAGAGAGAGGCGGGCCAGCAGAGCGAGCTGGAGAAGAGCCAGCGAGGGGTGGGCCGGCACGAGGCCCGTTTCCTGCAGTCCCGGGAGCGTCCCCTCCCCTTCCGGGTTTGCTCACCTCGGAGGAAGCCCCGCCCGGGGGCGGCTCGCAGGGTCTCTGCGACCGGGGCCCCACGGGAAGGGGGCTTCACACGGCGGCTGCCTGGCTCGCCCGCCGCCGCCCCCCTGCGATCTTATTCTCCAGGGGCCTCCTGCCAGGCCGCCTGCTTTCCCCTCTTTGGAGGGAGGACGCACAGCCCTGTGCTAGCGTCTGCGGAGCCCTGTCCGGGGCGGGGCCGCCCCACGTCCAGACGGAATGAGCGGGTGCTCGGCCCTCGGGAAGGAGACTCACACACCCCAGGGCTGCGGGTGAAGGGGCTCGAATGAGGAGCGTGACCTGGTATTGAGAGGAGGGCCAAGCCTGCTTCTCTGTGCTGGCTGGGGGAGCTCTGGAGGCGGCCAGGGAGCATTGATGGCAGCCGGGGAGCCCCGCGGGTGGCTGGGGGAGCATCGGGGGTGGCCAGGGAGTACTGAAGGCGGCCAGAAAGCACTGAGGGTGGCCAGGGAAGCACTGGGGGCAGCTGGGAAGCATTGAGAGGTGGCCAAGGAGTACTAGGGGCAACCGGGGAGCATTCAGTGGTGGTCGGGGAGCATCACAGGTGGCTGGTCGTGCACTAGGGGTGGCCAGGGAGGACTGAGGGCGGCCAGGGAGCACTGACGGAAGTCGGGGACCGTTACGGGTGGTCAGGGAGCACTGAGGGTGGTTGGGGGAGCACCAGAGGGTGGCCGAGGAGCATTGGGGGCAGCTGGGGAGCATTATGCTGTCCAGGGGAGCATTGAGGGCGGCCAGAAAGCACTGAGGGGTGGCAGGGGAAGCACTGGGGGCAGCCGGGAGCACTGCTAGGTGGCCGGGGAGCACTAAGGGCAGCAGAGGAACACTGTGGGTGGTCGGGGGAGCACTGGGGCCATCTGGAGAGCACTAGGGGTGGCCAAGGAACATTGGGGGCAGCTGAGAGCACTATGCTGGCTGGGGGAGCATTGCGGGCAGCCAGGGAGCATTGGGAGGTGGCCGGGGAGTACTAGGGGCAGCCGGGGAGCACTAGGGGCAGCTGGGGAGCACTAAGAGGTGGCTGGGGAGCACCAAGGGTGGCCAGAAAGCACTGAGGGGTGGCCGGGGAGCACCACCGGTGGTCAGGAGAGTACTGGGGGCAGCCGGGAGCACTGGGAGGCGGCTAGGGAGCACTAGGGGCATTCAGGGAGCATCGAGGGTGGCCGGGGAGCACTGGGGGTGGTGAGGGGAGCACTGAGCGTGACTGGGGGAGCACTGAGGGTGGGCAAGGCTGCAGCCCCCAGCCTGGCAGCGGAATTACCCAAGAGCTTGTTACGCAGAAACCCATAGCCCCATGGACCTGTGGAGATTCCCCCAGGTGTGTGGTGCAGCCAAGCCTGCAGAGTCTGGGCCATCTTGCTAGACAGCAGCAGGTGACTCAGCCCCAAATGGAGAAAAGCCCAACAAGTGGAAACAGCCAGCCACAGGCTGTGCCATAGGCACAGGCAATGAGGTCACTGCCACCCCCGAACTCTGACGCCTTGGGGCCCCCAAACAAAGGCAGATCCTGGGGTCATTGCTTTGGGGTCTGTGATTGGTAGAATGATGGCCCCCCAAGGTGTCCGCATCCTAATCCCTAGAGCCTGTGAATATGTGCCTTATGTGGCAAAGGAGACTGCATCTGGGATTAAGTCAAGGAGCAGATCGTCCTGGGTTATCTGGACAAGCCCAGTGTGTCCTCACAAGTGTCCTTAAAAGCGTTGACCTTTCCCTGGCAGGTCATGGAGATCAGGAGCACGAGAAAGACTCCTACCCACTGTTTGTGGCTTTGGAGAAGGTGGAGGGGCCAGGAGCCAAGGAGTGGCTGGGCTCCAGAAGCTGGGAGTGGCCCTCAGCTGATAGCCAGCATGCAAAACGGGCCTCAGTCCTACAACCGCCAGGAACAGAATTTCACCAACACCCTGAGCAGCAAACAGAGTCTCCCCAAGGCCTCCAAGGAGGAATGCTGTCCTGCCCACACCTTGATTTTAGCCTAGGGAGACCCTTGCTACGCTTCGACCTCTGGAACTATGGGAGAGAACGTTTGGCAGCCTCAAGAGGCTGAGCTCAAGGTGATTTTTTTTCTTTTTAAAGTGTATTTCTGAGAAAGAGACAGCGCGAGCACGGGAGGGGCAGAGAGAGAGAGAGAGGGAGAGAGAAAGAATCCCAGGCAGTCTCCTCGATGTCAGCACAGAGCCCAACCCGGGGCTGGAACTCAGGAAACCATTGAGATCGTGACCTGAGCCGAAACCAAGAGTCAGACACTTAACAGACTGAACCAGCCAAGCACCCCTTGTGGTGCTTTGTTAAGGCAGCGGTGGGAAATGAACCCCAGGCTCCCTCCCTCAACGCGGCCGGCGGGCGACTTCAGGGGGATGGCAGGCCCTCAAACAGAAGTCATATGTCTGTCCCACAGGCGGGACACACGTGTTACTGAGGTCCTGCTGTGTCCCCCGCACACATGGGCCAACCACACCCGGCGCTGACCCGAGTCCAGGACCTTCACAGGGTGGGGGAAGCCCGGACCCTTTTTCCCCAACCCTGGTGAGTGTCCTGGGGCCACCACAACAAAGCACCACAAGCCGCGCAGCTTTAAAAACAGAGATGTAATGTCTCACAGCCCCAGAGGCCAGAGGATGAAATCGAAGGGTCGCAGGGCTGGGCTCCCCTAAAACACGGAGGCCCCTTCCTGCCTCTTCCAGCTCCTGGAACTGCCGTCCAGCCTCAGTGTTTCTGCCCCTTCTCTGTGCGTCTCTATGTGGCCACCCCTTCCTAGAAGGACAGCAGTCACTGGAGATAGGGCCCACCCTGATCCAGGATGCTCTCATCTTGAAATCCTTAACTAATTGTATCTGCAAAGACCCTGTTTCAAGCAAGGTCACGGTCACAGGCTCTGGGTAGACACGAATTTGGGGGGGACACTATGCAATTCACCACGGACCCCTGCAGCAGATATGCTTCCGTGGCCTCGCATCCTGTCTGCTGGGGCTGGACCCCCTCCCCCCCACACCGAAGGCCTGAATTCCAGCCTCAGCTTCCAACTCCGCTGGCGGACAAGGCTGGGAGGGGGGTCCCTCACAGAGCACAGGACCTCGGGCCCTGAAGAGTCGATCCTGCCTGAGTCACACATCAAGCAGGTCACGGGGCTAGAAACGGCCCCGAAAAGCTTCTGGGACAGGGCATGCCCTCTCACAACCCCTACGCGCTGCCTGGACGAGGATGGAGGCCGCGCCTGCCGCTGTCCGCCAGCTCGGGCCTGGCGTGGCCACACAGCCACCGTCAGGTCTGGTGTGTGCACCCCGGCCCTCCTGTCTTCCAGACCCAAGCTCTGCTGTGCAGACAGGAGCTTCTGAAGGACCACGCACATCTCCCCGATGGCCTGAGGACCCATGTCTCAAAGCACTCGTGTTTACAGCGAGGCAGGGAGTAAATGTTTGCTTCTGGCGCGGATTAACGCTGAGCTTCTGATACTTAATGAAAACCAGACTGCACCCCCACTGGGTCTCACCCAGAGCGGCGCCAGCCTTCCCAGCCCGCCTGGGGAGAAGTGGCAGCCTAGGTGACCTGGGACAGCCGCCCGCCCACGTGGGCCCACGGGCAGGAACCACTGGTACAGACAGAGTCACCATGCCTTAGCTTCCGGATCCTTCGCACCTCACGATCCAGAAAGTGAGGGCAGCATGAACCTTGTCAGCCTGGCTTCCCACTTCCGGAACATTCTTCCTAGCTGGCTCACTGTGTTGTATTAGTTTCCGATGCTGTGTAACAAATGAGCACAAATCCAGCTCCCACTGGGGCCTCGCCATCTCCACGAGTCAGGAGTCCCAAGCTTCCCATCAAGGTTGGACCAGGGTAGGGGGTCTCATCTGGGGTCTGGGGGCTCCTCCCAGCCTCACGCAGGTGTCGGCCGAACCCATTCCCTAGCGTGACTGAGTCCCTGGCTTTCTGCCAGCCAGGCCGGGACCACTCTCAGCTCTTAGAGGCAGCCTGTGGCTCCTTTCGACAGGGCCCCCCCCCCCCCCCCCCCCGTTCACAGCATGCTGTCTGCTTTCTGCCAGGCCAGCAAGGGGGTCTCTCTGACTTCTGTCCCTGCCTGCCTAGCCCCCATTATGAACCACAGGTGCTCCAAAACACATATGTTGAAACCCAAGCCCCCAGGTGACGGCATTAGGGGCAGGACCTTTAGGAGTGATGAGGCCATGAGGGTGGGGCCTCAGGAAGGGGACCAGTGCCATCAGAAGAGGCTTGGGAACCGCTTCCTCTCTCTGCTCTCCACCACTCGAGGCCCGAGCCACAGCCTTCCGCCAGCCAGCAAGCCGGCCCCACCAGACACCAGACCTGTTAGCGCCCTGATCCTGAACTTCCAGCCTCACAACTGTGAGCAGTACACGTGTGTTGTTTGAATCCGCCCGCCCCCTTCGCCGTGTGTGCTATTTGCTACAGTTCATGCTAAGACTCTCCCTTTCTGTTTCTGATTTTTAAGAGGTGAAATTCATGGAACATAAAATTAGCCATTTCAAAGGGAACAATTCAGGGACATTTAGTGCTCTCCCAAAGCTGTGCGCCCACCCCTCTGACCTGTTGCAGAACATTCATCACCCCCAACCCATTAAACTAGACCCCTTTCCAGGAGCCCCACGGATTAGGTCAGCCTCGCTCCAGCCTCTCTCCCTTATGAAACCCAAAGTCTGCCGATTAGCAACATGCATTGAATTCACAGGTCCCCCACCGAGCTGGGGGGGGGGGGGGGCAGTTTATAGACATTCATAGCAAGGTCTGGAAGTCTTGGGAGACATCTCGGGGTTCCGCCGGCCACCCCTGTCCACCCAGGGTATGGCTGTGAGGGGGCATGCACACGGCCCCCTCCCACTGCAGCTCGGGCACAGAGGCTCAGCCGTGAGCGGATGAAGCAGGCTATGTGTGCCCTGCCAGCTCCTGTAACACGTGGCCCTCCTCAGCCTCAGTTTACTCATCTGCAAAACAGGGTAATAACACAGCTACCTGATTCGGAACTAAAATAACACTGACTAGGGCGCCTGGGTGGCTCTGTCGATTGCGCGACCGGCTTCAGCTCAGGTCATGATCTGGAGGTTCATGAGTCTGAGCCCCACGTCAGGCTCTGAGCTGACAGCATGGAGCCTGGAGCCTGCTTCGGATTCTGTGTCTCCCTTTCCCTCTGCCCCTCCTCCGCTTGCACTCTGTTTCTCTCAAAAATAAACATAAATAAAATAATAAATAAAAGAAAACAAAATAAATAAATAATAAACAAAATGAATAAATAAATAAATAAAATAATAAAATAATAAATCAAATAAATAAAATAAAATAAATAAAATAAATAATAAAATGAATAAATAAATAAATAATAAAAATAAAATAAATCAAATAACAAATAAAATAAATAAAATAAAATAAATAATAAAATGAATAAATAAATAAATAAATAATAAAATAAAAATAAAATAACAAATAAAATAAAAATAAATAAAATAAATAAATTAAAATAAATGAAATAAATAATAAATAAAATGAATACATAAATAATAAAATAATAAATAAAATAAATAAAATTAAATAATAAATAAAGTGAATAAATAAATAAATAAATAAATCAAATAACATAAAATAAATAAAATAAAATAAAATAAATAATAAACAAAATGAATAAATAAATAAATAAATAATAAAAATAAAATAATAAATAAAATAAATAATAAATAAAATGAATAAATAAATAATTAAAAATCAAATAACAAATAAAATAAATAAATAAATAATAAATAAATAAAATGAATAAATAAATAAATAAATAAAATAAAATAAAATAAAATAAAATAACACTGGTCGAACACCTGCCTCGTCCTGGCACCGTATTGAGCACTTTCATAGGTTCTTCTGCGCCCAGGAAACTCCAGTAGGCATTATCATCATTGGCGTCTGTCTCCTTTCCTTCTTTCCTGATCTTTCTGACTCCCCAGACTTCTGGGCTCTTTCGGAGCGCATCATGAGGTGGTGAACTCCTTAGGGGCAAAGGAATCCCGGATTTGTTTTTTCTTGCTCTTCTGGGCCTGCCTGTGACTCTGTACCCCAGCAATGCTCTCTCGTCAGCCTGTGTGTCTCCCCGCTTTGCAGCTGGCAGGACCAGCCAGTGACAGGAGCACTAGTTCCCCTGCACACGTCCTGTATGGGGGGCTCCCCCCCCCCGCCTCCCAACCCAAGTCCAGACAGTGAGACTGGGGGTCAGGCAGTTTCCAGATGCTTCTCCCAAACAAACTGGCGCGTTGGCACAGGAGTAGCCCACTGTGCTGTCCTCCCCTGGAAGACGGGCTTCCCCTTCCGTGCATGGTCCAAGCGTCCATCTCCAGACAGGCTTTCCCTCACACACCCCGTCCTCGCTCCTGGAAGCTGGAACAGAGGCAGGAGGGTCTGACCGGTGCGTGGCTGTCAGATGCCACGGCGGGGCTGGGAGCAGAGAGGCAGCGAGAACAAGACCCCGATTTCCTCTTAATCGGAATACTCGAACATGAAATCCTCTTGGCAACAGTTTTGCCTTAACTGTCTGGGTTGACTGGCTGTTTTCGTACGGCTCTTCCAACAAAAAGCATATTCGATGTGGCTCAGATTAAGCAGTATAAAAAAAAAAAAAAAAAAAAATTCCCCGGCCTCTTGTCTGAAGGCCCTGGCAACCTGGGAACTGCCTGTGCTGGGGGCCGAGGAACAGGAGTCTCATCATTACCAAAGGCGGGGGCCGAACGTCCCAGGGCGGCAGGGCTCAAGGAGGGGCCGTCACCTGATGCGGGCTGGCCCACAGGTGCACAGGCATCTGGAGGGTCTCCTTGGTATTGATGGCCTGCCCTCTGTGGGGTCTTCCTGGTGGCTGCTATAGGCAGAGTCCCCATGGCACGGAGCCTCCCGGGCATTCCTGGCCAGGCTCTGCCCACGGTCTATGTGGAGACGCGGCCCCGGCAGCTTTTGTCCAGAGGGCAGGTCGTGCTCCTGAACCCCAGAAGACGGGCTCCAGGAATCGACACTGGCCTTGCCCGGCACGCCCACCCTCAACCCCGCCTGGGGTTTCAAACAAACCTCTTCTACCCAGGCCAGCCTGCCCAGCATCGACTGTGCCCCAGATGATTCCACAGCTTTGTGCTGGGAGCAGTCCAGGGTCTCTGAGGGGCATGGAGGGAGGGGGGCCAGGGCAAGCCTGCCAGCTGGTCTCCCCAAGTTGGTCTCCCTGATGGCCTGCAGGGCTGCCAACACAGCCATCCCCCTGCTGCCGAGCCCGGCCCCTCACCCTTCACGGAAGGAAATCTCCGGCTGTTATGCCCCTGAACCATCGCTCCCTGTAACTTCACCCGTTACACCTGTGGTGGGCACTTCTCAATGTGCCCTTGGGGAATTAATAACCCATCCCCATATGTCAGAGTTTTCTATGGAAGTCGTTTTTTTTTTTTTTAATTTTTAACATTTGTATACTTTTGAGAGAGACAGCATGAGTAGGGGAGTGGCGGGGGGGGGGGTAGAGAGAGAGAGAGAGTGAGAGTGAATCCCAAGCAGGCTCCACTCCACCAGCACAGAGCCCAACACGGGGCTCGAACTCACGAAACCGTGAGATCATGACCTGAGCCCAAACCAAGAGTCAAACGCTTAACTGACTGAACCACCCAGATGCCCCTACGGAAGTCCTTTTTTAAAAAAAATTGAGACGAGGGGCACCTGGGTGGCTCAGTCGGTCAAGCGTCTGACTTTGTCTCAGGTCATGAGCTCACGGTTCATGGGTTCAAGTCCCAGTCTGGCTCCCTGCTGTCAGCACAGAGCCTGTTTCAGATCCTCTGTCCCCCTCTCTCTGACGTCCCCTGCTTTCGCGCTCCCAAAAAATAAGTATTAAAAAAAAGAAAAAACGGAGAAGTCCCACAATAAAGAGATGTGTAACTTTAAAAACAAAAGGGAGATGAAATTCACGTTGAAGGAAATTCCGTGTTAAAGTGAACGAGTCTGTGGCATTGAGTGCACTCACAGTGTTGTGTGACCGCCCCCTCGACCTAGTTCCCAAACATGTTTATCCCCCGCCAAAAGGACACTCCGTGCCCGTTAAACACGCGCCCCCCCCCCCCGGCCCCTCCCCCAGCCCCCGGCAACCACCACACTCGGCTTTGGGTCTGTATGGATTTTCCCGTTCTGGACATTTCACATCAATGCAACCATACGATCGGTGACCTTTTGTGTCTGGCTGCTCTCCTTACCCGGATGTTTCCAAGATTCGTTCACACTACGGTGTGTATCAGGACTTCTACCCGTCTCATGGCGGAAGGATAGTCCGTTGCAGGGACAGAGCACGTTTTGTTTATCGATTTGTCTGTTGATGGTCACCTGAGTTGCTTCCATCCTTTGGCTCCTGCGGGCCTGGAGGGCTACGCAGCCCCCGGCCCTGGCGTGTGGCCTCCTGCAGGGTGCAGATCATTTCCCATGGCTGTCCTTGTCACTCCCTGCCCTATCCCCTCATCCGTGCATGCTGGTGCCTGCGTGGTTAGTGCTGTGCTTCTCCGGCCCTGTGGAGGGTGGCCACCCTCCTCCGAGAGCCCAAGTAAGACAGATGCGAAGGAAATAGAGAAAGCCTGAGTTCAGAACCAGAGAGCCCCGGGGAGGAGCCTGAGGGCTGTGGGCCGCAGGAGGTGGCGGCTTCCCTCGGGAGGGAGGGCGAGGCCCCTGCCACGGCCACAGCCATGCGAGTGATCCACTGGTCCTGCGGTTCAAAGGGCCGAGGCGGGCCCACGGAGGCACCGGATCCTGAGGCCACAGCTGACTCCTTCCCGGTCCCTCCATCCCAGCCTCCCACAGCCCCCAGCGCACCCCCTGGCCTGGGCCTTTGCCCCCAAGGAGTCTTCAGGAGTCAGCCCTTGCCAATTTAAGAGAAAACTTCTAGAAAGGGAGAGTCCCACAGAAATGAACCACTGGGTTCATGATGTCAGCAAATTGCCAGCCCCTTGCTGCGCAGCATCCGAAGGCCCAGAGGGGTCCCGGGGTCCCAGAGGCTGCTGCCACGGCCGCCAGAGGAGAGCACCGAGGGTCTGCCCCGTCTTCCTAGCCCCTCCCGGTGCAGATGCAGGAGGAGCTGTTTGGACAGCGCAGCCCAGCGGCTTCTTAAGAGGAATGGGGAGCTTCCCAGGAGCGGGGCCGTCTAAACTTCAGGAAGGGCCTCTAGATCTGGCCGAGGGGACAGGTGCCAGAGGTGTCCACCCTGGGACACGGAGACCAGCCATGAGCCCCAGGTGGACCAGGCCTTTCCCCAAAGCACCGCTCCTCCTGGGGTGAAGGGGGCTCACAGGTGCTGCCCAGAACAGTCCCTCTCTTTCCAGACTTTTCCCCAGGGCCCAGCCTCCCCTTCCACACCTGGTCCTGCAGCCACTCTTAGGAGCCTGGGAGGGGAGCCAGCAAGGTCAGCCCACCAGACCCCCCAACCCTGGAGAGAGGTACCCCCTCACAGGAGGACAAGAGTCCACAGGTGGCTGCAGATGGGGTCCGGGGGTCGCCAGGCTGTGGAGCCTCCTCCAGGGGCTCCGGGGGCTCCAGGGGAGGGAGGCGGCGAGGTCCCATGGACGGCGACTAGCTCCCAACAGGGAGGGCAGATCCGAGTCCCGACCTTCCTGTCTCCAGCCTGGCACAGAGGCCACTCAGGGCAGGGTCTGCTCAGGATCTGCATGGCCTACATGTGTAAGGCTCAGGGTAAAGAACCCCATCCTCACCCAGATGCACCTGCCTGTCCTGGGGGTCGGGGAGCAAGGACCCCGTGGACCCCCAGCCTGTACCAACCATGGCCTGAAGGTCTGAGGCAGGTGCGGTAGAAGCCGCCCCCTCCCCAGGTGTCGCCAAGCCCCTTCCTGGACACCCAAGGCTGTGAGCACCCCCACCCCCACCCATCTCATCCCAGTCTGGCTGGCTTGCGAGGAACGGAGAAGGGGTCCCCGGCCTTTTCTCCCCCACTGAGCAGAACAGGAAGAAGGTAATTGGATCAGCACTCTGTGCTCCATCTGGAACATTCCAACATGGAAAACCCACTGAGCAGCTGGGGAAACAATTTAGGGACTTTAATTAAAGGCCGATGACTCTCCCACGGAGACCCACCCCCACACACAGCCGGGAAGACCCACCGCATCTGCCCTCAGTGTGTTCTGAGGCCCAGCTGGGCACCAGGCTCTGGGCGCTGGCGGGCGGTCGGGCCCGGTTTCCACTGGGAGGGGGATGGGGGAGGACCGGGACCAGCCAGCTCACCCTTTCTCCACACTGTTTCCAGCCTGCCTTCTGGGCACCAGAGCCAGACAAACTGGTGGCTCCCACAGCTCTGCTTCCAAGAAGCTTCCGGAAGGGAAAAGTGGGTCATGTCAGTGGGCTCGGGAAAGGGGCTCTAACTGTAGGGAGGAAAGGAGACTGGTGTGAGGGAACAGCCTCCGCACTCCTAGGCTGTCCCCTCTCAGCCCGCACCTTCTGTGCCTGAAAGGCATTTCAGGCAGAGGGAACAGCATGTACAAAGGCTACGCAGATCGAGACAGGTGGAAGGAGCTGTGGGGGCAAAAGCGTAGGGGTGAGGGTGGCATGCTGGCTAGGGGTGGGGGCAAGCCGCAGAGGGCCGGAGCTGCTAAAAGTTTGGACAAGGGTGTGTCCAGGAAGAGGGAAGCAGCGGGCATGGCCCAGGCTGGGAACTGCCTTCCCTCCCGCCCTGACACCCGGGGCGGACTGCCACACGGTCGCTAAGTGGGGCCCCAGCACCGGGAATGGGGACAGAGACGCCAAGCCCAGGCCGTGCCATCCGGCGGGGCCCAGAGGCCCCTGCCTCGTCACCGTTCTTGCACGTTGGTCACCATTATTGCACGTTGGGCCCTCCTCCCACGGCAGACATCCAGGCGGGGGAGGGGCCTGCAGTTGTGTCTCAGCCGCATCTGCCCACATCTGCCACCGCATCTCCGCCAGGGTGTCTCAGGACCAGCCCCCGGTCCTGCCTCTGGCCTGGCCCCGATGGCAGAGCTTCCTGACAGTGCTGGCCCCTCAGGACAATCCAGACAGGAGTGTCCTCTGGGCCCAGAACCAGCAGGAGCGAGGGGCAGGCTCCGGGCCGCTGAGGAGAGATGCCCCCAACTCCCTCCCCACTTCCTGTCGAGCCTCTTCTCATAGACAATCAGGTGACCCCAGGTGTCTACCACTGGTAAGGTCATGTGACAAAGACGGTAGCCACCGTGACTGCTGGGCCCACTGGCTCACGGTTAGCCAGAAAAGGTGCCTGGAAGGTAAGCGGTCACTCCCCTGGAAATCATCCCTCATTTCCACCCCGGGGCCCAGGACGGGCAGCTACTCCAAGTAGCCCAGAGCTGGAAAGGCCACAGCAGGGCTGAAGATTTGATATGGACCCAAGGCCTGGTGTGCAGAGGACGCAGCCAGGTCCTGTGAGGACCCAGCACAGCCGGGGCATGCCAGGCTTGGTTCCAAGGGTCCCCGGAGGTCATTGTCAGGGCCGTTTGTGGGCACCTGGCAAGCAACACTGTGGCCAGGAGCAGGTGACAGTCATTAGGAAGGGGCCCCCACCTTCCCAGGGCCAGAGGGGTGGAGAGGGCAGCCTAACTCACCCGAGCCTGGCCTAAGCCAGGATCTGAGCAGGCAGCTGGGCCCCAGATGGCCATTCACCTCTGCCCATCCCCCAAGGGCGGGAGCTCTTCCTGGAACACAGCAGAACTGGGGCATCCAGGGCCTGGGGGAGTGGGTGGAACCCACTGAGAGGGCAAGTCCCCCCCAAGCAGGCAGGGTCTGGAGGGTGGGAGTGGCAGCATGGGTGTGGCCTGTGGTGGGTGGTGCCACACTGTCCCCAGGGGCTTGGGGATGCTTAAAACCAATACCCCGCTGCTGCTCCAAACGTCACACTCCATGTAACGCAACCTCACCAGATTCCCAGGAGGGAGCATCCAATGGGCACTAAGACACGAAATCAGCCGCAGTCATGGGTGCAGCCCTGAGTTGGCCAGATCCAACTTTCGTCCCCGCCCTAGCCCTCACGTGGGCAACCTGGAGCCTCAGTTTCCTCATCTGCCGCACGGGGACAACATTCCAGCATAGCTCAGCATCCCAGGGCGCACAGGAGGGCCTCCAGAGTCTGAGCTGTGCGTCACTGGGCAGGCCCTAAACCTCTCTGAGCCTCAGTTGCTCATGTGTGACATGTGGCCAAGCTCACTGCGCACCCCAAGGGATGTCTACGGATTGGGTTTTGGACCACTCCGGGCATACGAACAGTGCCCTGTAGAGACAGGTGGTATGGTTAGCGTTTCCCTGGGCGGTGGCACCTCCAGCCCCCGTCTGGCCACCTTCCAGATTATGTGGAAGAACACAGACCCAGGCTTTATTCCTTAAATACTTTTCCCTACCCATCATCTGTCTGCAGGCTCCACGGCCCGGTGGCCGGCATAAATTAAGGTGAGCGAGGGCCCCCGGGCCGGGCACGGGCTGGCCCGTCCTCCTCAGTCCCAGCCAAAGTCCTGGCCGGTCATCTGGTAAAACCTGCGGTTGAAGGGCCGGTAGAAGTCCCGCAGGCGCCGGACCACGGCCTCGGGCACGCGGGGGTGGGGCCGGCCCTTGGATTTGCCCAGGCAGCGGGGGCGGCTGCCCCCCTGGGCCTTCTTGAGGCAGGGGAAGCCCTTGGTGGCGTTAAAGTAGAAGTGCTTGTCCGTGACCACGCGTTTGAGGCCCAGGAAGTCCTGCACGCGGCCCACCTCCCCGGCCGGGTCGCTGACCAGGCGCTCCCCGCTGACGAATAGGAAGCGGGACAGGGGAAAGAGCCGCAGCCAGTTGGTCAGGTGCTGGGCGTACAGGCCGATGCGTACGGCGCTCCAGGCCGTGTCCACGGGGCCCAGGCCGTGGCGGAAGGCCAGGGCACGGAAACTGGGCAGGCCCGGGGTCTTGGAGAGCGTCTGGGCGTAGTCGGAGATGGCCCGCGTCACAGGGTTCCGCACCACCACGATCAGCTTCGTGTCCGGGGACATGCCGTGGATGCGGCCGGGGGCCTCCCGGGTCACGAAGTAGCTAGGGGTCTTCTCCAGGGTGATCTGCCCGTCCAGGGTGCGTGGCATCAGGCTCCTGTGGGGCGGGTGGGAGCAGAGGGAGGTGAGGGTGGGGACTGGCCCCCAGGGAGCCAGGGCTGACCTCCCCTTCCTCCAGGGAGCCTCCAGGGCAGGCAAGCCTTCCCCACCAGACCCACCCACCCTAGGTGCTTGGGTGGCCAGATATAGGCTGCTACCCACCCCCCTCCCAGAGCCGGACCGTGCCCACGCCAGACCCCGTCCTCGTGAGGCCAGTGGCCAGGACCTGCTGCCCACACGGCTGAACCAGCCTCCCCGCCCCCCCGCAGGCCCCTGCCCCGTAATTACCTCCCGTCACACACACAGCAAGGGGCTGATGGCATCCCCTAAATTAGGCCCTTAATTGTTGACAAGTGTCCCCTCTCGCTCCCTCCCCTGCACAGCCTTCTCCCACCTCTGATGAAAGCCCTGCTGACCTGGGCCACACACATCAGAATGGACCAGAATACCAAAAGCTACTAGGGGTGGCTTGAGGACCCGTCCCAAGACCTCAGCCGCCTGGGCCTCCCAGACCTGGCTTGGACCCCAACGTGCAAGGCTGCAGCTGACCAGGGGAGGGGAGCACGGACCCCATCCCAAGGTTCTGGGGAGTCGGCCCCCTGACCACGCCAAGCCTGGGGAAGCCCATCCTGAACCAGTGTCCCACAGCCCCGCCTGCCAGCCAGGTAGTACAGGGTGCGGTGGGCAGGGCGCTGCCTGGCCAGCTGAGCAAACAGCTCCGAGGGAGGGCTGGGAACTAGGTCAACAGAGGCAGAGGCTCCCGGGATCTGTGGGAGGCAGAGGGAGGGGAGGCCTCCGCCCAGCTAGCCCTGCCTCCCGTCCTCCTGCCCCTCTGACAGCCCCCCCACAACTGGCCCCAGGCAGGAAGGTGGGGTTCAGGTTTCAGGTTCCAGGGTCTCAAGCCCCTGGGAGTCTCTTCTTCCTGCTCAAACCCCCAAAACACCCAGGTCAGGTGGGCACACAGGTGCACAGACCCAACGAGTCGGGGCGCTTAGCTTGGAGGGTGCTGGTGGTGGGATGGGGGGTGCGCACGTGTGAGTCTGGGACATGCCACCGGCTCCCTGAATCCACCTCGGGGGCCCAGGGGCGTCCGGTGGGCTGAATGGGCTGCTAGCTATGGGAGCCTCCCCACTCGCTCAGAACAAGGACCTGGGCAGAGCCGGTCTGGGAGGTCATGGGGACAAGTCTGCTTCTCCCATCTCTGTGAGCTGCTCACTGCCCCATTTCATAGACAGGCACACCGAGGCTCCGAGAGGAAGCAGGAAGTACCAGGGTGGACGTTAGTCTGCAGCCCTGCCCCGTACCTGCCGCTGCCAGAGCTCCTGCACCTCGTGGCCTGCCTCCTGCAGCTGGGAACCCAGGGAGGAGCAGACCCCGGTCCTCCCCGTTCAAAGGGACAAGTTCGAGGAGACCTCGGGTGGTGACAACGCCAAGGGCTGAGGCCCACAGCAACAGGGGTCCCTTTCCATGAGAGGAAACTCATAATAAGGGGTGGGTGTCCCTGCACTGGGCCTCACTGCTGACACCCACAAAGAGACGCAGTGCCACACAGCATCAGAAGTCACCACCCCTCCTTTCATTGTCCTTCTCAGGGAAGGAACCCGCCCCGATTGCTCAGGGAACGCCCCCCACCCAGCTTTGACATCAGCACCTTTCTCCCCAAGGAAGTTAGAGGAGCAGAAGCAGAGCCACACCTCCAGACCGCCACGGGGAGGGGTGGAAGTGGGGGGGGGGGTGGCGGTGCAGACTTTCCTGGCCCACTCCTGCCGCAAACTGGCTTTGAGCTCCAAGAGCTTTGGGATCAATTACTCTCCCCAGGCCTAGCCAGAGCTCGGAGTAGGGTAGGGATGGGGGCTTTTGTGGGGTGGCAGAGACCGAGGAGGATACGAGGAGCAAGATACTGACCCCCACACAGCAAACATCTGACAAGCTGTTCTATGGACACCCCCCCCACACACACACACACATACACACGCACCACCCCCACAGCTCATCTGGTCTGCATTTCCCTGCGGCTTCAATCCAGCCCTGGGCGACTCTCCCTCCTCTGTCTGGGCCTCGCTCTGTGTCCCACACCTCTCCTGGGCCCCATCCAGCCTGCCTGGGACCCAGCAGAAACCAGTTCCAGTTCCAGGTGGAACCCTGCAGTGCTGGGGGCATGGGGGCATTGAGTGCCCTGCCACAGGGGTCTCTGTCTCCAGGTGAGCAGGGACAGATAAGTCCCACAGAAGCCGGGGTCCCTCCCCCCACATACTCACACCCCTCCTTCACCGCTCCTGCTTGGGCCCCAGGAGCGAGGGGGGGTGTCCCCCACCCCTGCACCCCTCCCCCTCTCCTCCCGCTTTTCCAAAACACTGTGGTCAAAGTATAGCCCCCACTTGCCCCTAGATAGGGCACTCCTCCCTGAACTGAGACTTGGAGGGGTTTGTGTGACTTCGGCACCTGCCAAACAGAGTGAGTGAATAAAGGAACAAATGCTGAGTTGGGGAGCCCTTGAAGGTCGCAGTCCCCAAGATAGAGGACCCTCAGGAGCCTGAGAGATGAACTTCCTGGAGCCCAAAGAGAGGGGACGGTTGGGCCAAAATCGACTTTGAGTAGGTCCTACCCGCCCAGTCCATGGGAAGGACCAAAGTCACTGCCTGGAATGAGATTGGTCACAGCCCCATGAGCAAGGGGGGAGGAGGGGTCCCAAAAATTCAACTGGGGACACTAGCTGCTCCTCCTCTACACACTGCCCCGACTCCCCACCCAGAACAGGGCTCTGCGCTGGAGGTCCAAATCAGGGTCCCGAGACAGGATAACACGGCCAGACCACGCCCAGGGGCTGGCCGACCTCTTTGCACTGGGGGAAACTGAGGCGAGTGGGCATTTTCAGAGGCTCAGTGCATCCTCACAGCCGGTTGAAAGGACAGACAGGTCCAGAGGCACAGGGCCACCGGGGGGAATACCGAGCCCACCTCCACATGTCACTACACAGCCACAGCCCTTTTGAGGGTACTTGGACACACGTACCTCAGAAGCTCAGCCAGCCTGCATTGGCCAGAGGGGTCAGTGCTCGCCAGCCCTGACAGCTCTGGGTTCCTGGAGGCCACTGGAACCTGACCCTCTGCCTCCTCTGCATCCGCCCCTCCTCCCAGTGGAGGTGGCTCTAAAAAGGAGGAAGGGCAAAGTCTCTTCTTCACCAGACATGCTCCGGAATCCCCCGGGCCCCATGCCAGGCACCCCAGTGTCCCAGGAGCTCCCTACCCAGAGCTGAGAATCTGCCCCCTGCCTTTCAGATGCCTCGTCCTCTCCAGAGCGGGAGCATGCACCCAGGGAGGGCCTGCACAGCCCCCCGGACCCCAGGCTCTTCGAGACCAGCCTCTGCAGCAGCCCCTCCTTAGTCCAGCCCGGTGCCTCCCCACAGCTCCTTGTAGTTACAGCTCATGGGGTCAGTGATGGGCTCTGAAGTCTGCTAGAGCTAACAGTGTGTCCTCCACCCTCCTTCCTGTCCCCTCCCCTCCTTCCCTCCTCCTCCCCCTCCTTCTCTCCTCCTCCTCTTCCTCTCCCTCTGCAGGGCAACAGCATCAACAGCATCCCGGGATTAGGGATGCTTTTGGATGCTGCAGCACCGTCAGAGTGGGGTAGCGTCTCTCCCTGAGCACCAGGCATGCTGGGGGATTCAGCCAACTGGGTCCAAGGATAGACTCACTTTCCCCTCACCATCTGGCTTCCCTAAGACCCTCGACAGCAGTAATCCTTCAGAGCTCAGGAACCAGGACCCCCGTTCTCAATGGGGCCCCTCCAAACCCCTGAGTGGTTTCAATGCAAAATGCAAAGATAACAAAGGGGAAGGGGTGGTGGGGGTTTGGTATCTGGGAAGAGGAAACTGGTACATCTGAGAGTCAAAAGCCCGGGTCCTGCCACCCCCTCCACTCCCCATTAATTCACCAGGTGACCTTGCGCTGGGTCCTCTCTGCCCCATAGTTTGGGGATGAGGTGAAAGCTGCGGGGAGTGGGGTGACTCACTCTCCATCTGTAAGCCCTCGCTTCCCCGCAGGAAGGGACAGGCAGGCTTGTGCACAGTCGAAGGAGGCAGAGGGCAGGGCCTCACGCTCGCTGCCACAGCGGGGGCCGGAGTGGGGGTGCTCCCCCACATTCTACCACAGCACCCCAAGGCCAGCCAGACAGGCAGCGGGACAGCTACAGAGCCCCTTGAGCGAGGCTGGGGCCCCAATCCCAACCCCTTCCTCCTTTTTAAGTAAAGCCGTGACTCTCTCCGGACCCCCAGGACCACAGAGAAGGACTCCTCTTCTCGGGATTGGGGGTCTGGGGGAGGAAACAAACGCTCTCTAGGGGGCTACAGGGAAAACTCTTGGGGTGATTGGCCGGAGGTCAGACATGCTCTCCCAGGGTGATCCAGTCAGACATGCTCTCCCAGGGTGATCCAGTGGGGAAGCGCGGATAAGCATAAAGCATTTCTAATGCCCCTCAAACCCCACTAGCTTCAAACTACTGGTGTAGGATGGAAACTCCTCCCTGCCACTCTTGCGGGGACCCCTCAGCAGCCCCTGAACCAGGGTTTCCCCTGGAGTTTCAAAGTTTCTGGGAGCCCCCGGCCAGTGACCGCTCCTCCTTTCCGTAAAACCCAATGCTGGGGGCCCGCGTCCGCGGGGTCAAGCTTCGCCCCCCCAAACACACCCAGGCTGGTCTCAGCCCGGATTCCGGACACCTGCCCCCCCCCCGCGCCCCCAGTGAGACCCCCAGGGGCGCGTCCCCCTGTTGTTGGAAGGCACCCGCCAGGGCGCTCACCGGTACCAGGCGAGGCCGCGCTCATAGCACCTGTCGAAGAAGTGGGGCTCAGAGCCGAGCGCGCGGACGTCGGGGTGCAGCCGCAGGAACTCCAGCAGGGCGCGCGTGCCGCCCTTCTTCACGCCCACGATGAGCGCCTGCGGGAAGCGCCGGCGTCCCGGGCCGCTGGCCACAGGCAGGCCCGGCGCCCCCCGGGGACCGACGGCGCGGAGCGGCTCAGCGGGCGCGGGCGCCGGCACCGGAGCGCGGGCGGCCGGCGGGCAGCGGCCGGGGAGGGCGCAGAGGCAGTAGGCGCCGAGCACCAGCGCGGCGAGGAGCAGCGGCGCACGCGGCACCCGCAGCGCGGCCCCCTGCCCGGCCCCCGCGCCCTGGCCGCCCCCGGCCCCGCCACCCAGGCCGCCGCTACCTGCCATAGGGTGGTGCTGCGCCCAGACGGTGGAACGCGGGCTACAGGAGCGAGCGCATCCCGGCCCGTGCCGCGCTCAGCCAGCCCGCGCCGGGCTTCTGCTCTGCGCCCCGCCACTCGGCAGGCTCGAAGCCGACGCGGGGCGGGACCCGGAGGCCCCGCCCAGTCCGGAGGCCCCGCCCCCTGGACCACTCCCGGGCCCGGGACTCGCAGGCGCCCGCCGAGGCTGAGGCGTGATTTGGAGCCCCAGAGGTTACCTGTCGCGCCCTCTTGGAGACCTGGGCTCCAGCCTGCGAGGCTTCGGGGTCATCACCATTGCGCGCCTGGATGCTGCGGCGACGGGTCGGGTCTCAGGGCAGTGACAGGACTGAGATGAAGGACCGGCTCTTAGAAGGCGGATCCCAGTCCCTCCGGACAAGGGCGTAGCAGCAGGTGCGCGGGTGAGTGTGGACCCGGGCCCTACTGCGCCGAGGCGTTCCCGGGAATGTTGAGGGAAGTCTGAGCGGAGAATGGAGCGCGCTTTCCTGACCGTTGGCTTGCCATTCGTCAGGGTCCCAACCCTGGCGGCCGGAGACGGTTGTCCAATACGATTACCATTTTAGGGTCCTGGGAAGCAGGCTCAGGGACGACAGGCGTCTGTCCCAAGGCCCCATTCAGATCTGTCTCCCGACCCTTTCTACCATGTCACACCGTCTGTCTCTGCAGCCCAGTCCACCTGGCGTTGCCCTGGGATGTCAGGGACCCATCTCTAATGCTGGCAACGTGGCTCCTGTAGATGAGAAGATTTTGGAGAGGTGGGATGGGAGACCGGAAGGAGGAGCCCGGGTTCTATCTTAGGAGCTCCTGCTGAGGTGCAGTGACATTCAGGGGCCAGGGGCCACTCACAGTTACGGGACCTGCTGGGCGCTGGACACTCTGTGGGGAGTTTATGCAGCCCCAGGTTCACTGAACCCCCCACACAACACAAGGAAAGCAGAGAAGGAAAGGGCTCCGGGAGCAACAGTCCCAGGAAGAGACGGAAAAGGAACGGTGTCCTCTCTATGTCTCTGCCCAGGACTTCCTCACTGAAGCTTGCTGCCCCATGGGCATGGGCTCCTAGGAGAGGCCGACCTCTCACTAGCTGCTCAGAGGCCACTGCCCTGGGTTCTGCTCGTTCCTGGGACCAATGGCATCTGGGCAAGTCCCAGAAACCTGGGGCCTCTGCAAAGGCCAGGGGCCTCTGTGACCCACAGGAATTTCCAGGTCTCCCACCTAGAGGCAGCCCTGAACTAAGGGGGCTCTGCAGAGCCAGTGGCATGAAGGCGGCTGATCAGGGCCCCAGCCCGGATCCCAGACACAGGCCTGCACCTGCTTGTCAGGGCAAGACTCAGCCAGGAGCCCTGTAGGCGGGTCGTTGGCACAGTACTGTCTGGGGTGCATGTTGATACACACAGGGTCACAGGAAGTTCTTCTTCTGGTCTAGCTTAAAAGGGGATCTGTTCCAGACAGACTGGTTCTCCTTAGACCTGTCCTGGGTGGGGCCCTGCTCCACCTGGAGCACCCACTCACAGTCTCAGCAGGCCCCTCTCAGGGCTCCAGATTCCAGCATTCGACCCTGGCGGCCCCTCTGTCTCCCGGCCCTGGCACAGGGAGAGTGGCTTCCTCCTCCCAGCCTTGGCTCATGCTGTTCCTCCTACTGAGAATGGCTTTTCCTCAGTCCCCCAACCCCTGACACACATAGCTGCTTGAGGATTTTCCAGAAGCAACTTATCAACGACAGCAGGACATGCTGGGGGCTGGGGAATGGAGTCCGGGGACAAGGATAATTTCCTAGCTGAGCCCCTCCCTCCAGCCACCATCCCTCAAGTGACAGGTGGGGGCAAATCTGGGGACACCCAGGAAGGCAGCCTTGGGACATTTGCTCACCGGGGGGTCCCTAGCACCTAACAGAGACTGGCACCAAATGGGCACTTGACAATGGCCGGCTAGTGGAAGGATGTGAATGGAGGAAGAGGTCAGGGATGGCTTTCTGGAGGAAGTGATGGTCAGGCAAGCCTCCTCACACGTGGGGGTTGCCGCCTTCCCTCCTGCCCAGGATGTCGAAGTGGCCCCTCCGGTCTGCCTCCGCCCTACCTTGCCATCAGGGTCCAGCCCCAGCTCTCCACTGGCACCTCTCTGGGTGGTCTAGACACAGTGGATCCCCCGCTCTGAGCCACATGGCAGGAAGTGAGTCGAAAGAAACCAGGCCATGGGAGCACCGGTCCTGTGGCTGTCCCTGCACCCTGAGAGGCTCGCTCACCTCCCGCCCTGTCCGGTCTCACCTCCACTGTGAAGAAGAAATGCATCAGCCAGCTTCTCTGCCAGCTGGATCTCCCGGGAGGGCCCCTTGGCCTTCAGGGTCCAACATGGCTCAATCCCCCCTTGCCCAGACTGGACCCCCTGCCCAGGCAGGATGGCCAGGCAGAGGTCCATCTGTCCATCCTCCTTAGGCCAACCATCAGACATTGAGGTAGTCAGGTCTGCTGTGCTAGCTGGCTGGGAGGAGGCAGCACTGGGGAAGAGTGGCCCGAGCTGCAGGCCGCTAGTAAACAGCGTCCCTGGAGGAGACGACAGGGAAGGTCAGAGCAGAGGGGGACACAGGGGCGAGTCCAGGGAAGAGGCCTGGGGAGCGAGGTCATGGCAAGAGAAAGGCCCAGCCTGGCCTCACAGACCCATGACCCAGCTGCCCAGCTATATCTGAGTCCCCTCCACTGACTGTAATTACTCCCTTGGTGGGTGATTTTGGTCCCCATCTGTCTCCACCTCCCCGTGAGCGCAGCAAGAGCGGGGACGGGGTCAGTCTTGACCGCGGTGAGCACTCATGAATGTTTGTCGAGTGGCTGAGTGGCCTGGCTGTGTGAGTGAGAGAGTGTGTGAGTGACGGAGTCTATGTGCGTGCCCCACCCCCGGGCTCCTCTCTTCCTCTTTCGCAGACTGTCCCCTCCCCAGGGCGGGCACCCCCAGCGTGGGCCCCCCCAAGCAGGGTGCGTCAGCAGCTGCCCCACTCTGGAAAGTGATCCCTGACACCGTGCGGTCCCTCCCTCCACGGGGGACAGCTGGGGGAGATTCCACACACGCGGGGCTTCCAGAACTCCCTTCGCTAGAACCACACCCTTACCCCCTCGCCCGACTCCCGCAGTCCGCGGGGGTCCTGGAGCCGGCAAGGGGGGCCGAGGGGAGGGGGCTGCGGCTGAGGGCAGGCCCAGCTGTCCTTGATTTGTGTGGGCTTGTTCTGCTTCAGATGCCGGATTTGCCTGAGCACAGAGAGGATGCGGTTTTCTCCTGGAGAGGGACCCCTCAGAGATGTCTACCAACCGAGCCCACCCACCCCCGGACTCCACTGTTCCCAGTTCACCCTGGTAGGCAACGAGGTGACCTTGGCAGGTAAGGCGTCAAGTCTCTCTGAACCTCACTTTCCTACTTTATCAAACAACGCGGACACTGGCCCCATCCCTCTGGGTGTCTACCTCCTAGACCCTTCGTGGTGAGGTGGCAGTGGGCATGGGACAGCGTACTCGCTATTCATCCTTCTTGGACGAGACTGGAGAGGAAAGACTTTCGGGGGCCTGGCTGGCCAGAACCCAGGGCCTTGTTCCTGGTGGCCAGCTCCGCCTGGGGCAACGTGCACAGAAGGGTTTGCCAGGGCAGACAAGATTCCCAGGGTCCGGAGGGACACATGAAAAGGCTCCCTTGACTGGGAGATTCTCTGTCTCTGTTCCCTTAACCTGCGTGAGATTCTTGGTCTCTCTTTCGCTCTGCCCCTCCCCTGCTTGGGCTCTCGCTCTCGCTCCCTCTCAAAATAAATAAACATTAAAAAAGAAAGAAAGAAAGAAAAGGAAACAAGGCTGTTTCTGCCCCCACACCATCCCCACGACCTCCAGCTTCACAGCCCCGAGCCAGGCCTCTGGACCTAGAAGCCCCTCAGCAGCATGGGCAGGGCTGGGCCTCATCTAATGGCCCCACAGCAGGGCACTGTGCCCTGGCAGGGCCCCCCGTGGGCCAGAGGGTGGCTGTGAGCACCTTCCATTGGGAGCCAGGAATCTGACGCAGGCTAAGGAACCCCAAGCTCCGCAGACGCACAGGACCCTGCGGGCTTGTGGGGTGTATGTGTGTGCACGATTGGGGGTTCAGAGGCTCGCCCACTGGTCCCCAGCCTGCATCTCCCCACGCGCCACCCAGAAGCAAGTCCAGCCTGGCCAGGGGACAGGACACCCACAGACAGCCGCCCCCCCAACCCCTCATTTCCAGGGGAAGCACCCCATCACCACAGTTGGCCAGACAGACGGCCGGGCTTGTTGCACTTGGCCTTCAGGGGAGAGTCAGAACCCAGATGCCAGGGCAGAGCATCTTGGGACCGGTGCCTCAAACTCCTCCCCTTTCCCATCTGCCCCCTCCCTAAGCCGCAGGCTTTCCTGCTCCTGCTAGAGGACCTTGAAGATTGACCTCCACCCCCTCCTCAGAGAACAGTGACTCTGCCCATGTCACCTCTACTGGCCATTGCTATCTCCCCCTGACTCCAGCCTCTCTGCCCTCCCTACCCCCCCCCCCCCCCGCCGCCAACTTCCAGACACACACCAGGAGTTCCCGGCTCAGAGATGGGGGCCCAGCAAAAACCCAGTGTCTAGACTAAGGGAACAAAAAGCCACTGGAGTCAGAGGTGGAGGGGGCAGCCCAGGGCAGCAGGCAAGCTGCAGAGTGGGGGTGCAGGGCACCGAGGGCCCTGGCTCCTGTGGCTCCCGTTCCCCCAGGTTCTGAAGCATGGATAATCTCTGTGATTTTACAAGGAACAAATTACGCCTGCATACAGGCCTTGGGGGGCAGTGAGGGGTAGGGGTGGAGGTAGCCTATCTGCAGGTAACCCTTAGTCCTTCCTCCCACCCACCCCCGTCAGCCACAGGAAGTGACGGGAAGCCCACCCCCACCCCCGACCCCACCCCCCCATCTTCTCTGTGCTTCCTGCCCCTGAGCTCCTGTAAGCAGAACCCTAGGGCTGGGGCAAGGTGACAGGTGGTCCCGGGGTCCCTGCATCTCCCAGACCACAGACACGCTCACACAGATGTGCAGGTTGGCTCGCTCACCCCTACAGAGTGAGCAGAAGGCAGTGCGATTTGACATACACTCCTCGGCCCCTTCTCCGTGCACTCTCCCATGGGGCTCAGCGTGGGGGAGGGAACACGACGAGTGCACCCTGGACACGGACTTGAAGGAGCTCTCTGACCTGGGGTGAGCTGAGGCCTGCAAGCGGGGACCGCAGGGGCCCGGTCTGTGCACACATATAGGAGACCAGCCCGGGGCCCCCGCAGCGTGGGGGCAGGAGAGAGCCACTGGGCAGAGCCACTGGGAGAGGCTTCTAGAAGGATTCCGGCACATGGGGAGGGGGTGAGAAAGAAGGAACAGCAAAGTATAGAAGGCGGGAACACGGGGGCATGTTTCAGAGTGGAGTCTGGCTGGCCTAGAGGCCCAGGTGCAAGGGTGTGCGTGCAAGGGGTGCGGTTAACAGGAGCCCGGGAGCTGCGGTAAATAACACTACTCTCATTCACGGAGTAGAAAGGTGGCTGGAGACACGGGATCTGTGGGACCAGAGCCAGCAGAGCCTGCAGGAACCACAGAGGGAAGTTTCTGGTCTTTTTTTTTTTTTTTTTTTTTTTTTGTCTTTTTTTTTTTTGCGGAGATCACACACGTTGGGGGAGGCTAGCTAGGAGCTGTCACCATTGCGGAGAGAAGTGGGCACAGACGCGAGAAGGTGGTGCCCTCAGAACCTGGTGCCCCAGGTGGGCCAGGATGGCAGCAGGAGCAACTTGAGGACGCTGAAGGGCCGCAGGCTGAAGAGGCGGGGGCATCGGGAGCAGGGGGGTCCCGCGGGGCTGCCCTGGAGAAGGGGCTGGGAGCAACAGGTCACTTTCGCGAAGCCTACCAAATGGGGCCCCTACACCGCGGGCCCTCGCGCCGTCGGACGCCGGGAGGCCTCAGTTACCTGTGTTCCGGGTACTGGCAGGCTGGGCCGGCGTGGCCGAGCGGGCTGGAGGACGCCGGCGCTCACCACTGAGCACCGCTGGGTCACGGGGTCCCTGGAGGGGGCTGGATCAGCCCTCGCCGTCGGAGGTGCCGCTGCTGCGCCCCTGGCGGCGCCTCGGGGAACCGCAGGGCCTCTCAGACCGGCCGTGGCGCACGCGCAGCGCGGAGCGAGCTCGCCCCCTGCCCGTGGGTGCTGCACACAGTCCCTGCGCCGCTCGCTAACTGGTGGCCTCCGAAGGGGTTCATCGCATTACGTCCCCTACCAGGACCTCGTATGAGGGTGGGGACCCGGACGCTGGCTTGGCGGTGACCTCCACCGTCCTCTCTGGGCGCCCCCTCCCACTTGCCTGCCCAGCCACATTCGTACACGGAGTCACAGGGTTCCTGGGACCTACGAATCGGCCGCACCCCCACCAAGGTCACGGCTCTCCCTGGCACTTGTCACCCAGAGAAAACGAAAGCCGTGAGTGAGCACAAGTCCCAAGCACGGTTGGGTCACTCACGCACCCTGCCAGCGTCTCCTGAGCAGGGGGGCCGCGGGCCCCTACAGGGGATCAGCGGGATCCCAGACACATACCACTTCCTCCCTTGCCCTGGGTGCCCCCGCGTGCACGGGCCTGCCGGCCGCTGTTGACTGGTGTTGACAGAGCATGGGGAGCCGTCTGCCCCTGAACAGAACACTTGTCTGCAAGGCTGTGCCCTGGAGGGTCCACTTGGCAAGGGAGGGAGTGCTGGAGGGGGAGGGAGGGAGCTGGGTTCTCAAAACGTCTTTTGTGTCTCAGGAGGAAGTAGGGCTGCAGGCCAAAGGTTATGGTGTAACCCAGCAAGAAGAAGGAGGTGGGGGGATCTGTTTCCACAAGAGACAACTCACTCCCACCCCAGCCCCTGGCAGACAGGCCCTGCCCATAGCCATCCTTTTCCAGGCTCCTGATGAAAGGGGACCACCCTTCTTCCTCCACCCCTCCAAGGACCCTGCTTCCAGCCCTTCCCACCCCCAGTGAACCTGTATGGGGCCCGTGGAGTGCAGGCAGTCAGGTACTGTCCCACAGCGTCCCTACCAGCCTCACCCAGGCTCCAGCAGGCCCTCCGGCCTCTCCTGCTGGAGATCTGGCCCCCGAGAGGCAGCCCCAGGGGCATGTCCTGGACACATCCACCCAATTTGCAGAAGGAGGCCAGCCTGGTCCTGGGCCAAGTTTACTCAGGGACCTGCTGAGCCAGAGGTGCCAGGAGAGGTAAGGAAAGCCCGAGGTCCGCCCTAGCCCTGGGCCTGGAGATTCCCTCTGACCACTCAGCTAGCTGCCTCCCCACTGCTAGGCCCCTTCAACATGCTTGCTGCCTTCAGACTGTGCTCAAAAGATGGTCACCATGTTCCCAGGGCCACTGTTCCTCGTTCGGGGCATAGAAAAGAGGAAAGAGACAGTGTGGGCAGAGAGAGCCCGAGGCCTGAGGCAAGTCTCCCGAGTCTCCAAGCCTCCTGTTCCTGCCCTGCCCCACCAGGGTGAGGAAGATACTCGGGGTGAGGTTGCCTATAGAAACACAGTGAGCATTCAGTCACTGCTCACCTACCGTGGGCTTGCCCTTGGCCAAGACTGGCCGCTAGCCTCCGAGTGTATGGGTCACAGGCTGTGCTAGGCAGTGCCCCAGGGCCGATGATGATCCCAGGTGACTGGGACAGCCCCAACTAGGGACACAGAGGGGTCCATGCAGGGAGAAGTCCAGCAGAGATGGGACTAAAGTCGTGGGGTGAAGGGCACACCCTGTGCGGTCCCAGGAGGCAGTTTTCTAGCAGGTGCAGTCACTACTGGCCCCCCAGCAGAGCAGAGACGGAGATGTTTTCTAGAGAAGGAGGCTGCCACTCTCCCGAATGGGGTTCTTCAGCATGGTCCTCCCTGGTGCTTTTTGTCAGTGCTGACCCCTCCCCTTGCACAACTCCCTCTGCACAGACGACCCAGTGACCAAGCTGGTGTCTGAGAGATCTAACCCCACAGGGTGACATACACTCAGAACCCGCTCAGCTGCGACACCCCCTGCCACAGCCCCATCCAGGAGACAGGCTGGGCTCCACAGAGGAAGGTTAAGTGCTCTGCCCAAGGTCACACAGTGAGCCCGCAGCACCTGCACAGGCCAGTGACCACCCCCCCCCCCCACCACCGCCAGAGCAGGGACCCCTAGCCTGTGGCTGGGGATCAGGGAAGGGGCGGAGTCCCATTCCCAAGGAATGAGCAGACCAGACAGACCAGCAGTATCACTGGCCGTCCTTCCCGCCGCCCACCCCGCCAGCCATTCTAACCTCATCCCTCATCCACCACCTTTGCCCTTTTGTCCTCACACCTGCGGGCTCCAATCCTTGCAACCTGGGGGTGCTCCCAGCTCCTGAGTACGTCTGCTCCAATTATGCATTTGGAACCGGGGAATAACCAGAGGGTTATCGCCCCCCCCCCCCCACCACCACACACACAATCGAGCGTCCTTCCTCTGGGGTACGTATTCACAGCCCTGATCATCATCTGATGTGAACTTCCTGTCTCCCCAAACACAGGGGAAGGCCCTGCGGGAGGCCCATCTGTCCGCCTGTCTGTCTGTCTGTCTTACCGCCGCCTCCCCAGCAGCAGACAGCACCACAAGTGCAGCGAGCCCGTGTTCCGTTTGTTTACTGATCTCCTGATCACTCGAGACGGGAGTTAAGACGGGAGGGGGCTTCGGCATCACCCACCTTCCCGGACAGCAAGGGCTTCAGAGCGGGTACAGGAAGGCATAGTCACTGCTTCCCGGGAAGGTGCGGGCTGTGGGCCCCGGCCTTGCACGATCCAGGAAATGGAGCAAGAGCCACTTTCCTAAGCCCGAGTGAGGCAAGGTTGTGAAACCGGGTTCAGGATCTCTCCTCTCGTAACTGGGAGACCAGAAGTCTGGCCCCCGGCCTGCCCCTCCAGCCGTCACAGATCATCACCACTCTGGCTGCCTGGAAGGCTTTGACCAGAGTGAATCATGTAGTGACCAGGGCCGGAGCAGCCGGCGAGGGCTGCCTCCCTCCCCGCACCCTGCCTCACGGCCCAGCCTGGGGGAGATGGGAATGAGCTTTGGCGAGGGCCAGAGCCAGGCTCAGAATCGGGTCCCCTGGGGGTGAGTCCAGGCAGACGGGGTGGGGGCAGGGGGCTGCGGAGAAG
Organism: Leopardus geoffroyi; assembly: GCF_018350155.1. NCBI lineage: Eukaryota > Metazoa > Chordata > Mammalia > Carnivora > Felidae > Leopardus > Leopardus geoffroyi. Next base: position 40,300,838 of record NC_059340.1, on the reverse strand, counting down.
AGAAGGTGGGGTTGTACCGTCATGCAGAGACCAGCTAGGCTTCCAGCCCACCTCCCTGAGGCTCCCACATGAGCAGAGCCCTCGGGCCCACCCCGGGCAGCAGGGCGTGGGCCATCGTGCCAGAGCAGTGCCTTCAGGAGAACCTGTGCAGAGCCGAGATCCTGACGCTTCAGCCAGCCCCCCTCCCCGCCCCGTCTGGATGGCTGGGGTTCCAATTCCGAGGTTGGACGGCCGGAGAGTGGCCACAGCACAGTGTCCGGCTAGAGTAAGTATGTGCTGCCCGCCTACGGCTCCTGAGAGGCAGAAGTTCCTTTGCCTAAAAGGACAGACGGAGAGAAACACAAATCACTGCTAAATTATGCTCCAGACACCATTCCCCGAGCTAGGCGCCCCGCTCCAGCCTGCAGAGCAGGGCAGCTGGGAGCACCCGGGCCCCCGGCTTGGGGGAGCCTGTGGGCCCCATTTTGTTCCCCGACACCTCCAGGAGAGCCCAGTCTCTCCTTCCTCCACGGGACAAAGGCCAGTAACTACAAAAAGACAAAATCACGTCACACCTTACCATCGCCGGCCCTACGGACCCTCTCGCCTAGCCTCACTCCCTCAGGACAACAGCCAGCATGTGCTGTTAGCAAGCCCATTTTACAGAGGAACAAACTGAGATTAGGGACTGGCCACGGCCCTGCTGGCGACAAGTGGGGAGCTGGGACTGGAGCTACCAAGTGTGGGCAGGAGTCGAGAGGGGCCGGCGGTGCAGACAGACGTGCTGACTTGTGAGAACCTCTGCGAGCAAGAGGGCCAGGGCCCAGAGGCGACGCTGCGCCCAGATAAAAACCCACAGGAGAGACAGCTGCCGAACAAACACCAGCACCGGGGCCCTCGTTCCCAAGACGTGGGCCACTTTGCTTTTACACTTCATGTGCATTACACAGGCGTTATCTACGCGAATGAGGCAACGGCTTTAATCCTAAGCGATAAGGTATCATACGTGAAACTCCTCTGGATTTCTGTCAGTTACTGAAAACAGCTCCCGATGCACAAGGGCTTTCCTAACAAGGAAGTGGCACGAGGCGAACTTCCGGTAACTGGGAGGCACTCCTCTCTGCACACCCTTCTGGCTCATGGAAGGTTTCGTAGGGACACTCCACCTTCAGAGGGTGGAGAAATCTGTTATAAGAACACTGCTGGGGCGGCTCAGTCAGTTGAGCCTCCGACTTCGGCTCAGGTCGTGATCTCGCGGTCCGTGAGTTTGAGCCCCGCGTCGGGCTCTGTGCTGTCAGCTCGGAGCCTGGAGCTGCTTTGGATTCTGTGTCTCCCTCTCTCTCTGCCCCTCCCCTGCTCACACGCTGTGTGTGCGTGTCTCTCTCTCTCAAAAATAAATAAACACTAAAAAAAAAAAAAAAAAGGAAGACCTGCCAACAGGAGGACACACGGGAGCGCTTACCGTGTGCCAGGCCCCAGGGGCATCACATCAACGCGGCTGTCCTCAAACAGCCCGTGAAGGAGGCTCTGCGATCACACCCACTATGCAGAGCAGGAGGCCAGCTCAGAGAGGCTGAGGAGCAAGGCCGTGACCACACAGCCCGGCCCTCAGCGTCTGCCTGGCCTTGCCTCCCCCTCTAATCTCTGGGAAGGTCCAGGCCCCCACACAAAGCCCTTCACCACACCCACCCTTAGATGCCCCTTTTTGGGGCACATGTGACCCATCGGGACACCTGCCCTTGTCCTTGCCCTGCAGCCACCTTTTTGGGGTGGCCCTGGGCAGCTCCTGGGCAGTGTGCTTTGGTGTCCCGATGCTTCGTCACTGCGAGAGGACAAGAACCGTGTGTCCCCCACCCCCGGGCCTCTGAAATGTACAACAGGCCTATGTCCAGCTGCTCACCTTTCGGGATGAACTTCAGCGAGCTGCTAAATATTCAGAAGCGGGACTGTCCCGGCTTGGGGCCATCGTTCAGGAACTCATGTCCCAGCCCATTGCCACACCTGCCACAGGACACCTGGAAAGACCACAAAACAACTGCAGCGATGGCCCCCCTGCCACCAGCAGAGATGGTGTCCTCCCCCCACCCATTTCCCAAGGTAACTGTGGGCAGGAGAGGTCAACCTCCATCCCGGAGCCCGCACGGGAAAGCAGTCCTGTTTCCCCGTCTCCATCAGGACCCCAGGCTCCCCAGGTAGGGTGGCAGAGGCCAGAAGACCGGCACAGACAGACTGTGAGCCCCGAGAGCTGTGGGGGAAGCAGAGAAGGAGCAGCCACCTCGGGCTCTCCCTGACCAACACCCCTCCCCACCCCCTGGGGCTGCCACCCACCTTTAAGGCTTTAGGCGAATTGTGCTCCGGACGCTTGGCCACACTATCAGCATGAATGGTCTCAGTGAAGGCCGGCCACGGGGACGAGTGTGCATACTTTGAGCGGCTGGAGAAGAGCTCGTAGCCGCACTTGGCACACACGTAGACACCTGGGGGCAGAAGGAAAGACAAAGGCAGACACATTGGCTCCAGCCTCTCTGGGGTGAGTGCCCAAATCCTTGGGGCGAGAACACAGCACCGTCCGTCTGCAGGGTGGGCTGCACATTCTACCCACGCTGACACCTGCCACTCCCAGGCCTGGAACACGCCACTGAGCTCACGTTCAGTGGTCCTTAGCATGTGCCACGAAGAGCCACTTCTCACACTTATCTCATTGAACTTTATCCACAGTCCTGTGATGTAGACCCTTCCAGTTTAGCTTAGTTTTGTGGTTACTTTTTTTTTTTTTTCAAGTAGGCTCTGTGCCCAATGTGGGGCTTGAACTCACGAGCCTAAAGGGCCAATGCTCCACCAACTGAGCCAGACAGGAGCCCCTTTTTCAGTTTTGTTTTGTAAGAGGACCTTTCCGTTTTAGAGCTGCAGTGCCTGAGTGATGCAAAACACAGCTCGAGGGTGTGCAGTCAGGAAGGAGCCCAGACAGTATGATGAGGAGACAGCACTCCCACCCCAGCAGGCCCCAGCCCACCTCCCTTCCAAGTGGCCGTTCCTGATGCCGGGGAGGCCTTGAGCTGGACACCCAGCCACTGGCCTGCTCTCTGTGAGGGAAGAGAATGGTCCCACCAAACAGGTCTCCAGGCCAGACAGGGGGCCCAGGAAGACAGAGACCCAGGGAAGAGAACAGGTTTTTTTTTTTTTTTCAACGTTTATTTATTTTTGGGACAGAGAGAGACAGAGCATGAATGGGGGAGGGGCAGAGAGAGAGGGAGACACAGAATCGGAAACAGGCTCCAGGCTCTGAGCCATCAGCCCAGAGCCCGACGCGGGGCTCGAACTCACGGACCGCGAGATCGTGACCTGGCTGAAGTCGGACGCTTAACCGACTGCGCCACCCAGGCGCCCCAAGAACAGGTTTTAACCCAGCCCCAAAAGATCACTTTGGGGGGGGGGGGGAAGGCTGCAAAACCGACCTGCGGAACAGGTAACTGCTTAGGGCCCCCCACAGGGGAAGCCCGCACCCAGTGTCCACCCTGAGGACAGCCTACCCCAGAGTCCATGAACTACACAGCCTTTGCCAGCCACTGGAGAAGGAAGCAAGAGGGGGGTGCCCAGTAGCTGCCAAAGTGGAGCTTCCTGCCTGGCAGAGCCCCCTGGGACAACTGGGGGCCTACCGCCAGAGGGCCTCGGTGGAGGGCTTTGCCTAGAGAGTCCTGTGCCACAGCCGACATCCACAGATGCCCAGTGTCACCGCCCAGCTTCCTAGAGGGCTGACATCCAAAGGTTCCCACCGAGGCAGTGCACTGCCCTAGTCTTGCCTGTGGGGCACGTTTTTACCAAATTAGGCCATTACCAGACAGCACGGCCCAGAAGGGGACACCCTAGGGCCTCTCAAAGCCTGGGGCCTGGAGGGACGGTTGGCCACGTCCCAAACACCCCACCCCCACTCCAGCTGTCTGGCCAAACTTCACTGGCACTTGGTTGCCCAGCGGCTCTCCTGGTTACCCAACCCAGGGCCCTGGGCAGATGGGGGGAGGCACCCGGGAAGACACGTTGGGTCCGAAGGGAACGCTCTGTGCTTGCCAGCTTACCTTGCGGATCCCAGGAACCCGGGAGGGGAAAAGGCAGGGCTATCATCAGGGGGATGCCCTAGGACAAGATCCTCGATCGTGTCCCTCTGAAGTCCAGATCCCAATCCGGATCCCCGCACCGGCGTCACCCCCTCCCTGTACCCTGACCCCACGGATCCCTCCCAGAAACGGCCTTGCTCACGCACTCCTCGAGGTCAGCGACGCCCTCGCTCTAATGTCCCCTCTCCCCCTCAGGAACCCCTACTTTTCAGGCTCCCCAGACCCCCCTACTCCGCGGTCCCCTTTACTCACATGCGCTGCTCCCCGCGCGATCACATTCGCTCCCGGTGGGGTCCGCCCTTCCCGGGGCTCAAGGGTTCCACCACCGCCCGAGAGCAGCGACGCCCACTCTACTACGCGCCCCCCCTCCCCGCTGCCCTCCCAGGAGGTCACAGAACAGACCTGGCTCAAAGTGGTTCTGGAAAACCTCGCCCCCGAAGAAGCTGCAGAACGACATGGCGCCGGCAGTACCGCGGGGCAACCCCTTCCTCGGACAGATCCGAGGCCACGGGCCGACTGCCCCCGGGTCGGCGCCCAGGGCCCGCCCCTCCTCCCGAGGCCCAATCACTGCCTGGATCCGGGTCGAGGCCCCGCCCCCCAGAGGACCAATCACGACCCTCCAGGAGGCCCCGCCCCCCCTTCCCGCGGACCAATCTCTCCCTAGGGCGAGGACCTGCCCTCCGGAGTTTCCTCACAGGCCCCGCCCCCGACTGCTCCTAGGGACGGCTAGGGAGCTGAGTCCCCGACGCCCGCGTTCGGCAGCCCCTCCCGATCGCCAGGGGGCGCCGCTGAGCTGCGCCGGCTTGGAGCGGCACCACGCCGCAAGGGTCCTGCCCGCTCGCGGAGCCCCCGGGCCACCCGCGGTCCCCCGCCTTTCCGCGCTCGCAACTCTGAGACACCGTGGGAAGAGTCGCCTTCGCACTTTATTAGACAGCGGGGGCAGGCGGGGGTCGCGCCGCGCTTCCTTCAGGCTCCCTCCATCCCAAGCCGCCTACAGGTCTCTCGAGGTCTCGGACTTTTCCTTCTCAAGATGTTTCTTCTGGGGACCCTGGTTGAGGGGTTGGAGGAGACAGCAGCGCTCGCCACGGAGGTCTAGCCGGGAATACTGCCAGCCTCTGCTCCGCTTTCTTTCCACGCACGAGTCAGTGCCCGGGACTCGACTCCTATAAGCCCCTTCTCTGGATGAGGGCAGGGGACGCCCCAGCCACCCTCATCTGCGACAGCTACCCAACTGTGGCGCAAGAGGGGTGTGGGGTCTGAGCCCCAGAGAACAAGGGGTAGGTGGGTAGGTGGGCTCACCATGAACACCCTCTTCTCTTGGGCCGTCTGGAAGCGGCCGTGGCCAAACTTGGAGGTGGTGTCTATGAACTTGAGTTCGATGTTCTCCAGGGCCTGGCGGCTGTGGTGCACCAGGAGGGACTGGAGAGGAGCAAGATGCAAGGTCCTCACCCACTGCCTCCCGCCACCCCCAGGCCACACGGGAAGGTCTCACTCCCTCGGCTCCTGCCAGAACCCCTCCCTTTTTGCTCTCCCTATTCCCACCCTCTTGGGAGCAAGGTGAAGGACAGGGCAGGCCAGTCCCTCGACCCTCCCACCATAGAGGCACTGACCTTCCTCAGCGTGATGACCCGCTTCTTGGTGCCCGCGATGCAACCCTTCAGCATGACGAAGTCATTGTTGACTTCCCCGTAGTGGGGAAAGCCGCCCTGCGGGGAGGTGGGTCAGGATCCAGGCTCCGAAAGGGGCTGCAGTGTTAGGGGCAGCTGCAAGCCCCGGGAGAGCTCCCCACACATGAGCTGGAGCCAGCCCCTGGCCCCAGGGCAGCACCTGAGCCACATTCTAAGTCCTTATCTCACTGAACACTCTTAGCGAGGGAGACACTGAGGCTCAGAGAAGCAGAATCACTCGTTCAGGCCTTGCAGCTGCTACCTAGTGCAGCCGGGACTTGAACCCAGGTGGCCCGAGTCCCAGGCCACGGCTGGAGCTGCCGTGCTCCACACCCATGACGGCGGTCGGAGTGTGAGCTGTGTGCCGAGGGGGCTCAGAGGATGCAGGGACGGCAGGGGTTTGTTCCACCGGGGGGCTGCTCGCTGGGGCCTGAGCTCTGGGGGCAGGGAGGCACCCCACACACCTGCTCCACACGTGCACACCAGACCCCCTCACCAGTGGCGTGATGGACTTGTCCGTCACATCGTAGCTGGTGGACGCATTGTTCCTGACCACCTTCCCGTCCTCCTTGTGCAGCCCGCGGCCAATCCGGTAGATCTGCAAGGACAGCAGGGCACGTGGCAGGCAGCACGTGGCCTCTGGAGCCAGTGGCAGGTCTATACCCATCAGCACGGGTGCTCAGACCCAGGCACCGGCAGGGGCATTTCAGAGCCTTTGGGGGGCCAGGCAGCGTCTGGGTCAGGCACCCTACCCCCTGGGGTCCGGTCACAAGGGTCCCTCTACCACCAGGACTGCGGACGCACCTTCTTGTTGAGCTCCGTGCGGTGGTGATAGCCCTTCTGCCCGGCCCGAGCGATGGAGCAGCCCACACGGGCAGGGTGCCAGGCGCCAATGCAGGCCACCTTGCGCAGTCCCTTGTGGGTCTTCCGTGGCAGCTTCTTGGTATGCCAGCGGCTCGTGACCCCTGCAGGTGGTGGGGGCGGGCTTAGAGGCCAGTCTGGCCCCCACCCCCTCCAGGCAGCCTTCCTGGAGCCACCGTCCCCACCCAGCCCTACCTTTGACCCCCCGGCCCTTGGTGACAGCAATGACATCGATGACCTCGCTCTGGCTGAACACACTGTGCACCGGCACCTGCTTCTCTAGCCGGGCCTGGGCCCAGGCCACCTTCTCAGCCACCGTGCCGCCATTCAGCTGGATCTCCATGATGTGGGCCTTCTTCTGCCGGAAAGGCAGCAGCTTCATCTGCAGGACATGGCCCGGCCAGTCGGTTCCCAGAGGGCTGCACCCCCCAACCGCAGACCTGGCATGACTGGCCGGTGACCCCCAGCAGGCTTTCATGCATACGTGCATTCAGCAGATGTTCCAGTGCTCCAGTCTTTCGATATGCTATATCCTGTGCTGGGCACTGGGGAGGACTGAATATTCTGATGGAATATTGGGGGCAGCAGGGACAGTTACTGCATGTAAGGCAGTACGTGTCCTCTGAGGGGACAGCCCTCAATGACAAGAAGGAGCTACTGAGTGAAGATCTGAAAGTTTGGGGAGCAGAGGGAACCACCTGTGCAAAGGCCCTGTGGCAGGGAAGATCCTGGGGAGCTGGTGGGCTAGAAACGAGAGCAGTATGTCTAGACCGTGGTGAGCAAGGAGGAACGTGGTGCACGATGAAGTCAGAGGTGAGCTGGGCCCTGCCCGGGCCAGTCTTGAAGGGAGAGGCGTGGGCTTTATTCTAAGTGCAGGATGTGGCACAATCTGGTTCACGTTTTTAGACACCTCTGGCTGCTGCTGTGTGAGGCACGGGCTGCGGGGACACACAGGTGGAAGCAGGGACGCAAGTCACAGCCCAGTGCTCAACACGTACTTATGGAGCACCTACTGCATACAGGGCTCTCAGTGGCTGGGGTGCTGGGGGCACAGCACTGAACGGGCAGCCACGGCCCTGCCCCCGTGGAGCTAGTCTGTAAAGGGAAACGGACACAACCCATGACACGCGTAACCAGGAACAGCAAGTGTGGCAGTAACCGAGGCAGGGGAGCAGAGGGGTGCTGCTCCAGGCCTACGCAAGCCTTCCCTGAGGACCGGATGCCAAGGACTGTTCCAGAATACGCCAGAAGGTGTTAGCAACCTGTCAGCCCACTCAAGCCAGACCCCACGTACGAATGTTGACTCCCACACGCCTCGTGCCAGGACCCAACGGGAGGTGGCTGGCCCTCTACACTGGACATCGGCAGGAGATCCAGGCCTTGTGGGGCGTGTCAGGGCCTTGGGTGACCACGAGGCGTGGCGGACGGCCCAGGGCCCTCAGAGTACACGGACACGCATCCCCGGGGCTGCGGGAGGCCAGCACAGCCAGTCACCCAGCCCTTTGGGGCCGTGCTCCGGCTCGTGGTATTTTTAGGCTGACATTTGCCAGGGCGCCTGGAAGCTGGGGCGGGGGAGGGTGGGCCCAGGGAGTGGACCGGCAGACCGGGTGCGGACGAGGTGGTAGGGCTGACCTGAGTGTGGACAATGACACGAATGACTTTGCAATACTTCTTCATGGCGGCAAAGTCTTTCTGCAGCTGCTTTTTGCCCTCGGCGTCACGCCATCTCTTGCAGGCCTTGGTGAAGGCTTTCTTCTTGCTCTTGTGCCTGAGCCACACGCAGGAGCCACGTAGAGGGGCCAGCCGGGGCAGCTGCCCAGGCCTGCCCGGCCCCCACGTGCCCACAGCCCACCAAACAGGCCCCTCGGGGCAGGGAATGTCCTCTCCCCCCTCCTTCCCTTCCCGGGGAGGCCACCGCGGGGCCCTCCCCCGGGCTCCCCGTCGTCAAGCACAGACCGCCCCTCCCTCTCCGGGTCTCCGGCTCCTCCTGTACAGAGTGGACACGCTCCCGCCTCCTGAGGCCTGCGTGTGGCCGTCAGATGTGCCCGAGCTCGAGGGAGGCGCGTGCTGGCCGGCGCCACGGCCACCTGCCTACACCGCTGCGGCCGCAGACCCCGCTTCTAGGGCCAACGGCCAGTACTGGCCAGGCGCCACGCCGCGTCGTTCCCAACCCTCCCCCAAACTCTGGAGGGTGGATGTACTGTCCCCATTCTACAGAGGAAGAAACGAAAGCTCACAAAAGTCAAAGTCCCTGGGTGAGGGCCAAATTGATAACAGTAGAAAGAACAGAAACAAGGCCAGCTGGCACTCGCTGAGCACTTTCTGTGTGCCTCATGACACAGGGATTACTCCATCGGATGGTGTCTCCAGCTGGTGGTGTCTGTGATGGGGGGGGATCAATCTAAGAGGCTCTAAGAGGTGAGCCAGCTCGCCTGTGGTCGTACAGCCCGTGCTGGCTCAGAAGCCCAAGCTTATTACCTCCCAGAGAGGGCCAGGACCGGGCTATGCCTCTAACTCTGTAAGGATGGGGGTGTCGGTGAGGTTCCTTGGGCACGTGGGCCTTCCCTTTCAGGACTGAGTGCCCCCAAATGCCTTCCTTTCTGAGGAGAAGAGCTTGTCAGCTAGCTATTTCCCTTTTCACCCTGGCTGCTAGGAAGCTCTGAGCCGACTCTAACATTTCATCAAATTAGTCCCTTAATTAACCCTGGGGATTAGAACACGCGCTTCCTCTCTTCCTCTATCCCAATTTCCACTCCAGCCCCCTAGTACTTGTCTTTCATTGAATTGAAGGCAACCTCCCCCACAAACACTTTCCTGCCTCCCATACACTGTTGCCACTTCCCACCCGCCTCGTGCCAGTCCACACGTGGTCCCCCCGGGGGCAACGCTCACCAGTCCTTGTAGAAGCGGCGACGGCACTCATCACTGAGGTGCTCTGCAAAGATGGTCTTGAAGCTCCGCAGGCCTCGAGGAGTGGCCACATAGCCCACAACGCCGACCACCACCAGAGGCGGCGTCTCCACAATCGTCACTGCCTCCACTTCCTCCCGCTTCGAAATTTCTGGAGGGGACCCGGAGACAGGGGCATGGAGGAGGGCCTCTGGGACCCACGGGGAAAGGGGATGGAGTGGAAGAGCCAACCACAGCCCCTCCTGCCCAAGGGAGGGTGGAACACCATGGCCTTAGGGCTCCCACTGACCTCCGGCCCCCAGCCTGCACCCTCCCTGCCCCTTCTCTCTGCTCCGTCTGGGGCAAGGAGCAGGTGCTGGGCAGGGCCCTTCGAGTGGTCTCTGCTAGCTCTGACTCTGAGATCTCAGACAACGCCTGACTTGCTCCCTGCCTCAGTTTCCCCATCAGACCCTCTGGAAATGGGCGAGGAGAGCCGACAGCCAGGGCAGCATCCCCCCAAGGGCAGGGTCGGGACTCCTTTAGTGGAGAGCACTTGAGCCGTTGAAATTTTAACAGTTGTGAATATACGTTGATGAGCTCTAGAAAAATACCTGTATTTTGCCCAAAACCCGTGATTTTATAGATGTTATTACTGACACTGAAACAAAGTAAAAGCAAGTCTAAAAGAAACATATCAGGAGATGGGGAGCCTGCGTGCCTCAGGTGATTAAGCGTCCGACTCTTGATTTCAGCTCAGGTCATGATCTCACGGTTCGTGGGATAAAGCACACCGTCAGTGTGGAGCCTGCTTGGGACTCTCTCTTCCTCTCTCTCTCTGCTCCTCCCCCCTCACACTCCCTCGCTCTCAAATATATATATATATATGTATATACATACACACATATATGAGGTGATGAAAAGAACACAGGAGTAGCTGCCAGAAAGTTGGAGGCGTGGTGGCTGATGCTATAAAGGGGCAGCAGGAAGGACTCCCGTGAGGATGGAATGTTCCACGGTACACACATTTACACGTGGCAGAGCCGCATGGAACTAAACACGCACAGGAAACCTGGACACGATGGGTAGGTTGTATCCATGTCGATAACCGGTTGTGACATATTACCGTAGTTTATAAGATGTTTCCGTCGGGAAATTGGGTCACGGGTGCGTGGGATTCTACAATGATCTCAAAACAAAAGGTATATCGGGGCACCTGCCTTTGAACTGTAGCTCTCGCACTTACGGACTGGTGATGGGCAAGTTTCACAACTGCTTAATTTCCTCATCTGTAAACCGGGGGCGATGACAGAACACACCTCGAGGGGTGGCCAGCGGTCAGGGCTCGGTGACAGTCAGTGTCCTGACTGTGGTTCCTGCGGCATGGCCTCGCCCTTTCTGGGACCGTCTCCTGTCCTGGCGCCCAGTTCAGGCTCCTGGCCTCCGGAAGTCTTTCCAGACCCTCTGGCAGTTGGGGATGCTCCGCACCCTCCCCCACCCCCGTGTCCCCCCGCAGCCACTCACTGAGCCCCGGCCGGTGCACTTCTCGAAGAGTGTGCGTCATGCCAGCCTTGTAGCCCAGGAAAGCCGTGAGGTGCACCGGCCGGCTGGGGTCGTCCCGAGGCCAAGTCTTCACCTTGCCCCGGTGCCGGCTGCTCCTCTTGTGGGGCAGGAAGCCCAGGTGTCCGTGCCGAGGGGCAGAGAACTTCCGGTGGGACTGGGGGTGGGAGGAGGAGGGGACAGTCAGAGCTGGGGCGTCTCTGGGCCCAGAGAAGTGAGTCAGAGACCCCAGACGGGGCCCTGGTGGTCTTCAGTGCCTCCATCTATCTGTAGGGAAGGAGGGCAGGTCGGCTCAGGGACAGTGTCTTAGGGACAGAGCCAGCACCAAGCTCTCCTCACCCGCAGGCTTCCCGCTTTAGTGGGCTCAGCCTGCTGGGCCCAGGAGGGACAGGCCCACACTGTGGCCGAGGGCTAGAGGGAAAGGGAGGCACGGCCATCTGTCTATCTTCTTGCCCATTCCAGGCCTGGCAGCCCGAGCTCTGGCCCCCTGTTGTCCCCTTCAGTCACCTCCTCCCCTACAGGCCCAAGGACCATCCCTGCTGGGAAGAGACTCCAGAAGCCCACCTGCCCCTCCCAGGAAGCTGGCTGGCTCCAGCCCCCTAGCCCACTGACCATGGCAGCCCGTCCCGGCAGGTCAGGAAAGGAAGGGGCCTCCCCGACAGGCGCTGGAGGTCGAATGGCAGGGCCAGAACGCCCGGCAGCCAGGTCCCAGATTTAGCCCCTGGCAGAAGAGCTTGGTCATGTTCCGTGGCGGTCATGGGCTCTGGTGCCAGGAGCAGGCCTGGCCTGGGGCGGAGCGAGAGGGGGCATCCGATGGACAGGCTGGGGTGGGGATACCTGGAGCCAGGCCTGTCACTGCTTTCCTCAAGGGCCCGGGGACTGGGTCACACCACTTCGTTTTCTGCCTTGTGTTGCCCTCCCAAGGCCAGGAACAAGTCGGCCTGGTAAAGAGTCAAGGAGCCCAGGTTGGGGAGAGGGCTTCTCTCAGGCAGCTGCGGTCAGGAGGGTCTGGTCCACTTGGCTGGCTGTTCCTGTCTCATCCTGAGGGCCGCGAGCAGGGCCTGGCCAAACTGCCTGGGGTGCCGGGTGCCGGGGGTGGGAATAGCTGTCATCCAAGAACAAAGGTTCTACGCTTATTAAGTTCTGAACCTATAGACAGAGTCAGTTTTACAGGCCTGGAAATGTCTCTGAGGGCCTGGGGATCTTGCCTTGCTGGCGCTAAGATTTTGTGCTAGTAAAATGTCACAATTCTCTGTCATTGCTGTTGTTAATGACAAAAAAAACTTGTAACACTTTGGGCTGAGCCCCACAGGAATTAAATCACTGGGAAGGGGCAACCCTCAGCCCCAGGAGTGGCCCAGGGGGAGAGAGACTACCTGAGCGGAGGAAGCATAGAAGGGACGCCCGCAGGGGCGCCTGGGTGGCTCAGTCGGTAAAGCGTCCGACTTGGGCTCAGGTCACGATCTCACAGCTTGTGAGTTCAAACCCCGTGTTGGGCTCTGTGCTGACAGCTCAGGGCCTGGAGCCTGCTTGGGATTCTGTGTCTCCTTCTCTGCCCCTCCCCCACTCACGCTCGCTCTCTCTCTCTCTCTCTCTCTCTCAAGAATAAATAATAAGGGGCGCCTGGGTGGCGCAGTCGGTTAAGCGTCCGACTTCAGCCAGGTCACGATCTCACGGTCCATGAGTTCGAGCCCCGCGTCGGGCTCTGGGCTGATGGCTCAGAGCCTGGGGCCTGTTTCCGATTCTGTGTCTCCCTCTCTCTCTGCCCCTCCCCCGTTCATGCTCTGTCTCTCTCTGTCCCAAAAATAAATAAACGTTGAAAAAAAAAAAATTAAAAAAAAAAAAAAGAATAAATAATAAAACATAAAAAAAAAAAAAAAAGAAAAGAAAAGAAGGGACACCCGCACACTCAGGGCAAAGGGAAGGCCACCCATGCTGAAGCCCTTGAGCACGGCAAGACAGGCGGCTGTGGTAGGATCGGTTCCTGGCACACGGGCCAAGAACCAGGGGGCCGGGCACAGAGCCACAAGCTACTTGGGTTCCTCCCTCTCGTATGCCTTTTCCTGCTTCTGCTACATGATCCCCAAGCCCCTCTGCTACCAAACAGCAGCGGAAAGATGCCACTCCCGTGCTTTGCTTTAATCGAGTTCTCTGCTTTCTCATATTCTTCTGGTGAGCCATAGCGGTGGCATCGGGCCTGGCTCTGTGGGATCCCCTTGTTCACCCCCACGGTACAGGCCAATGTTAAGATTCTTTTGGTCTGACAGTGTGTGTTTCTAAGGGTTCGTGATTTCACGATCTGACATTTCTGTGACCCCAGATCCTGTGCATCCGTAGAGTTGATGGCTCCATGTCCCTGACCCCGGCCTCCAGGCATGAAGTGACCAGCACCCTCCGTGGTGCTGGCCGAGGGCCATGCCAGATACGGAGATCACGGAAGGTGATCAACAGGGCCCTGGTCAGTGGTCAGTAGGACAGCTACCCCAAGGGGCACAACAGTGCTCGGGGCCGGGACAGAAACATCAGTCCCAGACCAGAGCACTCTGCATCCAGCATAGGAGCCACTTCTTCCTGTGGGTGGGGGCCCTAAGGGCAAGCCCTGCCTCTTGCTCTGCCCCAGAAAGTCCCCTAGGCTTACTGGCATTGGCCAATCCATGAGGGGCTCTGGAAGACACAGTGGAGCCCAGAGAAGGCTGCAGGGAAGGGACAATTCAGGAAGGCTTCCTGAAAGAGCGGGGCATTTGGTAGTTTGTTATTTGTTGACTTTGTTGTGTTTTTTGGTTGTTCTACCGGTCTGAGTTCTCCAGAAGGGCCCAGCTCTGTTCGTCTTGCTGCCTACTGCACTTGCCACGTACCGGCACACCAAAGAAACTGAATGAACAGTCTGCTTCTTCCAGTGTTTGTCTCGTCTTAGAACGTAAGCAGGGGCCTCTGTTTTCTCCACTGGCGTATTCCAAGCGCCGAGACCAGCGTCTAGCGCACAGCACACAAGCCGCAGCCCCCGCGCTGGGAGGGGTTTACCCGAGCCCACCGTTGGGCGGGGCTGCAGAACTACGAGTCCCATAGTGCCTCGCGAGCGCAGGCAGTCCCGCGCAGGCGCAGCTGTCCTACAGCGGCCTCTGCCGCGGGAGAACTATAAGTCCCATGGTGCCTCGCGAGTGCCGGCCGCCTTGCGCTGGCGCAGCCGCCCTAGGGTGTCCTCTGCTGCGGGCGAACTAGGCCGTGGTAACCGGTCAGAGGCCAGGCTCGCTCGTCCGAGAGAAGAGCCCCACCGCACGCCGCCGACATGCCGGATAGCTGGGATAAGGACGTGTACCCCGAGCCCCCGCGCCGCACACCGGCGCCCTCGCCGCAGACCTCGCTGCCCAACCCCATAACCTATGTGACGAAGGCTTTCGATCTCCTCGTGGACCGACCTGTGACCCTAGTGAGAGGTACGAACCCCATCCGGGCCTCACCGCTCCCCAGGGCCCCCCGCCGCCCAATCTGGAATACTCCGCCGCACCTAGGGCTTCGCCCCTGTGACCGGTCCCCGTCGTCCCCACCCGGACACCTGGGGTCTCGTCGCCTCCTTGGAGCCCCACCCCGTTTCCACTGCACCCTAGGAACACCCCTCGCTTCTGCACCAAGACCCCTCATTGCCTTCCGGCCCTCGCCGCCTGGGGGAACTCTCCACGCACCCCTGGTCTCCAGGCTGGCCCAAATATTAAGGGGTGTGTGCGGATCGCACCCTGGCCTGAGGCTTGTTAAACCCCATTCTCCCTGCACGCTTTGCATCCTGAGTTGTGCACAGTAGGCAGTCAGCAAACGGCTGTTGAAGGGTTCTCTGCTAACCCTCTGCACGCCTGCAAAATGACCCGGATAGCCAGGGGATGGCCGAAGTCCCCTCGACCTAGATATGCTGTGACTTGTACTCCGTGTGTGCCCAAGCTTAAGAGCTGTCCAGATACCCCCAACCGTGGTCCAAACCAGGTAGATGTTTAAAACAGCTCTTTGTTGCCCAGTTTGTTGTTCAGCTCGCTCCGTACCACGAGCACACACTGCCCTCAGTCACTCATGCTAAGCAATTCATCCTTAACCAATTCAGGGGTGCCAGGGTGGCTCAGTCGGTTAAGCATCCCCCTCTTGATCTCAGTTCAGGTCTTGATCTCAGGGTTGTGAGTTCAAGCCATGTGTTGGACTCCACGCTAGGCATGGAGCCTCCGTTAAGAAAATAATTAACCAATTCATTCGTTCAACAACAAAACATTTGGAGTGAGCGCCATGCCCTGGTGGCTTGTTGGGATAAAGTCAACAAATCAGACCCCCACATCTGGGAAAGGCACAGCAATGGATGCACTCCTCTTTTTTGTAATGATTTTTTAGAAAGTGTTTAATTTTTTTTTTTAACGTTTTTATTTATTTTTGAGACAGAGACAGAGCATGAACGGGGGAGGGGCAGAGAGAGAGGGAGACACAGAATCGGAAGCAGGCTCCAGGCTCTGAGCCATCAGCCCAGAGCACGACGCGGGGCTTGAACTCCTGGATCGTGAGATCGTCACCTGAGCTGAAGTCAGACGCTTAACCGACTGAGCCACCGAGGCGCCCCTAGAAAGTGTTCTATACGTCTGGAGGGATGAGATCGCACCAGTTCCAACTCGTTAGTTTACCGGTGGGGAAGTTGAGGCCAGAAAGTCAGTGGTGGCAAAACTGGCACGGGCCGTCTGCCTACAGGGTGGAGACCTTGTGTGGTGGGCGAGGTTGGCCCACAGGGGGATCTGGAGAAGGGTGTGGGCTTGCAGAGCGTGGGTTCTGAATCTTGTATCTCTCTGGGCCTCGGTACTATCTGTACTGAAAAGGACCCACCCCACAGGATTGTTTTGGGGACCGAGTGAGACAACGTGCCTGGCTCCCAGGAACCCTCCATAAATGGTGGAGGTCACCATTTGTAGCCCAGGGCTACCAGCCACACTTGTTATAGAGTCCAAATGGCAGTCTTTGTGAAAGCTGGGAACATTTGGGAAATCTGCTTCTTTGGTTTGTGGGAAGTAACAAAGCTAAGAGCCGACTCTGGCCTGTCCAAACAAGGAGGGTTTTTCTTTACAGAGTTTATAGAGCGGCAGCATGCGAAGAACAGGTATTACTACTACCATCGGGAGTTCCGTCGTGTGCCAGATATCACCGAGTGCCAGGAAAAGGACGTCTTGTGCATGTTTGAAGCAGAAATGCAATGGAGGAGAGACTAGTATGTCCCTTCTTAAGTCAGGGAATACTGAGCCTTGCACAGTGAGCATCCCTGGCTGGGCCCTTTCCCTGGGGAGACCCTGGGATGGTGGTGGGTTGACAAGAATGCCTCCTGGGCTTGGCCCACATCTTGTGGGTGGAGAGCCCCGACCTATGACCTCTGGGTACAGGTAAGGATTCTTTGTGGACCACTTTCTTGGTTCTTCTTTCAGTAAAGTTGATCAAGAAATCGTCAATATTATCCAGGAAAGGCTGAAGGCGTGTCAGCAGAGGGAAGGCGAGAGCTACAGGGAGAATTGCGCCAAGGAGATTGAGCAGTTTGCCCAGGTGGCCAAGGCCTACCAGGACCGCTGTACGTGAGCCCCCACACTGGCCTCATCCTTCAACCCTCCATTTTCTCCAGTCAGGGTTTTTTACAAACATTCGTGCCCAAGTGTGCTGACTGGTTGGGGGAGGGGTCTGTTTGCTGCCAGGTATCTGTGCTGCCTTTTCTTTCTCTGCTTCTAGAGAAGACTCCAGTCTATGCCTTTGGTAGATTTGGCCCATGACTTCCCTCCCCCAATCTCTTCCTCAGATCATGACCTGGGTGCCCATTATTCAGCCAGAAAGTGCCTGGCGAAGCAGAAGCAGCGGATGCTGGCAGAGAGAAAAGCTGCTAAAGAGGCCGCCGCTGCGTGAGGCAGCTCTTTCAGCCCCCATACGGAACTATTGCTAAAATAAAGAGGGATGTCAAATTGGCTTTTAGTCTTTTTCAATCCTTCTTTGACCTATTGGTGAATCTTAATTCATTTCGTTGGCTTCGTCACCCTTCAAATCTACCTGCTACTAAACTTGAAATAAAAAACACTATTAACAAGCTTCAATTCACTTTATTTTTCTCATACAAAACTATGTGGTGGCCACAGCTGGAGCCTGGGTCCTCTGCACAGAGACTCTGGTGTGGGTCTTTACAAGATGGTCAGTGAATTCCTGGGAAAAACAGAGACTTAAGTTGTACAGATGCCGCCCCACCGTCCACACTTGTCCAGGCTCACAAGGGGGGGTAGGCAGGCAGTACCTGATAGGGAGACTTGGTGAACACAGTCTCCTTCCAAAGATCAGGGGTGAGATAGCTGTAGGTCTTGGAAATGGCATCAAAAGTGGCCTTGGCTGCAAAGGGGAAAACAGGAGTGAGCTGGTGGGTTCTTGTGACAAACACCACAGGTACAGACAGACACTGTTGCACTCCTAGGAACAGAGAGGCCACTTGGGGCCGGTCCGCCGTGCATTAGGAGAGCCTTCCTCTCTCTCTCTGAAAATACGCCAACCACACACCGAGTATGATTAAGCGGAGCTGAGAGAAGCCACAGCCCCCCTTGGGACCACCTACCGAAGTTGCCCAGGGTGGCAGTGCAGCCCCTAGCTGAGGTGTAGCAGTCATCGATACCAGCCATCATCAGTAGCTTCTTAGGTACAGGGGCTGAGACAATGCCAGTGCCTCTGGGGGCAGGAATGAGGCGCACCAGCACAGAACCACAGCGGCCTGTCACCTGTGAAGGCGGGAGGAGTCAGCAGATGGGTGATCAGGAGTCTGCACCCCTGCAAGCCCCATGGTTGGCTACCCCCGGCCTACCTTGCATGGTACAGTGTGGGGCTTCCCAATCTTGTTCCCCCAGTAGCCTCGCCGCACGGGGACGATGGAAAGCTTGGCCAAGATGATGGCCCCGCGGATGGCGGTGGCTACCTCCTTAGAACACTTAACACCCAGACCAACGTGTCCGTTGTAGTCTCCGATGGCAACAAATGCCTATAAAAAACCTGATATGACCCGTGGTCCATTGCCCGCACAGGCCCGCACAGCACCAGCAACTCCCACCAGAACACCCACCAGGACCTGTTGCCCTCCTCAAGGAAAGAGTGGCCACCGCCAGGCCGCTCTGAGGTCCAGAGGAGATCTTTCCTCTCTCTCCCCGTTACGAAAGCCACACGTGAGGCAGCAAGCGTGGCTGTGCAGAGCCGAGAGAGCCTCACAAAGCGCCTCGGCAGGAACGGCTCGGCTACCTTGAACCTGGTCCGCTGGCCAGCGCGGGTCTGCTTCTGCACAGGCATAATCTTCAAGACCTCGTCCTT
This sequence comes from Leopardus geoffroyi, assembly GCF_018350155.1. Lineage (NCBI taxonomy): Eukaryota > Metazoa > Chordata > Mammalia > Carnivora > Felidae > Leopardus > Leopardus geoffroyi. Next base: position 40,282,441 of record NC_059340.1, on the reverse strand, counting down.
GAGGGACGCCCCCAAGAAAAAATCAATGATCTCGGACTCCTGAAAAACGTGACGTGGACACAAAAGCGGTCATCACGACACAGAAGCCACCTTTGAGAACCGTCACCCGGACCCCTGGAACCGGTCCCCAAGTTGTCCCGCCACGGACAGAAGTCATCCCCGGAAACGAGAAGCCCAGAGGCCGCACCCGCCCACCGGTCCGTCCGCGGGAGGACGCACGCGCTACCTTGATGGGCAGAGAGAAGAGATAGATCTCCTCCAGGGACTTGATCTTCATATCCTTGACCAGGCGGCCCAGCTTGGTGACGGGCATCCACTGGAAAGAAAAAGCTCAGGTGACTAGGACCGTGCGTCCGGCGCCGCCGCCCATGGGCCCGTCTCACGCGCGCAGCCCGAACCTACCTCCTTGTCCTCGGCCTTGCCTCCGCGAGCTCCGCGGCCGCGGCCCCGGCCTCGACCCCGGCCGCGGCCCCGACCCCGGATGCCGCTGCCGAAGCCTCCGCGGAAGCCGCCGCGGCCTCCCATCCCAGGGCCCCCGGGCCCTCCGGGCCCTCCCGCAGCACCGGCGTCATCCGCCATTTGCTGAAAAGAATGACGAGAAGAAGACAGTCAGCGAAGCCCTGGCATTCGCGGTCGCACGAGGCGCCCAGAGCACGACTCCCTCCCGGGAGCGCCAACGCGCCAACCCGGGGCCCCGCCGGCCGTCCGCGCACTCCCACCACCCCAGCCCGGGTACCGCCACCCGCAGCAGGAAGACTCACGTGTATTCCCGGAGAAGAAGAACTAGGCCGCGCGGGAGGGAGCATTTATAGCAAGCCAAGTGCCGCGAGATCGTGGCTGCCCTAGGCGCGACTTTGCCACGGACCAATCAGACAGGTGGTGACGCGCTCCCAGTGTTCCCCCGCCCGCTTTGTGTGCGCTTGCGCGCCTGCGGCTCCGCGGCGCGAATTCTCTGAGTTGCAGTCGTCTTGCTCCTCCTGTTCGCTGCAGGTAGGTCTTGTCCTCGCGTCCCGGGGTGGTAGCTGGGGGGGACGGCGTTGGTTGAAAATCACCCGCGGCTTTGGTCGTGGCCGCGGGTGAGATTCGGCGCCCAGAGCCACCGGGGGCCTCAGCTCACCGCCCACTCGTCGGTGTGGGGAGGTGAAACCCAGGCCCCGACAAGCGCGGCCGCCCCGGCCCCGCCGCCCGTGCTCTGGCCTCTGACTCCTGACCCCATGCTCTGTCTGCAGGTCGCCGGCGCCCCGACCCCGAGGCTCAGGACGCCAGGACGGCAGGGAGGCAAGCTCTGCTCTCAGCGCTCAACGAAGCTGGTGGTCGGAGTCGACCGCGTGTGACTGCCCTTGGCCCCCCCCCAGCCATCAGCCTGGGAGGTGCATCTCTGGGACGCAGGGAGCAAGGTGTTTGTGGAGGGGAGAGACTCTGGGGTACCTCCTCTTCGCGACCGGTCCAACTCTGTGTTGGATGGCGTAGACGGGTACACCGTGGCTCTCGGAGGTTGGCAGGTGACTCGTTAGTCATTCTGTAAGTGGCAGAACTACATTGGAGACCCACGTGTGCTCCTCCACACCCCATACCTTGTCCAGGAGCATAGAAAGTATTTTCGAGCTTGGTGGTGAGTTGGGCTGGGCCAGCAAACCACCAGAAAGTGAGAATACAGAGAAACAAGGCTAAAATACGGTGGGGGGGGGGGGGGGGGGGGGGGGGGGGGGAGTGAGGAAGGGGGAGCCCTACCGCTCAATATCAATTACAGACCCTATCAGGGAAAGCTGTGTGGATCACTCCTGCGACTCAGCCAGTGAGAAACCGCCATCACCCTGAACTCTTGCTTTTGTCCGGTGGACATTGGTTCAAAAAAATCTCTCCCAATTTTCTTTCCACAAAATAAAGATTTCCTTTGTTTGTTGGCTTTGGTTGTGGTTTTAGCATAGCTTGCATGTCTTGAATCGCAATTCTCTGTTATTTCTAAAGAATTTCCCTTTGCTAGTAAAATAACTGATTTTTATTTTTGAGGTTGATAGCATCGGAGTGTAAGATCCCCAGCTCAAAGGCTTGCAGTGGCCCCTCTCAGGAGGGGGATAGGGTCTTTAGGATTTGGTGAGCTTAACACTCTGGTAGTGAACCTACAGTTCTCTGGGAATGTGCCTCGGGTGTGGGAACATCCTGGTTTCCCAGGTTGAGATTGGTCTCCACATGTCTTTCCTCCTAGGCCTGCCCAAATAGAGCCTCCCTGTTCTGGAACACCCTTCCGCATACCAGGCCCCCCGTTACTGTGGTACCACTGGTTGTATGGGAATTTGGTCCTGACATCCCTCATCTGTACTCTGGAGCTAGATGTCTTAGATCCTAAGAGACCTGCTGGTGGGTCAGTGGGAAAAGTCCTGGACTCTTGGACATCTGGCCTGAGCAGCACTATTTGAGGAAGGGCAGGGGAATGATTCCTACTTTCCTGCCGAAGCCTCAGCTTTGGGAAAACAGCACCCAGAAGTTTGGTTCCCGGCCTGGTACTGCCTGGGGATCAGGCAGAGGCTCCAGACACCTGCCCCCGGTCCACACTGCCTACCTCTCAATTATAAGCAAGGGCTAGATGGTACAGAATACCTACCAGTGGGCCCTGGACCAAGGCTGTGATTGGCCTGAGCCGGACAATGCCACTGTGATGTCGGCCCACTCCTGCTGTGAAATGGAGGCTCCTGATCCCTGGGGGTCAGTGGAGCTGCCGTCCAGACACAGATCATGGTGAGCACGGGACCCTCTTGCCTCTGGCCCTTAAGTTTGTTCCTGACTCCAGAGCTGGACCCCGTTCCTTATTCTGAGTGTGAACACTGGGTAACAGGTTCCCAAACGAGACTAGAAAACCAACATTTTCGAGGGCTCTGGTCAGGTCTAACTCCAGACTGAGGCCAGTTCCAGCCAGGGACTGGTAGTTGTCTTGACCCTCACAGCTGCCCCCTCAAAATGGATGCTGACCCGACCCTCCACTTGGGAGTTTCCCTTTGGGTACACGGTCCGATCCTGGTCCCAGCCAGGCCCTGATTTTGGCGTTTGCAGAGTGGCGGGTATGATCTCAACCTCTTCGCCAGCCCTCCCGACTGCAGCTTCCTGTGCTCCGTATGCCACGGGGTTCTCAAGAGGCCAGTGAGGCTGCCATGCAGCCACATCTTCTGCAAGAAATGCATCCTCCGGTGGCTAGCCAGGTGCTAGTGGGTCCCCGAGAGGCTGGGAGGGCAGGAGCAAGGCTGTGGCCTGGAATAGAGAGGAAGACCTGCCGAGCAGTGACTTACAATGGCCGGAAGAGTCCACTGCCAAATCTCCTGGGACATAAAAATATGTGGGCCCTTGCAGCCTGTGGGATCTGCGGCTCCAGCCTCAGAGCCGAGTTCCCTATGAAGCCCTCATGCCTCTTCCAGCTTGAGAAGGGAACTCCTGGGAAGGCATGTTACTGCCAACTGGTCCTTCCCACTCCCAACCCTCCCCCCCCCCCCCCCACTCATGCTTCCTAGACAAAAGACCTGTCCGTGCTGCAGGAAAGAAGTGAAACGGAAAAAGATGGTCCATGTAAATAAACTTCGGAGGACCATTGGCCGCTTGGAAGTCAAGGTAGCTTGAAGCACCCACTCCCACCACCCTTCTGCTCCTGCCAGGGCAGGGGGAGAGCCAGGAGAGGGGTAAGGAGAATCCTATCAGAAAGACCGGAGGGTTTCTGCTCCAGCAGCATAGACTGAAGCCTGGGGGTCATCAGTCCTGAGTTTGAGTCACATCTCTGTCACTTACTTGCTGTGTGACTTTAGGCAAGTTACCTAAGTTTTCTGAGCCCCGGGGGCCTCAGTTGTAAAATGGGGATTCTACAAAATTTTTAGAGAACGAAGTGTCTGCTGTGCTGGCCACTACTCTCCAGCCCCCTATTTTTATAGATGTCTCGGTTCCTCAAGCCTCAGGCCCTGTGCCTCAGAGATCTAGATTCTTCCCACCTCCAAGCATCTGCCCGACGATTTCCCTCTCCTCATCATTCATGCCATTAGGGCTTGGCAGTCTCCCAGTTCAATGTGACGGATGGGGGAGTCTGCGGAAGGTAGGCCGCTCGTGAGCTGGCAGTGTCCAAGCTGGCCTGGCTCACATGGTGCTCTCCCTACCCCCAGTGCAAGAACGCAGAAGCTGGCTGCTTAGTGACATGCCCCCTGGCCCATCGCAGGGGGCACCAGGACTCCTGCCCTTTTGAGCTGATGGCTTGTCCCAACGAGGGCTGCCCGGCACGGGTGCCGCGTGGGGCCCTGGCCGAGCACCGGCAGCACTGCCAGCACGGGGCCCGGCAGCACTGCCCACTGGGCTGTGGGGCCACTCTGGGCCCGGTGGAGCGTGCCCACCACAACTGCTACCAGGAGCTGCGTGAGGCCTGGAGCCAGCGGCAGGAGCGCAGCCGGAGCCTGGTGCTGGGCCTCCTGCGGCGTGTGCGCAAGGTGCACCACGCCACCAACTTCATCCGCAGGCAGCTGGCCCAGCTCCGGGACTTCCTGCGGGAGGACGACGCGCTGATCGTGGGCACCCCGCAAGAGGAGACTGAGGCCACCCCAGAAGGCAGCACTGGGGCCGAGGTGTGGGGAGCCCCGGGCTTAGGTACCTTGTAATTAGAGACGTAAATAAACGCGGAGCCCAGGCCTGGCCCCCCCCCTACCACCTCTGTGCTTGCTGGCATCACAGCTTTATCCCATTTGTCACCCTGCCCCCTTTCCGGGCACTACTGCCTTCACTCCGCAGGGATACGACGACCTTTCTCCCTGGACCTCTTCTTCCCAGAAGGCTCTTCTCCTTGCTCTCCATTTGCCTGGTTTCTTTTCCCTCGGATGTCTTCTCATAGAGGTTTCCCCTGATCCTCTCCCAGGGAAGGGATCTGCTTACTAGCTTCACAGCCAATCACACAAAGAGCTCAAAACGCTGAACTCCTAGAAGTCAACGCCTCACAATGACTCACGAGGAACCCCCATTTGTCTCCGACCTCCTGCCCTTCCATTCTCCTCTCTGCTAGTTCCCGGGAGCCACAAGCACTGTTCCCCCACACAGCCACAGGGGTCCATGCGTACCAGCTTCAGGTCTGGCTCAGGTGTCACCTTCTCGATGAATCCTCTCCCACCACCCCATGTGAAAGTGCACCCCCTGCACTCCGCTCCATCCAGCGCACTAATTTCTCGCCCTTCCTTCGCCCACCCTTCTCCCCTGTAGCACCTGAGCTACTTGAAGGCAGGGTTTTGTTTTTTCTCCTCTGGTGTCTCCCAAATGTCTGCGCCAGACCATGAGCCCCGAGGCCGGACCTAGTTGACCGCACCCGACCGCACTTGCCCCCAAATCCCAGAATGCCCAGGGGGCAGGAGTCTTGGGATCAGTTTAGTAAACATCTTCTACGACTCTCTTTTAAAATTTCCACTAAAAGGCAAACAGCAAACCCCGTAACTGCCATCTTCGCCCAACGCCCGCAGCCCGCCTCCACGCCGCTCTACCCCCGCCCCTCCAGGCCAGAAATGCATCTTCCGCTTCCTTAGGCGGAAGCTGCCCACAGTAAAGATGGCGCCGAGCGCACAGTGCTGATGACGCCATAGTCGTGGGCCGTGACGCCATCTGCAGCGCGCCGGCAGTGAGAAGTGGCGAGCCGGGTTCCCTCACGCGGCGGCGGCGGCGGCGGCGGCGACGACGACGACATGGCGGAGCCCGTGGCGGGAGTGGGTCGCTTCAAGGCCAAGTGAGCCGGGGCGCTGCGGCTGCGGGTGCCGCCCAGGGAGGGAGCGAGGTTCGCAGCAGGAATAGCAAATGCGCCCGCCCTGCACCGGGCGCCCATTCGGGCCTGGGGAGAGCCTGAGGGCGGTGTGCGGACTGCCCCGCAGGGGTCGTGGCGGCTGCGTTATTACAAAGTCGGGGGGCCAGCCTCGGTTATTACATCAGGAGCTGGCTTAGGAGTTGTGGATGAAAAAGTCTAGAGGAGGAAGGGTCGGGCTGAGCACAAGTCGCGGCTGATCCTGGACGGCAGCGGGACGCCTCGACCCTCAGGTACCGGGAGAAGAACCACTCTGGGGCAGGCGGCCTGGAGGCTTTCCCCAGCTGTCCCTCTTCGACACGACTGGAGATGGGCGGGTCCGCCGTGGCCCTGGAGGCCCCGCATCCTGTGCTTATTCATTCCCCAAGATCCCCTGACCATCCTGGTGAACCGGACAGACTCATTCCCTCCGTGGGGGCTCGGTGTGACAGAAGAAACATGTCAAGCGCATCGTCTCTGTCACTAGTAGTGACGAGCAACGCCTGGTGCCAAGAACATCTCTGTGGGATAGCCACCTGGGTTCGGGGGTTGGGGGACTCCCATTTCATCTTGGTTGTCAGGCTTCCCCCCAGTGGAGTTAGCCAGGCATCACTGAAGTCCAGGAAGAGAGACCCAAGCCACACGCAGGGAACATCCTGTGTGACACAGAAAAGGTCAGCAGAGGCTCCTCCAGCCAGGGTCTCGGAAATCTGTAAGGTGGTGACCTAAGCAGGTGTGTTCTGAAAGGCCTTTTTGGCAGCAGCCCTTGAGGTGGGAGATAGGGGCCTGGTGAAAAGGTTGGAGCAGCTGTCCAGATGAGAGTGCAGTGGCCTGGACCAGCATGGAAGCAGCAGCGGGGGGAGGGAGGAGGCGACAGATGAAGGCTACTTGGTGGGTGGGAGGAAGGGGCCAGGCTTGGGGAAGGGGCGGCCTGGGCCTGGGACTGGAGGGCCCTGGGAGATGGCTGTTGCTCCAGGCTGGTACCCTGAGCTGGCCTCCCACGGCCAGCAGGGGGCCCCCAAGGCACAGCCTTCTGGGCTCTGGGGACTCTCCGGAAAGCCTGGGCTGCTGTCCTCCTGCCTGAGGACCTGGCGTGAATCACTGCCCAGCTCCGGGTGTCCCATTCTCTGTGACATGGGGGTAACCAACACCCATCCCACAGTGCTGCTGAGAGAAGATGACAGAAGAGCCACCTCTGACCTCCCATGCCTCTGCCTGGGATCTCCTCCAGGGCAGGGTCCTGTTGGGAGAGCACCCCGCACAGAGCTGGCACCCGGGACCAAGGGGTGGGTGACTCACCGTCTTCCCCCCCTGTCATCCCTCTAGCTATGCTGTCGAGCGCAAGATCGAGCCTTTCTACAAGGGCGGGAAGGTGCAGGTACCAGCCCGGGGAGGGGCAGAGTGGGGGGGCAGGCAGGGGCTGCAGAGAGCTATCTTGGCTAAGACCCTTCTGTCACCAGCTGGACCAGACTGGGCAGCATCTCTTCTGCGTTTGTGGTACCAGAGTCAACATCCTGGACGTGGCCTCGGGGGCTGTGCTGCGGAGCCTGGAACAGGTGAGGATGGAGAGAGCCAGGGCAGGGGGCAGGTGTGGGGGCAGCCTGTTCTCACAGTACCGTGTGCCAACTCTCGCCTCTAGGAGGACCAGGAGGACATCACCGCCTTCGATCTCAGCCCAGACGACGAGGTACGTGGCGCAGGGACGGGAGGCGGACTCTGGGACCTCTCGGTCCAACTTTGAGGACCTGTGGCCATGTCTCCACACGCCCAGCTGAACCGCATCCTCCTCCAGGTGCTGGTGACAGCCAGCCGGGCACTGCTTCTGGCTCAGTGGGCCTGGCGAGAGGGCAGCATCACCCGCCTGTGGAAGGCGATACACACGGCCCCTGTGGCCGCCATGGCCTTTGACCCCACCTCCACGCTGCTAGCCACAGGTAGGGCCCTGACTGGGTGGCCGGGCCGGCTGGAGGGCCCACGGTCAGCGGTCTCCGGGCACAGCAGCCCCTTCACTTCAAACACGTTCCCCTAGGTGGCTGCGACGGGGCAGTGCGTGTCTGGGACGTCGTGCGGCACTACGGGACGCACCACTTTCGGGGGTCATCGGGGGTCGTACAGTGAGTCGGGGTCCGGCAGGGCGGGCGGGGCGTTAGGCCCAGGGCTTCACAGCTCACCTGCCCCACCCCACCACGTGCCTGCAGCTTGGTGGCCTTCCACCCGGACCCCGCACGCCTGCTGCTTTTCTCCTCGGCTGGGGACGCCACCATCCGCGTGTGGTCTCTACAGGACCAGTTGTGCCTGGCCACAATGACCGCGCACTACAGTGCCGTCACCTCACTGACCTTCAGCGCGGACGGCCACTCCATGCTGAGGTCAGCGGACAGCCTCTTGGGCCACACGGGAAGTGGAGGGCTACAGCTCACACTTGAGAACTGAGGTGGCTGTTTCCTCCCCCCCCCCCCAGCTCGGGCCGGGACAAAATCTGCGTTGTCTGGGACCTCCGGACCCACCAAGCCACGAAGACTGTGCCAGTGTTTGAGGTGGGGGCTCCGGGGGGCCGGGGCCAGTGAAGGGGGCAGGGAGAGGGTGGGTCTGCCTGTCTGACCTGCTTATTTATCCTCAGAGTGTGGAGGCCGCCGTGCTGTTGCCCGAGGAGCCGGCACCGGAGCTGGGCGTGAAGTCCAAGGGCCTGCACTTCCTGACAGCCGGAGACCAAGGTGTGCGGGGCCAGGCCAGGGTGGGCAGCGGGGGCTGGGGGAGGTCTGTGGACTCGGATCCCAGCACCCCTGCCCCCACGCAGGCCTGCTGCGCGTGTGGGAGGCGGCCTCCGGGCAGTGTGTGTACACACAGCGGCAGTTGCCGGGCCCCAAGCAGGAGCTGACCCGCTGCGCTCTGGCCCCTTCCGCCGGCCTGCTGGTCAGCGTCACCGCCGACCACAACCTGCTGCTCTACGAGGCTCGCTCCCTGCAGCTGCGGAAACAGGTGAGCTCCGCCCCTGCCGAGCCCGAGGCCTGCGGGGGCCGGCCCTCCACTCATGCGGGCTCTGGCTTGTGACCCTCCTGTCCCCCCCCCACCACCACCCCCAGTTTGCCGGCTACAGCGAGGAGGTGTTGGACGTCCGGTTTCTCGGGCCCGAAGACTCCCACATCGTCGTGGCTTCCAACAGCCCCAGCCTGAAAGTGTTTGAGCTCCAGACAATGGCCTGCCAGATTCTCCACGGCCACACCGGTGAGCGAGCTGAGCTGATGCCCCCAGCGCTTCGTCCTGGGCTGGGCTGGGCTGGGCTGCCTTCCTTTACCGTAATCGATGGCCGTTTTCTCTCTGCTTTCTCCCAGATATTGTCCTGGCCCTGGATGTCTTCCGGAAGGGGCGGCTCTTTGCCAGCTGTGCCAAGGTAAGGCATCTGGAGAGGTGTGGAGGCTTGGGTCCCAGGTGGGAAAGTCCAGCCCAGCCTCTGTCCTCACCCCTTTTGTTCCCAGGATCAGAGCATCTGCATCTGGAGGATGAACAAGGCTGGCAAGGTGGCCTGTGTGGCTCAGGGCTCCGGGCACACGCACAGCGTGGGCACGATCTGCTGCTCTAGGTAGTGGGTCAGGGCTGGAGTCCGTGCTCTTGCAGAACCCTGCTAATGGGGGTCCAGCTCAGGGGGATGTGTGGGGGGAAGGCTTTGGCCTTGATCTTTGAGGCTTAGGACTGGGGATATATCACAACACACCAGGGGCACCCCCGGTTGCTGTTGGAAGTAGAGGCGCCTCAGAAGTGGTCTTGGGGCTGGGTGAATAAAAGCGGGGAGGCTTGGGGCGCCTGGGGGGCTCAGTCGGCTAAACCTCCATCCTTGATTTGGGCTCAGGTCTTGATCTCATAGTTCATGGGATTGAACCCCGTGGTGTGGAGCCTTTTGGGATTCTCTTCCTCTCTTTCTGCCCCTCCCCCTGCTCACGCTGTCTTACTTTCTCTCTCCCTGTCTCTCTGTCTCTCTCTCAAAGTAAACTTTACAAACTAGGAAGGGGAGGGAGGTTTCAGGTCAGAAAGAATGACACTGAGCAAGGCTCGGGCAAAGAAGACATTTTCTGCTAGGGGACGGGTGGGGTGTTGTTGTGACAAAGTCACCAACTCCGGTGGACCCAGGGCAGGTGGTGGAGAGTGTGAATTAAGTGGTTCCAGAGGCATGTGGGGGTTGTCCACAAGCTGTCTGCATTCGGGAACGGTCCCCCTGGTTGGGACCGTGATCCTGCAGACTCCGGCTGTGATGCCCTGGTAGACAGGGCTGGCCGTGACTCAGCAAGTGTCTCCCCCTACCCCAAATCTGGTCTCAGGCTGAAGGAGACCTTCCTGGTGACGGGCAGCCAGGACTGCACCGTGAAGCTGTGGCCTATCCCTGAAGCCCTGCTGTCCAAGGGTGCATCCTCGGACAGCGGTCCTGTCCTTCTCCAGGCTCAGGCCACACAGCGCTGCCATGACAAGGTGACAGCACGTGGCACATCGGGGCACGGGTATGACAGGGCCCTTGCCGGGATGGGAGCCTGAGTCGCCACCTGCTCCCGTCCCCAGGATATCAACAGTGTGGCTGTTGCCCCCAACGACAAGCTGCTGGCCACGGGCTCACAGGACCGCACGGCCAAGCTCTGGGCTCTGCCGCAGTGCCGGCTGCTGGGCGTCTTTTCAGGCCACCGGCGCGGCCTCTGGTGTGTCCAGTTCTCGCCCATGGACCAGGTGCTGGCCACCGCGTCCGCTGATGGTACCGTCAAGCTCTGGGCGCTGCAGGACTTCAGCTGCCTCAAGGTAAGCTGTCCCCACCGCAGGCCCGGCCCCCCCCCCCCTCCCCGGTGCCGGCTCACATCCTCCCCCCTCACCCGCCCCATCCCACAGACGTTCGAGGGGCACGATGCTTCTGTGCTCAAGGTGGCCTTCGTAAGCCGCGGTACACAGCTGCTGTCCAGGTGCGGGGGCTGGGGATACGGGTGGCGGTTTGCTGCCGGATGGGCCCCAGGACTGAGCCCCCTCCCATTCCCGACCCCAGCGGCTCTGATGGTCTCGTGAAGCTCTGGACCATCAAGAGCAACGAGTGTGTGAAGACTCTGGACGCCCACGAGGACAAAGTCTGGGGGCTGCACTGCAGCCGGCTGGACGACCGTGCCCTTACCGGTGCTAGTGACTCCTGTGTCATCCTCTGGAAGGTATGTAGGCTCGGGGCAGGGGTCGGGGAGGGGTGGTGGGAGGTGCAGGGCTGCATGCTAGTGCCGGTCCGATCTCGCTCTGACCCCAGGATGTGACCGAAGAGGAGCAAGCAGAAGAGCAGGCCAAGCGGGAGGAGGAGGTGGTCAAGTAAGTGTGGGGGTCCTCGCCCAGCTCCCCCGTGAGTGCCACCCCCGTGTCAACCACGTCCCGTGTATCGCACCCTTGGAGCGGGGTATGCAGGTTTCAGCTATGCTTTAGGGCATGGGGAAACTGAGGCTGGAGCAGCAACACAGCTCACCACCAGCAGGTGCTTCGGGCCAGGGTGCTGACTCCTGAGTCAGCCCTCGGATGGCTCCGCTGTCGGTCCCAGCCAGGTCCCCCAGTGACCCTGTTTTCCCCCCCACCAGGCAGCAAGAACTGGACAACCTGCTCCATGAGAGACGGTACCTGCGGGCACTGGGCTTGGCCATCTCCCTGGACCGGCCCCACACTGTGCTGACTGTTATCCAGGGTCAGTGCCGCCTTGGGCCACACAGACGGGGTCTTGGGTCCATCTTGTGCCCCTTCCCTGGGACTCAGTCTCCCCTCTTCCCCTGCCCCCCACAGCCATCCGGAGGGACCCCGAGGCCTGCGAGAAGCTGGGAGCCACAGTGCTGCAGCTGCGACGAGACCAGAAAGGTCGGGTGGGAGGGCAGGCTGGGCAGTGGCCAGTATGGGCAAGGCAGCCCGCGGGCAGGTCTGACTGTCCTTGTCACCCACAGAGGCCTTGCTGCATTTCTGTGTCACGTGGAACACCAACTCCAGGCACTGCCACGAAGCCCAGGCTGTGCTGGGTGTGCTCCTGCGGCACGAGGCCCCGGAAGAGCTCCTGGCCTACCAGGGCCTGCAGGCCTCACTCGAGGCCCTGCTACCCTACACTGGTAGGTGGGGGGGGGGGGGAAGGGGGCCGGGGGGACAGGGCGCGGCCCGGCCAGACCCCCTGACGTCCCTCTGTCCTCCTCCAGAGCGGCATTTTCAGCGACTCAGCCGGACGCTGCAGGCAGCCACCTTCCTGGACTTCCTGTGGCACAACATGAAGTTGCCCCCCCTGCCTGTGGCCCCCTCTGCTCTCTGAAACATGCTGAAAGGTTACTTTTCTACTCTGATTCCCTGTGTCTGTCGGGGCTTTGTCTCAGCCCAGGTCCCAGGTCCCACCCCTGTGCCCTGGCCTGGCCAAGACCCAAAAGGCCCTGCCCCTAAGTACAGGCAGACACGAGGTGTGGATCAGTCAGAAGAGCTTTACTCAGGCGATGGAGGAGTATAGCTTCCTGGCCCTTCCCGCCAAGGCTCCCACCCTCACATGCTCCTCCTCCAGCCCTGATGGTGGTGGCTGGCATCAGTCCTCCCCAGGGTCTGGAGCGTTTGCCTTGCCCTCTGCGCAATTCCACACACCCTCAAGGGGGTCCTTGCGCAGCAGTGCCCTGCGGGTGATGGTGCAGCAGCGGCTCTGAATGGCGCTCAGCGTGGGGCGGGCGGGCACGGTAGGGGGAAGGGTCGCAGCCTGGGAGGTCTCAGGGGAGCCTTGGGCCTCTCCCACTCTAACCTCCTCGCCGTTGGCCTCGCGGTGGAGCCCCGGTCTACTCAGGAGAGCGCCCAGGCCCTCTGGTCGCAGCCGCATGGCCGGGAGAAGACCAGAGCGCCTGCCGAACCTGTGAGGAGGGCGGAGTTTGGCCAGCCCTGGATCCTGCCCCGCCCCAAGCTGGGCCCAGCTCCAGCCCCGCCCCTACTCACCTGCACAGCCACCAGCCGCGGTCGGATGTTTCCAGCACGCGCACGCGCGCCCCTGCGGGCACGGACAGTTCATCCTCGTGGCTGCTCTCATAGGCGAGGGCAGTGCAGAATTGGGGCCCTGGGAATGGGCGCTCGGGGTCACTTGCAGGGCCACAGAGGCCGGGGTCCCCACTTTGTGGTCTCCCACAGAATCACCTTAAGGCATCCCCCTGGTAATGGATAGCATGCAAAGCCACTGGGGCTCCAGCTCACTGTGGGGACCAAGTACGTGCTATGGGGTCACTGCCACCACCTAGTCGCCCCATGTCCTCGATCTCCTCCATCTGTTAGGTGTTTCCTGTGACTCAGCTTTGCTGCAGCCTGCCCAGAGATGGCAGGTGGCTTAGGGTGGGGAGGAGGGCACTGGCATACCACCACTCCCTAGGGGTTGTTGCTCTTGGCCCAAGGCTGCTTCCTCCAGGTAGGGAGCAGGAAACCATGCTGTCTGCTGGTCTTCATTTGCCACCAGCCACCAGCCTGTGGGCAAGAGGCGGGCGGGGGTTCGGGTCCCCAAGCCCGCTGAGGTCCCGGAGGCAGGTGGTCGAGTCTGCACAGTCCTGTCCAGCCCTACCTGAGGGGTGTCGCAGCAGCACGTCTAGGGCCTCCTGGGCCCGTGCTTGGAAAGGCCGGCCCTGCATGTCCTGGGTGCTGAAAGGCTGCAGGCAGCGCAGGCTCTGAGCCTCCAGGCCACGGATGGTGAGGCTGTCCGGTGGGCGGGGCGTGGGCTCTTCAGGGGCAGGCAGGATCACCAGACTGGGAAGGGCGGTGGGTACAGGTGAGAGGTCACCCCTCACCAGTCCGCCCAGCCTTAGCTCCTCGTAGGTCCCACCACCACCACCACCCCCCCCCCCCCCCAGCCTCCAAGTTCTTCCACAGGCAGGGAGTTGGGGGCGAGTCAGGCACCTGCCAGGTGGCAGTGTGGGCTCCAGGTCCAGGGGTTGCGGCGCGAAGAAACCGGTGAGCGCCGGGCTCTGGGACACGCGCTCCGCCGCCCCCAGCAGCGCCCGCGAGTAGGTCTCCAGCAGCCGCAGGCGCGCTAGGCCGCGTCCGGTGCGCCCCCCGCGCACCAACAGCGATGCGTCTGCGGGCAAGACAGGAACAGGCTGTGGGACCCCTGCCCCAGGGTTCTCTCTGCCGGGCCGCTGGCGCCCCGCCCCTCCCGGGATCCCTGCCGGCCTCACCGCGAAGCTTGGGGAGAACGCGGTCTGATCTCCGCAGCAGGCCCGCCTCTACCGGGAAGGTTTCCTTGAGGGTCTTCTGAGGGAGAACCGGCGAATCGGTCTCAGAGTCCACCGGTTCCCTTGGGGGGGGTGGGGTTCCCTTGGGATGGTCGTAGGGGCTGGACGCCCTTGTGGGGGCAAGGGCAAACGCCCAGACAGGGGTCATTGGTGGGTCTTGCTGCCGGGGATTCGGGGTCCCCCAGGCTCACTCACGTGGAGTGTCTTGAACTCATCCCAGCTCCTGCGCACAAAGGTGTCACTGTCGTCCGACCAGCTCACAGAGAAGGCAAATGTCTGTTGGGAGAAATACTGGAGGGGCTGGGCCAGGAATTCCCTCCTTCCTTGGGGCTGGCAGGTACCCACCCGGTCATACCTGATGCCGCTCTGTCTGCACTAGGGCCAGTGTGCATACCGACACGGGGTGCCGGGGGCCTGCCATCGCTGTGCCTCCCGAGTCACGGACTTGGGCTTCTGGAGCTAGCCAAGGGTGGCGACCCACTGCGAGTATCCCTCTGCGACCTTGCTCACAGGGGCCAGGGGGACTCCCCAGCACCGGGAAAACTGATTGGAATTCCCCGGGGACGTCCCAGACCTGCCGGGTCTTTGTAGCACTGCCCTGCCCTCCGTCCTTCCCAGCGTCCTCACAGTGCCCAAAGTAGAAGATCTGGGTGGAGGGACAGCAACGCAGGGCTTGCGGGGGGGGGGGGGGGGGGGGGGGGGGTGGAGCCGGGTTGGCAGGGGTGAGGCAAGGAGGCGGTGGAGGGTGGGGACTGTAGCTGGAGGCCCTCTGGCCTGAGTCTGCCACAGAAAGGAGGAGGAAAAGAAAGCCATCAAAGTGCCGCCAGGTCTGGCCTACCTCTCCCGCTCTTCCACGCCCTGTGCTGCTGGAACTGGGACTAGGGAGGTCCTCCTCCGGGGCGTGCTCCATGACCTGTCTTTGAACTCACCTGGGAAGTCTGGAACCAAGGACCCAGTGCTAAGAGCTTTGTGAACATTGTTTGGCTTAATATTCATATTGGAGGGAGGACCTCTTAATGTTCCCAAATCACAGAGGAGGAAATTTGTATTCAATGGATAGTTAATATCAGTCTTTCTGGATGTGTTGGGGAGGGGTGGGAGTGACTTGGGGCAGGACAAAGAGGGTCCATCTCTGCAGTCACTGGCACTTGGGGGAGGTGGTGACTAGGACGGGTTTGAGAGCTGCCTCTGAATTTCTGATTGATCACAATTTACTGCAAACACAACCTCTGAAATCAGAGGTGACTAACTGAAGTGAAGAGAAGTTAGGCCCCGGAACCCCCCGACGGGGCGTGCTCACGTGCCCCACATCTCTGAGCTGCTTCCTTACAGGGATGATTTCCAGAAGTCCATCCAACCCTAGTATATGGTGGCCTTTCCTGCTGTTGGGGCCACCAGCTCTATGTTGGGACTCCAACCCCAATCTGTCCAGGGAGGGGTTAGCCTCTAGGGCAGCCCTCCCAGAAACCACCCTGGCCTTGACAAAGGGCCTTTGTGTATCTGTCCAACCAGCGGCTCTCTCTGAAGCCCTCAAACCTTCCCTGGATTTGGCCCAGCAATGAACACCTGTGGACACAGGCCTGAACTGCAGGGTGCCTTCAGCCCAGCCGTCACACTCCCCCAAGCTCAGTGGGGGCCGTGCTGAGGGCCCAGCTGGCCTGGCAGGGTCCAGGGTGGGCAGACCCTTCTCCCTTGGAAGACAGAGCAGAAAAGCTGGGGAAGAGTCGGTTTATTCACAGCCAGGGGCCCGGAAGACTGCTGGGACCTCTCCCTGCCCCAACTGAAAACCCCTGCTCCGCAGCACCAGCAACCCCGGTTCCTTTCTATCCCCTCTCCTTAGCCCCCACCCTCACCTCTCACTTGGACAACTGCCCCCTCCTCCCATGCCCGTGCTCCTCACTAGCTCCCATGAAATCCACTCTCCAGAGGAATCTTTGCAAAATAGAAATGGGGGGTGATGAGGTTTTAGGGTAACGGGGGGGAAGGTCCAGAGCTGACGGCCAAGAAAGAATTCTTAGACATCTTGGGTGCAAAAAGGCAATTTTATTAAAGCACGGGGACAGGACCCATAGGTAGGAAGAGCTGCACTATAGGTGTGGGGTGACCATTTTATGGAGTTGGGGAGAGGGAGTTACTAGAATGAGATTGTCATATGCTAAAGACTCACAGATTATTGGAGGCCTAGCTATTGTGAAACTAAGGTTGTTTTTTCCTCTAGCAAAGCATCAACGTTAAGACAGTAGTGAGTTTCTGGACTTTAGGCTATTGCAGGATTGCCTTCTTCTGGTAAACGGGTGGAGACTTACCAGTTTAACCATTTTTTTTTTTTTTTTTCTTTTTGTCCAGCGTCCAAGGAATATCACACATATCCCACCTGGGGATGGGGGTGTGCTAGCTTGTGCCTGGCCCCTCAGCCTGCCTCATGCTCCCTCATCAGGGGGCGCCTGAGTGGATCAGTCCATTGAGCGTCCGACTCTTGATTTTGGCTCAGGTCATGATACCAGGATTGTGAGGTCAAGTTGCGCTTCGGGCTCCGCACTGAGCGAAGAGCCTGCTTCGGATTCTCCCCCACCCCCCACTGCCTCTCCCTTGCTCTCTTTTTCAAATTAGAAACAAACAAACCGAGGTAGAAATGGGATCAGGTCGGGGTAGCCCTGCCCCAAATTGTCCAGCACCTTCCTATGGTCCTTAAAATCAATTCCCAGCTCCGAGGGCAGTTGATGAGGCCCTCCCGTGCTCCTGCCTAGCTTTGAGTCTCTCCTCCCACCACCTTCCCCAGGTCCTGTCCCACCCACTTTTTGCCCATGTGAGAGGCCAAGACCCTCTCATCTCCAGCCTTGGCCTTGACTGCCCTCCTTAGCCGATTCCTCATCCTTCAGGCCCCTGCCTGAGGGGCACCTCCTCAATGAGGCCTCCTTGACTTACCACGCCCTGTTCATGGTCCCCATAATTTGTAAGTGAACATTTGTTAGTGTGACTCCTTTTTTGTTTTGTTTTTACTTTTTCCGTCTTGACCACTGGACAAGGAGCTGAGGAGGTCAGGGACGGATCTTGTGCCCACCCTGACCAGCGCCTAGACCAGTGCTTGGAACAGATTAGGCACTACACAAATATTTGCATAATGAATGAAAGTAGGTATAGAAGCTGAGACGACTCCCCAGGTGGAAATAACCCCTTCGGGCAGGCTGGAGGATCCGGGCTCCTCCCGGCCGGGAGGAGCCCAGAGCCGCGCGCCGCCTTCTTTGCAGGCACAGCCCCGCCCCGCGTTGCGAGGCGCCCGTTGTCTTGGCGCCGGTCGCTCGGAGGGATCCGCGGGACCCAGGCCCTAGCGCGCGCCGTTCTCTGTGCGCTCACTGCACCGTCCCTCGTTGCCATGGCGCCGCGCCTCCCGCCGCTGGGCGCGCCCCGGCTGAGGGCACAGAGCCTGGCCGCGGGCACGCGGGGCGGTCAGAGCAGAGCGATGGGGGCGTCACGGGCCGGAACACGGACTTCGCCTCGATCGCAGCAGCCTGAGTCCAGCGCGCGGCCGCGACGCGTTTTCCACAACACGCTGCTCTTCTACTGGAGGAAGCGGGAGCGCCGCCACGGACGACGCAAGCCGGGCTCGGGACGCGGATCGAGGCCCAGCGACGCGGCCAGGACCCGGGCTGCTGGCCCTTCGCCCACGCCGACCCGGACCCAAGCCTCGGGCTCTGCAGCCTCTCGAGCGCGGTCCTCGGCCCACAGCCCTACCTCCCTGCCGGACCCCGCCCCGGCCCCGGGCCCCGCCCCCGCCCCCGCCCCCAGCTCCAGCCCCAGCCCCAGCCCCAGCTCGAGCCCGTCCTCCCAACCCGCGGCCGAACCCGAGCCTGTGCCCGCGGCGCGCGCGCCCGGGTCCTGTGGCCGCGCCCTGGCGGCGGCGCGCGCGCTGGCCTGGCGGCCGTCTTGGAGGCCCATCTGGAGGCCGAGCTGGCCCGGCAGGCATTGCGCGAGCAATATGGCGGCGCCCGGCGAGCGGGGGCGCTTCTACGGCGGGAACCTCTTCTCGTTTCTGCCCGGCGGCGCGCGCTCCGAGGTGATGGACGACCTAGTGACGGACGCGCGCGGACGGGGCGCGGGGCGGAGAGATGCCGCTGCCTCGGCCCCGACGCCAGCCCCGGCGCCGACCTCCGATTCTCAGGTCACCGAGGAGGACACGTCCCGGAGGCGGCCCTGCCGGGCCTGCGTGGACTTCAAGACGTGGATGCGGACGCAGCAGAAGGTGCAGATGCACCCCGGGGCCGCCACCTACCCGCAGAGGCCCGCGAGCCCGGCTGACCCCTAGTCCCGGCCCGCACAAGCACCCGCGCCCTCGGCCCCCACACCTTGCTTGTTCTCGGGCCCCCGCGCTGATCTCCCAAGGCCCAAGTCGAGGGGCCCCACGGGCCCTATGCCTGACAGACATGTGCCCCGCAGGGTAGGCTGCCCCTAAACCTTGCCCCGAGGGAGGGCCGGCCTTTAGGCTTTCAGCCACATGTGTGCCGGATCGGTGGCCTAGGACTTCTGTCTCAAGACAGTGAGCCTCTGTCTTGGGGCGGGGAAAAGGGGAGTCTTGTCGCCTCCTGGTCCAGGGAGGTGAACTGACCCTTGGTCGATCTCCTCCCGCAGCGGGACAGCAAGTTTAGGGAAGACTGCCCTCCCGATCGCGAGGAACTGGGCCGCCACAGCTGGGCTGTCCTCCACACCCTGGCCGCCTACTACCCCGATCTGCCGACCCCAGAACAGCAGCAAGACATGGCTCAGTTCATACATTTATTTTCCAAGTTTTACCCGTGTGAGGAGTGTGCCGAAGACATAAGGAAGAGGTAAGTTGTGTCCGCCTCATCTGTAGGCAGCAGAGCATCGGCCTGGGCTTGGGGCCCCTACCTGATGTCATAAAGGGGAGCCTGGACAAGTAGGTGCAGAGGTGACAGAGGGTTTCCCGGAGCAGGGAGCACCAGCAGTGGGCTTTGGATCCACTGAGCCTTCTCCTTTCTCCTCAAAGGCCAAGCTGCCCGGGGCTGCTGCTTTCTTTCTACAGCCAGAGGCGCCTGGCCAGGCTTCTCTTACAAAGTCCCTTGCTTAGCACTGGAGGCCCGGGCAGGTTAAGGAGTCCACTTTGCCTGACTTCTGGAGCAGGACTGCTGATCTCGAGACCTTGAGAATCCACTGCTTTTGCTTCCTTAGAGTTCCTTTTTCCTCAATGGGGGGCCCAAGAGCTGTTGTTTGGCACCCAGGAGGTGTTTCTGGGCTGAATGTGGGGGCCAGGGCAGCCCTGTGAAGCCTGGGCAGTTGGAACAGGTCCCTTGCTAAGCTGAGGCACCGGGGCCCCAGGTGCTAGAAACAGGTTTGGTTTTCGGTTATGCCTTTGTGCTGGCCCCACCCCTTCCACACACTGCCTGGGGCCAGGGATGCTCGGGGAGACTTCTTGATTGTTATGAGGTTGTAAAGTTGCCTGGTTTGTGCCTTAATGTCTTGCTCTGAGCTGTTGTCAGGGTTTGCCAAGCTCCTCAGGAAGGGGGCCCGAGCTGGCCGAGGAGCCCATCACTGTTGGACACTGCAGGATCAGCCCTGTTCTGGGAGCTCCTGTGTCTCAGCACAAGGGCACTCTGGGTGTAGCTGACAGCAGCACCCCAGCTTTCCTCCCTGGATGGAGCAGGCAAGGAGCTGGAGGGGCAGGGGCAGCGGGGCCACCGCCCGTCCCCATCCTCTACGTGATTCCGCCACACAGGATATGCAGGAACCAGCCAGACACGCGCACCCGGGCGTGCTTCACCCAGTGGCTGTGCCGCCTGCACAATGAAGTGAACCGCAAGCTAGGCAAGCCGGACTTTGACTGCTCGCAAGTGGATGAGCGCTGGCGTGACGGCTGGAAGGATGGGTCCTGCGACTAGACGGTGGCCGGCAGAGCCGTGGGACAGCAGCCTGGGTCTGCTGGCAGCCTGGGTAGAGAGGGGCGGGGCACTCATTAAAGTGCATCGGAGCCACAGCCTGTCGTGTCTCAGTTGGGTGATCCCCAGACACTGCTCTTGGGGCCCTTTCCCTCTTAGGTCTGGAGTACAAGTGGAGGTGCCTGCCGCAGACGCCCTGCTGGCTCCTCCTCGGCCGAGGCCCCGGGGGCTGCAGGTGAAGGAGGCAGGAGCAGTCCAGGCTGTGCCTTCCATTCAGAATGCAGCCTCCACGCCCTGGGGCCCACTTCCCTGCACGAGAAAGTGCAGGGCCTGCCTGGGCTCCCTGTCCTGCTCCTCGAGGCTGGGCCATGGTCTCCCCACCATGTAGCTAGAGACTGCTGCAGTGACCGCAGCTCCGTAGGCTGAGTGCTGTCAGTAATTCGGGAAAAGAGGCCTGGGGGCTGAGGCGCCCCCGCCCCCCGCCCCCGCTCGGTCCCTACGGGGAGAGCACAGGCAGGCTTCTCTGAGGCTCCACCCGTGCTGCTGCCCGCCTCCTGTCCAGCACTTACCTGTACCAGGCCTGACGCAGGCGTGTGGGGCCAGCCTCAGCTTGAGACCAAAATAAAATGATGGAGAGGTGACCAAGGGCCTGGCTTCGGTGTGTTCTGTGCTGGGACTTGCGGCGAGGGACAGGGCCTGTCCGCGCCGCCCTGGGCAGCTGCTTCCTTCTGTCCAAGTTCTGCTCAGAGGAGGGCAAGGTCCCGGGGCAAGAGCAGCCCAGGAAGCTCCAGGAACAGCACGGAAGCCGAGTGCTGGAGCTGAGGGCAGGTCAGAGGTGAGTGGGAGGTCAGACGGCACCGAGTCTTCAAGGTACCAGGCAAGGACTTTGTTTCAACACCCACCTACCTCCCGTGATGGGGAGGTCTCAGAGGATTTGGAGCCAGGGAATGGCAAGATGAGTTCCCAAAGGTTCCTCTGGCTGCGGATCTGGGCTGAGGCAGGTGTGGGTGAGAGCAGGGAGGGCAGGCATGTGACCGCGGAGAGGCAGGCTTGCCCCAGGGTAGCAGTAGAGCCAAGAGAAAGGAGCCAGAGTGGACCGTGAGGTTTGGGCCCCAGCAGCTGGGAGGATGAAGTTGCTCTGGGTATCAGTGACCTGGAGAAGGCTGTGGGTGGAGCAGGCTTGGGGGCGTCTTCCCGGATCCGCTCCCAGGCGTGGCCCCCCGCCGGAATGGACCAGTAACAAGCAGCCCCATCCCTGGGGTCCTAATGCCCTGGTCATCTCTGTGCTCATGGCATCTTGGCAGAAGCATGGCAGAAGCAGAGCCTTTGGCATGGCTTCCTCAGCGTCTTCCCCCAACCAGCACCACGGGGGTGCTGGCTTCCGCAGGGCCTCCCCAGAGAGGACAGTGGCGCAAAGGAATCGGAGGCAGAGAGCAGCCGGCAGAGAAGTCGCGCCGCTTTCCTCCTCTGGGTGGACTTTTCCCTGCACGTGGCTTATTTCTAGCCTCCCAAGTCACCTGCTAGTTGGGGAACCGGCTGGCCTCTCTAGGGATGCTGTGGTTGGCTCAGGAACACACCGCCTGGATGTTCCCTTTTCCCATAACTCTGGCTTCCTGGAGGCTCCCCCCGCCCCCAAATCCAGGCGAAGGCAAGTGGGACTATAGTTCAAGGGGAGGTTCTGGCTCGAGCTGTCACAGCACACAGACCAAGGGAGTGAGCGGAGAGGGAGGAGAAAAGCCCCAGGACCATGCCCTGGGACCCCCAAGGTTCAAAGGTCACAGGAGGTCACAGGTTGGACAAGAGGAGAGAACCCCAAAAGGGTGATGAGAAAGGGCTCACGAAATAGGAACGTGAGGAGAGGGCGACACCTGGAAGCATGGGGTGGGGACGTCTGAATTGTCCCTGGGACTAAAGGGAGCAATACCAGGGGGCATCCGGACAGGAAGGGGGTCAGGAGTAGAGGTTTGCTTTTCAGGCCCAAGAAAGCAGCCTGTTGGGATGCTGATGCAAATGGTCACACAAAAGGGGCAAACAGATGGTGCTCAGGACAGACCAGGAGCTGTTGCTGACAGATGAGGGTGACCGACCAGATGCACAGTGGAATGGACCACGAGTCTCACCGGCGACACTTCTGGCCATGCCTGCCCTGGGATGGCTTCCACACTGGGATGGGACCAGGCATCACTGTGCACACGGACAGCACAGCAAGGACCCTCTGAGCACCAGTCGCTTTCTGATGTGATGCGGGAACTCAACCAGCTGCCTGTGTGTGATCTGAAAAGTGGGGGGGGGGGGGGGAGGCTCTGATAGTCCCTGCCTCCCACCATTGTGGTGCCACACCTGGCACTGTAAATGATCCAGAAATGCCAACGTTTCCTGTCGATGCCCAAGCCACAAACACAGCAGTCGTCCTGGACCCTGCCAGGCTGGCCAAGAAAAACGGGAGGAGGGGACCCTGTCTATCTTGGGCTTGGGGGTCTGCACAGGAGACCCGGCGGGGACCCCAGCCTGTCCAAACTCCCCATCTCATGTTTCTTCCCACCCTGTGGCCCCAAACTAAACATGTCAGCCTCAAGTGGTTGGGGAGACCAGGAGTGTGATGGGCTCACTGGGGACCCTTGGAATGACTGCCTCCAGCCACCGAAAAGGAGCAGAAATGTCCCCCAAGCCCCACCCATGCTGGCCTGTGGGCTCTGTCCTCCTGGATAAGTGCCTCTGCGCGGCAGAGGCCGTTCTCTCTCCCTGTCAGGGAGGTTAGGACCTTCCGAAGGAGAAGCTAGGGTGCAACTGTGTGGGTTCATTGGAAGGGCCCAGTAATTTCTCTCTGGTCTGCGGGGAACCAGGGACGGGGAGTCGGGTTCCCCTTCCCTGAGGGCTGGCTGGGGAAGACGCTGGAGCCCTAGCGGGTTACCCTTCACTCGCCAAAGAGCTCAGCTCAGAGGGGCGGGGTCAGGTTCGTCTGTCCCTTCGCCTGGCTGCGGGAAAGGCTGAGCCCAGCGTCTCCCTCCCCTGCTGACTCCCGACTTCACCCGTGAGGGGCGGCTCGGACCCCTAGCCCCTGCTCCAGACGCGGGCTCGGCGGGCGGTCTGCATCTCAGAGCGGGGTCTAGCAAGTGAAGGTAGGGGGTGGGTCGGTGGGCGGGGCGGAGGGAGGGGCGGGCTCCAGCCCGGCGCGCGGACCAGTTGGCGGGGGGCACCGGCTCGGCCCCGCCCCGCGCGCCCCCGCCGCGGCCGGCGCGCGCTCCCGGGAGGCGGCGGCAGCAGCGGCAGCGCCAGCAGCATCGGCAGCACACCCGGGCGGCCTCGGGCGGGGCCGGCTGGACGGACAGACAGACAGAGGGCGCCGGGGGCGCACGTCCCTCCTGGGCCAGCCATGGAGGGAGCCTCGTTCGGCGCGGGCCGCGCGGGGGCCGCCCTGGACCCCGTGAGCTTCGCCCGGCGGCCCCAGACCCTACTGCGGGTCGCGTCCTGGGTGAGTGGCCCCCGCCCCGGCCCCCGATCCCGCCTCGCCTGGCCTCGCATCCCTCGTCCTTTCCCGCTGCCCCTAGCCCCTCGCCCCCATCCTTGTCCCCGCGGGCCCCTCCCCCGCCGGCCGCAGGTTGGGGTGACGTCACCGGGCTGGGCGCGCCCACCTGCGGGAGGGGGAGGGGCCGGCGGCAACCGCCGGGGGACCTTGAGAGGTCACCGCCCGCCGCCCCCATCCTCCAATTCCTCCTTAGGTCTAACTCTGTCCCCTACCTTAGCCCTCGCTCCGTTTTTCTTGTTCTCACGACCTGGAAGCGGGCACAGGGGCGGGGACGGGATTGGGCTCGAGCGCTCCATCTCAGCACGAGGAGGGGGCTGTGGGAGCCAAGTGTATCAGGCAGAGCTTCCGCCCGCTTCTCCCCCACACACATCCTCCAGCCTCCTTCGAAGGGAACTGGCCCTTTCCCAGGCCCCCCAGTTGCAATTGTGAGTGTGGGGGTGCTCTGGGATCCCTCTGGGTGGGGCAGCAAGAAGGGGCTCTGCACTAGAAGGACTTCCAGGGGGTGGTGTGGGAGAGGCAGATTTGGGCACAGCCTCGCCCAGTGGGGCATCCCTAGAGGGGGAGTCCTGCTTCCCCCTCGAACGCTTCCAGGCAGGAAAGATGGAGAGGTGGGGTGACTATATGGGTTTTGTGTAGCCGCTGGCACTTGGTGCCAGCTGCACCTGCCCGCTTGTCTTCAAGGAGAGCGATGCCCAGGGTGGGCTGACTTGGGGGAGACCAGGATAGGACCCCTGTATCCTAGTGCCAGCTCTGGTGCGACTTGTGGACCACCCTGGGGGCACATATCCATACCCCACACCTGGGTTTCCCTCCGAACTTCATCTCAAGGAGCTGGCGAAGGAAAGGAGAGAAATGAAGTTGAAACTGAAGGTCTGTTTTTAGAAACACAGCGCTGCCCAGAGCTAAAACAGCAGCATCAGGTTTAAAATGACTGTGGTCCGGGGGTGCCTGGCTGGCTCAGTCGGTAGAGCATGTGACTCAGGGTCGTGAGTTCAAGCCCCACATTGGCTGTGGAACCTACCTTAATAAAATAAATAAATAAATAAATAAATAAATAAATAAATAAATAAAGTAAAATGACTATGGTCCGCTGCCACCTGCCTTCCAGCCTTTGTGGGCACGGGATGCTGTGGTTTGACTGAACCCCGAAGGTTAATAGTATCACCTTTTGAGCCGGAACACTTATGGTGCCAATAATCAGTCACATGGGGCTGTCATCCCTTGGGTGCCCACCAAGTGCAGCACGGCAGGTGGGCATTATTTCGCTGGCCCCAATACTCCATGAGCTGCACCTGTTACTGTATTTGGCATGTTAAGAAGCAGGGCCACACAGCTGCCGGATGCTGAGGGTGGGTTCTAGGCAGGGCCTGGGTGTCAGCTGTGCAGCTGTCCCTCCGCGGCTTCCCTGTGTGGTCTGGCCCCTCTCTTCACACCTGCTTCCCACAGCGCCACCCGCTGGAGCCTGGGAATCACTGATCCAGGTGAAGGCTCCTGTTCCTACAGTCTGGAGTGTAGGGGCCCTGCGGTGCTGATGACCCAGTTTGAATGTCAGCCCCATCTTTTATCAGCCAAGTGACTTCACTAATTGGAGCCCCAATTTTCCCATCTATAAAGGGGATAAGAACAATGGCCCCCTTGTGGTTTGCAGGGAGGATTCTATGAGGAATCCATGTAAAGTCGTGGTTTTAAGCATAGTGCCTGAGCATAATAGATGCTCATTAAATAGTATATGTCCATAATTACTAAAAATGTTTTTATTTATTTTGAGAGAGAGAGAGAGAGAGAGAGAGAGAGAGAGGGAGGGAGGGAGTGGGGAGGGGAAAAGAGAGAGGGAGACACAGAATCTGAAGCAGGCTCCAGGCGCTTAGCTGTCAGCACACAGCCCGAGGCGGGGCTTGAACCCATGAACTGTGGGATCGTGACCTGAGCTGAGGTCGGAGGTTTAACCGACTGAGCCACCCAGGCGTTCCAATGTCCAAAATTTTTAAATACGTGAGGGAGGTATTAAGGGAAGGGTGCCCGAAGATCCCATCCACAGATGGGCCCTGTGCTGCGGGGAGAGGTAGGGACAGGCCCGAGGGCGTGAGCAGTCGCGGTGGGTGACGGGGACATCCGCCTCGGCTGGGAAGGGGGCGCCACCGCAGGGCCCTGAGTGCCCCTGCCCCCTCCCTCCCGCCGCCCGCAGGTGTTCTCCATCGCCGTCTTCGGGCCCATAGTCAACGAGGGCTACGTGAACACC
The DNA here is from genome assembly GCF_018350155.1 of Leopardus geoffroyi. Classification (NCBI taxonomy): domain Eukaryota; kingdom Metazoa; phylum Chordata; class Mammalia; order Carnivora; family Felidae; genus Leopardus; species Leopardus geoffroyi. The sequence goes on along the minus strand of NC_059340.1, from coordinate 40,256,787 downwards.
GACAGCGGCCCCGAGCTGCGCTGCGTCTTCAACGGGAACGCGGGCGCCTGCCGCTTCGGCGTCGCTCTCGGCCTGGGGGCCTTCCTTGCCTGCGCCGCCTTCCTGCTGCTCGACGTGCGCTTCCAGCAGATCAGCAGCGTCCGCGACCGCCGCCGCGCGGTGCTGCTGGACCTGGGCTTCTCAGGTGGGCGGGGCCGGGCCGCGGGGCGGGGCTTCGTCCGGGGCGGGGCTTGCCGGCGGTGGGCGGGGCCTCCCGCGCCGGCCTCCCCTGACTCGCGCGCCTGCCCGCAGGGCTCTGGTCCTTCCTGTGGTTCGTGGGCTTCTGCTTCCTCACCAACCAGTGGCAGCGCACGGCGCCCGGGCCCGGCACGCTGCAGGCGGGAGACGCGGCGCGGGCCGCCATCGCCTTCAGCTTCTTCTCCATCCTCAGCTGGGTGAGTGCGGCCGGCGGGGGCCGGGCCGGGGCCGGGGCGGGGCGGGGTCGGTGCTGGCTGACCCCGGGCTCCCCCTCAGGTGGCGCTCACTGTGAAGGCCCTGCAGCGGTTCCGCCTGGGCACGGACATGTCGCTCTTTGCCACCGAACAGCTGGGCGCCGGGGCGGGTCAGACCTATCCTGGCTACCCGGTGGGCAGCGGCGTGGAGGGCACCGAGACCTACCAGAGCCCTCCCTTCACCGAGACCCTGGACACCAGCCCCAAAGGGTACCAGGTGCCTGCCTACTAGTGGCCGGCAGGCCCCCACCAGGGCTCGGAGGCTGCCACCAAGGCAGGCAGGGTCCAGGGCGTCCTGGGACCTCCCTCAGGTCCTCCTGGCCCAGCGCCAGGGACAGAGGGGGTGGCCACTGTGGGCCATCTGGGGCCAAGAGAGGGTAGCCCCCAGGGTGCCTAGGCTGCCCCCCCCCCCCAGGTTCCCCCTGTCCCCCTAGGCGCTGGCCCCAGGCCCAAGGTCCTGAGGAGGGGACAGTGCGGTCTTGGACGTGTGTCCTCCAACCTCTGGTGAATCAGCCTGGGAGGGGGCCATTCCTCTCCTGAGTCAGCTAGCCCCCGGCTCACCTGTCCACTCTGGGGTCAGGGGTCTAGCTGTCCACAGCGAGGTGCAGGGGCTGCCCCTCAGACATGGGCGCTGTTCCCATCCCGTGTCCCTGAGGGTAGTGACGGTCCCTGCTCCTGTTGTGGTGGCTTACCCCATGGGGCTGTGCGTGCGCTCTGTCTGGAGCCTCCACCCACTTGCCCTCACAGGCTCGCTAGACTAGCCTGGTCCTGTTGATGTTGTGATTGTGGTCAAGTCCTCGGGCTTCACCTCCTAGTTCCCCGCAAGCAGCCTCACTGTCTGTGGCCCCTGCTCCCATCCCCACCTGCCTTGGCCCGGGAGCCTGCCCACATGTGGGCATTCTGGGCTAGGAAGGCACAACACGGCTCTAGGCCTGGCCACCTGCCCTCTCCCAACCCCTTCAGTAAGACCTTGCCTAAGGGAGGCTGGGGACGCCTGGGTGCCTGGAGACACAAGCCCCTCACAAGGAGGGAGGCCCAGAGGCTCCCCATGCCCACAGTGCCCCGGACACGGCCGATCTGTGCAAACCCCTTTACCTTGGCTTCCCGGACCATCCCCTCAGCAAACTGCCCTGCACCCCCGTGGTAAGGCACAGCCCAAGGTCGGGGCCCTCTGCGTAGCTGACGACTCATGCATTGCTCAAAGCCGGCTTTTTACATTATGTCAATACCAAATGCGGCTGCCACATTTCATTCTTACAGACAGACGCCTCCCTCTGGAGTTGCAGTTGAGTGACAGCCCTGTACGTTGTAGCATAGACCAATTATGTGTGGGTATTTAAGTGAACATGTTTACAATTTTTGTATCTATGGATCTTTCTCTCCCTCTTCCCAAAGAACAATCCCTGATGGTGTATTTTCAGTGTCCCCATGTTTCAACTGCAACTTCTTTACAATAAAGACTGTAAGTGAGTTTCCTCGGCACAGTCTCCGAGTCATTTCTACCCCTGCCCCTGCGGGTGCCAGAGGTTGGGATCTGCCCCATCAGCGCCCAGAATCCAGGAAGGGGCAGCAAGGGGAGGTCAGGCTGATGCCCACATTCTGGGGGTCCCTGAGGCCCCCACCACACATCCCTCTGGGTGGCTCAAAGCAGGAGACCCCTCTCTCTCTCTCTCTCTCTTTTTTTTAATCTAAACTGTTTTTGTTTTTTTTTTGACGTTTATATTTGAGAGCGACAGACAAGGATGATTATCCTTTGTGGGTTATCTGTTTCCTTTTTGGTAAAATGTATTATAAGTTGTATTGTGTTGAGATGTGGCTTTTTAAAGAAGTATCCTGTTTAGTACTTGTGTTATGTGTGTGTGTGTGTTTTAAACAACCATTTATTGATCTCCACGCAACTCCAATGTGGGGTTGGAACTCACGACCCGAGATGGAGTCACGTGATCTACCAACAGAGCCATTCAGGTGCACCCCAGTGCTTATTAAGCTTTCTGTCTTTCTTCAATGCTAAGAAAAGCAGTCATTACTTCTCTGCCTGTCCCCTTCTCTACATGTCTGCCTTCCGTTCCTGGGACCCCCCCAGGTGCTCCGTGCAGCTTCCAGAGCCACATTCCATGGCCAGCTAATTCCATCTCTGGAGATTTTCCCAGCTTGGTCTTGTTTGCTTTTTTTTTTTTTTTAATTGTTTTTTAATGTTTATTTATTTTTGACAGAGAGAGAGAGAGACAGACAGACAGACAGAGCATGAGGGGGGAGGGGCAGAGAGAGGGAGACACAGAATCCGAAGCAGGCTCCGGGCTCCGAGCTGTCAGCACAGAGCCCCATGCAGAGCTCGAACCCATGAACCGTGAGATCATGACCTGAGCCGAAAGTCTGACGCTTCACTGACTCAGCCACCCAGGTGCCCCTCATTTCTTAGATTTCTAATTGTTTGATAACCTTCTGGTTGAGAGAAATGGCCTTGAGAACTGTCTCTGGGGCTGGAATGCCAGCTTGGCCACATCTGAGCAGGGCTGTCTCAGGTAAGTCTCTCAGCTCGTCTGTGCCTCAGCCTCCCCTTCTGTAAGAGGGGATAATAATTCTGGTCCCAGGAGCGGGCTGGGGGTCATGCTAAGGCATATGCAGAGCCCAGAGCAGGGCTTGTCACACGGCAGGCATCACTTAAGTGTTGCCTAATATTAGTATGGTTCTTGCTTCATTAGGAGTAGCTTATTTTAGATACTGTTAACAAGATGCCTTATTATCCAGATTACTCTTCTGTGGGGCTGGTTTTACTCAGGCCCGCAAAGAGGGCATCAGCTGTGAGGGGCTTCCGGTGGGTCCTAGGGAAGGCAGGTGGCCTCTACGCGGCCCAGTGGAGGGTAAAGAGGGTGAAGGCTCTCTCCGCTGCTGGGACCCGAGCACGGCCATCACCCATGGGCCCTGCTCTGGTCCCAACCACAGGCAGGCAGCATGGCCCAGGCCCACAGCGTCCACACAGCAGTTGTGGGGTCCTGGCCTGGCCCCTCATCATCATGGGTACCCCTTCCTCATTTAGAAAGACATCTCTGGGGGCACTTGGGTGGCTCATTTGGTTAAGCGTCCAACTTCAGCTCAGGTCATGATCTCCAAGTTCGTGGGTTTGAGCCCGGTGTTGGGCTCTGTGCTGACAGCTCGGAGCCTGGAGCCTGCTTTGGATTCTGTGTCTCCCGCTCTCTCTGCCCCTCCCCTCCTTACACTCTGCCTCTCAAAAATGAATAAATGTTAAAAAAAAAAAAAAAAAAAAAGCTCAGTTCTCACGTAAGGACACTTCCTTTTCTTTATTTGGATGTGGTTGTGTGTTTAGAACTACTGTTTACGTGGTTTAGGGCAGAAAGGGGAGATTTCTCTGGTCCCCTTCTGAGATACTAGATCTGAATAATTCACAAATTATTTTTTCGCAGAATTTCAGACACACTCTCTTCTGATGTGCTTTTGCGGTTTACCTCAGTAGCTCCTGACCAGTCTGCAGGTGCAAACCTTGGCTCTGTAGGACTCCCATGTTCTGGAAGGATGGTTTTACTGGCTACTTGACTATAGGTCAGACATGTCCTGGTGTATTCCTGGGAGGCCTGGGCGGTGCCAGACGTCCAGGACAGGGCACTGGCTGGTTGCTGCTTCCTGGGAGCACAGCCCAGCCGCCCCAGCTCCGTGCACGGGTCGTCCCCACCCCCACCCAGTTGCTCCCTGGCTGACAGCTCTGAGCCCCCCCAGCTGCGGGGTGGTCTGGGAGGACAGAGAAGCTCAGAATACAGGCTATGTGCGTTATTGCAAAATAAATTTATTTGAAGATACACGGTCTTATAAAAGGTCAGAGGCAATTAGAGATCCCAGATTCAGCTTGTCTCATAAAAAGATACAACTTCAAGTAGCACAATTTCGCGTCTGCTTTTAATCCTGAACGTTCTTGAATCACGAAACAGCCAACTGTTTACACAACACGCTCAACATCTGACTCCAGCACGGGTGGACCCACAGCTTCTGGCTTGGGGGCCGCAGCGCCGCAGCCCTCTGGCTGGGGGGGGGGGCGCCTGGAGAGGGCCACTGTTGCCACCAGCTCGGACAGCACGGACAGGCTACGGCCTCCCAGCCCTTCCCTCCCCTCACAACCTCCAAAAGCATGAGAACAAACCAAAAGCAGCCCGCCACCAAGGCCTTCGCCCGGCTCCCAGGAGGAAACGGGATGGACTCCTATGTGACGGTGTGCTGACGGGGCAGGGTGGGCCTTCCTGGTGACCCCTGGCGGGCCGGCCAGCTGAGGGGCCGAGCAGGCGGCCTCACCAGGGCCTCACCCGACTGCACGGCAGCCAGGAAGGAGGAAGGAGGCTCACGGGTGTGGCGGCTCCTGCCCATGCTGGCGGGAGCTACGTGAGGATCCTGGCGATGGCTTGCAGGGAGGGAAAGTCGTTGTCCTGGGCGGCGTGCAGTGCCTGGTGGCTGCTGACGTCCCCATGTGCGAGCACCTGCTGGCAGGTGGGGCACACGCAGCAGTCCAGGCCCGCCGGCCGGGCACTGGCCTGCCACGCGCTCTTCTTCTTCTTGGCCTTGGTGCCCGGAGGCCTCTCTCGGCCTCGGAAGTGCGTGTGCGCGGACAGCAGCTCCTGCTGCTTGGCCGTGTCGGGAAGGAGCACCAGCAGCTCGTTGAAGATCTTCTGGAAGTTCTCCCCGAGCAGGTCACGGCAGCTCTTGTAATACTGGGCCGCGGAGATCACGCCCTGCCATCCAGAGCCAGACCCAGTCATGTCCCGTGAGGGCCTGAGCCCCAGCAGTGGCTGTACCGGCCCCCCACAACCCTGCCTGACTCACCTGTCTGAACTCCCCCGATTGGCTCTTGAACTTGCTGAAGCGGGCCTCGTCACTCTGCAGGAAGTCCCTGATGGACTGGATGAGCTGCAGGTTCCTCTCCCGGAAGTTCTCGGGCACCAGGTAGGCCTGTGGTGCAGGTGTCAGCCTCGGTCTGGGGGCCGAGAGATGGGGAGGAGGTGGAGGCTTCAGCCTCTGGGGTGGCCCAAGGTGAGGGCCCTCCCCGGCTCCCGGGGGGCACAAGGCTGCATGGCCCACCAACACTTACGCTTTTGTGGCGGTGGCAGTGCTAGGGACGCAGGCTGGGTGTGGGCTGGGCAGGAGGCCGGAGAAGCCAGGCGGCGGCTTGCTGACAGGGGGCACCAGGCCGGGTGGGGGTGGGGGTGGAGCGCCCTTCAGGAGCACCACGGCGTTGAAGCCTGCAGGGGTGGCCCCGCCAGACCCAGAACGTGACCCTGGCTGGCTGGGCTCCAGGGGCCCGCTGTGGCTCCCCCTGCCGGCCAGCCCACCAGCTGCGCTCCCTCCGGCAACACTGGCCTCTTGCCCGAAGGTGACTTACTCCCTCCTCTGGAAAGGCCAAGGCCACTAGGCCTGCCCCAGTTTACAGGGAGGGTAAGCAGACTCCTCAGGGGGGTGCCGCCAAGCTTCCGGGGCGGCTGGCCCCTACCTCGCAGGCTTCCCGTCCCTGTTGGCTGGCCGGTGGCTGCCCCCCGACACAGCCCCTCAGGGTGTGCTCCCCCTCCCCCCGGGCCCAGGGGCTCCAATCTGACCCAGATGCCCAGTGGCGGGCCTGAGCCAGGCGCACGTACCTGGGGGAGGGGGCATCCTGGGTGGGCAGGGGACTCCCAGTGCTGGGAAGTCTTCTTGGGCTGTGGGGCAGGGAAGGGGCCCCAGGGGCCGTGGGAGCCCAGGGGGCTCCTTGGGTGTGCTCCGAGCCGGGGCTGGCCCCTCCGTGTGTCCGTTGACAATGACGGCAACTGGCCCCTCGGCTCTGCCGGCGGGTGCGCCGGGGGCCCGCTCTGCCCCAGGGGGTCCATCTCTGTCAGGGGGCGGTGGGGGCGGCGAGGCGGCGCCCGGCTTCTCTGAGCCCACCTTCTTTTTCTTGCCAACCTTGGTGAGGGTCTGGGTGGAGGCCAGTGCCAGCAGGGAGGAGACGGCCACCGTGGTGGGCACGCTCCGGAGCTCCTGGGCGGTGAGGCCGGCGCGGCCATCCTCCTCCTCCTCCTCTGAGGGGGGCGGCCCGCCCTTCTTGCTGCCCTTGCCCCCCTTCCCAGCCTTCCTGGGGGGCTGGCTGCTGCCGCCAGCAGCCTGGGCCCCTGTGGTGGGATGCGCCACTTTCTTGCTGCCGCTGCTGTTCCAGGCAGAAATGAGGCTGGTGGGGGCGGAGCTGGGCTTCGAGGCGGAGGACACCAGGGCGGGGAAGTCGTCCTCCTGGAAGGTGCTCCTGCCTCTGGCAGGGACATGGTAGGCCAGTGCCAGCCCCGCGGGGCCCAGAGCAGCCGCGGCGGTGGACGAGGAGGAGGCGGAGGAGGAGGTGGAGGCGCAGAGGCTGGGGAAGTCTTCGTCCTTGAGCTTCGAGGTGGGGGGCGGGAGGGTGCTGAGCCCAGGAAGGGGAGTGGCGTCAGCGGCCTGCGGGGCCTCCCCTGCCCTGCACCCACCTTCCGCAGGAGCCCCCCTCTCTTACCCCGGTTCTGTGCAAGCGTACCTTGGAAGCATGGCCCCTACGGCCGGGCCGGCTGCCGGGAGGGACTCCTGGCTTATAGGACCGTTGGCTGAGGCTTCCTTGGGGCCTGTGAGACATAAAAGGACCCGAGGTCAGCGCTGAGCAACGTCCAGGGTGTGGGAAGAGACCCCCCGGGTGAGCTCCCGGGGGCCCCCCGTCAGTCCCGGGCACCGTGCGGGCCTGGAGCCTGCCTCTCACCTCCCAAGTGGCTCCCACGCCAGGGCAGAGTCAACTCACCTGGACCTTCACCCTGAGTCCGGGGCGGGCGCCGGGCACCTCGGGGCTCCTCGAGACCCCGCACCCCTGCCTCCTCCTTCTTGGGCCTGCCGCCCTCCTCCCGGTCCTCACTCCTGCGTGTCTCCTGCTGCTGCTGCTGCTGCTGTTGCTGCTGCTGCTGCTGTGCGGCCACTGAGGCCCGGATGGCAGCTGCCACTTCCCGGTCCTCTTCTTCCCTGGGAGGGGGAGGCCTTCAGGCTGGGCAAGGCCCAGGACTACAGCGGTGCGCAGAGCGAGGTGCTGGGGAGGGGCCCCACCCCGGGAGGGGCCCCACCCCCCACCCCCGATGCATCCGGCCAGCGGGCACAGGCCCACCCTCACTGGCCAGGAGAGGGCGCTGCGGATACGGCATGACTCAGGTGCCAGCCTCAGGCTGGGGCTCCCTGGGCAGCCAGGGAGCCCAGTGCTCCGGGCTCCACAGATGCCTCCGTCCTGCCCGACACTGGGGGTGGCACCCGGCCTGAGCGTGTGTTTGCATCAACAGCGTTTCACAGCTCAACTGCACGGAGCCCCCAAGTGACACAGGCCCCCGTCACTCACCCCGACCTGTGTTACTGGGGTCTCTGGCTACAGCTAGAGAAAAGAGCAGGGCACGTCTGCTTGCTCAGGACACTAAGCAGGCCCACTGCCAGGTACAGGACGCCAGACACCGGCAGGCCAAAGTCCCCCAACCCCTCTGCCTGGTCCCAGCCCAGTTGTCGGCCGCTGCCACCGCCGCGGGGCCGGCGCCAGGAGAACGTCAGCGGCACGCAAATCCTCCCACCTCTTGTACCTCCAGCTTCCTCGGCGGCTCTGCTGGGCTCCACGACCACTGGCCCGGCCCGCACGGCCTTGGCGGTTGTACCTGTCCACCTCCTCGTAGTCCTCGCCCCCGACGACCCCTGTGGCCGGCACACAGCCTGTCACGGGCCCGGGCCGGACCGAGGCAGGTGCTCCAGGACCCCCGAGGATGGGCTCAGACACCTCCAGGGTCTCTGTCAGCCCCAGGCGCTCCTCACTCCACCCCGCTGCCCCACCCCCGCCCCTGGGGGGCAGATAGGAGACACCAGGAGCCGACTGCTGCAAAGCGCTCCCTGTGGTCACAATGTGCTCAGACGCTCAGGGCTCGTTGAGAGGCGAGGAGGTGCGTGTCTCCCATCCACTGGCACACGAGGGGTCAGGTCAGGACCTGGGTCTGAGGTCTGCAGGCCCCCGGGGAGCGCCCGGCTGGAGCCAGAGGGAGCCCCGCTCCTCAGAGGGAAGGCTGTGCTCACCCTCGTTCCGGCGAGAGTGCCGTGGCGTGTAGCTGAACTGCAGGTCGATCTGGCGATTCTGGCGGGCCTCGGCACGGCTGCGGCTGTGGCAGGCCGTCCTGTGGGCCTTGAGGTCAATCTCGGTGCGGAAGGCATGGGTGAACTGCTCGGTGCTGCAGCGACCCTCCTCACACAGGAAGTGCTTCTCCCGGAAGTGTTCGCGCAGGTAGGCGTAGTCGCTGGCGGGGGGCCGGGGTGTCAGCCGGAGCCCGTGGGCCCCGCCATCCCGGCCAGCGGCCCTGCCCAGCCCGCTCGGGTGCCCGGGGCCCGCGCCCACCTGTAGTAGTCTTGGGCCCCGTCCGAGTCACAGAAGTGGCAGAAGTAGTGGTCTCGCCGCAGGTGTTTCAGCAGCTCGTCGTTGTCCAGGTAGCGCTCGTCACAGAACTTGCAGAGCGGGTGCCCGCGGTGCGACGTGTCATCGGGGTCCCCCTGCATGCGGTGCCGCGCCAGGTCCTTGCGCGAGTACCATTTGCGCTCATACGTGAAGATCTGCAGGGAACAGGGTGCTGGGCGCCGGGGGGGGGCCCTTCCCACAGCCCCGCAACACAGGGGACCCGGTGGCGCTGGTGCCAGCTCTGGGCCCCCAGACGCCGGCAGCCCCTCCCCGCCGGGGCTGCGCGAGGCAGGACAGCTGGGGGGACCCGCGTGGCAGCAGGGGGGGGGGGCGGCGCAAGCCAGGAGAGCGGGGCGGGGCGCACCTTGAGGTGCCTGAGGCACAGCTTGCAGCAGAAGAGCTCGTGCTGCCTCCGCATGTGCTGTTCCAGGTCTCCGAAGAGGCCGAACGGCGGCAGCTCGGGGCACTGTGGGCACTCGTGCTGAAGCAGCTGCCTAGAGACACATCGGCCGCCCCGGCCGTGCGGGCACTCAGTGGCACCGGCCGGAGCGAGCCCTGGCGCCTACTCACGGCCTCTGCGTGCGCTTTGGGAGGAGCCAGGACGACGGGCACCCGGCACGCCCACCAGCGCAGGGGCCCCGGGGTTGAGCCCGGCTGCGGGATGGCCGACCTCTGCGTAGGGCGGGCAAGGTGACTACCACGCTGGGAGCCAGCCCCTCACCCGCCCCGCGACAGCCGCGCCCTTCATGGGGTTTCCTGCCACGGGCTAAGATCCCAGCTCACGTGGGCTTGCGTGCGCCTCACACGCCCCAGAAAGCCGGCACCACGCTACAACCCAGCGCTTTCCCTAGACTCGCCCCGCCCATCCACCCCTGCTGGGCTGGCGCCAGGAAAGCAGGGGGGCCCTGACACGCACGCTGCCCCCTCACCCACCCGAGGGCCGTGCCCATCCCTGCCACAAGCCCCTCCCCAGACCCAGGCTGGCTGCAGGCCCCTGGAACCCCGCTCACCTGTACAAGGCAAAAACTTTCCCGTCCGCGAAATAGATGTCATATTTCTTCTCGTGCTGCAACTGGTGGAGGGGGATTGTGGCAAAGGCGGGAAGCTTCTTCCCAAAGACCACCTGGGAGCAAGAGTGAGGGGCCTGCTGAGAAGGGCTGTGGACACCCACTGGAGGACACTGTCCGGCTAAGAAGAAAGGGAGGGCCTCAGCCCCTCGTGGGAGGCCCACGTCAGGCCCTGCGGGCAGCAGTCTCTGCTATCCTGGGCCACCCAGGGCCCCCTCTCCACACCTGCGGCGTGCCCACCTGGGGTGGCCTGGATGGAGACGCAATACCCGGCCTGGCCACCAGGGGGCGGCAGGCTCTCCCTCATCCACAGCCAAACCAGCTATGCAACAGACCGAGGTCATCCCGGGGGCGGTGACCCCAGGGGGCAGTGACAGGGACGAAGCAAGCCAGGGCTTAATCACATGGGTGTTGAGCACAGGCCAGATGCAGTCTAAGAAGCAGCTATGGAAATAATGTCACCAGGACGAGACAGGCAACCACGAGTCAAGGCCTAGTCATGCTCTGTCCACCCATGATGCCACGGAGGAGTCGGTCATGGCCCCTGACTGCTTCTTGGCCAGGTTCCTGCCTGCCATCCGGTTGTCAGGGGGGTCAGTGCCGAGCTGCGGGCACTCAGCAGGGGCAGGGTGCAGACACTCCTGCAGCCTCTTTCCCAGGGGTCTCCGGCACTCTGAGTACAGCGTGCTCAGCCCCTCCACAGAGCCCAGCCCCAGGACCCTCTCGCAGGCCCAGGCCTCCCCTCCTAGACAACAAAGGCACTGTTCCCTCCAGGCTCCCTCCTCGCTGGCCCCCACTCCCCTCCCTTGGATCCAGACACACTGCTGGTCTCTCCATGCCCCTTCCCACTCCAACACTGTCCCCCCTCGCCTGGAGCTGGTCACTCGCCTCAGCTCAGAGTCCTCACCTTGGGCCATGTCAAGGTCATCCCTGTCATGTTTAGACTCAGCTAAGCTCAGCCAGGGAGGATACCTGGGATCAGAATGGCCATGAACTTGGAAAAGCGCAGTACTGGGTGGGGAGAATGGGTGGTCACAATGTCCCCCAGCAGCAGGACGGTTAAAACTGGTTCCCTGGGGGTCCTGGGGCAGAAGCTGGGGACCTCAGTCCACACTTCCGGTGATACACTGTGGGTAGAAGAAGCCGACCCCCACACCCCCATAGGAGCCCAAGGGAAGCATCAGGGTCCAGCCACACCCATTGTGGGGGGTGGAGGAGGACGAGCTTGCCCCAACAGGCTTTTCTTCCCCTTGATGTCACGTCTGGCAAGGCTGGGCAGGGCGAACGTGACCACCCACCACTGCCCCTGCCACGCAATGAGTGGGTGCTCATTACAGCTGTGCTCCTGAGGCTCCCCCTCCCCCTGGTTTTCTCCCCAGGACCCCGGGTCTCACACTGGCCTCTTCTCAGGAGACCTGCCCCTCTGGGGCAGGCCCCCACCCAGCCCTGCTTTCCGAGCCCAGACCCTAGTCCCTACTGCCTCTTGCCAGGGGACCAGCGCCTGCACACGCAGGGCCCTGAGCTGGTCAGAATGCTGCAGGCCGGCCACAGATCACAAGGCCTGTCGTGCAACTCAGGGTCCTAGCTATGCTGAGGCAACACAGACAGCAGACTTAGGAGCCCGGCATCTGCCCACAAGGCGGCTCAGCAGCAGCCCGTGAGGGAACCCCCAGCCAAAAGGCATCCAAGTCCAGCAGACTAAACAGAGGAACAACTTCCTTCCGCAGAGGACACCAGAGCCGGGTCGCACCGTCACCACTGCCTCCCCCAGCTCCGGCGCCTTCCTCTCCGAGGTCTGCCCTGATCCCCCTTGGGAGTGTCTTGCTGCGGGCACCCTCGCTGTGGACAGAGGTAGGGTACAGTCCTCAAGATGGACTGCCAGGCTGTGCTGAGCACACGTGAGCCACGCCAGGAGAAGGGGGCACTGGGCTGGCTCGGGAAGGGGTGGCAACCCCAGGAAGAGGTCGGGGAAAGGAAAGTGGCTGCGGCACACAGGCTCAAGGCTGGGTCTGTCTGAGAATGAGGGGGAGCAGATTTGGAGCCAGGGGGTGCGAGTGGGGAAATGCTGGTGGCCCCTCCTAGACAGGCTGTGAGATGGGGCCCCCGGAGGCCTGCACCAGATGTCAGGAGAGTGAGGGGCAGGCAGGAAGATGGCAGTGCGGCTTGGCGTGGCCAGTGTCCCTGCCCACAGCACAGGGTGAGCGAATGGCAGGACCGAGTCGCCCAACAAGATCAGGGCACGGTGGCCCAACCCGGGACGCGGAGGAACCGCCAGGCATCCCACCAGCATGGCCCGAGACCCACCTACCCTAGTGATCACCCTGATGGGAGAGGGTCATGGGTCTGAGGACAGAGGCACAGGCCCAGCCTGGACACGTGAGGATGGACCATCCCGGGAAGCCCCTGGGTAGGCCAGGCAGCAGGTGTCAGAGGGGGAAAGGGCACCCCTGGGTGGGCCCCAGGATGCCAGGCCAATCCCTGAAGAGAGGGAGCAGGAGATGGGAGGAGAGCCCTGCTCGGACCCCCACGAGGTGGGTACGTGTTCCTGCCTGGGGCTTTGCTGCTCCCCACTCCCAGTATGCAGTGGGCGCTCCCTGAGCATGAGTGGAAGAAGGGATGGGTGGCGCTAGCATCGACCACTGGCGAGAGTGAGCCTGATGCTGAAGGTGGGCCCCATCTAGAAGCAAAGGCCCCTGAGGAGCCCAGGTGGACCAGGCCAGTGGGGATGGGCCCCAGCAACAGGAAAACAAGACCGGTCAGCAGGCCTGGCCTCCTGACCTGTCATCAGCAGGTCCCCACCCACCTCCTGCCTGTGAAATGGAAGGGAGACTAGCTCAGACACATCCCACTTTGTACAGCAGCCCCATCAAACCTCTTGGACGTGCGAGGGGCATCAGGGCCAGGTGGAGCCCAAGACCTGAATCATCTCTCAGAAGAAAACGGCCTGTAGGAGAGATGTGACTGGGGAAGAAGGGTGGATGGGAAGCCTGACATTGGTCTTGCCGGTGCACCCTGGAAACCATCCGGGGTGGACAGAGACAGACCTGAGAGACAACCTGGGAGCCTGGCCTCGCCTCTACCCTGAGCACCTGCTGGGCAATCTAGATCAGTCTGGCTCCTCGCCTGACCAGCAGCTGCAGGGCTGCTCTGCGTCCGCTCTTTGCAACGCCTGCCCCAGGGGCAGACACAGGGAAGTGCCCGGTCCAGGGGTAGGCCTGTTCCACACAGTCCCTTGGCTCACTTTCCTCCCAAGTGTTTACAAAGACTTAGTCCTGTAAGGAAGGACAGAGCAGAGGCAGGGTTCAGGGGCTGGGGGTTGCTGTGGGATTCCCTGGTGGGCATGGCACATTCAGAGGACAGTGCGGGACTCAGCAAGGGAACACAAAGGACCAGGGTGGGGCTGCAAGTTCAAGAGTGGGAGGGAAGCAAGATGAACAGAGAGGATCGTCATCTCACACACTTCCCGGGACACTCTCCTGCTGCCCAGTAGTTCAGAGCAGGCCCGAGAGGAAGGCCAGAATCAGCCAAAGGCACCCAGTGCCAAAGCACGCCCCAGCAGGAGCCTGCTGACAGCTCATGTCAACACCCCCTTGCCACAGAGCACTGGAAGGGTGTGGGACCCACAAGGAGTGAGAGAGGCCAGATGCCGGCTAGAGTAGCCACACATAGGTGCCTGCTCACTTCCCGAGCGAGACCTGCAGCCCCGTCCTTTCTGGAAGGAAACTACAGGTGCACTGGGAAACCTGGCCATCCAAGAGTTACGTCATGCCATGCAAGCATGCAAGAGTGGCAATGCTGGGAGGCGCTCACTAAGCCACAGGCCCAAGGCTTTCCTGACCACCCCTCCACCCTAGATCTCTCCCAGGGCTATCTCTGTTCACCCCATGATAGACTGGCGGCATCTCCAAGCGTCTCCTAATGGAGCACAGAGTGCCCATGGAGAGCTCGGGAATTATAGCATCAGACATAATTTCTACTTAAACAAAACAAAACAACCAAAGGAACTACTCCTCAACAATGCCATGTCTGCGTCACTTCTAGGAAGAAGAAAGTCAGATTCCCTGGCAGATGTCACCAGCCCAAGCTTTCCATGAACAAACCACGGAATTTCACAATGCTGGAAGCAAACAGATTTCAAAGCAAATCCAGGGAGCTCCAGCTAGGTGCTCCCAGCCAGCATCTGACATTATTGGGAGGGTGGGGGGAATCTCCATGGTGTCCTCTGACACCCTCCATGGCTTCCAAGTCTGGAGAGAGTCATAAACATCTCCACCTCCACTGTGGAGCTGAGCCCCTCCCCCCACCCTGAACTGGCAAGGAGGAGAAAAACTTCAGAACACTTTTATCCCGATCCACCAAGAGTTCTAAGGAAACCTCGATGGTCGTCCCTTCCCCTGTGGTGGGCAGACCAAGGGCCACCGCCCCTCCGTACATGAAGGCGCCGGTCTATGGAGGGAGGACTTTGCTGGGGTTAACCTGAGGGACCCAAACACACACACGTCTGGGCTGGAAATACCCACTTTGACCCTCTGCTTCCAGGACAGACTGCCTCTGGAGGTGCTCCCTTGCCCAGTCCCCTCCACCCCAAGTCCTCCGCCTCCAGTGGAGACCCCTGAGGAATAAACTCTCCAGAGCAAGCAGATTAGGTAGTTCTTGCTCTGATCATGCCTCTTCCTGTGGCCCGGCAGGAATCCCTGGGGCGCAGGACGAACCGTCCCCCCCAGGGACCGCTCCCTCTTCGACCCAGCTGAGGCCACCCCCAGCCTGCCGGCCCCACGGCCGGGAGCCAGCCCCGGGTGGCCCCGTCAGGCTTGTCTTTCGGAAGCCGGCGCCGCCAGGCCCGCGGCCGGACACCAGGAAGGCAAAGTCCCTTTCCGGCCGCGCCCCGCGCCCGCCCCGGCGCCCCGAACGCGCGGCCCGGCCGGCTCGGCGCACCTGGCGCAGCTCCTCGCGGCACACGGCGCAGTAGCGCTGCTCGCACAACACCCGCATCTTGGTGGAGCAGCGGTAGCACACCGGGTGGTCGCAGCGGCCCAGCGCCGTGGCCTCCAGGTCCCCGCAGCACAGCACGCAGCTCCCGCCGCCCCGCTCGGGCGTCACCGCCGCCGCCGCCTCCAGGGCCGCGCGCCGCCCCTCGGCGCCCGCCACCGCCGCCGCCATGGTCCGGGCTGCGGGCCCCTCCGGCCGGCGCGGCGCGGCGCGGCGCGGCCTGGCTCCCGGCGGGCCCGCCCCTTCCGGGGCGACGTCAGCGCCCCGCCCAGCAACGGGCCCGCCCGGCGGAAGCGTGCGCCGCGACTTCCGCCCCAGCGAGACGCGCGGGCCAGAGTAGGGCTGCGCAAGGGCTCCGTGGCCAGAGCTCTTCGCGCGGGGACACGCAGCGCCGCCGGACGGGTGCGAGTGTCCGAGCGACCCCGGATGACGCTCAGTGTAAGTGTGCCCCTGCTGTGGATGGGCCGTACTCGCGTGCAAGCGCTCTCCCGTGTCGCTGCGAAATGCAGAGTTAACGCGACGGCCCGTAGTTTATAAGCTAGGCTCTCGTCTCGGGAGCCCAGCATTTCTCTCCAGCCCTCACCGCTTGTGTTTGGAACACACACGGGCCTGCTCGCCAGGCACCGCCACCACCTGCCTAAGTAAGAGTTTCCTGCAAATCCTTATTGGAAAAGACATCCATCCCCGAGCCAGGGACTGTCTCCCCCAATCCTTGTGGAAAAATCAGGCAGGGAACCACGTGCTCTTGACTGGGCACACCCTGCTGAGCTTGGGGGGGGGGGGCGGGGGGGGGGGCTTGTCGCGGAGAAGCATCAGCGCAGGTTTGTTGAACTGATGGTGGTGAATACCGGGGCTTCCTCCCTGCCCTTGGAGGCCAGGCACACTCCAGACCTCCCTTACGTCATCGAAGGAGGCGAGTCAAATCTGAAACCTTGTATAAAAAAGACAGTGTGTTGTAGGGAACGAGTCTGGACTTAATTTTTAATTATTCTCTTCTTTTTTTAAAATTTTTTTAAATGTTTATTTTATTTTTTTTTTTTTTAAATTTTTTTTTTTTTTTCAACGTTTTTATTTATTTTTGGGACAGAGAGAGACAGAGCATGAACGGGGGAGGGGCAGAGAGAGAGGGAGACACAGAATCGGAAACAGGCTCCAGGCTCTGAGCCATCAGCCCAGAGCCCGACGCGGGGCTCGAACTCCCGGACCGCGAGATCGTGACCTGGCTGAAGTCGGACGCTTAACCGACTGCGCCACCCAGGCGCCCCTAAATGTTTATTTTTGACAGAGGCAGAGAGAGAGAGAGACCGAGTGCCAGCGGGGAGGGGCAGAGAGAGAGGGAGACACGGAATCCGAAGCAGGCTCCAGTCTCTGAGCTGCCAGCACAGAGCCTGACATGGGGCTCAAACTCACGAACTGTGAGATCATGACCTGAGCTGAAGTCCGTCAGTCGCTTAACCAACTGAGGCACCCAGGCCCCCCCTCTTTTTTTTATGTAGGCTTCATGTCCAACGTGGGGCTTGAACTCACAGCCCTGAGATTGAGAGCCACCCAGATGACCCTCTTTTTATTTATTTATTTTTTAAGTAGGTGCCATACATAGCTTGGGGCTGGAACTCACGACCCCGAGATCAAGAGTCATGTGCTCCACCGACTGAACCAGCCAGGCACCCCAAGCCTGGACTTTAGAATCAGACAGAAATGGGCTGGAAACCCCCCTTCAGCCACTTACTTGCTGGCAAACTTGATTGGCTCACCAAACCCTTGGCTTCCTCAGTTGTAAAACAGGGATCATCACACCAAATAAATCTGGTGGACTGGCCACATGCAGTTGCCATCCGACTCTCATGAAAGCCCACTAAAGGACAGTAAAGGAATAAAAACACTTTCAATCCACAAGTGCAAAGAGAACAGGAAGGGAGGAAACAGCTAGTGAAACACATAAACAAATTTTAGGACAGGAAAATGATGGAGTGACTTATTTTAGAAAACATTCTTAACACCTTTGGGGGGAACCCTGATAAGTTTCACTGCTGGCGAGCTGAGGCGGGGGACTAAAAACTGCAGTGCCTGCAAGTCAGTGCGTGAACCTGGGGACCTGGGCCCTCCTACCCTGCCCTGATGACTGTATCCAATCCCTTCCGCCCCACCACGTGCTCTCAATAGGAGACTTTCCAGTGGAGAAACTGACCAGCCCCAGAGAAAAGCTTCACTGACCACGGCATTGCAGAAGGAAAAGCCATTCCTACAGTGAAGCCCATCACTCAGCAAGCCATGCCCCCACACAAAGGGCATCCAGGTCTCACACATACCTGGGGACAGACAGGCAGCCAGATCTCTAGACTTAGAAGGAAAACCTGCAGTGTGAAAGATAGACCAGAATAAGCCAACCCAGAGAGCAAAAGGAAGGTTTTAGAAAGAGCTGTATTTGGGGTGCCTGGCTGGTAGAGCACATAACTCTTGATCTCAGGATCGTGGGTTTCAGCCCCATGTTGGGTGTGGAGCCTTCATTCATTCATAAATAAATAAACAGACATACATCATACACACACACATACATACATACATACATACATACATACATACATACGCATGGGTGGCTCAGGTCATGATCTCATGGTTTGTGTGTTTGAGCCCTGGCATCAGGCTCTGCACTGACAAAGCCTACTTGGGATTCTCTGTCTCCCTCTCCTTGTGTCCCTTCCCTGATCTCCCTCTCTTTCAAATAAATAAGTAAACATTAAAAAAAAAAAAAAAAAAAAGAGCTCTATTTGATATTTCCAGAAAAGATACCGCTTCCATGAGAATAAGATGCCTTGAACGATAACAAGCACCAAACAAATCAGAACAAGAAAGAGCTACTAGAAATTAAAAACATAAGTAAAAATTCAAGAGCAAAATGGGAAGATACACTTAAAGAAATCTCTTGGCAAGCAGAACAAAAAAACAGATGGAAAATAAAGAGGATGGAAATCTTTTTATTTTTTTAATAACAGTAGCTGTGACTTCTTTTTTCTTTTTTTTTCTTTTAACGTTTATTTATTTTTGAGACAGAGAGAGACAGAGCATGAACGGGGGAGGGTCAGAGAGAGAGGGAGACACAGAATCTGAAACGGGCTCCGGGCTCTGAGCTGTCAGCACAGAGCCCGACGCGAGGCTCGAACTCACAGACTGTGAGATCATGACCCGAGCCGAAGTCAGACGCTCAGCCGACTGAGCCACCCAGGTGCCCCAAGAGGATGGAAATCTTACTCTAGAAGGTACAATATGTAATTAATAGGAACTTCGGAGAGAACACAGAAAACGGAGAGGGGCAAATTATGAAAGACTAAGGTAACACAGGCCACGGCTCAGGGACACAAGTCTCCATACTGAAAGGGCCCAGGCAAGGAAGAAAGGCCACCCGCGAGTGACATCATCAGGCATGGCAGAGGCAAACAGGAGGACTGCAGACAAAGTGAAGATCCCCCCCACCCCCACCCCAGAGCTTGAAGGAGGGGGAGGTGAGGAGGGAGAAGACCCTGGAAGGATGGAGAATCAGACTTTACTCCTGGAACACGGGAAGCTGGAAATTCTGTCAAATTTTTGAGGGACTAGGATATCCATGCACACCTTCTATGCCCAGAAAAATCTTTCCACTAGGCATAAAGCCACTGCCATAAAAGGGACAACGTATTTAGCACACATGAAGTTACCAGAGGGTTCACGTCTCCAAAATGTTAGGGACTATCCGTTGCAAGATGACCTGGCATCCAGAACACGGCTTTCAAGCCAGATGAGAGTGACAGCAAAGTGTGGGATGGTGCCTGTGCGGAGACTCCTGAGTAGGTGTGAGAGGAGAGGGGTATGCAGTCTGGAGCAGGAGGCTGCCACCTCCCACGGGGAGGCCTCCAGAAAACACGGTACTCATTGGGTGCCCTCACGTGCTTGAGAATCCAGAAAAGTTACTGCAAAGAGCTCGACCTGTCTCTCAGAGCCTTTGGGGGAAAATAGGAAAATAAACATATAGAGAAACAAGCAGAAAAAAAAAAGTGACAAGCATTCGGCAAGAAAGGAAACCTAACCATAGTACATTACTTGGCTTAGCAGTGAAACGATTTACACGGCCATAATAATGTGCACGCTGACTGGTGAGTTAGCCAAAAATTGTGATAAAATCCTAGTAGAAGGATGGAGGGATGGAAAGTGGGCTTATCGGGGTGTAAGAGGGCCGAAGCTTCATCTGAATTTGTAGGAAGCCTTTTGGTGCTGCCTGCAACAGATACTTTGGAAAGCAGCAGTTTATAATCTAAGGGTCTGTGGTTCCCAATTGGGGGCAGTTTTGCTCGTTTTTCCAGCCTTAGAGGCGCCCCCCCCCCCCGTGTCTGCGAATTGCGTCATGCCAGCCTCTTGGTGTCATCCCCACCCCTTCCCTGACCCCTCACTAAAGGACTTCCACACTAAAGGACCCATGTGACGACGCTAGGCCCACGTGGATGATTCAGGACCATCTGCTTATATTAAGGTCAACTGATGAGCCTGCCTAATTTCTAATTTCGTCTGCAAGTTCAGTCCTCTGTCCCCTTATCCAGTAAGAGTGCACGGGTTCCAGGATATGTGCGGTGCAGACGGCTTGGGGAGAGGCTGTTACTCTGCCTGTACAGATGAGTAAAGGCCAGGGATGCTGTTACACGTCCGACAGTGCCCAGGGCAGCCCCCACAGATGCGGGCAGTGCCAAGGGTGAGGAGCCCCGATGTGGCCATCGGTTTTGCTGGGGGCTTCTGGTTGGGAGGGGGCGAAGGGAGCTTCCTGGGGAGCTGAAGTCTTTGCTCTCTTGATCTGGGCTGTGGGCACACGATGTATGCATCCCTAACAAATGCAGTTGTTAGATGTGCACACTGAAAGTCTGTTACGCCTCCTTGAAAAGACCACTGGGGGGGCCTGGATGGCTCCCTTGATCAAGCTTCTCACTCCCATTTCTGCTCTGCTCAGGATCCCTGAGTCGTGGGATTGAGCCCCACGTTGGGCTCCGTGCTGAGCTAGGAGCCTGCTGGGGATTCTCTCTCCCCTGCTCGTGTTCTCTTTCTCTCGAGACAAAAAAAAAACCCCACTGATTTTTAGAATAGCAGTTAAGTTTACGATTTTTAAATAGGGGGTAAAACTAGAAGAAACAGCTGGGGGACTTGTGAGCACTTGCACCTGCAGAGCAGGACTGGGATGTGAACGGCAGGCGGGGCGGTGAGGACGCCTTTCATGTTTCTCTCCTGGTAGCATCAATTTATAATGTAAATTACCTTACTAGAAATTAGTAATTAAAAATAATAAGACAGGGGCACCTGGGTGGCTCAGTTGGTCAAGCGTCTGAGTTCAGCTCAGGTCATGATCTCATGCTTCAAGGTTTTCAGCCCCGCGTCGAGCTCGGTGCGGACAGCTCGGAGCCTGGAGCCTGCTTTGGATTCTGTGTCTGCCTCTCGCTGTCCCTCCCCAGTTAACACTCTCTGTCTCTCTCTGAAAATAAATAAATACAACATGAAAAATAAGACGAAACAGAAATTTGCTCCATCACCGCATCCTTAGGCTGCAAGTCCCTGTCGGGGCCAGGCTCTGTGCCCAGTGTTGAGGCTGAGTGTCAGGAAGATGTCCTGGCCCAGGAGGGCTTGGTGCCCGTGCGGGAAAGGTGGTGCGGAAACAGGCCAAAGCCACGTTCCCTTGGTTTCCAGGAGGCTGTTGGGTGGATGAAGGGAGAGGCAAGCCCCACAGAGGAGAGTCAGTTCTCATGGCCATGGACCTGTCACCTCCTCCCCTCCTCCCACGGTGGAGCTTTGGCTCCAGACCCTTAGTGGGAGAGGGGCAGAGGCCTTTGTCACTGGGTCCCTGTGTTCAGGGCTGGGCAGGGCACGGAGCCCCCCCCGTACCCTAAATTGGGAGTCCCCAGGACTACTGTGTGCTTCGCTCCCCCCACCTGGCCCTGGGCTCCCTCCCCGCAGGCCTTCTGCACACCTGCACCTGATCGGAGCCCCGCTTCCTCTCTGCCTGGCCTTCCTCCCTTGTTCCCACCATGACGTTTTCCTTCTCGGCTTCACAGCTATAAAAAAGCAGGACAAGCGGCTCGGGTTTTAACTTCAGATACCGAACATCATCGTGCAGAGGACTTTCCTCTGTTTAGCCGTCGTGCTCTGGGGATTTGTCTGTGCTGGTACTTGTAGCTGGACTTCAGTGTTCTAACCGCCTAGCCACAGGTGATCCTATGCTGACGCCTCCCTTCGATCCCTGGGGGCTCCAGGAGCCCCCAAGTACCCTTAAAAGGGAGGATGTGCAGCGTCAGAGGACCCTGGCAGCCCGCGTCGTGCCGCGGTGCCCGCCCACCGCACACTCCAGGCGGCTCTCCAGGCCCCTTATGGTGCCCGGGGGGAGGCTGCTTTCCATGAGGCTCCCTGGTCCCGTGGTCCTCCAGTGCGCCCACGGCTCCCTCTGCGCCTGCCACCCCAGCAGCGCCTGCCCCGTCACCCCTCCGAGTGTTTTACCAACAGTTTAGGAGGCAGGTCAGCCTCTGGGACGGTAGCAGCCACAACCATTTTTTAATTTTTATTTTTTAAATTAAAAAAATTTTTAATGTTTATTTTTGAGAGAGAGAAAGAGACAGAGCCCAAGTCGGGGAGGGGTACAGAGAGAGGGAGACACAGAATCCGAAGCAGGCTCCAGGCTCCGAGCTGTCACACAGAGCCCGACGCGGGACTTGAACTCGTGAACCGTGAGATCATGGCCTGAATTGTAGTCACTCAACTGACTGAGCCACCCAGGCGCCCCTTAAATTTTTAAATGTTTTTATTTATTTTCGATAGAGACAGAACGTGAGCAGAGAAGGGGAGACATAGAATCGGAAGCAGGACCCAGGCTCCGAGCTGTCAGCACAAAGCCCGATGCGGGGCCCAAACTCATGAACCCCGAGACCGTGACCTGAGCCGAAGTCAGATACTTAGCTGACTGAGCCACCCAGGCTCCCCTGCACAACCATTTTTCTTAGCAGCTACTGTGTGCTAGGCATGGCCCCAACACCCACGCCTGAGTTCATGCTCACAGCGAGCTGATGAGGGGCCATTATCATTCCCAGTTTGCAAATGTAGCAGACAGGAGAGACCAGCACACACACCCTTCCCCCACACCCCCCACCACCAAGCACGGCACACCCCCCCCCCCCGTTCTGCAGGGCCCTGTGGGGAGGGCTGCTGCTGCTTCTGACTGCCCCCCAGAGCTTGCCAGAACCGTGTCGGGCCCCTCCTCCCTTCGGCAGCTGCCATCCTCTGCCCCCACAGCCCCACGATGGTCCCTTGACACGGAGACCTGGGAGGAAGGACTGGCCCAGGCTCTGTTCCCTTCAACTCCCAGAATCCCCCCTTCCCTTTTGCTAAAGACACAGGCAGAGGGTGAGGGACAGTTTCCGTCAAGAACTTCAGCTCAGACCCCCAACCTGGGGATCTAGGTTGGAGCCCACTCGCCCCACCGTTACCCAGCGGGTGGGATCCAAACAAGTCCATTTTCCTGGTGCCTTAACCTTCCTCACTGGCAAACGGGGTCAATAATTGACCCTCCTCGGCGCGCGTGGCTGGCTCAAGTCCCTGAAGCACGTGACTCTTGATCTCAGTGTTGTGAGTTCGAACCCCACATTGGGTGTAAAGAGTACTTAAAAAAGTAAAACCTTGGGGTGCCTAGGTGACTCGGTTAAGCGTCTGTCTCCTGATCCCAGCTCAGGTGATCTCAGGGTCTTGAGTTCAAGTCCTGCCTTGGGCTTTACTCTAGGTGCATAGCTCACATAAACACACTTAAAAGAAATAATCATGCTACCTTCATGGCATTGTTAGGAGATAAAAAAGAAGACATTTCAGGATCCTTGGTGTCTGGAACCTAGAAGGTGTTAGGCGAATGTTGTGGTTGCTGGGGGTGCGGTGAAGTCGGATTGTTTTGAGGGCTGCATCCTTCCTGGGCTGGGGCTCTGGCAAGAACGGGTCGGGCTCTGCCCTCTGGAAGGGGTTGTTAAACCCCTATAGCCAGGAAGGAATACTCGGGGACTATTCACACGAGGGCCACGTAGACGGGATCCTGAGTGATGGCAAGGAAGGGAAGGATGTTCCAGGCACAGAAGTGCAGAGGTGGGCAGAATCACTGGTTGCTGGGTACAGCAGAAAGATGATGGAGACTGGCCAGAGAAAATGGTCTTGGGTGGGGGGAATCGGGACCAGAAAGCAGGCTAGAGGGCCACAGGGCCTCATCCTGCCCGAGCCAGGGCTGCCGGATGAGAGGGGCTTCCTCTTGATTCTGGAAGCCCTAGGGAACCACTAACCACCTCAGGGAGGGCTCCATGTGGCCAAACTCGTGGTTGCAAGCATCCAGCTGCAGCTGGGAAATGGGTTGGTGGGCAGAAGCGAGGGTGGGAGAGGAGAGGAAGGGGTAGGGGACAGACTGAAGAGCTATGTAGGTGAGGACAAGAGAGCCCTCCGGGAAGTAGATCCACAGAGGGTTCTTGAATGACGCAGAGGGCTCTTCCAGCCTCCGTCTTTCCTCTTCAGTGTACAACCTGCAAGAGCTGTGGTTAAGGGGGCACGCATTCTCCTTGGCGGGAGGAGGAAGCAGAGCAGCCCCCTGGGGGAGGGGACGACAAGGGCGCTCCCAGCGGATCGTCAAGATGAGCTCTGGCTGAAGGCCCACCGCCACTCGGAGAAGGTGCTCTGATAACCCACCCACGTCCTTGCCACGGCAGCCCGGGCCTCTCTTCTCCCTCCTTTGGGAGCCCAGCGGGTACCGCCGGGACGAGCAGGGGCGGGGCCCGCGAGCGGTTATAGTCGGATCCACGGGCGCTCTGGCTCCCCGACGCCGCCGCAGTCCCCGCGGGGCGCCGAGACCCGGTTGCGTTAGTTCCTGGCCTGCCCCGCCGGGCGGCCGTGCACGTGAGCATCCTGGCGCGGGGCACGGGGGTGCGGGGCCCTGCGGGCCGGCCGGTGCTCGCATCGTTGCTGCTGCTGCTGCTGTCGCTGCCCGCTGACGCCTGGTACAAGCACGTGGCGAGTCCCCGCTACCACACGGTGGGCCGCGCCGCGGGCTTGCTCATGGGGCTGCGCCGCTCGCCCTACATGCATCGCCGCGCGCTGCGCCTCGCTGCCGGACCCGTTGCCTCGGACACCCAGGGCCTGGGCGCGTCCCCGCAGGAGCCATCTGCCAGAGACACCCTCCGTCCGGCGCCCGTCCCCCGAGGTGCTCTTCTGCTGCCCTCTGGGGTTCGGGAACTGTTGGAGACCGGAAGGCACTCGCGCGCAGGGCTCCGGGTCAGTGCGCCTTGGAGCTGGCGCCACCCCGAGCGCGCGCCGGGACTGGAGCCAGGGCTCCTCCGCGGAGCAGGCCAGGTACGTGGGGAGAAGGGGGCGAGGACGTCTGGGGAGATCTGAGCCCGGTGCGCCCACTCACATGCCCACGAGGCACCCCACGACTCTCCTGTCTCCCACTCCTTAGGGAGAAAGGCTTCCCTGGAGTGTCCTACCCTTTCCAGCCTTGGGGACGTTTTGTGTGGTGGGTGGGTAGTGGAGGGCGCACAGCCCTGTCCTCGAGGTCCTGCTCTTCTTTCTAGAGCCTTTGGAGAGTCTCCTGTTCAGCCACGGTCTGCCCAGAGAACCGCGTTCGCCAGACCCCACGTCTCCAGGGCTATCCTGAGCGCAGCCCCTGCTGGCAATGCCCTTTCTCCTGACCCAGGCAGAATAGATTAGTTCTCTAGGGCTCACAGCGAGTGGTCAATAAATTTGCCTGGTTCATGTGTCCCCATGTGTGACCCCTTTCCTCTGTGATGTGTACTTAGCATCTAGCTCTAGGGCACAAACAGCTGCACCCACGCCCTGGCAAATATCAGGAGCCTTCTCTCTGGCCAAGGGATGCCCGCTCCTAACCATCTCCAACTGTAAGTGCTTGGGGAACAGAAGGGGGGACAGAGGCAGAGACATTGCTGGGGCCTAGGTCCCCTTTTCCCTTCTCTGCCAGTACTGCCCCTCCTATTTGGGGGTGGGGTCATCAGACCAGGTCCCAGGGTCCCACAGGAGGGGAGAGGTCTCATGGGAGGTAGGCACGAGTCAGCCCCTGGGTCCTGCTGCCATCCACCAGAAAGGAGAGTAGGCACTCATACCCTACCAGCTGAGAGGGAGAGCCCCCACCTCAGCCTCCCAGGAGCCCTGCAAGTGCCCCCCCCCCTCACTGTGGCCCCTGGCCAGGTTCAGGAGCCTTGGCAGCCCACCCAGCCTTTCCCCCATCTCCCGGCTTCATTTCAGCCACGATCTCCTTTGTACCCCTTCTTCAGGCCACGCTCTCCTCCTAGGGAGGAAAGGCCCCTTGCCTCCCCAGAGACTCTTCCCCCTCTGATCCTCTCCACATTTCCAGTTATTGGCTCCAAGCCCCGTGTAAGTGTCCTCTGCCATCTTGAATAAGGACCTCCCTCCACCTGGGCCCCCTTATAGATCCTGCTCACAGGTGCCCGGGCCCCTCCACCCGTCTGCTCCCTCATTAACCCTCCTCAGTATGGGCTCTGACTCCCACAACTGTTCTGGACCAGACCTCGAAGTGCCCGTCTGCTGTGCCCTGATACTGTCTGCCTCCCGGAGCCCTCCCTTGGCCATTTGGCAAGGTCTTCCCTTGGGGCACCCAGCAAGGACTGGAGGAGGGGTGGTCCCATGCCTCTTGGGCCAGCTAACTTCGACAGGCCCACCTAGAACTGGCCCCCACATTCCCCGTGGCCTCTGGAAGCCCCTGTCTCTCCTTACTGGCAACTCCTCATCTCCTGGATGCATCCTTCTCCCCACGTGGTCCCCTAACATGGGCGCTCTTTTTTACTCCACCCTCCCAATTCTTACCAACCCCTGGATTTATTTATTTATTATTTATTTTTTAATGCTTTTTATTTTTGAGGGAGAGAGAGAGAGACAGTGAGCAGGGGAGGGGCAGAGAGACAGGGAGACACAGAATCCGAAGCAGGCTCCAGGCTGGGTGCTGCCAACACAGAGGCCAACGCGGGGCTGGAAGTCACGAGACACGAGATCATGACCTGAGCCGAAGTCAGACGCTTAACCGACTGAGCCACCCGGGCGCCCCGACCAACCCCTAAATTTACTGACTCTGATTCCAGGATCTGCACTGAGGGGAGGGGCGGCCACCTGACTCCTCAGGTCAACACACTCTCTGCGCTCCAAGACCACTCCTGCCAAACTTGGTCTTTCACAACACGCGTGTCCTGTGCACAACACCTCAAGGGCTCTCCACCACTGATGGCACGAAATCTATGTGCCACGTGCACAAAGTCTAGGGCTGCCCTGCGCCGCAGTCTCATTGCTCCCTCCCCTCCCTCACACAGAGAGCAGGAACTCTGAGCAGATTCCAGAACAGCCCCACGGTCCACCCTGAAGAAGGACTCTGGGGCCTCAGGCCATGTTTAAATGCCCTCCTCAAGGGCTGTGCCAGTCCTGGGCTTGCCCTTGGATCTAAGCGATGTTTCCCCAGTGCTCACCAGCGCCTGGTGCCAAGTGGCCTGTAAATGTTTGGTCACAAGTGCCGGAACACTTGGTGAGACGCTAGATTTCACGAGGCCTGGAGGTACCCCAGTCCAGAGAGGTTGGTGCCAGGTCCAAGGTGAAAGTCCCCGATTAGGGACTTGGCAGAGGCCCAGCTTCCCTGCCCACCACCTACGTGCACCCCCGTGCCCCTGCAGTACAAGGAGCCCTAGTGCGTCGCTCCCGCTCTAATCTCCACCCAACCCGGGAGGCAGAACCGAGTCGGAGCCAGAGGGGCGGGGCCTGGGCCAGCCCCTCGGATGAAGCGATCCCAGCGACAGCCAGCAGGTGGCGCTGCGCGGCTGCTCTCTGGGGCTGCAGTCTCCCTGGGAGCAGGGGCGTGGGCGGGCCCAGAGCGGGTGGGCGGGCTCCTGCGCTGCCTCCCTCGGTGGTCGTCGCGGTTCTCCCCTTGTCTCCCCTTCTCGTCTCCGGGTCTCTCGTTCTCATCACAGTTTCCGTCGCGCTGGTCCCCCGCCTGCTCCAGTTTCGAGCTCTGAAGAGAAGCCTGGCGTAGTCCGAGGGAGGAGGCCATACGCGAGGTCCTGTCATCCCGTGGGGCCATTAATGCCCATTAGGGAGGCAGCGCCGGCCCGGGAAGCTCTGGGCCATTACCGGGGCGTCAGACTAATGGCTCCACCCCACAGACGGGCCCCCGACCCTTCCTCTGGTTCGGGACCAGGCCTCAGCCCACCGCCACAGCCCAGAGTCCCCGCCCAGGGCCAGGCTCCGCCCATCGCTGGGGGCGTTGCCCCTGGGAGGTAGCCAGAGCTCGGAGGAAAGCCCCCTCCCCACCAATGGAGCCCCAGGCCAACCCGCACCCCAGGGGGACCCTCTGCGGAGGGAATCGCCGGGAAAGGTCTCCGTCGCCGCCTGTCACAAGGCCTGTGTGGCAAGGTGGCAGGAGTGGGATGAGGGCTTCGGGGCGTGGGGATCACCTCCCACCTGACCTCCCCCTGCTGCCAGCCTAGATGATCACTTTCTCTGGCCCATTTCGCCGGAGACCCCAAACAGCTTACAGCCCCCTGAACACCTTTCTGTCTGCTCTTCTGAGCCTTTGTCCATGCTGTTCCCTCGGTTTGTTTCTCTGTCTCGCTTTTCTCTCTCAGTCAGAGGCTGGAGGATGGGCATGGGAGAGTTTGCCCAGGAGAGCAGCTGGGTTGTCTTCCCTGCCTCTGTTGTCGGGCCCCCATTCTTCCCCTGCTCCTCTTCCCCATTCCTGCTCCCCCTTTGGAACTTAACCTGCAGCTCTCCTTTATTCTGGGGTGTTACCTACCTCCCTTATTAACTCTACTTTGTTGCCTTTTGTTATGCTGTGAAGCAGTGTTCCTGGCCCCTGACTATGACCACCCACCCCTGATTCCGCCTCCCTCCGGTGGTGGTCTGTTCCCATCCATCGTCACTCACTGGCTGAGTCCTGGGCTGCGGGAGGCAGTGAGGGCCAGTGGCTGATCCCGGGAGTGTCTGTCCTATGTGTGGGGGTGGGGTGGGGTGGGGGGGGAGGAGATGTCCAAGCTTCCCAACCGGGAGGACCAGGGGTTCCTACCTTCTCTGCCCCCAGCCTGGGGGGCTCCCATCCAGCCACCTCCCTAGATGCTGGTGTGGCCCCAAGCTACAGCCTGGCAGGTCCTGGCTGGTGCTGGTTGCTATGGGGTGACCCCTAAGCCCCATCAGGAATAGTATATAGTAGGCAGCACTGCCACACCCATCCTCACAGCCACCGGGAGCAGCAGCACCAGGTTGGGTCCGGAGAGGCCAGTCACAGGCCAGACAGGCAGCCTCTGGACAGAAAAGCAGACAGACGCCTATGGCAGCATCAGCCAGGAACTTAGAGGTGGGGGTGGGGAAGCAGCCATGCAGCTTTGGCCTAAGTGGCTTTTAGGGGCAGCAGCTGGGGTGTGGACACCCAAGGGGCTGCAGCCCAGGAGGCTGCCCAGAGGAGGGCTCTGTGCTTGGGCGGAGGCTGGGAGCCCAGGCTGAGGGCACTGGAGAGGGGAGAAGGAGCGGCAAGCACTAGGCCCAAGCTGAGCCTGCCTCTGTCCCCATGGGGAACTGCCTGGGCTGGTTAAGCCTCAGCCCGGGGAACCAGGTATGTGCAGGGGGCTGGGCAGGCTGGGAAGGGGCAGGGGCAGGCTGAGGGGGAGCCTGCAGCTCAGCTGTCTTCCTGGATCCGAGGCTGGGGAAGCGCTCGGTGGTAAAGTGTGGACTTGGCATCTCACAGCCCTGCCCTAAGAGGAGCCAGGGAACCTCGCCTGGGTCTCATTCCTCTTTAGAACTTGGTTCCCTGATCTGCACCCTGGGGTTGTTCCAGATAAAGTGTACTCAGAGCCACCACAAAGCATAAATGGTTTTCTGTTGTCATTCTTGTCTGGTTGGGGGAAGGGGTACTCCTGCTGGGGACGGCTAGATGCTAGGGGAGAAGGACAGAGGGAGGGGAGGGCTGGGGCAGAGATCACAGGGGCCAGCTCCTGGGAACAGCTTCTGTGAGCACTGGTCACCAGCCAGAGGTCAGAGGCCAAAGGTCTCAGTACATTTAATCTCTGCCTGGGATGACCAGGGGCACAAGTGAGAGGCCCAGGCTAAGAGAGGAGTGTGGGGGGTAATGTTTAATGGACGTGCCCAGCACAGGTCCACACGGTCTCCTTGGGAGGGCCAGGGCGCTGCCCAGTCACTAGCCTCCAGAATATAGGGAAGGGCTGCTGCCTTGTCACTTTCTTTTTTTTTTTTTTAATTTTTTTTTTCAACGTTTATTTATTGTTGAGACAGAGAGAGACAGAGCATGAACGGGGGAGGGGCAGAGAGAGAGGGAGACACAGAATCGGAAACAGGCTCCAGGCTCCGAGCCATCAGCCCAGAGCCCGACGCGGGGCTCGAACTCACGGACTGCGAGATCGTGACCTGGCTGAAGTCGGACGCTTAACCGACTGCGCCACCCAGGCGCCCCGCCTTGTCACTTTCAAACTCCTCTTTCTGTCTCCTGGACCATCCTGGGACTCTGTTGGGCCAGGGCAGCTCTGGGTGCAGGAGGGATCCTGACACAGGGACACCGGTGTGTGTGTGTGTGTGTGTGTGTGTGTGTGTGTGTGTGTGTGTGTGTGTAGCGGGGGGAGGGGGGGGGAACTTCCTGAGGATGGTGGGCAGAGCTGTGGCTCTTGTTCTTACCCTCTGGCCGGTTCCTCACCCTGAAGACCCTTTCTCCACTCCTCCCCCCACCTCCACAGCCCGCCTTGGTGCCACGCATACAGTAGGTGGTCAATAAATGCCGCTGGAACAGGAGGCAAAGGCGCTGGCGCCAGGGAGGCTGCCCAGAGTCGGGGCAAGACCGAGGGGGGCGTCCCTAGGCCCCGCAGCCTCCGCCGGGATTGGCGGGGTGCCGAGGCAGGGCCGTGGCCGGGGCGGGGGCGGCCGAACGGAGGAGGCGGGGAAGGGGCGGGCGCGGGGGCGGCGCCGCAGCCGGAGCCGGAGCCCGAGTCCGAGTCGACGAGAGCCGAGCGAGAGCAGCCGAGGGCGCCGCCGGGACCCCGGCGCCGTCGCTGCCGCCTCCGCGCCGCCCCCCGCGCCCCTGCCTGCCCGCGGCAGGCGTCAGCGCCGTGGCCGGCCCGCGGCCGGCCGGTGGGCAGCCGGCGTCATGGCCTCACCGGAGCCGCTGCGGCCGCGCCTGTGCCGCCTGGTCCGCGGCGAGCACGGCTACGGCTTCCACCTGCACGGCGAGAAGGGCCGCCGCGGGCAGTTCATCCGGCGCGTGGAGCCGGGCTCCCCCGCCGAGGCGGCCGCGCTGCGCGCCGGAGACAGGCTGGTCGAGGTCAACGGCGTCAACGTGGAGGGCGAGACGCATCACCAGGTGGGTGCCCGCGCCCCGCCCCCGGCCCGCTGCCCCGCTGGGCCCCCTCCCCGAGCTGGCAGGGGGAAGGGGGGGGCGTCAACGACCGCCGCCCTCCGCATTGCCTGCCCCCAGGCCTCGGCGCCCTGCCCGGGGGCCCGAGGGGGTCGCACAAGGCCCTGCGTGGGCTCCGGCTAGGAGGTGGGGGAAGTGGCCACGGAGGCCGCCGGCCTCCTTCCTCGCCTCTGCCCCTCAGGCAGCTCCGTCCTGCACCGCGGAGGGGGCATCCTGGCAGGGAGGGGCCTGCACTGCGGCTCCTGGCCCTTGGCCCTGACACTTAAGTCTTGTTAGGGCCTCAGTGTGCAATGAATGGAGGCGTCCGTCACCTTGGGGGGCGTCTCCGTGCAACTGGGGGCCCTGAGTGTTTTTCGTGAGTGTCAACACGTGCGTGTGTACACAGCTGGGTATGTGTGTGTACAGGTCCCTCTGGGGGTCACCCATGTGTGTGCACATCTGCCTGGGTGTACAGAAGGGTGTCACAATAAGGGCACACCTTTACGTGCTTGTATCAGCGAGTGTGTGTGTGTGTGTGTGTGTGTGCACGTGCGCACGTGTGGACTGTGTGTGTGAATACACGGGTCTGTACCCCTAGGTGTATATGTGTGGACAGATCTGCATGCCGGGATGTGTGTGTGTGAGCTGGGCTCTGGGTGCTGGACAGTGTATGTGTGAATATATAGGCCTGGGTGTGTGTGTGTGTGTGTGTGTGTGTGTGTGTGTGTGTGTCCAAGCCTGTGTGTCCACCTGCCTGGATATGTGTAGTTATCGTGTGTGTCCTGGCTGATGGTGTCTCGTTGGAGGCTGCCCAGCCCTGCGGGGGCCACTGCCCCGGCCCTCCGCCTCCGGCAGCTAGAGATGAGGGCCAGAGGGAAGGCAGGGTCTCTTCTCTGCAAGTTCTGCTTCCTGGGGACGATCTATCTCCCCCTTGCCAGGGAGTCACCTGGCTTGAGTCCAGCCTCCCTCCACCCCTTCTGCTCAGGGTTCTCTGTGTCCTCCCCAGCACCTGTGAGTCTGTGACCTGTCTGCGTGGCTAGCCCTGGGGCCTAGAGATTAGTAAATGGCTTCTTGGCTGGACCGGCAGCTGAACTGCTGTGTCTACCCCTGGGGCCCTTGTCTGTCCATCTGTCTGCCTCCGTTCTGTCTTTAACCCAGAGTGTCAGCTGGATAAAGCAGTTTGCTGAAGGAGGGTGGGGGTGTGGGCCAGAGGTCTTGGCTGGACGGAACAAGGGAGGGGCTGGCAGAGCTGGTATCTGGCCTCAGTTTTACAGTCCCTGCCGCCCTTGCCCCAAGGGCACCTGCTTCTCTCAGGCCTCTGGGGGTCCATCTCTAAGTTTACACGCAGGACCATGCTGTCCCAGGAGGGAAGAGAGGCAGTTACAGTTCCCATTCTACAGATGAGGACACTGATGCTTGAGGACATTGTGTGTCTTGTCTGGGTCCCACAGGCAGGAAGTGGCAGGGTGCTGGGGTCCTCCTGTCGCTCTCACTGAGAGAGCAGGATCGGAGGGGGGCCGGGGGGAAGATGGGCCTGGTTCACACCCTCCTCTCTGTTGATGACTTCTGAGCAGCTGACGGGACCCTCTCTGCCCTCCCCCAAGATTTGGGGTGGGGGTGGGGGTTTTGTCCTTCCCACCCCAATGCCCAGTGGTCACTGCTCTGTCTCCCTGCAGGGTACACCCTGGCACGCATGCCCCATGGTCACCCACATGATGTAGATGCTTTGCGGGCACCCACATAGACGCACAGGTGGCCATAGCGTCACAGTTGTCCCACAGGTGGCCTCCGCCTGCTGGGTCTGAACCCTGTTTACCAGGTTGTGTGTGGGTACCCGAGCGAGGGCCTTGCCACAGGAATCCAGGCCTTTCCCTCTCTGCAGGTCCAGCAGGAAAAGGTCCGTGGCCATGGTTCCGAGGCAAATGAGGGCTCATAGGCAGGGGTTTACTTACTTATTATTTTTAAGTTTATTTATTTTGAGACAGAGGGAGCCAGCGAGCACGAGTGGGGGAGGGGCAGAGAGGGAGAGAGAATCCCAAGCAGGATCTGCGCCGTTGGCACGAGCCCGTTAGGGGCTCAAACTCACGCAAACCGTGAGATCATGACTCCAGCCGAAACCGAGAGTCGGACGCTTCACCGACTGAGCCACCCAGGCACCCCAAGGCCGCAGTTTAGACGTCCGTGGTCCACTACTGAAAAGAGCAGCAGTGGGCAGAGACCCCCCCCCCCCAGACTGGCACCTAGGGAGACCCCTTGCTCCCTCAAACCCAGACTGAGAGGCAAACCCTGAGGCAGATGGATGCATGCCTGCACACACGTGCACACACACATGCACGCATGCAACGTGCGCACGCGCACACACACTGAAACCCTGAAGCCCAGCCACGCACCACCTTCCAGACCAGCTGCCTCATCCAGCTTCCCGGCCCTTCTCGGACAGGACCCTGGGCCGAGGCGAGTCCCTGCAGTGATCCTGTAGTCCCTGCAGCCTGTGTCGGGCGTCCTGGGGAAAGAGGGAGGGAGCTGCCTGAGCCCCCGGGGGTGGAGGGCGGAGCCGGCGGGCCTCTCGGTCCAGCCGCCCACCGCTGGCAGGCCAGCCGCCTGCCCGTGATCCTGGGCCAGCCCCGGGTGGTGCCACCGTCCATGTGCTGCCCAGAGTGCCGACCGCTGACCTGCTCCCCGCCAACCTGCCTGCCGCAGGTGGTGCAGAGGATCAAGGCTGTGGAAACGCAGACGCGGCTGCTGGTGGTGGACAAGGAGACGGACGAGGAGCTCCGCAGGCGGCAGCTGACCTGCACTGAGGAGATGGCCCACCGAGGGCTTCCGCCCATCCACGACCCCTGGGAGCCAAAGCCGGACTGGGCCCGTGCCGGCAGCGTCGGCTCCGAGGCTGGCCAGAAGGTATGGCAGGTTCCGCCGTCTCCGCCTCCGCTCACCTCCAGAAGTCTCTGTCTCCATCCCTTCTTCTCCCTCTCCGGGGCCTTGGCGACTACCCTCTTGGCTACGTGGAGCCACTCTTTCTGCCCTCAGCTTGTGTTCTAAGCCAGGTGGGATCAGGGCAGCCTGGCCCCGGTCCCTGGCCCCCCATCGCCAACCCTCTTCCCCAGGATGCCCATCAGAGCTACCTGGCCTAGGAAAGGTCACTCTGTCGAGCCTGGCCGACGGGCCCGGGGGCCTGGGAGGAGAGGTCCCCCAGGAGGGGGCGTCCCTAGCTCTGTGCTGGCCTCAGGTGTCTGTCTGTCTGAGGAGCCTGCTTGTGCTGGGAAGGCCCTGGGAGGGAGGGGCTGGTCCTTCCCCATGGGCGGTGCATGGTTGGGGACAGCTGAGGATACTCTAAGCTGAGTCTTCAGCTTGGGGTCTACAGCGGTTGGGGTGCTTCTCCTTTCCTGCCTCCACTCCAGGGTGGAAGAGCTGGAATTAACGTGCGTGTGGACCTCCTTCCGGGTGGCAGAACTTGGGGGTGGCCCCCTGGGGGAGGCTGAGAGGAAGAGCCTCATTGTGCTTACTCTGCCCTCTTGAAGCCCCAAGGTTGTTGTCCCTCATGCCCCCTTTGCCTTTTTTTAAAGAAAACTCTCTCTCTCTCTCTCTCTTTTAATTAGAGAGAGAGAGAACACACGTGTGTGCAGGGCAGGAGCACAGAAAGAGAAGGAGAGAGAGAATCCCGAGCAGGCTCTGTGTTGTCAGCACAGTGAGACCATGACCCGAGCCAAGACCAAGAGTCCGACGCTTAATGGACTGAGCCGCCCAGGCACCCCTTTTTATGTTTGTCTGTTTGAATTTGAGAGGAGGTGGGGAGAAGAGCAGAGGGAGAGAGAGTGAGAATCTGAGCACGGAGCCCAACGCGGGGCTCGATCCCACGACCCTGGGCTCATGACCCGAGCCAAAATCAAGAGTCAGGTGCTCAGCTGACTGAGCCATCCAGGTGCCCCAAGGGAAATGTCTTCAAGGGATCCAATCCCAGGGGTTTCCCCAGATCCCACTTTGAGAACCAGCTGCCCTAGGTGGCGTGAGATCTGAAGTTTCTGTGTGCAGAGTTTCTGGGTGCGCATGCCTCCTGTGTGAGCTGGTGGTGCTGGTGACCGGACGCTACGGTGTCTGTCCTGGGGGGCAGATGGCTTTTCAGGTGGGAAGCCAGCATGCGCACAGGTCTGCGCGTGAACCCTCGGGGGTGGTCATGGCCCGAGTAGGGGGCATCAGGGTCAGGTATGTGCTTTCAACGAGGTTTTGGGAGGGGGCGCTGGCTGGCCCGGGCCCCTGGCCTTGCAGGCCTACAGTTGGAGTAGGGCCTCCTTCGGGCATCTTACCTCCAGGAGGAAGTGCCCTTCCCCCTAGGCGTTTATCCATTGAGTTAGACACAAACGCTGAATTCGCCTTCCTGTGGAAAGATCCGCCCTCGGGCCTTATCTGGAGGGTGGGGTGTCGAGGCACCTTGTCCTTGGGTGGGACCTTCCCCCTCTGCTATTTCAGGCTCTGGGAGCTACAGGAAGCCCTAGGAGGGGGCTTCCTCTGGGTGTATTTTTAGAGGAACAAAGTGGGGCCTGAGTGGCAAGGGCTCTGTGGTGGGGGCTGGCCTGGGGACAGGGAGTCCAGAAGGTCAGGGGAGGCCCAGGGGACAGGGTGTACCCCCACAGCCTCCCGGCCAGAGACCCGGTGTCCGATCAGTTGAGCTCAGTGTCAGAAGGAAGAGCCGGGCCCCGGCCGACCTGCACAGGACTAACTAGCTGTCAGGGTGCCTGGGAGGGTGATGCTTACACATGGGGCCATGCTCCGACAGGGCTCCTGTGCAATGGGGCAGGGGGACCGGGTGGGACTCATGCGGTCTGCTTAGGGCCAAGCTGGGAGTCATGGCTCCCTTTCCTCCATGCCGGCTGCGGCATCCACTAATGCGGCCGGCCCCTCCCGTTGGGGTGCTGCGGGGTCCTAGTCGGTGGTGGTGACTCAGCCCCGGCCAGACCAGGCTCGGTGGCCCTGCAGCTGCAGCGCAGCTGATCCCGACCGTGACGATAGGGGACAGCCCCCGAACAGACGGGACGGCTCGCAGCACCAGGGCTGTGGAGGTGGTGACAGACCCCGGGCCCCCACCCCCGTTCTGGAGGCCCTTAGGGGCTGTGAGTAAGGGGGAGAGTCCTTCAGGGGTTGGCCGGCATGGGACCTAGTAACTACCAGAGGGCTCTGTTCTGCCTTCCGTTCTGGCGCCGGGGTCCCCTCCCTTGCCTCCCTGTCCCCCCAGCCTCGGGTCCTGGGAGCAGGGCAGGGCCTTCCAGCAGCTTCCTTCCTTCCTTTCTTGAGACTGAAAGCTAGCCAGTAGGGGGTGCCTAGCTGGGGCCCGGGCATGGGAGGGGGAACCCAGCCACCACCCTGCTCCCCAAAGTGACTCAGTGCCCCTGTCCCCACCCCTCCCTGGGGAGCCGGGGGCCCACAGTGGGAGGTGGATAAATGGGGTGGTGGCCTGGGCTGGCCAGAGAGCTCAGGCCTCTCCAGCTGGACACTCGTTGCCTGCCACTCTGTCCTGCCTCCCATGGCCCGCTCTCGGGATGCCACAGCAGCAGCCCCAGCTCCAGGAGCCCCTCCACAGAGCCCATCCTGGGGGCTTGCGCAGGTCAGGCTGGGTGGGGGCTGGGTGGGGGCAGCGTGGACCAAGAGGACCCCGGCAACCAGCTTAGCCCATGTCCCCCAGGGTCAGGAGAGGGCACTTGGGGCCCCCTGGTGCAAGCCGGCTGGACCCAGAGCAACAATGGGGGCCCTTCTCTGCCAGGGCTGGTGAGTCACCATGTGGGGGGAGGGGGCACAGCTCAGCTCCGGGGGTATACCCCCATGCCAGCTTCTTTGTCTGGTTGCGGGCTGGGCTGTGAGACCAGGGCTTGTCCAGCTCTGGGCTGCCCGGCCAGGGGCCCGTGGGAGCCCGTGGGAGCCCGAGGGCCTGGCTGGGAGGCGGCAGGAAGTGCTTGGAGCCAGGACAGGCAGTGAGGAATTTGAGCAATGCGCTAGGGCCTGCCTGCGCCCCCTCCTGACCCGCTGCTTCTCTTCTCTTCTCGGGGCCTCTCCTTGGGCCTCTCCGCTGCCTCGTCCCCCGCGTCCCAGCCTCTCAACTGGAGGGTCCGGTGCTGGGTTTGTTGGTCCCTGGATCCAAGAGGGGAATTTAGGCAAGACTTCAGGAGAAGCCTCTTGGCTGGTGTGGTGAGCTGTGGCCGAGCCGGGTTGAGGCAGGGAGATGGCCAGGATGGTCCCAAACCCGGATGTGACTTCAGCCTGGCGTCGCGGCCCCAGATGCTCCTGCAGTCCTGCTTCCTGTTTGGGGGCCTTGAGAGACCTGCCAGGGAGGTCGCTGTGGAGGGCGTGAGAAGAGTCCGTAGCGCCAAGGGGGCTGGGCTGTCCTCGCACGCACGTGTCGCCGGGTAGCGTGTTTGTGAGCCGTGTGTGTTTAGATGTCCCGTCTCTGACCGCGTGCCTCTGCATGTGCCCTTGCGAAATGTGTGTAACCCCGGCCCTGGCCCTGCTCCGGACCAGCCAGCCTCAGGGCCTCTCTGCTCTGATAGCCCGCAAGGGACGGGCACTTCCAGGTGTGTCTGGGAGAGCGGATGAGTCTGTGCGACAGGGCCCTGGAGAACTTGGGGGTCTCACGCCCATACGTTCTGCCCATGTTGCCCAGCCCAAGCCCTGGGACCAAGGAACTGTAGCCCTGTTTGAGTTCCTGGGGTCATGGGGCCAGGTAGTGGCCTGCAGTGGGGATCCGGAGGGCATGTCTGGGCAGGCTTTGGGGACCGGGGTCCCAGAGGAGGGGTGCAGGCTGGTCAGGAAGAGGGTGTTTGGGACAAGCAGGGGGCCCGGAGCCCGGGCAGGGCACCTGCCCTGTGATAAAAGCTGTACTCGGTCCTCCAGCCGGGCCGACTAGCAGGTTAGGGCACTCACGGTCAGGTTTGAGACTTGGAACAAGCTCACGGGCCTGGGGTCTGGAGTAGTCAGGGGGTGGCCTGGGCTGCAAGAGGCAGGTGCCCAAAGCCTGGAGACCTTCCCTGAGGGCAAGGGTAGGTGGAGAGTAACGGAGGGGCCCCTGGGAGCACCCCCACCCTGTACACGCTCACCTGCAGGCACACTCGAGTCCCGGGCGTCCTGGGCGTCCCGGGAAACCTGAGCTGCCTGCCCGCCCGCGCACTCCGGCCACCGGCCATGTTTAATTGAGCACCGTCAGCCGCTAGCCACTCGGCACTGCGGTCACTGCCCCAGGCTGTGGCTGGGTGGGGGTCCTGGGGCTCGGCCCCTGCCTGCACGGTCCCTGACCCGGAGCCCTGCTGCAGGATGCCAGAGGTAAAGCGAGGCAAGGCTCTGGGTTGTCAAAGGCAGGGTGGGGGGACTCTGGGGGCACGAGTGACCTTCTGTGTTCTGGCTGGGAGGGTAGGAGGGCAGGTCCCACCCTTGGCCTTCTCACTTGGCTTCGGCTGCAGCCCGTGTGCCCTGTCTCTGGGCCCCGTGGGGGTGGGGGTGGCCGCAGCTTGCTCTGGAATGTGAAAGCAAACACATCGCACTGGCCTATGGAGGCCGCTGGGAGAACAGACAACGTCAGCCCGGCACTCGGGGAGGGGCTGCACGGGCAGGGCCTCCAGGGACAGTGGCCCCAGGACACTGTCACGAGTGGCAGCTATCTCACCTGGCTTCTACCACCCTCACCTGTGCTCTCCGCTGCCCTTCAGCTGACTCTGTCAGCACCCCTGCAAAGCCCCTGGTCCTGAAGTTGTTTTTGGATTTGGAAATTGAGGCTTTGCTTAGGACCTGCGGCTGGAGCTCGGTCACAAGCAGCCTAAGGGGGCAGGGGGCGGGGGCAGGCACGGGTGCACTATTTGTCCCTGAGACCTGGGGCCGCTGGGTGTGGGGTTGGGGATCCCTCTGGCCCACCGCCCCTGCAGCTGCATACTGGGGCCCAGAGGCCTTGGGGGCTGGGTCGGTGGCTTCAAGGGGGGTGGGAGAGCAGTGCGGAGCCTGGTCTTTTGTGCCTGCAGGATGTCAGTGGACCCCCCAGGGAGCTACGCCCTCGGCTCTGCCACCTGCGAAAGGGCCCCCAAGGCTACGGGTTCAACCTGCACAGTGACAAGTCCCGGCCGGGACAGTATATCCGCTCTGT
Source organism: Leopardus geoffroyi (assembly GCF_018350155.1). NCBI lineage: Eukaryota > Metazoa > Chordata > Mammalia > Carnivora > Felidae > Leopardus > Leopardus geoffroyi. The sequence goes on along the minus strand of NC_059340.1, from coordinate 40,218,254 downwards.
GGACCCAGGCTCACCTGCCGCTCACTCTGGCCTCCGCGCCCAGGACCGACTCATCGAGGTACCTGTCACACACACACACACACACACACACACACACACACACGTGTGTGTGTGTGTGTGTGTGTCTATGCCCCTGTCCTCTGAGTGTGTGTCTGGGCCTGCGTCCCCCACCCCGAGTGTGTCTCCGGCCCGTGTCCCCTGCGTGTGTGTCTGGGCAGGGAGGTCCTTGCTGGAGGAGGGAACATGCTGGGAACCTGAGCTGGGATTCCTCTTGCTGCCACGGCTGGTGACAACGTTGATGAATATTTGATGCCACACCTGGCCAGGTGGCTCAGGGGGCCTTTGGGGGCCTGACCTCAGGCAGCGCTGACCCCACGCTGCTGGTGGCAGGTGAACGGGCAGAACGTGGAGGGGCTGCGCCACGCGGAGGTGGTGTCCAGCATCAAGGCGCGAGAGGACGAGGCCCGGCTGCTGGTGGTGGACCCTGAGACGGACGAGCACTTCAGGCGGCTACGGGTCACACCCACCGAGGAGCATGTGGAAGGTGGGCTGCTGCCTGGGGACGTGGTGGAGCATGGGGGGCTGGGCAGCCTCTGACACACTGTCCCCACAGGTCCACTGCCATCACCCGTCACCAACGGGACCAGCCCTGCCCAGGTGAGAGGCCGGGAGTGGACAGGGTGGGCACAGGAGACCCCAGTGGGGGCCTCTGGGGACCCACAGGCTGGACAGAGCCCCCCACCCCCAGCTCGAGGTCTGCTTGTGTCAGTACGATCGTGGGGCTCACTCTTGCCCAACCCCTTGTAGCTTTGACGTCCGCCGTGGAGCCTGTCCTGGGCCAGCCACACCCCAGCTCCGTGGGGCGCCTGGCTGTGCCGTTCCCTCTGCCCACTGCTGGCTGGCGACCTGGAGTCACACTCAGTGTCTCCTTGGGAAGCAGCCCCTGGTTTCACCCCAGGTGATGCTCCTGGGGGTGATTCCTGTCGTGAGCCGGCCAGGGCCAGGCCGCCTGCTCGCTCACCGCTGGCTGTCCAGCGTCCCGCCCCGGGCTGGGCCTGCAGCACGGTAGAGGCTCCGCGCCTTCCGCCAAGCGGAAGCATGAGTGCGGCTCTGACGTGTGTGTAGGCACGCGTGCGCGCGTGTGTGTGTGCACGGGCTCCCGGGCAGGGTCCCTGAAGCCACGCCTTGCCCTTGGTTTCCCAGCTCAATGGTGGCTCGGCGTGTTCGTCCCGAAGTGATCTGCCTGGCTTAGACAAGGACACTGAGGTAGCAAGTGCCTGCCCATCTCCACTGCCGCGATCACACGCTGGGGGGGGGGGGGTCAGAGGCCTTGGGGGTGGGTGTTTGTGGAGCTGTCGGCCTAGGCAGTGGGGTCACCACCTCCAGGAAGCCCCTTGGGCCTGCCGCCCCGGCCCCGTCGGCAGGCCTCTGGTGTGAGCTTCCTGGGTAGGGTAACCTGACTGAGGGCTCGGGTCCAGGGCTCACTCTGGCCACCTGCCCACTCTGCTTGCCCCCAGGACAGCAGCACCTGGAAACGTGACCCCTTTCAGGAGAGTGGCCTCCACCTGAGCCCCACGGCGGCCGAGGCCAAGGAGAAGGCGAGAGCCACCCGGGTCAACAAGCGGGCACCGCAGATGGACTGGAACCGGAAGCGCGAGATCTTCAGCAACTTCTGAGCCCCCCCCCCCCCCGCCTGTTTGCCGGCGACCCGGCCTCTTCCCCGCACGGGCCCAGCCCCGAGTTCCCCAGGCCTCAGTGGACTGGAGGGGGTGCCTCCTCACCCCCTTGAAGCCGTGCTGGGCCCACCGCTATCCAGGAACCAACGTGCGCCCCAGTGCGCCCCGTCCTGCCCCCCTACCTGCTGGGTGCTGGAGAGGGGAGAGGGGAGAGGGCCCTCCCCGCCCCCCCCCCCCCCCCCCCCCCCCCCCGCCTGCCAGATGTGAGAGAGGGAGAGGGAGAGGCAGTGGCGACCGTGGCCCGGCCCTTGCTGCTCTGCCCGGGCCTGCTGACTTAAAGGAATTTTTGTTTTTGCTTTTCTTCCAAAAAAGAAAGAAAAAAAAAAACAAACACAGAGCTCCAGCTCCACACATGTTTCCACTTAATACCAGAGTCCCGCCCCCGCCCCCGCCCCCACCCCCACCCCCTTAGGACGCGCTCTCTAAGTAATTGCAATAAAACAAACCTTTCTCTGCAAACCACGTCCTCCCCACTCCTCAACAGCAGTCCTCCGAACTGGGAGTCCCGGGCACGTTCAGGGACAGAGAGATGGAGGGGGACCGGGCTGTGAGTGTGGGGGCTCCAAGGTGAGGCTGGGAGGCCAGATGTGGCTGTAGGAGCTGCCCCTCTGCCCCTGTCCCTGCTGTGGGGGGGTCACTAAGCCAGGCCTCCCATGTCCCCGCTGAACTGGTCTAGGGCACAGGGCCTGGGCTCCCAGGGGCCTGAGGATAGAGGTCCCGTGTCCCTGAAGAGGGTGGCCTCTGGACAGGCCTCTTGTCCCTGCACCACAGCCCTGAGGCTGGGGGAGAGCCTGCCTGCCCCCAGGAGACACCACCCACTCTCCCTTTCCTCCCTGCTCTGAACCCGACCGATATCGCTGTTTGCCCTGTAAGCCATAGCGCATGCGCGCCCTCGGAATAAACAGGCCTTCCTCAGACCCTTGGCCGCCTCTGTCCTTCCTGAGCCCTTGCTTGCGGGTGGAGGGCTGTGGTCTGGGCAGCGGCCCTGGGGAAACTCGTCTCAGCTGCTGGAAGCGGGGTCCCATTCCTAAGCCTCTTTCCACTGTATCCGCCAGGCGGCCAAGCCTGACCTGTCTCAGCTCCCTGTACCCCCCCCCCCCACCCCTTCACTGGTACACTCTGGGGCTCTTGTCAGCCTCCCCCTTGCCCCTCACCCAGCAAGTTGCCCTCAGTGCCTCCCAGGTCCTTGACGCTCCCTGCGCTCCCTCTGCCCTGGTGCCACCCCTGCAGGTACACATAGGTTGGGTCTCATGCCCTGTGGGCTCCCAGCCTGGGCCTATTGGTGTTACTTTGGAGGCTGGGTGGCTCTGTAAACACAGGGCAGGGCCTCCTGGCAGAGGGCTGTCAGAGCGCTCAAGTTCAGGAGGGGAGCGTGTGTCCCAGGAGGGAGGAGGCCGTATCTCCAGCGGGTTTCCCAGCAGCTGGCTGCAGCTGGCTCCCACGGCCCATCTCCTCTGACTCCTGCACATCCGTCACCGCCACCGCTCCCCCAACCCAGTACAGAGCCCGGATTGTCACATCCTCATTCCAGCCTCCCAGGCAGCCCAGTTCAGACACCAGAGCAGAGGCAACACAGCTCCTGCACGTGCTTCCCAGTCTGTCCCCAAACCCCTGGGGTAAAACAGCCAGACCCCCGGGGGCACCTGGGTGGCACAGTCGGTTAAGCGTCCGACTCTTGACCTCGGCTCGGGTCATGATCTTGCAGTTTGTGAGTTCAATCCCTGCATCAGGCTCTGTGCCAGCAAAGAGCCTGCTTGGGATTCTGTCTCTCCTTCTCTCTGCCTCTCCCCTGCTTGTGCTCTCTCTCAAGATAAATAAACTCAAAAAAAAAAAAAAACCCAAAACCAAAACAAAACTCAGACCCCAACTGCAAACAACTCCCAAGCTTTATTACAAACAGGCTGGGGCTCCCCAGCAAAGGCACGCAGCGCACTACCCAGAACGGCGTCCAGGGCCGAAGCACCATGGTCCTCAGAGGCCCCGCGCGGCCGGGCACAGCGTCCGGTTGAGGCAGCCCTGGCAGCGTGGGTGGACGGGCAGACAAGTCTGCTGGCCGAAGCCCACCAACAGTCCGTTGATCTCGCCCCACAGCTCCCTGTGAAGGTGGAGGGGGGCGTCAGCAAGGGCGGCTGACTGAGGGGAGCCCCGCCCGCCCCTACCCTGCCGCACCGGGGCAGCCACTCCTCCAGGGCAGCACGAGTCTTCTCCGGGGAATTGGTCGCTGTCTTGGTCCACCCGAGTCTGTTGGCAATTCTGTGCACATGCGTGTCTACCGCTGGTTGCAGACAGGACCTGCTTAGCACAGGGCACGCCTGCCGGCCCCGACGGTCCCAGTCCCTGCCCGGAGCCCCGGGCCCACCTTGGCCCTGGGCTTCCATGCAGGGCCCAGAACTGCACAGAGGGCGGGTCAGTGGCTTGAGCCACAGGGCTTGGGCCCTCCATCTGGGGTGCAGCCGTGCCTCCTGGTCTAGGCACCGGCTGTGGGCGCCAGGCCGGGTGGTCACAGCTGGGTCCAGAGGGTTGGCTCGAGGAGCCACAGAGCTTGCACCTGCCACTGCCTGGTCGGGACAGAGGGAGTGTGGCCAGGCCACCTGCGGCTGTCATCTACTTGGGCCACAGCCCCTGCTCCTCCCCAGGGCTTGGCTTGGTCCACCCCAGGGCTTGGCCTGGGCACCTGCTCACGGGGGCTTCGTCCTTCCTGCCAGCGGCAGTCCCCGCCTTCTCTCTACTTCGCAAAAGAGAAAGTGAGTCTCACATCTATTCCCTTCCCCCCGGCTACCGATAGTCTGGAAAAAGGCTCAGGCCCTCCCCAGACCCTGACGGAGGGCACCCTGGGAGCACAGGGAGAGCACACAGGCATAGGGGTCGCACTGGTGGGTTACCAACCCTCAGTTTCCTCCTCTGTAACATAGAGGTGACCACATCGCCTGTCACCCAGAGGCCTACCCTTTCCAGTTTCTCCTTACAGGTGGCCATGCCCACAGACAACCAGAAAAGGTGACATCTGACACTTCTTCCTGGTGTGTCTGCTGCTCCCAAAGTCGGGTCGCCTGGGCTGTGGGCCCTTCCCCCAGGAGACTTGCGGGACCCCTCCTGGGACTCAGGCAGCCGAGGACAGCCACTGTCAAGATAAGCTCAAGTATCTGTTGAGAGGCTGGCGGCTGCAGAAGCCTGTGGGGGTAGTGGGGAGCGGGGAGGCTCTGACCTAGCCCCCTGCCGGGCCCAGTGCCAGTCTCTGGGGCTGCCGGGTCTCTAGCCTTAACTTCACAGTCAGGGCCCTCAGCCCTGTGCTGCCCTTCCATCTGGGCGCAGGGCTCAGAAGGGTCCCCACCCCAGGGACCAGGCTTTAGTAGCCGGGGAAGCGCTGGGAAGTTCCCACCTCCTCCCCAGCTCCTGCAGGAGCTCCAGAGGAGCCTGGGGTGGGGGCACACAGAGAAATCAAGGTCAAGCCCTGGTTTCTGGGCTGGCCAGGCTACCGCTGCCTGGCCTCGGAAGCCCCAACACTCTGGGCAAAGATCTGAAACATTAGCAACACCCTAAGCGGGGTCTGTCTTCATTCGGAGGGCCACCAATGTCAGGAAATGGATTCCAGGAGGGGCTCCCCACCCAGCTCCTCCTCCCTGTATCCCCAGCCCTTTCTCCTTCCCCAGGCTCCCCCTGCCTTTACCGTGCCTCCCCTGCCTATGCCCGTTCTTGAGCCTCCTACCGGTCTTTCTCCCATCTGACGGCTTTGGGGATGCTGTTCTTTCTGCCTGGCCAGCCCCGCCTCACTCCTCAGCTCTTGAATGAGTTATCACCGCCTCAAGAAGTCTGCTCAGTTGCCCCAGACTGAGCCAGCTCCGACAATGCCACGCATAGACCTTGAGTCCGTCCCCGGGGCCTCTCAGAGCCCAGCACACAGTAGGTGCTCAGCACATAGGATCTCCTCCCACAACTACCCATCTACAGGCGAGGCAGGTCCAGCAGTGCTGGAAACATCTTTCTGACCCTTTGGGCTAAGCTGGGGGTGAGGAGACATGAGCTGGGGTTGCAGGTCACAGGACGTGGGGAGCCCTGACGGCAGCTAACCCTGCCCTACCCTCCTTGTGGGTGTATGCCACTTACCGATGCCTGACACGGTGCCCCAGGCCACCGCCATGGCCAAGTGTGCCATCTTGGGTCCAACGCCTGGCAGTGCCACGAGCTCTGCCACAGAATCTGGGATGTCCCCGCCATAGCGCTGCTGCAGGATGGCACTAGTCTGCTTGATGTACTTTACCTTGCTCTGAAAGGTGGAAGGGGCGGTCAGCCCTGGAAGTGGACAGTGGAGTCCCGAGGCAGAGCCACAGGTGCCCAGAGCTGCCTGTCACCTGCCCAAGACACCCTCAGAGGCACCTGTCTGCATCATCCTGCCAGGAGGTGAGAATGAGCCGAGGGAATGAGCCTGTCTGCTTCCCACCCGCCTGGGCCAATGACATGTGTGTGGGGTCGAGCCCAGGTCCCCTGCCCCATCATTCTCCCAGAAACCAAGTAGGCTAAGTGGGCCGGCCATGGCACAGCAGCACCTGGGCCTTCAGGAAGGAAGGCTGGAACCTGGGGCTCCCCCTCCAGCCGCCAGGCCAGCTGGGTGGTTCCCATTCTGTGCCTGAGTGGAGAGGGCTATTTAAAAACCATCTGACAAAACTGTGGCCCATGCCAGTGCCAAGGGGAAGCGGCCCCACCCGCCTGGCTGCCTTCAACAGATCCGCCCACTCGCCACCCAGCGCTCCATGGCCTGCTGGGGCTCCAGAGAGGAGGGTGACGCACTCCAGGGAGGCTTGGAGTAAACAAAGGGAGAGGTGGGTAGCCTCAGGGAGGAAAGGAAGCGCCAGTCAGCTGGGTGGGGAGGTGGAGGAAGGAAGGGGTGGGCTGCAAACAGGAAAGGCCAAGGAGGGAGGCCCCACAGCCCTGGGTCCATCTGCTGGTCAGTGGGGCAGAGGCTCCAGCGGGAACTCACATCCAGGTCCCCGTGGCCTGAGATGCCCCACCTGGCCTCCCGCACCCCCACGGTCTCCCCTCAGCTTCCTGACATCTTTCCCAGGCCGGTGGCACCCCAGCCTCCAGGCCGGTGGGCTCACCCTCCAGAAGCCGACGGGGTAGATGAGCGTGCCCAGCGTGCTGTCATCCGTCTGCAGGATGCTGTCCACTGTCAGGCCCCGAGCCCGCAGCCGCTGCATGGCACCCGCTGTCACCTGGTCTTTGGTTTGGCTGGAGAGCATCAGCGACAGCAGCACCTGGTACCTCCGCACCTGCTTGCACAGTGACAGGGACCAGGGGAGTGGCAGGTCCTGAGCGCTCACTGTGGGCCGGGCCCCAGCCAAACCCTGTACCACCTCCACCTGTGACCCTGGGCAACCCGTAGGGCGTCCACCTTCCACCCACCCTGGCCAACAGAGTGCATGCGGGGTCCGGCCTGGCGTTGTTCTGTTTTTTCACACGTGATGTGGGGACAACCACGGTATCTACCTCACAGGATCATTGGAAGGTTTAAGCGAACGACCGCAGCGCTTAGAATCCCACTTGGCACATGGGTGCTCGACAGCCAACGGCTGCACGTGTGCCTGTGACTGCTTCGTGAGTAACACCATCCGTGTCACACGTGAGCAGGTGAAGCCCAAACAACTACGTGCACCCAGGTCCCTGGCAGCAGGGCTGGGATTAGAAGCGAGTTCGTCTAAGGATCAGGCTCCAGGCCATGAAGTGGAAGGAACTCTCAGCAAACACTACCGAGCTGGCCTGCTGCGCCCGGGCCTCTGCTGGCAGGAGACGGAGCAGGAAGCCCCGGGCACAGGTAGTCCTGGCCTGCTGAGTGGCCACCATGAAGCAGGTGATGCCGGCCGGCGCACCAGGTCCTGCAGGTGAGGGCGTCAGCCACGAGCTGCCACGTGTCAGGCTGTGCCCCGCCCGAGGCCTGAGAGGAAGCAGGCGTCTCGTCCAGAAGGGCGTCCCCAGGCGGCTGGGGCCCCGGCCTACCTTTGGGGGTGCGTCGGAGTCGTAGCAGTGCTCAACCCCCAGCCAGTCCACAGGTGCGTCCTTCCCGCTCCTCATGGCGCGGATGTTCAGCAGCTGCTGCCGCCAGTCCCGGGGCTCCCAGCTTGGTGCCCTGGGGGGTTTGGTGTCTTCTTCCTCGCGATCGTAGGCCACATTCAGTTTTTGTGTCTTCCGCCGATGCCTCGAAGGGCTGGGGCTCTTCCTTCCTTCTGCAAATAGTGCCATTCCGAGCCTTCAGCAGGGGCCACAGGGGAGGGTGGGGTGGGGGCGGTGCCCTACCTGCTACTCACCCAGCATCATTCACTCCACAACCATCTACCGCAGCGGGGGTGCTCTGGCCTCTGCAGGCCACCCTTTGACGACTCAGCCCTCCTTACGCCACTGCCTTCCTGACCAAGTCTGCGTTAGCACAGGAGGACTCTACCAACAGCCTCTGCCATGGTCCCCCCGCCCCCCCCAATCTAGTTTCCACACTGCGCCGGAGAGAAATTTCTGGCCCAAAAACAGATTGCATCACTTCTGTTTAAGTCTCCTTATTGCTTTTTCCTTGTAGTCGCGGCGAACTCCAAACTCCACCCCAGCATCACAGCTCCTGCCTAGCGGCCATCGTCACAGACTTCGCCTTGCCCCAGTGCTTCCGCCATGCTTGTATCACAGTGGAGCTCCCTGTCTGGACTACCTCTAAGTTCACTGGGTGCCTACGGGAACCCCCCTCTGGACGCCCTGCAGGGCACGTTGCAGGGACCCGTGGGTCTTGCTCACCCCGCAGTTCCTAGGTCCTTAATGCCTACGAGGATAAACCTAGCGAAGACCACGCCCCCCGGGAGGCACCCGCTAGCCAGCCGGGAAAGAGGACTTCCGGCTGCACGTGTCCGCGGCACCTGGTCTCTCTGAGAGGGAAGCAGCTACGAGGATAAGGCTGGTCGGCCCACAGCTAGCTTGGCACAAGTGGAATATCTCGGGGCAGGCTTCCAGTTCAGAACGATGATGGGGGAGGTGGGAGCGCCCGGACCCAGTCCCTGGGGACCCCTGCCCCTGTGTCCTAGGAACAGGGCGCAGGGTGGGAGCCAGGGCCGCACGTGGGAGCGACCCCGAATCCCAGCCCCCAGTCCCCAGCCCCTTGCAGGCCCCTTCCCCCGTTTCTCTCCCCAGGCTCCGATCCGGGCGCGGCACTACCTGCAGCCGCCTCTCCCCTCCAGAGCGGCGCGGCCTTCTCCCCACCCCCCCGCGGCCCGGCCCCCGGGCCCCGGCTGCGGCTCCGGGTCACCATCCTCACGCCCGTCGCGTTCATGCTTGAGTCCTGCGGACTACACTTCCCGGCGGCCCCCGTGACCACGTTACGTGACGCTCGCCCCCGCATTTCCGGCACAGAGCGGCCCGGAACTACGACTCCCAGCAAGCTCGGCGGCCGCCTTCGGCCCCGCCCGCCGCCGGAAGTGCAGGTCGAACTTCCGGCGGCGGCCCGTTTTGGGGCGGGGGGCGGTTGCCGGGGGTGCGCTCCCTTCTCCGCGCCGGGGAGCCTGGCGCGCGGCGGGCGCGGCGCGGGGTGAGTGGCTCGCGGCGTCCCGACCGCAGGCGCCGTCCCGGCCCGCGGTGTTGCCCGACCCCGATGGGGCAGGGGGAGGCGGCCGCGCCGGGGGGCCCTGCTCGGCGCTGAGGCGGCGGGGGCGGACCCCGCGGTGTCCCGGGTCCCGGGCTTCCGCGGAGCCCACCGCAGCCGGAGCCTGGAGCCGCGAGCGCTCCTTGGTGTTAAAACAGAGCGGGTGCGAGGGGCTCCCTGCTTCCGGCGCCACCCCCCGACAGGCCGCCCCCACGTGGGGAAGAGAGAGGGGGCGAACGTCGGGGACTCCACCCTGTGCCCCCAGTCGGGCGGCGCGGCAGCCGGCCTGCTGTTGGCCAGGCCTGGGGGTCCTGGGGTCCCGGAGGTCTGCAGCGGGGCAGGTGCAGGGGAGCTGCTCCTGAGATCTCTGCTCGTTTCCTCGGCGCAGAGGCGGCCTCTGGTGCGTCCCTGCCCACCATGGCCAAGCCGACAAGCAAGGATTCAGGCTTGAAGGAGAAGTTCAGGATTCTGTTTGGACTGGGAACCCCGCGGCCAAACCCCAGGTCTGCAGAGGGCAAGCAGACGGAGTTTATCATCACGGCGGAAATCCTGAGAGTGAGTGAGCTGCCTGCGTCTGTCCTGCCAGCCTGTCGGGAGATGCGAGGAAGGCTGGGTTTGGTCCCTCGCCAGCTTCTGCCAGAGATGGGTTGCTGGCGACCGGCTGCTCAGGGCTGCTGTCCCCAGTAGTGCAGAGGCATATATGTCTTTCCTTCGGAGATTCAGGGAGTCAGGGTCCCGGGGACTTGGTCCAGCACACTAGAGGTAGTATTCAGGCGTTAGTGCAGGAAAACCTATCCTACGGACATGGCCTAAATGCCATGGCCGGCTTCCCCTTGTGATCAGGAGGGTAGCCAGGCGTTAACTGGTAATTTGTGAGTTCCTGGGAGGAGCGGGTCTTTGTCTTCCCGTGTGTGTGGTGTGAATCTTTCCACCACACGCCTGGCACCGTGTTTTATAAATGTCCGATTTTTGCCCTTGTGAAGTTTCCCATTCAGAAACAGCCAAAATGTTCATCGGCTGGTGAACGTGTAAACAAAACGAAAGGCAATGAGGCATTGACCCCTGCCATAACGTGAGTGAACACTGAAAACATGCCGAGTGAGAGAAGCCCCGCACAGAGGCCCCCACATAGCGTGTGATTCCATGTCTGTAAAGTGGGCAGAACAGGTAAACCCGTAGAGACAGAAAGTTTGTCGGGGCCCGGGGGATGCGCCATGACTGCCCCCAGGTTTGAGGTGATGAGAATGTTCTGGAATCAGTGGAGGTGGTTGCGGGCAGCGTGAATGTACTAGAAACTGAATTGTACAGTTTTAAATGCCTCAAATGGCTGATTTTGTTATGTAAATTTCATCTCAACGCAAAGAAACGCAGCCTTGAAAAAGACGAGTGGTCTGTGATCACCCCACTGAGACGGAGCAGTAAACTCCGGGCGATTCCTGATTCCAGAAGGACCCGCAGCAAATCTCCAGTGTGGGAGATGCGGTACAGCTCTCGGCGTGGTCTGTGATTGGCGGTTGTGGAGACCTGTCGCCTGAGCGCCGGCCCCTTTGCCTTCTTTCGTGTCTCTCCAGGAGCTGAGCGTTGAATGTGGCCTCAACAATCGCATCCGGGTGATCGGGCAGATCTGTGAAGTTGCAAAAACGAAGAAGTTTGAAGAGGTAAGGTCTGCCTCAGTTGGCTGCTGAATGGCGGGGACCTGTTGGGAGGGCTTGTTCGGCTCTTTCTGGGAACGGGGTTGGCCGCTAACTGCTAAGCTTAACCTGCATCTTAGTGATGGGGAATCTTCTGGAAACGCGTGGAGTATCACTCTTAGGGGTCAGTTACACGTGGAGGGACTGAGGCGTTTCCGGCAGTTCCAAGAAAGGGTTTACGGCGATTGAAAACACGTGCTTGCGTGCCCCGTCACGTTTCAGACTTGGGGGCAGGGAAGTAAAGGAACGTCAGCAAAGAGCGTGAGTCAAGGCTTAGCAGTTCTGGTGTGTTCTGGGGAGAGGTGTCTGCTTGTTTCGGGCAGATGTTTGCGGGCTCTCTCCGGGCATCCCGAGGACAGAGTGGGCAGCTGTCAGGAGAGCACGTCAAGAGCTCTGCTGCAGCCTTGTCTCGAGTTTGCGTGAGCGACTTGGGGGGAGACTTGGACTTAGCAGATTGGCATTTGCTAAGGGGGAGGGGAGAGCAACCAAGATGTCCACGGCAGGTCGTCTAAAACTTGCGGGCTACTCGTCAGCCGGAATAAATGTGACAGTAGGCATCTGTGTTGGGAAATTGTGGGTGTGGGCGTGCAGTGTCCCGGCTGCCATCGCCTGAGTAGACACATTAGCCCGAGAGGCTGGCAGAGTCCACAGGCTCGGTGTCTGCCTGTTGTTGTGGCTTAGGTTGCATCAGTAGGAGTGTTGAGCATGGGACAAAGGAGGAGAAAGTTCCAGAGTATGCCGAAGTAGTCAGGATGTCGATCAGACAACATCTAAGAGACGTTTAGTCCCCTCCTAAGAGAAGTGAGCCCAGGAAAGGGTGAGTGGTCAGCAAACCCTGGTCGAAGGGTTAACGTGGAGAAGAGAAGGTGACGTGTGAGAGGCTGACCCTGGGTAGCTGTGGGGAACGGGATCCCTCTCCGTGCGCTGAGTGGGGCTTAGTGAGAGGAGGCAGATTCCAGAAGCCCACACGGAGGTCTTGGCCATGGTGTGGTTCAGGGCGGCCCTCAGCTGGTGTGTGTACGCAGGGAAGCCAGGGAAGCAGGGTTTCTGCCTCAGGCTGCAGACTTGGGACCGCCTGGTTCTGAGACTCCTTGGGCAAGCTCGAAAGGGGGTTCCTGGCTGATCTCTGGGGCAACCGGGACGACTCCCCTAGCCTGCTGCTCTCCTCCCTCCCCACAGGCTGTGGCCGGGACCGGTGGGGTTAAGTAGCGTGGAGCTACACCTGTGTCAGGTTCAGGGTCATGTGGGCTGTGCCCGGTACACGAGGCATGGGCTTGAGAGGAGTGGGTTCTACGTCCAAAGGACTGTTCCGCTCCGTGCTTTTCTCATGGTACTGTCCCTTGAGTTGAGGGGCCAGCACACCCTAATTGCTGTCCCCTCCCTGCTGGTGGCAGCATGCAGTGGAAGCGCTCTGGAAGGCCGTCGAGGACATGCTGCAGCCAGAGCGGCCACCGGAGGCCCGGCATGCGGTGCTGGCTCTGCTGAAGGCCATCGTGCAGGGGCAGGTAACGGCGGGTGTGTGCGTCGGCGGAGCTGGGACGGGTGGGGGAGGTGTCGTGGGGCGGCCCGCTGACAGCCCCTGCTGTGCTGTGCGTGGACTCTCACCTTTGATGAGGGTGCCGGGCGAGGGGGGGGGGCCTGCTTCCCAGGGGCTCCGCAGCAGGACCGCCTGAGTGCGCATCCCCCCTGGCTCTCCTGCAAAATGGGGGTGCTTGTTCCTTCCTTCTCAGGAGCGTTTTGGGGTGTAAGTGAGGCGTTTCGTGTAAGTTGTCAGGGACGTGCCTGCCATGAGGGAACGGTCGTTATGTGCTCTGGCTGCCCCCATCCCCCTGCCCCGGCCCGGCTACTGTCAGCCTTCCCTAGAACTGCGGGCTGCCTCACCATTCCTGTCTGGAAGGCACCCTTCCCTCTTGGAGTTTTCCTCTGGTCCTCCAGCTGCTTGCAGAGGCCTGTAGCCTCCCAGTGCGGTTACACTGTTATTTGTCATCGTGGGGGCACAGACGTGTCTCTTCCCAGCCACGAGCCCCATGAGGGCCAGAACTGTATTGTCCCCTGCTGTGTGCCACCACCGTGCCCGGAGCTCGCACGCAGTAGGTGCTCTATACGCACACCTATCTGGAGCTGCTCCGATGTGCCCAGTGTGCCCCCTACAGTCGTTTCTGTGGGAAGGAGAGAGGGTCCCAGGGTCAGGAGTCCTGGAGCCCAGTGTACTTCCTGCACGGCCCACAGCTGCTCGGGAACCCCAGCTGGGGGTCCTGGCGGGACTGCTGACCTTGTGGTTTTACCTTCAGGGGGACCGCTTGGGCGTCCTCAGGGCCCTCTTCTTTAAGGTCATCAAGGATTACCCCTCTAACGAAGATCTCCACGAAAGACTGGAAGTTTTCAAGGCCCTCACAGACAATGGGAGACACATCACATATTTGGAAGAAGAACTGGGTGGGTGCCGTGTCGGGTGTGAGGTTTCTCTGGCATTGGGGATCAAATTTGATCCGGGTTGCTGCAGGGCTGCTGAGGCCGAGAGCGAGTGCTGCAGTTTACAGGGATGGCCTGCAGAGGGCGCGGTACTGCGAGGTTCCGCTCAACTGTGTGCAACCTAGATCAGCTGCCCATCTCCCGGGGAGCCTGTTAGAGATGCACAGTCCTGGGCTTCACTCCAGCCCCTCTGGCTCAGAATCCCTGGAGAGTGAGGCCTTTTAGCGGGGCAGCAGGTGGTCTGAGTGTTCTGTAGGGAGAGTGTGCTGCTGACCCAGCATCAGTCTGTTTTATTAGAGTGCCCTAATTTCTGGGTTTCTGGGGCGCTGGGGCCATCTCGCCATGTCTTCTTCCTGGTCCTCTGCTCTGGGCCTGACCTCCTAGCCCTGTCCTTGGCTGGCCTTCCTCTCTTGTCCTGATGGGGTGATGTTTCTCTGGGACTTGAGGTTTCTTATCACTGCTGTGGAGAGAAGAGGAAGGACAAGTCAGTCTGACTCGGGGCCAGAGATGGGCCTCAGCTGTCAGTTGGTCCCCAGGACAGGTGCTGACTTGAAGCCTGTCCTCAGGTTTTCTGAGGTTATTTGGCCAGTGGTCAAGAGTGGCTTTTTGTCTCTGTTGAGAGGTACTCGGGGAGGGGGAGGGGGCCAGGAATTGGCCTCCTGGATGCGTGCTTGGTGATGCTCCCAAGCCCCGCATCCCGGGCTCTGAGCATCAAATGCACAAACTCTGCTACTGCCTCTCAGCCTAGATGCCCTCAGTGCATCGTGGGGGCTGGCAAATTCCCGGGTCCGTAACATGCTGACCTGTTGGGCTCCAGCGAGCCTCTGTCGGCTCCGTGCACGGCGTCTTGTCGCACGGGGGCCAGGGCTGCGGTTGGCTGCAGTGAGAGGGACTGGGGTGTCTTCCCGGGGAGGAGGGGAGTGGGCAGTACATTGTCCTCCCCTTCCCCCCAGCTGGGTTTGTGCTGCAGTGGATGGACATCGGCCTGTCCTCAGAGTTCCTTCTGGTGCTTGTGAACTTGGTCAAATTCAACAGCTGTTACCTGGATGAATACATCGCATCAATGGTCCAGTAAGAACAGTTCCGATAACGTTCCTCCGACCGCAGTCCTGCCGCCTCGGGCTTTTATTTTAGCTCTGTGTTGGGAATAAAGCTGTTGAAGTCAGCAAACGAGGGGAGAGGTTGGAGTAGCCACAGACACCTTCTACCTCAGTTGGTAAAACGATAGCATTTTCTCTTTTACGGACGAGTAACGTTGCCCGATGTTTCTTGACTATAAGTTTTGGTATCATTTCTTTCGAAACACTCTGTGAAATTCGTGAGGGCACGGGTGGGGTCTTGTTGGTCTGTATGTCCAGCCCTGAGCAGTGGCTGGCACAGAGCGGGCACCTGTCAGTGGGTGAGCGGAGCCCTAAGGGGGATGAGTCCTTCCTACAAGGGGGACTTGTAGAGTCACCAGAAAGTGAGACAGAGCCACGCAGCTTCTGGGAAACGTCCCTTCACTGACTTGGCATTTCTTCCAACAGCATGATCTGCCTGCTGTGTGTCCAGACTGTGTCCTCTGTGGACATAGAGGTCAGTAGCTGGTCCTGCCAGGGACGGTTCTTCTCCCTCTCCTTCCTGGCAGGCCAGCTGGCATAGTGCTTGACAGCATAAGCTTTGGGGTCAAGGCCTGCACTGCCCCTCGCTGGTCGTGTGGCTCTGGGCTGGCTATAGTAGGAAGCACGATTGGTTGGATGATCTCCGCCGTGGGGGTCATGGTTGAGGGTGGGATGACCCACAGTGACGGGTGACACTCGTCACTCTTGTTCTAAGAAGGCCGCTTTGGCAGTGGGGAGGTGTGATAGTCACTGACTAGACGAGGGTGGGGAGGAGGCTGAGGGTGTTCCCCCTGCAGGTGAGGGGTGGGGCAGGGCCGACGTGACCCCTCTCTCCACCCCGTCAGGTCTCTCTGCAGGTGCTGGACGCCGTCGTCTGCTACAACTGTCTGCCGGCTGAGAGCCTGCCCCTGTTCATCGTCACTCTCTGTCGTACCGTCAACGTCAAGGAGCTCTGTGAGCCTTGCTGGAAGGTGGGGGTCTTAGCTGTTGTTCTGGACAGTTCTTTCCTGGATGGATAGGACAAGACCCATCTCTCTGGTGAATGGCCATCTGAGTCTCAGGTGGCCAGACCGTGCCCTGGGGAGGGGAATCCAGTAGCGTTTTCCCAGGCGGTTGAGCTGAGGTCAGGGTTTTGGGGGCATTTTGGAAGCTGCTGCCTCTGTTTGGGAGGCGATGGTGGAGGGCCAGCCGGACCTGGGGGGCTCCAGAACAGTGGCTGCGTGAGGCTGGCCCACGGGGCCCGGGGCTCCTATCTGCCAGTCTCTAATGATGGTGTGCTCTGTTTCCCAGCTGATGCGTAATCTCCTGGGCACCCACCTGGGTCACAGTGCCATCTACAACATGTGCCGCATCATGGAGGACAGGCGAGTGTGGGCAGGGCCCTGGGGGGACCGGTGAGAGCGAGGCGGCTTGGTCCGCGGCCACAGAGCCGCCTTGGGGAGGCTGGCTGTGCTGGGTCCTGCCTAGCAGAGGCTCCCAGGGAGCTTCCCTGTCCCTCTGGTGCCTGCTCCAGAAGCTTGCACTAAAGCCAGAGCTTATGTCTCCCGTGCCTGGTCCCTGTCCTCTCTTCTGCTGGAAAGTCAGAGCATCCAGAACTGAACCCGTATCTACCACCCCCCCTTCGGGCCTCCTCCGGGGAGGCTGCCTCACTGCTGATCCTGGTACAAGGCCCTTGCCCTCACCTCCCACAGCCAGGCTGTCACAGGTGTCTCCCCATCTAGGGCCTCCGCCCCTCTGCCCCCCACTCTCCCCACTGGCCTCCTGTACCCTCTCATGACCTCTTGGAGTCCCTTCCTCCGCACAGCAACTCCATGCCCTTCTCCCAGCACCATGGGACTGTGGCACCATTTGCTCGGAGCCAGGGTGGCTCCCACTGCTCTGGGGATAAGAACGAAACCCCCCGTGAAGGGTAGGGCCTGGGTGGCCTGCCTTGCTTCAGCCCGTGGGCCTCTCGCCTGTCCTCGATCTTCTCCCAGCCGCCCGAGGCCTCGGCACATGCCGCCGCCTCTTGCTGGCGTGACCTTGGCCGAGCTTCTGCATGTGTTTTGATGTAGCATGGTCCTTGGTTTCCTGACCGCCTGAGCCAGTTTTGTTCTTTTTTTTTTTTTTTTTTAATTTTTTTCAACATTTATTCATCTTTGAGAGACAGAGACAGAGTGAGTGGAGGAGTAGTAGATAGACACAGAATCTGAAGCAGGCTCCAGCACTGAGCTGTCAGCATAGAGCCCGATGCGGGGCTCAAACTCATGGACTGCGAGATCATGACCTGAGCTGATGTCGGATGCTTAACCGGCTGAGCCACCCAGGCGCCCCTGAGCCGGTTTTGTTCTGTCCCGTGACTTCCCCTCTTAGCTGTCATTTGAGCTAGAAACTTGGCATTTCCTTCTGTGGTTCTCTGGTTCGCACGTGTGCCTCTTAAACCTTCGGCAGCCGGAGGCTGGGGACTTTCTCTCACCTTCGTGCCCTGGCGTCTGGCAAGTGTGGGGCGAATGCATCGCTTAGGACGTTGAATCTGGTTGTTGGCTACTGGCCTGTGTTCCCTGCCCGCCACCTCTTGGCCAGCTTTGCTTCTGGCCCGTGAGAGCAGGGGCCTCGGGGAGGCCGCCTGGGCTCCGCTGACCTCTGCTCTCTCTGCGGAACGCTTTCAGAGCCTACATGGAAGACGCCCCGCTGCTGAGAGGGGCCGTGTTCTTCGTGGGCATGGCTCTCTGGGGGGCGCACCGACTCTACTCGCTCAAGAACTCCCCGACCTCCGTGCTGCCGTCGTTTTACGAGGTACGGTGGTCTCTGTGTGCAGGGAGCAGGGTCGGGGACTCCACAGTCACAGGCCGGGCACAGGCCCATTCGAGGTGGGTCCTACTGCAGGGGCTGAGGTGCCGTTTGCAGCTTGGGGACGAGATTCAGGACCACTGGAAGGTTTTATCTTCAAGCACACCTTGTATCTTACGAGCTTTATCTTCTGTCAATTAGCATCAGAACCGAGGAAGATTCCCCCTGGTTGGTGGTTTTGTGTCATCAGGCGCTCATCTCACTCTTGCTGTAGCACAAGGCCAGCGAAGTAGCTCGCTGCCACGGTGCTGACAGTGTTCAGAGCGCTTGCCATGCACGTTGTCACACAGCCGTCACGGCCCCTGGTGAGCTGGGGCCGTCACACCATCCTCTTAGCCGCCGCGTCGTGTCCAGGCTCACGCTCCCTCTGCCGAGCTGCTCTTCCCGCCGTGCCTCTGCCTCCCGCGGCGTGGAAGGTGCGGTCCCTGCACAGCGCCTGTCCCAGGGTGGCTTTCACATTCTGCTAGGCTGGCGAGCCAGTGGCCCAGAATTTGTAGTGAATGGTCTGGCTGAGTCCAGCCCTTTGGAGCCGGTGTAGAAAATGCTTGCAAGCTCCTAAGATCCTCTTTCTGTGGCCGTGACAGAAGTGTGGGGAGCGAGTCCCCCTAAAGCCTCTTAAGCTAGGTTTGGAGGGCCGTGTGAAGGGGGGCTCCCTATGCATGAGCAGGCAGAGGCTGACCGCCAGGTCTCTTGTTCCAGGCCATGACCTGTCCGAACGAGGTGGTGTCCTATGAAATCGTCCTGTCTGTCACCAGACTCATCAAGAAGTACCGGAGGGAGCTCCAGGCTGTGACGTGGGATATCCTGCTGGACATCATCGAACGTCTGCTGCAGCAGCTCCAGGTGAGGCGGCGGGATGGCCGGCGGCCCAGGGCGGACCGCGACCGGGTGCTGGCCGGCCACAGGGCCCTTCCCAGCTGGCTGTGGATCCTCGGGTGCGGCAGGCTCACCTCACCGGGGGACGGCCCCCCGTGCGTTTTGCTTCCCTCCCCCCAAGCCTGCTGAGGCCACACTGATGGTTCTCCGTGGTGTCATCTGGCCGCCCACTGAGGATGGCTGGTTTTGCCAAAGCTGCTCCATGGTTTGGAGCAGGAATATGCGGGCGAGCAAGGGGGCAGGCTGGTGTTGATCCAGACAGTAACACAGCAGATTCCCTTCGTGGCCCGTAAGTGGCTCCCCAGAGCATTCAGCACGCCGCCCGTGACTTTAGCGTAGCCTTGGAGGAAGCGTTGGCCACATCAGGAGGGGGCAATGCTGGCGGCACGGGAGCCGCAGAAGAGACGAGGCTGTGTCCGGTGTGGCCTTAGGGCTGGGTCTCCTGGGGGACTAGGGTGGGTGGTGTGCCGGCGGCCAGGCCGGCGGGCGGAGGACTGGAGCTCGGCAGCGACTGGACTCTCGTCCCTCAGGGCTTGGCTGCTGGGCCAGACCCGTGGAGCGGAAGTCACTTCTGTGTGACTGCACTTTGGCGTTTCAGAGCCTGGACAGCCCGGAGCTCAGAGCCATCGTCCATGACCTGCTGACCACAGTGGAGGAGCTGTGTGACCAGAATGAGTTCCACGGCTCGCACGAGAGATACTTCGAGCTCGTCGAGAGATGTGCAGACCAGAGGCCGGTGAGACCTCTTCTCCCTCAACTGGGCAGGGCCTTGGTGCTTGGGCAGAAGGCTGGTTTAGGTCAGGCTTCTGGGGGAGAAGTGGGACCCCTCAGCTCTGGGGGCCATGGCCCTGCGGGTCTGAAACCAGTTTCCTTGAGTTTGAGATAAAGGGCTAGCAGGCTCCTGCTTTTCTGGGGTCTGTGCTCCAGCAGGGAAGTTTGCTGGGGCATCAGCAAGCCGAGCGAGCGTGGGTCTGTTAGAGTCGGTGCTAGCCTAACCATCAGCTTCCTCCCACCTGTCTGGAGGAAGGTGCTGGCCAGCTCCAGGGACACCTGCTGCTTGGTGCGTCTGCCCCCGGGCCACAGGCTTTGTTGGCACCAGAAACGCACAGCCTGATGCCAAGGCTTTGATGTGGGTTTTTAAATGAATTTTCACTACTGCCATTAGAGCCTTTGTTGTGTAGACTTCCCACCTTGGGCCTCTGAGTGGCTGGCGTCCCTGAGGAGATATGCCCCCCCAGGCCAGCAGCACGGGCCGTATGTGTGTGTGTGTGTGTGTGCGCGCGCCCGCCTACATGTAGGAAACCCTCCTCGAGGGCAGAGCGGCTCCTTAATGCCAGCTGTTTCTTATTTTGACAGGAGTCGTCCCTCCTAAACTTAATAACCTACAGGGCTCAGTCCATCCATCCGGCAAAGGACGGCTGGATTCACAACCTGCAGTTACTGATGGAGAGATTCTTCCGGTAGGGAGCCTTTGGAGGCCTGTGTCTGTGCTCGGGGCCCAGTCTGGCACATAGGGAGTCCGGGCTTTCCTTTTTCCCTTTTTTCTTTTTTTCATTTCTTAACGTTTGTGAGAGAGAGCACGCATGCGCGCGAGTGTAAGTGGAGGGGCAGAGAGAGAGAGACAGAACCCCAAGCTGGCTCCGTGCTGTCAGCGCAAAGCCCGA
Source organism: Leopardus geoffroyi (assembly GCF_018350155.1). Lineage (NCBI taxonomy): Eukaryota > Metazoa > Chordata > Mammalia > Carnivora > Felidae > Leopardus > Leopardus geoffroyi. The sequence continues at coordinate 40,198,277 of NC_059340.1, read as the reverse complement.
TACAGGGCTCCAGCTCACAAACCGTGAGGTCGTGACCTGAGCTGAAGTCAAGAGTCTGACGTTTAACTGACTGAACCACCCAGGCGCCCTCCTTTCTCAGTCTTGAAAGGACTAGTTCTCCCTGTGCAGGAAAAGGTTTGTTTTCCAGTAGGACAGAGTCCTCTGAGGCCCCTGCACTTAATTTCTTCCTGTCGAGTGGTTGTGTAAAAAGACACTCTCTCCAAGGGCTGAGCTCTCTGCCCCTTTGCCCAGTGTTGGGTCTAAATGTCGAGAAGCTGGGCCCTGTGCAGGGTCTACCCTGCTGCAGAGGTGCGTGGTTCTGGGGGCTGGGGCCCAGGGGCAGCCCTCAGACTCGGGCTGCAGGTGAGCTAGGGCCTGGTGGAGGCTGAGGCTGGCAGCCGTGCCTCCCCCCACCTCTAGCAGCTGTGTTCCCCCCCACCCACCTCTCGCAGCCGTGCTCCCCCGCCCCACCCACCTCTAGCAGCCGTACTCCCCCGCCCCACCCACCTCTAGCAGCCGTGCTCCCCCGCCCCACCCACCTCTAGCAGCCGTGCTCCCCCGCCCCACCCACCTCTAGCAGCCGTGCTCCCCCGCCCCACCCACCTCTAGCAGTCGTGCTCCCCCGCCCCACCCACCTCTAGCAGCCGTGCTCCCCCGCCCCACCCACCTCTAGCAGCCGTGCTCCCCCCCCATCGCCGCCTCTAGCAGCCGTGCTCCCTCGCCCCCTGCCCACCACCACCTCTAGCCGCTGTGTCCTGCCCCCAGGAACGAATCCCGCAGTGCTGTGCGCATCAAGGTGCTCGACGTCCTGTCCTTTGTGCTGCTCATCAACAGGCAGTTCTATGAGGTACGAGTTCTGGTGGGGGTGGGACTCCGGGATCAGTGGGCTCGAGGTGCGTTTGTGAGCTGCGCGGGCACTGCGGGTCTCCTGGGTGTGCCCTGGACTGTGTAGCAGGCTTTCTTAAGTCCACATTTGCTCCTTTGTTACTTCTCGCGTCCTTCTGTTGTCCGGAGCCCCCTGCCTGGCCTGTGCTGAGCCTAGAGACCAGTGAGGGGCCCTGACTCCATTCCCGCCCGCAGGGATCTCGCCCCAGTAGTCACCTAAAACACAAAGATTCTGGACACGGTCTTGCGTGAGGACGTTTTCTTTTTGCTTCGGTGTCACCCTCTCTAATCCCAGCTTGACCTCGGTGGCTCCAGGCCCTGCCTGTGTCTCCACTGCCAGTTTTTTCCCTCTGGCCCATCATGTACTTGGTCTGTGGCCAGAGTCCATCTGTCCTTCAGAGACATCCGTGTGCCCCTGCCCTTGTTCCCCTGCCTGTGTCCCCTTTCCTCCAGGAGGCGCACTTCAGGCTTTGCCCCTGTCCCTTAGCCAGCATTCCTGTCATTGCCCGTGTTCCCAGCACCTGTCCGCCCTCTGCTACCCTCTTAACTTTCCCTTTGTCTGCATCTCTGTCCCTTGGAACCCAGTTCAGTGCTGCCTCTTCCAGGAAGGCCCTCTGGGTTCTCTGCTCCCTCATGTCAGGGTCGGTCTTGTCCTGCTCTCTGTTGCTGTGGTGCTTTGTACCTGCGGCCGTGAAAGCTCTTGTGGCCGGTTATCGAGGACTCTGTGATGTCAGGAATGAGGTCTTCCTACCCCAGGGCTCGCATGCAGGGGGCCCTCCGCCTAGGACTGTTCTGAACCGTGACGGTGAATGTCAGGAGTAGCCAGGACGCTCGCTGCTGCATCACACCTGGGCCTGGGCCCGGCCACGCAGAGCATCCCTCAGGTGCCGCCACGCCTCTGCCGCACGTGGCTCACGTGTGCCCACTTGTGCCGCCACAGGAGGAGCTGATCAGCTCGGTGGTCATCTCTCAGCTCTCCCACATCCCGGAGGACAAAGACCCCCAAGTCCGGAAACTGGCCACCCAGTTGCTGGTGGACCTGGCCGAAGGCTGTCACACCCACCACTTCAACAGCCTGCTGGACATTGTGGAGAAGGTGAGAGCCCCTCCGGCGGGTACCTGGGCCGCCAGAGGGACCCCTCTTTGTGGCAAAGCCCTGCAGGCGGCACTAGGCTCTGGGCTCTCTGCCCCCATTCTCCCCAGGGCGATCGGTGCGCCTTGCAGGCAGGGCTCCTCCCACGGCAGGGATGGGCAGCGCTGGAGACCTCGCCGGGCCTGCATCTGGGGCTCCTGGGGGGGGCGGCCGGGAAGCAGGCTTCGGCCCAGTACTGCTGCACAGCCAGCGCGTTTTTCTTTTAATGCTGAAATACGTTGCAGTTTCTGAACGGTCGGTCCCTCAGGTGTGTGAAATGCAGCTTTTGAGAAACAGGAGAAAGCATCAGGTCTGATGGTTGCTGCCGGAGGGAGGCCTGAACCGCGAAGGTGAGCACACGTGTTCTCTCTAAAGGTGATGGCCCGCTCCCTTTCCACACCCCCTGAGCTGGAGGAAAGAGATGTGGTGGCATATTCAGCCTCCTTAGAGGATGTGAAGACTGCCGTCTTGGGGCTCCTGGTGATCCTTCAGGTGGGCCTCTGCTCTTCTGGGAGGTTGCGGCGGCCAGCCGCCTGTCGGGATGCGTCTCCTGGGACCCCGGGCACCCCCCTGGGGGCCGCAGAGGGCAAACTGGCAGTGACCCAGACCCCTCCGGTCGTGGGGTGCGGGGCTCCCGAGAGCTGTGGGGAGGGGTGGACAGGGTCGGCCAGAGCAGTCTGTGCGGAGATGCCCCTGAGTCAGTGCCGGGACTGTCCCCTCAGCTCTCACCGCAGGCCCGCCATCGACGCTGGCCCCGTGGGCGCTGGGGTTCTTTGAACAGCTTTGTTGAGATGTAAGTCATAAACCACGTAACTCATCCACTTAAAGTGTGAGGTTTGGTGGCTTTTTTCAGTATCTTCAGAGTTGTGTGGGCATCACTACGGTTTTAGAACATCCTCGTTCCCCAGAAGGAACTCTGCACCCGTTAGCCACCCCCTCCCCCCCCCCCCCCCCCAGCACCCCTGCCCCTGGCAGCCCCTGGTTCGCTTTCTGTCCTGTGGGTCTGCCTGTTCTGGACGTTTCGCAGAAATGGAATCCCACACCACGAGCTCCTGTGGCTCCTCCCCGTGGCGGCAGGCGTCCATGCCTGCTCCTCTCACGTCCAGGGCTCGTAGTCGTGCCGGTGTGCCTTGCCTGCGTCGTCTTTGTCGCTCGAGAGACACGGGTTCTTTCCACCCTTGGAGTCTCGTGAATCACCCTGCTGTGAACACTCCTGTACAAGTTGCGGTGTGGACATAGGTTTCCGTCTCTCTGGGGCTCCCACCTAGCAGAGGGATCCTGGGTCAGACGGTAACTCTGTGCTTTGTTTGAGGAGCCGCCAGCCTGCCTTCCTCCGGGCTCGCTCCGTTAGACCTTCCCGGGAGCGGGTGTGAGGTTCTGCTTCGTCCACATCCTCCCCGGCACTCCTCTTCTGCTTTTCTTGAGTGTAGCCGTGCGGGTGCCTGGGAAGTGCTACCTTGTTGTGGCTTGACCTGCTTTCCCCTGATGCCTGTGACGAGCGGCCTTTCATGTGCCCATCGGTCACTGGTGTCACTTTGGGCACAAGCGTGTGCACATCTTCTGCTCGCTGTTTAACTGGGTCTTTGCCTTTTCGTTGAATCGCGAGAGCACTTTGCACGCTGTGAACAGGAGTTGGTTGCCAGTTAGAGGGTCGGCACGTACTCTTTCCCTCAGTTGTAGCAGCATGTCCTCGCCCTCCTGTGGCGTGGCTGTCCCCCCGTGTCCCTGAGGGTCGCTGGGGCCGTGGCCTCCCCCCTTCACGCCCCAGACAACCTCCGCCTGGGCCCTGCCGTCCGTCTCAAAGCACCACAGTGTGTGTGGAGGTTACTTGCCGGTGTCAGTATTCCGTGAAGCAGAGTGTTCGAGTCAGTTGCCTCGGAAACTTGCAGTTCATGAGCTGTTCAAGGGCGTGGCAGTTTCCCATAGGGCTTACCCGTGACGACGCTGTGGTGTGCCAGCGTGAACTGGGGGAGGAAAGCCGGGCAGCCCATCCCCGGTGCCCCTTCAGGGGGGGCCCAGCTCTCCTGACCGCTGTGACGTGTGAGGGAGCATGCTGGGCTGAGGGGCCTGTGGCCTGAGCGCCCCCAGGTCCCTGCCGCAGAGACGTGAGAGAGGCCATCTGTTACCCTCACCTGGGACCCCAGCCCTGGAGACCTGAGGGTGGGGCCACAGAGCCAAGCTGTTTCCTAGTTGTGGCAAAGTCTGGGGCCAGGCCGTTTTTGTTTTCTTTTTATGTAATTAAAAAGTCATCCATGGGGCGCTTGGGCGGCTCCATCGGTTAAGCGTCCGACTTCGGCTCAGGTCATGATCTCATGGCTTGTGACTTCGGGCCCCGTGTCAGGCTCTGTGCTGACAGCTCAGAGCCTGGAGCCTGCTTCGGATTCTGTGTCTGTCTCTCACTCTGCCCCTTCCCCGCTTATGCTCTGTATTTCTCTCTCTCTTAAGAGTAAACGGTAAAAAACAGCTTGATAAGTCATTTATGCGTTCACTTAAACAGTATACACACAGCAGAGAGTTAGATTGTCTCTCTTTCCTGCAGAACGGGCAGGCAGCCGTCCGTCCTCTTCTGTCCTCTCTGGACCTGCCCCTGTGTTGTCAGCGTTGTGTCCGGCTCCCTCCCTCCCCCCACCTTGTTTTGTTAATGAGTTGTCTTTAAAAAGAATAGCAGTGACACATGTTTTAAGCCCTCACTGTTCTCTTCAAGAGTACCACGGACCACAGAGGGGTCCCTGCTGCCCCTGGGCGGCCCATGCCACCCCGAAGCCCCCCACACCAAAGTCTCACCTGGCCTCTCCCAGGCTCACCTATCAGGGAGGTGGGGCAGGAAGGGGGCTACAGTGGGATGACAGCCCGGTGGCCGGTGAGTGGGCCCCCTTACCCTCCTCGAGCACCCCGGGGCCTCACGCCTGGTCTGTCCACTTTCCTGGTGGCAGAGAGAACGTGCTTCCAGCCCACGGGGGTCTTGTCACCCATGTTGCCGAGTGGTGGGCCATTGGACAGATTTTCCTGATTTATTAGGAGAGTTCCCATTGAGGGCGTGAACGTGTCGTTGTTCCTGATTTTTTCCCCATAACTGAGAGTGTGCACATGTGGAGTGTCCATGGGATGAAGTCCCTGGACTGGAATTAGTGGCTTGAAGGGTCTGTGCCTTCCAGGGAATGGCAGACCCCTCCCAGTTACTTGGGGAGGGCTTGTCCTGGTTCCTGGGCACGAGGGTGCTGGCCGCATGGCTGCATTTCAGCCTGCTGCCTTCCGAGCGAGCGGCGTGCTCTCTCTGCAGACCAAGCTGTACGCCTTGCCTGCCAGCCACGCGGTGCGTGTGTACGAGACCCTCGTCAGCCACCTGCAGCTCCACTACAAGCACGGCTATACCCTGCCCATCGCCAGTAGCATCCGGCTGCAGGTAGGAGGGCCAGCCGGCTGTCGGTGGCCGTAGTGGAGCAAGCTGCGCCTCAGGGCTGCCCACGGTCCCTTCCTGGGGACCTCCTGGTGACATCGGGGACCTCACTCCGGGGAGGTGGCAGGTGGTCCCAGGAGGGGACTTTGGCGGACCGTTCCATCCTTAGCACCGGCTGGGGCTGCAGCCTCCCCAGTAGCTGCTGCCCCTCCCTTTGCCTGCAGTGCGTGTGCCTCTGCGTGTGCAAGTCTGAGCCCTCCCGTGGCCTCAGGTGTGGGCAGAGAAAGGGGACTGCACTGTCTTTCAGGGTGGCACGCAGCCACAGCCTGGTCTCTGCTGGGGCTGTGGAGTCTCTGGGGGGCCGGGCGCGGGTGGGACTGGGCGGGGCTGTAGGGCGCAGGGGCGGGGCTACGGATTGGGCTGGGTGGAGGGGCGGGGCTGGAGGGCGGGGTGGGGCGGGGCCAGGTGTGGAGGGTCGCTGCTGCTGAGAGAGCTGGCAGGACTGACTGCTCTGAGGGCACCGCTGAGCAGAGGCCTCTGGGACAGAAACGCTGGTCCCTTCTAGAGCATCCACGTGTCAGGCAGCCCCCTGTCATTTGGGCAGCCCAGTTAAGTGACCTGTTGTTCATTGGAGGAAGTGACAGCACCCGAGCAGGGTTCTGGTTTTTTGGCACCCTGGGCTGCGTGGTGCTGCTCACCCGGCATGTGAGATGCCCTTTCCCTCTGTCGCTGGGGCGGGCCCCGCTGTGCCTGGCATGAGGCCACGGTGTTGTCCCTGCCGTGGGGAGGGCGCACCTCCGCGGGCTCTGAGGGAGAAGGTAGGGACGCCTGCGTCTCGGCCCCGGTGCCTCTTTGTGCACAGTGCAGTCGGGGCGCGTTGGCTGTTTGCGGGAATGGCCCTTTCTGAGATGCCTGGGTGCCAGTGGACGGCCCGGCGTCGTCCCTGCCTTGTTGGACCTTGCTTTCTCTCTGCAGGCCTTTGACTTCCTGCTGCTGCTGAGGGCGGACTCCCTGCACCGCCTCGGCCTGCCCAGCAAGGACGGGGCTGTGAGGTTCAGCCCCTACTGCGTCTGCGACTCCACGTGCGTGTCAGCCCTGCTTCTCCAGTTCCGGGCCGTGGCGTCCACCGCCGTCTGCCCTGGGGTGGCCCTGGGTCTGTGCGAGTGTCCAGAGCCGTCCTGACGACAGTGTGGGGCGGGGCCGGGGGCCAGCACCTGTCCTGACCCCGTGGAGTGGGGGCTTCGGCCTCAGGGCTCCTGCCACTTGTCTCCACAGGGAGCCAGAGAGAGGCTCTGAGAAGAAGGCCGGCGGCCCCCTGTCGCCTCCCACCGGGCCGTCCGGCCCAGCACCTGCCGGTCCCGCTGTGCGGCTTGGCTCCCTGCCCTACTCCCTGCTCTTCCGGGTCCTGCTGCAGTGCTTAAAGCAGGTGGGGTGGCTGGTTCCTCAGCTGAGCCAGGGCACACCGAGCGGTGGTTGGTGCCGCCCACGGGGCATGGTGCCTGTCTCTGTAGCGGCGACCTTGGTAGGTTCACCCCAAGGTCACAGTGGGGAGCATCCGCCGTGCGCAGCCATCACCCGGGGCTGGGCACAGAACCGAGGAGACCTTCCTGCCTCTGGGCGACGGTTGTGGTATGATGTGGGGGCAGGTAGGCAGATAGCCGGGATCGCGGGACTGGTGTGCCTCAGCAGGAGACTGGGGTGCACTGAGCCCCGGTTGGGGGCACCTGGAGGGGCAGGTGAGAGGTTCCAGTGGCAGGAGTCAGCCGAGCCTGCAGGCAGGGTAGGTGCAGTTCTGGCGGCAGGAGGCAAAGCTGGGGCCGTGACACGGAAGGGGAGGGGCAGAGGCCTATTCCCATACAGGGTCCGGGGAGAGGTGACGTGGCTAGCAATGTGGCACAGCGGGGCTGGGAAGCCTGCGGGGGCTTCGGTGAGCCCTTGAAGGCCACGGGCAGGGAAGCGGCTTCCCTGGGGGCGCTGGGCGTTGGCACTAATGGCTGCCGTCGGACACTTCCTGTGAGAGTCTCGAGGCCTCTGAGTCACAGGTGGGATCTGGGGAGCAGCTCTCTGGTTTGGTGGCCACTGAGCTTACGGGTGGCGGCCTCTGGAAGTTGCAGGGGGCTACGACCATGTTTTCCCGTTGCCGTGTGCCCAGGTGGATTTGGGTCCTAGAGTGTGTGTGTGGGCTTGTAGATTGTTCAGGAATGCTTGCTCCCTTCTCTTTGAGCTAGTACACGAGCTTTTTCCTTGCTGCATGTTCACTGTGCTCCGGGTGGGCGTCAGTCAGCATGCCGTGGGCGCCGTGCCCTGGACGGGCAGCCTGTGGGTCACCGGGTACACGGGGAGGGGGTCAGGTGTGGGGAGTCCCGGGGCCGGCTCAGAAGGGAGAGGCGGTAGGGGCCGTGCACCGGGCCTCCCGCTCAGCCTGGCCTCGGGAGGGCGGCCGCCATCATGCCGGGGTGAACTTTCTCGGAGGGGCACGTGCTTCTCGGGCTGCGGGCACAGAGGGCGTCCAGAGGTCACGCAGCTCAGACTGCCCAGCTCAGACTGCGCTTCAGGCCCTGAGCCGCGTCTTGTGTCTGCAGGGCCCAGATGGTCCCCGCTGAGCGGCCCTTTTTCCTGCAGGAGACGGACTGGAAGGTGCTGAAGCTTGTTCTCGGCAAGCTGCCCGAGTCCCTGCGCTTCAAGGTCCTCATCTTCACGTCCCCGTGCAGCGTCGACCAGCTGTCTTCCGCCCTCTGCTCCATGGTAACGTCACCACCCACACCGGGGCTGCAGCCGGTGCCTTCCTCCCAAGGACCGTGAGGCCCCGGGAGGTCAACCGTGGAAGCCCGAGAGGGCGGTCTCCCCCAGAGACAGACCCCTGCGTGCAGCGCACATCGCGCGTGGGGCCCTGTCCTTTCCCAGCTCAGGGGCCAGAAAATCGGAGGCCTCACTGAAGGGCTTGTGAGCCAGATGTGGTATTTTGAGTCCTTCCGCCGTCTTCCTCACCCCTCACCGGGGCTCCTGTGACACGCTCATCCCCTCTCCGACTGTCCGTAGCACACCAGCGTGGGCGCCCCCTGCTGCACACTTCTGGGAAAAGGCAGACCCTTGGCCAGAAAAGGAAATGGGAGAGCCCCCACCCCCTGGGCTCACGAGGCCTCCTTGCACCGGACCTGCATTCTCACGGGCTCCCCCGCACCCTCGGCCCCCGAGCAGTCTGCCTGGCTATCCGCCCGGGCCTCACATGGGGGGCCTTGGTCTTTAGCTTTCAGGTCCCAGAACTCTGGAGCGGCTCCGAGGCACCCCGGAAGGTTTCTCCAGGACAGACCTGCACCTGGCTGTGGTTCCTGTGCTGACGGCGTTAATCTCTTACCATAACTATTTGGACAAAGCCAGACAGGTACCGGGTGGGGGAGGGACAGGTGAGCTCGTGGTGCCGGCATTGGAAAGCCTGGGTCCCAGGATGTTTGCTCTAGCCGCACGGGCCGGACGTTTTTCTCATGATCCGGGTGGCTGCTCGGCCGGGAGCTGGCCTTGCTTTCCCCGTGGCCGCCGGACCCCTGCTGGCGCGGCGCTCCTGCGTTCCCTTCCGGGTGGTGTGGGCTTAATGCGGTGTCGACTGTCGACCCCACGTGCAGCAGCATTTTTTCTCTCTGCGGAGCCCCGCCTGCTTGTCCCACCCTGGCTTCAGGACAAGCGCTGAGCCACTTGGCAGAGCTGGACCTGTTTTGAGAGGCCAGGCAACAGGGTCCGGGACGCCGGACTTCTGTCTGCCTCCACGTCTGTCGTCAGGTGCAGAAGCACACGGCAGCAGTCCTCCCCTTTGTTCCCCGCTGCTGGGCACAAGGCCCGTGCTGCCATCACATTGGCTATCTCGGTTAAAGTCCCGATGCTTCGCGGTCACTCTGCCTTCGTTGACGAGGGAACTGAAGTCTTAGGTCGGGTGGTCTGCTCACGGTGACAGCTGGCAAGGAGTGGGGCCTCGACTAGCCTCGGGCCGCTCTGAGCCGGCATTCCTGGTCGTGGCAAGGACGGGAGCTCACGCTCCCCGTCTCCTCCCTCCCTCCCTCCCTCCCTGACTGCACCGTCTCCTATGTGGCTCGGCCTGGTTCGTCCTGGCTGTGCCCTGTTGGGCAGCAGGCCATGCCGGGGTGAAGGTTTCCCGAGAACCCTTGAGGCCCAGGGCGTTCCTGGCGGGTGGGGCTGGCTTCAGGAAATCGAAATCCTCCACGGGGCCCTGAGCTACCGGGTGGTTTGGCCTGAGGCTGTGGCTTGAGCGGGAGCTGCCTCCTGCTGGGTACTGGCTGCCCGGAGCTGTGTGGGCCTCTGCCCGTCTTGCTGCGTCGGGCGGAACCTCCCCCCGTAATAAGGTTCCGTGACCGGGGGGCTAACGGGCCCAGCGTGTCCCAGCTCCGGGGTTGGCTGAGGAGCCGGGGCGGGGAGCGTCGCCTGCCGGCGTTGGCCGGTCGGAGGTGCCAGGAAAGGCCTGACCAGAGCTGCCCTGCTGTCCCTTCGCCTCGGGTGGGTCCACCTCCTGGCCCTGTGCTGCTTATGTGCTTAAGGACCTGGGATGAGGCGCTTCACCTTCCTAAGCCTTGGTCTCCCCCTCTGTAGAACGTTCTGGAGTGGGGTGAGGGGAGAGAAACCTGTGTGTGGGCAGGGGCAGGGGTGCGGAGGGCCGGCCTGTGGCGGGCTGGGTCTGAGGCACCCGTGCTGCCCCGCAGCGGGAGATGGTGTACTGCCTGGAGCAAGGCCTGATCTACCGCTGTGCCAGCCAGTGTGTGGTGGCCCTGGCCGTGTGCAGCGTCGAAATGCCCGACATCATCATCAAGGCGCTGCCTGTCTTGGTCGTGAAGCTTACACACATTTCGGCCACAGCCAGCATGGCCATTCCACTCCTCGAATTCCTGTCAAGTAAGCATCCGCCTGCATGCTTGTCGTTGTGTGTGTGTGTGGGGGGGGGGGGGGGGGGGCCGGGGGGGGCCGGGGGGGGGGGGGGGGGCGGGGGACTCTTGGGTTTGGGGCTGCAATGTACCCAGAATAACCTGTGTTGACTTCTCTGAGCTCATTTTGCTCTCTCTCTTGGGACATAGGTTAGTGCGCGGTCTCCATGGAGCACCTGGGCTGTGCCATGCTCTGTTGCCTCAGGGCCTTTGCACTTCCTACACCCAAGCCTTAACTGCTTTCCTTCCTGGCCTTCGAGTGGCTGGCTCCATTCTCATCCTCTGTCTTAGCTTCAATGGCATTGAAGCCTCTGTGTTGCCCGACATGGGTCCCTGCACTTGGCCTGGCTCTCGGCATCCTCTTTATTCCCCTCAGGGCACACACCCTGCGTGTGAGCTCTGCCGAGGGGCTTTGCTGATTCGCCTCTCAGACTGCGACTTCCAGGAGCTCGGGCTGCCTCACTCCCCCCTTCGTTCCCAGTACTCTAGCGCTGTCTGGCCCTCAGCAGGGTGGGGGACGGGAGCAGAGCAGGCCACCAGCACTTCTGTAAAGGGCCACGTGTTGGCCTTTGCTGTGCATTCTTTTGGTTCGTAGCTTTTAAAAACATAAAAGCCGTTTTTAGTTCACAGGTCATGCAGACGCAGGCCGCTGGCTTTGGCCCGGGGACCGTGGGTTTCTGGCCCTTGGAATAGAAAGCTGAGGGTCGAGGGAAGGTCACGCTCAAGGAGGCTGCGAGCTTCACTCCTTTGCAGCCCTCTTCAGTCAGGGTGGCCGCGCCGGCTTTTGGAAGTAGCACAGGACCCTGGGGACACCGGGTGTGGGCCTGCCTTGGCCCAGGCCCCCTCACCGGCCGTGTCCCTGTCCCGCAGCTCTGGCCAGGCTGCCTCACCTCTACAGGAACTTTGCCGCTGAGCAGTACGCGAGTGTGTTTGCCATCTCCCTGCCGTACACCAACCCCTCCAAGTAAGTGCCGGTCACGTCCCTCCCTGTGACCTGGGCCAGCCCGCGGCTCCTTGGAGCAGACAGCGTGCTGGTCTTTTTTTAGACAAAAGTATTTTAAGAGACAGTACGTGCCAGGGAGCAGGGGAGGGGCAGAGAGAGAGGAAGAGAGAGAATCCCAAGCAGGCTCCACGCTGCCAGTGTAGACCGATGCGGGGCTCGAACTCGCGAACTGCGAGATGACGACCTGAACTGAAATCAAGAGTCGGACGCTTAACCGACTGAGCCACCCAGGTGCCCCTGCGTGCTGGTCTCAGTCCTAGGACGGGCCTGTGGCCTCTGGGCCCCCCTTCTGTGCTCGGCTTGGCACATCAGCCTCGGGGGCCTGGACCGGGCCAAACCGCTTGTCTTCCTCCTCAGGTTTAATCAGTACATCGTGTGCCTGGCCCATCACGTCATAGCCATGTGGTTCATTAGATGCCGTCTGCCTTTTCGGAAGGATTTTGTTCCTTATATCACTAAGGTAGGCCGGAGGAGCTCAAACTCCTTGCAGGGTGGGACCTGCTTTGCTCCTGGCTGCAGTGGGGTGACGGTCAGGGGAGAGGGAGGTGGGCGTCGTCGGGTGTTGTGCTCACCATGTCCCAGGCCTGCAGAGGGAGGAGACATGGGGGTCAGTCCCCCTGGCCTGCAGCTCAGCTCTGTTCCACTGCCAGGGCCTACGCTCCAATGTCCTCCTGTCTTTTGACGACACCCCGGAGAAGGACAGCTTCAGAGCGCGGAGCACCAGTCTCAACGAGAGGCCCAAGAGGTGCGGGCCTGCGGAGGGCGTGCCCAGTGTCTGTGGAGGGCACGGGCCGGGGTGGGTCGGCGAGCGTGGCCTGTGTGACCGGCACGGTGGGGTCTGGGCTGACCTGTTGCCGCTGGGCTGTCTAGCGGAAAGGGAACGTGGCCGAGGGGATGCCCCGTGCGGGCCGTGCTGGGCCCCAGGGGTCCCGGCGTCAGGTAGGGCAGGGCCTGCGATGCTGCTAACGCCCGCATCTAGCTGCAGCGGCCGGCGCCGTGGCCTGCAGCCAGTCCCGGCCACGGAGCACCGAGGGCGGACTTGCCGACGGGATCAGGGTGCCAGCTGTAGGGCGTCTGGGTGGCCCGGCTCCACCCAGTGAGCCGAGGGCTGCGACAGGGCAGCTGTGGCTCCCGGGAAGCCGAGTACCTGGGCCCGGGTGAGGAGGAGCTCCAGGGCCCTGTAGTCAGCCTGGCCTCGGGCCGCGGTCCCCCTTCCTCCTGAGCTTGCTGTCCAGCCTGCTGCCAGTCAGGGGACACGCTCCCCTGTCCCGTCACAGCCGCTTTTGCCAAAGCCGAGAGCCGTGCTAGGCTTTGTCTCGTCTGCACCTCACCGGAACGGCGACTCCTCTTTCTGCCCCCGCCTTCTGCCCCAGCTTTTCAGTTCTCCCCTGGGGGGGTGGGAGGGGGGGAGTACGGCATTTTCCAGAATGACCAGGTCATCGTGACTTAAAGTTAAAAGCTGGCTTCTGAAGCCCGGGTCGCCGGGGGCCCGGGACCTCGAACTAAGAACCGGCCTCTTTGAGTGGTGACCTGTGGGGGCTCCGCGCTCCCTGCTCCCCGAGCTGGGTGGTGCCGGCCGCAGGGCTGAGGTGGGGGGGACGCCTGGTCAGCGCAGCCTGGAATCTGCCGTGCGGAGCACTCCATACACGTTTAATTTGCACTAATGTTCTTTGTTTTGGTACCGTGACTTTTTCTCAGTTATGTTTACAAGATGTATTTTCATGCGTTTTTGTTTTCTGTTTCTTCCCCCTGCTAACTGGCCTCTGGCATGGTTTTTTGTTCATCTCACCCGCGGGCTGTCCATCCTGACCCCGTGGCCTGTGACCTTTCCTTCTCATCCCTCCAATGGCTTGCTCTCCCCTCCCGGGAGCTGGGCTCTCTGGGGCTTGGGCCTTCCTTCCTCACCTGGTAGTTTGAGGATAGCCAGACCCCCCAAACAAGGCTTGAATAACTCCCCACCCGTGAGAGAATTCCAGGAGAGCTCTGCAGCCGACGCCTTCCGGTGCCGCAGCATCAGTGTGTCTGAACATGTGGTCCGCAGGTAGTGGGCTTCTTCGGGTGGGGGGCTCAGACCCTGCAGCTTGGCCCGTGCGGCGGCACTGCAGGCGGGAGCGCCCGGGTGGCGGTGCATGGGGCGCTTGCATGACCTCGTCGCCTGGCCGGAGCTGGAGGAGCAGGAGACAGAGGCCCGTCCTGCCCAGCCCAGCCCAGCCCTCGGTCCCGGGGAGCCTGGTGGTGAGGGTTGGGAAGGTTGCATTCTGTCCCCGAGCCTCATCCCAGCACGGGCTGGCTGCAGGCCTCCTCGGAGGCTGGCCTGGGAGCCCAAAGCAGGGAGGGCGGTAGCTCTGAGGAAACCAGGCACCCGGTGGCAGCTGCCCACAGGCCTGTCCCCGGAGGCGAGGGGCCTCTGCGTATGAAAGCAGCGCCCACGGGGGACGGGGGAGCATGCTCCTGGGATTGGCTTTCGTATCCTCTCAGGTGGACTTTGTTCTTGAGCTTTCTCTTAGTAAAGGTCCGCTTTCTGGGGCGGCTGAAAGGGCGCGGGGGGCTTTGAGTGGGGCAGCGGGGGTGGGGGCCGGGCTGGTGAGGTCAGAACCCTTGAGGGGCGTGGCCTCGCTCACTTCTCCCTGCTGTGTCTGAGTGCGGGTGTGGGCCCCTGGGGGTCGCTGCTCCCGCCAGGCGCCGGCCGTGCTAGGCTGCGCTGAGCTGCGGGATGGGGGTGGTCTCCTCCCCAAGGAAGCCCCTTCGGGCCCAGGAGACCCACTTCCTAGGAGCCTGGCTTGGGCTCCAGCCTCAGGCTGGCCTCTGCTGAGTGTGGTTTGGGGGGCTGGGGGTGGGGCAGCGAGGCTCTCCGCTCTTTTCTAGCACAGTCTCTATCACAAGCAGAACGTGGCAAAGGGGCTTTGAAAAATTGGCATCAGAATTAAGCCCACATAAGCCCCTTCTGGTCACGGGGTGCGTGCGGAGCTGGGGCGGCCTGAGTTCAGGGTGAAGAGCTGCACACGAAGCCCAGACCCTCCCCGTCATCGGGAGGTGGCCCCGTGGGCAGAATGCAATCTTTGTGTGTGTGTGTGTGTGTGTGTGTGTGTGTGTGTGTGTGTGTGTGTGTGTGGTCTTCGTGTCTCTGCATGACTAAAGGGCTCTGCCACAAAGCCGTCCCCTAACTCCTGCGCTTCGGTGAGGGGATGTCGGTCTCTGGTGTCTCCCGTGAGGCCTTGCCCTCCTCTCTCTGGGAGGATGTGTCGGCGCGGTCTGCCGCGCCGCGGCTCCACTGGCCGTGCGCCCCGGTGGGGCGTTTGTGGGCGCGGCCCCCCAGCAAATGCATGCCTCCAGCTCTGGCCCCCGGGGGGAGAGGAGGGGCCGGTCGGCCCCTGACCTCGCTGGGCCCCTCCCTTCAGCAGGATCCAGACGTCCCTCACGAGTGCCAGCTTGGGGTCTGCGGACGAGAACTCAATGGCCCAGGCTGACGACAACTTGAAAAATCTCCACCTGGAGCTCACGGAGACTTGTCTGGACATGATGGCCAGATACGTGTTCTCCAACTTCACGGCGGTCCCCAAGAGGTACAGGCTGGGAGGGAGGCACAGCACCGCGCTCTCTTCTTCTGTGACTGTAATGGGTCAGAGTGGCGGTGGCGGGTGAGTCGTGCGGGGCTCCTTCCTGCAGGCGGCCCTCAGTCGGAAGCGCCTTTGGAACCACGACGCCTGTCCAGAGCCCACTGGGCAAGGTGTTGGCCGATGCCCCTCTGCTTTTCAGGTCCCCTGTAGGGGAGTTCCTCTTGGCTGGTGGCAGGACCAAGACCTGGCTGGTTGGAAACAAGCTCGTCACTGTGACGACGAGCGTGGGGACCGGGACCCGGTCACTGCTGGGCTTGGACTCAGGAGAGCTGCAGGGCAGCCCAGAGCTGAGGTGACCGCACCTTCCAGCCCCTGCCTATCGGGCCGTGACCCTGGCGGTCCCGAGCCCAGGCTGGGGTGGCTCGGTTGCACGCCGGCCTGGAGCCTGTGAGGCATCTCGGTCACGCTCGGCACGGACCCTTCCGTCCTCAGCTCTGACCCCGGTGCGCACGTGAGGCAGACAAAGGAGGCGCCTGCCAAGTTGGAGTCCCAGGCTGGGCAGCAGGTGTGCCGTGGGGCCCGGGACCGCGTCCGCTCCATGTCTGGTGAGCCTGTGCCCCTCCCTGCCTCCTCGGGGCTTCTGTGGGTGCACGCACTCGCGAACACTGCCGGGGTGTTGTTTCCGCGAGCCCTCGTCACGGGGTGTGGCAGGCGGTGCGCCTCTTGCACCACTCTGGCCCGCGGGCCCTTGTCGCCGAGGGTCCGTTTCTCATGGCTTGTGTTTCCTGTGAACCCTCGGCAGTCCCTGTCCTCAGCTCAGCTCACCCCTGTAGCTTTCTTTTGCTGCAGCCAGAACGAGCCACGGTCCGACGGTGGGGGCAGGTGGGGCAGGTGCTGGGGCCCCTTCCTCCTGCCCTGGGCCCACTGAGGCTGACACCCAGAGAGGGCTGAGCTGCCTCTGGTTGCTGGCCTGGGGCTCCGTGGCCAGCAGGGCCCTGGGTGGAACAGCCAGTTCTGAGCCGGCGGCTCTGCGTCGGGCAGGTGGGGGTCACCAGCCCTCCTGTCCTCCCCTTCCCCAGGGGGCCACGGCCTTCGTGTTGGTGCCTTGGATGCTCCAGCCACCCACTGCCCAGGCGCACAGACCACACCAGCCAGTACGTCCGAGAGGGCCTCGGCTGCCGCCCAGCTCCCGGCGCAGGAGAAGACGAGCCTGGCGGCCTACGTACCCCTGCTGACCCAGGGCTGGGCGGAGATCTTGGTCCGGAGGCCCACGGGTACTGACGGGTCTGCCCTTGGCACGCCTGGGCCTCGGTCAGCACACACAGTGGCTGCGGGACCATTAGCCACGAGGGTCTTAGGTACACAGGAGGGGCAGGCAGGCTGGGCCGAGGGAGCTTCTGCTCCGTGACGCCCACACGGTGAGCGGTGAGGGGGATCCACAGGCCTGAGTGGGGAGGGCCTGCGCTAGTCCGCTCGGGCCTCCCTGACAGAGTGCCCCGGAGCGGGCAGGTTCAGCAACAGAAAGGTATTTTCTCCTGCTCCCAGGGGCTGTTAAGTCCCAGGTGAGGGTGCCAACCGGGCTGGATCCTGTTGAGGCCTCTCTTCCCGGGGTGCACACGCGTGTGTCTTCCCTCGTGTTCTCGCGTGGTCGTCCCTCTGTGCGGGTGTGTGTCCCCTGGTGAGGACTCTGTGGATTAGGGACCACCCGGGAGATTGGGTTTTCCCTTACCGTGGTGCTTTCCGAGGTGCTGGAGGTGAGGACTTCCGCACAGGAATTTTGCGGCACACGATTCAGCCTGTAATGGGTATCTGAGGTTAAAGGAAGCCAAGGCCCGGGGCCTGGGGTCCGCTTAGGGCGCAGCGTGGCGAGTGGTGACTGGGGAGGACGAGGCGCCCGGTCCTGGGGAGCCTCCTGGGCAGGCAGTAAGGCTGTGGGCCCTGGGTCCTCTTGGGGAGCCAGCACGGGGGAGGCCAGAGACTGGATGAGAAGGCCCAGGAAGGGCCGGAGGAGGTGGGTCAGGGTTGAGGGAGATGCTCTCAATGTGAGGACGCTCGGTGTGGAGGGCAGCGTCAAAGCGTTGGCCCGTGGGCCTTGTGGGGAGAGGGAGCCCAGAAAGCCCCCAGCTCTGCCCCATCCAAGCTTTTCGGTGATGTGTGTTCTTTGCGGTGCCTCTGCCGGGCCTGACGGTGTGAGAGCTGACCTGGGGTGGAGAGTGGTATGAGCTGAGGCCCTCCTGTGCGTCTGTGAGGCGGGCGACCACCGGACTGGGGCTACTCCTGACCTGCGGGTCTGGCGGTGTGGGGGTGGAGCGTCGGGGCCAGCCAGGGGCCTGCCTTTGCTAGAGCCTTCCCCCCCTTCCCCATCGCTCCCTGGTTGAGCACAGGGAGCTCTGCCCACCCCGGGCATGTGCCCTTGAGGGTGGGGATGGCCGGTGGCGGTGTCGGGCCCGCGGCCTGAGGGGTGCTGCCTGCCCCTCCGCAGGGAACACCAGCTGGCTGATGAGCCTGGAGAACCCCCTCAGCCCCTTCTCCTCGGACATCAACAACATGCCCCTGCAGGAGCTGTCCAACGCCCTCATGGCCGCCGAGCGCTTCAAGGAGCGTCGTGACACGGCCCTGTACAAGTCACTTTCGGTGCCGGCGGCCGGCTCTGCCAAGCCCCCTCCGCCCCCACGTTCTAACACAGGTGGGTACCCATCCCGCCCGACCTGGCCGTGCTGTCTGGAGGCAGCGTCGCTCCCCTGCGCCGCGGGTCGCGCCCACAGCGGGGGTCCCGGAGCTTTCCTCGCCACCGCCACAGCCTGACGTGGGAGCAGGGCCCCTTCCCACTAAAGGGACCCTCTTCCCGAGGCGGGCGGTAGCTGTGCGGGGGCGGGCACGGCAGAGCCCCCGCAAAGCCTTTGCCCTGCGCTCTCCTCGGAGCGCCCGTGGCCGGGGCTCTAGGCGGTAGCCGCGCTTCTGCTCGGGTGTGGGTGTGGATGCGCCGAGCACACAGTCTGCACCTGCCTGCGCTCGTGCCCGTGCCCAGCCTGCTGCTGCGGAGCTTCCGGGCCACCGTCTGGCCTTCCCTGTGGCCGCAGATGGCGCTTAGCGGCCCGGGACCTGTGTTGGCGAGGAGGAGGGCCGCGCTCCCCTTCCAGACGCCGGCTCCGGCAGCTTGAGGAGCCGGGCGCCGCTGGCCCCTCCGCTCTCTCTCTCCAGGCCCGGGCTCTGTGCGGGACTAGTGGTGCCTTTCCTCTGCTCGACTGTGCATAGTCTCCCCTTCTGCTGACTGGCCGCTCGCGGTTTCCCTTGCAGTGGCCTCTTTCTCCTCCCTGTACCAGACCAGTTGCCAAGGAGAGCTGCACAGGAGCATTTCCTGGGCAGGTACTCGTGTGTCTCTTTAAGGGAAGCGGTGTTTGCTCCAGAGCGCCGCTCTGCCTCGTAGATGCTGTTCTCATCGCCCCTCATCCGCTCATCCCTCCGTGGTCCCGCCAGAGCCGCTCCGTGCCCTCTGGGAGAAGGGCCCCGACTCGCATGAGGACGTCTGTGCAGAATGCCTGCGCTTTGCTGGCGGACCCCCTCTGCTGCATGCCCTTCGTGGCTGAGCTCTGTCCCCACGTCGGGCAGGCCCTTACAGCCACATCTTCAGGCCTCAGGAGGTGACCTTGGGCAGCTAAGCCACAGATGCTGGCAGGGGGCAGTTCTTTGGGGCGAGCCTGGCCCTGGGGCTCAGCCCCGCTGACTTTTCCCGGGCTTCTGGTGGTCCGATTGGCTTTGCGAACCCACAAATTGGGCTGTGTCTGCCTCTCGTCGTGGGCTGGCCAGAGGCCCTGCAGACCAGCCTTTGGCCCGTTGTTCCCAGGCCCTGGCAGGGGCGGGCTCTGACCTGCATGGCCCTTGGGCACACCTGGGTGCCCACATGTGGACAGGAGCCAGTTGGGAAAGGGCAGCGTGCAGACGGGCTCCGGCAGGCGGCTGGCAGGCCGTGTGCGTGTGGGGCTGCGTGTGTGGCGGCCGCGGGCTGCGCTAACCCCCGGTTGCTTCCCCCTCCCCCGCCCCTGCCCTCACATCGGCACAGGAAATGCTGCTTCAGGGCATCGTACCCTCCTTAGCATTCCTCAGCTCGGGGTTGGCTTGGGCTCCGATAGTGCGCCTCGGCTTTCCAGAACGGGCTTCCGAGTCTGTGTGTGCGCACGGGTGTTTCTCCATCAGGCTTCTCCTCAGGTCCCATCACAGAGGGACTCTGGCCTCTCGTCCCGGTTCCTGGGGGCCAGTGTGGGCGCGCCACTCCTTCTGAGCTGGGACCCCGTCTTAGGCGGGGGCTCCTCCCTCATGGGCTCTTGGGCTTGGGTCCCGCCCCCGGCCGTTTCCCTTGCTGGAGCAGCAGCGGCGGGTGCTGTGGATCCTGGGCTGGGGATTCCAGGAGCCGGATGCCCCCCACGTCCCTACGTCCGGGAGCCTGTGTTGGAGACTCCCCGTGTCAGGGGTCACATCCAGGCCCCTGAGGGCGCCCTTCTCCAGCTGACTTGATGGGGTGTGGGCAGCTTAGAGCCACAGGCAAGGAAGGCCTTAGGTGAGGCTCTGTTGGGGGGCCGCTGTGCTCTCTTGCCGGGGAGAGGCTGGTACCTCAGGCCACGTGAGCTCCTGGGGGCCGGGCCAGCACCTAGTAGCCTCATCTGTGTCCTCCCAGACTCCGCGGTGGTTCTGGAGGAGGGAAGTCCCAGCGAGACTGATTTGCCAGGCGAGCCCACTGAGCTGGAGGACTTTGAGGCCACCCTGGGCCCAGAGCGGCGCTGTCGGCGCCCTGAAGCCTACAGTAGAGTGAGTACTAGGCGGGGGAGGGCGCTGTGGGAAGAGGGGCGGGGCCTCCGCTCCAGGCTTTGTGGCTCCGGCTGGCTTGCTGTGAACTCACACGAGGTTTTTCTTCCTCTTTTGTTATGTAAGAACTGGCTAGCTGTCCTTCCGAGTCCCTTCTGCGTGGATGGCCCGGGGCTTCCCGGTGGTCCCCGCAGGGCTAGTGGCTCATTGTCGGCATCCTGTGGCCCTGCTGCTCAGCAGGGGCAGGAGTCGTCCTAGGGGAGGGGGCGGGGCCGTGGCCATCCGCTTGCTGCCGAGTGGCTCCTGTGGCCCTGGCTGGGGGGCAGGTGGGGCTTCGTCGCCCCCGCGTAGGCCCCTGGGAGGGTTCACTGGTGTCTTCCAACGAAGGCTCTCTGGACTCCTTCCTTTCCAGTCGTCTTCCAGCTCCAGCCAAGAGGAGAAGTCTTTCGCCGCAGAGGAGGTGGCTGCCGGAGGGCTCCCCATCGGGCGGGCCGTGTCTGCCGAGGGAGCCCGGCCCTCTGCGGGGCTCTCCTTCCAGCCCGCCCAGCCCCTCAGCAAGTCTAGCTCCTCGCCGGAGCTGCAGACCCTGCAGGATACACTCGGGGACCCTGGGGACAAGGCCGACGTTGGCCGGCTGAGCCCCGAGGCCAAGGCCCGCTCACAGTCCGGGACTCTGGACGGGGCAGGTGCCACCTGGTCAACCCCAGGTGAAGAGAGTCAGGGCCGGGGCCCTGCGAGGCCCGAGGGTCCCTTGCCTTCTGGCTGTCCCCGTTCCCCCGGTGGCCTGCGTCCCAGAGGCTACACCATTTCGGATTCAGCCCCGTCACGCAGAGGCAAGAGGGTAGAGCGGGACGCCTTCAAGAGCAGAGCTGGGGCCTCCAATACTGAGAAGGTGCCAGGCATCAACCCCAGGTGAGCCTTGCCCTTTCGGGCGGGAGCTGCCGGACAGTCCCCATGGGGACACGGTGCCTGAGTGGCCCCCGGCCGACGGGTCGTGTAGTCTGTGCCCCGTGGCCGGTGGGAGCCAGACAGAAGGGCGGTTCCTTCGGCGATGGGGCGGCGGTGCCAGCAGTGACCGGGCCCGGCCCGGCCCTCCCATCTCTGCCCCTGCAGCTTCGTGTTCCTGCAGCTCTACCACTCTCCTTTCTTTGGCGACGAGTCCAACAAGCCGATCCTTCTGCCTAATGAGGTACGTGTGCTTTCTCTCCGGTGCGGGGTCCCCCCGGAGCCTGGGTGGGGGACACCGTGGGGTGCCCACAGCCCAGGCTTGCAGAGACCAAGCCTCAGCTCCCTGTGGCAGCCTATAGCGACCCCTCCCCCCTCCTGCCCCCGGGCGAGGAGAGCCCTCCCCGGACAGGCGCCTGACGGGCTGGTGGTGGCACGACGGCCGCCCAAGGCTCAGGCGGGGCTCTGTGGCTACAGTCCTTCGAGCGGTCGGTGCAGCTCCTCGACCAGATCCCATCCTACGACACACACAAGATCGCTGTCCTGTACGTGGGAGAAGGCCAGGTAAGGGTGCTGGGGGCCCGAGCCCAGCCGGATGGCCTCCCTGGCTGGGGCTGGGTTCAGGGCCCGGCCCCTCGTCCGCCACCGAGCTCAGTCACTGCGTGAGCTGCCAGAGCATCAAGTGCTCGTGGGGCCCTGTGCAGGCTGCTGTTCCAGTGCCCGGGATGCGGCGGGAGTGACGGCGGAGCGTGTGAGCCCACGGTGCCCAGAGGGATGTTGGGGGCTGCAGAGATGGTGGTGGGTGCGTGGACGCCACAGGTGTGGGCGGGGCACTGCTCACATCAGCGACCCGGGCACGGGGTGGCTGGCGCAGTGCCCACGGCGCGCACACGGGGCCGAGGCAGGATGGGGAAGTAGAGGGGAGGCGTGGACGGCCTCAGGGCTGCGTGTTGTTCCCAGGGAGGTGGGAGGGCCATGAATGGTTCTGAGCCGAGGGTTGGAGGTAACTCGGCCCCAGCCTCCGGAGCATCCTTCTGGCTGCCGCACGAAGAGCCGGTGGGAGCGGGGCGCCCCTCGTCCCCATGAGAGGAGCAGGCCTGCGGCGCGGGGCTGGGATGCCGCGGAATGCCAGCCTCTGGGTGTGTTTTTGGTCCGCCTGAGCAAATTGGCTGGTGGACCCGTGCTCTGTGCGAGAGACGGGGTCCAGATGGCGCCCCCGGGTGCGCGCCGGGGCCCCGAGGAGCCGGGCAGGGGCGGGTGCCGCCGAGCTCCTCTCTCCCCACAGAGCAGCAGCGAGCTCGCCATCCTGTCCAACGAGCACGGCTCGTACCGGTACACAGAGTTCCTGACGGGCCTGGGCAAGCTCATCGAGCTCAAGGACTGCCAGCCCGATAAGGTGTACCTGGGCGGTCTGGACGTGTGCGGGGAGGACGGCCAGTTCACCTACTGCTGGCACGATGACATCATGCAGGGTAGGCACCTTCCGCCGGCCCGCACTCGGGGCTGAGGGTGGCCGAGGGTGGCTGAGGGCCTGACTTCCCCCGACGGGGACGGGGTAGCAGTGGGGCTGGCGCCTGTGCATCCAGAAGCTATGCCCTCGGGGTGAGGAGGCAAGGCTGCTGGCCAGGCACTGGAGGGGGCGGGTCCCGCAGGCCCGAGAGCCTCTGGAGGAACCAAGAGGCGCCCCACGCTGGTGCTCTGCCTGGGGCCATGCCAGGCCCCGCTCAACTTGGCCCCATGCGCCTTGCAGCTGTCTTCCATATCGCCACCCTGATGCCCACCAAGGACGTGGACAAGCACCGCTGTGACAAGAAGCGCCATCTGGGCAACGACTTTGTGTCCATTGTCTATAATGACTCTGGCGAGGACTTCAAACTGGGCACCATTAAAGTGAGTGGGGGCCCTGGAGGCGGGCGCAGGTGGGCACCCCTGGCTCGAGTCTACACCTCTGGGCAAGTGCTCTCTCTGGTCTGTGTTGAGTGCAGACAGCAGGCACTGTCGGGGTCAGTACGGCAATAAAAGGACCTCCAGTGCCTCCTGCCACCAGTTGGAGTGGGCACGTTCCCCCCCCCCCCCCCCCCCCCCCCCGAGCCAGTTTTCTCTGTAATGACAATGACGGGGACAGCGGCCCTCACGGGAGCCAATGAGCCTAGTGGGGGGCCGGGCACAGAGCAGGGATTTGTGTGTCCCTGGGTCTCGGAGTCCCCCTCTCTGACACCTCCCTCGTGTCATCACACAGCATGTGGAAGGCAGGGTCGGGGGGCAGGTCCGAAGCTCACAAGTGTTCAGATTCTAAACCCAACAGCAAGCCTCAGAGGGGGTCGCTGAACGCAAACACGAGGCCGCTGGTGAGAGTCCAGTCGCGGGCCACGGTGCCCGAGGGGTGGCACGGAGCTGGGGTGGGTGTGTGTGGTGCACACCCAGAGACGCACAGGGAAGCGGTCCGCCTGTGTAGGCGTCCGGGCTGCTCTCAGGACAGGGAGGCAGCTGGCAGCCAGGTGGCAGCAGGAGTCACGGGTAGCACAGGCAGGCGAGGTGGGGGTCATGCGCCTGTTTAGGGTCGTGACTGGACCTGAACTCGGGGGGATTCAGTTGGTGGGATCTGGATGTGGAGTCGGCCTTTAGGAGGGAAGGCGGCCCGGGGGAGGAGATGAGGGACGGCCCTGCCCCCAGGCTCGGTCGGAAGCGTGTCTACGGGGCTAGTGACCGACAGGGCAGGTTTGTGGAGTTAGCAAGCGCCTCTCGGAGCCGAGCGAGAAAGGGGCAAGGCCCGGGGTGACCTCTGCCCTTGTCTGCCCAGGGCCAGTTCAACTTCGTCCACGTGATCATCACCCCCCTGGACTACGAGTGCAACCTGGTGTCCCTGCAGTGCAGGAAGGGTGAGCCCTGGGGCCGGGCGGGGAGGCCCTCGCGGCCCTGAGCCCCTCACGAGCTCTGTGTCTCCTCAGATATGGAGGGCCTCGTGGACACCAGCGTGGCCAAGATCGTGTCTGATCGCAACCTGCCCTTCGTGGCCCGTCAGATGGCTCTGCACGCCAACGTGAGCAGAGGGGTCGGCCCGGGGCAGGGTGGGACGGGCCCAGGGGTGCCGGCCACAAGGGCCTCAGTGCTCCCCGTCTCCCACCCCAGATGGCCTCCCAGGTGCACCATAGCCGCTCCAACCCCACGGATATCTACCCGTCCAAGTGGATCGCCAGGCTCCGTCACATCAAGCGGCTGCGCCACCGGGTAGGGCAGGTGGGCCTCAGATGCCTTGGGGGGAGGGGGGCGTGCACTGGCATCCAGCTCATGGAGGGCAAGTGCCCCCCCGCCCCCGCTTCTTCCTGAAGGCTCCCCGTCCCCTGCAGATCCGTGAGGAAGCCCACTACCCCAACCCCAGCCTGCCGCTGACGCAGACGCACCCTCCGGGCCACGCCAAGGCCCCAGCCCCGGCTGAGCCCATGCCCACGTACGAGACGGGCCAGCGGAAGCGCCTCATCTCCTCTGTGGATGACTTCACCGAGTTCGTGTGAGCCGGGTCCCGTGCCCCGCCGTTATATGCGCAAATGAAATAAAGCAGTGGTGCAGCCCCGGCCTCCCCCCCGTGTCACTCAGAGCCAGACGCAGATGCAGTCAGCCAGCTGGTTTATTTGACTTTGTCGGGTGGGGATGGGATCAAGGCTGTAGCTATGGCCACACCCACGGAGGTGGTACAGGGCCTGTTGGGCTGCGGTCGGGGGCCACCGTGCCACCACCCACGTGTTCTCCGGTACACAGACCCTCACCTGCCCCAGCCCCGGGAGCCAGCCCCGGGGCAGGGCTCCTTCCACCCTGGAGTTCTGGCGCCGCCCGCGTCCTCCTCCTCCCCCAGACCTGACACCCGCAGGTCTGGGCTCTGCCCTCTTGCTGTCACAGCCCAGGCAGAGAGCAAGGCCACAGGGGTGGGGAGGGGGGGTGGTGACAGGAAGTGCCGAGGCGATGGCTGGGCCCTTCCAACAAGCCTCCCATCCCAGCCCCAGGCCCAACTTGGATCCAACTCTGGTTAGGTGTCTGGGGAGGGAGGCCAGCTCTGCAGCCCCAGCACCCCTCCCCACAGGAGACGGGGGGCATGGAGCCACTGCAGCCACCAGGTCCCTCGGCCCTAATGAAAAAGAGAGCTACGTACAAAAATACATTTTTAACCCCGTATAAATTACTGACGACAGAGACACTGCGGCTGAAGGTGCGTGCACTCAGCAGGGGCAAGGGAGAGGTAATAACTTAGGGGGAGACGACGGGAGGTGCAGGTTCCCCTCCCCGAAGCCTGGATCCTTAGCAAAGGGGAGATGTCTGCCCAGGAGGTGGGGCCGGGCACAGCCCGCTGTACCTGAGGACTCTGGTAATAAATTAGCATCTCAGAGGCTGGGCACTCAGCCCAATACTGCTGTGTCCTCCCACGGGGAGCCGGGGAGGGGACCCTGGGTCCTGGCTGCCCACATGGCGTCTTTAAAGTGCTGAGACCCACAGAGAGAGAGACGACTGCTCCCTGGGGGCCTTCGTGCAGCTCTTCTGCCTGGCCCGAGACCGTAAGGGTGGCAGAAATTAATACTGAGCGGTGTCTGCTCTGGCTCCCTCTGCAGAGCAGACTGAAGCCAGAGGCCCACCCCAGGGAAGGGGTCTGAGCCCAGGACCCCCCGGGGACTAAGTGCTGCCGGGGTGGACCTTGTTCTTAGCCCGCAGGGAAACCCTGCAGGGGCCCGGGGCCAGACCCACGCCACGACTGGCCCGGGCAAGACGGCCAGGCAGGGCTGGCCGCAGGTCTGAGGAGGGGCTGGGGGCACCCGTGCTCCTGCGGCCTTGCAGGCTCTGAAGCCTCTGCTCCAGCTGGTAGACATCCTCCGTGGCCTGGTTGAGTCGGTCGAACTGGGTCAGAAGGGCTTCGAACACGGCTTGGAGCCGAGAGGGCTCGGGCTCCCCACGCGGCCCCAGCCGGCTCAGGCCCCCGCTGGGTGTGTCCAGCTGGCTGGAGGCCGTGGAGGGCCGGGAGGCGTCTGAGCCCCCACTGGGGGGGGGTGCGTCCGGGGACGACTTGGAGCCCCTGGAGGAGCGCGAGGGCAGCGGTTCCATCCCTTCAAACCGGACTTTGTGACGGAACTGGGGGCGGCACAGGGGCTCCGTCAGTCCGGCTGCACCCCGGGCTCCCCTGGGCCCAGGGTGCGTCCCTCTCCCCCCCACTGGGCCGTACCCACCTCCTTAACCTTACTGAAGCCCATCCAGAGGCGCAGCCTGCGCAAGAACAGCTCCACCATCTCGTAGTCCTGCGGCTCCCAGGCCGGCCGGTAGAGCTCCCCACGCAGCGCGTGGTACCGCCACCGCAGGAGGACCGCCCCCAGCCTCAGGGCCCCCCACAGCCGCAGCGCCCAGAGCCCAGTGCACAGCAGCGGGGAGAGGCGCCAGGACTCCGCGGGGCACGGGGCAGGACCCCCAGACCCAGGGCAGGGCACCAAGACGGCCCTCAGGGCGCTCCGAAACGAGTCCACGCAGGAAGCGACCAGCTGCAAGGGGAAGGGGCGCGCGTGAGGGGCGCGTCCCGGGCTGAGCCCCCCCTCCCCTGACGGCCTCACCGCCACCTACCAGAATGGCCAGCTGGGCATAAGCCGCGGCGAGCACCACCAGGCCCAAGGCCGCGCCCACGAGCTCCGGCAGGGCCCTGTAGAGCGTCTTGCCGAAAACCGACCACTGGCGCACGAAGCGCAGCTGCTGGGCGGCCTGGGGGCGAGCGGTGTCAGTTGACCCAACCGCCGCCGGTTGGAGCCGGCCCGGGCCCCAGCCGACCCCCGCCGGCCCAGCCCTCACCTTGACCAGCAGGAGAAAGAGCAGCGAGGCGGCCAGGCCGCGAGCCGCGGAGCTCAGCTGCGCCACCTGCTCGAAGCTGGTGAAGCGGCGTGGGCGGCGGCGCACGAAGCGGGTCCACTGGCGGTCGGCGACACCCAGCTGGGCCAGGCGCACGAGCGCCGCGGCCGCGGTCAGGGCCACCAGCAGCCACCGCGCCCAGGCTCCGGACTGTGCGGCGCGCGTCCGCCCTTCCCGGCGCCACACACGCGCCTCGGCCACCGAGAAGTACAGCGCGAACAGCAGCAGGCTCACCTGCGGGGGCGGGGCGGAGTGAGGGGGGAGGGGGCGGGGCGGGACTTGCGCGGGGGCGGGGCGACGGGACGGGCGCGGCCGGCACCCACCGAGGTGAGCAGCGGCAGCGAGAGGCCGGAACTCAGGCGTCGCAGCGCGAATGGGCGCACGCTGACTGCGGTCACGGCGTGCCCGGCCGCCGGGAACTCGAGGCGCAGCGTGACGGCGGCATGTAGCCCCACGGCCGGGCTGTAGCGCGTGAGCTCCACGAACACCGCGCGGCTCCTACACGGCGAGAGGGGCGGGCAGGGTAAAAAGACTGGGTGTCTTCCCAGACAAAGGGGCTTGGGCGGCGGGTGACGCGGGGCCCGGGGAGGAGGTGGAGGCTGAGCGGTCAGTGAGGTGCATGGGGAAAGACAGGGACACGGAAAAGCGGCGGGGTGGGGGAGTGGACCGCGGAGGGGGGCCGCGTGGGGACCCCCGTGTGCCCGCCGGAAGCGCCGCAGTGCGGAGAGACGGGGACAGGCCGAGCGCGAGCACCTGTTGTCGATCCAGTTGTGCAGCTGCAGGAAGCCCAGCTGCGCGCGGCTCTCTTCCAGGCTCAGCCCCAGCTCCTGCACGTAGCCCCCGCTGTCGTACACGGCGCAGTAGCCCCAGGACCAGACCCTGCCGGCGAGGGGACGGCGTTAGAGCCCGGCCCCGGCCCTGGAAGAACCTGGGAGGCAAGGCTGGCTGGGGCTAGGGGGCGCCCGTGGGGAACAACCCCCCCTCCCTGCGTCCCGGATCCTCCCGGATCCCGGGGCCCTCCCTCTGTGCTCACCCCAGCAGGTCTGGCGCAGAGTAGGCCCACGTCTTGGAGCCGTTGTGGGCAGCACTGCCCCAGCCGACGCCATAGTCGCCTGTGCTGAAGGAGCCTGCGGCTGCCGCGCACATGGGCACACCCGGGCGAGCAGGGTCTGGGCAGAGTGCTGAAAGCAGAGGGGGAGTTCTTTGCCAGCTGGGCTCTACGTGATCCCACCAGACCCTCCCTGCAACCCAGAAGGCAGAGGTCCCAGTGTCACAGACGGAGAACGTAAGGGATGCGCAGCTAGACAGACAGCTGGAACCAGAATGCAGCCAGGGGTGTCTCTTTGGGGGAGATCGAGGACGCAGTGCCAGGCCTCCCTCCACGGCTCACCTTCCTGCAGCCGCACCTGCCGCAGTCGCGGGGGCCCCAGCTCCGGGCTGGACTGGTTCCCATGGATGTAGGGGAGCAGGACGTGGGACAGCCACGGCCAAAACTCCTCAGACCTGCTCACACAGACAGAGTTCCATGTTCTACCCGGCAGTGCCCTGCACCCCTGGGGGCGGGGGTGGTCAGGGGCCCACAGAGCACTGCTCCTGCCGCCCCAGCCCAGCCAACAGCAGGCTGCCAGTGCCACGGGACGGGACTAGGTCAAGACCCAGAAGCCTCAAGCTCAGCATACTGACGTTTGGAGCAGGAAGTGTTACGGGGCGGTTCTGGGTACCCGAAGATTATTGACTTATTTGTTTTGAGAGAGACACAGACAGCATGAGCGGGGTAGGGGTAGAGAACGAGGGAGACAGAATCCCAAGTAGGGTCCGCAATGTCAGGACGCAGTCTTGACGCGGGGCTTTCACCCCTGACACCGTGGGATCGTGACCTGCACCGAAACCAACACTCTGACGCTCAACTGACTGGGCCCCCCCAGGCGCCCCGGGACGTTTTGAACAGTGTCTCCGGTCCCGTGTTGCCAACACCACCTACTCCGGTCCTGACAACCCACGACAATCCAAGACGCTGCCCCACGTCCCCTGGGGACTGGGTTGCACCAAGGACAAGATCGAGAAGGGATCTGGCGGGCATCGATGCCTCCCCGGCCTGGCAAGGTGGACACGCGCATGTGCACGGGGATGCCTGTACCGGGTGATGGCCAGGAAGGCCTGGCTGCCGAGCTCCTGTTTGATGGCACTCTGCAGGCGGTAGGCATGGCTGTGGCAGGAAGCGTCCCCATGGTTGGCCAGCAGCGTCACCAGCAGGAAGAGCATGTATACCAGGAAGCTCTGGGGGCAGGGACGGCCCTGGGGTCAGCCAATCCCAGTGTGGCCCACCGTCACGGCACTGGCCAGCAAACCGCCCGTGGCCAAGGTGCCTGGTGCCAGTGGGGCGGCACAGACACCCGCCAGCATCCCGCCAGAGGGGCGGACAGGTGGTCCCTCCAAAGGCAGAGAAGATGGCCCGTAGGGCCTGCGAGGCTGCTCATCGAGCCGGGCATGGGAAGAGGCACGGCGGGGCACAGGCACCGGGAGCTGGGGCCGAGGGGGGCGGGGCGGGGGCGAGAGGACCACAGGGCGCACGCGCGGGGTCTCCGAGGGAGAACCTGCAAGAAGGTGCGGTTTCGGCCAGACACGGGACAGGAGAGCGGCTCACCCTCAGCATCCCGTGCAGCTTCTTGACCTTTCGGGCCTCTTCCTTCGCCAGGAAGAGCGCAAAGCCGTGTGGGGGCCGCACACGGGGCACACGCTCACTCACAGGGGTCACAGCCGGGCTCTCCACCAAGGTGTCATCCTCGTCGGGGTGCAGCCGCTTGGCCACCAGGGAGAAGTACAGGGCCTCCAGCAGGACCTGGGCCAAGGGAGGCGTCAGAGGGGCCCACAGGCGCCAGGGGCTGGCAGCCCGGCCCCCCAACGTCCCACTCACCTTGAGCGGCTCCCAGCCGAAGAAGGAGGCCAAGAAGCTGGAGCTGCTCGAGAGGAGCCACATCACACCCACACCAGGGGAGAAGCCGGCACCCACCCAGCCGGAGACCCCCACAGCCACAGCCACCAAGAGCAGGCTGAGTCCGTGGGCCAGGGGGGCACACCAGGCTGGCAGCAGCCGCCTCCGCAGACCGTCCACCAGTCCTAGGGAGGAAGACAGGTGACGGGCAGCCCACGGGGAGGGGCCCAGAGGGGCATCCTGGGGACACGAGAGCACACCTGTCCTGGCGGGCTTTGCTGACTGGGGCCGCTCCCAGGTCAGACCCGGGCTGGGCAGCCCCCTGTCCCCCAGCCTCTGCAGCATCAGCGTCTCCGTCCTCTCCGCAGGAGCGCTGGACCTGAGGCACAGAAAGGGGGGGGGGGGGCGGCGTAGCCCGCGCTCAGCTGTCGGCCCACAGCACGACGTCCCTGAGCCCCCGTACCCCTGCACCCCGCCCCCGTGTCAGCCGAGAGAAGACATTGCCCCAAACCCGGGTAGATACAGCGCTGGGGCTCAGACCACCACCGGTGACTCTGGGAAGGGCCCCCGGTGCCTGCCCTGCCCCTCAGGCCGAAAACCCACGTCAGCCTCCGCTGCCGTCTCCCCCTCGCTCGCTGCTCCTCCACCCACGGACAGAGTCCTCTCCCATCGTCACCCCAGCGGCGGTGGCTCGCAGCATGGCTGAAGCGGCCCCAAGGCTCCGAGTTCGCGTCGCGACCTTCCGGGGCGCACCCCGCACACCTCGCGTCTTCGCCCCCAACCTCCCCACGCAGACCCACGTTTCACAAAGGGACCGCGCGCTGACGCAGCTTTGTGACCCAAGATGCAACTCTTGAACAAGGAAACACCTTTGTCTCAAAATCCCGACAGTATCTAGGGTTCCCGGGGCCGAGAGAAGTGTGTGTGGCCCACGGCGCCACACTGACCTGGCCGGCTGCACAGCTGCCCCACCAAGGAACGGGGGCTCCGGGGGCGGGGGGATGTGAAACAAGGGTGTGACAGGCACTTCCGAAGGGCCAAGCGCGCGCCTGGCGAGGGGGCCTGCACAGCTGTGCCCTGACTACACAGAACAGGCCCCCCTCCCCCGCTCCCAGCAGGTGCCTGCCATGAGCTGCGCTGAACGCGCCCGGGTTTGTGAGCCTTCGACAGAGTGAGAAGTATCGTTTATGCGGGTGGGAAGTCAGGACAGCAAGCAAACTTTTTCTTGAGATGGACTAGAGAACAGGTGCTCCATATCCTCATTAGGCAGGAGCAGCGGCATTCCTGTTCTTTCTAGGGCTTTCTCCGGACGCCCACGTTCATGTTTTACATGTGGATGTGGTGTCAGGGCAGGTGGCATAGCAGATATGGCCTAAAATACACGCGGCTTCACCAAACACCAAGCCGCAGGAGACCAAAGCCTGTCTGTCACGGGCCAGCACCCCGGGTCCCCGGCCGAGGCCGGCACCGTTCTGGCCCCGAGTGAAAGGAGCCAAGGCCACGCACGCTGCTGGGGGGGGGGAGCGTGCAGGCAAGACGCCCGGAGGCAGGGAGGACAGAGAGGAGGTCCCCATCACTACGCCCTCATGCATTTGCAGGCAGGAAGGCCCCAGCCGGGGAGCTGCCGCGCCAAGAACGGCAGGAAGGAGACCTGGGGCTCTTGTCTTGGGGAGGATGCCTCTAGGCAGAAGGGGGGCAGAAGACAGCAAAGATGACGGCAGAAAAGGAGGGAAGCGGTCGACGGAGGCGGCAGGGCCAGCTCACGCAGCTGCTGGAGCGTCGTAAGGCGAGCCGCCTCCAAGGGACACTTCCCCCCTCCCGCCACTTCCGCGGGCAAGGACACAGTGGTGACTGACAGGGCTGGGTCGTAAAGGACTCTGTGGTTCCTGCTTTGCTTGGGCCACTCGCTCTGAGGTGTCGGCCGTCATGCCGTGAGGGCACTCAAGCCAGCCAGGGTGAGGGTCAGATGGGGACAACCACAACCTGCCTGCCGTCTGGCTCCCTCGAAGCAGAGTTTTGGGGTAACCGGTCACATGGCGACAGAGGGCTGGTGCCCTAGGAGAGCAGCGGCAGGGCCTGACTCAGGGAGCAGGACTCCGCCGAGGGGGACGTTTGGACGGAGGCGCAAGAGCAAACAGGAGGGTCAGACTCGGGACCGGAAGGGCAGCGGCAGGTGTGCGTGAGGAAGGACGCCAAGAGAGGAGTCGGGAGTCAATGAAAACTTGTGGTGGCCGGAGCGTGCACCGGGCCGGTTCTGAGACCGGGACCCGGGGGGGGGGGGGGGGGGGGGGGCGCAGCGTCTCTGGAGGGGGGCCTGGGCCCTGCGGGGCGGGCAGCTCCGCGCAGGCCAGTGAACGTCCGTGGGGCCCGTTCGCGCAGTCAGCCCAAGGCCTGAACCTGGACTTGAGGAAAGGCTCTGGGCTGGAGCTATCTGGGGCTGCTGTCCCAGGATCTCCCCATAGTATAGACCTTCTGAATCAATTTCCAATTTCTTCGTAACATGCGATCATGCCACGGTTATCTGTGTTTGCAAAACGACTCGAGAGGCCCCCCTCCCCCCACCGTTCCCTGTGCTCAGGACGGTTCATATGTGTCATCTTTGGTGCTTGAGAACGACAAGAGTTAAAAGGAGCAGATATGTGATTATTGGAGGAAAAAAAGGAAATAAGAGATAGTTTTACACGAATCGTCCATCTCAGAAGTTGAGAGATTCTTAAAAACGTAAAATTGAAACAATCTCAAAAGAAAACAAGCGGGATGTTTGGAAAACCTGGTCCTGAGCACCCCATCACCCCACACCTCCGCCACCTGTGGGGAACGCTTGCCATCCTGTGAGGTCCTTTCAATAGGTAAGGGGCCCAGCCCCGCACAAGGCCAGTCCCAGGCGGGGAGCGGGGCTTCTTGGCCTGGGCTCCCCACCACCCCCCAACCCCCGGGAGCCAGGGACTTACAGGCCAGCGAGCAGATCTGTTTCTACTTGCGCGTCCCGGGCAGGGGCCAGGCTGCCGGCCCCTTCAGCCACGATCCGCCGGATGAGGTCCTCGTCTAGAGGGAAAACACGTCAGCGAGGGCATGGTTTCTCCCACCCCCAGGTTCTTCAGAACCTTCCCGGGGATCGCATGGGGATACCACCCTCCCCACCCCTGCTCACCCGAAGCTGAGAAGGACTTGGCACGTGAGGAAGGGCTGACCAGGGAGAGCCCGTCCTCCTCCGGGCCCAGGCGGCCCCGTGCCAGCCGCTGCAGGGTGCTGCCCACGATGGATGGGTCACTCAGCAGGTCCGGCCAATTCAGCGTGCCTTCACTGGACGGCCAGCACACCAGGCTGTAGGTGACACAGGTGAAACAAGTGGGGCCCAGGGGGGCACACGTACAACACGGCCCTAGAGCATGTGTGACAACAATACACGGGGCCAGGGGACAAAACGCACGCAGCGCAGACACCCATAATGCACCACGCACGAGGTGTGGCGGACCCACGCCAAGGCTCACGCTTGCTCTGGGGACTCCTACCTTTTGCAATCATCCAAAAATAAGTCACTTTTCATTTGTCCGGCAAAGGCCTGTTGAGAAGCACAGAGAACACCTCAGGTTCTGAGCTGCCCAGAGGCAGCGGGACCCACCCAGCCCGGGCAGGGCCCCGGGGGGGGGTGGGGGGCCACACTTGCCTCAGCGCGGAGCCCCGGGAAGGCCAGGAAGGAGCTGTCCAGCACAGACGAGTCCAGGTAGCTGTCGATGTCCAGGACCGGCTGCCCCGTGGGGGTGGGGCTCGGGCCCCCAGCCACCTAGGGGAGAGGCAGGCATTCAGCAGAAGTGTGCCACCTCCGGAGCAGGCAGAGCCTAGGCTGGGGCTGTGCTAGAGAATGTTCTAGAATCGGGCACACGTTCTGTATCTGCACTGTCCATCACGGTAGCCACAAGCCGCTCAGGGCACTGGAACGCAGCTGGCAGAGCTGAGGACTCCAGTTTTATTTGTCATCGACTCGAACCAGGCGGCGGATTACCCCACGGGACCCCTGGCGCACACGCCCCCAGGGTATGGCGGTGGGTCCCTCCTGAGGGAAGTGCTCTGTCCTTCCCTCATCTCGTGCAGTCCCCATCAGATCGGGCGGGAAGCACCTGCCCCTTGTCTCTCCGAGCCTGTGAGGTGCTGGCCCTTCGGCAGGTGCACGGGAACCACCAGGGAGGCCGTTTGGGCTCTTCCTTGTCAGAGGGTTTAAATCGCCACTTTGGCCTCTTGCTAGAGATCTGCTCAGGTTTGCGACATCCTCCCGGGTCTTTCCGGGACCCTGCCCGTCTCCCCTCAGTCACCTGACAGGCTGGTCTACAGCAGTCACAGGACCCACCCCCCCCCCCCCCCATCTGCCCTGTGATTTCCGTGGCATCAGAAGTGGGGCCCCGTTGGTTCATTCGTGATCTGGACAATCTGCATCTCTCTGTCTCCCTGGGTCAGTCGTCTCGACCTTCTGCCCTTCCCTCCGGCCACCCTTGGCGGCAGCAACGAGGCCCACGCTCTGTCCTCTGGAAGCTCCCCGGGGCCCAGCCCACCTTGCTCCGGGACATCCGGAAGAGAAACAGAATGACCAGGTAGACGGGATAGACGACCACACTGGACACCAGGCCGACGGCAACTGTGTCGGCACTCAGCGGGATCAGACCGGACACGGGCCCCGCGCTGTGTGGCAGGAGAGGAGAGAGGCCCGGGCTGGGAGAGGCTGTGGGGGGGTAGGAGGGGTCGGGCAGGAGGAGATCCTCGGGCCCCCCACGGGCACCCACCTGTAGGCGGCGTCTCCCACGACCCCATACCACACAGCATTGGCGCCCAGGAAGAGGCAGACGAGGAGGACGCAACAGGTGGCCCGCTGGACGCGGGTGAAGCGGCTCCGAGGTGGCCGGTCCCAGAGGGAGAGCCAGAGATGCTTGTCAAAAAAGCCACGCTGCAGCTCGGCCACCAGGAGGCGCCGGAACCGCCGCACAGCCGCGTCGCCTGCAGAAAGGGCACAGCTGGCTTCAGGAGGCCAGCGGCACAGGCCACGCCTCGGCCAGCCCGGGCAGGGACGGGCCCAGGCCCTTACTTGCTGCCAGCACCTCCTTCTCCACGAGGCCGCCATTGGCCTCAGTCTCCACCGACAGCCAGTCGTTGACCAGGAAGAAGGTGCTGCAGGCGGTCTGCAGGTCCCGGACGATGATGTGCTGCAGGAACCAGGCGGGGCTGAGCCCTGCAGGGGAGGGGCGGTGAGTCAGGCTGAAGGGCGCTGGTGGGGTGCCGGAGGGGCGGCCGCGGGCGCCCCCACAGACCTTTGTTGTCGTGCCACACGCGGATCTTCCGCACGCTGCCCAGGCTGTGCGGCGTGGCGATCTGGAACACGTCCAGGCTGTTGCGGCGGAAGGCCCTGTCCCCATCCAGGTGCCGGTGGCCGCTGCGGCCCTCAGCCCCATACAGCATGATGCCCACGTGTGCCGTGGTCCCTGGAGGATGGACAGAGAGGCAGCGGGGCTGGGTACGTGACCCCGGGCGGACCTTCCTTCGCTCGGCAGACAGGCCGCTCTGACAGGTGCCCTCTCACCCCCCTCAATGTGCCAGACACGCAGCCGCCAACGACACGGCGCAGCAGGGGGGGCGCCAGATTAACCGAGCGACTCCGTGAGACACAGTCGGCCCCACCTCCCTGTGACACCATATGCACATGATGTTTTGCAAAAACGGGGACTGGCCGGTGAGGGTAAGAGCACAGCGAGGAGGAGACAAGTGGTAACGTGGGAGAGACGTTCAGAACAACGGTCACCAGTCAGGTCGACACTGGCCGAGGCCATGACACCAAACTCGCCAACGTAGGCAGACAGGGACCACGAGAGAAAGAACAAAGATGTCACAGAGCAACCCACGTGAGCGGTCAGAGGGGTGTCACGGAGCAGGAGGGCCAATGAGGACAAGTGGGGGGGGGGGCAGAGGCAGGAGGACCAATGAGGACACGCCGGGGGGCGGGGTCACCGAGGAGGGCCAACCAGAACACGCCGGGGGTGGGGGGGGCAAGAGCAGGAGGGCCAACAAAGACACACGGAGGGGGGAGCGCAGGAAGCGGCCGAGGCATGGAGAACACGCTCACGCGCGTGGCACCTCCTACAGCCACACGGCCAGCACTGCCCACGCTGCTCAGCAAGTTTTGCACGAAGAAATCGAACGCTGTTGCCCCCAGCACGTCTAACGTTCAAGTCACACTGTCCTCGCTCGGTCAGTCCGTCTTCCCAGTAACGGCTCACCACCACCCCCACCGTCGTCCGCTCGCTCACACAGGCAGGCCCCGCACTCCGATGCCCCGTGTGCCCGGAGAGCACCGTGAGGCCTGATGAGCTCCCGCCCCACGCGGCACCGGGTGAACGGAGCCCTCGTCCCATCGTCTACTAAGATAGTCGCTACCAGAGAAGATAGCCAGAGAGCACACGCAAGGGCAGCCGGGAGGCCTGGACCAGACAGCCCCCCGCCTCACCTGAGCCCCGGCCCCAGCCAGTCTTGACCAGGATCTCGTACTTGAAGCGGCCCCCCTTCCCGCAGAAAGGGATCACGCGGACACGGCTGACGTCCAGCTGGTCCAGCTTACGCAGGATCACGGCCATGACCACATAGGTCACCAGACACACGGAACAGGTCAGCAGGACGACGTAGTTCATGCCTGAGGCCGGTTCCTGGGGAGACAGAGCCATCAGGTCCAGGAGGCACGGCCCTCACCTCACTTCCTCAGGACGAGAGAAAGGCTGGGGCCCCCGAGCCCCCAGGAACACGGTGCAACTCACTGGAAAGATGAACCGCACGTGGCTGGGAGGCACGAAGAGGCTGGCCCCGAAGGCAGTGAGGTGGCGGGTGAGGCAGACGGCCTGGCTGGGCGACGTCTCTTCCAAAGGCACAAGGCCCTCTGTCCTCCACATCATGTCCTTCTCACTGAAGTACTGGCACAGGGATGTGTACAGGCCCACGGTCACTTCCAGTGCCGACCAACGGAAGTGGCTGGTCAAGTTCAGGTAATAAGTCCCGCCTGGGTCTCTGCTCCTAGAAGTTGAGCAAGTGTCACAGCCAGACCCTGCCCCGCCCGAGTCAGGGCGGGTCCTGCTCCCGGACCCCTCAGCTGCAGCCACGCCCGCCTCCGGTCCTCCTGCCGCCAGACCTACTCCCACAGGAAACCCGGTGACCCCGCTGGCGTCCAGCCAGCCGTCAGAGATTAGCCCCCACTGTGGGTCCGCGGTGGCCTGCTCCCAGGGCGGGGCGTGGGCTCACCCTGGGGCGATGAAGAAGGTGTAGGGCCTGTGGTCCCCACCCGCCAGCGCCTCCGGGCCGATCCTCCTGCTGGCTGAGCAGTTGTGCTCGTTGGGCTGCGGCACCGAGTGCAGGTACACAGCCAGGTAGGGCTCGGGCTCCCGGGACAGGTAGTGTTCTAGGGGCACAAGGACAGCATTGGACGGCTGCCCCGCGCAGCTCGCACACCCTGGGGGACGCTCCCAGGCAGCCCTGCAGCCTGGGGCTGGGGGGCTGGAGAGCTCTCTGTTGCCGGCAGCACTCACTGTTGCCTCGTTCCCCGCTGCCCTGGGGCCAGGCCCCGGCCAGCCTATGAAGCAGGAGGCAGACTTTCCTAAAGGTCACGAGTCGGGGGCGGGGGGGGGGGGGGGGCACGAAAGACACCTGCTCACCAAGGGTCCCCCACACAGGTTGGGCCGAGGCCCGCAGCACCCACCGCTAAGCACCGAGTAGGTGAGCTGTAGGTGCAACCCGGCGTCAGGGTTGCTGTCCTCGGGGACAACCACAACTCCGACCGAGGCCTGCGGCTGGACGACGGCAGAACCGGCAGGGGTGTGGCAGCCCCGTGCAGCCTGGTCTGAGTTGTTGGGTACTTTCACGGTGATGGCGCGCTCCGAGGCCAGCCGGCCAATGGGGATCTGGGCCCCGGCCTGCGTCTGGAAGGCCATGGACGCCACCTTGGTGGAGACAGTATAGTTGCTGATGTAGCCGAAGGGGAAGGGGTTGGAGTCGACGAGGATGATGAGCTGTACCACATCACTGAGGTTGGACAGGGCCCCGCTGAAGGCCTCGGGGATGGAGAAGTGGCAGCCGGGAACCGAGGCGTCGCCCTGGCAGAGCAGGCTCAGCGGGTCTGAGCGCTTGCCCTGTGCCACGATCTCCTCGCCGGCCAGCGTCAGGGGCTCCTCGTTGAGCACGCGGGAGCGCATGAGGATACACATGAGGGCCGACGACAGGTGGTAGGCCCTGGACGCCACCATCAGCGACGGCGGCTCTGCGCCCAGCTCTGAGGGCTGCGGGCCCTGCACGTCCGCGCTGGCCAAGTGGATGAGGTCACCTGTGGGAGGAGAGGTGGCGGGGAGGGCTCAGAGGGGGGGCAAGCAGGGGCGGGGGTGGGGAGCACGCGCCTGCCTGGCCCCGGCCGCACCTGTGATGTTGAGAATGCTGTCAGCAATGGCCGTGGGCGTGCCGGTGCCCTCGGCGGTCTCGGCCTGCAGGATGTGCATCATGCCCTCGAGCTTGTGCAGCGTCTTCTTCAGACACGAGCGGCACACGAGCTCCCTGCTGGACACCTGCAGGGAGGCCAGATGCCGTAGGCAGCCCTCCTCCGGCCTGGCTTAGCAGGGCCAGCACCCCCCGTGACCCCTCAACCCACTTCAGTTCCGTCACACCGGCCACGTGGCCCAGGCCTTTCCCCAACACCCTTCACGCTGCAGCTGGAGAAACCACCCCAAGCGTGGGTTCTAGCCATGTGCCTCCCTGCCGAGAGCTCTTCTGTGGTTTCTCCCCACCCGCGGGCGAGGAAGGTCCAAGGTAACGCGGTCCTGCCACTCGCCCTAATCCGTGTGCCTGGCCACGTGTCACAGGTCACCTCTCCCGCCTGGGAAGGTTCTCTGCCTCCTTCTCTGCTGAAAGCTGTGCAGCAATTTCCCGCCACGCAGAGGCACAGCGTGCCCCCGTCCCCATCAAGACTGTGCTCGGCTCAGCCGAGCCTGGTTCTCGAGTCCTGGGCGACAGTGGTGGCTAACCGCTTGGGGCTGCAGAAGCCCGATCAGGTGTGACCATGGGCTGAGTGGGAGGGCACCGGAACAGCCTCTTCACGTGTGCTCTCCTTAGAGCCAAGCCGCTCCTTACCCCTAGGCCACCCTGCACAGTCGCACCTGCGGCTCACATGCTTAATGGCCAAGGACAGGCACACGGCCAGGGAGACATGGCCAGGACAGGGGCTGCCACGGGGCCCGAGGCCCACCCTACCGTGCACTGGGCCAGCGCCGCAGCAATCTGCCGGATGTCATCCACGGTGTTGACCCGCAGGGAGACCAGAATCTCCGTGACGTTTTTGCGTATCTGGGCTTGCAGCTGCCGCCTGGGGTCCGACTCTGCTGACGAGGCCAGCGCCTGCTCGTGCTGAGGGCAGTGAGCACAGGGGAGCCCTCAGGGCAATGGGCAGCTTCACTGGCAGCGACACAAGTTGTCTCAGCCACTAGAAAACTCGGGCAGCGGCTCAAACCCTGTTTCTTCAGGGACAAAAGGGGGCTTAGGGGGCTTTCCCAGGACTTCTCATGGGGGTGTGGAGGGCTGGCATCGGGGGAAGGGTCCACAGGCTGGGACTGTGGAGAAGAGGAGTTATTTCAAGGAGACGAGTCAGGGGGCCAACTGCTTGCGAGGCAGCGAAGACTGGCCCGGGCCCATGCTCCCCACCGAGGGCAGATTAGAGGAGGGAACTCCTCACCCCTGCGCTGGCCTC
Source organism: Leopardus geoffroyi (assembly GCF_018350155.1). Classification (NCBI taxonomy): domain Eukaryota; kingdom Metazoa; phylum Chordata; class Mammalia; order Carnivora; family Felidae; genus Leopardus; species Leopardus geoffroyi. The sequence continues at coordinate 40,159,076 of NC_059340.1, read as the reverse complement.
GTTGAGCACAGTGATGAGGGCCAGAGAGTACTCGATGACATGCTGGGGGTCAGCCTGTCTCAGTAGTCTGGGAAGCATGCTCTCCGTGAGGCTGTGCAGCCAAGTCGTGAGGTCCAGGGGGCCACCTGGCAGGTCACTAGGGAGTTCGGGCAAGGTGATGGCCAGAGACCTGCGTGCAGAAGCTCTCGGTGAACAAATGGCAGTCCCCGCTCCCACCTGCCCAGATCCCGCGCAGGCTCACCTATTGAGAGCAACCACAGCGGCGCCTAGCTGGTCCTGCACGACCACGGCCAAGTCCACCTGGAAGTGTGGTGCAAAACCAGGCGGCAGCACGGCTCCGTAGGCAGAGAGACTGCCCCTGTAGACGCAGAACTCTTCGCAGTGGCCCTGGCGACAGCGCCGCAGCAACAGGGCGTACACGAGTGGGGCGCCTGCGTCTTCCGCATCCTGCCAGCCTGCGGGCCCCTCAGTGTCAGCGGCGCCCCAGACTCCCTGCGCCGCGCCTCCCTGTCCCCTGCAGCTGTACTCACCTGTGCACTCGAAATGCACCTTGGTGGTGAGGGCGCGCACGGCGTCCAGCGGGAAGAGGCGGCAAGAGCCTCCGCGCGGGGGCCGGTTGGCGGAGAGGCGGATGGAGGCACAGCCCTCTTCCTCACCAGAGCGGCCCAGCACCGTGAGGGTGAACGTGTAACCCTCGCCGTCCCGCAGCACGCCGCGCCGTACCACCAGCCGCATGCCTGAACTGCCTGTCGACGTGGTCGTCTCGTCCAGCACCAGCGTCTGATTGCTGAAAGTACGCGCCGCCCAGCGCTGCAGAGCCAGGGGACAGAGACCAAGGTGCTGAGGACCGGGAGCAGCCCCGCCCTGCCCCGCCCAGGCCCCGCCCCCGCGCGGCCCCGCCCCGCCCCCCAGTCCTACATTCGCTCACCCCTCGCTGGGAGCCCCCGCTACAGTTGTCACAGCGGCCCTCTAGGTACACATAGGAGCTACGGCTCACTGCGTACACGGCCTGTGCCTTGCAGGACACACACTCCAAGGACACAAGGGGCACCCGACCCCTGCGGATCAACACCTGGGGACAAGATAAGAAGCCACGACCTGAGCCAGGGCCTCCACTCCTGGGGCCCACACCCTGAGTCTGCACAGGGCAGTCAGCCCCGGCCAGGCTCCCCAGGGGAGCTGGGCCTCTGGCCTCTGCCCTGATGCTGTTCTCCTGGCTGGGAAGGCTCCTCCCTGGGCCCTGCCGGCACCTAGTTAACCCGGAGTCCAACTTCCCAAGGCTCCGTGGGCTCAGCCCTGCTCAAGTACATTCGTTCCGTTTTTGATGTCTCCCAGTCTGGAGGATGGTGGTGGGCACCCAAGAGGACAGAGTCCACCTCGTGTTTATTTTCCGTAGCACCCAAAACCCAGCTTGGGCCTAGCACACACGAAGCACTCAGGTAGTCACCTGTGAACAGGATGGATGGACGGACGGACGGACCCGTGGAGGAGAAACAGAACGAATGCCACGTGTGGGGTGAAGGCGGCCGTGCTCGCTGCACAGCCCCATCTGAGGTCAGTCCCACCTCAGCCAATCCAGGCTGGACCCCGCTCCGAGCTCCCCCGTCCCCACACAGCCCGTCCCAGGCACCAGCAGCACCTCGCGCACCTGCCGCCATCGGCAGGCCGCAGCAGCGCTGGCCCCAGGGGCCGCTGGCACCTCGGTCCTGACCTGCCTGGAGGGTGCAGGGGGCAGCAATGTTGAGCACGTGTCCACCCAGGGCTGAGAACAGGCTCTTCCTGTTCAAAAATGAGGACACCCATGCTCTGGGAAGGGGGCCGGTTTCCTCACTGCCTTTGGTGCTGCTGGAACCCCTTACTTCTCACTAATAAATACCTAGAGCACCCAGGACCCCTCTAAGCTCCGGAAGGCCGCAGCGCTTCCGGAAGGAAACAAAACTGAAGCAAAACGTTTTGTTAAAGAGAATCTGTATCAATCAAATGTAGTAACTCACAGTGAGAACCAACAGCTTCCAGAACACCAAAACACAGGAAACCTTCACCAAGAGTGTTTGGCATGAATGGCCCTGTGTGCTCAGCCCTTCCTGGCTGTACCTCGGCCACCCCGGGGCCCGGATCTCCGCCTTGCTGGGCTAAGGACTGGGCCCGTGGCACCCACCGTCTGGTTTGTGGCCTCCTCCTTCCGGCCTGCCTTCCACACGGTCAGGTTGAAGGTGTACTCCACGCCAGCTTGCAGGCGCTCCCGGGGGACGGTGACCACGCTGCTCCCCCGGGGCCCAAAGGTCAGAGCGCACCCGCCAGTCTCACTCTGTAGCCACAAGGGAAGGGGTCGTGAGACCCTGGACGGCTTCAAAGCAGAGCCCAGCCCCGGGCACGTTTGGAAGGCCCCCTGCCCCTCCGAGGCTCATCCGCACGAACGACCAAGGGAGCCAGAGGGGACCTCACACCCCCTTGTGCACCGGACCTGCGTTGAGGCCACACAGGCCCAGTGGAAGCTGAGTGGCGTCTGGTCGCCGTCCTCCAGGTTGGGATCGTAGGACTTGCTCCCATCCAGCACCAGGTCCTGAGTGTCCGACCACACACGGTACGAGCCTCCCTCGATGATGGGCACCAGGCGCTCAGGGACCACTGTCACATTGGCTTGGATGCTCCGTGCCAGCGGGGTGTCCCCAAACGACACCAGGAACACAAAGCAGTAGTGGCCCACAGGCAGCGCCAGCCGTGGCACCACCAGCTGGGGCCGGCTCATGTCCACGCTGGGCAGAGCCACGGGGGCCATGCGCACCGGCCGATGGCAGCCAGCGGCACGGTACACCTCCCACCGGTACTCCGTCTGGTAGGTGACGCAGTCACGCAGGTTGACGTGGGCTTCCAGGTAGTTGCGCTGGGAGCGCCGCATCAGCACCTGCGGGGGCAGGGCCACGTCCACCTCGGGCTCCCTACAGGCCAGCACGTGGACGGTGACCGTGGCCTGGGCCACGAAGAAGCTCACCAGGTTGGACGCATTCACCTCCACGCGGTAGTCTCCAGGCTGCAGGTAGGAGTGTTCGGCCCAGGGCTCCTCCGTGTCCTCCGCCGGGGCCCCATCCCCGAAGTCCCAGCGATAGGCCACACGCCGGGGGCTAGGGCTCGTGGCGGCCTCGAACCGGGCCGAACGGTTGGTAAAGCAGCGGCCGCTGCGCAGCACCACGTGCTGGATGGTGTCCTGGACCTCGACCACGAGGGTGCGGTTCACGCCACCCAGCTCGTTGAAGGCGCGCACGTGGATTTCCAGCAGCCCCGCGGCCACGGGGGTGTAGGTGACGTCGCGGCCTGACAGAATGACCAGCGAGTCCCCCTGGACCTTTTGCAAGGAGAAGTACCACGCGTAGGCCACGCGGGACCCCCGCTGCACGCGGGCCGTGAAGTTCCTCTCCGTGCCCGTGGGGATGCCTGGCTCACAGCAGTTGGGCACCTGGAGCCCACCCACCGCCTCTAGCACCAAGATGCGCACCTGCGCCTGGGCCCGGCTCACGTGGTTTTCCGCCTGCACGCTCAGCGTGTAGTCCCCGGCCCGGGGGAAACTGCGGGAGAAGCGGGGCCCGGGCAGCGCCTCCGTGGCGGCCCCGCCGACCTGCAGGTAGAAGCTGACGGCAGAGCCGGCGGCCAGCAGGACCTGCAGGTGGACCAGCTGCCCGGGCGCCACCACCTTGCTGCTGGCCCACAGCACGAGGCCCGCGACGGGCTCTTCCACCGTGAGCTCACGCGTGGCCAGGCCCCAGCTGACGGCATTGGAGGCGTTGAGCCGGACGGAGAAGGCGCCGGCGTCACGGAAGACCACAGAAACGTGCTGGCCGTGCCTGCTGCCACCCGGCACCGCCCAGCACCAGCTCACGTCGGTGCCTGAGTCCAGCTGCCCCCAGAAGGGCACGGCAGAACCCGCCGCCACGAAGCTGCCACCCAGCTCGCCGGCCCTGATGCTGAGGCCACTTACGGGCACCTGCACGGCCACCTCAGTGGTGGCGTTGGCCGAGCCCAGCTGGTTCCTAGCCGTGACCGTGACCAGGTACAGGCCGGGGGTGGGGAAGGTGTGGGTCGTGGACGGCTCTGGGGTCTCCCAGCTCAGTCCTCCCTCCAGAGACCAGCTATAAATGACGCCGCTGCCCCCAGCCAGCTTGGCACAGAGGGTGACGCTGGCATCGACGGCGGCCGGGTTCGGGGAGGCGGCTGCGGCCAGCCACCCCACAGGCTCCACAAAGTCCACCGTGCGATTGGCCAGGGCACTGCCCAGCATGTTGGCGGCCCGCAGCTGGATGTGGTAAGTGCCGGCCTCGAGCACAGTGAGCGAGAAGGCTCTGCCGCTGCCGGCCAGCGCCGGGCCGCCGTCCCGCTGGGCGGTCCAGCTGTAGGAGATGTTGGTGCCGTCCCGGACCACGGCCTGCAGCTGCAGCGTGCGGTTGGTGGGAAAGCAGCAGCCGCCTCCGCCCCCCACCACCTGCAGCCCCTCGATGTGCTGCAGGACGTAGACAAAGATGCTGTCCTGGGCGGCGCCCACCTCGTTCTCGGCCGTGACGATGATGTTGAAGGTGCCCACCGAGCGGAAGGTGTAGGAGATGGTGGGGCCCCCGGGGATGGGCGTGCAGCGGTCGCAGAGCACCCAGGAGTAGCGCACGTCGCTGCCGGCCTCCAGGGAGGTGGCGAAGCTGACGCTGCCGTTGAGGGGCACCACCGTGCGGCTGGCGTTGACGCTGAGCCCCCGCGCACGCTCCCGCACCGTGACGTTCAGCCGAGCCTCGCCACGGCTCACCTCGTTCCACCCGGTCACGCGGACGGTGAAGTGGCCCGTGCTGTTGTAGGCGTGGGTGACCGCGGAGCCCTCGAGGAGCCCACCGTCCCCCAGCTCCCACAGGTAGGTGGCGGGGCACCCGCGGCCCACGGCGGAGAACAGGTACGGCTGCTGCAGCTCCAGCACGCGAGAACCGTTGACCCGGACAGCCGTGAGCTCCACGGGCTCCTGCACCTCCACGAGCGCGGAGTCGTTGGCAGCCGAGATGTTGTTGGATACGGCAACCGTCACCAGGTAGGAGCCAGAGGCCGGGTAGGCAAACGTGGCCTCGGGGCCCCCGACGCGGGCAGGATCCTCAGTGCCAAAGTCCCAGGTGTAACGGTAGAGGAACGGGGGCCAGGCGCGAGCCACCCACCGGGCCTCGTCCCCGAGCCGCACGAACTGCCTCTCGGGCCACAGGGTCACGTTGCCCAGCTCGGGCTCCACGCAGACGCTGGTGAAGTAATGGGCCTTGTTCACGTGGCTCGAGAGGACCAGCGTCAAGGGGAACGTGCCGCTCCGTGTGAAGTTGTGCGTCACTGTCGGGTCCCCCGAGACGGTGGTGTTGGAGGAGCCATCCCCGAACGTCCAGTCAAAGACGTAGTGGGTGGGGTCCCCAGTGACGTGGGCCGTGAGCCGGGCGAGGGGCTGCACAGGGATGCAGGCCGCAGGCTCGATCCGCAGCACCTCCAGGACAAACACCTGCAGGGGCAGGCTCAGCGCCAGGCGGCCCGCGGGGCTGGACGCTCCCACAGTCACCGTGCAGTTCCGTGCCCGCAGGTACACGTGCTCCACCGTGGCCTCAGGGCCCGTGAGCACCGTGCCGTCCCCCATGTCAAAAGTCCACGTGACATTGTCTCCCGACTCCAGGGCGGCGCTGACGGTCACAGGTGCGCCCTGCTCCACAGACGGGCTGAGGCTCACGCTCAGGCCCCGAAGCTCCTCAAAGACACGGATGCCGACACGTGCCGCCACGCTGCTAACCGTGTTGTTGACCTCCAGATGGACGCGGTACGCGCCCCCTGAGCTGTATGTGTGGTTGACCTCCGGCCGGTGCTGCGTCACAGCTGGGGAGCCATCTCCGAAGTCCCACGTGTACAGGATGCCCCCAGATGAGGGCAGTGGGTGTGGGGCAAAGGTGACAGACTGGCCAGCCACCAGGACACGGCTTCCCACGGCCACAGCCACAGCAGGCAGGGTGGCACGCACGCTCACAGACACTTGCCGCGTCAGGTTCTCGAAGGCGTTGGACACCAGCAGGGTCAGGTTGTACTCACCTGGGGAACAGGCCTGAGTGAGAACAGGGCCAGGGCCACCTCCACCACCTGCTTGGCGAAGCCATGACCTAACCCCGTGCTGCTGCGCGCCAGGGCCCCTCGGGAAGATAGAACAGGCCCTCGGTCAAAACGTCAAGGGAGAATGCCCTTGGGCCCTGTCCCGGGAGGTCCTCGCAATGGGGCCAGTGCAGGGTGCCACAAGCAGAGGGCAAGACGCGGGGCTGGGGCATAAATGAGATGGGAGCAGACCCTCCCTGGTGAAGAGAGAGGGTCGGTGCAGGGCAAGGATGGTGGGGTCACCAATGATCACTGTGCATTCTGCGTGTGAAACTTCTGGAATTTTAAAAATAAAAGGTAACTCCCTTCTGAGCCAAAAGTGGGTCTGAGTAGGGGCCAGGAAGGTCCAGTTTCTGCCCAAGAGACTTGAATCACGGGGCTCAGTGGCCCGGACACCACTCTTTCACTCTATTAAGGGCCCCAGGCCACCAACCCAGACTGGGCAGAAGGGGGCTGTCCCCACGGCAGGGTGGCGGGCCCCAGCGCTCACCTGGGATGGCGTAGGCGTGTGTGACATTGTGCTCCACCAGCACCTGGGCGACCGCAGGATCTGGCACCCGGAAGGACTCATTGTACGGAGGCTTGAACTGGCCAATCACCTGGTCCCCGTCCCCAAAGGTCCACCTGCCGGGCCACAGGCAGGCAATGAGCAGGCTGGAGCGGGAGCACGCTGGGCCGGCTGCAGCCGCTCCCCTCTCCCAGGGTCCCATGTACCCACCACCTCCTGGCAGGTGAGGAGGGGTGGGCTGGGGGAGAGCCGGGCCTCAGCCCCACAAGGGCTCGGCTGGCTCCACTGCCCGCCAGACCAGGAGCACTCACAGAAAAGCCACCTCCACAGCCGAGTCCACCAGCACGTGGGCAGCCAGTGCCAGCGTGGCACTGGGGGGCAACACGGGTGGCACTGCAGACACCCAGAGGCCCCTCATCCTGTTCATCCGCTCCACGGTGACGTTATAGTTCACGGTGACATTGCTCACATGGTTGGAGGCCGTCAGCTGTGGGGACAGGTAGCAGTGTGTGGGCTGCCAGCCGGTGGCGAGGAGGCCCAAAGCAGCGCAGTCAGAACCCCACCCTGCACTCACCCGCGGCCAGCCGAGGGGTCCTCGGGAAGCAAAGCGGAACAGAAGGCCAAGATGAGCACGGCAGTCCCGGTCCCGGCCCCGCCCCCGCCCCGCCCCCGCCCCCGCCCACCCACCGAGAGCTTGAAGACAGCAGCGCTCTGGTAGATGACGTTGAAGACCACATTGTGGAAGGTAAGGGACTGCTTGTCGTCTATAGTCCAGCGGAAGGCCACGTCTGAGCCGGCGTCCACCATGGGGCTGTACCTCTGCAGGGAGGGCACAGTGTGGGCGGCGCTGGGGCTTTGGAGACCCAATTCTGCCCTAAGCAGAATTCCACCACCTGGACACGCCTCCCCAGGGGGTTTCCCAGGCCAAGACTTCAGACACCACGGGAGGTGGAGGGCAGGGGGAGGGGGGTGGGGGGCCTAGGGGGCCACGTGTCATAGGACTATGGGCTGACATGCCCTTTGACGTTTCAGTTCCTCCGGCTTCCTGTCTGGAAAGTGATCTAGCACCAGGGACAGAAAGAGCCCACCATCTGAGTCTCCATGCACCCTGTCCCCGGGCTCCTGCCCGGGGCCCGCAGTCTCAGCACAGGCTGCTTGGGAAGGCACGGGAGTCTCAAGAGGCCTTGTGGTTCTGGGTGTTTACCCGAGTCAGCCGACAGAACAGGTGTGAGCAGGGAGCTGAGGTCAGAGGCGGCCCTTCTGACAGCCCGTGTGCAGGCCGTAGAGCTGGTGGCTGACCTGTGCGTGTGTGGGAGGGCGTGGGGGGACACCCCGAGCAGCAGGTATGGCACTGACAGCAGCAGGGTGACATGAGGACCACCGCCCCGCAAAAGCACTCCCTTCGGCATGACGGGAACACAGCAGGGGCCTTGAAGACACTCAGGCTCCATGAAGGTAGAGCTGCTTGGGGGCCGTGGGAGAGACCGCAGATGCTCAGAGCTGCTGTTTGACAGGTGCTTCCTCGCTAACTCGGGAACTAGCGCCGGTCTGAGGAGCCCAAGAACAGAACCTGCCCAGAAACCAACCCCGGGCCGCCTTCCCCGCCTCACTCACCACCAGGACGCCTTGCAGCACCCGGGCTTCGGGGCTGGGTGTGGCCCGGAGGCCGCAGATGGGCTCCTCGGCCTTCACCTGCAGGCTGAGGTTGGCCCGGCCGGCGCTGTTCTCCACCACCACCTCCACCGTGTGATCGCCCTCGCGGAGGCCAGGCAGGGCCAGCACCGAGAACAGGGTGGTGTTGGCCTCGAGAGCACAGCTGGGCACCAGGGCAGCCACCGGGGCAGGGCAGGCGGCCTCAAAGGGTGCGCTGACATTGCCCCCAGGCCAGTGGGCCGTGGCCGTGGCGTTGGTGCCCAAGTCTACCCGGAGCACCAAGACCGAGCCGTTGGTGGGCACGTAGAGGCGGCCATCGTGGGGGGTGGGATAGGCCACACGCAGGCCAGCCACCGGGGAGAGCACATCAAAGTCGCAGGACAGGTTGTGCGTGGACACGCTGTTGCCCACTGTGGCCCGGACCTCATAGTGCCCAGGCCGCCGCAGCCCCGGGTTGGGCCTCAGGCCGAGCAGAGGGGTGAGGCGCTCTGTGGCGGCGAGCAGCCGCAGGGCGCAGGCGGGGCCGGTCGGGGCCACCTCCAGCTGGGCGGGCAGGTGGGCCAGCCAGGCCGAGGCCACGGCGGACAAGTACGGCGCCTCAGGGCCAGGGGGTCCGAGTGCCGGCGAGCAGTGCAGGAGGGCACCTGGTCCAGCGTCGTGCTGCAAGGTGACAAGGTCACCGGGGAGCAGGGGGCCGTCCTGGCCCTGGAAGGGGACCTGCAGGAAGGAGGCGGGCTGTGTCGGGTCCTCACAGCGGGACGCTGCAGGGCGGGGGGCTACAAGGGAGCACAGAACCAGGGGCTCCAGCAGGCAGGCGGGATCCACCTGGGGTAATCTAGACTCACACCCACAGGGGGCCCGGCTCTCGGGCACTCACTCACTCACTCCCCCAGGCCGGGGGCTGACAGACAGGCTCAGAGGGATGGGCCGTGTGCAGGGCAGAGGGCCAGGATGCGGGCCAGGCAGGGGCAGGACAAGCAGAAGGGCCCGGGTGGCAGCTTCTCATGCTGGGGGGTGAGCAAGGACAAGGACAAAGCCGGAGAAAGGCAGGGGCCTGGTGCGCCAAGTGGAAGAGTGTACTGTCTGTGCTTCAGGGAGAGACCCAGGCCTCAGGCAGCAGAGCCAGCACACGTACTGAGTACTGGGTGGGAGGGCCTGCCGGCACGGAGAACAGAAACTCCTTCCAGAGCACACAGGAGGTCCCAGGGGGCCCTGGCCCTGACGTGGACGCGTTGGCACAGACCCGGGGCCGGCAGAGGGTGTCCGGTGACAGGGGGATACCAGTTTGGGGGCACCAGCGTCCCTCTGGGGTGCACGCGGGCACCGGCCGAGCCTGGCTCTCCAGGGACGCATTCTCAGGCTCCCCGCCATGTCCTGGGGCCCCTGCAAGGAGAGGAGGGGTGTCAGGGACCCCCCACCCCCAGGGAGACACGAGGTCTTGCCAGGCAGCACGCCCACCCTCACCCCCACCATCCCTCCTCTATTCCTCCTAACACCAGGCCAGCTGACTGACTCAGGCGAGTCCCGGCGACACCGAGCAGGAGTCGGTTTCTCTACAGACCCCACTCTGTGGATCTCAAGGCTAGAGACCAGTCCAATAGCCAAGGAGCCACTACACGTGATGGCACAGACAGGTCCCCACTGCCCCAACGGGACGGAGCCCCACCTGCTCCTCCCTCGGGCCGGAACACCTGCAGCCGCAGCTGGGCGGGTCGGTGGAGCTCCTGAGTGCCGAACTCGGCAGCGATGAGGAAGGCTTCTCTACTCAGGCCCAGGCTGGGGAACACCATCACCTGGGGAAAGGGGGACTGCTCAGCTCCACAGACCCCAGCCCCCGCCACCCCACCCCCCCCGCACCCACTGGGTCAGAGGGGAAGGAGCCCCCAGACAGGGCTTCACATTGTGGCTAACGGTCACTAGAGACAAAAAATCAGGTCAAAACCATCTGTGGGCAGCAGGACCCTGACCTTGTTTTTTAAAAATCCACAAACACCCAGAGAAAACACTGAGGAGCACTCACAGCTCTCTGAGCTACCCGGGTGGGTACCTCTCCCCTGTGCACGGCAGTGGGCTTCCTACGTGTCTCTCCTTGGCAGGTAGGACGTTAAAGGTCCAGAAAAAAGAGCTTGTTTTTCAGAGACACTCAAAAGCCAGGCCAAGGCTAAGTCTCCAGATCAGGTCGTGGAGGGTCCTGGGGTCAGCCTACCTCGACAGGCTCCTGGGGGGCTGACAGGGCCTCCTGCTGTGCCAGGGGACTCAAGGGTCCCTGCAGGTCTCCAGGGGGCGCTCCCACAAGGAAGTTCTCCGCATCCCACACAGGACCTGGGACAGCGCGTGTACGGTAAGGTGCTGGTCGCGGGCCAAGGAAGAGGGTGTCCACGGGTCCCAGGCAGGGCCAGACCCAGGACTGAGCCACTTGTCGGTAGCCCCCCAGCCCCCTCCCCCTCCGTCTGCTTCATCTGGTGCAGGCTCAGGTTGGGACAACAGGTGCTCAGCAAACACCAAACCGACACTGAGCAGCTAGGAAGGAGCCTGGGTGAGAGACGGGACTGTCCTGGGGCAGCCGGGAAACACTGCGTGTTTGGGGGCTGGGGGAGGGGGGGGCGGGACAGCCATGCGGAGGAGCTCCCAGGGCGGCCAGGAGACCTTTCATCGGTTAGGGAGGCAGCTGTCCTGGTCCAGGACACAAGGTGCCCCCTAGCCCCTCCGGTAGCCCCAAGCGCACCTCCAGGCCGGAGCTCACAGACGTAGCTGTGGGGCACCGAGCACAGGTCCGTGTTGCACTGCCCCGCGGGCCCAAGCCGCACACAGCGCTCAGCCGTGGCAGGGTGCGGCTCCCCAGGCAGCCAGTTCTGGCAGCTCTCCAGGCTGAAGGCCTCACCCCGCACGGCAGGGCCCGCCTCAGCCCCCTCCACAGCCGAGAAGCCAATCCACACGTCCAGGCTCCTGCAGGCAGATGGTGGGGGGAGAGGGCACTCGGGGGGGCTCTCCAAAGACACCCCTCCACCTGCCCTGTCTCTCTGGGGGCTTCTTCCTCGTTCCCTACAGCAGCCCCTCAGGTGAGACCTTGTCCTTCCCCCCACTTTCGAGACGAGGAAAAACGAGGCTCAGAAAAAGGACCTGGCAAGCAAGGCGGTGGCAATGTCCACCCCCACCTGCCCATGGGGCCAGGGGCCCAGCTGAGGGCTCCTTGCCGGGAGAGGCCTCAATGTGGCCAAAGGCTGCACACACCCACGCTTATTCCGTGAGAAGGCTCCAGGTGTTGCATTTGGGGAGCAAGACGCCTGAACATCAGCTCCCCAAACGCTACTCCTCACAGCTCTGACAAGGTAGGAGGGCCCTCCTGGAGACTGGGCTGATAGACACAAGGTCAGGAACGGGGACAAACGATGGCACACGGAGAGGAGTGAGGTGCCATGGTCAGAGCCAGGCACTGGGGCCCGGCTACCGCCAGTTAACCGAGTGACCCTGGGCAAGGGCCCGGACCATTCTGGGCCTCGAGTTCCTCTGGTGGACGCTGAGGATGTCGCTGTGGATGCGATCCACACTGCAATCGACACCTCCCCAAACAGGGACTCTGGGAGAAGCAGGCGTCCAGCCTCCATTCCCTTCCCAGCCCTGGCAGGTGCTGAGAGCAGAGGCAGGGGCGAGGCCTGCTATAGGAGAGCACATTTCCTCGCAGGCCTGGGGGGACGAAGGCGTCCAAGAGGTTCCTTGTGCGTGGGTGGCCTCCATGGTCACACCAGAACTGTCCCTGCCCCTGCCAGGAGGGGCTCGGCAGGGGACAGCAGGGGGTGGGCAGCACGTGGGACCTGTGATGCATCCCCTACCCTACCCGTACCTCCACATCTGTGTCTGAAACGCTGATGAGATGGTGTCGGATGAGCAGGGCTCCCAGGCCCCACTCAGGCCGGCCGGCCGGCCTTGGCCCCTCCAAGCACCCCCACCTCTCCTGATCCTCCTCAAGACTTAGGCTCTGTCTCTGACCCAGCATTCCGGGGATCCCACCTCACAGCCTGTCTGGGGGTGGGGGCAGGTACCTGGTGACCTGGGAGACCAGGAAGCGCTGGACGGCGGGACTGTCCACCATGGCCAGGGCGGCCCCGGCCCACGCCCGGCACTGCTCCTGTGCCTGCAGCCAGGCGGCCTTCTCGGCCACCAGGCGGTAGCAGTGCCCATTACCGGGGAAGATCACGGTGTCCGAGGGGCAGAGCGGATGCACCACTGGGGAGTCAGCAGGCAGGGATGGGGGCATCAGTGTGGGCCCAGCCAGGACTGCCCCACCCATTCCAGCCCCTGGGGGCGAGAAGGCACCCACCTCGACCTGGCTCCTCGCCCAAAGACACAATACTGTAGGTGGCTTCCAGGCCGGAGCCACCACGATTTCGGACGCCAAGCTTGAGGCTCTCATCACTGAGTACCGAGACTGGACACTCGAGCTCCAGGGCAGCAGGGGCCGCCTCCACTTGCACCTTGGCCCCTAGCTGGGCTGAGCCAGCCCCCAGGGCCAGCACGGCTGTCACCTGGTAGTGGCCGGGCAGGGAATAGCGGTGAGTGGTGGCAGGACCAGCAACATCCACCTTAGGGGAGCCGTCACCAAAGTCCCAGTGTGTGGAGCTGACGGGCAGGGAGGCAGTGACATGGAAGGCTGCTGGCTGGCCAGAGGCCAGGGGTCCTGGAGGCCCCACCAGGGCGGCCCCTGGGGAGGCAGGGAAGACGTTCTCAAGGAGGGTGGGGCCCCCGCAGGCAGGGGCGAGGGGCAGCGGGGGGCTGGAGCACAAGGGTAGGCAAGCCGAGGAGGCGTTGGGGGGCTGGGCCGCCCCGCACAGGCACCAGCCCTGGTCCGAGAGGGCCCCGAGGCCCCAGCCAGCCGCAAAGCAGAAGGCGCCGCAGGCCTCGGGTGCCAGCGGGCCCTCGTGGGCAGTGGAGAAGGCCACCGGCACCGCGGCACCAGAGCTGTTGTCCGGGAGGCAGGCGATGTACTCCTCACCTGGACAGAGCAGACAGCCTGGTCCTGGGCAGGCCCCGCCCTTGCTGCACCCCTGTCCCCACCCTAGGCTGGTCCCCAGGCAGGCCCCACCCCTACGGTGTCTGTGCCCCATCCTAGACCCCAGATCACGTCGCCACCACCCCCCCCGGCCTGGCACTCACCACCCTCCCCTCCTCCCACCTGCACTGCTCCCTTGACCCCCAACCTCGTCTGTCTCAGCAGCCACAACTGCTGCCCAGGTGCCTCTGTTCCCAGAGTCCCACCTGCCACCACCCCCCAGGCCGGTGACCCTGGAACACCTACGGGGTCCTAGCCGACAGAGAAGGACCCAGCTGGTCACATTCAGCCATACTCACCACAGCCGCTATCTGACAATGGGACGCCGAGCAGGGGCCGGCCAGCTAGGGGGCCGGGCCCGGCACACGTGGCCGCCTCGGGCCGAACCACGCGAACCCGCTGCTCTTCCACCCAGCGAGGCAGCCACGCCAGACCACAGTCACACTCCAGTGGGTTTCCGCTCAGGTTTCTGCAGGAGGCGCAGGGCCGGGCGCTCAGGAGTCGGCAGGGCAGATGAGGGGCCCTCAAGGAAGTCTGCACTGGCCTCGCCCCAGGGAGTGGGCGCCGGGGGCGCCCCGACACACACAGCGTCCCACCACCCCGTGGCAGCCCGCCAGGCCCTCGGAGGGCTCCAGCAGGCGAGCATACAGCCCTCGGGGCCTGGTCTCAAAGGGGAGTGGGCCCGGAGGCCAGGGCAGGACGGCAGGGAGGGTTACTGGGGGCCTCAGGGTTGGCTACCAACACCCACCAAAAACCACAACTTACATTTCACTTAAATTAAATAAATTAGCAAATAATCCTTCTTCTAAAGTAGAAATCTTGTTGTTACTTATGTCCCTGGAAGAAAAGGGGGATTCAGCCGTGTCTGACGGGAGCCCCCATAACCGAAACGGTGACAGGTAGCCACCACCTGACCCCCCCCCCCCTCACCAGAGGGGACACTCACAGCTCTGTCAATGCAGAGAGGTTCGCCAGGAGCCCAGCGTCCAGTGCCCGGAGCAGGTTGTGGGACACATCTCTAAGGAGCAGAGCGGCCACAAATCAGTGCCCGAGCCCCGGACAGGACACGAGCAGGTGTAGGCCCAGGCCCAGGCCCAGGCCCACCCCCAGAGGCTTCCTCACAGCCACAACTTGCAGCCTCCCACCCCCCACTCACTACACTTGGGGCCAGGGTATGGGATCCAAACAAAGGAGCAGGAGAAGGCTGGGAGCCCTGAGCGCGCCATCCACACCCCTGTCCCCACCAGTCCCCTACCCCCTGGCCCAGCATGGCAGCCCAAGGGTCTCCAGGGCCAGGGGCCCAGCTGTTGCCGGCTCCAGGAAGGAGATGGTCTCAAAATGCCCTGAGACACAGCGGGGCGCAAAGACCGATAAAAGGAGAAGACCCTGGTGGACAACCCCACAGCACAGCAATGCCAATGGAACGCAGCCAAGCCCAAGGCTAACAGGACCCCAGTAAGAACACAGTAGTACACAGGTTCAACGGGAAGCATCACCGGGCAAGAATCACCACGAAACGCAGGTTTACGCTATGTTACACCGAGCTGCGTGTGCTGGGCCCTCCGGAGACATATTGACCCTGCAAGAGTCCACTCAAGGACACAAGATTAACACAGACAACACTAGCCACCGGGAGTGAGAGACTGACCTCAATAAACCCCAGGAGGTTCAAAATCAAATGTGACAGGGGAACGTCTCAGCAGTGGGGAAAAACAAAAACCAAAACCAAGACCCAAAGTTAAAGGTGACACTCTTCTAGAACCGAACAGACTGAAAGGATACAGGAGGACGCGACAGACTCTTCACAGCACGAAACGACAGGCAGAAACAAAACATCCGAGCCAGATGATCCAACTACAGAAAAACATGCAACCTCCACACAGAGTATCAATAAAATCAGAAAACGAGCCGAGAAGAGCGCTAGCAATTTAGACAAGGGATCAAAGGCCCTAATGCCCTTTGCACACACACTGCTAATAAACGGTGAGGACTACAGGGGAAAAAAGACTTAAAGAACATGAAATTAGTGAGAGAAACACAGAGGTCACAGACGGACGGAAAAACCGTTCCCTGTGGGTAACAACTGGAGACACCCCAATGGAAACAGCACGATAGACTTTTATCCAAGTTGTGAACGTTTTCAGAACCGTGACCCCTGGTGCTGGCGACGCTGGCCCCACTCCTCCAGGAGAGTCAAAGCCTTTCAGGCAACACGCTCTGTAGCCAAAGATTCCTGGCTGGCCTGGGGGTGGAGGCCACGGTGGCCCCTGCCCATCCACTTCTTGGGACAGAGACCCACGGACCACCCTGACCTGGTGAACACCTCTGGTCACCTGCTCCACTGCTCCCCTCACCCCTTCCTCAGGCTCACGCATGTCTGAGTAGACCCTGGTCACGGCCTCCAAAGTGATGACACCTGGGCCTCCCACCCGCAGAGCCTCTGCCCTTGCAGATGTCACCTCCCGCCCTCTGAGGTCCCCAGAACACCTCTCACCAGCCCTACCCCTGCCCCCAGTGACAACCCAGTTGTGCAGAGGCCAGGGATCCATTGATGCCTCCTCCCAGCCTAACCATTCCTAGGTCCTGCCAACCCAGCTCTTAAAACGCTCAAAACTCCCGCCTACCCCAGCCACAGCCCAGTCCAGACACCCCACCCCCGGACACCTGCCTGGCCCCCACCCAGCTCGCAATAGTCACCCTCTGAAACGGGTCCTGCTCTGCCCGGCCTGCTCCAAATACAGCAGGACCTTAGTCAGAACACGCTGGTGTGAAATCAAGGTCCTCCCAGGAGCCCAGGCACTGAGTGGCAGCTGAGACCAGGCCTCCATACAAACAGGCCCCCAAAAACACAGAGAAAGGGGAGAGTCCCGGGACCTTGCAGGCTGGGGTGGCTGGAGCAGTACCCCTGCCTGGCTTGCAATGCCAGGAACCACATCCGGAACCAGGCTGAGGAAATGACCCCCACCATGGCCCCTGACAGCTGCTTCACCGTGGAGACCCGCTGGCCACCCA
The DNA here is from genome assembly GCF_018350155.1 of Leopardus geoffroyi. Classification (NCBI taxonomy): domain Eukaryota; kingdom Metazoa; phylum Chordata; class Mammalia; order Carnivora; family Felidae; genus Leopardus; species Leopardus geoffroyi. The sequence continues at coordinate 40,142,718 of NC_059340.1, read as the reverse complement.
GCATCTCATGGCAACCAACAAGGGCCTAGGAAAGGGCAGGACCAGCTGGAGCCCTCTCACAGGGCGGCACTGCCGCCCCCCCCCCCCAGGAGCCAGGGGAGCCGCAGAGCCCCTCCTGTCACCTGTGGGGCAAACCAGGCTTTACAGTCAGAGAGCCTGGAGCCGCCGGGCGGGGGCAGCCCCCTCAGGGGCAAGAAAAATCCAGGCGCAAAATGCAGCCCCTCTCTCTGCAACTGGACAAACGGAGATCTAAAGGAAGGGCCGGAAAGGGGTGCACAGTAACAACTCGGTCTTTTTTAAGTTTATTTATTCATCGAGAGAGAGAGAGAGACAGAGAAAGAAGGGGACAGAGAATCCCAAGCAGGCTCTGCGCTGTCGGCACAGAGCCCGATGCGGGACTCGATCGATCCCACCAACCATGAGATCATGACCTGAGCTGAATGAAGTCAAGAGGCGGGGGCTTAACCCGACCGTGCTACCCAGGGGCCCTGGTAACGTCTCAATCTTGGGAGCAGGCAAGTCCCCCCACCCCCCCGTTTCCCATACTCATTCTGCCCTTGAAAGACAAGAAACGGGGTGTGGAGACTTCCGTGCAGAAAAGGACAGACTGCCCGAGGGGACCTGGGATGGGGGCTTCAGAGGGAAGCAGACACAAAGGCAGGTGGCACGGGGGGCCAGGAGCCCCACTGAAGAGCAAGGCCTCCTCCACCCTGAGGAGGTGTACTGTGACTGACAATGGGCTCAAGGCCAGAGCCCTGCCCGTCCCAGCAAGGTGCCCCAGATGAGGCGCTGGCCTTAGCGAGCCTCTCGGTTTCCCACGGGTGGGAGGAGAAAACTGTGTGTGTGTACGTGCGTGCGCACGCGCACACACACGCACACACACACACACACACACACACACCTGCTCGTGTAGGTCCCAGGAACTCCAACAATGGAGAGGCCTGACCCTGCCAGGTGGTTCCCAGGATGGGCTGGGCAGGCTGGGAGGCCAGGGAGACACAGCCGGCCTCACACCCACTGGTCAACTACGACGTTCTGCAGTGGCAATGGCTGTGTCATGAGAAACTTCCATGAGACCTACGGATGGACCCCCGGATGTCTGAACTGAGGCTGGCAGGGGGCCTGGGCCTCTGAGGGACAATCAGGCTGCGGCGGCATGAGAACCAACAGTCCCAGGAGAGAGACGATCCGGACAGATGCGACCTAGGGATGGTGGTGCACGGGGTGAGAGTTCCCAGGAGAGCTTCCCAGCTTGGGTCTCAAGCACAAGAGGAAAGAAAGAAGGAAAATCCCTAAAATGTTTTTCCACATCCCGTTTTCTGGAAAATCCATCATGAGTGGCAGCTGCTGGGAGCCGCCTGTGGTGCCTGAGAAACCAGGGCAGCGGGTGGGAGGGGCAGGTCGAGCCTGGGTCCCAGGCCACTCAGCCAGCACCCACCCTGGCCTGTCAGGGCACCACTGTCCCTGGCCTCATTGGCCTGTGGCTCCAGGCCATCCTCGGCCCAGTTAAGTCCTCCATCCAGCTCCGCCTGGCCTAGCGCGCCCCACTGAGGCTCCCTTCCCCCACATGCGGAAGGCCCCACCGTCATGGTCACACAGTCACGGGCACTGGCCACGTGCTCCTTGCCTTCCAGGCCCCAGCTGAGCCCCTTCCCCCACCCCAGCACTCACCTGGGCCGAGCCTGGCCCACAGTGCACAGAAAACACCAGCAGGCTCCCCGGGACCCTGCTGGCCAAGGTCCCATACCCTAAGGGCAGAACCAGGACAGGAGCCAGGTGCCACACCAAAGGTCCTGAGCCCCAGCCCCCAGCCTGCCCAGATGTGGGAGCATCTGCGTGGGGCAGGCCACAATGACAGTATGCACTGGCAGGGATGGGAAGAGCAGAAGGGACCCTGAGGGGGAGCCCTGGGGGGACGCGAGAAGGAGGAAACTGAAAGGAACCCACAGACCCAAGGTCCCAAACAGCCACTTGTCCACATTTCCATCTGTTCTTGCCATCACTGCTCTGGGGGAACACCAAGGAGGCCTCACGCCAGCCCTGCTCCAACCCCCCAGCCACTAGGACTTCCGCTGCAACCCCCAGGTGACATCATCACAGTCTGACACCCTGCCCCTACACCGGGGTCCTGCAATGCAAGGGGGAGACACAGCACGCCCAGGGAGCCTCTGCCGCAGGGGCCCAGCACAGCCAAGCACAGCAGTGTCCGGCCCCTCCTGGGAGGAGGGCCAGTAGCCTGGCCAGACAGCACCCTTAAGAGGTCCTGGGGCAAAGAGGGCCCACCCTCTGGGCCAGCTACACACTCCCGGGCCCCTCCGAGGCCCACACAAACAACCTCCAGGGACCCCAAGGCCCAGGCTGCAGGGGTCAGGCCAGCTTAGGGAGGAGGTGGGTGACCTGGGGACACACACACCACCAGGGGGCAGGCACACATCCGTGACAGCACAAGACACATTTCACCTCCCCAGGCACTAGGGATCAGGCTCAGAGGCTGGCCTTCCTTCTCCTCCCCCAAAGTCACCCAGCAGTCACCGGGGAGCCCAGTCTGTCCCCCTGTGCCGGGGTGGTCCTGACTCCCCCCGCTTTCCAGACCAGACATTCTCTCGGGCCTTGGAGTTCAGGCATCCAACCGCATGTCCCTGTATGTCTGGGTCTGGTCTTTCCTGCTCAAAGCAGAAGCCTAGTGGAGGGATCCCTGCTTCGACTACGGAGCTGGAAGTGCCGGCAACAGCTGCTAAAGGACCCCATCCCATGAGCCACGGCAGCTCCCCTGTGCCCTCTGCACACAAGGCTCAGCACTTACGACCCGCCCCTGCTCACATCCCAGGCCGGGGAGGGCAGGGCGGGGCAGGGAGAGATCAGAAGGGGCTGCACTGGTAAAGTGGAGTGGGTCAGGGTGTGTGAAGGTGGAAGCCTGAGGATAGGATGGCCACAGTCAGCACATCCTGAGAGTTCCTGAGTCTGGGGGGTCTCCCAGAGCAGTCCCCTTCTAGAGTGGAGGAGCCAGAGGCCCAGGATAAGCTGGGACCCTGTCCCGCAGCCCTGAGCAGCCTCAGTTTCCTCCTCTGCCAAAGAGAGGAGTGGCCCCTGTGCCCGCTCCCTAGTCCAGATGCTGGGCGGGGTCTGGGGGCCAGCCGGAGCCCCCAAGGAAACATCTGCACATTCCAGACGCATGTGGTCAGCGGCGGGGGTGAGTGCCAGGCCCCAGCCTGTCACCCCCACCCCTGCGCTGGCCGCCGCACTGGAAACAGGGCTTGGGGGGGGGGGGTGGAATGAGCTCTGGAGGGGCCTCTGCAGAGGTTATGTAACCCACTCCTTGCGAGCCAGCAGCTGCCTCCTCCCTCTGGCAGGACAGGACGGCCTTGCTGGAGGGGGAGAAGGTACCCCATTCCCCATCCAACGCCCAGGGCTCCGTGCTCCTCCCTCCATCCCTCCCAGGCCTCCTGGAAACACAGCCTGGGCTGGCCTGTCCTCTCCCCGGAGGCCCCACAGGTCTCATCAGCCCAGCAAGGAAGAACCCCGCATGCCCCCCTCCCGCCCTCAGGAGCCAGGCCCAGGCACAAGGGGAGAGGCCAGAGTGCTGGACCTGGGCCCCCACCGCCCCCCCCCCCCCACCGCCTCACTAGCAGCACTGGGGGCAGGCGGCTGGGAGCCCAGCACCCGAGCCAGTTTGAGTGTAATAACCTCATTCTGTTTTCATTCCATCTATTTATGGTGAGCAAGGCTGGCTTCCAGGACCGGAAATGATGATGTTTAAATTAATGAATTCAAGTTTAGGAAGGAGCGGATTTGAAGACAAACATGCCGAGTGGGCCCATGGGGGAGGGGCAGGGGCAGGCTCTCTGGGGAGAAGGGACAGGGAGGGCCCCTCCGGCCCCAGGGCATCAGCAAGGGGCTGTCTCAGCCACCAAGATGAGGAGGAAAGGCCTGCCGAGGGAACCTTCCAGATCCAGGAAGTGGCCCACATTTCTCAGCATCTTATGGGGCCCCCTCACCCAGGCTCTGCCCTCCCACAAGTGGACCCTCACCAGGACAGGACACGGGTATCTGGGGTGGTGATACTGCTGGCCTAGGAAGCCCTGGGACCACAGGCTGGGCTGGGGCATGGGGGCGGGGGCGGGGGGGGGGGGGGCTCTGACCTGCAGAAAGGAGATGAAGGTATGGGGTGTCCCCCACACTAGGAGGGAAAGACATCCTCTGGAGGAGAGGTGTTCCAAGTTCAATTCACCAGAGGTAGCCACCTTCAGGGCATTAACAAGGCAGGGCTGCCCAGGAGAGGGTCCAGCTTGCCCCTCCACCCACAGCTGGGAATTTGGGCAAGGGGAGGAAAGGACCAGTAAAGTGGGGGGGGGGGGGGGGGGGAAGCAGCCTCCCTCCAGATCTGGCACCGTGCCTGGGTACCACATCCAGACCTGTCACAGCCAGCCAGGAGCACACACCATCCCCTCCCACAGGTGGTAGTGCTGGGGCTCTGGGAGGCCACCCTCCTCACCATCACCTCCCAGAGTCGGAAGACCGGACAAGAACAGCTGGGCTCCTCCCCATTTTGGCTGGGGAGCTGGCATGTGGCCTCTGGCCTTCCAGGGACACAGACATCACCCACTCGGCTGCTGGGCAGAGACGACCGTGCAAACCAGCCTGACAGCAGGGTTACAGAGCAGTGCGAAGGCACCAGAACCTGGAGGCTGCCAGGGCTGTTAGCCTTGCCCTGAGCACTGGCCCTCGTCCCCTGCTTAAACCAGCAGGAAAAGCTGGCTTCTGGCCCTGCCTCAGGACAAAGCCCTTTCCAGGGTGGCCCCCAGCACCCTGGAGCGAGCTCCGTGCCTTCAGGGCCCAGGGGGGCTGCTAAAGCCGGAGCCACCACACTTGTCCAGGCCGGGGCCCACAGCACCTCAGGGAGAGAAAGAGCCCTGCCCACCTTGGCCACAGATGCAGCCCCCTCCCTGGCACGGGCGGCTGGGCACCACCGGGCCCCTTGGCGGAGACGGCTGCCAAGCCACAAAGAACGAGGTGTTCCGGGAAAAAAGGACGTGAGCTGCATTTTCCAGCTGCGTTTTGTTCGGCAGCAAGACTGCAGGCACGCTCGGCCGGCGCCCCCGCTGCACGCGGCCCACCCCGTGGACACAGCCCCGCCTTGGCCGGCTGGAGACACACAGGCACCCAACTCGGAGGGCCAGGCCCCAGTGTGCCCGGGGCCAGACGGCCGCCACCACCCCAGACAGCGGCAGGACACACGGGGTGTTTTCATTCCAGAGTGCTCAGTGGGCTGGGCCCGTCTGGGTTCCCGCTGCTGGCGCTGGCCACTGCAGAGTGTTCCGGAAAGGAAAATGTGCATCTCCATCCAAAATGGCTTCCTTACTTGACACCAAAGCCCAGCCAGGGTCTCCCTCGAGAGCCAGGGTCTCAAGAGCCGTGGGGGAAACACAAGTGGTGGGAGAAGTACCCCCCCCTCCAGTCCCAGGGGTAGCCCGTGGGGGCAGGACCCACGTCCCGCAGGGCCACCCAGCCAGCTGTGATAGGACAGTGGCCAGAGACTCACTGCTCAGGGCCAAGGCAGAGCGAGAGAGAGAGGAGGAGGAGGCCCCTACAGGAGACGACACTCTGGTCTCGGGGGAGAATCACAAGATGAGCCTGCAGGGAAGCAGGAAAGGGAACCCGAGTCTCACCAACACCGGGCACCTACACTGCTAGCCCAAGGGAGATCACAAGGCTGTGCCATGTGCGTGACCACAGGCAAGCAGCAGGAGGGTGCCAAGCGGCTCTCGTGGCGCCTGGATCTCAATGGCGCCACATCATCCCAGGTCACAGAACAAGGTGACCATGAGAATTCACACATTCTGTATATACCTCCAAGCTTCCAAGCGTCACGAATCTGTACTCAAATGCATCAGAAACACAAACGCATAAAACTGAGATCCACACACCAGAGGAGCGCACCAGGCCTCACGAATCCCCACCGCTGCGCGACCCTGCGTGGAAGGCACCCCCGAGGTCAGACCAGGGGCGGCAGGAAGGCTTCTGGACACCAGGCGTCCCTGCGGTGGGTGCTGAGAGTGTGCAAGGGTCCGCCTGCTGGGGCTCCCTTGTGCCTGCCTCATCGGCCGTGGGGTCTGAGCAATGTGCTCAGATCTGAGTCACCAGCACATGTGCTCCGGGGGTCCTCTCCTCGGGCTTTTGTCTGTCAGCGGGCAGGTCCCAAGGACCCACTTCCCGGCAGCCGGTGCTTGAGGACAAAGTAACAGGCTCCAAGAACATGGGGGAATAGAACTGAGGGCCACTTGGGCAACAGTTACGATCACTGTGGCCTCAGCACCGAGCCTTGTGGAGGAGCCCACAACCCCAGGAGGGCATCCATTCAAGGTGCCTGCCTTGCAGGTGTGGAGACTACAGCTCAGGAAGGCTGAGTGACTCAGCCAAGGTCACGCAGAAAATGGGGGAGCTGGGGGGCGCCTGGGTGGCTTAGTCGGTTAAGCGTCCGACTTCAGCTCAGGTCATGATCTCGGGGTCTGTGAGTTCAAGCCCCACATCGGGCTCGGTGCCGACAGCTCAGAGCCTGGAGCCTGTTTCGGATTCTGTGTCTCCCTCTCTCTCTGACCCTCCCCTGTTCATGCTCTCTCTCTGTCTGAAAAATAAATAAATGTTAAAAAAAAAAAAAAATTTTTTTTTTTAAAAAGAAAATGGGGGAGCTGGGACGTGACCCAGGTCTGACTTAGGGCCAGAGTCCCGACTCCTGGGTCCCCACGCCTCCCTCCTAGAACCAGGCAGGAAGTCAGCGGGAAGAACCACAGCGTGGATGGCCAAGGGAAGTCCAAGGAGGGAGTTGGGCCCAAGGGCTTCGCAGGGCAGGGCCGAGCAGGCAGCTGAGCCCAGATCCCACCCAGTCCCTCTCAATCCCACTCAAAGATGTCCCCACTGCCACCTCGTCGAACCAGGCCCCCGTGCGCAGCTCCAGGGCTCTGCTCCAGAACGTGCTGACAAAATCACTTCTCTGCCACAACTCCCCAGCCATGTGACCTGAGGAAGTGACTCCACCTCGGGAAGCCTCAGTTTCCCAGTCTGTGAAACGCATCAAGTTCCAACCCCACAGCACTATGGCAAGGCACTGAGAGATCAAGGACAGAAAAGGCTTAGCAAGGAGCCCACAACATGGCAACACAGAGGGAGAGGACGAGACAGTGGTGGGGAGTGGGGGTGCGCACCCCCCCCCACTCTTTTCTTCAGAGATTTGTTTTTTAATTCGGATGTAATTCACATGCTCTGAGGTTCACCGTTGTGAAGTATACAATTCAGTGGTTTTTAGCATCTTCTCAGGGTTGTGCAACCATCACCACTGTGTGATTCCACAACATTCTCATCACCCCAAACAGAAACCCCACACTCCTTGGCCGTCATCTCCAAACCCCATCCCCCAACCCCAGCTGGAGAAAACACTAATCTGCTTTCTGGCTCCGTGGATTTGCCTGTTCGGGACATTTCCTACCGGTGAAATCATTCAACACGGGGCCTCTAGTCTGGCTTCCTTCACCGAACATGTTTTCAAGGCGCATCCAGGCTGTTGCAGGTGCCAGCGCTTTGTTCCTTTTGATGGCTGAGTGGTACTCCACCGTGTGGACGGACCACATTCCGTGGATCTGCTCGTCTGCTGCCAGACACTGGGGCTGTTTCCACGTCTCTGCTACCGTGGGTAGTTTATGGGTAGACACGGGTTTCAGTTCTCTTGAACAGACACCCAGGAGCAGAAATGCTGGCTCCTACCGTGACTCCACATTTAATCTTTCCAGGAGCTGGTAGATGGCTCTCCGATGTGCCGCCCCGTTTTACGCCCGCCCGTGGTGCGTGAAGGTTCCAGCTTCTGCACGTCCTCACCAACACGTGCTATGACCCGTCTTTGGTGATAGACCTCTCACTGCGGTTTGATCTGGGTTTCCTCGAAAGCTGGATGCTGAGCATCTTTTCACGTGCTCCCTGGTCACCCGCGTCTTTATTGAAGACAACGTCTGTTCAGATCCTTCACCCATTTTCACTTGGGCCGTGTATCTCATCAGCATCGACCGTGTGTAAGACGCCCTTCGTTTACGTTCTGGCCGCGGGCGCCCATCACAGAAACGGCCTGCACATGCTCACCCCTGCAGGTGGGCCCATCCCCAGAGGCGGCCGCCCTCAAGGCTCCCGGGCGCCGGTGGGCTCCCGAGGGTTGGCTGTTGGCGCTGTGGGCGTTCCGGTGTCGGTCCCTTCTCGTACCCAAGTGTGCACACGCAGCCAAGGCCTCCCCACTCGCCCTCCCGCCCAGTTGGGGGCCAACCACACCCAGAAGCTGGCAGGTGCCCTCCTGTCTACAGCTCTGGCAACTCAGCCTTCCGTGTCCCACTGGGAAACCACAGCTACACGTGCGTTTCTCTCTGATTTCCAAGTGCAGGCTGGCCACACCGTGCAGCTCGGGGAACATGAGGGGAGAGCAGCTGGGCACGCGGGAGGCGCCAATCCTCCTGAGACCCAACTCCATGCAGCAGCCAGTGTTCCCTGCCACTTCCATCAGGGACCTTTCAATGCCACCCTCCCCGCCTGCTTCTCCCACACCTCCATCACCTGGAGCCTCAGAGACCCCTCCAGGCTGTCCCCGTCTGGCACGCACTCCCTCAGACCTTGCAGCGTCACCTACACCGGGGGTCCGTCCAGGCAGCGCCTCCAAAGCAGCCCACTCCCCGCATCTGTGTCTTCGGTTTAACATGGGCTTGGCCGTAATAACCGAGCCTCACAGACTCTAGGCACGGGGCGCAGCACACAGCAGCCAGGCTCTCCGTCTGATGATGAGGGCTCAGGGAGGGGACCCTCTGTGGCCAGGCCAGTCCTCAAGGCAGCAACACGCGCGGCACGTACAGCCGGACGCGTTACGCACACACCGGGCCCAACGGCCACAGATGCCACCTCCCCTCACGCCCGTGTGCCATGCAGATGCTGGGGGCCCAGCCTCCCCGGTCTCCCTCGCTCCCTCCTGTCATTTAGAGGCGAGGCCCTAAGTACCCCCAGGTGACAAAAGACCCTAAGGTCCTGATATTTCCCTCCATGAACCAAGTCCCCACCAAGTTCCTGCTCCAAACCTAGTCCTACAGACCACCGACGGAAACCAACAGCACACATCCCGAGAAGGGGGTGGCCGACAACAGCCAGCCACACGTGACACTGATCGACAGACCACAGCCGGAGGAGCACCGTCACATCCAGACCTCTCTCCTGTGACCAACATTCTACCTCCGTGCTGTCCTGTGCCATGCAGTAGCCACTGGCCACAAGCGCCTCCGGGGTACTTGAAATGTGGCTTGCCACACAACACAGCCCTGGACTGTCAAACTACAGGAAACAGAGGGCAGCGGGACAAACCAGACGTCGCCATGGTGATGGCAGAGGTGCAGTTCAAGCCCAGACCCCAGTCAGGGCCGCTTTCAACAAGCAGCATAAGGAAGGAAAGAGATGTGGGAAAACGGATACCTTGTCAGAAGACGGAGCACAGTAATTGCACTGTGAGGACCGTATCTGGATCCTAACTCAAAGTACTCAAAAAACAGAGACAATCCAAAACCTTGACACACTGGATACATACTGAGATCAGGGAATCACCCACTGTCTTAGGGGAGACCACGGCGTGGCCATCCACTCCAAAATGTTTATACATCAAAGAACGAGAGAGCTGGAATTTGGTTCAAAAACGGAGGTGGGAGTGTGGAGGGCAGGGCAGAGGGCAACGGGTCCATGAGGTTCAGCACAAAACTTTGCCTACTTCTGTGCATGTTCCAATGGTACACGATGATGCTTTAAAAACAGCAACCCTTTGCTAGTGACGTCACCTCTCTCAGGCCACCTAACCAGCAGCACCATCTCACCCAGGAAAGGCTCAGTTTCAGAAGCCCAGGCCATCCTGCATGCTGAGGCGCTGAGGCCCCGAGTCCCCTGTGGGCCAGCCTTGGTCCTTATACCCGTCTGGCCCTGGGGCACCTCAAGCTATACGAGGAGTCTCATGGAGGGGTGGCCACGGGACTGATGACACAGGTACCAGGCCTGAACCGCTGGCAGCACCCAGAAAGCAGGGCTGCTGGGGCCCCTGGGCACGTACACCCTTACCCAGCAGGCTCCCTGCCCTCTCTGAGCTTGGTCCTTCTCCCTTGGAGAGGAGAAGACTCCCCTATCTCCCTCTCCCTGAGCACAGGGCTTGCAGGATTGACAGGCTGCTGGGGCAGCCGACAGAGCCCAGATGGTGGTCTGGGGAACCAGTGGGGAGCCCGATCTCCCTCAGTTCCTGGCCCCCAGCCTCCAGAAATCTCCCAGAGGCAGCTTCGGGGTGTAAAGGACAGTGTGGGATATCCTCTGATCCCCATCTACCTACTTCTCAGGGTCCCATCGCAAGCTCAGCGGGTCCAGCAACCTGGGAATCCTGTCCTGTCAGGCTGGGCCAGCCCGCCAGTTCCCAAGACCAAAGCCTAAGGGGACACACACGAAGCAACAGTCCTGGGCTCCATCACTGGGCTCAAGAGGCTCCAGAGCCTGCTCCCCGCTACAGGACCACCTCTACGGTTGATTTCCTGCACAGCTCCTGGAGGCCAGCTCAGCACCAGGTGCTGGGGAAGCAGGGAAACCAGAGAAGAACCAGAAGGAGCCAGGCCTGACCTCAGCAGCTCCCAGCCAACCAGAGATGGGTAACTTCACGCACAGCATCCAGAAGCAGGTGGGGTGCATCGGAAGCGATTATACAGGGGCTGGTGCAGGCGACACGCCCATCTCCCACCTCTGAGACAGCTGGGATGGCAACTTAGGCTTAAGTGATCAGGTGGCTGAGCGACAGGCTCCCACCTGACCCTGGAGAACCCCCAATTCCACCCGACAAAGCCCCAAGGACATCCAGACCCCCCAGGAGAAGTACCCTTCCCTACTTCACCCACCTACCCGCCAACATCCAAACTCATCTCAACACTGGCCACGGGTCCCCTAATTAAAGGGGCCCACACACTGGAGGCGCCCAGGGAATGTTACAGAACCAAATTCCAGGACCCATCCCCAGGGTGGGATGGTCTGAGGACACTAAATGCTCCCCAGAGGATTCCAGCATGCGGCCAAAGACGAACGGGACTCCCAGCTCAGGTGCCTGAAAGTGCCCAAGAAATCCACACAGGGCCACAGGAATGCAGATCAGCAGGCCCCGAGCCTGTCCCCTAGCCAGGGGACAACGGTCTGCAAATCCTGGTCCCCTGTACCCTCCCCATTCCAACTCCGGGTCCGGAGCACCTCAGGCAAACTGGGCCCTGCCATGTGCTGGCCGCTACTTGTTCTTGGGCAAATCACACCATCTGAGTCCAAGTGGACACCTGACAATAGCTCTTCAGCATTTTAAACCAGTCCTGGCAACTCCACCTACCCATTGTCCCCAGGATAACATCGGAGCCCTAGACACGAGGGGCATAAGGTCCATTAAGAGCGGAGCCCACCTCTCGTCCTGCCCCACTCCCTCAAAATGCCCCTGCAGTTGCCACAGTGGGGTGTACCCTACACCCGCACATGGCCAAATGCAGCCTCCAAGCCTTGCACACACGGCTCCCTCCTCCCCGCCTCCCGCAGCCTCCAGACTCCTCCTTCAGCATCAGGCCAATTCTTACACATCCTTCAAATCTCTGTCCAGACACCTCTTCCAGGAGGCCTGGCCCGCCATCCCAGACAGAGCTCTCTCCCTCCTGGTTTCCTGCTGCAGAGGTCCCAGGTGCAGAGCGTTCCCCCAGGCTGCGTTCTATTAGCCTCTAATTAGCGTCTAACAGTTTGCGGGTTCCCTTCAGACGCCTCCCACGCAGCCCCCGCGCGCTGCCGCGGGTTCCCCCTTAACTCGCGATTGCGGAGCCCCACCAGGTGGGATACTTCTGCTTTCAGAGAAACCGGGATGTTTCTGCTCCGCCCTGGCGCAGGCCAGGGGGGCTGAGGACCGGCCGCGGTCCCGGGTTTTCCTTATTTAGTCGGGCCGACCTCACTGCGTTTGGAGCCTCGCCCTGGGAGAGGCCTGGCCCGCACTGCGTTTCCCCTTCAGAGGCCGGGGACGCGCCCACGCCCTGCGAGGCCCGCCAGGCCGGCGGCCTGCCCGGCCCGGCCTCTCCCCGGAGCCGAGGGTGCAGGCGCGCCGAGGCCGCCCCACGCCCCGGGCGCCCCCGAGTCCCGGCGCCCGCCCGGCGCCATGGCAACCGCCCGGCCCGCGGCGCAGGGCGGCGGGTTACTCACAGCGCGGTGGCGTCGGCGGGGATGCGCAGCGCGGGTCCGAGCGTCCGCAGTCCGCGGCCGGAGCAGTTGACGCGGCAGGCGGCGCCGGGCGCCGGGCCGCACAGGCAGGGCGGCGCGCACGGCCCGCAGCCGCGCCCGGGGCCCCCCGCCAGCGCCCCGAGCCACAGGCCCAGGCCCAGGGCGAGCGCCAGGCGGGCGGGCGCGGCGGGCGGCATCGTCAGGGCAGCGCGCGCATGGCCCCGGCCCGGCCCCGAGCCCCCGAGCCCGCCCGGCGCCGGCGGCCGCGGCTCAGGCGGGGCCCGCGGACTGCATGGCGGGGCGCGGGGCGGGATCCGACGGCGGCCACGGCCTGTCTGCCTGCGCGACGCCCGCTCGGCGCTCGGGCCCGGCCGCACTCTACGTCCACGGCCGGCCGGTCGCGCGCTCGCGCTGCAGTGCGGGCCCGCCGCCGCTCCTCCTCCAGCTCCTGGCGCGGCGCGGGGCGGGCGGGGGCGGGGCGTCCTCAGGCCCCGCCCTTCGCTCTGCAGGGCGGCCGCGCGCTCGGGGGGTAGGCGGGGCGTCGCGCGGCCGCGCGCACTCCTCCCTCGGGAGCGGCGCGGGTGGGGCCTCGGCGCAGCTGCCCTCGCGCGCCCTCCAGCCTCGGTTCCCCGCCGCCGGGGCGCCCCGCAGCCCTTCGCGGTGGCGAGCGTCGCCGCAGTACGAACACCAGCGGTGGTAACCCCCGCGGCCCGCGACCTTTGAGCGCCCGCTGCGGGCGCTCGCCCACTCCCAGCGCCTCTGTCCCTCTCCGTCTCGGCCGTATTCCAAGCTCCTGGCCCGGGGTAGGCGCTCAGTAAATACGCACCGCGTCCTCTCTTGGCGCTCCTCCAGAGGGCCGGCGACGTGTGGCGGCTAGTCCCCGCTGTCACGGAGGTGACGCCCCAGGTGGGCCTCAGCTGGGCGGGGGAGGCGCAGCGTCCCAGCCGCCGCCCGCCGGGCGGAGGGCAGGAGGCCTCGCTCTGCAGCCGGGGCACCCGCGTCCTACCGAATCTAAAAGAAAAGTGCATTTGTGGCTCTCGGGGCTGGGGAGCCTGGAATGGGGAGTGACTGCTAATGGGTGTGGGGTTTCCTCCTGGGATGAGGAGGACGTTCTCTGGAATTAGGTAGTGGCGATGGTTGCACAGCCTTGTAAATACACTAAAAATCACTGAATTGCGCTCTTAAAAGGATGGATTTTACGTTGTCTCAACTTTCAGTGAAGAAGTAATAAAATTGTTCCACCATCGGGCCATTGTGGATGCCTGACTGTAGGGAGCAGAGCGGTCACAGGGAGAAGTCCCCAGATCCTCACATGGGCGAGGTCCCTGTCCCACTACCCTGAGACCAGGTGCCAGACTGCATCCCAAGGCTTCCGGACTTCCTGTCCTCTGTCCCCCTGCTTAAAATAGCTGGAAACCTCAACCAGATCCACAAGTCTGGGTCTATGTCCTGCTACCTGTCACTGGAAGAGCCCAAGCAAGGTCACCATGGGGCGCACTGCAGCCCTGCTTCCCCTCCCCCCCAGCATGCCGTGGCATCCAAACCCCTCACTCTCCTCATCTGTGTGACGGAAATAGCATTTAGGGCTGTTTCAGGGCTGGGGGAAGATCACATCCAGCCCAGAGCCAGCTCTCAGGAAAGATCCCAGGGTGAACAGGTGGGGACCCCATGAGGCAGAGGCCAGGGATGAACAGGGAACAGGCAGTCTGCCATGTCCTGGAGGTCACATGACTCAGGAACAGGCAGAGGATCTCCAGGTGTCCAGGGTGGAGGAAGGCGGCCGATAGTCCAGCTCTGGCAGCTGTGGCCCGTTCTCAGGGCTCAACTCTCCAATTTGGAGCCTCTTGGACCAATTCCCTACAGGGTATGGAGAAGGACTTAAGTTAGACAGGAGGGGGAATAGGGAGAGACTGCTGAGCCCGCGAGCCTCTTGGGCCTCATGAACACTTTTATACAGAGTCACAGAGGGAGTGCTTGGGAACCCAGTTTGGAAAACACTGATATGAGGGTCTAAGCCAAGGTGGGGTTGATGGGGTGACGCAGGAGCTCTGGGGAGGAAAGGAAGAGGCTCAGATGGTACCTCATCTGGGGGCTGGGGGCTGGGATGGGTGGGCATGACCTCAGGGAGGAGGGATGTGGAGGGAAAGGTGAGGAGTAGGTTCTGGACACGTGGTGCCCTAGGCCACTGGAGAAGGTGCCCAGAGTGCAACTTAAAGGGGGGGGGGGTGAGACTGGGAGGGGAGGGTGAGCAGACCTGGGGCAGATGAAAATCCCCAGATGTGGGGAGCCCCACCCTAGAGAAGGAGGGGAAAGAAGGTTTGGAGGGAGTCTGAATGAGAATGCCCCAGAGAAGTAGTGGGAAACAGGTAAGGTGTATGGAAGTTGAGAGAAAGGCTACAGGGAGGAAGCCAGCAGGGGCTCGGGCTGCAGGAACAGACCAAGGGCTGGGGGTGGTGCAGCCACGCATGCCCCCTTGGCCCACCCACACTGCACAGAACCACATGTACCCCCCCCCTTGGGGCTTCCAGCACTGTCTACAGCCTCCCGCCTCTTAGCCCTTCCCCACGTTGTTCCCTTTGCCTGCAGTGCTTTTCCATCCCCCCTCCACGATTACTTATGCTCACAGAATCAGCAGAGGTCCCTCCTCTAAGAAGCTTCCTCGGCCCCTATGTCATGTGCCAATTGGCATCACGCACTCGGGGGACGTGTGTTTATGAGCTATCTATTGCGGGCAGAACACTTATCCAGGGGCATGTCAGCGCCCCTAGTCCTGAGGGTCATCCCGTCCCTCGATCCTGCCATGTCGCCTGCATAAAGCTGAAGGCACTGTATTCACCCATGACCTTTACTGAGGGCGCATGGAGTTGAGGGGTTAGATAGCAAGCCAGATGCCAGCCGGTTGGTGGCAAGTGAGGGAGTACACGTGGCAGTGGCCCGTTGCTCCTAGATGCTTAGATGTCAGAGGAAAGAGAAGGGTACAGAGTAGCGGTAAAGGGTTTTTCTTCCCGTGAGACAAAGGGGAGGAAACCCACATCCTTCGTTTCTCCACCCTTCCCTCCACAGCCTCCTTCCACGGAGTCCTCACGCCTCCCAGGTGCCCGTCCAACCCAAACTTTTAATTCCAGTCAAATGACAAACTTGAGATAGGAAAAGAGAGGTGAAAAATGAGAAAAGCAGGTGAATCCAGTCTAAGTGACTGTTTGAAGAAGGTGGTGGAGTAAATACAATTGTTTCAAAAGGATTTCTGAAACAGAAAAGACGTGTTTAGGGAAGAAATTCATTATCTGGAAATGAAATTCTTGACTCTTTCAACAAACAGAAAATAAAATGGGCCAAAGATTTGTTTGATTCAGAGAGGGGGACATTGGAGAATTGGGTTTTTTTTTTAATGTTTATTTATTGATTTTTGAGGTGGGGGAGGGGCAGAGAGAGAGAGAATCCCAAGCAAGCTCCAAGCTGTCAGCACAAAGCCCAGCATGGGGCTTGAACCCACGAACCTGTGAAATCATGACCTAAGCCCAAACCAAGCATTGATGCTTAACCAACTGAGCCACCCAGGTGCCCTGACAATTCTTTATTGATAAAACTTAGATTTTCAGGTAGGTTTTTTTTTAAGTTTTTAAAATTTTATTTAAGTAATCGCTACACCAAATGTGGGGCTTGAACTCACAACCCCAAGATCAAGGTGCTGCATGCTCTTCCAACTGAGCCAGCCAGGTGCCCCTTAAGGTTTTTGATGAAGTTAATGATAGCTGTTAGCGTAAAAGGGAAAAATGGGTGGGGGGGAGGAGTACACAAGAAAACCTAATCAGCCCAGGAAAGAATTACAAAAGGAAATAGTGGATCAATGTATTAATCAGAATAAGCATTATTAATCAAATAAGACCCAGCACATGGATGATCATAATATATGTAAATTTTGTTACATTTCTCTGCTACAGAACAAGGATTCTCGTGATGAGGAGGCATACTAAATATATGTTTAGTACACTACACGCTCCCTTCAGCCCACCCAAACACAAGGACATCTACCTGAGGTGAGGCCTGAAGAGCCGTCTGCAGAGGACCTTGGGACAAGGCAGGACACCCTGACAAGCCAGGTAATTGAAAGATAAATGTAGGGGCCCCTGGGTGGCTCCGTCGGTTAAGCATCTGACTCTTGGTTTTGGCTCAGGTCATGATCTCACGGTTTGCCGGTTCGAGCCCCGCATCAGGCTCCTCATCGACAGCACAGAGCCTGCTTGGGATTCTCTCTTCCCCTCTTTCTCTGCCCCTCCCCTGCTCATGCGCGCGCGCTCTCTCTCTCTCTCTCTCTCTCTCAAAATAAATAAATAAAACTTAAAATGATTTTTTTAATTAAAAAAGAAAGGTAAACGTAGAAGCGATAGATTCCTCCTTTGTATTAATCGCAGTCATGGTTTCATGGGTGTATACATATGTAAAAACTTACCAAATTGTACATTTTCTTTTTTAAGGTTTATTTATTTAAATAATCTCGACACCCGAGGTGGGGCTCGAACTCACAGCCCTGAGACTGACTGAGTCGCGTGCTCTACCGGCTGAGCCAGCCAGGTGCCCTAAGAGTATAAATTACCTTAGAAGAAAGAGTAGAATGGATCAATAAAACAAAGAGAGCTATTTTTGATGTATAAAGCCACTGAGATTTTTAAAAAGAGTCTGCTGGCAAGTGTGACTGCAAGAGAGATAAAAACAAAATACGGAGCATTAAGGTTAAGAACACAGGTTTATTCACAGAAATAGAAGTAAAAATTATAAAAGAAATATATGTGCAATTGTTCATAAACTTTTGAAATCTCGATAGGATCATTATATGCTAGAACAAGACAAACTATTAAAACTGACTCAAGAAGAAATAAAAAGCTCAAATAGACCAATCATAAAGGAAGAAATCGAAAACGTAGCAGAGCCATGGGGTAGGGGAGGGGAGAAGACACTGAATCCAGATCTGTTTATGGGAAAATCCCATCAAATGTGGACAGATCAGATATGTGATCTGATGTGATTTTATGTGTACTCTTAGAGGACATGGGCACATCCCAATAAATTTAATGCATATTTATGTGTAATGAAACGTATTCGGTATAGCATAATTTGTATGCCTAAACAAACTGGATTAAGATAGTACAGAAGAAGGAATCTGTTGTCCGGTGATTTTCAGGTCTGTGTCAACCACAGAACCTTTGTTTCCCACAAAACCGCAAACTACAAAACGTGGACGGTGCTGAGGGAGCTGAGCAGTGGATCCCAGAGAGATACGGGTCCTGGTGCTCAGAGCCTGTGAACGGGGCCTCACCTGGCAAAAGAGACCTCGCAGCTGTGATTAAGTTAAGGGTCTTAAGATGAAGGGTTGTCCTGGATTAGCCAGAGGGGGCCTAAATGTGATCACAACGGTCCCTGTAATGGGAGATTTGATGGCAGTAGGAAGGCCGGGTGGCTCTGGAAAGGGGAGCTGGAAGAAGGTGGCCACGAGCCAAGGAAAGCAAGCTGAAGAGGCAAGGATCCTCCCCAGAAGAACCCAGACTTGCTTTAGCTCCCTGAGCCCCGTCAGCTTCATATCTCCATTCACCGTGGCCTCGCAAGCAGAATATAACAAATTTGAGCTGTTTTGTGGTGGTACCACGTTTACCTGCTATGCATCTTTGTTACCTCTCCTACATTTTTGTGGGAGACTGATACGGTCGCCACTGCCAGACCTAATAACGGTTTGGGGAGAACAAGCACTTTTATTTCTTATTTTTTTTCCTTAATTTTTTAATGTTAATTTTTTATAGAGACAGAGCGTGAGTGGGGGAGGGGCAGAGAGAGAGGGAGACACAGAATACGAAGCAGGCTCCAGGGTCTGAGCTGGCAGCACAGAGCCCGAAGCGGGGCTCGAACTCATGGACCGCGAGATCATGACCCGAGCCGAAGTGGGACAGCCAACCAACTGAGCCACCCGGGTGCCCCAAGCACTTTTATTTCTCGTGGGCGGAAGTCACAGATCACTTCCATAATTAAGGAGAAAAGGAGAGACAAGGCGAGTGCATCACTGGCCCACACCAGGCGCAGCCGGTGCTCGGACTCCTGCAGTTGTCATGGCTACACAGGTATCCGTTTTATTCCTTTATACCTCTGCCTCCCCAGCACAGCACTCAAAGGTTGCCCGGAGAGCCTGGAGTGGGGGGCTGACCTGTGCTCCTCCCGACAGAGGTCTCACCTGCCAGGGGCCTGAGTGCAGAGTCGGACCGAGCAGCAGCCCGCGGGGCTCAGGCACATTTTGCATCCCGAGACGGACCGCCAAGAGCACTCAGGTCTGAGTACCTGAGCCACGGGGGGGGGGAAGGGATGCCAGAGGGCAGTCAGGCTTGCAGGGAAACCACCCACTGCTCCAGCCCTCACACAATAGTCCCTGCCCCAACGGGCGGACACCCACCCCTTACCACCTGTCCTGTCCGGGAGGGCCTCGGTGCAACCCCAGTGAGTGCCGAGTGCCGCAGGCAGGGTGTCTCCTCTCAGCCTCGCGGGAGCAGGAGGGAGCAGGAGGGAGTAGGGGCTCAGCGTGGCCCCTGTGCACCTGGGCACTGGGGGGAGGGGGCGAGCACACCTCTGACATCAGCCGCTTCCTGGGGTGACTCTCTCTTCTGTCTTCTGGGGGGAGCCGCTACAGTTCCTCTCTGCCGTCTCCATGGCAACGCTCACGTGGATTTCATAGAACATAAGGTGTTTGAGCTGGAAGGGACCTCAGGGATCAGCTCCTCTCGCCCCCTCATTCCAGGCAGAGGGGCGCAGGTTCAGGACACCACGTGCCCCGGGGCCCGCAGCCAGCCAGGGATCCGGGGCCTCTGCCTTCTGGCACCATCCCCAGCCAGGGTCCCCTCCCTGAGATCACAGGCAGCTCAGTTCCCTAGGACTCACTTCTGGGGAGGGGCTCTGGGGGCATGAGACTTGGGAGGGCTGCCACTCCCCTCCCCACTGAATACAAGACCCCTGAGGTCCAGTCCAGCCCTGTCCTGCTCAGTCACAGACCTGTTCATTGAGTGCTTGGTGGAGACAGGACGGGTGCCGTCCTCAGGAAGCTCAGAGGCCGGTGCGGAGGCCATGCAGCCTCCTGAGGGACCCGTGGGGAGCAAATGTGTGTCCACAGCGTGTCTGTAGAGCAAGGAGTGGGGGTGGGAGGAGCCTGGAAGGCTGCCTGCCTGGAGGAGGGGGCTCCAAGCAGTGCCTGGAAGGACGAGGAAGACTGCCTGGCTCCAGGACCATGGCCCCGTGGGTCAGCAGAATGTGTCGGTAAGGCTGGCCGGCTTGGAAAATGGGGCTCCAGAGAGGGATTGCCTCAGGCCGTAGGTCCCAGAGAGTTGTTGTGTCTGGGTACTCATGGCACACGTCACTCCATGACAGAGGGTCCGGACAGCCAGAAGGGCAAGTCAGAGGGCAGCATGCCGGAGCTGGAGGCCCAGGCACAGGAAGGCATCAGGAACCCAGGCCGCCACAGGGTGCTGGAGGGAGGATCCAGGAGTGAGGCGGGAACATATCTGGGATTGCTCTCTCCCTTTGCTGAGACACAGATATGTGTCCACCCTCTCTGGCCAGCAGAACCAGCCCCCTGCGAGGAGGGTTAGGCCCACAGGCACCCTTCCTTCACTCCGCACTCTAGCTCAGCCTCAGCACTCACCTCAGCGCCACACCCCGCCTCAGGGACCTGCCCTGGAGGCCCAGAGGTCTTCTTTGCAGGCCTGAAGATCCCAACAGTCTGGGCTTCCCCAAGTCCGGTCAAGGCCACCCTGCTGACCTTTCCCACCGAACTGGCCCCCTTCCTTCCCCTGGCTGGCAGCCTGTTCTAGTTATCTATTCCTGTGGAACAAAAATCCCCCAAATGCAGTTTGGGCAGGGCTCAGTGGGGTCAGCTTATCCCAGCTCCGCATGGAACCCACCAGAACTAAGCGCTCGTTGCCAGGACAACTCCTATCCTCCACGGGCAGCAAGTGAGTTCCTTTCCACCCGGGATTCTTCACAAGGCTGCTTGGACTTTCTCACGGTATGTCAGCTGGGGCCCAGGAATGAGTGTTCCAGGAGAAGGGATGTAGGACTGCTAGTCTAGAAGGTCTGGGTCCAGAAACGGACACAGGGCCACTTCAGCCATAGGTACTGGTCAGAGCAATCACAGACCCAAAGGCAGGAGACCGAGGCCTTCCCTCCCGATCGGGTGGGGTGGCAGAGAAGTCGCCCCTTAGCGTACCTCAGCGCTATGCTGCCTCTGCCCCAGGGGCTGATTCCCCCCACCCTCGGTTCCTGCCACCCCTTTCCAACTCATCTCCCCATCTACAGGCGGCACCCTGCACCCCCTCCACTTTACCTCCTGTACTCCTGTAGCAAAGTCCTCTGTTGCTTTGCTCAGCAACTGTGCATGGCTCCCTACTTCTCGCCGAACAATTTCCAAGCCTCTAGGCTGAACTTTCACATTCACTTGCGAATCTAGCCCCCTCCTATGTTACCGATGAGATTTTCTCCAAGCATCCGGACACGACACTGTGGCCTCCTCTCCAAAAGCCCACCCACTGGCACTCTGAGCTTATACGTATTCACTCCTCTACCTGGCAAGTTTCTCTGTGTCCTCTCCTGCTGGACTCCTGTTCAACCTTCCGAGCCTGGAGCCAATGCCCCTCCTCCACAAGGCCCTGCTCTCACTACTGGGTAACACTAGTCCTGCCTCACTGCACACGGAGGTACCTTCTGCCTTAAATCCTTGCTGGCAATGACGTGTCCTCCTGAAGTGGGGCCCGTTTCTAACTCATATTTCTTTCACGAATTTAATAATAGTTTATCGAGGCCTGGAGCCAGCTGCCAGGAATATGGCAGTGACCAAGACAAGCTGCTTCCTGTACCCAGAGAACTTCATCCCAGAGAATGAGACAGATGGCGAACAGAGGAACCAAGGGACATAATGATCAAAGATTAGGAGGACTGCTGGAAGGCAAGAGTGGCAGGAGGGATGCTGTGGTCCAGGGACCTCGAACTCTCTCTTCAAAACAAACCGGAGACCTGGGTTTTTACATATACATACTCTGATTCTAAAGGTTACAAGGTCAAGTCTTTCCCTTCTGCTGCTTTCAGCTGCCCGCCCCTCCTGGCTCCCCAGTCTCTCCGAAGTGCCTACTACCTTCCCTCTTCCCGTTACCCCATTAGCATTAGCCCCACCCTCGACTCAGGCTGCCTTACCTACCCCTCGGGCACCCCAGACTCCTTTCTGGTCGCCCTGGATCCTGGGCTTAGTGGGCACTGGCTGAGACCCCGGGGGCGGCTACCCTGAAGTTGGCCTCATGGAGGGTAGGTCACCTGGAATCCCCAGGGCCCCAGCAGTGGGAGCTCCACATTCCCACCCCAAGCCCCGCTGCCCACACATCTGCATTGGCCTGGAAGAAGAGGAGTGAGACAAGAGAGTAGGCCCTCAGAGGGCTTCCTCAGGCTTGTCCCCCGGCTCTGCCAGGGCCCTGAGGGATGGGTCTCCAGAGAATCCTGGGCCAACCCTGCCAAGGGGCAGTGTATGTTCTCTGGAGCCAAGAGTTAGGTACAAACCCGGCTCTGTCACTTTCTAGCCTGGTGATTTTGGACAGCTCCCTTTCCGTCTCTGGGCCTCAGTTTTCCCATCTGAACATTGGGGATCATAGCATTACTCACTTCACAGGATAGGTTTGAGGATAACTTGTGCCTGGCACACAGTGACACTCGGGAAAGGGCGATTTCCACAGCCTCTCCCGTGAAGGGCCTTGCCAGCCCCTCTTGGGAAATCACTCTGTTGTGTTGTCCCCGATCTCTGAGCCCTAGAGGCATCTTCTGCCCATTATAATTATTTGGGCTCTGGGACCTGCCAGCTGAGAGGGCTCAGGCCTCTGAAGGACCTAGGGTCCATGTGTCAGCTGTCACATCTTAGGGGACAGCCAGGCCAACCCTCCAGCTCCCAGAGAGGTATGGAGCAAAGGCTGATCCCCGAAGAAATGCCTTTGTGCCTACACCCGCTGCCCCCAAGCCCTAGGTGAGGGGCATGTTGGCTCACTGCTCCTGGGATTCCATGACTGTCTCAGCCTCATTCTCAAAACCCAGAGAATCTTGGGTGGAGACAGACAGTTCAGGTGGAGAGGAGGTGTCAGGCTCTGGAGGCCGGTCTGCCAGGGCCTAGCATGGGATTTGGACATTCAGCACTTGGCCCCCTTGGGGCCAGAACCTGGCACCAGAAGGGCAAGGAGCTAGCCACATTCTGGAGGAGGAACCTCCTAGCCCCTTCTCCTCCCAAACCCCTGAGGGCAGAGCCCCAGGGAAAAGGCCCCTCAGAGGGCTTGCTACTGCCCTAAGGTGGATTTCCCTTTACCCAAGGGTCCTGAGGCTTCAGCCCAGCGGGCAGAAGCTGCGGGGGAGGGCGCCTTGCGGCTCTCAAGTGCTAGCTGTGTCCTGCCTCTGGTAACCAGCTGTCAGATGAGCCCAGAGCGCTGGGAGCCCCCACTCCCGGTTTGTTTGCCTGCCCTAAGGGGAGAAGGGAGGGCGCAGCAGACCAGGTGGCATCTCCGGCTGGGAAGGGACAGAAACCCAGGGTGTCCACCCCATGCAGTCCCACTGCCTCAGCGCCCCCTTCTCGGGCACTCCCCTCGTCCCAGGCCCAGAGGCCGTCCAGTGAGGGTCACTGGGCAAGGAGCAGTGCGGGGGGGGGGGGGGGGGGGGAGGGGGTACACGCGGGAAAACGACAGGATCCCGCCTCACCCAGACCCACCGCCTCACGGAGGTGGGTGGCCACGGAGTGAGGTCGCAGGGCCTGGGGCAGGGCGGGAGCTGCACGCACCCGGCGGACGCGAGCCCACCGGGAGCACCTAGGGCAGTGGCCGGGCCTCGTGACCCCGCCCCGGGGCGGCCGGCTCATTTGCATGCCCCCGCCCCAGCGCGGCCATTGGCGGCGGGGTGGGGAGGCCGGGCCTGAGTGGCTGCGGGCTGTGGGGCGCGGGGGCGGGGCTGCGGGGAGCCTGGCGCCCGCGATGCCGCCGCCGTCGCCGCAGCCGCCGCCGCCGCCGCGGGACGGGTTCGGGTCCGTGTCGCGCTCGGCGGGCGCGGGGAGCAGAGCGGCCCGGGGCGCGGCGGCTGCAGCGGGAGCTCCCTGAGCGCCCGCCCGCCATGTCCAGGAAGAAGACCCCCAAGAGAAAGGGGGCCAGCGGGCCCGCTGCCTCCGCGCTGCCTGCGGCCGACGGGTCCCGGCCGGCGCGCCCAGGGACTGCGCGCCCCGGCCCCCAGGCGCGGCCCAACGGACCCCCGCAGCCCGGCCGGCCCTCGCTTGGCGGCGGCGACTTCTACGACGTCGCCTTCAAGGTGAGCCGGCCCCCGCCCCATGCGAGCGCAGCAGGTGGCGCTCTGCCCGAGCCGAGCCGGGAGAGGTCGGGGAGGGGATGCAGGACCCCGCGGACCCTCGGCGGGGAGCCCGCCGGAGCGGCATCCAGCAGCTGGCACGGTGCATGGCATACACACACAGCCTTCAGACCCGGATTTCAGATACCTAACAGCTGGCAAGGTCTGCCCCCTAACGCCACAGCTGGCAGGGCTGGACAAAGGGTCCCAGACCTGGCAGGTGCTCCGTCCCGGGTCCCGAATGACACCGCCCCCGCCCCCGCGCGGGGCCCAGTCTCACCATTTCCCATATGCTGCCTTCCGCACCCCCAGGGTCTGTGGGTCTTCTCTTTTTGGAGGACGGGGGAGATTAAGAAGAGGTTTGCCAGTCGGGTAGGGAGCACTAGAGCCTTCTTCAGCCCTGGGCAGGAGCCTGTGAATCGTGGAGGGGTTGTCAGGACTGTCTTTGGGTTTGGAGCCTGGGGCAGCAGGCTGGGGGAGGGGAGGAGGGGGGAGGCCTGACTGCCCCTCCTGCTCCACAGACCTGACCGAGGCCCCTCCTCACACCAAGATCTGACTCCCATGTGGCAAATTCCTCCAGAGTCTTACTGGGATGGGAAGAAGCCCCTGGCACAGAGACCCCTGCAGGCCTTTCAGAAGGTCTCCAGCTACCAATCCCCAGACCCAGCTCCCCACCAAGCCCCACATGCTTTCCTTCCAGATCAAGCATGATGTCCAGGGTCTGGGGTGGGTTGGGTAGGACCCTGGATGGAGGCAGCTGCCCCCACTCCTCACTGGTTGAATGAATTGGGCCACTGTTCAAGAGGGGACAGAACCTTCTGGAGGTGGGAGCCTGGAGGTCTAGGCTGGCAGCCACCATAGCTGCTATGTCTCCCCCAAGTCCTGCCGAACCTGTGAGCCCGAGACCGGTTCCTCCACTCCTGGCCAGGCCAGCGCAGGGAAGGCCAGACACCCCTCTGGGTGGGCCAGCACCTTGGTCCCCTCTGTCCCTAACACCTCTGACCCTCCTGTTCACCCCAGGTCATGCTGGTGGGGGACTCAGGCGTGGGGAAGACCTGCTTACTCGTGCGCTTCAAGGACGGGGCTTTCCTGGCAGGGACCTTCATCTCCACTGTGGGCATCGACTTCCGGGTGAGAGTGGAAGCTCACGTCCTAAGCACTGAGCTGGCCCAGCCATGCCCTGGGCCCCTGACACCAGCTCCCTGGGCTCTCACAACACCCCTGGGCAGCTGGTTTCTCCGTTACCCCAGTGACACCAACAGGCTCACAGGGTGGAGCTCGAGCTCCTGTCTGGACCACCCGGCTCTCAGGGCCCAGGTGGTTGAGGTGGGATGCCTTACCCAGCAAACCACACCTCCTGACCCCCTAAGGGTCCTGGAGACAGGTGAGGGCTGCATCTGACTGAAGCAGGGAGAGCACCCCTGTGCCTGGAGCTACCTTCTGTGCCTCAGGGTAGGTGGGCCGTGGTGCCTTCCCACCCTCCGGGTGATGGCTGACAGAGGACACTCAAGGCCCATGTTCACTTGGAAGGCGAACATCACTGTCCTTCTGTACAGAGGTGCCAGGAAACCTGCCAAAGGACCTAGGAAGACAGGTGGTGTGGAGCACGTACCCCCTCTGGGAGCAGGGGCGGGTCCCTGCCCTTGGGTGAGGAGGCTCACGGGAAGTGCTGCCGCCTGGCTGCTCCCCCCTCTTCGAGAGCCCCCTCCCAGGTTGCCCCCAGCAGGAGGGGTGTCCTGGGGTTTTCTGAGGGGAAGGGAAGTGCCCCTGGACTTCACCTCCCTCTCATTTCCCCCCACCTGGCACCTTTAGCAGCCTGTGGAGTCAGCAGGCGACATTGAGGGCTGCGGCCTTCGGCCTGGTGGGTGGCAGCATTCCAGCCCCCACCTCGAGTCACCAGTCTAAATTCTTGCCTTGCCAAGGTGCTGGTGTGTTCTAGACAAATCCCAAATTTGCATTTTTTCTCACCCTTTAATTAGACCCAGTTGGTGGGAGGCTGGGAGGGAGGCCCATTCTGGGAACAGGAAAGGGGGCTCCTCCCAGTCTGGGGGGCCATGGGTTACCCTGCTTGAGGGTCCAGGTCCCCTCAAGTCTTCTGAGATGAAGTAAGGGTTCAGGTGCCGAAAGGGGGCAGCTCTGACCCTGGACAGATGGTCCTTGCCCTGTTTTGGACCCATCTCCCCCCTTCTCACCTCCCTCTTGGCTCTGGGGCAGGTGGCGAGGGAGGTGAGGCTGTTTGGTTCACACCCCTGTTCAGGGTGCCAGTGAAGGCAGGGTGTCCTTCCCAGTCCCCCCCCCCCCCCCCCCCGCCTCAGCCCAGCAGATGGCTGTGCCATTGGTTCCTTGGAGACCCAGAAGCACCCTGACAGCAGGAGCTTGGGGAAGAGGGGGGCGGTGGTGTTCCAGCTGCCAGGGGCCCCCACCCCCACCACAGCAGATGGGAACCGTGGGGTTGGGTCTTTCCCTGCCACTAGCCCTGCACCGGGAAGGTCCGGCTAGGAACCACTACCGGCCAGCAAACATTTAATGAGCACCCACTGTGTACCAGGCAGTTTCAGGCTCTGTGGTTACTGTACTGTGCTGGGACCCGCCCTCAGGGGGCTGCCGGCTCTTAAACCAGGAAGCTGGCTATGGCTAGGCACAGGGGGAAGTGGGCAGCCAGGCTGGGCTGGAGGGGTGCTGGCAGAGGGAAGGGAGTGGGGGGAGGCGGGAGCAACGGGACTCAGCGACTGACCAGGTGGGTGGTGTAAGTCACCTTCAAGGGCAGGGAGCTGGTGGAGCAGGTGCTGGGCCTCCAGGGTGGGAGTGGGCTACCAGGAGGGGCTCACCAGGGGGAGGTGCAGGAGGCACGGTGAGGGGGGGAAGCTGGGAGCTCCCCACCGGAGGGCAGCAGTGTTCTAGCTGTTGGTTGCTGGACCGGGCTGGTTGTTATTTCAGAACAAAGTTCTGGATGTGGATGGCATGAAGGTGAAGCTGCAGGTGAGTGGTGTGGGGAGCAGCGGGGGGCAGAGGGTTGAGGGTAGTGAACACCCAGGAGGAACTGGCGGCCCTGTGCCTGTCACTCCAGATCTGGGACACAGCTGGCCAGGAGCGGTTCCGGAGCGTCACCCACGCCTACTACCGTGATGCTCATGGTGAGCTTGTGGGTGGGGGACGCCAGTCCCGGGGAGTCAGAGGCTGTGCTCTCGTGGGTGTCAGGTTTCCCTGGCTTCTGCACGGAGGAGGGTGCCCTGGGCAGGAGCATGGCAGGAAGTGTGGAGGCTGTGATGCGTGTGGGTGTGGGTGACAGGAAGCTGTGGTGGGCCCTGGAGGTGTCCTCACTCGTCCTCTGCCCCCAGCACTGCTGCTGCTCTATGATGTCACCAACAAGGCCTCCTTTGACAATATCCAGGTCAGTGGTTTCCTTCCTGGTGGTGGTGGCAGGAACAGGCCGTGATGGCATTAGGGTCCCAGGGGGCTAAGGACCCTACTGACTGCAGGGAGGCGGCCCCTCTGGTGGCTCAGGTGGAGCATGAGCTGAAGGGAGTCTGAGGACCTTCCAGCTCTGTCAGTCCAACACCTTGGGTAAGGTGCTTGTCGAGGGTGCCTCAACAGGGCCCAGGGACCTCGATTTCTGGGCCTTCCTATTAGCCAGAGCCCAACAGGCACCCCAAGCAGTGAGGCCTGGAGGGGCAAGGGGCGAGCAGAGTGCCAGCCTCCAGCCTGGTCTCAGCTTTTCCCCCACAGGCCTGGCTGACTGAGATCCAGGATTATGCCCAACATGACGTGGTGCTCATGCTGCTGGGGAACAAGGTGGGCACCCCAGCCCATCCTCTCCACCGTGGCTCTGTATGGGGGCAGGGGTGGTAGGGTAAGCCCTGGGCCAGCTCTCACCAAGACCCACCCCCCCATGCCAGGTGGACTCTGCCCAGGAGCGTGTGGTGAAAAGGGAGGATGGGGAGAAGTTGGCTAAGGTGAGCCGGGGTGGGGTGGGTGTCCGGGGAGCGTCCCTGGGGTTGCAGGGCCTGGGCTATCTCCACCAGGCTGCCACCTGGCTGGCAGCAGCTGTTTGCAGGAGTACGGGCTGCCCTTCATGGAGACCAGCGCCAAGACAGGCCTCAACGTAGACTTGGCCTTCACAGCCGTAGCAAAGTAAGTGCTGGTAGTCACCAGGAAGTTCCTCCAGACCCAGAGTCTGAATCTCTCTGCTGGTGGAGGAAGCTGTCCCATGGTCCCCTCTGCCCCACAGGGAGTTGAAGCAGCGCTCCATGAAGGTCCCCAGTGAGCCTCGCTTCCGGCTGCACGACTACGTCAAGAGGGAGGGCCGAGGGGCCTCCTGCTGCAGACCCTGAACCTGACTGGGCACTGCCACTGCACATCCTCTGGGAGGCCCCTGCAAGGCTGGACAGAGGGTCACCTGGCAGTCAACTCGAGGGCGGCCGTTTCTGGGACTCCCAGACAGAGCCTTGTCTTTCCCTAGAGCCTCAGTTCCGACAGGCTTCACGGAGCCAGTGGGTCTGCAGCCCCTGACTCAGGGCCTTGCCCCCAAGGCCTTGATGGAGAAGCAACGGCCTCCCGTACAGGAGACACCCCACAATGTAAAGCCCATGCGGGGAGCCTGGTCTTGCTGCCACGGCACTCTGCTGCCCTCTCCTGGACGTGCCCAGCTTCAAGGCTGGACCCTGGTGCCAGCGCCACGTGTACAGTGCCTAACCCCTCAAAAGCCATGTCTTCAGCGGCACCCGCTGCCCAGGCAGGGAGAGGCCGGACTCCTGTCCGTGCCTGGGGCAGAGGGCTTCGCTGCACATCCAATCATGCATCTGTGCCCCAAGGACCAAAGCTGCCAGCCCACACACTCAGAGACTCTGGTTCAAACATCAGCAGGGTCTTCCTCTCGTGTTGCCTGGAGGACGCCAAGTTTGCGGCTTTCTAATACACGAACGGCATGTGGGAAATCAGAAACCGTCAGGGAAACTAGAACTGCCAGCCCAGCTGAGGCCTGTGCAGAGTGAGGTCAAGCCAGGAGGCTGGCAGTGTGCTCCAGCTCATAGGTCTTTAGGTTAAGAGTCTTTGTTTTCAGTCCTGGTGAATAAAGTTGTGTTTTCTGGACTGCCGGTCTCTTCTGTTACAAGAAGTCCCCTTCTTGCGCCCTCGGCAAAGTACGGGTTGAAGACAACGCTAAGAGGGTAGTACCCTCAACTAGGGCTGCTGTCTAGGGAGCACGGGGAACCTAGGTGGTTGGGTGGTTGATGTCCACTTCCCTCTGCAAGACCCAACCAAACAGAAAACAGTGCTCTGTGGCCGGTGAGGAGGAAGAGTTCCTCACCTGCTTAAGACAAAGACCCCCCGCTCCGCCCCGGGATTTCTGCTCTTCCAGGCAAAAAAACGAGAAGGCATCCCAATAGTTGAAAGGTCACCGTGTGAATATCCATCTTTCTCTACCCCTTCCCAAGACTGCCACGGAACGAGCCAGTCCTCCCGCGGAGTCCTCTGGGGGGCAAACGCGTGTGAAAATAAAGACACTTGCGCTCCCATCAACTCACCACCTCTGCTTTATTGTTAAGCGCCGCAGATACGGACGTGGACTCCCGCCTTACCACCAGGCCCCGGGCTGACGTTCATTTACGTCCACGGTCTCCAACCACGTCACCGACCGCCCTACAAGTCAGACACACAGAGCCGAAATGTAGACAGAAGCCCGCTACCCCGATTTTTTCGAGATGTTTTCACACCAGCCCCTCCTGTCAAGGGGGGCGCACCCTGAAGCCTCAGTCTTGCAAAATAATCAGACTGCACATGCAGTTTTCATACGAGGTGTCAGAAACGAAAGCAATTCATCACAGGCTCCAGGCTGCAAAGGGGAAACCAAGCCCGGCCCAGGCTTACCTGCGGAGAGAAGTCGGTCTGGAGTCGCACCTTCCCAACAGAACGGGACGGGTGGGGGGAGGGGCGGGCGGAGCAAGGAACGCGTACAACGCTGAAGACAGAGGCGGAGCACCGGCGGAAGATGGCCCTGGAGGACCCCTCAGCCCCATTCGGGGCCCAGATCCTCCCCTAACGTGGACTCGCAGCGTCCGCACAGACAAACGCCCACGGCCGCCACTGAATTCCCAAAAGAAAGCACGCGCCCGAGGCTGAAGCTTTTATAGAAAGTGCCCCACCTCTGCGATTGGGCAATCATGCCGGAAGTACCCGCCCCCGGTCTCCTGAACCAGACTCGCGAAGCTTCTCCCTTTAGCAGAGGCCTTGGACCTTAACTGTGAGCGACAGATGCACAGAACCAATCAGACTCCGATCTGCAACATAGAGTGATTCTGAAGCTGCCAATCCCGCCCCGCGACGTCGGAGCCGCCGGAATTCGTAGTTTCTGGAGAGCCGCGCGTGAGGCGGGGACCCAGGCATTGAGAGACGGGGAACTACAAGTCCCGGCGGGCGTAGCGTCTCAGCGCTTCCGGCTCGCGCGTCCGGTCTGTCTCCCGGCCAGCGGCCGCGGGGGCACGATGAAGCGGGAGGGTATCGCTGCCGCTCCCGGGCGGCCGCGGGCGGGTGAGTGTCCGCGCGGCGCGCCCGGCCCGGGGCTCGCGCCTCGGGGCCGCGCGGTAGGCGCTTCGGGGTCCGCGGAGGCGTCGGGCCTGGGGGGGGGGCGGGGCCGACACGGGCCGGGGTCTCGGCGTCTGTCCGTCGCTCGCCCCATTGCCCCATTCTCCCCTTCTTTATTCATTCCTTCTTTTTGCGTTCGTTGAGCGCCGCCGGGGTCCCAGTTCTCGTAGGCTCTTCTGCAGCTTTTCTCAGCCCGGCCGCTGTTGACACTTCTCGCCGATCCTTCTCTGCTGTGCTTTGTAGGATGTTGAGTAGCATCCCTGGTCCCCACCCATTAGATGCCAGTAACCTCTCCCACCCCCACGTCTTGACAACCCAAAATGCCTGCAGACACCGCCAAACGTCTCCTGGGGGACAAAATCCTCCCTCAACCCCACACACCCCGGCTTGAGAACCGGCCATCTAGAGCGGGGAGGGATTGACAGTACACACAGAATCCTAAAGAGTTGTGATAGGTGCTATGAGAGAAACAGGGCGCTGAGAAAGAGTACGGGGCGCTCTCGAGTGGCTTGGAGAGGGGGGAGGTGCCTACAGCAAGCAGCCTGTCTTGGGAAGTTGCTGGAAGAGCATGCCAGGCAGAGGGAGCAAGGTGTGCAAAGGCCCAGAGCAAGAAAGGGCTTGGTGCGCCAGTGAGTGCTGGCAGAGGGGTGAGAGGCCTAGTCCACGGGGCCACACCAGAGTGCATGGTGGAGGGATTGTATTGTGCCTGCAAGGAAGGCTGTTGGAGGATTCGAGCACAGGAGAGCCAGCATCAGATCCAAGGCCGGTAAAGAGCCCCTGGTTGTGTGTAGAGGGGGTGGGAGATGAGGCTGTCTGGCTGTTCCGGCCTCGTTGCCTTGAACAAGTCCAGGGCATTCAGCTGGAGCCGAGGCTGCGATTGTGCTGGATCCCACCCTGCTTTGGCAGGACAGGGGTGGAGGGTAGGGCTGGGGATTCCACCCTGCTTTGCTGCCTCCCTTGCCTAGAGCTCCAAGCTGCCCAGACTGGTCACCCTTCTCCCCATCCCTCACACCCCTTCCTGTGCACACACAGGCCCCCTCTCCTGAGGGCTGCCCACCCCTTGGCCTTTGCCAAGCATGTGACCTCCCTCTTCCTCATTCCTTCTCTTTGGGCCTCTCCCTTCCCACACCCCTTCCCCGTGTCATACATCCCTACTTGCATTGCTCTGGGCATTCACGTTTCTCCGGAATCCCGGGTCTCTGTGTGTCACGGTTCCTGCATGTTATAGCTGCACTGGCCCCAGGAATCCAGAAGCTCCCTCTGAGGGGAAGCAGGGATCCTGGCAACCTGGCTGAGGGAGGTAACCAGCTGGGAAGGAGGGGATGTCTTCCTTCCTGAGGGGTCCCTGTGGAGCAACCCCTACTGTGGCTGTGTGTCACACACGATATTTCTGGAAATGAATGGGAAAGATCAGAGCCTGAAGCACTGACTCTGCTGGGACAGGAACCCACAGAAAAGGGTCTTTGGCAGCTCGAATGGGGCTTACTAATGCTCCCGAGCCTGTCTACCTCTCCTGCCAGGCCCCCTAGCTTCTCAAGGTCAGACTCATGTTCAGCCGTCACCACGTGCCCTCTCACCCTCACAGGGACTGGCATGCAGTGGGTGTGAACCTTGGCCGGCCGGCCGGCTGCGAAATCAGAGAGTTTGGGAAACGGGAGAGGTGTGGTTGAAGGGCCTGACCTGTTTGGACGGCTCCAGGCGGCCTGGGCTCTGCGGTGTGGTGCTCCTCGGCACGGCTTGGTGTGCGGCTGGCTTTGGTGCACCATGGGCTCCTCGGTTTGCTGGCACAACAGGGCTTTGGTTGGCCGCGGCGTGATGCCTTGTGGGCTCTAAGTCCTGGGGTGGCCTCCCGGCCTCTACTCTTGACTCTCGAAGAGGGGCTGCTGTCAGTGGAGCCCTCACTGTTGCCCCGCCTCTCGCAGCTCCTTTCAGATGGGAGTACATCCACTCTGTTTAACGAGTGAGAAATCTGAGGCCCTGGAGGGCAAGCAGCTTGCCCAAAGTCACGCAGCTGTTACGTGGCAGAGGTGGGATTTGAACCCAGGTCTTGAGTCCTGCATTTGTGGCCTGACCGTCGTGCTGTCCATAAGGAACACTTGGAGGGGTCAGTATAAGCACATAAGTGAAGTGTGCCAGCATATGCCCAGCCTTGGGAGGGGTCAGCAGGACATAACTTGCTCCGAACCTGGGTCCCCATTGGCCTGACCTTGCTGTTGAGTCGGCTCCTAGGACTTTACCGGGCCATCTGGCTGGCTTATGCAGGAGGTACCCTCGTAGAGGGGCCCGAACCCCTCAGCTTTCAATAGATGCCCCGGGGTGTCCCCGGTGTGCTGACCCTTCCACAGAAGAAATTCGGTTGCTCCTTGGAGGGACATGGGGTCAGGTGGGGCAGAGGAGGGAGAAAGCGGTCCTGGAGTCCAGTGCTGAGGTCACATGGAGACCTGGTACTCGGCTATCCCCCGGGGAAGGAGCAGCCTCACGGAAACCGGGACTGAAGGAATGTGCCAGAAAGACTGTAGTACCACAGCCTGGGCTGAAAGGGCATGGAATGGACAGTGGAGCGGGCTGGTGCGTGTCTGCATGTCCAGGCGGGGCTCCCGGCTGGGACTTTGTGCACACTCCCCAAGCTTCTGTAGGGAACCAAGAAAGAGGAAGTCAGGGAGGCGGAAACAGCCAGGGCGGCCTGGAGGTGTAGCCCGGGTCCGAGGTGTCCCTGGGCTCTTGGGCAGAGGCCCAGGACCTGTCTCCACAAGTTTAGACTCACTGATTTTTTTTTTTTTTTTCTGAAGCTTGATTTATTTAAGTAATCTCTCCACCCTACGTGGGGCTCGAACTCTCGACCACAAGATCAAGAGTCGCGCGCCCTTCCAACTAAGCCAGCCGGCTGACCTTAGACTCACTGATTTAAGACAGCCTGGGACTTGCTTCCCCCTTGTGCCTCTGCAGCCTGGGTCGGCCCAGACGCTGAGTTGGAGGAAGGGTGTGGGCAGGTAAAAGTGGCCCCTACGGCTAGAGAGGAGGCCAAACACCGCCTTTTTCCAGAATACTCTCTCCCTGCTCTGGATCTGGGCAGCCCCTTCCTCTGGGAAGCTCTCTAGGAGCCCCCCAGGCTGTGTCAGGTGTACACCTCCCTCCAGCAGAGGGACCCACGGGTGCTGGAGAGGCTGGGTGGGGAGTGCGAGGACACAGCCTTGGGGAGAGGAGGCCACGACAGGTGTCCAGTCTGGCAACCCTGAGGCCACCCTTTAGGAACTGTGGGCACAGAGGGAAGGATGGAAGGTGAGGGCAGAGTCCAGGGCTGGGTGCTCGGAGGGAAGGGGGTCGGGCAGGCCTCAAACCCGGGCCTGCTGAGGTGCTTGGGGGGGGCCCTGACGTCACACCCTGCCTATCTGGGATGGAAAAGACGTGCTAAGGGGACATCAGGGAACTGCTGGGAGAGGTGTATATGGCTTTGCTATGGCAACCCAGCCTGTTTCTGTAGGATTTGGCAGTCCTGCGTGGGCTTGGGCCAGGGGGCCAGCGGGGGCCGACCCAGGGGCTGGGTGGTCCATGGGTGATACCAGGGACTGCATCTGGAGCTCTGGCTGCAGTCTGGTGGCCACCCACAGCTCTGTGCCAGGCAGGGCTGAGGTGTCCTGGCCACCCATGCTCACCCTGGGGCAGTCACCACTAAATGTGTGGCCTGATGGTGCTTCCAGGGCCAGCCTACCCCCATTGCTGGCTCAGCACATGCTGCTGAGGGGTCCCCACCACGCCCACTCCTCGAAGGACCTGCTTCTGGCCATCCCACTGTCGTCTCCCCCCCCTCCCCCCCCGCCGTCCCACTCCAGCATTTACAGCCTACACTACCCACTCTGCTGGCTGCCAGCCACAGGGACCACAGTGGGGGATCTTTGTCCCACATTCCCAAGGGTGAGCCTAGCAGACCCCATTGGCCTCCCTCCAGGGGGTGGGAGTGGGGAGGGGTTCCCAAGGGAGCTGGCCTGCTCTCTGGTGTAGGCTGCCCAGAGCACGGGGCTGGTGGGGGCTTTCCTGAAGAGGGGCTGGGGCATTATAGGTGGATCTTCATTCCCTTGTCGGGCAAGGAGTGTGCCCCAGGGGCCCTTTGGACATGGACTTGGGTGAACAGAGATCCCTGGGCCTTGACCCTAGGCTCAAGCAGGGGAGCTGGTTTTGCACTGACCCCGGGCACCTTGGGTACCACTCTCCCACCAGCCTCACCTGAGGCCCCATCTCCAGCAGGACCTGCATGCGGTCTTTTCTCTTTAAGAGATACGGTCCTTGTGTCCCTCGCCTGGGCTCTGCGGAGGCACGGCACCTGGAGCAGGCAGGGTGGGGGGACTCGGCTGGGGAGGGAAGGGGAGCTGTGCCTGGTAGGCTCAGCCCATAGCTTTTCCCAGTATGGGAGTGTCCAGTCGTGTGGCTGACAACTCCCTGTCCGCCTGCATACAGGCCTGGTGCGGGGTGGCGAGGAGGCCTACCCCTGGGGGGCGGGGGCATACCCCCCACCCGGACAGCCGGGCCCAGCGGGGTGGGGGGCGTACGCAGCTGTGCTGTTGTTTCTGGGGTTTGGGCCCACAGAGCTGGGAGACACCGGCGAAGACTTATTGCAAAATGCAGCCCCTGGGGGAGCGGAGCGGAAGGCTCAGGGCATCTTGCTCAATTCCAGGATGCTTAGTTAGGGTAGGATCTGATCGTTGTGATCTGGGGGTGCACAGCTGGGGGAGGCGGTGGCTGCAGCCCAGCAACCCCCCCCTCCCCCCGCCTCGGGTCCCTGGCTGGGAGTGCAGGCCAAACCATGTAAATGGGGAAGCAGTTACTTCCCTCCTTCCCTGGCTCCACTCTGCTCTCTGGCCAGTCTGTACATCTCCCCCCCCCACCCCCCACCCCGCCCCCGGGTTGTGTGTCTGCTGGCCTGGCCGCTATTGGCTGTCAGGGGACTTTCCAGCCGATTTGCATGTTGCCCTGCGTGCCTTTCTGTTTACTTCACTTCAGAGTGAGGGAGAGCCAGACGCCTGCTCCCTCAGACTGAGCAGCAGGCACACAGGCCCCACGGGGGCTGGCGTGCTGGCCGCCGTCCTGGGGGGAGTCCCTGCTGGGGTCCCGGCTGCCTGGACCACGGGAGCCGCGCGCTGGAGCCAGCCGCTGGCCGCTGGGCCTCGGGAGCTTGTGGCAGAGGGAGCAGATGAATTGTAAAATCCAGGTCAGTGTGGGCCGGCCGCCTCCCCGTGACCCACCCCCAGCCTCCTCCTGGCACGCCCCGTGGTGCCGAGGCGGGAGCCGACCTTGGGTTTCCCAAAAGGTGAGTCCTGGAGCTCCTACGTCACCCCAGCCGGGGTGTCCTTGCTGCAAGCAGTGTGGCCCCAGGATTTCCTGCTTAGCGTGGAGACCAGCAGCGGCACTGGAGGTGGGGCTTCTGGACCCACCACAGCCACGCCTCCACCAAGGGCCTGGTACTGCCCACTCTCGGGAGTCCCTGCCTCTCCCCCATGAGGACAAGCCACCGGAGAGCCTGGTCTGGGACTTAACAGCCAAGTCTCTTGAGTCACAGCAGGGGGAGTGATGGGCAGGAGGGGGAGGCTGTGGCCAACATCTTGGGAACCCCCCATCCCCTGGTCTACCTGGACCCCCAGGGCGCTGAGAGCATCGGTGGCGGTGCCTTGTAGCAGGGCCAAGTGTGGGGACTGACAGCCCCCGCACCGAGGCCCGAGTCTAGAAGACTGGGGGCGGGGGGAGGGTGGCATCGCAGGTGGTATTCAAAGGGGCAGGTGGGAGAGAAGATGCAGGAACTGTGACAGCTCAGCAGCGCAGCATGGGAACACGTGGCTCAGGAGCCAGCCCCTCCCCGTAGACCCCTAGGTTGGGTTGGAGGACCACCGAGTGGCTGTGGCGTGTGTGAGGCAGACACGGCCAGGTGGCTCAGCAGCCCCTCCACCCGGAGCCCCCTCCTCAGTCGTGGGGGGCCTTCACAGCACAGGGTGGGCCCCAGCCTGCATGTGCCCTTGCGCCCCACGGGAGTGGGACGTGCCGGCCTCCCCGGGAGTTCCCGACACTCTTTCTGCTGGCCCGGTCTAGCAGCAGGTGATGAGCCTGAGCTGTGGCCTCCCAGGGGTGTCCCGGGGAGAGAGCTCGCCTGTGCTCCTCCTCGCGGGGAGCCTGGCTTAAAGCTGGGCCCTCGAGGCTACGGCTGACTCCAGAGGGGAGATAGATGCTGCTGTGGACGCTGACCCCAGGAGGGCCCCTGGGAAGGTGGGCGTCGCCCTGGCAGTGGGGTGGCTTCCCCAGGCTATCCACGATTGGGGCTTCAGGCTGGTCCCCCTTTCCTCTCTAATGGCCAGGCCCCTCGTCTTGGGTGGAGTGGGGTGGGGGGAGTAATTCTTGCAGGCCCAGGGTGATACCCACTGTGCCTTCTCCCCACCACCTCAGCCTGTGAGTCCTGAGTTCACAGTTGGACCTGCACAAGGTCTGGGATCAGGACTCTCATCTCCTCCCCCTGCCCCAAAGGGGCTTTATCTGCGTGATGAGGCTCTGAGAGGCTGGGCCCCAGGTACATCACCGACAGGTCGTCTGGGGTGTGGCCAGCGTCCTTCCATCCTGCAGACCGGGACTGTCCTACCTGGTAGGAAGCAGGCACACGGCTTGATCCCGCCCCGGGTGCCACACCACGGCCCAGTCTTGGCTCCAGGGACACTTGCCCTCAGACCCAGAGGTTCGGGCAGAGCACAGCGGGGGCTTCCGCCTCTGGGGCAGAGCTGGTGACGTTTCCAAAAGCCTGAGCCTTGAAGGAAGGTAAAGCTGCGTGCCGGCTGCCTGCCTGCCCCCAGGGCCTCCTCCCTTCCTTGGGCCTGTGCACACCTGGGATGGGAGGAGGGAAAGAGACTTTGCCCGCATGGACCCGCCCTTGTTGGCACTGGTGGTGGAGAGGCCAAAGTGTGCCTGGAGTGGACCAGCCAGAGCAGGCCTGGCCGCGTGGGTCAACGCCGGCCAATCTGACGAGTCCGGGCCACCGTCCCCACCACCGTTGTGCTCCCCCCTCAGGAGACGCTGCCCGCGGACCCTAGATGCCTCTCTAGAGCATGAGCTCGGGCAAGAGCGCCCGCTACAACCGCTTCTCCGGGGGGCCCGCCAACCTTCCCACTGCCGACGTCACCGCCGGGGTAAGCGGGAACCTCACGGGGAAGGGTCTGCCCCTCGTGCCCACCTCGTGTGCCGGGGTCCCCGCAGAGCCTCCAGAGCAGTCCCCTCCTACGTGGAGGGCCTGTGCCGCGTGTGTCCTCGTGAGCTCACGCGCGCACGTGACCATGGTGCTATGAAAGCGTGTCGGTGCCCGTCCACGTGTGTGTACACATCCTCGCTGGGGGTCGATGCCAAGTCTCACCTGTTCTCTGTCCAGACCAGAATGGAAACGACCTTCGGGCCTGCCTTTTCGGCCGTCACCACCATCACAAAAGGTGAGCCAGCCTGTGAGCCCAGGCCAGGGCGGGTTGGGCAGAATCTGGGCGTCCCTTACTCCCACTGGGGTCTGCGGGCACGTCCTGGTGGGGCAGGAGGGGGCATCGGTGTCGGCCCTAGGCTGCCTGCCGCACCCCCCCCCCCACCTCTGCTGCCGCATCCTTCTCCTCCCCCTGCAACCCCGGGCATCCCAGCACCTCCGTCCTGGGGCCTCACCCGTTACCTCTGGGGAGGGCTGCCCCACCTTCCCTGTCCCTTGTCCTAGCATCCTCTGGTTCATCCCCGCCCTGGCTCCTAGCAGCCTCCGGGAGGTCGGGACTGGGGGCCACGCTGGACACGTGTGGGTGGTAAGAAGTCCTCGCGATGTCCTTTCTCCAGACCGGTTCCAGCCCGGGGCCGTGTGTTCGAGGAGGTTGTGAGGGGGCTAACGGCCCGGGGCACTACCTCCTTCCCTGAGTCATGAGGGTGTGTTGCCTCTCTTGTCAGGGCTGGGGGTTCAGGGATGGACTTTGTTCCTTTGCCTTTTTGGTCCTCTGCTCCTCGTAGGTGAAGCCGATTTTTAATTGCTTTTCCGGGGTTCCCTCTCGAAGCAGTCAGCAGTGAGGCCACAGGACCACTGTGCGCACGTGCTCACGCTGGCCCCTCTGCCCCAGGGTGGCTCAATCAGATGCTCCAAAAGCGCCCCTTTTCCTTCTTAGATGTTCTGTCCTGAGAATAAATAAACGTCTCCCCTAATACAAGCGCCCAGGTCACTGTTCCTCAACGCCTCATTTACTCTTAGAAGCTGCAGGGGCCCCCGTCACGGCAGTCCCGCGCTCCTGGAGCAGACAGTGATGGGAGTCTGTCTCCCTCTCGCCCTACCCGGCAACCCCATCGGTGGCAGGGATGGGTCCGGACTGGGTATGAACAGTCACCTCACCTGACCCCTCTCACAGATAGGGAAACTGAGGCCCAGTGACAGGGGAGCTGCTTAAAGCCCGACTCATGAATCCATGCCTTTGGGGCTGGTCGTGATGTCTGGGTTTGGGCGGGCCTGAGGCCGGTGGTGGCCACTCCAGGGCTTCTGGCTTCCCCATGGACTCCTGACCAACGCCTTCCCTGGAGTGGGCTGAGAAGGCCCGAGGGTGGTTCCAGGTTCTGGCCAGGGGAACAGCTGGGAGACAAACAGACCCAAACAGCGGGCTGCCTGTCAGTCCCCACCACACACAGGGGCCTCAGGCCTCTGTCCCTGTCTCTTCCTCTGGGCACTGAGGACATCAGAGGACCCGCCCACTGGCAGGGTTACCTTGAGGGCCAAGCAAGATGACATCCCACCTCGTGCCAGGCAACCTCCAGATTAATCACTCAGATGTTGGGCTCTTGCCGCAGCTGGGCACAGGGCAGCCCCAGGGTCAGACCGCTGGCACCTTGTAGAGTCAGAGAGATGATCCCTCCACCCCACCTTCAGCCTGCCTTGGGAGTGTGACTGTCGGGGGCTCCGGAGCTCCAGGCACAGAGGATAGGCCCTGGAGACCACCTGAGCCGGGCTGGCCCCAGGCTGTGCCCTCCCTCCCCACCTGCCTGGCCCTGGAGGGGGCTGAGGATGCAGGGCCAGTGCGGGGCTTGCTGGGGGCTCAGGCCAGCTTGCGTTCTGGCCCTTGTCCTGCTCAGGCCCCTGACAGGGGCAGGGTGGCTCCCAGCTGCCCACGAGCTCAGCCCCAGCCAAGTGGCCCTCAGATCAAGAAGGAGGACACGGGAGAGGGTGGGGGGCAAGGAGACTTCCCGGAGGGGATTAGCCCCCTGTCTGGCCCAGCCCCTGCCCCCACCGGGCCCGTCCCTCCAGGGAGCCCACTTCCCGCCACGGGGGGCCAGCCATGCCCCTCCGGATCACACTCGTGGCAACCCCACCCTCTCTTCTTGGCAGCCGATGGGACCAGCACGTACAAACAGCACCGCAGGACACCGTCTTCTTCTAGCACCCTCGCCTACTCACCGCGGGACGAGGAGGATAGCATGGTAGGTCTGTGCCGTGGTCACTTCTCTCCCCACGGCCTCCGGCCATGCCGTCCTTCCCCAGGGCCAAGTCCCAGGGGTAGCTGAAGGGGAGGCTCCACCTCGAGGCACGCCCTGAGCTACGGTCTGCAGGCTACGGTGGGTTGGTGAGACAGAGGGCTGGTATGTCTGGACGTCGTGAGGCCTAAGCGCCCGTGGCAGGACTTTGTGGAGGAGGAAGGAGCAGTGGGGCCGGAGGGTGCAGAGCCTGCGAGCTAGGGCGAAGCGCACTCAGCTCCGTCTTGAAGGCCATGGGAGCCACAGAAGGTTCAGGCGTGTGGGTAACAGATCACATTTCCATTTTTAAAGTTGTCTGCTATTGAGTAGAGGATTGGAGGGTGGGCTGGTGGGTGGAGGCGGGACCCCTGAGCAGGTGGCTGGAAGGAGGGCGGCCGGAGCTGGGGGATAACAACAGGCCTGCGAGGGCTGTGCTGACAGGGAGAGCCAGAGAACCTCGTGCCGCTGGCTCGGAGTGAGGAAGGGGCTGGGGTGGAGTCGAGGCTGGCTGCCAGTGCCCAGGCTGTGTGGCCAGGGTCACAGTGGCTGTCCCCTGCCTGCCTGGCCACTGGACCGTGTGGCTGGGCTCTGGGCCCGTCGGAAGCGAGGAGCTGCCCTGGCCGAGGGGGTGGCTCCTGCCCTCCTGCCGCTCACCTCTGCAGAGCCTCGCTTTCTGCTTCCCCTTGTGGATTCTTGGGATTCTCGCCAGCGTGGTGGCCCCACGGACTCCAGCTGGTTCTCCTGTCCTCCCAGCCTCCAGGACCCGAGTCTTCTCATGCTGGGCTGCTAGGCCTTCGTTTCCTATTTAATACTAAGGGAAACAGTGTTTTTTTAATTACTTGAACGCGCTGTGTGCCAGGCGCTACACTAGGCCTTCTCTAAGCACAAAGCAGGCACCTTGCGCCCCACTCCCTGGCTCCGCCTGCCTCGGCCTCCGTGACCTCTGACTCACCCATGGCTGCCCGGGAGGGGATTTTCCCCAGAGTGGCCGGGGCCAGGAGGAAGCCCGTGGGCTGGGTGGGGAGCAGTGGCTCTTACAGGATCTTTACTGGGGGGTTCTAGGCCAAGGCGGGGGGGAGGGGACGGTTTCCCCACCCAGGATCCCCCAGATCCTCATCTTCCGTGACTCAGGCAGAGGCAGGCACCCGTGGCTCTTCCTCCCTCTGAGAATCTTGGCCAGGGTTCAGTGGGGAGGTCCCTGCCTTCCCTGGGAGCCTCAGTGGCCCGGCCCCGTGTCCCCAGCCAGGGAAGCCAGACGGGCAGCCAAACCCAAGGGGACGTGGAGCCCCCAGCCTCTGCCGGCCTTCCCTTCCTCTGGCAGTCCAGGCGTGGAGGCCGGCCCGGGACTGGCTGGTGGAGGTGCCCCGTGTGCAGCCCACATTCCCTCACGGGAAGCAGGAAGCAGGCCAGGCGAGCGTGTCCTTCTGGAATTGAATAGCAGGAAGTCTCTCCATTTACACAAAGAAAGCTGGCAGACGTGAGCGGGTGGCCCAGCCACAGGGCCGGGACCGCTGGGCCGGCGGGGGGCCCGGGCGCCCCATCGGCTCCCTGGGCACAGGCGGCGGCTCTGCGGGGTGAGGGGGCCCCGGCCTCCCCACCGGCTGACGGGCCCGCCTGTCCCTGTGCGCCGCAGCCCCCCATCAGCACCCCACGCCGCTCCGACTCGGCCATCTCCGTCCGCTCCCTGCACTCAGAGTCCAGCATGTCCCTGCGCTCCACGTTCTCGCTGCCCGAGGAGGAGGAGGAGCCGGTAGGTGTGTCCGCCCAGCAGGCGGCCCCTCGAGGGGCGGGAAGGTCTGGCCTACGCCCCCCCCCCCCCCCCACTCCCCAGGCACCTCTTCCTGTGGGCTACCTGGGGTCCAGCTTTGGGAAGTGAGGGCGGCGCCCGTGTGGGGTCTTCGAGTCTCCATCACCGCTAGAGAAGCAGGTGCGCACGGCCAAGGGCGCGGCTGGAGGGGTCCTCCCT
Source organism: Leopardus geoffroyi (assembly GCF_018350155.1). Classification (NCBI taxonomy): domain Eukaryota; kingdom Metazoa; phylum Chordata; class Mammalia; order Carnivora; family Felidae; genus Leopardus; species Leopardus geoffroyi. Next base: position 40,101,044 of record NC_059340.1, on the reverse strand, counting down.
GCTTCGGTCCTCTCACGCTCAGGCCCGGCCCCAGGCCTCCTCGGCAGGCCCTTCTTGGCCGCTACCCGCCCCCGCCCCCCACCGCCGTCTGCGCCCCGGCCCCCCTTCACCCTGCCCTGCCCGGTTCTAGGAGCCCCTGGTGTTTGCTGAGCAGCCGTCGGTGAAGCTGTGCTGCCAGCTGTGCTGCAGCGTGTTCAAGGACCCCGTGATCACCACGTGCGGGGTGAGGCCGCCCCTCCCTTCCTGACACGTGCGCCACCACGGGGCCGGGCGTGGCCGCCCAGGGGCTGCCCTCTTCGGTGGGCACGGGGTGGGGGCGACTCTGTGTCCATGCCCCAAGCCCACCCGTTGTCTCCACAGCACACTTTCTGCCGAAGATGCGCCTTGAAGTCAGGTAGGGCCCCCCCCCCTCCCCAGACCCCGGTCCGGCTGACCTCATGACCCCGCTTGGGAAGGGTCCCTCCGGAGAGGTCCCAGCCTAGGCCCAGCACTGATCACGCCCTTGGCACGTGGTGGCTTCTCCCTAGCCCTGCCCCCAGCGTCTCTGCCACGGGGCACTCAGGCCGGGCTCCGGACCTTGATGGGCGAAGTGGTGAGACCCACATCGCGGGGCCTCCTGGCCTCAGCACCAGCTGTTTCCAGCAAGAGTGCCTTGGCCATCAGGGCCCCCCGCCTCACCCTCTCAGGCCTGGGCCCCTGGGCCCGGGGCTAGTTCCTCTCCAGGTTCTGCCCCAGCTCCCTCTGCCCTGTCCCAGACTCCTGAGTCAGCCCAGAGGTCTCCGGTCCCTCCTGCTCACCCAGTGGTCACCCTTGGTGGCCCAGCTGTGCCCCCATCCAGATTCAGGCATGGCAGCGGGGCAGGTAGATGGGTGCATCAGGGCCCAGAAAGAGGCTCGGTGCAGCCAGCCTGAGGAGCCCGTTCCGGGCCTGCCACACCGGGACTTACCAGGCAGGGAAGAGCCCGCCCCCAGCGCAGCCTGGTCGCAGCACTCAGAGCAGAGCTGCCGGGGCAGGGACAGCCAGGTGGACGGTGAGGTCAGCACGCCCTCCCCTCCAGAGAAGTGCCCCGTGGACCACGCCAAGCTGACGGTGGTGGTGAACAACATCGCGGTGGCCGAGCAGATCGGGGAGCTGTTCATCCACTGCAGGCACGGCTGCCGGGCAGCGGGGGCCGGGAAGCCTGCCGTCTTTGAGGTGGATCCCCGAGGGTGCCCCTTCACCATCAAGCTCAGCGCTCGGAAGTAAGTGCTGTCCTTGGCCCCCGCCCCCCACCCCTCCCAGGGGTGCTGAGAGCCGGTGCCTCTGGGGACTGACGCCCGCCTCCCAAAGGGACCACGAGGGCAGCTGTGACTACAGGCCTGTGCGGTGCCCCAACAACCCCAGCTGCCCGCCCCTCCTCAAGATGAACCTGGAGGCCCACCTCAAGGAGTGTGAGCACATCAAGTGTCCCCACTCCAAGTACGGGTGAGTGGGCGGGGGCGGGCATGTGGGCTGCCCCCGGCCGGTGGGCGGGCAGGGCGGGGGCGGCGGGGCCTCCGGGCTGGCATTCACAGTCCCTCCTTCAGCGAACCCTTGTTGAGATCTGCTTGTGTGCTGGGCGCTGGGGAGACAGCCAGGGTCCTGGGGAGACGGACCTTAGCGGGAGCCTCACCGTCAGCTATGTAATTACAAACTGAGGTACAGGTGCCATGAAGGAGAGGCCTGAGCCCCACAGGAACGCAGAGGGGTCGGAGTGGTCGGGGGGGTCCCTGAGAACTGATGCATGTGTGGGTGTGAGCCAAAGACTAGCATGAGGGCTTCGGGCGGCTGGACCATCATGAGTGGGCTAGAGAGCAGGGGGCGGTGGGAGGGGGGGAAGAGGCAGGAGCCGGGAGGCTGTCGAAGGCTGCGGAAGAGCCCTTAAGGAGCTTCGGGAGCAGAAGGACTAGATTTCCTCCCAAAGCGGCCTGATGGGTGCTGAGTGGGAGCAGGATGGACAGGTGGGCAGCAGGTGGGAGGTGTGGGGAGGCGTGGGGGGGGGGGGCAGGGGCAGTGCCTCACTGGGCAGGCAGGTGGGCAGGGCAGCCATCCTGCGTCTCCAGGTGCACATTCATCGGGAACCAGGACACGTACGAGACACACCTGGAGACCTGCCGCTTCGAGGGCCTGAAGGAGTTCCTGCAGCAGACGGACGACCGCTTCCACGAGATGCACGTGGCGCTGGCCCAGAAGGACCAGGAGATCGCCTTCCTGCGCTCCATGCTGGGCAAGCTCTCGGAGAAGATTGACCAGCTGGAGAAGAGCCTGGAGCTCAAGTTCGGTGAGGGCGCGGCCCAGAAGGCAGGGGTGTGGCCTCTCCTCCCGGTCCCTGACACCCTCTTCCTTGCCACTCAGACGTCCTAGACGAAAACCAGAGCAAGCTCAGCGAGGACCTCATGGAGTTCCGGAGGGATGCGTCCATGTTGAACGTAAGCGGGAGGGGGCCACGTGCGGGGTGGGGGGGGTGGGGGGGGGTGGGGGGGGGTGGGGGGGGGTGGGGGGGTGGGGACGCAGGACCAGCCCTCGGCCTAGGCCCCAACAGGAGGCTTGCCCCGCTCCCTGCCACCCCGCTGTCAGGGTTCAGTGTCTGTGCTGGGGGAGGCGGCTGCTGCCGCGTGGGGGCAGGGGGACCACGGACCCACAGCCAGCATGCCCTGTACTCTTGGTCTTGGCAGGATGAGCTGTCCCACATCAATGCGCGGCTGAACACAGGCATCCTCGGATGTGAGTACGGGCCTGCCGCTGCCCCCTCTGCTGCCCCTGGGCGCCCCCGGGCCCTCACCGGCTCCTCCCGTCTCCGCAGCCTATGACCCACAACAGATCTTCAAGTGCAAAGGAACCTTTGTGGGCCACCAGGGCCCCGTCTGGTGTCTGTGTGTCTACTCCATGGGGGACCTGCTCTTCAGTGGCTCCTCTGACAAGACCATCAAGGTGAGTGGGGTCTTGCCCAGGGAGGTGGTCTACAGCCTGGTGGCAGGGGGTGGGGGGCAATGGGCACTGCCTGCCAAGCTGTGCCAGCTCTGGCCTGCCTGCGCCCACCTTCCCTCCACATTCCCACCATGCTGCCCCCTGGCGTTGGGCTGACCCTCCTGGGACCCAGCCTGATCGTGGCCTCTGCAGGTGTGGGATACGTGTACCACCTACAAGTGCCAGAAGACGCTAGAAGGCCACGACGGCATTGTGCTGGCGCTCTGTATCCAGGGGTGAGTGCGGGCATGCATGGTACCCACGTGGAGGCGGGGACGGGAGACGCCCTGCTCCCCCCACGGGCCACGTGTGTCCTCAGCTGGCTGTGTCTACCTCTCCTGCGGGGCACCCTCATCCTTGAGCAGGGCTGGATGGCTAGGTGGTGGCACGCAGGCCCCCACGTTCACAGTGTGTGGCCCCGGAGCTGGGGCGCCTCGGGGAGGTAGGAACTGAGCCGTCGCTCGGCTGGCCTGTAGCCAGAGCCTCAGGCACAGCTTGGGGACAGGACCACAGAGTAGCCTGCCCAGCTCCCCCCTCGCCCGAGAAGGGTAGCCCCTGTCGACCTTCTCTCCTGTCTCGTGTCACGAGACTTCATGTCGTGGGCAGGAGAGGGAGAGACGTGCGTTCCCGGAAAGCAGCAGCGTGGCCGTCGGCGGCGCGAACAGGGGTAGTTACCTCGCAGCTTGCTGTCGGACGCTTGCCAGGCAGGCGGCGGGGTCGGGCTTCTACCCCCAAGGTTCCCTCGCCGGAACGGGAGGACGGAGGGCTGGGGGCAGCAGGAGGAACCCGGCCGAGCTGCCGGTTCCGGTGGCTTCCCGGTGGCTGGTGCTCCCTTGGCCTGGCAGGGCCGCACCAGCGGGGACGGTGGCTTCTCCTGCCCTGACCGCTTGGCTCCGCTCCCCCAGGTGCAAGCTCTACAGCGGCTCGGCGGACTGCACCATCATCGTGAGTGGGGCCGCGGCAGGTGGGTGGGAGGGGCCTGGGCCGCACCGGCTTCCGGGGGCCCCAGGCCCGCCGTGCCACCACGACCCGAGGCTTCCTGTCGTCCTTCCCGCCAGGTGTGGGACATCCAGAACCTGCAGAAGGTGAACACGATCCGGGCCCACGACAACCCCGTGTGCACGCTGGTCTCCTCCCACAACATGCTGTTCAGCGGCTCCCTGAAGGCCATCAAGGTCAGGCCGGCCTCGCGTGTGCACATGTGGGGCGGCGGGCTACCGGACCCCCGCGCCCCAGCCTGCATCCGTGGCCGTCCCCACAGGTCTGGGATATCGTGGGCACTGAACTGAAGCTGAAGAAGGAGCTCACGGGCCTCAACCACTGGGTGCGGGCGCTGGTGGCTGCCCAGAGCTACCTGTACAGCGGCTCCTACCAGACAATCAAGGTGCGTCCCCACACGCTTTGCGTGGGAAGACCCCTCACTAGGCTAGACCCCTGGGCCGGCACTGCCCAGGCCGGCCCCGGGGGCTCCGTCTGCCCTGCCCCCATGCCGCCGGGTTGGGGAGACCCTCACACACATCCTGGGTGACGAGCGGGCTGCTTAGCGTCCAGAGGCCCTGAGGGGAAGGTGCCGGGCCTGGGACCGACGGGCTCGAGCTTGTCCGTAGATCTGGGACATCCGGACCCTCGACTGCATCCACGTCCTGCAGACATCTGGCGGCAGCGTCTACTCTATCGCTGTGACGAATCACCACATCGTCTGTGGCACCTATGAGAACCTCATCCACGTAAGGCGGGCACCTAGGGGCAGGGCCTGCCTCCGGGGCGCTGTCCTCCCCGGAGCCTGTGGCTCTGACCTGCCTGGGCCATTCCTTCAGGTGTGGGACATTGAGTCCAAGGAGCAGGTGCGGACCCTGACAGGCCACGTTGGCACTGTGTATGCCCTGGCGGTCATCTCAACGCCAGACCAGACCAAAGTCTTCAGCGCGTCCTATGACCGGTCTCTCAGGGTGCGTGCGGACCTAGTGATGGTGGGAGGTTCACGGTGGGCGGTTGGGCCCAGGTGGGCAGGCCCTCATGTCCCGTGTGCCCCCAGGTCTGGAGCATGGACAACATGATCTGCACGCAGACCCTGCTGCGTCACCAGGGCAGTGTGACCGCACTGGCCGTGTCCCGGGGCCGGCTCTTCTCGGGAGCTGTGGACAGCACTGTGAAGGTCAGTGCCTCGGCTCAGGCCTTCCAAAGGGGCTGTGCGTGTGGAGCAGGGGGCGGGGGGGCGAGGAGCTAGAAGCCTTGGGTCGGTGGCACCGGAGGGCAGGTGTGGATGGCAGGTGGTGGTGGGGCGGCGTGGCCGGAGGGGCAGCTGAAACAGAGCCCTTCCTCTGCAGGTTTGGACTTGCTAACAGAATCCAGACCAGTCTTGGCTTCCTCTGGGACCTCCCTAGGCTTGTCCCAACCAGGCTGGCCACATGAGGGGTCTCAAGGGGCGCTCACTGCCTGCCCTGCGGGGACAGACTGACAGGTTCACCTGGCCAGGCAGTGCCCTCCCCACCCTGTGCCCGGCGAGCCTCCCTCTGCTTGGTCCTGTGATCGTCGCCGCCAAGACAGTGCCCAGCCCCTCCCGCTGGGTGCCAGGTACGATGCTCGCCCGGCCCACCCTCCATCCCTGCCCCAGATGGACTGTGGGCCTTTTTACTCACCTTTTCTACTGTTTTTAGACTGTATATAGATTTGATTACTTCTTGATTGAAATAAAAGCTGCACAGACTGTGGCTGTGAGTGGGGATAGTCCTTGGGGTGACAGGCCACCCGGGAATGCTGTTGTGCTGCGGCACCAGCGGCCAGTGGGAGGGAGGCTGGGGAGGAGCCACAGAAGGGCTCCTGTCAGCTCCAGGATGTGGCCCTCTTGGTGACTTCTCTTCCCTGCCAGGAGCAAGCTAGACCCCCGTTCTCCCCAACACACGTCCCCAAGAAGTGAGCCAGGCAGCTCTGTTTTCTGCTGTTTATTGACAGCTGACAGTAGCTCCCTGCCCGGAACCCCCCTCCCCACTTGCTGGAGCCCCAGCCTGGGCCGCCCGTTGAAGAGAGGCCAGGCACACCCACCTGGGGAAGTATCAGGGCATGACAGCTGGAAAGGGCCCACACGCTCAGATGCCACCTTGGCTGACCCCTTCCACCCGCCCGCCTCGCAACCGCTGGTTTTCGGCGTTTTTAAATTCTTTTTTTTTTTTTTTTTTTTTTTTTTTTTTTTTTAAGAAACGTCAAAGTTGTGCCCAACACACGTGGATCAGCAAACACAATAGAGGAGGCCAGTCAGTACTTTTTGGAAAGGGGAGAGAGAGGAAAAGAGAGAGAGGGCAAGAACGACCACACGACACAGCCTTGGACCATGAGCAGAAGCGTCCATGGGAACTCAGATGGGGGAGGGCAGGCTGTCTGTACGGGGCCAGCGAGGAGCCCTGAGGAGGGAGGGTCAGGCACACCCTGACACACGCCACACGCAGCCTGGCATGCACGCCCTGCACCCACCGAGGTCACCCAGCTGACGTGCCCACGCTGCACGCACGGCTCCCCCGGAGCCCAGGCGCGCCTCACACCGGCACCCTGGGAGAGCAGGGAGCCCCTCCCCACCGGCTCCACGGTGTGGAGGACACAGCCCAGCAGCGAGCAAGGCACATCCTTCGAGTTCTTCAGACGCAGAGAAGTTAGGAGAGCGAGGGGAGGCCCTAGCGGAGCACGGACCCTCCCGGACCCCAGCCTCCTGTTTGTGCTACTGGGCCAGGTGTCCTAGACGGAGGGAGGGAAGGATGGACAGACAGACAGCCAGGGCCTCTAACAGCTTTTGTCTTGAGCTAGACTTCAGTGTCCTTACAGTTGGTAAATGGTTTTCTATAGAATCAATAATATTTTTTCTTTCTTTAAATATATATTTGTTAAAGTTATACCTTTTTGTTTCTCTGGGGAAATCTGCCTCAGCTCATTCCCAATAAATTAATACTCTCGATAGCTTATATTCTGGGGGGGTACAGTGGGGCAGGGGGCGTGATCCCAGCCCCAGTCCCTTGTGCTGCGCTGGAGCGGCTGGCAGAAGTCCCCAATGGGCAGTTCTGTGCTGGGCGTAGGCCTGTGCTCTGCCACAGATCGGGGAGGGGGCCAAAGCGACCGTCCGCCTCCCACTGCCTCCCAGGGCAGACCCGGCCTGGCCTCAGGGCAGGGGGCCAGGGGCTGCCCTTCCTCGCCCGCAGCAGGCAGAGCCCGGCGCGGGTGGGCGGGTGTGGCCCAGCAGTTATTGCACAGGGAGCAGCAGACGGGGACGGGCACCCGCCGGGCAGCAGCATTTACTTAGAGCCCTCGGGTCCCCTGGCCAGGCAGTCCTCCAGGCCGGCCGTCCGGCCTGGGCCCAGGGGGCAGGAGTTGTGCTTGTGCAGGGGATGGGCAGCACGGGCCCGCCCCTGCCCGCCTGGCCCCCCGTCGGCCCTCCGCCCTGCCCGCTCGCGCTGCGCCCAGAGGTGCCCACCCTGAGGTAAAGGTCAGTGTGCGGGCCGGGGGCCCCGGGCGGCGCGGGCGGGCCCGACGTGAGCAGCCGCGTCACTCCAGCATGGCGTCCAGCTGGTCGGCCAGGTCGTCGAACATGCTGCCGATGTCGTCCAGTATGCTGCCGGTGCTCTTCTCCTCCGCGGACGAGGGGCTGGGGGCGGGCGCGGCGTGAGCTGGCGGCTCGCGCGCGCGACACCCTGCCCGGGCCCCGCCCCTGTCCCTCACGACCCGCCCCGCCTCCACCGATCCGCAAGATTCGACCCCCGGCTCCGCGGCCCCGCACGACCCGCCCCTGCCTCCGCTCCTCAGCCCTACTCGACCCCGCCCCCGCCGCCCCGGGCCCGGCCCCGCACGACGCGACCCCGCCCCCTGCTGCCCCGGGCCCCGCCCCGCAGCCCCTCCCCGCCCCGCCCCGCCCCTCCCTCGACTCGAGCTGGAGCGCCGCAGCCTCGGAGCGCGCGCGGACCCCGCCCCGCACCTACCGCGCGCCCTGCGCGTCCTCCTGCCGGATCTTCTCCTCTACGGCTTGCAGCGCGGCCGCCAGGCACGCGCTCGTCTCCTCCAGCTTCTGCCGGGCGCTGTCTCCCGGCGAGGCGCCGTCGGGCGCGGCGGGGGGCCCGGCGGTGGCGGTGGTGGCGGCGGCGGCGGCGGCGGCGGCGCGCGGTGGCTTGGCGGGCACGTGCAGCGCGGACGCGCCGGGGGACGGGGGCTTGGCGGGGCTGGCGCTCAGCGAGGGCGGCGTGCTGGCCGGCTTAGCGAGGGCGGCGGGTGGCTGGCGAGCCGGCGAGGGCGCGGGCGACGGGCTGGCACTGCCCGACTGCAGCCCCGCCGCGGCCTTGGCCGGCTTGGGCGCCGTGGGCGGCGGCGGCGGCTTGGGAGACACGGGCGGCGGCGTGCCGTGGGCGCGCTTCACCTCTGCGGGGAGGAGGAGATTCGCACAGGGGGCGGGAGAGCCCTGCCGCAGCGCTCCGCCTCGCCCTCGAGAACAGCGCTGCGGACCCCGCTGCCCCTCGGAGCCCCGGCTCCCTGCAGCCGCCAGGGGGCGCGTTTCCCTATGCGTATCTGCTCGGGTCACCGGCTTCCAGACCCTTCTCTGTCCGCACACTACTCCCTCCATCCCCCTTCAGGTGTGGCCTGCTGCAGACACTGGCCCTTGGGTTGCTTGAATACCATGGGGCCTTCGCATGTCTGATCCTTCTGCTTGGAAGCCTGCCCCCTCTCTCTAGTGCTGGGGTGACTTTCAAGCTTGGCCACTCTCAAGCCTCCCAGAGTCCTCCGTGACCCAGCATCGTGCACCTGTCTTCCCTCCAACAGGTGCTGTTATCCATGGGTTTCTGTGCCTCATCCACTGAGCAAGGTGACGAACATCCACCCTCCTCCCAATTTGGGGTCGGCAGTGTTGTCCAATGGGTGGGTGGATGACAGGGTCTGAGGTCTGAGCACAAGGGTCTTCACCTTGTGCTTCCCACCCCATTCCACCTGGCCTTCCTCGAGTTCAAGAGGAAAACCCCTCAAACCATGGAGTGGGGAGGTGGGGGGGGGGGGGGCTTGCCCAGCTGGCTCCTTTCACCTACCTGGGCTGCCAGGACCTGGCAGCGGCACCTTCTTGGAGGCAGGTGTGGGTGAGCCCTGGATCTTGGGAACAGGCTGAGCCAGCATGGGCTTGGGAGAGACAGGCGGCTTGGCTGGCTTCCGGGAATCCGTGTCAGGTGGGGGCAGCGGGGGAAGGTGCATCAGGTCGGAAGGCGGGGGTTCTGCAGGTGGGGGCGGCGGGGGCAGCTCCGGGGGCCCAGTCTGCTCAGAGGTCGGCCTGCGGCGCACGGTGCCCGTGCCATTCTGGTACACAGACAGTGGCGGCGGCGGCGGCTCAGGACCTGCTTCCCGCTCCTTGGCCTTGGGCCGGCGCTTGACCGTGTCAGACTCCGTCAGGATGAACTTGACGCTCTCCTGCTGGCTCTGCTTGGCCCGGATGCGCCTCTTGAGCGTGGCACTGGCCTCCACTCTGGCCAGGGGCGGGCCCTCCCCACTCGCCTCTCCCTTGGCTGGACCTCGAGACCGCTGCCGGGCGCTCCCATCCTCCACAAAGTGGCCGTGGTCTGCAGGCCCCCCTGACTCCCCAGGCGCCCTGCGGACGGTGGCCAGGAGTCCCGTGACAGGCCCGCTGAGGGTGCGGCGCCTGTTCACCACCTCGCCGTCAGGCCCAATGGCTTCCTTGTGCTTCACCGAGGCCAGCACCGTGGCCACCCGGCCTGGCTCCGGGCTGGCGGGGCGGGGCGTGGGGTGGCCCTCGGGGGGCCTGCGGGCTGCTCGGCCCCCACCCCCAATGGATGACAGCTCTAGCATGGCTGCGATGCTCTTCACGCTGCCAGCGCTGCCGGTGTCCACGCTGCCAGCCAGGTCGCTGGCCCGCCGGCGCTGTGCCCGGACCCCCAGCCGGCCATCCTCGGTCCCAGCCCCTTCCGTCTCAGCATCTGGCGCCGACTCATCTGCCAGGTTGGCGCTGGCCATGGCTGAGCTGGAGCGCTTGGGCGGGGGCGGGGGCGGCCCCTTCTTTCGGGGCCGCACCGCAAAGGACTGGCTGCGGTTGACATTCTTGTCGGTTCCGGCGGGCGCTCGCACCGAGTGGCTACGGCCCACGCGCCGCTGGACGGTGGCGTAGGGCCCTGCGGCGGCTGGCACCAGCAGCTCGTCCCGCTCTGGCTCGCTGTCGGATGCCGCATAGCGATTCAGGCTGTGGGCACGCTTCTTGGGCCGCCCTGGCTCCGCGTCAGCCTCCGGAGGCAGGCACAGTGTGGGCACGGGCGGGGGGGCGGCCGCGGGCACGGGCACGGGCCCGGGAGCGGCCGGCCCTGCGTCGCTCTCCACGGGCTGGGGCAGCACGTAGGCAAAACCGCGGTGTGTGGGTGACTGAGGCAGCGAACGGGGTGACATGGGTCGTTCTGTTGGTGGCAGCAGCTGCGGGGTGGGCTTCACCTTGGCTGTGGCTGGGGCTGGACCATGAGGCCCCCCCAGGGCTTGAGGGGAGCCCGGCTGGGCTTTCGTGGGCGTTTGGGGAGGTGTGAAGTGGCTGGCACCTGGCGGAAGGACCTGCCGCGGCTTGCCAGGCACCGGAGGCACGCTGGCCCGCTTGACGCTGTGGCCGTGGCGGCTGGGCCGGGTCTCCTTGGGTGGGGTGCCAGGGGCTGGCCCTTCGTCCAGCAGGTACTCCTGGCTTCGTGACATGGGGCTGCCGGGCCCAGGGGGCCCGTCCCCCAGCAGCTCCTGAGAGCTGCTCATGTGCCGCGCCTGTCCACCCAGGCTGGGCTCCTGCCGCACGGAGGCCCTCGGCGTCGGGGGCAGGTGGTTGGAGGGCTTCTCAGCAGTGGTGGCGGTGGCGGCGGCGGCGGCGGCGGCGGCAGCGGCGCCCCCCTCGGCCGGGCCAGTCATGGCAGCCTGCAGCTCACCACTGAGCTCGCTGTCCTGGAAGGTGGTCATCTTGGGAGACTGGCAGTCAGCCGGGGCAGGCTCGGGCGGGGGAGGTGACTCAATGGCCATCACCTCGAGCGACTGCGGGGCCTTCCGGCGCAGGGGTCCCCCCTCGAACTTGGCGTACTCTGCCTTCTGCAGCTCCGCCAGTTTCCTCACTGCCAGCATCAGCTTCTTCTGGTGGCCTGGGTAGGGCACGGGCAGGTCAGGCCGGGGAGGGCGGCAGGGACCAGAAGGCGGAGGAGCCCGGGGCCGGGGGCCTCACCCAGCTTGGTGATGCCGATCTCCTGTAGGTCTTCCCAGGTGATGTCGGTAATGAAGTCGATGTTCTCATAGCCGTTGTCCACCAGCACTTTGTAGTACTGGGCCAGGCCGATCATGGACAGCCACACGGCCAGGTTCGCCTGTGGAGCAGGGGACACGGAGGGCAGCCCGAGCTAGCTGTCCACACCCTGCTCGCTACTCCGAGCTTTCGGGGGTGGGGGCACCGGGCCAGCCTGGCACAGACAGACAGAAGGACGCATAGACAGGCCAGAGGTGTCAGCTTCAGAGACAGCGCGACCTCAGTAGGAGCCCAAGGCCAGCAGCACACACGCATGTGCGAGCACACGCACACACACACACAGGGGCGACCCTATCCTCGGGACACCGTTTGGGGGGGGGGGGCAAGAACGAGCTTCCTCACCTGCCAAGGCAGCCGTGGGGACGGCACCCCGGGGGACACGCCTTGCACGTCATACGTCATAGACACGGACACACGGCACCACCGACCGGACACGTGTACGCACACGGTGCATCCCAGCCATACGCGGGCACCGACACTCTCCACGTCACGCGCACGCCCTCTCGCCACTTCCACACCCTCACTGGGCACACGTCACGCACGCATGGAACTACCCGTGATGCTCTTTACCCAGAAGCACGTGGTGGCTCCCTGAACCACGTCCACCTGTGCACACTCCCAGCTGGATGTCACTCGCCCACCAACACGCGGCACACTTGGTCACCCCTGGGTGCACAGAGCAAAGCAGGCCCGTGCGACGGGGACCTGCTCGTTGGGAGCACCCCCGAGCCGCCGACGGAGCACGCTGAGCACGAACCCGCCAGTCGCCGACCCACAGCCCTGGGGGCTCCGGGGGGCCACGGGATCTCTCCTCCAGCCCAGCCCGAGGCTCAGAGAGGCAGCGTAGATTCCACAGGCCTGGGGCCCGCCTTGCGCAGGCCCAGAACCTGTCACACCACGGGTTGACAGTTAGCCACGGCACGAACCGTGGTCTGTGTGGGCGTCCGCCATCCACACAGCCAGCGCGTGCGGTGCGATGTGTGGGTGTGTGCACGCAGTCGTCAGCGGGCGCCTTGGCTATATTTGGTGCACGCGTGCTGTCTGTACACACGAAGCAGGCGGACACCCTCCCCGCACACGTGTCTGGGTGCACACGCATCCGTCAGCACGGGGGCCTCTAGCGTCTGGGTGGGTATGCGGTGGGCAGTGCTGCGGGGTGCCAGGCGGGTGCCCGGGTGGCTGCCCAGGTGTGGAGGGATCTTTGCGGGAGCGCGTACTAGAGAGGGGCACCCTCCCGGCTTCAGGCTCCCCTTGCCCCGACGAACCCCAGAGGCTGTCACCCCTGCCCCCAGAAGGCTGGCTCCAGCACCCGTGACAGATAAACAGAGGCCATCCTCTTTTCTCTCTCTGGAGCCCCGGAGGGCGGGTGAGGGCTGTAGCCAGGGAGGCAGTCTGTCTGTCTGTCTGACCATCCTGGGCACAGCCGCTGGGGTGCAGGGAGCCTTACGGGTTTGTGCTCAGGCAGCCAGTCGGGAATGCTCAAGCCGCTGATCTCTGCGGTGATCTTCTTCCGGTGGCCTGGCTTGGTGACCCCGATGGCCGTGAGGTCCTAGGTAGAGGAGAGGCCCGTTAGCAGCAGGCTGGGGGCAGGGGGGGCCATGTCAGTCGTGACCGGCGGCCAGCCTTTGGGCAGCCCACCTCCGGGGTCATGCGGCTGATGGTGGGCAGGTCGTAGCCAGCGCTGATGAAATTGGGGGCATAGAGTTGCAGCTGGAACGTGGCGAGCCACTGGCCGACGGCCTCGGCGCTCTGGAAGACACAAGGCACCCGCTGCAGGCTCGCTCGCCTGCCCGCCCACCGGGCGTGCGTGCACCCCGGCCGCTGCGCTGTCTCCTTCTCTGCTCAGCCGAAGGCCTCAGCCGCTCGGTCTGCCGTCCGCCGGTCCCCCTGTGGCCGGGCCTGGAGCGGCCTGGCACCGGTGCCGCTCCTCACTGTGTGCTCCCCGACGCCGCCGTCGCGAGCTCCATCAGCGTCCTGGCCTCCTCCCGTGGTCTCCACCAGAAGAGTCCAGCTGCTGTCCGTGTCATGGGCTTCCCTGACCATCCCCCCGTTCCTGCACCAGGGACACCCTGTGGTGCAGCCCCGCATAAGGGGCTCGGGACCGGGCCTCGGGTGGGGCGCCTCAGCACAGCCCCCACACTCCCTGGCGGGTGGGCTCCGTCCAGGGGCGTGGGGGAGGAAACAGCCAGCCGCTCGCACCTTCTCAGCACACGGGGCCCTGCTCACCCCCCCGACACACACACACACACACACACACACACACACACACACACACACACACACCTGGTCTCGCCTCACACCGCAGCCTTCTACACGCACACACACAAGCACACGTGCCCGGCTCACCATCACCACCCACACGCAGGCACGTCCCCTGCTCACCTCACACCCACGTCTCACCGCCAGGACGCGCTAGCTGACACACATGACCCACGCGATAGATGACAGCTACACACACAGACTGACAGACGGACAGAAGTACGGGCCTGGCCTGTCAAGGGCCCCCCGCCACGCCGTGGCCAGACCACGCAGGCTGCCCGGGAGCCCCTCCCTGCTGCCAGCCCCGGCCCTGTACCTTGCCCTCCGAGGCTGGCTCCAGCTTCCTGGGTGGCTGCTCCCCATACACCTGCCCTGCGTGGGCCGCTGGGAGCTGGGACCGGGCTGCACCTGGAGACAAGAGGGCGTGGTGGGGCCGGGGCCGCCCGGGGGGCCACCTCCTCGCCAGGCCGGCAGTGCCACGTCCTTGCTCTTACCTGTGGAGCCCTCTGGAGGCTTGGCGGGGCCGTCCCCAGGGCTGGACTCAGAGACCGACTTCTGTGACAGGACCGTCGCCAGGAGCTGCAACCCAGACGGGATGGCTGGCCAGCACCGCTCTGCACCCAGGCGGCCCCGGCCCTGCCCCCAGACCACCTACCTTGACCCCTTCGGAGCCCGCATGCAGGGTGTGGCCCCCACTGCTTCGTCCACCAGCCACGCTGCCCAGGCTGCCGCTGCGGTCCCCACCTGCCAACACGAGGGAGCACCCTCCGTGGGTGCCGGCCCGGCTGCTGCCTGGGAAGCTCCGCTGCCCTGCTCACCGGGGGGCCCCCCCACGTACCTGCAAAAGGCTTCCTCAGCACCCAGATCTCCTCGGGGGGCGCAGAGGGCCCCGGTGAGCTGCCTGCCTGGGATGGGCTTGGTTCAGTACCTGCCCGAGAACCTGTGGACCAGGAACAGCCTCCTGGAATCTCAGACCAGCCGGGTCCGGGGGCCTGACATGGAGAGGGGGGTGTCCCTGGCCTGTCTGGCCCTAGCTGTCTCCAAGGAGCTGAGAGAACCTCAGAAGACCCCCTCCCCACCCTATACATTTGAGAGCAGGAGAACGGGGCAAGAGGGCCCAGGCCAGGCAGTCCTGCCAGTGGCCCTGTGGTCCTGGGTGGGGAGAGCAGAGGGTGTACCTCCTCTCTGCCAGGGGAGCAGGGAGGGGGAAGAGGGCTCCAAAAGCCTAGATGACACTGGGCAGGCTGGCCACGCCTCCTAACTGCCCCCCCCCCCACACACACACACCGTACCCTCACCCCACCTGTCAATGTCCTCATCCTCTCTAGGAGGTAACCCTCTCGGTGGTCCCCGTCTGAAAACAATCCATGCCCTGTGGATTCGCCCCCCAACCCTCTCACTCACTCTGCACCAGCCATGCTATGCTGGCCTCCTTTGGGACCTTATGCTCTCCTCTGCCTCAGTGCCTTTGCATATGTGAGCCCTGCTGTCAGGATGCTGTGCCTGGGGCCAGCCCCTCCCACATCTCAGGGGCTTCTCTGAGCACCCTAAGAAGCAGGTCTCCGTCCACGTTCCCTATGGCATTAGTCGTCATGTCTGTTCGTGTATTTACGCCACTGGCCCCTACTCCCCTCCCTTCCCAGAGGTGAGCTCCTTGAGAACAAGAATGACGTCCATCATTCTTGGACGTCTGGGTCACCGTCTATTCCTAGTGGCTGGTGCACAATGTCTATTAAATAAATGAAGGAAAAGGTGTGGGGGTGCTGATGAGAGCCGGCACGACCCCACTCTGGATCCCACACCTAGGAGTGGCCCTGCCACCCAACACACGTGCACCGGCTTCCTTCGGGCCCCCAAGCCCAGGCCTGGGTGGGACATGCCTGCTCGCTTCACGATGGCCTCGCCCAGGGACGACGGGAAGTAGCCCACCCGGTCGTTGCCCGTCCGGTTGTCATGGATACAGCCCTTCCACCGGCCATCCGGATGCTGCTCTAGGACCTGCCAGATGAGGCGGGGGGTGGGAGGGGGGCGTGCTCAGGGGGACACCCCACAGGCCCAGTGGGCGGGTGGCCCCCAGACCACCCAACTGCTGCACAAGGTGTTATGGGCGTCACGCCCGGGGTCCCGCCCACCCTTGCCCGCGCAGCCCCGGGCCGCCCTTACTGTGATGATGTCCCCAGCTTTCACGTTGAGGCTGGTCAGGTCGTAATTGTTGCAGTAATCCTTGGTCGCCCGGACCTGCAGGGCCGCCGAGGCCTCTGGGGACACAGGAGACAGACCCCCCCCCACAGTCCTTCGAGCTGGCCTGACCCAGCCCTGCCCTCCCCATTATCCCCAACCCCCCCCCCCAACCCCGCCCTGGTCCCACCTCGAAGCAGTTGTTTGATCTCCTTGCTGGCTTGGGATGTGGTGAACTGGTGCACGATGTCCAGGGCCGTCTGGCTGTAGGTGTTCCTCACGTGGGCATTAATCCCATTCTGTATGTGCCAGAGGGTGAGGCCCGTCAGGAGCCCCCAGGCCCCCACCTGCCCCAGCTCCCCCGGCCCCCTGACTCACATCCAGCAGCAGCCGGACCACTTCTGTCTTCCCGCAGAGCGCGGCCTCATGCAGGGCTGTGCCAGACTTGGTCTGGCGGTTTATGTCGATGCCGGCTTGGAGGAGGAGTCTAGAAGGAGGGTGGGCGGGTGGGAGCGGGCAGCGCCTCGTGGCAGGAGCTCCGTCCCATCCCCCCATGGGGCCCCAGGTCCCAGGCCCTGAGGGTGAGCCAGCCCTGCCCTGCCTCCCGGGCAACAGGGGGTCTGACAGTGACCCAGCACTGGTGCAAGTGCTGGCCTCGTGCTAACCCGTACGGCGGGGTCTCGAAGAAGTCAAGTGTCTCCACGAGGTCGCCCAGCAAGTGTCAGGGCCACAACCTGGGCTTGGGGCTGAAGAAGCCACCCCCCAGGCCCCTCCAGTGCATCCTTTACGTGGGCGGCCAGAGGCATCCTTTGCACGCGGAGGCCTGATGGCATCCCCGCGGCTCCCTGGCTGCTCCTGTCACTAAACGGGGAGCAGGAAGCCCGCGGCCGGGTCTCCCTCCCCCCAGCCGCACTCGGCCATACCTGATGATGTCAATGTGGCCGTTCTTGGCTGCCAGGTGCAGGGGGCTGGTGCCGTTGGGGTCGGTCGTATCCCCCGGCCGGGGCTCCAGCAAGGCCGCGCACATGTTGCTATTTAGAAGCAGCTGGACCACCTTGAGGAGGGGTCAGAGAAGGGGGGCCCGCACATGGGGCGGGAGGCTGCAGGCGTGTCTCCCCTCCCCCACCCCAGGAGGGAAGACCGAGCAGATGGGAGTCCCACCCGGCTCTCTGGGGACACTTACCCCGACGCGGCCGAACTCACAAGCCAGGTCCAGGGGCGTCTTCCCCGAGTTGTCCACCATGCACGGATTGGACTGGTGCTGTAGCAGCATTTCGGACTGTGGGGCCGCAGGGCGCAGTCAGACTCGAGGGCGGCCGCTGGGCTGGCACCACCCGTGCCAGGGCCCTCCCCACCCCCACGCTGAGGCGTCCCTTACCACATCATAGTGACCGTGCTGGGCTGCCAGGTGCAGAGGGATGTGGCCCTCGTCAGACGGGATGTTCACCGCCGAGCCCGCCTTCAGCACCAGCTTCATGGGCTCCTTCCGGCCCTGCCAGGCCGCATAGTGCAGTGGCCGCATGCCTAGGAGTGGGCAGGGGGCCCGTTGGGAGCTAGCCCTTGACCCTGGACCCAACCCAGGCCCGCAGGATACTGATCCCATGGAATCCCGCTTCCACCCAGATGGAGACTCCGGACTGACACCTCAATCATGGGACCATTCAGGTCTCTAGAGACACCACCCCTGACCTTGACCCCCTGATCTGGCTCCGAGGTCCCTATCAGGCCTTGCCTTTGTTGTCCTTGATGTCCACAGCAGCCTGGGCCTCCAGCAGCAGGGTGATCAATTCTGTGTTGCCGTTCAGGGCCGCGTGGTGCAGGGCCGAGAAGCTGCAGCAGGCGACAGGCATGAAAAGGCAAGGACCCGGGCACCCCGGCCTTCCGCAGGAGCCCCCCTGGAACCCCTTGCCAGCCGGGCATCTCCCTGGCTGAGAACTCACCCATCTGGGTCCTGGAAGTTGACATTGATCTTCTTGGTGGAGCCCAGGAGCTCTAGGGATGGGAAAGTGACAGTGAGGGGGGCTCTGCCCAGCCCCTCCAGGCAGCCTAAGAGCAGGCAGAGGGTGCTGGCTAGCTCTCTGGCAGGCTCAGAGCCAAAGCTATCTTTAGTCTTTAGCCAGAAAACATTTCATCTCTGTCCCCTGCACTCAGCTCCAGGTACCAGCTTTTGGACCAAACTAAGGTGTTGGTAAGTTCACAGAGCCAAAGGCTCCAAGCCTGTCCCCACCGGGGGAAGGAAGCCAGAGCTGTGCACCCACACAGGCACACACATGTGCACATGTACCCCCTCCCTTGGGACGCTGGCTAAGCACCTGCCGATGGCGGGAGGGAGAGAGCCGGCACAATCTGTTTCTCCAAAGGACCCAGATGGGGCCGGGGGTGGCCTGGGAAGGCTGGAACACCCGGAAATGGGGGTATCTCTGGGGGAAGATCTGCATTTTCAGGGTGCAGCCTCCCCCCATTCCCAGCCCTGGGCCTGCCCGTGTGGTTGAGTCCCACCTGGCAAGGCAGGAAGGGGAGGCAGGCTGGCGGCCTGGTGCCCCTGAGTGACGACACAAGCATGGCCACCACATCTACAAGGGCCCACTTGGGCACTGGGATCAGCCTGCCTGAAGCCCGAGGGGCCCAAGCCCTCCCTTTGGGTCCCTAGTCTCCTCCCGAACCGCACCCCCCCCCCCCACCCAGGTCCTGGCCTCCACCAGCTGACTGTCAGAGGAGGGGAGCCCACCGAAACCCTCCCTGTGGGCTCGGTTCCAGCCGGACTCAGGCCAAGCCCCTGCCTGTCTGGGCCATGGTTACATAACCCATTTGTGGGTCAGTCGCTCTGTGAGGGAGGGGCTGGCAGGACAGAAGCCCCTTTGTCCAGGCCCAGGACAGGGATGGAGGCAGGGGCCCCCAAGAGCAGGAACCCAAGGGAGTCGAGTCACAGAGGGGCTGCTCCAGGAGCTGCTTGGTGACCCACAGCAGCCCCCACTGCCCCAGCCTTGGCTCTCAGCCGCGGGATGCATGGTGTGAGGCCTCGAGGGCCCACAGAGCCTACCAAGTCAGTAGGGCTCAAATTCAGAGTCTCACTGGGCCCTTACTAGCCCTATAGCCCTGGCCTTGAGCTCGAAGGGGGCTAATGGGGCCAGCCTCATAGGCTTAAGTGTGCGTCCACCCTTAAAGCATGAAGGGTCTGGCAGAGAGTCGCCTCCATAAGTGGCAATTACTAGTTTTAGCTCTGTGGGAATCCCACCCCCAACCTCTCCAGCGAGGGGTTTCTCCTGCACAGAGCAGAGCAGAGCAGAGGCTCCTGGGAAAGAGGCGTCTCCGCTGCCCCACTCCCGCCCTGCTCACACACTTTGGGGGCACTGATGTCCATCTAAGGTGGCAGCAAAGCCACCCTCCCCTCAGTGGTCCAGGCCAAAACCTTGGAGTCAGCCCTGAGCGCCCGATAGTGTCTCCATCAGCAAGTCCTGTTTGGCTCCACCTTCAAGACGACCTCCGAATACACTCGGGGTCCTATTATTCTCCCCACGGTCACTGTCAGCACCCTGACCAGGCCAGCATCTCTCAAAGGATCGCTGCCATCACCTCTCCACTGGCATCCCCACTTGTACCCTGCCCCTCAGTCTGTCCTCTGTACCACTGAGGTCAGGGGGACCCTGTTAGAACATGTCACATCCCATCGCTCCTCTCCTGAAACCCTCCAACAGCTCCTGTGTCACTGGGGGCGAAGACCAATGCTGGCCAATGGCTCACAGGACATGGCCCTCCTGCTTCGCTTTGACTCTCTCATCAGCCCTCTTCCAGCCACACAAGCCTCAGCGATGGTGCTACAGCACACTGGCGGCCCCTGCCACAGGGCCTTTGCACACACTGTGTCTGTGGTGGAGGGGGGCTGCTTTTCCCCCATTTATCCCCATGACTCTCTCCCTTATGTCATTCAGGACTTTATCCAAATGTCACCTGCTTGGAGAAGCCCCACCGGGCTCCCCATCTAGAATGGCAACCCCCTTCCTGTCCCTATCTGTTGTGTTTCTCTCTCTGGCTCCTATCAATGCCGCCTAATGATTGTTGTCTGTCTCCATCACTAAACAACCCGATCCAGAAGGATGGGGTTTTTATCTATTGTGCTCAATGCCATATCCTTGGTGGCAGAAACAGTGCGGGGCCCATAGGAGATGCTAGGTAAATTGGTGCCGGAACAGATACCCTGGATCCCCAACATTGCTGTCCCGTAGCACCTGCCCCCTGGGGGCCATGCTCAGGATGCTCTCTTCTAGAACACTCTGCCCAGCTCTGATGTTTGCTCCCCCTTCTCGTTAATTCCCAGGTAGCCAGGTCTCCCCACCCCTCTCACCTGGCCACACCTGCAGGCATTGAAATTTTAGAGGGGCTGGAGGTCAAGGCCCCAGAAGTAGCACAGACACCAGTGGGGAAGGGCAGTCCCCATCAGGAAGACCACTCCTTACACGAGGGGGGAATCCCGCTGAGGTCCCGTCACCCCCTCCTCGCTGCAGGCCTCCTCAGAGGGGAAAGTAGCTGGAATTGGTGGAGGGGAGCCCGAGATCTTGGAGCACCCCCGATTCCTGTGGTGGGCCCCGGGCTCACAGGGAAGTCACACAACCGAAGCCTGCCTGGGGTTGGGGAGGCGCAGTTCACAGCGACAGGCGCCCTGTGTGACGCTGGAGCAGGCACGGCTGGAGGGGCCTGAGAGGCAGGGGAGAAGGGGGCAGGTGGGGACCCAGCGGTCCCCTTTCTCTGGTCCACAAGGGCCCAAGTCCTGCAGCCTCCACGTAGCCGATGTACATAAACTTCGTCCCCAACCTGCCCCGTGTCTTGGGCTCTCCCAGCTCTTGTCACCCAGTCCTCTCACCACTTTCCTGGGACCGTCCCTGCCCTTGAGGTGGGCCCCAGACTCCAAACTGCAGAGGCCCAGGCAGGGGGTGGGGGTGGGGTCTCAGCCCCTCTCGCACGCTGCCCTTGTGGCCTCCCTCCACCCCTGCCCAGATGCTCCTCCAACCACAGAAGCCACTTGTCTGCCAGCCCCACAGAGCCACATCTGTCCCCTCTAGGGATGCAGTCCTGGCCTCTGACGCCAGCACAGGGCAAGGTGCTCTCTCACCCCCCCAGGACAGGCAGGGCCAGGTGGTGTCCCCCCTGCCCCCACCCCAGGCAGGGAGCTCTGGCCGGACACCGCAAGGAAAGTATTAGTGGGCCAAGGCGAGACGAAACAGGCATGTTGGTCTGTAGCGTGCAGTGAATTCGGGGAAGGGGAGGTGGGGCCAGAACAAAGGGCACAAGGCCAGCCCCACCCTGGCATTCTCCCTCCAGAGCACCGTCTCCTTCCCCTCAAGGACAGCCGCTGAGGGTCCCGGTGCCTGAGCGTGTGAGAGGAGGCTTGCCTGGAGGCAGACCCTGGGGCAACACTCAGGGCTTGGGGTGGAGGGAAGGTACCAGAAGTGGGTGGAGGTCACAGCAACAACTATCCAGGGAAGACCTCTGGAGTCCGGGGGTCCGAGAGAGCACCGCTGGATGCCCCCCACCCCCTGGCCCAAACTCCAGCCTGTACTTTGCTGAATCAAAATACATCTTACTCCAAAGCAGGCCAGCGTTGCCATGACAACCGAGCTAATTCATGGAGGGATTTCTCTGTCTGATTTATTACGCCCGCCCCTGTGAGTCAGAGAGCCCAGATACGGGGCCCAGGGCAGGTGTCTCTCCCAGAAAGCAGACCGTGCAGGGACAAATGCAAAGATCCAGGTACAAGTCCCCGCACCTTCCCTGGATGGCCCAATCTGATGCCCCCGCTTCCCCTGAAGCCCGTCTGGGGCTGCCTAAGGAGACAGTCACAGCACTTCCCGAGCACGTATGAAGTACCTGTTCTTCGTGCGTGCTCTTCTGTGAGGCAGGGACCAAAACCGCCCCCATCCTACAGATGAGGAGACTGAGGACTGGAGAGCCGGAGTCCTCGGTTCCCAAGGTCGCGTGACCACTAGGTGGAAACCTTTACCTTGCCTTCCCTCCCTTTCAATCCCTCCACCTGCTTTCAAGGCTCTGCTAAGGCTGCCTCGGCCTAGAAGCCCTCCCCTTCTGAGCCCTGAGGCCGTGAAGCTGACCCCAACTAGCAGACCATCCCTGGGCCTGGAGACCACAAGACAGAGCCAGCCTGTATATACGTGCCCTGGGTTACCTACAGTCCCTGGGGGGGGGGGGGGGCGGTGGGGGGGGAGAGTGAGGCACCCAGACCGCACGTGCCACCCTGCAGAGTCCTGCCCGCGCCCGCACAGGTGCCCTGACACACTGACATGGCCATACGTGCGCAGCCGCACACCCAGCTGGTCCACACACCCATCCATCCATCTCCGGTGGCCCCCGGGGAGGCTCTGGGCTGAGCTGGGATGAGTGCTGGGATCAGGACTCCAAGCTCCCAACCTTTCCCAGGGGCCCTCACAGCGCAAGCTCAGGATGGCCACTGGGAGCCCCCTCCCCCCACTGCCCAGCCCCTTTCCCAGCAGGGAAGCCAGAGAGGACCAGGGTCTGCGGCAGGGTCTGCACTCGCCTGGAGCACAGGCTTGCCCTGGGCTGGGCGACCTTGGGCCTCTGCTCCCGCATGAGTAAATGGCCCCCAGCCGGCCATGCCTGGGCAGCCACACCCCCAACATGGTCCTGCCCCCCATTCCCTGCAAAGCGTGTTATTAAACATGGGGCGGGGAGGGGGTCTGACAGGGACTGTCAGTCCTGTGGTGGCCCCTCACCGCCAGGGCCCCCTCCCTCCCTCCACGGTGGGGAAGCGGGGCGGGGGGGGGGTTGGGGGGGTGGGGGTGGCATCTGCCTCGCCCTTTGACGGCCCAGCAAAGCCCTCCAGCTGTAAGCCCGTAGCCCGGGAAGGGAGGGGGACGCCTGCGGCCAGGTGCCGGCTGGTTGGGGGGGGGGGGGGGGGCTGGGGGACGAGCCGGAGGCGGGGGTGCGGACCGAGGGTCTGGGCGCCGCTGGCCCCGCCCCGCCCCCGGGGACCCGACAGCATCCCCCGCGCCGGGAGGGGTGGGGGGCAGGCGCCCGAGGTGGCCCCCGCCCGCCCGCGCCCCCCGCACTCACTGGCCTTCCCGGGCCGCGGCCTCTGCAGCAGCCTCTGCGCGGTCCCCACGTCCTCCGCCTTCACCGCCTGCACCAGCTCTTGCTCCTTCCCCATGGCGCGGCCGGGCCGCAGCGACGCGGCTGCGCTCCGTGCGCTCGGCGCGGCTCAGAGGCGGCGGCGGCGGCCCCGCGGCCCCGGCCGCATCCTCCTGCCTCCCCCGCCGCCTCCTCCGCCGCCCGCGCCCGGCGCGGTCCTCGGGCTCGGGCTCGGGCTCGGGCTCGGGCTCGGACTCGGGCTCGGGCTCCCGGCGCCGAGGGGCGGGGAGCGCGTCACGGGCGGGGGGCGGCCCAGGGCGGGGGCGCGGCACCTGGCGCCGCCTCCCGGACGCCTGGGTCCCCCTCCTGCGGCCGCTGACCTCCGTCCGCCCGCGCCGGCCGCGCGCCCGGCTCCTTGGCTCCGCCCCTACATCGGGCCCCGTGCTCCCGAGACGCCCCCTCCCCACGTGCGGGCCGCGCCGGCCGCGCCGGCCTCTGCGGACAGCCCGCGGCCCCAGGCGACCGCCAGGGGCTGGGGACGGCAGTCGCCGGGGGTGGGGGGGCGGTGCTGGACACTGAGCCCCGACACGGCGGCGGCGCGAGGCTGAGCCCGAGAGAGGTTTCCAGAGGCTGCGGGACCCACGGGGCGGGGGGAGGGACTCGGAGGCAGTGGGCGGGCGGGGACCCGGGCGCCGAGAGACCCCGGCACGGGCGTGCAACGGGCGGCACGGGAGCCGGCCTGCCAGAGGCTGTCAGACATTTCTGGCCCGTGGTTCCCGTGGGAGGTGTCGAGGGATTGTGAAGAGGAATCTCCCAATAATGAATTCGGTGTCAGGGAACCCGCACCCCCACCCCCAACTGCCGTTTCTTCCCCTGCAGCCTCCTGCTCTTTCCACAAACAATGCAGGGCAACAGCTCCCTGCCCCCCAGCCTCAGTCTGAACCCCAACCCCAGGGCAGCCCTCCAGCACCAAGTGCGGTGCAGCCTCCCACACCTGCCACCAATGGGGGCTCAACCCCCATCCCCAGCGCCGACGGGGTCACAGTCTTGCCCAGCACCGTTCTGACCCCCCACCAAGTGTGTTTACTCTCCAGCCTCGGGCCACAGACTGTGGCAACTCCCGGGCTGGACAGTCTTGCTTAACAGACACTGACCACTCCCCACGGCCTCGTGCCCCCCAGCCAGTGCTCACACACAGAGGTCTCACCCTTCTGACCTCCTGGGCCTCCGGCGCTCACCTTGTCACAGCTGCAGTATTCTACAGACAGGTGGGCTAGGGTCCGGAGTGCCGGCCCAGGCTCACTGCTCTCATCTGCAGAGAGGGGCAGATCACCACCCCCCACCCCTGCAGGGCAAGGCTGTCAGGAGCTTTTGGAGGGGACTGCGCATACGATGACCGGATACCCCGCTTCCTACGGCTAGACCATCAAGCAGGGTCCAGGTGGAGGGTGGCTGGGTTGGGGGCGGGGAAGCAGCTGGCGCGGTACGATCCCCCGATCCAGGCAGCTGATCCCTCCCCACCATGGGGTCTTCCTTGGACTTTAGGGAGTGAGCCCTAAGTCTCTCAGCATATGCCTCCTGGGGTGGGGGTGGGGGCTGTCCCTAAACACAAAGACCCTCCCCCCACCCTTTATAGTAACCAATTCCTGGGCCTCTGCTAGCTCAGGGACCATGCTGGTCACTTCACAGATTTACTGTGTGCGTTTTACAGGTGAAGAAAGTGAGCCTCAAGAGAAGCCAAGTGACCCGCCCAAGGTCCTAGAATCTGAAGGTCACGTGTCCGAGCTTTGAACCCACACTGGTCTCTGCATGTGCCCTAGGTCTGCCTCTCACTGCATTTGTCTTCCTGGTCTTTGTCTTTCTGAGTCGTGGTTTCCCCTTTGTAAAACCGGGTTAAGAATGATGATAGCTTTCCTTAAGTGTTTTGAGGATTAATCGTGATGCTCTCCATAAAGCACTTTGCAGTAGAAGTTAGTAAGTGCTCAATAAATGGCTGCTGTGGATATTGTGATATTCTTGGCTCTCTCTGCCTGGGCTCTCTGGGTAGCAAGTATACTTTACTCATCTCCGAATCTGCAGACCCCAGCAGGGTGCCTAGCACACGGAAGCGTTACAAAAAATACAAAGAAGAAGATAGCTGTCCTCCTCACCATTATTTCTGTGTTTCGGCTGACCACGGTAAACCACTCTGGCCCGAGCCTGACGTTTGCAGGGCCTGGGGCAAGGGTACAAACAGAGGCCCACACACCAAATGTCCAAATATTTAACTGTTATAAGCCAGGCTAATAACTCATTAAATAAAATAGGTTCTGTCCTCCTACCTTGACAAATACGCTCTCATCATGGCCCAAAAGGCCAAGTTCCAAATTAGAACTCTCTAATTCCTCTGAGCAATGAACTGGTCCCGCCTGCAGCTGCCCGCCCCGCCCCACCCCCCCTCAGCTGTATCTGTAACCCACAAATAGGCACCCCGTAGTCACTCCCCAGACCTGTAAGCGGGTACCTTGCTGTGTGGTCCACTTTCAGGAACTGAAGACGAGAGCTGTTACAGATTCTGCTCAGTTCGCTCTGCTATGTGAGGCTAATGGCCTGGGAGGGGTCAAGAAGTCCTAGATGCACCACTGACCAGCCCGGCAACCTTGGAGGAGCCCTGACACCCAGCTGCCACATCCGTAAAATGGGCCAGCGGTGCTGCTGCCTGCAGCCCAGGGCTGAGGGGAAGGTCCACGTGAAAACAGGGACGTGCGTCTGCCTGGGGCCCCCCCAAGCCTGAGGAGGGGGTCGCAGGCAGGCTCCGACTGGGGGGTACGAGGATGCAGAGGCGGGACTTGGGCAGCCCTCCAGGAAGTCGGGCCTCCGAGGATCCCGGGAGGAGGGGCTGCTGAGCCAGCAGAACTGCTGAAGCTCAGCCTGGAGTCGAGCTGGAGGCCGCCTCACTGCAGCCCGGGCTGGCCCCCTTCCCAGCTGCATGGCAGTCTCCACTGGGACCTGCGCAAGCCCTGCTCCTGCCCACCAGCTGGAGGTGCCCCTCCCAGCCCCCCAGAGCCCTGCTGCCTGGTCCCTTACGTATAAAGTGGGGATGGCAAGGGGACCGTCCCCACGGGCTGCTGGGAGCACACAGCATATGTCAGCTGCCATCGTTCCTCTCATTCTCGTAGACGCCACCTCTGTAACGTGCTCGGCTGGTGCTTGCTACATAAGACAGGGTCAACAGCCATGCCTCCTGTCCCCTCTTTCCGCCCAGCAGAGATGCTGGAGCTGCTCGGGCTGGGTGGGGAGCCCTGCCCGGCCCAGCAGTTACCCCTAGGTGTGGGACATGTGCAGTCCCCAGGCTGTACCCAGAGCCCCCACAGAAAGGACAAACAGTTCAGGGCCTGGCCCCTGGGCCACAGGTGGGACCCCAGAGATACCTGGTGGAATCTTCCAGCCTTCCCTCAGCTCCAGCCCTCCCTCCTGCCTCCTGCTCTCAGGCTCCTTCGTGGGTTCAGACTGTTCCGGATGTCTTTCAGGTGTTGGGGCTCACAGAGCTCCCCTGCCAGCCTTCTGACCCTACGTATTCATCTGCCGCTCCCAGAGCTGCCTGGGCGGAGCTCCCGTACTTACAGAGGAGGATGGAGGGGACACGCAAGGTGTCGGGCTGCCGAGAAGGGGCAAGGTCATGGGAGAGCTGAGCCCAGCAGGATGGGTTTTATCGTGTTCCAGCTGTGTGCCCTTAGACGTATGACTCTACCTCTCTGAACCTCTGTTTCCCCATCTCCAAAACCAGCGTGGTTTCTCCTTGGCACAGCCATTGTGAAGACCAGATACCTTCTGGCGGTCTCTCAAAAAGTTAAACATAGAGTTACCATGTGACCCACCAATTCCACTCCTGGTATACAGGGAAATGGAAACACGTACTCAAAAAGATACTTGTGCCAGCACATTCACAGCAGTATAATTCGTAATAGCCAAGAAGTGTAAACAAGTCAAGTGTCCCCCAGCGGATGAGCGGGTAAATCAACGCAGTCCAGCCACACGATGGAATATTATTGGGCCATAAAGAGGAGTGAAGTGCTACCTGCACCCCCACCACCTGGATGAACTTTGAATCATCATGTTCAGTGAAAAAAGCCATATATCGTAGGATTCCATTTATATGCAATTTCCGGAACAGGCGAATCCATAGAGACAGAAAGTAGGCTGGCGGTTGCCAGGGGCCGGGGGTTGAGTGGGGAGGGGTAAGGGGGAGAGAGGGCACGGAGGTACAGGGTTTTCCTCTGGGGTGATGAAAATGTTCTGGAACTAAACAGAGGTAGTGATTGCACAGCACCGTAAATGTATTACGAGCCATTAAATTGTTCCCTCTAAAAATGGTCAATTTTGGGGCGCCTGGGTGGCGCAGTCGGTTGAGCGTCCGACTTCAGCCAGGTCACGATCTCGCAGTCCGTGAGTTCGAGCCCCGCGTCGGGCTCTGGGCTGATGGCTCAGAGCCTGGAGCCTGTTTCCGATTCTGTGTCTCCCTCTCTCTCTGCCCCTCCCCCTTTCATGCTCTGTCTCTCTCTGTCCCAAAAATAAATAAACGTTGAAAAAAAAAATTTTTTTTTTAAAAATGGTCAATTTCAGGAGCACCTGGCTGGTTCAGTGGGAAGAGAACGTGACTCTTGATCTCAGGGTTTGTGAGTTCAAGCTCCATGTTGGGTGTAGAGATCGCTAAAAAATAAACAAATAAAACTTAAAAAAAAATGTTTTTGAGTTTATGTATTTATTTTGAGAGAGAGAGAGAGAGCGTGCGCGCAAGCAGGGTAGGAACAGAGAGAGAGAAAGGGGTAAAGAGAATCCCAAGCAGGCTCTGCACTGTCAGCACAGAACCTGATTTGGGCTTGAACTCACAAACTGTGAAATCATAACCTGAGCCAAAATCAAGAGTTGGACGCTTAACCCACTGAGCCACCCAGTCTCCCCAATAAATGAAACTTAAAAAAAAAAAAAAGGTTAATTTCATAGTGTGTGAAAACAATTAAAACAAAAACACGCCCAGGGGCGGCTGGGTGGCTCAGTGGGTTAAGCGCTGACTCTTGATTTTGGCTCAGGTCGTGATCTCACAGTCTGGTTCGTGGGATAGAGCCCTGTGTCAGGCACTGTGCTGATGGCGCAGAGCCTGCTTGGGATTCTCTCTCTCTCCCTCAGAACGATGTCAAATTCTTCTACTGTTGTCCACCCTGGCAGGATAGAGCACGTGGCATCTGGAGCAGACAGAGGGAGAAAGCAAGCCCAGGGGAAGGAGGAAGGTGGGGAAGGTACTGGAGGGAAGTTCCTGGGACCCAGGGCCCAGCGGCATGGTGGGAGGATGTGGAGCCAGAGGAAGGAGGGGAGGTGTGTTGCTGTGTTTTCAGTGTGGTGGGAAGAAACCGTGGGATTTTTGTTTTTCCATTTAAGAGGATGAGGCCACAGTGCATGGAGTGTGGGCGTGCTAAATAGAACAGGAAGCATGAGGGACCCCAGTTTTGGAGGGGTCATTGGGCAGAGGGGGCAGACAAGAGGGTCAGGCCAGGGCTGAAGAGGACTGAAAGAGCCCAGACTAGGATTGCCATTTCTAGCAAATAAAACTAGAAAACATCCAGTTAAACATTTGCATTCCCCATTTAGCTTTTTAGTATGAGTATATCCCGTGGAATATTTGGGATATACTTATACCAAAAAAATAATTATCATTGCTTCCCTGAAATTCAAATGTTAACTGGGCGTCCTGTAATTTACTTGGGCATCCTAGACGGGCGTGGGGAGCAGGGGATAGAGGGAAGGGGGTGGGGCGGAGCCCCCCTTGGGACCAAGCCTGGAAAATGGGTAGCTGTCCGAAGGGTGGGGTGCCCCAGTGGGGAGAAGGCTGAGGCCAGGCCTCACGGGGTCCTCCCCCCGCCCCAGAACGTTGGTCTCGTCCCACCCCACCCCCCCCCCCCCCGCCGCCTAAGTCTCGTGGTGTCGCCCAAGGCCCATCGATAACTCTACGCTCGGCCGCGGCCTCTATCGACTTGCTCCGGCTCCGCTCGCCGTCCTGGGCCGCGGCGGAGCGCAGAGCCGCGTGTAAGGTACGGGGGCCGCGGGGCGAGGGCCGCAAAGCGGCTCCTGGGTGGCCAGGAGAGAGCGCCTGGGTGAAGGTGGCCCAGCGGGACGCAGCCAGGGCTGTCGGCGAAGCACCGGGAAACCCGAGGGTCGGGGCCAGAGAGCGCCCCCTCCCATCAGGCCTAGCCGCGGGCCTGCTACGCATGCGCAGCCGCAGGGCTCGGCTTTCCTCTCCGGCCCGTCCGCTTCCTTGCGCATGCGCGGCCCGCCCCTGCGGCAGAGCGGCGCCCCGGGCGTGACCGCCCCCTGCCGGCGACGGGTGGGGTGGCGTCCTGTCCCGGTCCGTGGGGGCGCGGAACGGAGCACGTGCCTTGGAGCTGGGAGCTGTCCGTAGGTTGTCACGCGTTCTCTGAACCTCTAAGCCTGTTTTCTCATCTCTAAAATGAGAGTGATAATGCCTGTCTCTCAGCACCCAGTGGACCCAGAGGGTGTTCCCTAAATACTGCACCTCCCTCTCTGGTGCAGATGTTCTGACCTTTGGCCCCTACTTTTCAGAAGTCGGGTCCAGTGCAGACCCAAGCCTTCTTCCACACCATGAACACGTCCCCGGGCACGGTGGGCAGTGACCCGGTCATCTTGGCCACTGCGGGCTATGACCACACGGTGCGCTTCTGGCAGGCCCACAGTGGGATCTGTACCCGCACGGTGCAGCATCAGGACTCTGTATCCTCCACCCGGGGAAGGACGCCTGGCGGCGGTGACAGCTTAGGCAAAGGACGGGTGCCTGGGGTGGGAAGGATGCAGCAGCCGGAGCCAGACGGTGGAGGCCCTGAGGGGTTCTGGCTCCAGGGCTCCGTTCGTCACGCTCCTTAACAGACCCTAGCAGGTGAACGCACTGGAGATCACGCCTGACCGCAGCATGATCGCGGCTGCAGGTACCTGTACCCTCGACCCCGACCCTCCATCTCTGCTGAGCCTCTCCAGGCACAGCCACTCTTCACTTTACCCTGTGCCCCTAGGTTACCAGCACATTCGCATGTATGATCTCAGCTCCAACAACCCCAACCCCATCATCAGCTACGACGGGGTCAACAAGAACATCGCGTCTGTGGGCTTCCATGAGGACGGTCGGTGGATGTACACGGGTGGGGAGGACTGCACCGCTCGGATCTGGGACCTCAGGTGTGGGGCCGTGGGTAGGAGGGGCCTGCTGCTGGTTGTGTGGGGCTGGGGGCCAGCCAGGAGACCGTCTCCGGGCGGGGCCCTCCAAGCAGAGGCTGAGATGGGCTTTCCCGAGTGGGTGATTTATTGAGGGCAGTGACAAAAGCAGGGTAGCGCAGGGGTGAAGCCACACAAAGACGAGCCCGGCCTCAGCCTGACACCGCAGAGAGCTCTGGAGCATGAACCGCATCAAGTGCCACCTTGAGGCCGGGGGCCGCCCCTGGGGGTGCCGAATGCAGAGAGCACGTTGTGGGGTGCTGATCGCACCCACCACAGCGTGTGCCCCGCCCCAAAGGTCCCGCAACCTACAGTGTCAGCGGATCTTCCAGGTGAACGCACCCATTAACTGCGTGTGCCTGCACCCCAACCAGGTGAGGGGTGCGCACGGGGCCGGGCACCGAGGTGTGCAGGAGGGCCGGAGACTCCCGCCCTCCCTCACCTCCGCTGCACCCCAGGCGGAGCTCATCGTGGGTGACCAGAGCGGCGCCATCCACATCTGGGACTTGAAGACCGACCACAACGAGCAGCTGATACCCGAGCCTGAGGTCTCCATCACATCTGCCCACATCGACCCCGATGCCAGCTACATGGCAGCCGTCAACAGCACCGTGAGTCCTGGGTGTGAGCGCGCCGGGGAGGCCAGCTCCACCCGGCCCCTTATCCTCCTTACTCCTCCGCGTGGCTTATTCCCCAGATGTTCCCTCACACTCCCCCACCCCCCGCAGGCCTGCTCCCCCCACCCTGGGCTCCCACCCAGCCACCAAAGCCAGAAACCCGGGTGTCGATCCTGACGCCCCCTCTCGCTCCTACCATGGCTCATCCAGCGGCTGTCACCTCCACCTCCAGAGCCTCTCGATTCTACTTCCCTCTCCTCCCCGTCTCCTCCTGGTCCCAGTTTGGCTTGTGTCCTCGCACATCGGCTGCGGCCGCTCTGTGTCCTCCCTCCGCCCTCACTGATACCCTCCACCCCTGTGCCACTCTCTCTCAGCTGCCCGAGGGCTCCATTCCCTGCACAGACCCCTAGGTGACCTGGCTCTTCACCCTGGCCTTGGGACGCTGGGGTTTAGCCCCGATGCCCCGTCTGGCCTCGTCTTCTCCCTGTAACGTCCTTACATCTCAACAGATCAGCTGTCCCATGGTGTCCCCCAGACCGCCCTCCTTCTGTCCCCACTGTCTGAGGGGCCCGACTCCCTTCTCATTCTTCACACTCCCATTGGCCAACAGCACTCACGAAGGCCAGGCGCGGCCTCTCGCTCTCAGGTTGCCGGGCAGTCTGTGCGGGCAGGACCAGAGGTGCCGGCCACACGTCCCGGGCCCCCAGATCTCTGCGTGTTGGGTGGCAGCCCCTGGGTCCGGGTCCAGCTGCCAGGGCAGCCTTCCCTGTGCGTCAGATGGAAGGCTCCAGGCTTCCCATGACTCCTCGCCTGCTTGCAGGGGAACTGCTACGTCTGGAATCTGACTGGGGGCATTGGCGACGAGGTGACACAGCTCATCCCCAAGACCAAGATCCCTGCACACACCCGCTACGCCCTGCAGTGCCGCTTCAGCCCCGACTCCACGTGTGTGCGGGCTCGGGGGGCCTGATGGGTCGGGGCCTGCCTCGTGGATGGCGGAGGGGTGCAGGGTGGGAGTGACTGCTGATGACACCCCCACCGCACTCACGCCCCTCCCTAGGCTCCTTGCCACCTGCTCGGCTGACCAGACATGCAAGATCTGGAGGACGTCCAACTTTTCCCTGATGACAGAGCTCAGCATCAGGAGCAGCAACCCGGGAGAGTCATCCCGAGGCTGGATGTGGGGCTGCGCCTTCTCGGGGGACTCTCAGTACATCGTCACCGGTGAGCCCGGTGTACCCGGCCTGTCCATCCCCATACCCGCCAGCCCCCTGTACTCCTGCCCTGGGGCTGCGTGCTGAGCCACTGCTTACACCCTCCCCGCAGCCTCCTCTGACAACCTGGCCCGGCTCTGGTGCGTGGAGACAGGAGAGATCAAGAGAGAGTACGGGGGCCATCAGAAAGCTGTGGTCTGCTTGGCCTTCAACGACAGCGTGCTGGGCTAACCTGGGCCCCCTTGGAGCCGCAGGCAGCTGCCCAGGCAGCGCCTGCTGAATACGTCTGTTCAGATGCCCGGCTCAGAGGGAACCTCCACCAGCCCAGGCCAGCTGGCCCTGCCTGGCTACCCTGGTCCCCTCGGCCGGCTTCCAGGGGCCAGGCCGGTATGGCCTGGGATCCTCTCAGCTTCCAGTTGCTTATGTGGATGTGACAGGCAGCCGACCTGAGCCAGCCTACCCTTGTTTCCGAAATTCCAGAGCCACGTGACTTAGGGGATCCGAGGCTGGTGTCCCGTCCCAAGCCAGTGTTCCCTCCACCACCTGCCCGTTCTGTGTTCTGAAGCCACAAAGAACACCGTTATGGCCAGGTGCAGGGTTTATTAGCCCCGCCGGCAGCCACCTTCCTTGCGACTGATGGCGGGGACGGCCAGCTGGCTGGCCTGTGGGCCGGGCCGGGCTCTGAACTCAGTCTGGGAGGTAATAAAAGCAGACCGACACGCAGATGTTGCTGGGGAAGCAGATGTCGATGCACAGGTAGACCAGCCGCTGCCTCCGGGGTCCTGGGGGAAGGGGCCTGCTTGAGCCCCAGGGGGCTCCTCACCCTTCTCTCCAGACTGTCGTGCAGGAGCCCGGGCCTCTCAGCACAGCCCCAACTTACCCTCTGCTCGACGGGCCCAGTAAATGGGCGTTTTTGTGCAAAGGCGCCGCACCGACTCCCCCACCTGGGCGGGGTCCACCTCACGGTCCCCAAGCACTGCCAGCAGCTCCTGGACGTAGCGGGTGTCCTGGCTGGGGCCGTGAGACCCTTGGGCCTGCGGAGAAGACTCTGGTGGGCCATGGCACTGGGGCACCTGCACCTGCCCTGATCGGGGCAGGGCCTGTCCCCTGGACACGCTGGCCCGGTGCTGGCACCACCCTCAGCTCTTGTCAGCAGCCTCAGCCGAGGGAAGACAGGGCTTCTGTTCCCTGAAACCAGAGCTCCGGCCCGTTGCAGGGCCGGGCTGTACACAGGACCCTTTGTCCCCTGGCCCCGGGAGCCTGGCCGCATGGGCCGCACGGGGCTGCTTACCTGTGAGCTGTTCACCAGCAGCTCTAGGGTCTCGCGATCTCGGGGTTCCATCGGGCGGAGGAAGCAGGCCCGGTGTTCTGAGGGGCGGTAACAGACGCAGCCCTGGGGAGGCAGGCGGGTGAGGCAGGGCCACCTGTACATCCGTGGGTGCTGACCACACCCCCAGCCCACTCACGCTCTGCCCATCGAACAGCACCGCCCAGCTGTGGTTGCTCTGGGCTGGGGTCACCCGGATGGTCGCCACGTTCCGGGCCGCATCCACCTGGGTGGTTTGGTTGGACCGGAGTGCCCTGGGGCCCGGGAGGGTCAGACGGAGCATCTGCAGCAGAGGCTGACATCAGGAAGCCAGAGCTCAGCTGGGTAGGCCGGGGCGGCCCCCGACACGCCCCCAGTTCTCCCTGTGAGGTTTCTGACCCCTCCGCCTGCCGGGGCCTCCTGCCTCTGCTCAGGGCCCTGGCTCCACTGGAAGGCTGGGGTGTGCTGTCCTCCCCCCACCTCCCAGTGTCTGTGTCCCTGGCTGGGTCCTGAGGAGGAGCTCACCTTGGGAGGGCTGTGAGCGAAGCCAAGAAGCCCTCCAGCCACGGCCCCCGCAGCGGCCAGTGCCAGCAGCAGCAGGAGCAGGCCGGGGGTCTTCCAGGGCTTGGCCTTCACCCGGGGGCACGTCGCAGTCCGTGGGGCCTAGAGCAGAGACCGGGGAGCAGGCTGGTTCGGGAAGGCGAGGGGTGGGAGGTGGGCACTTGCGCTCCTGTCCCCTGCCCAGGTCAAGCCCTGGGTCTCTGTCCCTGGCGAGGGCACCAGGTGTTTGGAGGCACTCACCTGGCCCGGCCCGGGGCTCTCCTCGCAGCAGCCCGTCTGCTCCATGCCGCGGCCCTGGTGACAATGCGCGGATTGTCTGCTGCCCCTTGCCGTCAGCTGGGGAAACCTCGGTACAGTGATGAGCCAACAACCATCCCGGCCCCCCTCCTCTCCTGCCCCCCTTGCTTCCCGCCAGCCCAGCTACCTGATATCAGGGTCAGAGCCGGGACAGCCCCCATCCTTGGGGTGGGGTGGGGTGCTTGTCGCTGTGCCTGGCTCTTGGACACCTGGCCTGTGCTGACTGGAGACTGGAAGTGCATGGCTGTCCGGGAAACCAGGTCCCACTGATTGGCACCGAGGGCGGCCCAGGCAGAACGACTTTACAGTCTGCTTGGGGACGGGCTTAAGTTTTCTAAAGAGGCTGTTCCAGTCTCTTTACTGTTACTTCTGGATTCCTGGGGCTTGGCACGTGGCAAACCATCAATAAATGCATTTCATGAATGACCGGTAAGGGAGTCCGCGCTGCCTGTGTCCTTTGATCCCATGTCCCCCCAGCCGCTTCCCAATTCCTCAGACATGGCACGCACGTGTGAGACCAGGATGGGTCCAGGCAGCCTACTGGAGCCCCTGCACTGCCGGCCCGGCCCTGCCCAGGGTGGTTTCCTCTGAGGCCCTGCTCCCAGCCTGCGTCTCCAGCTTCTTCAGGACGCGGGTTGTGACAGGGCTCCGCCGGGCACCGGCAGCTCACAGGATGTGTGCTCCCAACAAGCTTCACACCCTGTAGTCCTTGCCCGTGGCCTCCCTCTGTGCCTTTTTCCTAATTCCCCGGAACCCACTCACCCACCCCTCTCTAACGGGCCTGGGATGCGGTGACGTCGTGGTGGTCGGCACCCCGGCCCTGGAACTGCGATCCCAGAACGCGTCCTCCTTGGAGCCCCCCACACCCACACTGGGCGAGGCTGCTGCAGCCTCTGCACGAGGGCCGCTGTCAAAACACGGGCAAAGAACGCCAGAGTCAGCGCAGGTTTGAGAGTTTAATACAGATTTGGGTTCACACAGTGCAACAGGGAGAGATGCGGCGCGCTTGGGCTCCCGGGCCGCTGCCCAGCGGAAGTGCTGCTGGCCACCGCACCTGCCGCGTGCTCCTGGTGTGGGTGACAACGCCCTGACAGGCCTGCTCAATATCCAGACCCACCTTGAGCCGACCTCGCAGAGCCAACGTCAGCACCACCAACCTCACAGGTGCTGGCCGCCCTCGTGCTGCCCCGCCGCAGAGTTCAAACCCCAGACACCCCACCCCGGCCCGGGGAAGAGCTGCAGGCTTGGGACACCCTTTATTGCTATGAGAACTGAAGAGATTCAGTGAAGGAGCGGCTCTGGGGCTAGGAGAGAAACTGGGGGCAAGTGCCAGTGGAATACGGGGAGAGGCACCGGGAAGGAGTCGGCCCAAAGGAACAGCTTCCCAGGCCCTGCCCTACAAGTACGGCTGGACAGTCTGCTTATCAGGTCAGCAACTTAGGAAGAGGCAGAAAAGGCCAGGGCCCACTGCCAAGAACCCTCGGCTAGCAGGTGGACCCGGCCAGTCCTCCTGCTGGCCTCCCACAAGGGGCTCCAAAGCCGACATAAGTGGCCTCGTGGACCACTGGCATCTCACCCCCACCCCGACAGGGTACGGGAGGACAGGAAGACATCGGACGCCTTGCAAAAGGATTTCCTGTTCTTGGGGACACCTCTTTCCGCCCCACCTCCCCTCCCCCACAGGGCGCCCAGGGCGACAGGCATTCCTTGGCCAGCACAGGCCTTTAGCCGTGCTGCTGGCTGCGGGGCACGGAGACTTCTCCAGGGGATTTTTCCCTACAAGACAGAGCACAGCTATTAATTAACACACTTAAGATTCAATTCCACCGTTTGACAAAAGTTGTTCAAAACTGTAAAAAAATAATTTTTGGTACCAACACTACTCTGAGCTCTCTGCACAGCTGCCCAGAGTTCAGCAAAGGCATCCACACCCTCTTGGCTGCTCAGCCAACGCTTTGCTCAGTTCAAGTCAGCTGGATTTAAATGCACACTTGAAAAAACTGAGGCTTAGCAGGACGCAGTTGCCAGAACTCCATGACCACATATGAGGTGTGGCAGCCCTGGATATCCGAAGCGGAACAGACACTTGATTGTGACATCAGAGTGGTTTTTAAGGAAGCGTGGGGCAGTGGTGGTGAGGTCAGCACCCTGCGGCCCAGGGACAGGGACATACCCTGTCCTCCACTCCCTGCAGGTGAGGAGCCGGGATCCTGGAGCAGGATCATCCGCAGACGACCACACAGACAGGCCCTGGGGCTCTTTGTACAAGTTCCTCACAACAGTCAAAATAACCGGACCGTCCTCCCCTTTACCCTGTATAGGAGGCCCAATCCCTGAATAAAATTTTCAATAAAACATGGAACATCCTAGACCTGCTTCAGTCCCATGAGCAGGTTGGGTAACCACCCTGAGGTGACCCGAATCCTGGACAGATTAAGCCTGCCCTTGTCAATGGCACCGGATGCCCAGGACCCCCACAACGCCCTCCAGGTTTAAAAGTGCATCTTCAGATATAAGCATCTGTAAACAACATCACCCCCCAAACGTTTACTTACAAGGTTAACAACTAGTGCCTTTACTTAACTCCAAGTATACTCTCTGAAGCCACCGAGCTGAGCGGATGCTTAAGCCCCACCTATTAATTTGGGTAAGTGGTTTTCAATTTGTTTTATTCTGGAGATTAAAGACACTAAGTCTTTAACCTTGAAGGGCGGGCAAAAGGTCAGCTATGCTGTCAACATAGAAGTCAGGAACCATTTTCTTCTTAGACATGCAGTCACTTTCCTGATTACTCTTCACGTCCCCTAGAGTGGAAACGCCGGTGAGGGTCAGGATGGTCTTCAGACCACAGGTGACGCCCAGGAGGATGTCTGTGTCCAGGCGATCTCCCACCATGACGGTGCGCTCTGGGTCGATGCCGTACTCCTGGGACACGCAGTCGAAGATGAAGCGGCTGGGCTTCCCTATGATGTCGGCCTGGCGCTGGGCGGCCATCTCCACGGCTCGGACCAGACAGCCGGTACCTGCGGGGCGGAGAGGGAGGGGAGGAGAGCACCCGGGGTCAGAGGACAGGAGCGGCCGGCGGCCCGCCCTGAGCCTCCCGCCGCCCCCGCCCCGCACGGACCCGCGATGAAGCGGCCGTTCTCGAGCGGGAGCCGGTTGTCCATGTTGGTGCCTACGAGCAGGCAGCCGGGCTGCTGCAGGTAGCGCACCGCCTTGGTGAGCTTCATGTAGCTGAAGTGCGGGTCGAAGCCCACCACGACCGCGCGCACATCCGGATCGAGAGGCGCGTCCAGCCAGGCGCCGGGGCTGTCGCCCAGCAGCGGCTCGGGCCCCACGCCCACGCAGGAGACGCCCACGGCCTTCAGCTCGGCGGCCAGGGCCTCGCTGCCCAGCACGTAGGCCTTGGGGGCCGGTGCGCCCGCCAGGCGCTGGCGCAGGTAGAGCGCGGTGCAGTAGGCCGTGCCGAAGACCTCGAGGCCGGCGCCGGGCCCCGCCGGGCCGCCGAAGCCCAGGCGCCGCAGCTTCTCGGCGTAGGCCTCGCGGGTCTTGCTGCTGTTGTTGGTGATGAAGCCGAGGCGCTTGCCGCTGGCCCGCAGCGCCGACAGGGCCTCGGGCGCGCCGGGCACGGCCGTCTCGCCGCGCCACAGCACGCCGTCGCAGTCGAACAGCAGCGTGTCCACGTCGGCCAGCAGCGCCTGGGCCCGCTCGGCGCTCAGCCGCACGCAGCGGGCGTCGTCACCGCCGGCCTCCGCCACCGCCGCCATGGCCGCCCGCCGCCGCCACCGGCCGCCCGCCGCCGCCGCTGCCACCGGCCGCTCCTTGCAGCCGCCCGCCGCAGCTCCCGCCCCGCCCCCGGCGCGCTCATTGGCCCCGCTCCTCGCGCGCGCCGCCCATTGGACGCCACCTGCGCCAATCCGCCCCCGCCTCCCGCGGGCTGCGGGAACTCAGCGCCAACCGTCGCGGCCCGGCACTGGGAGGCGGGCGGCCATTGGCTATTGAGTCCGAGGCTCCCCGGTGATTGGCTGGAAGGGAGCCAACCGGCATTCGGAGAGGAGCGTTCACTGCGGAAACGCTGCGGAGGAGCCCAGAGCCGGCGCTGGACGTAAGGCCGCAGCTCATTGGCGGCCGCAGGGCAGCTCGCCCATTGGCGCCGCGTGGTCAGCCTAGGTGACGGAGGCCCTTAATCGAGTGACCCCGGGCCGGGCCGGCTGCCGATTGGCTGGCTTCTCCGCGGCAGGAGCGCGGCGGGGCGTTGTGGCGGGCGGAGAGGTCCGCCTTGGGGTCGGCGTCACGCCTGCACCTTTCCTGGGCGGCGCCGGGCCGTGCCCTCCGCCCTGGGCACGCTGCGGACGGACACGGTGTTAGCGCGTGAGCCGATTACGGCTGAGTGCCGAGTGCAGCCCGGGGCTCCGTCCCGGCAGGCCTCGCGTTCCCATATCCGGTCCTTTGCAAAAACGCTCTCCCTAAGGGGCGCTTGGGTGGCTCAGTCGGTTAAGCGTCCGACTTTGGCTCGGGTCATGATTTTGGGGTTGGTGAGTTCGAGCCCCGCGTGGGGCTCTGTGCTGACAGCTCAGAGCCTGGAGCCTGCCTCGGATTCTGTGTCTCCCTCTCTCTCTGCCCCCTCCCCGCTTGTGCTCTGTCTCTCTCTGTCTCTCAAAAATGAATAAGTGTAAAAAAAAAAATATATTT
Source organism: Leopardus geoffroyi (assembly GCF_018350155.1). Classification (NCBI taxonomy): domain Eukaryota; kingdom Metazoa; phylum Chordata; class Mammalia; order Carnivora; family Felidae; genus Leopardus; species Leopardus geoffroyi. The sequence continues at coordinate 40,062,299 of NC_059340.1, read as the reverse complement.
TTTTTAACGCTCTCCCTGTGCCTTAGTGGTACTGTGAACGGGTTATTTATTATAAGGCGGCGGATTGCCTTAGTGGTCATGCGAACGAGTTATTACAAGGCGGCAGGTTTAGGGGTTAAGAAGACACTGCGTACAACACAGCACTTACCATCATCTTATTTGGTATCATTGTTAACTTTTATTGAGGCCTCATACACAGTAGAAGTGCATCGATCTTAAGTGTGCAGCTTGATGGAATTTTACATACCTATACGCCTGTGTGAACACAACCCACATCAAGCCAGAGAATATTTCCCTCGTTCCAGAAAGTTCCCTCACAGTCCCTCAGCCAGTCAATAGCGGATACCCCTCCCCCAACCACTTTTCCGACTTCTGTCCCCATGGAATGAGTCATAGCCTCCTCTGCCTGTTCCAGATGGCCTCACAGACTTGCCATGAGTCTCGCTTCTATGGATCGACACAATGTCTGGGAAATCCATCCTTTTCTGTTGTTGTTTTAATTGCCATGTGAGCCCTTGTAAGAATACATCCGTCGGTCTGTTCTCCAGTAGGTGGACATTGGGTTGTTTGCAGTTTGGGAGCATTGTAAATACTACTTCTGTGAACATTCTGGTTCCTACACACTCATTTGTGGACCCCGGCACTCATTTCTCTTGGGTGAAATATAATTGCGATTGGAACTGCAAGTTCACAGGTAGGTGTATGTTTATTGTTATTACTTCCAGTAGGGCCAGGGAGCAGAATTGCAAAGGGCCCGGTTTCTTGAAAGCCTACCCTGTGACAGGTGCCCCAGACCCCCAGCTCCCAGAGTGTCAAACTCCTGCTCTTCTCTTGGGCCCCAGGTCTCCATAAACTCTGCTCTGGACCCATTCCCACCCCCAAACCCATGAGGTAAAACCAGTGACCTCAGTTGCCTTAGGGCCCTGTTTATTTATACGTGGCTCGTTTCTGCTGGTCTCTGTTGGCCTGGGAACCCTGGAAGAGATTGGAGGGGCCGTGGCCCACAAAGGCAGGGCATGCAAAGTGTTCCTGCCTGGTGCACCCACTGCCCACAAGGGGAGCACCTTCCTCCCTGTGTCTTCCCACTTAGTTTTGGAGCTGGATTTGACAGAAGATCAGAAATCCTGCTTTCACCCAGAAGCATCCAGGGTATATGGTACACTGGCCAGTGCTGTTGCTGTCCAGCCATGGGCCAGCATGTGCAATATCTGCCCGGGTGCCTTGGTCTACTGGGCACTGGTAAGCATCTAGGCACTGAGCCCTGTTCCTCACCTGCATTACAGCCCTAAGAGGCAGAGGCTAGTAGTGTCCCCATTCGTGGATGAGGAAACTGAGCCAGAGAGAGTCACCGGCTGGACGAGGTAGGGTTGGGATTAAACTCAGTTGACTCCAAAGTGGAGCTCTGCCATACCTGATTGGTTTGACACGTCCTGTGGGTTGTAGGGACTGAGCCGGCACGGTGGGAAAGGTGGGGCGGCCAGTGTCGAGAGGGGAGGTGGTTGTGGTCATGGTCCTGCAGGAGGCTGGAAGGGACAGTGCACTTTATGGCAGGGGGGCTGACCTTGAGGGAGGTGCCCTGTATAGATGGGGGAGGAGTGCATCATGGTCATGATGTGTTCCCGACACACGGTAGACGTTCAGTGTATACCTGCGAGTGGATGGCGCCAGGGTTCCCCAAAGTGAGGAAGCCCCCCCCTGCAGGCTATATGGGGCACGGATTTAGATGGTACAAGGACAGACACTAGACGCTATTTAATTTTAACAGCCTTGCATGGATTTAAATTGTATTAGGAACTAATGGGGGTGCCCGGGTGGCTCAGCAGGCCGGGTCTGACTCTTGATGTTGGCTCAGGTCATGGTCCCAAGGTTCGTGGGATCGAGCCCCACGTTGGGTTCTGCGCTGACAGTGAGGAGCCTGCTCGGGATTCTTTCTCTCTCCCTCTCTCTCTGCCCCTCCCCTGCTTGCATGCTCACTCTCTCTCTCTCTCTCTCTCTCTCAAAATAAATAAGCAAACATGAAAAAAGTTGTATTAGAAAATGCAAGTAGCCATTGAATCTGTTTTCGCAGATGGTATTGCTTCCAATGAGCTAAGTAAAAAAGGGAGTCATTTCAAAAGGGCTCAAGTGGCACACAAAAAAAATTCGGAAGCAATCTAAATATTCTTCAGCATGGGATTGGTTCAATAAGTCCATCAAAGAACAGAGGTTGAGCAGTCCTCATAAAGGGTGATGGAGTCTCCGTGGCTCTGGCCACAGCAGGTCAGCACAGCACTGACTAAAAACACACAGGGTGCCTCTGGAGCCCGTGCCGCGGAGGGCTGGGTTGGGGAGGAGGCTGTTTGGGGGAGTGGGGACTCCAGTTTTCCTGTCTTTCTCTGGCCACTCTGCCTTCCAGTGACCTTAGGCCTGTCTGCCCCTGTACCCGCTGGCCTGCCTGGGCTCTCGCTAACGCAGGACCTGGGACTCACTGGTGCAGGATGCCCTTTCCTGACTCCCAGGGAGCCACCAGGCAGGAGCTTTGGTCCGCTCTGGACACGGTTCTGGAGCACGCGGCAGGCAGGCTCTCTGTCTCCCCTGGGCCGGCTCCTCCTCGTGTCCACCCACACTCAGGGTGTCCTCTGCCTTTGAGACCCTGCCCTATCCCATTCCTCTGGGGCTTCCTCTCTCTTTCTGATGCTGGCTTCACCATTACTCTTCAGCACATCCTTAAGTGAGCTGTCTTCCTGGTCCTCCCTTCCCAGAAGCCCCCTCCACAAGCTCCCCCCAGCCCCCAGTCTTCCTCCGGTTTGTCCCTCTCAGAGACCATCCATCTGGGATCTTCTTGCCTCTATGGGCCCTGAGGACCTTTTATCCGCACAGCAGTCAGAGGGATCCTTTTGAAATGTTTTCACACGGTCTGCCTATCCCCCTGCGTTGGCGAGCAAGCCTCATGCAGAAAGCAACCTCAATCGTTACCCCAGTCTGACTTCTGACCGTCTGACCTGTGCTTCACACAGGCCAGCTTCTGCCAGGCCAAGGGTCCTCGGGGGCCCAGCTGGGCAGCCCCAGCATGGAGACAGTCTCTGCTTGGTGTCCTTGCCAGGGCAGAACAGTCTACTCTCTGCCCCATCCCTTGAGTCTCTGCTTGGTCTTTTCTAGAGATTAGCCTTCCTGGAGGAGACCAGTTCTGATTCATCGGAGTCTCTGGGATTCAGCACAGGGCTGGGCCACAGAAGATAACTGATGTGGCAGAGAGCACATCCTGTGGGTTTCCAGCCCATGGCTCTGTGCAGACTTCTGTCTCCAGTCCGCCCTTGGGCAAGCGTCCTATCAGTACTGTGCCTCAGTTTCTTCATCTTCAAAATGGGGGCGATTGGTACTTAAATGAGAAAATCCTGTAAAGTGCTTAGCTTCATAGAGCTAATTAAATATCACCTGAGGGGCGCCTGGGTGGCGCAGTCGGTTAAGCGTCCGACTTCAGCCAGGTCACGATCTCGCGGTCCGTGAGTTCGAGCCCCGCGTCAGGCTCTGGGCTGATGGCTCAGAGCCTGGAGCCTGTTTCCGATTCTGTGTCTCCCTCTCTCTCTGCCCCTCCCCCGTTCATGCTCTGTCTCTCTCTGTCTCAAAAATAAATAAACGTTAAAAAAAAAAAAATTTAATAAAAAAAAAAAAAAAAATATCACCTGAAAAGAATAAAAGGAATTTGTACATGTGTGTTCATGGCAGCACTATTCATAATAGTGGAAAAGGTGGGAACAACCCAACCGAATGCGAAGACTAAATAAATTGTGGTCTTTCCTGGCGATGTAATATTATTCAGCCTATAAAAAGAAATGTAGTGACGTGCTTCCAGTACAGATGAATCTGGGAAACATTATGCTAAGCAAAACAAGCCAGATGTACAAGACCACATGTGTAATTCCATTTATTTGAGAATATCCAGAAAAGGCAAATCCTTACAGACTGAAAGTAGTTGCCAGGGGCTGGGAGTAGGGGAGAATGGGGAGTGAGTGCTAAGGGGTTAGGTTTCCTCTCGGAATAACGACAATGTTCTGGAACTTGGCGGTGGTGATGCACATTGTGTGCACGTTGTGAATGCACTAAATGCCATTAAAGGCAAGTCTTATGTATATTTATTACAATGTAAAAAATACGCGTAAGTATAAAAGGCTTAGCGAAGCTATCCGTGAGCCAAACCCAAATCGGGTGCCTCTGACCCGAGGGGTGGGGCTGGGGCGACGAGCACCGCACTACCCGCGCACCACACTACCCGCCGGAGCTGGGGTGGGGCAGTGTCTCGCCCGCGGGGCGCCCGCGGCTGCACCACCGGCTCAGAACGTCTGTTTCAACCTTTCCTGAAGCTTCCGGGGCCGCTCGGGGAACCAAGCCCTTCGCCCCTCCAGCATGGCCACGCCCCCGCCTCACCCAGCCCCGCCCCTCGGGCCCGCCTCTGTCCCCGCCCCTCCGCCTGCCAGTCAGTCCGCTCCAGCGTAACCACGCCCCCGAGCAGCCCCTCCCCCTGCCTTCTCTCCGGGAGTCTGGCCCCGCCTCTGAGATTCTAGGCCTCTCTTCCTAGGCTCCGCCCCGCTGCCTGTCTGTCAAACCCACCTGGCTCCGCCCCGTCGGCCTCCTCTCGTCGTTTTCTCTCGCTCGCCTCAGCGCGGCCCGTTGTTATGACGACACGGTCGTAAATCCGCCATCTTCCTGCGGCGCGTTGCGACATGGAGGGCGCGATGGCAGTGCGGGTGACGGCCGCGCATACGGCAGAAGCCCGGGCCGAAGCCGGGCGGGAGGCGGGCGAGGGCGGGGTCGCGGCGGCGGCGGCGGCGGCCTTGGCTCCTGGCGGGTTCCTCGGCCTCCCGGCGCCCTTTAGCGAAGAAGGTAACAGGGCCTGACGGGGCCTGACAGGGTCGGGCGCGGCCGGGGTGGGGACGGCTCAGTCCTGGCTGGAGGCGGCTCCGAGGGCCTAAGCTGTGGACGCGACCGACCGTCCCAGACCCCGGTTCCTTGCGGACCTCACGGGTCCCCAAGGGGTCCTGCATAGCCCTCCACGCGCTCCCCGGCTTCCTCAGACCCTCGGGCCTCTCCTGTGGGGCGCCCATCACCCCGTGGGCCTCGGTGCCCACTCGCGGGTCCTCACAGGTGCCCAAGGCTGTGGGGTTGCTCGTGTGTAGACCTCTGCCGTCGCCTCCACTGGCGGCCTTGGCCCTCAGGCCGGCGGTCAGGCGCCTCTTCGCCTCCCTGTCTGGGCAAGGCCCCGCCCTCCTCTGGGCCCCCTCCCAATGCCCCTGACGGGTTTCTAGAGCCCTGGCTGGGGTGGGGCTGGAGGCTGGGGGTGGGGTAGCGCGGGGCCTCGCCCCCAGGCCCCCGGCTGCCCCTCGGGGAGGCAGCAGAGCCCAGTGGTGGAGAGCCGGTGGCCTGCAGCCGGCCTGCGGGCTCCGTCCCACACCTGCCACTTTCGCCACGTTCTGGCTGTTTGCTCCTGGGCAGGGGATGCTGCTGCCGCTGCTGCTGCTAAAAACGTGTTAAGCACTTACCCGGCTTCAGCGTTTTTGTCCTCAAACCAACCCTGGACGCTCCTGTTGTTGTTGTTGTGATTCATTCCCATTTTGTGGATGCGGGAAATTGGGGTTCAAAGGTGTGAAGGTGACCAAGTCACCCAGCTAGTAAGTAGCAAGGACTGGACTGGATGCCAGGGCTGTGTGACTCCTCAACCGACTCCCCTACCTTCTGGGCTGCGCTGCCTCCCCGGACCCCGGTGAGAAGGAAGACGGAGCTGGTGGCAACTGGTTGAGGGCAGAGCGGACGACCCGGCGCCCTGACAGCTTGTGCAGACAGAAGTTGGGTCTCTCTCCTCCGAGCTTGTCTCATGAGGCTATAGACTGGGCCAGACAGGAGGGGGGGCTGGCTAGCGATATTGGGGTAGTGGCCCCTGTCTCCGCAGAACTCCTGTTCTCAGCGCATGGTTTTTTCTTGCTCCTTCTTATTCCAGCTGGGGGAGGGGCAGTACCACTAGGGGCAGTGCCAGCCTGGAGAGGGATCTCTTTGGAGGTTGCTGGGCCCTGCTGTGCTTGTCCCCAGCCTTGTCGCTGTTACACGGGGCGGAGTGTGTCCCCTTCTGTGGTGGGTGTTCCTTCGCTGGCAACAGCGAGTCAGACTTGGAGAGCAAGGGGGGAAGGTTAAAAGGGTGGTGGGCACGTCAGTGCTTCGCTTGTGACTGCGAACCATCTGGAGGGGATCGCCCTCTGGCAGGTGGTCTTGTGTGGGCCCGTCGTGGTTGTGGTGTGGGCCTTTGTTTGCTCACTGAGTCAAAAGACATGGACTGGGATCCTTCCGTGTGCCAGGCCTGGGTTTGACCTTGATGTGGGACCGGATGTGAGGTGGTGGGAACTGGCAGACGTTTATAGAAGCACAAGGAACATCCTCCCATCCCTTTGTGCAAATAGCGGGGCATCTGGAGTAGACCCTCAGGTTCAGATTCTGGCCCGAACACTCACCAGCTGGGTGGTCTTGAATCTCAGGTCATTTTCCTGGAATGAGAATAGTCATCCTTATTTCCCCAGGGCGCTGGCTGGATTTGGGGACTTCCCCAGTGAGGTGCCTGGCACCCAGGAGGGGCTCAGTGAGTGGGAAGTGCCTGCTGTGGGACCTGGGGCAGGCATGGTCAGCCTACATGGTGAGGGACTTGAGCCTGGGGTGTGGAGCCTCTCTGGGAAGTTGCACCCTGAGTGTCTTCTCCAGAAGAGGGAGCTCCTGCCTGTTCAGAGCCGATGAAGCAATCTTAAACTCTGGGCCTCCACTGTCCCCAAACCGGCTTGGGTGAATCCCTCCACCTCTTAGCTGCTCCCTGGGGCTCTGTCCCCTCATCTCTGAAGTGGGGGCTTTGGGCACGGCAGCCTCACTGGATCTCTGCAGTCTAACTCTCAGGTTGGGGCCCCCACCTGCTGGATGCTGTTCTCCCTGGGGTGGGCACCTCTTCCGCAGGTCACCAGAGGCTGGAAGGTGCCTGTGGTCCGATGGCACCCTTCGGTGGGTTTGGCCTGGGGCTGGAGGCCCTCCCAGGCCCCACTGAGCACAGGCTTGTTGCAGATGAGGACGATGTGCACAGATGTGGCCGCTGCCAGGCCGAGTTCACTGCCTTGGAAGATTTTGTTCAGCACAAACTCCAAAAAGTCTGCCAGCGGGCCCCTCAGGAGGCCCTGCCTGCCGCCCCTGCTGCTGCTGCGCTGCTGGGCCAGGAGGTGAGCCCTCTCCACCTGCCACCACACGTCCACGCACATGTGCGCCCTCCTCCTTGGGCTCACCTGGTGGCTGGGAAGGGGTGTGTGCGTGCCCTGACAGACCTGTGCAGCCGGTTCCCTGTGGCACGGGGGTGGACAGAGGACAGGCATCTGGTCATGGGTGAGGGAGCCTGGGCCCTGTCCCTAAGAGCTTGGCAGTGTTCCTGGTTTCCTGGATGGCTTGGGATGGCCCTGCCTGCCCAGCAGCCTCTGGCTGAAGCCTGCGCAATTGACATCCCTCCTTTCTTGGAGGCTCAGGGTCTGTCCTGGCTCAGTGGCTCAGGGCTGTCATGGTGGCTTTTGTTCTTTTGGCTTCTCTCCTGCCCTGTACGCACGGTTTCTTTTTCTTTTCCTTTTTAAAATGTATTTATTTATTTTGAGAGAGAGACAGAGGCTGGGGGAGGAAGAGAGAGAGAGAGAGACAGAGAGAGAGACAGAGAAAGGGAGGGGGAATATCCCAAGCAGGCTCCGCACTGTCAGCACAGAGCCTGACGTGGGGCTTGAACTCACAAACTCTGAGATCATGACTTGAGCCGAAACAAGAGTCAGATGCTCAACCACCTGAGCTCCCAGGCACCCCTGACACATGGTTTCTCGGGATCCTGCAAAGGGTGGCTCTGGGAGTCCTGCCACTTTGTCATAAACATGGCCAAGGTTGTCATGCTGCACGTGCTTGTGCTGTACGCATCCAGGCCTCTGAAGGTCCCCAGCACCTTTGCACGGTGGTGTTCTCGGGCCCCTCGTCGGATGGCATTGGGAAAGGAGGCTCTGGGAGATGTCAGCCACCTCAGGTCGTCACAGGGAATGGCCCAGAGGACGGTGGGACTACAGCCATCTCCCTCAGACCCTGTGCTCTTTCCTGGCCCCTCCCGGTGGTGCCCTTTCCTCCAGGAAGGCCCCTGGACCCACATCGCTTGATAGCTTGGCTGGGGCTGGTGGGTGAGGGTGCTGACCTTCATCCCTGCACAGCCAACTGGGCTTCGGCCGGAACTGCCGGTCACTTCTCCCGGGAGCCCTCTGCAAGGGTGCTCGCTGCTCTGCGTCCAGTCCATGGTGGCCAGGGGCGTTTGAGTGACGGGGCTGACCCCTTAGGCCTGGGTTGGAGGGACCAGGATGGGAGTCAGACTCAGACCAGGGGTGGGAGAGATGTCGGAGGAGATGACAAGTCCCACCGCAGCCTTCCCGTGTGGAGATAAACCCAAGCCTGCCCTCTCCAAGCCAAGGGAACTCTGGAGCCCTGCAGGAGAATCCTTTCTGTCCCCTGTCCCCCCACGGCAGGTGGTGCCAGCGGTGGCCGACCCGGAGGAGCCCATCACGGTGGCCCACATCGTGGTGGAGACGGCCGCATTAACGACAGACATCAGCCACGCACCCGACATCGTGGGTAAGCCGGCGCGGTCTCCCAGTGTCTGTCCATGTGTGGCTCTCAGCACAGCTGTTTGTGGTTAGGGCTGGAGGCGAGGGACCCTTGCTGCTGTGACCCTCTGCTCTCCTGAGAGCAAAGCCTGGCTGAGGAGGGCCGAGGCCCTCCAGAGTGAGCACTGGGCACCAAGCCCTGCCCGCCAGGAGAGGGGAGGCGTGTGGCCTGCGCTCAGGGAGTCCTCACTTTGTGCACAGTCACGAGCTGGCTGCTTGCTCCTGCTGCTTCCCTGGTCCTTCCCTGGTCCTTCTGGAATCTTCCCCATTTTTCTGCCAACCCCGGTTCCTGCTCCCCACCCCACAGTCCACTCTGATGGGTCAGGTTGCAGGATGCACTGGTGGCTCCAGCCCTGTCCGGACCTGCTGTCTGACCTTGGCTGTCCCCTCCCCTGTGGGGGTGGCAACTCCTGCCCTGATTCTCACCTGGCTTTTATGAGCGTATAGTGCCCAGTCAGCCTCCTTGATGGCTCTTTTTAAGTTCGAGTGCCTTGCTGGTGTGCGGCGGGAGAGGGGGGAGTTGATAGGTCTGGAATGGGAAGGGGGAGCCTTCAAAGGGCAGCCGGACAGGAGGGTGCAGCCTGCTGCCCAGCTTGGAAGAAAGGGTTGTTATCTAGGGGTCTGCTGGGCAGGAGTCTTGGCAGGTGCCTGAGTGGGCGGCTGCACAGGATGTGGGTTTGGGTGACAGGTACACCTTGGCCTTGGGAAGCCCTTGGGACCAGATGGGGCAGGAAGAGGGGTGGAGACCTCGGGAGGGGAGCCGCAGAGTAGGCCTTTCTGCCACGGACCCACCTCACGGAGGCAGCCGGACATCCGTCCTTGTCTCCATGCTGTCCCTTCCCCTGCCTGACATTCCTGTGGACAGGGACATTCACCTGTTGCCATTCTGGATAGGAATGTTGTCATGTGGGGGGTGGGGCCGCGCTCTGGCCCTGGATGGTGTCATATGGGAAAACAAATCCCCTGGGGTTGGGTGGCACCTCTGGCCAGGCCCCTTCCCGCCCCCCTGACCTCCAGCTGGCCCACACCTGCTGCTCGGTGGCTCGTCCCTGTGCTCTGAGGGCTCCCCTCTGGGTACCTCCTGCCTCTCTGTCCCCTTGGGAGTTTCCCGCTTTGCAGGCATCTTGGGTGCACCACATGCCCCGTAGGAGTCTGCTACTCCTTGCTCCAGGGTTGGCTAGAGTCCTAAACTGCCAGTTGCTGACTTCCCAGGATTGGGGGGCCAGGGGCCACAGTCGGCAGGGGCGGTGTGGGGGGCCAGATACCTCTTCCCGGCCCTCCGGCCTCTTGGCTGGAAACAAACTTGCTTTTCATCTCTGGACTCAGGGCAGCCCTGTTCTCCCTTCCTTGAGCCGTCCGCCTGCTGTGTCTTGTGCCACGCTCTATCCCAAGTCCTCGCCTGGCAGAGGTCCCTGGCCTTCTGGAGGTTTGCTTCTGGGGCGGAGCAAAGATAGAGCATCCAGCGCATAAGCCAGGGCAGGGGCGAGAGATGGCCTTAATTGTCTGAGTCACGGTGCTTGCGTTCTGTGTGAGAATGGCTTGTCAACACACTATGTCTGACTGATTGAGACGGTTCCTAAGAAGTGGCTTTACAGCCGCTTCCCACATGTCGTTTTTATGAGCAGAAATTATGAAGTGTGTTTACAGCTTAGCTTTGCACGTTGTCAGATCTTTTCATCACCCGCGAGAGGCGCCAAGGCCAGGCCTCCTTCCTCAGGCAGCTCCAGGTTTCTGGGGAGCACTCACTCTCCCGGGAGGGTCCCCAGCCTGCCTGCCTCAAGACACAGTGGGTGACCTCCCCCCCGTCCCCCGAGGCATCTTTCTTACCTGACAGTGGGAGCCGGGGCAGTGAGCGGGGCCAGCCCATCCACCGTCTCTGTGCTGGCACTCAGTTGTCCTCAGAGGGGGCAGGACCCCTGCGCACATCCAGTCCTGCGCTCCTTGGCTTAGGAGGGGGCACCGGTGCTCATGGTGGGTCTTCCCCCTGGGCACATTCTGGGGTCCTGGAGCTCCTCTGGGCGGCCTCCGGCTCAGGGAGCAGATACTAGGCCCTGGAGCTGGAGGGCGGTCAGGACAGCTCCACCATGTCCTAGCAGCGTCCCCAGGCAGGGATCAAAGGAGGTGGCAGGGCCCGCAGAGTCTCGAGGCTCAGGCTGACCCTCTTCTCCTCAGGCGGTGGACACATCAAAGAGGTCATTGTGGCCGCCGAGGCAGAGCCGGGGGACAACGAGATGGCGGAAGCCCCAGGCAGCCCCAGCCGTCAGGGCCCGGGCCTTCCCGGGGAGGGCGAGCAGGCCCAGGTCAAGCTGCTGGTGAACAAGGACGGCCGATACGTGTGCGCGCTGTGCCACAAGACCTTCAAGACGGTGAGGCCGGGGGCTGCGTGCTCGGGGCCCCGCCGGCGGGTGGGGCCGGGCCTCCCTCCCACTTCCGCCGGGGAGGTGCCTGAGCCCTGCTTCCCCGCTCTCCCCCAGGGCAGCATCCTCAAGGCCCACATGGTCACCCACAGCAGCCGCAAGGACCACGAGTGCAAGCTGTGCGGGGCGTCCTTCCGGACCAAGGGTTCGCTCATCCGGCACCACCGGCGGCACACGGGTGAGCCAGGAGGCGGCCGTGAGCCGGCCTTGTGGCCCCTGCCTCTGGGGGGAGCATGAGGCTGTGGCTGGGGGCCTGCCTGCCCCTTGGCCCCGGGGCTGACCCTGCCCTCTCTGTAGATGAGCGCCCCTATAAGTGCGCCAAGTGCGGGAAGAGCTTCCGGGAGTCGGGTGCGCTGACCCGGCACCTCAAGTCTCTGACCCCGTGCACGGAAAAGATTCGCTTCAGCGCGAGCAAGGACGTGCTTGTGGGCAAAGAGGACGCGCCTGCGGGTCCGCGAGGTAGGGGCTCCCCGCCCTGGCCCGGGCCTGGGTGCTGCCCTGGTCAGCGGTCTCTTCAGGGACTCTCCTGGTTCTGCCTTAAAGGATCTGGCGCCTCCACCGTGGGGACCGTTACATCATCATCGGTGACGGGCGAACCTATGGAGACATCGCCTGTGATTCACCTGGTGACAGACGCCAAGGGCACTGTCATCCACGAAGTCCATGTCCAGATGCAAGAACTTCCCTTGGGCATGAAAGCCCTGGCCCCAGAGGTGCGGGCAGGTCAGGGGCTGGCCTCTGTCCGCTCAGTGCCGTGCTCTGTGCCGGTCACTGGCTCCAGCGGGAACGGGACCAAGCTGGCCTGCCTTCCTGGTGCTCAGTGTGGTTGCAGGGGAGACAGGAGACCAATGGCATGCCAGAGGGCAGGGAGCTGGGGTGAGGTGGAATGGGCTGTGGGGCTCCCCAAGACGTATGCACAGTGCCCCTGGGGCCCCTTGGCTCTGCTCCGTGTAGTGCGTGCAAGTGGGTACCGAGTGTCTCTGCCTGACCAGCTGCCCTCCGTCTGCCTGCCCACAGCCCCCCGGCTCCGAGGAGCTTCCCTGTTCCGGTGAGGGTGGCCGTGAGAACCTGCTGCACCAGGCCATGCAGAACTCCGGCATTGTCCTTGAGCGTGTCACTGGAGAAGAGGGGGCCCTGGAGCAAGCCCCTCCCGCGGCGCCCAGTCCCCAGCCCCTGGGAGACGGTCCCCCGGAGCTGCCGCTGCTGGAGGTGGAGCCAGTGGAGACAGTAGGTGCCTGCGCCGCTGGCGAGCTCCTTTGGGGGTCAGACCTTGGGTACAGGGTCACGACCCTGGCCTGGGAGCCGTCCTTGCTGTGCTCCCTGGGGTGGAAACATTGAGCCACTTTCTGCAGTGATTTTCCCCCGTTTACTGCCTTCCCTGGGCTCATGGTGGAGCTTGCCGGTGTGGGGGGTGCCACGGCTCTGTTGTTGGTGCTGCTGGGGTCCGGCCCGCAGTGGGTGCTGGAGGCATGCTGGGACACCTCCCCCCGCCCGCCAGCAGGTGGCCAGCGGGCCCTCAGCCGTGCCCAGGATCCACCCGTGCCCTCAGTGCAGTGAGACCTTCCCGACGGCGGCCACCCTGGAGGCCCACAAAAGGGGCCACGCAGGTGGGTGGCAGGAGTGGGGGGCACCTGGCAGCCAGCCAGGATGTGTGTTTGGGCCCCTTGGGTGGCGACCCGGCCTGACATCCCGTGCGGCCCCAGGGCCAAGGCCGTTCACATGCGTGCAGTGTGGCAAGGCCTTCCCCAAGGCCTACCTGCTCAAGAAGCACCAGGAGGTTCACGTGCACGAGCGACGTTTCCGCTGCGGAGACTGCGGGAAGCTCTACAAGACCATCGCACATGTCCGCGGCCACCGGCGCGTCCACTCAGATGAGCGGCCCTATCCGTGTCCTGAGTGTGGCAAGTGCTACAAGACCAAGGTGGGTGCTCGGGCCCCGACCGCTGACCCAAGGGCTCCCCTCTCCTGGGCCAGATCCCTGCCCCGTCCCTGCCTCTTGACCACACAGCCCCTCCCCCAGCCCCTCCAGCCTGGCCCAGAGGCCGAGGCCAGGCCGGCACTGACGGGGCGGGTCCACAGAACGCCCAGCAGGTGCACTTCCGGACGCACCTGGAGGAGAAGCCGCACGTGTGCCCGTTCTGTAGCCGTGGCTTCCGGGAGAAGGGCTCCCTGGTGCGGCACGTGCGGCACCACACGGGCGAGAAGCCCTTCAAGTGCTACCGCTGTGGCCGGGGCTTCGCCGAGCACGGCACCCTCAACCGGCACCTGCGCACCAAAGGTCAGGGCCCGGCGCGGTGGGGGGCGAGGGCGGGGAGGGGTGCCCGGCGTGCTGACCAAGCCCCCCCACCCCCACCCCCCCGCCCCAGGCGGCTGCCTGCTGGAGGTGGAGGAGCTGCTGGTGGCCGAGGAGAGCCCCGCGGCCGCCGCCGCAGTCCTCACTGAGGACCCGCACGCCGTGCTGGTCGAGTTCTCTTCCGTCGTGGCCGACACCCAGGAGTACATCATTGAGGTGGGTGCGGCAGGGGCGGGGTGGGACGGTGGCGTGGCGGAGCCTCCCCTGGAGTCGGCTGACCTCTGACCCGTGTCCAGGCTGCTGCGGACGACGCGGAGGCTAGCGAAGCCGCAGAGATCATTGAGGGAGCCCAGACAGAGGTGAGGGGCTGGGGGAGGGCCGAGGAGGGTGGTGGGGGCCCCCGTCCCCGCCCCCGCCCCTCCGCAGCGCGAGCTGAGCGGTGAGCCCCCCACAGGTGGACAGCCACATCATGAAGGTGGTACAGCAGATCGTGCACCAGGCCAGCGCCGGGCACCAGATCATCGTGCAGAATGTGACTATGGACCAGGAGGCGGGGCTGGGCCCAGAGGCGGCTGCCGCCGACACCATCACCATCGCCACCCCTGAGAGCCTGACGGAACAGGTGGCCATGACGCTGGCCTCGGCCATCAGCGAGGGCACCGTGCTCACGGCCCGTGCGGGTGCAAATGGCGCCGAGCAGGCCACCGTGACCATGGTTTCGTCGGAGGACATTGAAATCCTAGAGCATGCGGGCGAGCTGGTCATCGCCTCACCGGAGGGCCAGCTCGAGGTGCAGACGGTCATTGTCTAGCGTGGCCGCCTGCAGGGTCCTGGGGGCTGGGCTGGGTAGGGGCGAGGACCCAGAGAAGAAAGAACACAGCATTCAGGTGTTCAGAGGGGATGTGGGAGTGTAAATAGTTTTTTGTTGCTTTACAATAAAATGTGAAAATCTGCCACTTGTGATGTTGCCGTGGCAGCGGCAGCCTCGGGGTCTGGGGCCACTGTCCTGGCAGGTTTCCCTGTGGCAGCACGCCTGCCCGGGCCACCCTCTGGACTCTCATGCCCGGCCGCCCCGCCCAGGGCTCCGGAGGGGCTGGCGGCACCTTGGCGGTGTGTGGGTGTCACTGGCATGTGGACAGGCAGCCTCCTCCTGCTGCCCTGCCCAGTGGGAGTCGTGACTCCAGCTTCCTGAGCCCCCCCCCAGGTGGGTGGAAGGGGATGCCGTTTCCCCGCCTCCAGCCCTGGTGCTGTCTGTTGGGACAGGGGACCAAGGCTTTTTCCCTTGAGGTGACAGCGTGTGGGGGGACAGGCGTGCACTGCGTTGTTTTCCCAGAAGGTGCCGCTGAAGGAGGGAGATTTTGGATGACCTAGTTTTGGGGGATGGGGGGAGGACAGGAACAAGGACGGTACCTTGGATGGCTGACCCTCTTATCCAGTCCTGACATGGTGCTGGGAGGTGGTCAGAGTCTGCGGAGTCCCGCTTCTGATGGGCTTGGGGGCACCAGAGCAGGCCCAGGGTGGATGCCCCTGCCACCTGGCCGTCAGGGCTCTCCCTGGGACCGGCCACCAGGAGTTCCAGCGTCCAACTTCATTGAGGGGGCGGACCCAGAGCAGTCCAGCCCCTCCCTGGACCAGGGCCTCAAATACCCGCCTGAGCCCTGGCACCAGAACTGCTGCCCCACCAAGCGAGGAGTCTGTGTTGTGCCACAGACACACCCCCAGCCTGGATCTCTGACCTAGATCCTGAGCCTCGGCTGCCGCCCCACCCGCATCCCAGGTGAGTGATGGAGCCGGCCTGTGTGGGGGTGCCGTGGCTGGGGAGGACTGGGCTGACCAGGGGGCTGGATGGGAATGGGGTGCTTGTATTTGGGGCTCAGTTTCCCTACGACGGAGAAGGGCCACGGTAAGCCTAGTGCACCACTGGGGAGACATGGAGACGCAGGGAACCTCTGTGTCAAGCGTTCTCACCGGCCCCCGTGGCCCCGGGGCTGGGGCGGAGAGGGGCGGCTTGGTGTGTCTGACTCCAGATTTGAGCTCAGGAGCGTCTCTGTCACTCCCAGCCGCCCGCTCCGCGCCATGAGTGGGTTCCGCGCCCTAATGGCCGCGCTCTGGGCGCTGGGGGCCGCCGGGGCCGCGGCGCTGCGCATCGGAGCCTTCAACATCCAGAGCTTTGGCGACAGCAAAGTGTCGGACCCAGCCTGCGGCGGTGTCATTGCGCAAGTGAGGCCAGGGGCCGGGAGGCGGGGCCGCAGCTGGGCTTCTCCGGTGATTCCGCCGGCGCGTGACCCCGCACCTGCCGGCTCCTCCCCCAGATCGTGGCTGGCTATGACATCACGCTGGTGCAGGAGGTGCGAGACCCGGACCTGAGCGCCGTGTCCGCGCTCATGGAGCAGATCAACAGGTGCGGGGGACAGGGTCCAGCGTTCGGAGCCCAGGCCGGGCTCGCAGGGCCCGGCGGGTGACTTGACCGCGGGCCTGGCCCTTGTCTCCGCAGCGTGTCCAGGCACGAGTACAGCTTTGTGAGCAGCGAGCCCCTGGGTCGGGACCAGTACAAAGAAATGTACCTGTTCGTCTACAGGTGAGGGGCGGGGCGGCGGGGCCTGGGCGCGCAGGGCAGGATGGGGCCGGCCCAGCGCCACCACCAGTCTCCTTCCCCCAGGAAGGACGCGGTGTCGGTGGTGGACACGTACCAGTACCCGGACCCGGAGGACGCCTTCAGCCGTGAACCTTTCGTGGTCAAGTTCTCCGCACCCGGTTCGGGTAAGGCCCCGCCCCTCCCCTTCCGCGGCCCCGCCCCAGCCCCGCCCCCCCCCCCCCCCCCCCCACTTCTGACACGCGCCTTCCGCAGCTGCCGGGGAGCTAGTGCTGATCCCGCTGCACGCGGCGCCGCACCAGGCCGTGGCGGAGATCGACGCTCTCTACGACGTGTACCTGGACGTGATCGACAAATGGGGCACCGACGTAAGCCCCGCCCCCGCCCCCAGCGGGCGCGTCCGGGGTGGGGGTGGGGGATGCGTCCCTCTCGCGGGCTCAGCCCGGGCTTCGCGGCCCCGCAGGACTTGCTGTTCTTGGGCGACTTCAATGCGGACTGCAGCTACGTGAGGGCGCAGGACTGGCCGGCAATCCGCCTGCGCAGTAGCGAGGTCTTCAAGTGGCTCATCCCGGACAGCGCGGACACCACGGTGGGCAACTCGGACTGCGCCTACGACCGCATCGTGGTGTGCGGCGCCCGCCTGCGCAGGAGCCTGAAGCCCCACTCGGCCGCTGTGCACGACTTCCAGGAGGAGTTCGGCCTGGACCAGACTCAGGTGGGCGCGGGGGGGGGGGGGGGAACTGACGGGCGTGGGGGTGGCCAGTGTCTTGCTGCCCACGGCCGTGGGCGCCCCTCCCCGCACTAGTGTCTCGGAAGCGCCCTTAGGGGCTCATTTCTAGCCGAAAGGAACAAGTGTGGGATGGCGGGAGGAGATGCCCTTGGCCTCTTCTGGAGTGGGGTCCCCAGTCCGTGCCCCACGCCACCTGCAGGCAGCACAGTGGTCTGTAGATGCCCGCCGCCCCCCCCCTCCCCGGGGGCGGGGTGTGGGGGTGTGGAGGGGTGGGAGGTGGAGGGGGTGGAGCTTGCAAGGGAGGAGAGGTTGCCCAGCAGGCCCCACCTCCTCTCCCTCCAGGCCCTTGCCATCAGTGACCATTTTCCTGTGGAGGTGACCCTGAAGTCCCACTGAAAACCTTCAAGGCCTGGTCAGGGCACGCTGCCTCCAGACTCGACCTGAGGAGGACTCTGGCCCCCACTGATCTCCTTCCGGATGGCTGGCCAAGCCCCAGCAAGCCGTGGGGCAGGGCTGGCTGGACACGTGGCTGTGGACACATCACAGGCCCACTCAGCCTGTCTCCCCATCTGTAAAATGGGCTACGACATCTACCTCCTCCTTGTGAGGAGCACCTGCAGGGCGCCGGGCGCGTGGCTGTGCTCAATAAACGGGAGCGAGCGCTTAGCCAGGACCACACACTGGTCGGCTTCAAGGCCTCCGTGTCCTTTCTTAGGACTCCACCCCTGTGAGGCCCAGACTTTGGTGCTGCAGCCCAGTGGGTCCCAGGTCCCAGCCCCCTAGGGGAACAGGGATGGCCCAGCCCACCCGTGTCACACCCTGCTGGGAACTGACGCCCTTCAGACCAGGCTCTAGAATACAGCTCCCGAGTGTGCTTGCTTTCCCTCCGTGCCAACCGTAAATGCGTCCGAGGACTGGTGCTGAGCGCAGCTGGGGACACGGACACACACACACACACACGCGCGCGCGCGCGCGCGGGCAGTGCTGACAGACAGGGCCAACCTCACCGTCCCTGCCGCCCTCTCTCTCCCTCAGGGGCGAGCAGGCTGGACGCCGTGCCCAGGCGGGGCGGGTTCCTTCTCAGGAGCCCTGGGCTGGACAAGGACTTGGGGAGAACTGTGGCCTGTGTCCCGGGGAAGCCCATCACCCGAGGATCGGGAACGAGCACGAATGGGGGACAGGGTGTGACTGACAGGGGCCCAGCGAGGTTGCTGGTTTGGGAAACATCTCACGTTTGGCAACTTTGGGAACCGGCCTGAACTGTGTGGAGGGCATACGTTTGCTTCAAGAGCCCGCGTGACTTTTTCTCAGGTCACCTTCCTAAAGTAAGGCCGGGGCTCTTGTGGCACAGACGGGCTCACCCCTCCCTGCTTCCCAAGCACCCGGTCTCTGAACCTTTGTGCCCCCTCCATGTAAACAGGCAGATGGGGTGGCCAGAGTCCTTTCCTCTGGGGGTCCCGTGCGGCTCACCGGCCCACACCGGGCTGGTCACGTGCCCCTAGCAGTCAGGCGGCCGGGCAGCCAGTTACGGGACAACGTGAGGACTTTATTCACACTTCTGCTCGGGGAAAGGGGACATTCAACAGCGATGTCGCTGAATCCTGCACTGCCCCTCCTGCCAGTTCACGATTCCCCAACAGAGATGCCGCCCCCCGATCCCGCCCTGCCCACTTGCCAGGCGGAAAAGGCGCTCTTGGGGGGCAGTGGCCTTGGGACACTAGCTACCGGGAACAGAGCTTCTAAGACCAGTGAGACCAAGAGCTGAAAGTACCTTGAAATCGGAAAATACCTTGCTTAAAACCCCTTGGAAGAAGACGGCCCCCAGAAGGCCACATGTGGTGCAAACCCCGCGTGCGTGGCCCGGACCCTAGCCTTTCTTCTGTCTGAGCCTGTCTAAGTACACGCGCAGGGACTTTTGGATGGAGTCCCGGGAGATGAACTGGACGAAGTACTGGGTGTCCGCGTCGCGCTGTGTGACCAGGCGGTCGGCTGTGGGCTTGCGCATCAGATTCTTGGTCAGCTGTCGAGCGTGGTCTACAGAAAGGGGTCCGTGTGTGAGAACCCACCCCAAGACGGTCGTATCGTGCCCAACCTTCCCGAGAGACTTTCAACAGAAGCTCTGCCGGGACACTGAGAAAATACAACTAAGCAAAGAAAAAAATGAAAATCACCTGTTCCCCACTGCCTACCCATTTCCTTGAAAAACATCCAGGGTGCCTTGCCTTTTACCCTGTTATTCTCACTCAACTATACTATGGGGGCTAGTTTCCCTCCACTACAGGTTCTCTTACGACGTAAATAACAGCGGCGCAGCACGTAGCCGTGTGTCTGTGTCAGGGGTCAGCAAACCTGGCCCCCGTGGCCCGTGAGCTAAGAATCGTTTCTCCTTTTTTTTTTTTTTTTTTTAAAGTAGGCTTCACACCCATGGCAGAGCCCAACGTGGCGCTTGAACGCACGACCCCGAGCTCGAGACCCTGAGCTGAGATCAAGAGTCGGACGCTTAACCTACTGAGCCACCAAGGTGCCCCGGTTTTTACAGTTTTATATAATTGGAAAAAAAGAACTGAAAAAAAGACATTTTTGGGACACGTGAAGAGGATATGAAATTTAGGTATCAGGGGCGCCCGTTCTACTGAACACAGACAGGCTCTGGCGGCCTCTGTGCTCCAACGCCACAGTGTGGCGGACGCTGACCCACCAGGCCGAAGATCCACCTGGCCCTTTAGGCACGGTCCGCTGACGTCACCAGCCCTATTTCTATAAACGGACACGCAGGCTGTTTCTACTCGTGCAGTGGGTTGAACAGTGGACCCCCCAAAAGATCCATACAAGTCCACAGCGCAGCTCTAGAATCTGTGCCTGTGGCCTTATTTGGAAAGGGGTTTCTGTGGAGGTAGATGGAATGAGATCATCGTGGGTTTAGGGTGGGCCCTAAATGCCACAAACGTCCTAACAGGAGAAAGGAAGCGGGGTGTGCAATTGGGAGGCCACGTGAAGGGGAAAGGGGAAAGCGGAGCTGGGCGCGACGCATCTACAAGCCAAGGAATGTCTGGAGCCCCCAGTGGCAGGAAGGAGCCTCCCCTAGGGCCTCTGGAGAGAGCACCGCCCTGCCCAAACACTGATTTTGGTCTCCTGGCCTGCTGACTTCGAGAACACATTTTGTTGTTTTAAGCACCTCCCCCCACCTCGGGGTCATCTGTTATAGTGACCTCAGGACACTAAGTCCGCTCTTATAGATGGCACGTCCACGACTTGCACAGAGCACCTTGGCGTGAAGGCTCTGGTCTCACCAGAGCACCCGGCCGTGGCGGGGGGAGGCTCGCCCGTCGGTGCGCACACCTGCAGCCCCTCCCTGTGCCCCTCACCTGGAATGGCCAGCCACTGGGCCATCACCGACAGTGCCGTGCTGTGCACTTGGTCCTCGGGCACCAGCTGGTCTACCATGCCCACCCGCAGGGCCTCTGCGGGCGGGAAGAGCAGCCCCAGCTGCAGGGCGCGCTCTGCCACGCGGTGGCCGACGGTGTTCACCAGGGTGTCTTTAAACCTGGAACACAATTCGCTTGCTGGAGTCTCCCAGGCAGACGGGCTCGCCCCAGGGCCGAGCGGAGGGCGGGCCCAGCCCCCGGCCTTACCAGGGCGGGGCGATGATGCCCAGCAGAGTCTCGTTCAGCCCGATGTTGTACTTGGGGTTGTCCGCCAGGATGCGGTAGTCACAGGTGAGGCTGATCAGGCAGCCTCCCGCGGGGCTGACTCCCTGCGGGGGAAGACGCGCCGTCTGGCTCTGGGGCTGCGCTCCGGAGAGCCAGGTCCCACGGTGGGTGTGCGCCCCCGGGGTGCTGCACCCACACCGGCTGGGCTGGCCGTGCACCACGGGGACTCGGGCTTGCCCATCAGCCCCGTCACCTCGTAGGGCCACCAGCTCTCGGGGGCCAGAAAATCTCCCTCCTGTCTGGGTGGCAAGCCGTCTTTCTTTTCACGGCTTTGGTCCGGATGCTAAAACGCCAAACCAGCATCCGGCCGGAGCGGTCACAACCCGTCACGGCCCACGGGACCCATCGCCATCCCCAGCGGGATGTCCTGGGAACCCCAAACTCACACCGCCCTCATCTCACGCACTGCACTGCCTTGAACAGAGACGGCAAGCTGCCGTCGGCTGTCACGCGCCTCGTGGGTCGTCCTGACTCTCGCCACCCTCCCGTCCCCTGGCTCAGACCCTTCTGGCACCTCACCTGGCGTGTCCCCTGTCTTCAGGCACACCGGTTCCTGAGCGTGAACAGCCCCTACCTTCTCGAGGGCAGACCGGAACGATGTTTCCAGACGTGAATCTGATCCCCTCCTCAAGCCCCTCTCCCTATACAGCCCTCTTGCTGGGCCGCGTCGACCACGTGCCCTGGTCCCTGCCCCCCGCCCCGCGAAGTACCCCGTCACCAGGTCACGCCTGTCTGCAGTGGAGGCTCCCCTGTGCACATCCGAGGGTCTCCCCCAACTGTTCCCTTCCCAGCCTTCCCAAGGACAGGACCTCTTCATGCCCCCCCACGCGCCGGGCTGGCTCTGGTGAGCCAGTGAGGCCACTCAGGAGCGGGGACACTCACGTTGATGGCAGCAATCAGCACCAGGTTGGACAGGTAGAGCCGCAGCCACAGCTCCTGCACGGCCCTCCAGTACTCGGCATAGTGCGCTTGGCTCTTCCCGCACATCTCCGTCAGGTCCAGGCCAGCCGAGAAGATCCCGGGGCAGTCCTAACGGAGTGAAGGAGCCAGGGGCCCCGTCACCGTCCATCTCCTGGCAGCAACCCGTCCCCGGGGCCCGGGAGCCCACAGGCGCTCAAGATGCAGTGGGGGCGAGGTCATGTTCAAGGTGGCAGGATCAGGCCCCCAGGAGCCGAAGCTGGGACCTCCCTCGGACTTAGCTCCTCCTACTTTCCAGCTTCAAATGGGAAAAGGCAAAACAGGCAGGCAGGGTCGGGTGCTCCCTCAGGAACATAAACAGCGGGCTCTGGGCATGGCCGCGTGTGCTGGCAGGGGAACTCAGAGGCCCGGAGGGGGCACACGTTCTGATTTACCCTCGAGGTCAAGAACGCTGCAGACGCCAGCGCGGGCCGGGAGGTGCTGCCGTCAGAAGCGAGCCAGGACGGGAAGGGACAGCAATGAGCTGAGGAGCCAGAACTCTGCCCTGGGCGGTCACGCACGAGACAGAAGCCTGGCCTAGAAGGCTGTGGGTCCCGTGTGGACGCCCCAGGTCCCGACACAGCCGCCACAGAGCGGGGGAAGCAGACACAGGGGACCGCCAGCACGGCGCTGCTTTCCAGCAAACACTGCCGGCCCAGAGGCGGGGCGGGGTTGCTCCGTGGCCACCACGCGGGGCCGTCGCGTGGTCACAACGTTTCTAAGTGAACGAGATGTTCCCGTGGTTGGAGCGTGTCCGGGGCTGGCGTGACCTGTTACCGACACGTGAAGTACGGGACGGTCACAGGCGACGTCTCCGCGTCCTCACATTAAGCAACAGGACCAAGCTCGTGTGCAGGGTGCAGAGCGCAATTCCACGTGGACCTGTGCACGCAGACGCTTGGAGGCCAACCTGTCGTCTCCCTAGGCCGCGTGCCAGCGCGACCTGGCTGTCACAGGCGCCCCGGGGACGGGGTGGTGGCGGGGACAGGGCTGCCCCTGCTCTGAGCGCGTGCCGCCTTCCCTAACCAATGCCGAACGCGGGCACCCCTCCCTGCCCTCCAAATGCCCCACGCAGATCATCTGCACGTGGCGGGGAAGAGGGCGCCCACGGTCCGGACGCTCGAGGAAAGCTTGTGGCTGCGGGAGAGACACCGCGGTCGTGCTGACGGGGGCTCGCCCCGCCAGACGGACCGGACGGGCTGTGATCTGGGACTCGGCAGCACGTCTGCAGCGGGCCGAACCGTGTCTGCCTTTACCCCCAGTGCCCACGAGTGTGACTGTTTTCAAAACAGGGTCTTTGCAGATGGGACCGACGTGAGACCACGTGAGAGCAGGGGTCCTTCTAAGGGGAGGGAAACGTGGACGCAGAGACCCGGGGTGGAGGAGGCGGGGTACAGGGGTGCCAGCACCCGGCAGCAGCTGCAAGAAGCGGAGAGGGACGCTCCAGGAGAGCGGAGAAAAACGCGCTGCTGTTGTCGTGAGCCCTCGTCTGCGGCCTCTATCGTGTGTCCCCACGAGAGCAGCGTCACGTCGCACCGTCATCTGCTGAGGGCCCACTGGGCAGGCCTTGTGCTGCAGACACAGTAGGCACCCAGCCAAAGACACACGGAGACACATTTGTAAGATGACACAGTCCCGGGGACAATGTGGGCTTTGGAGGGACACACGCCGGCTCCCCATCCCCCGGGGGCCGTGCCGCTTTGAGACCGGGGCCGGGGGGGGGGGGGTGGGGGGGTGGGGCGGGCGCACGGAGCCCCGCTTTGTTGCCGAGGGACAGAAGTCGTGGGTCTTCCCAGCTCTCGTTTCCTGGCGTGATCAATCACGCTGTGAAACTTCTTGAAGGGAATATTTTCAGAAATTTTCCCGAGCAAAACACTCCCAGGGAACTGCAACACGTCTAGACAGGTCAGCCTCAACTGTCACAGTGACCCGTGCCCACGAGCGCCAGCCCTGCCCCTGGAGCGCCACCCTCTTCCCCGGGGGGCCACTCCACGGGACTCCCCTGGTGTGTGCATCAGACCCACCCCGAGAGCTCAGAGCTGGGACAACACCAGGTCACACCCAGGACCGGCTGAGGGTTTAAGGAAAGCAGGCGCGTGCCCAGTGGACGTGCCAAGCCTTGCCCGGAAGAGACCGCGACCCTCTGCCTGTAACAATGGTGCGACAAGACGTCCTCACTGGTCTCTGTAGAACGGTGGCCCTTCTACTGGGAGACGCTCATGCGGAGGCTCCCCGCAACTCGAAAGGCGACTCCAGGACTCCTCCTGACACGACGAAGGGCTTGTTACATCAGGCCGCGCTCCCATCTACTTCCTCTCCTGGCAAAGTAGGTGGGGCTGCCGGAGCCGGCGTGGCCCCCGATCCTGTCGGTCTATGGGGTCTACCCGGCCCAGGCTGAGGACCGCCCCCTCCCCGGCCTCACCGGTGACACCCCTCCCACAGATGTCATTAAACAGCAGCATCTGTCGGCTCTTGGACGCAACACCAAGGTTCCCTAGAGAATTCAGAAGGGAAAATCTGCCCTCTGAGAACTTGACTCTAAGGCCCAGGCGAAGAGGAACGAGGGAGCGTGGCCACCAGGGAACACGCCTAGTGGCTCCACTGCCAACAGGATATCCCGGTGGACTACCCGTCACCTATCAGCGCGGGGTCCAGGCCACCCTTGCAGACAATTCACTGCCCTCCCCTGAGTTCTGGCCCGACTGCAGGGCACTGAGGCTCTCCCCACAGTCCGGCCTGGGGCAGAGGTCGCGGTGCTCTGGGGGGAGCCATCTGCCCACAGCATGCCAGGACCACTGGGGGCCCCCCTGGACCAGGCCCAGGACTAGGGTCCCTGGTGGCACCGGCATCCGGGTCTACCTGGTCATTCTACAGCACGTGACGTGTGGACGTGACCTCACAGCAGGTTCCTGCCGTGATCGGAACTCGGGGAACCAACGAGCACCCACCGAAGTGATGATGACGCCTCGGAAGGTCTTGTCGTTTTCCAGTTTCTCCAGGCTGATGACAAACTCCGTCAGCATCTCCAGGCTGAGGCTGTTCACCGGGGGGTTCTTCAACTTTATCACGGCGACCCCTAGTTTGAAAATGAAGAGGAGAAAGCTCACACCCAGGACTGGAAAAGCACAGCCAACCATCCCGCACCCTGAACCTGGCCCTGGGAAGCGACAGTTTTCGTTTTTAACTTCCGGTTATTAAAATTGGTTAAGTTTATTTATTTGAGAGAGCGAGCCAGCTTGTATGTGCGTGTGGGGGAAGGGCAGAGAGGGAAAGAGAGAATCCTAAGCAGGCTCTGCACCGTCGGCACGAAGCCCCATGCGGGGCTTGGACTCACATCTCGAGATCATGACCTGAGCCGAAGTCAGGACGCTCAAACGACGGAGCCACCCAGGCGCCCCGGTTTTGGTTTTTCAAATACAAGTGAGATTCACCTAACGTAAGCTAACTATTTAAAAGTGGACAGTCCACGGGGCGCCTGGGTGGCTCCATCGGTTGAGCGTCCGACTTCGGCTCAGGTCATGACCTCACGGTTCGTGAGTTCGAGCCCCGCGCTGGGCTCTGTGCTGACGGCTCAGAGCCTGGAGCCTGCTTCCGATTCTGTGTCTCCCTCTCACTCTGCCCCTCCCCTGCATCTGCTCTGTCTCTCTCTCAAAAATAAACATTAAAAAATAAATAAATAAATGAAAGTGGGCGGTCCAGGTCTATAGGGACATGCACAGTGTCCCAATGCTACCACGATCTAATTGCCGGGCATTTCTATCCCACACAGGACCCTGCGCCCACGAGCAGTTCCGGCTCCTCCCCGGCCCCTGGCCACTGAGTGTCTACTTTCTGCCTCTACGGACCCATCTACTCTGGACGTTTCGTGTGCATGGAAGCACACAACCTTTTATGCGTGGCTCCTTTCACTGAGCACCGCGTTCTCCAGGCCGGCCTGTGCCGCTGGGTCAACGTCCCACCCCTTTCTGAGGCCCAGTGTCTCCCTGCACACGTGTGGACCGCACTGTATCTGTTCGTGTGCTGGTGGACACTGGGTCCCTTCCACCTTGAGGCTCTTGTGACTACTGCGGCCGTGAACGTTCATGAGCAAATATCTGCTTATCTTGTTCCTCCAGAGGCCAGTCCCCTGTCCCCAGGGGAGTAGGAGATGGCCTTACTTTCCTGAGGAGTGAGCGAGCAGACTCTAAGACCAGATACGAAGGAGGAAGTGCACTGGGGGTTCTGGTTCTTGCTAAACATGTTGGCGGGCTGACATTCTTAAATTCTCCACGATCCGCTTGTGCGTCCTGCCAGCAGCGAGGGAGGCCGGGGGTGGGGGGAGGGGGCAGACCAGCACTTGGGACAGGGCAGCCACCAGCCTGGGCCAGCTGAGGCCATCTGTTCTGGCTACCTGGCCCAAGGACAGACCCCAAGGGCTTTCGAAGGGCCACCGTTCATTTAGGCTACATTTCCCTGGTCAGGACCTTAGAAATCTTCAGATGGTCAACGTAAACAGTCCTCTAGGAGTGAGAACCAAGTCCTGAAGACAAACGGGCTGTTTTGAGACCTCCGGCTTCTGAGGGAGAGGTTACTTACTAACCAGCTACAGGAACGTACAGGGACGTGTAAGAAGCGATCAAAATTCCCAGAAGCAAGCTCCCCGAACTTGGTTCAGAGGGAAGTTTTTGAGGCTGACTGGATTTTTACAGAGCCCGGTCCGGCAGAATCAAGGACACTCAGGGGAGAGGGTAAAGGTTTCCATGAGTTGACGCAGAGGACTTGGGGCGAATCCAGGTCGCGGGGGAGGTGGGCTGAGGCCGCAGCCCCCCAACCACAGCAGCCCCCCAGCTCCTCTTGGAGGCCTGAGCACAGCGTGTCCCCAAAACCTGGAAGTGGGCCCAGCCCTGGCTGCAAGCCTTCTCAGGACCCAGGTTGGGAACATTCTCAGGTAGAGAAAACTCAACGGTGCTTTTTCTACCTTTTCTGTCCCTTTTGGAGAGTTTTCCCAGAGGCTCTGATGGGGGTGGGAGGTGGCTCCTGGCTTTAATTAGTAAACCATCTGCTAGGTCCTGTGTCATGCCAGAATATAAAAAAAAAAAAATTACTTTACTCTAAAATACTTCCATTATTTTCAATTTCCAACTGAAGAGTTTAGATAGAGGAGCATACCCCTCAAACTTTACAAACCAAAACACTTTTATCTTCATAATGAACTGGGGAAAAGCACGTGGGTTGATGACCTTTAAGCTTTGAACGCAACAGAAACTGTCTTCGTATAGGGCTTGATCTCGAATGGCCTTCAGGCGTCCCCAGGAGCCGCGGGCAGGAAGACACGCGGCGGGCGAGGAGGGAGCGGGCGTGGGACGGCGTGGCACCCCTGCTTCGAGTCCTCCAGGCCCCGGGGCGGGCCGAGCCAGGGAAAGCCCAGACGGCGGGGCCGAACGTGCGGCCGCAGGAGCGCTTACCTTTCGCCGGGTCCGTCTCCACCAGCACCCGAGGGCTCCCGAAACACCGCACACCGTCCCCGCCGCCGGCGGCCGGCCCCGTCCGCCCGGGAACCGCGTCCGGCAGCCGGGACCCTACGAACGACAGCGCGAGGCCCGTTAGCCCCGGACCCCAGTCAGCTCCCCGTCTCCCTCCAGCTCCCTGAGGTCCCCGGCACCTCCCTGTCCCCAATCCCGCCCCCCCCCCCCAAACCTCCCGCTCCCTCGGGTCCGGGGCCCCTGTCTCCTCCGGCCCCCCTCCCGGCTCCCCGGGCCCCTGCTGCCCCGCACCCCCCAATTCCAGACCCCCGGAGTCACGCACACGGGCGGAGCAGGTTGCGAGCCAGGACGCGCGCTCCGACCATCAGCGCCATCTTGACCAGGCCAAGTTGGGGTTTGGACGCCCCGGCCCACGCCCCGCCTCCAGCAGCCCCGCCCCACTTGGCGTGTCGGGTGTCGAGGGCGGGGCACTGCCGAGAGACAGTGGTTAGCAGGAGAGTCGGGGGAGCGCCGCAGTGACGCTAGGTGGCGGCGGCGGGAGGGCTGGCGTGGTCCCGTCTGGGACAAACTCTCCTCACAAACCCGGAGGCCACCGCGCTCGCCTCCACCCACGTCTGAACCCCTGGGAGGCTGGCACGCTTCCCACGCTGCCCACCAACCAAAGCTAAGGCCAAGGCAGCGACAGCTGCGGATGGGGGGTGGGGTGACTGCACGACTCAGGGAGCGTGTGAGTCCCAGAGTCGGTCGTGAGCTTGAGGCCATAAGGGCCTTTGCGGGTAGCAGCCCCAGCCATCCCAGCAGGCGCAACAAAGGCAAGCGAATTACACCAGGGTCATTTCTCAAAACCGCCCCCCTGCAGAGCCCGAGGACTAAAAAGGGTGCCACGGGGGGTGAGGTGGAGGCGGTCACTGTTGACAGCAAAGGGAGCACCTGATTTTATTTGCTCTGTCCTGCATTCGGAAACACCGAAAGGGTCCCCGCTCAACACTGGTGTCCCCTGCTGGGTAGGAAGCCACTGTGCTGCCTGGCAGGAGGTGGTCTCGCTGACATCCCATTTGAATATGGACACAGGAAGGGCCAAGTTCAGGGCTGGGTGACTGAAACCTCAATTTTTTACAGTTTCTAAGTCTTCGTTGTGACACAACCGACTTTTGAGGTGGAAAACCGTTTTTTTCATTATTTCGTGGCTGACTAACATGGCAGCAGCCAAGGAGATCGGTTTCTGGTCAGGCTAAACGCCAAGCTCCTGGGAATATCAAGGTGATAAGAGCATCCCTCTCTCCGTGCAGGCAAGATCTGCCCAACTCCCTGGCGTGCTGACCGGCTGTTCTGCTCAGACGCTGGAAGTGTGCCTGCGGAAATGAACCAAGATGCGGTCGTGTGTTTCTAGTGCCTCAAGTTTTTAGCTTCAGAAGTGAAGCTGTTTCTGGGGTCACAGACAGGAAGGGGGCAGCGAAGCCAGTACTCAGTCTGCAGTCTAATCCCGTTTATTCAACACAATCCCTTCACTCTACACAACAAAGTACAAACACAACAGCGCCTAAAATGCTACAAGTTACAAAACTCAAAACAACAAATTTATAGTACTGACTGTACAATAAAAGCCAAAAAAGCAATGTACACGTTGCCACGGTAACCTGCGAGACCACAGTGAATGACAGGTACAAGGGGGGGGGGTGCTTGATGGCCCTGTGGAGCTGGCTCTCAACTTGTTCACCAAGTGCAGAGAGAAAGGGAGCCGCGGGATGTGGTGTGTGTGCATGAGTACGTGTAAAAACAACCATTTCCGGGGATGAACACAGGGCGTCTGCCTGTAGATATCGGAGGAGGACCGGAGCAGGGGGAGCAGGGCCAGGCCAGCAGGATCAGCAGCCGCATGGAAGGCAGGCCCCTTCCTGAGGGGCCCCTCAGACCGGCAAGCTTGGGCACGACCAGGCCACTGGCCCAGCCCCCACCCCCGGGCTGGGGCCGCACTGCCACCCGGAGCCCTGCGTTGTCCCTGCTGGCTTTGCCACTGAATGGACTCTGAGGAACTGCGAACGTGGGAGCTTTCTAGCCAGAGGCCTGGCGGGCGTCTTTACAGGCACAACCCCAAGCCACTAACGCTCCTGCAGCTGGAACTCTGCCTTCAGAGGAAACGCCTCAATCGCCGCCTTCGAAGCCTGCCCTGAGTGAGGAATTTCTCTCCTACCAATCCTCCTGCCGCTACACAAGTGACCGAACTGAAGTGGACGGGACAGAAGTTCCAGGGTGCAGAGCCCCGGTGGCCTGCTTATCGGGAGGAGTTGGAGCTGGAGCGGCTCCTGTGGCGGCGGCGGCCGGGCGAGCGGGACCGCCGGCGCACCGGGGACCTGCGTCTCGGGGAGCGCGACCTGCGGGGAGAGGAAAGACCAAGTCAGACGCCGAGGCTGCCACCACAGACACAGCTCCGTGTCTCCGGCCACAGGACGAAGCTGGCTTCTGGAAGGAACATTCTGTGGAGTTGCACACGTCAACGCTCTAAGCCAGGATGGCTCTCTGACGGCACTGCCTGGGAGCCCTTCCTTCCTGAGGGCCGTGCACGGGGCGGCTCAACACCACCAGCAGAGGAGGGCCGTGCTCTGGCCTCTGCCCAGGGACAGCCCCTCCCTCACCTGACTCAAACTCCTCTCCTGAGCCTTCCAGTCCTGTTAGCTAGGAAGGGGACAGGACCCAGACTCCAGGAGTAGTGGTCCACCCGCAGCGGTGCCCCATAGGGCCGTCCCATCCCAGCCCACAGGCTGAGCAGGGCTCCAAGGTCAGCACCATCATGCTGTGTGTGTAAATGAAACAAACCCACACAGGCCTCAAGCAGTCCTCTGGGAGACTCCAAACAGACCTACCTTCTTCTCATCCGTGGGGGCGACCGACGCCACATGGGAGGTGGAGGCAGCATTCTCCTGGGAGGGCTGAATCTCCTGGGCGGTGGCCTGGGCCATGGGGCCAGCACAGCGGTGGCGGTGATCTCCTGGCCATCGATTTGTCCTGTTGAAAAAAAGATCAAGTCACAAAATATCACACCCAGTCACTACTGTGGGCGGTTTGGCCAGGAAACGTGCATCCAGCGTGGAAGCGAAGAGGGAACTCAGTCTCGAGGCACCAAGACCCCTCATGCACAGCAGCCACCAAAGGAAGTGCATCCAAGCGGACACCTGAGCCCGTTCACTGATGGGGAAGGGCTGTGCCCTGACCTGAGCCAGAAGGTGGGCCTAGCGCTGAGCTGCCTCCTCTAGAAGGTTGGGAGGGACAGGCAAGAGGAGGGGCAGCACTGTGGGGGCTCTGAGGGAAGCAGATGGGGTGAAATGTAAGAGATCCAGAAGGACTGCCCTCGAAGACGTGTGGCCTCTTAGCCAGGGGGCCTGGCCCCCCTCCCGATACCCGCCGTGGAGATACTTTCCTCAGAGGGCTCCTCCCAGGGGACCAGAAGGTGGCCTCTGGGTGCTGGGTCCCGACGAGGGCAGTGTCCACTGTAAATGGGCCGCCAGGTCACTACAATGTGGCGGTGGATGGGGTGGGAGGGATGATCGGCACCCCTGTTTCTAGGTGAGCTATGACTGCATCGTGGCTCGGGAAGAAGAAAGTACTACTGGGGCAGGGGAGCAAAACCAAACCAAGGTTCAGCTGTCAAGTCTGTCTTCAGAGTGTGGAAAAAGTGCCTTGGGGAGGGGACTCTGAGTGCAGCCACGTATGCGAATGTAGCCGATGAGAACAGTGAAGGGAGGCGGCTCAGGATGGAGGCCAAGGAGCCTTCAGGGCCTCAGAAAAAGCAAGCAAAGGAGACCAAGGCGCAGACCCAGGAACCTCAGGGGAGCACGCACCCTGGCCCAGTCCAGGGACCGCTCAGGGGACCGAGCACAGCCCTCGTGTGCCCTCTCTCATCTTCTCAGCTCCCACCCTCAAGGCGACAGCAGAGATGGCAAGGAGGTGGATCAGGCATGTAGACCGGTGTTCAGAACGCACTCACGAGACTTAAGTAAACGCAGCCTAAGGCACCCCCTGCCTCCACATGGCCCATTGCCAAGGCCAGCCCAAATCAGGAATGTCAAGGACACCGATCATACAGCAATGAAGACAACTCTATATTCTGGGCAGCTGCCAGGAAAGGCCAAGCTCTTCCACATTCCTTCTGGAGCCAGCATGGAGTTGCTCCACTCGATGAGGCGCAGTACAGTATGTGGACACACACACACACACAGATCCTACCAGAATCTTGAAAAACGTGGGCTACGACCATGCACACCCTGGACGTGGCCGAGTGTCCTGAATTCTTAGCAAGTGCTCCAGCTCTCAAAGACGCATGTTTGAGAGTCTCTAAAATGAAGGTGTGGTTAAGATCAAGAGGCGGTGGGCACAGTTCATGACAAACTCCTAAAAAACTTCAAAGGGAGCGACTGGTTATGTTTTAGGATTTGAGAGACAGAGGGGGGCAGAGCGAGCGAGCGAGCGAGCGAGAGAAACCCAAGCAGGCTCCTCACTGTCAGCACAGAGCCCTACACAGGGCTTGGTCCCACGAACTGTGAGGTCACGACCTGAGCCAAAATGAAGAACTGGACGCTCAACCGAATGAGTCACTCATGCGCCCCTCAAAGGGATTTCAGTAGACTGAAGACAGCTAGCTTAGCGTTAAGGGAAAGTTCCTAGTGTCCAAGCTCCATCAGGGCTCCAGGGAGACTAGCCATCACACCATTACACTGTTTTTCCAGTGGGTAACAGGCTTCCGAGGACTCCAAGGTTCTGGGGTGTTCAGACTCTTCCCTGCGTGGCCAGATACCCCATGCACAGTGCTGTGGACGGAGCCGGCTCTCAGCCCCAGCTGCGTGGATGACAAGAGCAGCGAGCTGGGGCGGAGACCGATTCCACGCTCCTCAAAGACACAGACGTGAAGACAAGATGGAAACCGGCCATCCAAAACTATTCACAAGTGCTCAGCCGCCGTCAAAACCCTTCTGCTCAATACAAAACAGCTACAAATGTCACAAATAGTTACGACACAAGCTTGAGGGAGATGGGTAAAATGTATGAATTCAGCAAAGTAAACCTAAAAATGCTGAAACGTCAGCATAACAGAAGATGACTCTCAGAGAGGACTAGAGAAAACACTGCCATACAAAAGCCAAATGCTGCATTATTCACATTCATAATATTGTATAAAATAAACCCCTTCGTTCCTTAAGTTCTCACAGATTGGAAAACTCTAAAGATGTTAATGTATTCACTTTTGCTGAAATTTTCCCAAGAATGAGATCTCATAAACTTGTTTTTGGTGAACACACCCCCACTGGTCAAGGATGGAGTCGGGCAAGAGCTGCAGGGAGCTGGTGGAAACTGGTTTGAAAGGTCCCTCCGCCAGGCCGAGGCCAGCCTCGCGCAGGGAGCAGAGAGTGGGCCCAGAGGGGCGCAGGCAGGGTCACCCACCTCCATCCATGTGCTTCAGAGCCTTCTCGGCCTCGTCCGGATTCTCAAACTCCACGTACGCGTAGCCTTTAGACAGGTGGGGGTGCATCCTTTCCACAGGCATGTCAATCATTTTAATTTTCCCGTAGGTGGAGAATATCTCCATGATGTGGTCCTAGAGGAAAGAAGGGTCACTCTGATGTGCACCCACCAATTACCCGTGTGGGAGCTGAGAAGTCACCCCAAGACGATGACAGGATAGGCACCTGGGGCGTCTCTCTCACACAGAACAACTCGGATAAAGGAGTCAGGGCTCCCGCCAGTGTCCTCAGAGCCTATGTTCTCGGTTACCTCCAGCAAAGGCCAGCTTCTCTGGTTTCCCATTTAAAACATTTGAAGAGACGTGCCCCCTCTGCCCACTGGACAGAGGTGAGTGGACCTCTGTCCACCTCTGTCCACCAAGGAGAGATCCCTCACCTTGGTCACATTCCTAGTGAGCCTCCCGATGTGCACTTTGGTGGGTTTAGGGGAAGGACTCCGCCTTTTCCTTTCCTTTTCATCTCTTTTGGGTGGTTTGGATCTGATTGAAAAAACACAACAACGGAAACAATCAATTTCTGTCAAGTCAAAAAAAATTTTTAAGTGGGGCTGCTAACTGCTACTGTTGAGTTTTTTATAAGGCAGCTTTCCCTACCAGTTCGTGCATATTCCTGTTATCTCTGCCTCAGAAATCCGACTAAGTAAGACACAGACTCCTCTACAGGCTACTTTTATAACAGCTACTGTCACTTTATAGTCCCCAGTTTGCAAACTGAGTTCCCAGATGACTGACAAGTTTTGGGGTTTTGGTCTCCAAACCAAGACCCCCCCACCCCCACCCCCCCGCCGTGGGAAGCGGTGCCGGAAGGGAGCTTACTTGGAGCGGGAGCGCCTCCTGTTGTCGTGCCTGCGTCGAGAAGGACTCGGCGAGCCAGACGAGCTGCTGGAGCTGGAGCTGCGGGAGGTGCTGGAGCTTCCCGAGCGGCTGGATGCGGAAGAAGAGCTCGAGCCGCTGCTCGAGCCAGTGCTGGTGCTGGAGCCCGAGCTGGAGGTAGAGCTGGACCGGGACCTGACCAGGGCGACAGAAGTGTCACAAGCAGCAGCGGAGGGGAGCCTTTCTTCCCGGCAGACACAGAAGAGCCTGTACGTGCTCATGCTCCCAAGAGGCCACCGCTGTCCTCATTATTTTCCAACCTCCATGTCGTCCCCCCACCCCGGGGGGGTGGGGACGATATCTGCCCCAGCCTTCTCTAGCCAAAGCCCCTGGCAGGGACAGAAAACAGCATTCCAACTGCGCAGGGGCAGGAAAGGAAGGAGCCGCTTCCGAGCCACACAGGAGCCTTGACTGCTGGGAGGTACAGAAAGAGCCTGCAGGTCAGAACACCAATCCATCCCGGAAGGAGGCTACCGAGGGGTTCGGGCTGGCGCTCAAGCGAAGAAATGCAAGCTTTAGGCTCAGGCAATCCAATCACAACTAAAGAAAAAAGCACTGGAGAGAAAAATCTACCCCCAGATGTCTCATTCTTTAACACCATCCTCCATAGGGAACCGGAGCAAACCCCAAAGCGTTGTGCTACAGTTAAGGCCTTTATTAACAATCCCACAATCTTCTGCGTGAAGAATTCGGACTACAGAGCAGTGGGCGGGCTCAGTGGACAGAAAGGGGCGTGGCTCTCAGGGCCCCGCCCGCGGCCCCACCTGGTGCTGCTGCTGCCGCTGGAAGCGCTGCGCCTCTTCCGCGTTTTCTCCCTGCCCCGGTCCTTCTCACTAGACTCCTTGGTGGCCCCTTTATCTTTAGAACGATCCTTGGACTTCTCATCAGAGCGGTCTTTGCGTTTGGTAGGAGAGGGAGCCCTGGACGGTGAGGAAGAGTGTGAGATCACGAGCCCCTCTGACCAAACCCTGAAACAACACTACCCAGGAGGGGATCCAAAGGGCTACAGAGACCCCAGCTGATCACAGAACAAAACGATCTGTGGCTTAGGACACTTCACTGTAGAATGTGAGACATTTCCAATCTTCCCCTTTCTGAGGGTCCCTAGTAACGAGCACCCCCAAAGTAGCACTAGAAAAATCTGACAGAAGGATTACCTAGTGCTGGACTTTTTATTATTTTCTTTGACTCCTAGCAAGCTCTTCTTTTTCACTCCTGATAAATCCATTCTCCCCTTCTGAGGTGTTCAAAGCAGCAATGGCGGCCTCACTTATCTGAACTCTCACTTCTAACTCGAGTCTGAGAAACGATCCCTAATCGATTGCAATTTACGCCAAAGTGCAGCCTAATAACAAGATAAAAGGATTTACAGAGTGAACGTATTGGCAAGGCAACAAATTCGCTTTGCAGTCAAAAGGCGAGCACACGAGAAGATGGCAAGGAACACAGCGAGCAGCGAGCGTCCACAAAGCCAGGAACACACAGGGACCTCTTCCATTTCCTTGGGGAGGGTCCCACCCCCACAGGTAGACCCTCACCTCAGTTTGTGGTCTTTTCCTTAAGGAAACGGTGGTGGCGCCCGTCACTGTATTTTTACAGGAGGTACAATACCCATTTTGCACTCATAGGTTTGATGAGCCCTCTACCGCCCCCCCCCCCCCAATACCACAGCACCACATTTGCATGCAGAACAGAAAAAAACCCCAAGAGTGGCTCTCCTGAAAGGGTTACTGGTGTGGTCAGATCTCTTGTTTAACTGCTGTAATTTCCTCGTAGGATACTTTGGATCTAGGCTACGACTGGAAGCAAAAACCATTTCAAAAGCGACAGGTAGCATCAAAACATTTAATACCCAAATGCAAACAAATAAAATGTTCCCCTATGAACATTTAAAAAGCAGTCATTGCATGGTGCGCCTGGGGGCGGGGGGTTCAGTCAGTTAAGCCTCCAAATCTTGATTTCGGCTCAGGTCATGATCTCAGTTTGTGAGACTGAGCCTGCATCAGACTCCTAGCTGACAGTGGAGGGCCTGCTCGGGATTCTCTTTCTCTCTCTACCCCTCCCCTGCTCTCTCTCAAAATAAATAAACTTAAGAAAAAAACCCAAAAAAGAGTCATTGCAAATGCAACTTTAGTTAACGACAGGCAGATAGAAGTGTTACACCAGAGGCTACAACGTACTTCAAGATATAATAAAAATATTGACGCGTAAAAAGCAAATCTGGTAGAAATGGGACTTGTACGATCTAGGTGGTGGTTATGAGGGTAGTCACTGCAATTCTTTTAACTTTATGCTTACATTTTTTCCCCAAAATCACATGCGTGTGGGGGGGGGGGGCACTAGAACTGGATGGCACTGCTCATAAAGGTTTAACAAAGTATCTGGACTGCAGCATGTGCTCAATAAATGGTCATTAGTACCATTAGGGAGTATGACTTAGAACAAACTTCAATATTTGCAGTGAGGTTTTCTACAATTTGCTTGAGTTGCAAGCAAAGGTCTCAGGTACTGGTCTCCACTACTCCTAGTTCCTCTTCCTCAACAGCCTGTAAGTAACCTGGACACAGCAGCCAACTGGGATCCTGTTTCACGTTGTGTAGGGGTGCCCAAGATCCTGAATAAATTCTGTGACTCCAGGGTGAAGGCCAGCTTCGGACGATCAGATTAGAGCAGAAGCAAGCAGAACGCCACCTTTGCTGCTCTTTTCCAAGCTGATAACGTCGTTTAAGATGTTCTGCCTTAAAACAGTAAGGTGCTATGGGCACTGAGCAAGCAACACTGGAGAAGCTCAGTGGCCTCCGACAAGCGGGAAGTGTAATTCACTGGTTAAGCGTCCGGAGTCAGTGTATCTGTTTAATTCAGAGCTTTGCTGTGTGACCTTGGGTAAGTCACTTAACCGTCCTGAGCCTCAATTTCTCAAAAGCATTAGAGTGACAATTACAGTTCCTACACCTCCAGAGTCACCAAGATCATTAAGCAAATTTATTACTCATGAAAGAAACTTGGCACCTAGTTAAGGCTCAATCAATGTTAGCTTTCCTTAGAAGAAAGGGACGTTTTTTCCATGTTTGGAAGCTTTTTCCCCACGTGAACTCTGGTCTCCCAAAGTCACACATAATCTCTTGAATGCTCACCAGGGGTCCCTGAACCACCCGGTCAGGATCACCAAGTGCAGTACTGTCCAATAGAAATAGAGTGTGAGCTAAAATCCTAAATCTTCTAGCAGCCACATTAGGTAAGTTAACAGATGAAATTGACTTTCAGTAATACAGTGGACACGCTATACCCCAAATGTTATCTTTTCAACATACAATCAGTATAAAAACTCATTAGTGAAATATCTGCACCCCCACCCCCCCCACTAAGCCTTTAAACCCTTCAATTTGGCCTAGGTGTATTTCAAGTGCTCCGTAGGCACACGTGACTGCAGACTCACACCCCCCTCCCCCCCCCCCCCCCCCCGTGTGCTCGGTGACAACAAGCACCACCGGAATTCTTAAACTCTACGAATTAAGAACCACAGGGTGAGCGAACACTTTGCTGGGCGTGGCCGAGTGCTAGAAAGCAAAGATTGAGGCTCTCTGTTCACACAAGTTCAGGTAACAGCACAGGACCTTGGTTACCTCCCCCATCCTCCGGAAAGGTGCGCGTCCAACAGCCAGAGAGAGAGAGAACAATTAGTTAAACCTCGAGCAGATGGCGTTTCGGCTCAACTCTTCAGAGCACCTTCCCCATTTAAAAGCACATTTTAGGCACAATTCATGCGAAATAAAAGAAAAAGCCACGACTTCCCTTCGTGGACTTGAACCTTCCCGTAACCTCCCTTGTGGGGGGTAACCCGTCCAACGGAGCTGCATGACATCAGGGGCCGTATCTCCAAGGACTCGCGCGGAAAACGGCACCCGGGAGCCTGGTAAACGGCCGTGGAGTCATGTCTGAATTAACGGCCTCGAAGGGAGGCTCAGTCGGTCTCCCAGGGCACCCCACCAAAGCCACTCCGCACCCACTGGCACGGGCCCCACGCGCGACCTCGCCGCCCCCGTCCGCGTTCACTCACAACTCCCCAGTCCAGGCGCCGGGCCGCGAGCGCTTCCAGGGCAGGGCCTGGCGTTGCGGGCCTGGGTCTCCAACCCGGCGAGAGAGCCCCGAAGGCGGAAGCCGCGCTCCCGGCTGCTCCGAGTCCCGCGGGCCTAGCAGGGCCCGCCGCAGAGGGGGACGATCTGAGGCGCCCTTCCGCCCGCCGCGGCCCCGACCACTTCCGGGCCGCGGCCTCGGCGCCTCCCACTCCACCCGCCCCGGGCCACACTCTTTCTTCTTAGACCCGGTGCCGCACCGCCAGGCTGCCGTCCCTACCGAGAGGCCGAGGAGCGGGCCGGCTCCACCACGCGCCCCGCCGAGCTTTGCGGGCGGTCCCCGGAGCTCGGATGGGGTCGGATTCCCCCAACTTACATCTTCCCGCCGCCGCAACCTCCTCCCGCTCTCCTCAGCCGCTAAGGCCGGCGCCGCTCTGGCGTCAGGGTTAGGGAGCGGGAAGGCGCCGCTGTCGGGCGCGCAGCGATGACGCAGAGCGCCCTAGCCAATGGGCGCGAGCGAGGGGAATGTTAAAGGGCCACGGCCGTTTTTGGCGAGCCGCGTCGGCGACTCTTCCTCTAGCTCCCTTTTTGAGGAGGTGTCGGGGACTGCCAGGGGCTGGCGGCACGCCTCAGGGGGCCGGCCGATTGTGGGACCGCGGTCGGCAGCGCCGCGCCGCTGGGGCAGCCCCCGGGGCGGCGCGGAGGGGGTTAACGCAGTGGCGGCCTTGCCCCAGCCCTCGCGCGTGCGCACTGGGCAGGCGGCGGGTCTGGCGGTAGCCCGGGCGCGCCACCCTTGACCCCCGCGCTTCGCACGCTGTGCGGCCGGTGGCTGGGCCGAGGGCGGTGCGGGCGCTCCGGCTTCTGGCTGCGGGCCGTGGGGGTCCCGCGGGGCTCAGGCGGCTCAGGGGCCTGAGTGGGTGCGGGGCTGGGTTCGTGCGGTTAAAAACCACGTCAGGTGGGCGGAGTGACCGTGCGGAAGCCGCTGTTGCGCTGACGGAGCTCGGCCGGGTTCCGGGACTAGACGGGGGACAGTGCGACCGTCACGACCTGGGAGCGAACATCAGGGTAGAAGACAGGATGCGGAGGGGGAAGCGCCTCCGAGGAGGTGACACTGCGGCTGAGACCCGAGGGGGAGGGGGCGCCCGGCAGAGGGAATAGCCGCGCTACGGCGTTGCAAGAAGGGAGGGGAGGCCAGTGTGGCGGCTCGCAGGCCAGGCTACGAAGGTGGAGTTCAGCGGTGGTGGGGCGACGTGGAGGATGTGCAACATCCGGCGCCGAGGCTTCTTCACCCTGGCCGGTGAACAGCGCAGGCAGGGAGGCAGTCAGCCTTCTGGCAAAGCAGTGTGGCCCGGACCCAGGCAGGAGGCTGGGAGAATAAAACCCGGCGCCAAAGAGGCTAGCGCTTTCGGGTTTTGTTCCCCACGGGGCCGCCAGCGTTCCCCCACCCGTGTCCGGCAAGCGGTTGTTACTGCATGACCCTTGGTGGGAGCGAGGAAGGTGCACCCCGCCCCAGACGTTGTCCGAACAGGTAGGTGCATCAAGGAAGAGAAGGGAACAGATCGAAATCGGATCTTTCTGGAGAAAGGAATCTCTGTGATGTGGAGACGGACTAACCGCTAGGACAAGGACCGGGGAGTCCAGGTTGCAGCTTGGTGACCAGACGGTTGGCGCTGCAGACGCTGTCTGCACGTCATTGTTCTCTGCGCTGTGGTTTTCCCAGCCTGTGGATGGTGGTGCCTTTCCCTGTCCAGCCAATCTGGCCCCATCCGGAGGTTGTCAGCTGTGCCCCAACACCTTCACCCCGGGCTGGGGGGTGTCTCAGAGTCACGGACAAAAGGGAGCCCGGAAGGAGCAGCCCCCTCCTGTGTCCCTTCTGCTAAGGCACCAACACATTTCTAGGGGGGATGTGTTGGCAGGCAGGCAGTCAGTCCGGTGCAGGGGCCTCCCTTTGGATTTAGATTTGCCCTGGCGTGGTGGGGGTGCATTTAGAGCATTGAATTCTCTACTGTCATTGTCATGTCTGCCATGGCCACGCACGGAGGAGTGAGTGGAACAGAGGGCAGCCCTGGCTCTGCCCTGCAGCCGTCAAGGGGCCCAGAGGGTCAGCCCTGGGGACAGGGTGGCCGTGGCAGCATGTCGGAGCCCCACACATCCTGGGCCCACCATCAGTGCATGCCCAGGGCCGCACCGGCACCCTAGGTGGGGAAGGAGTGGGCCAGCGACCCCACCTTGGCAAGGGTGGGAACAATCCAGCCGGGCAGCCAACCCCCGCTACTTTTTACAAAATGAGCGGAATGCTATAGTTTGGCATGCGTATAAATTTTAACACGTTTTATGTTAAATCTAAAAGCATGATTTATTCATACACATGAATTTAATCAAGTTTGTTTCTAAATATTGCTGATTTTTGTTACCAAGTGTGTTATCAGCTGTTGAGCTTTAAAATTTGAGCATCTTTTGCCGTTTTGAAGATGAACAGAATGTGTTCAGAAGAAACATAAGGAAATAAATCTGGAGGCCGCCTGCCCCCTGGCCTTCCAGGAGTTCTGGCTTCACCCTTCTTACACCCCTGTGCCAACTTACTGAGGCCCTGGGGGCTGAGGGCTGGGACGCTACGTCCTTTGGGGACCTCGGGAGGCCTTTGGCCCAGGTTTGGTGGAGGGGGGTGGGGCAGGGCTCCTGGAGACTGCATTGGGCAGCCAGCCCCAGGCCTGGAGCACTATACCACAGGCATCTTTCAGGCTTTGCCAGTGTCCTGAGCCCCTCCCTTCCCTTCCAGGGTCGGGGGCCACCTGCTGGCATGTGGCGCTGCTCTCCATTTGGAAACGTACCCTTGTCAAGACAGAATATTCCCTCTGCCTTCATTCTCTGTGGGCCTCTGCAGTGCTTGCCCTTGGAGGCTGGTGACCGGGGACACGGAGAGGGTTTAGTCTGGATGGTGCTGGAGGTCACAGTGCGCCATCCGGGAGCCTCAAGTAGGCATTGCATCCCCAAGAAAGGACTCCTACCTACCGCTGAGAGTCCCTGCACCAAGGGGAGGGGTTGCCCGGCCAGGTAGAACAGAAGAGTTTGGGTGGAGTCAGGGAGGCGGTCATGGCTCGGTGGCCTTGAGGCAGGCATTAGAAGAGAAGGCCTGTGTCTCTCTGTGGAGGTGAGAGCCTGCAGCCCCCGCAGGAGCCCAGGAAGAGGCACTGGCTGGTCCTTCTCGGTGGCCAGGCTGGGCCTTAAAGGGTCAGACAGCCAGCGAGGGTCTGGAGTTGTGGGGAGCCTCTCTGGCTGCAGGCTTGTGCCTCCTAAGGTGTGGGTTGTCGGGTCCTGAGACCTCTCCCGTCTCCCTGCCAGCAGGTGACTCTGGACTCTCCTGGGGGTGGCTGAGCAGTGAGCTGGGGGCTTGTGCTGGTTTTCATGCCCAAAGCCCCATGTTCATTTCTGCCCCAGGGAAGTCAAGGATAGTGTGCCTGAGCCGGGGCGGTCACAGCTGGGCGCGGAGCAGTGGAGCTCGTACGCTGCATTGTTGGCGGACCTGTGGGCCGTGTCGCAGTGTCGGCTGGGGCCAAGATGGCTTGGCCCTGCTCCCAGGACCTACATTGTGCCACCCACAGCCAGCCGACTTGGGACTTCTCCAACCCTGCAGGCGTCTGATGCCAGCATCTGTGTGGTGTAGGCCGGGCCCCAGGAGCGGGGCCTGGGCAGCCCTGTGTGTTGAGGAAGGAAGGCAGGGCCCCCGCTCCCCGGGCCCGACCCCGTAGCTTCAGCTCCTCGTGCCTGTTTGAGGACACCACCACGTGGGCCTGTCAGGTGGGGATGGGACTCCAGGGCCCAGCGCCCCGCTTCCTGGTGCTCTCCTGGGCGGGCTGCCGGGGTCGAGACCTCTGCCTTGTCGTGCCTTCTCAGGCAGCCTCTCAACCTACCTTCCCTGAGCCCCCTCGTGCGGGGACCCCAGGGGCTTTGCTGTCCTTTGGGAAAGGAGATAGGCTTCAGGGACTCGAACCTCCCAGGTTTTGGAGGTGGACCTGAGCCGGGGTTCAAGGAAGGCACCTCGTGTCTGCAGAGTGGGATATCACACATGGCCCGCTTGCCTCAGCTGAGGGGTGGAGTGAGCAGCCTAATCCTGACTTTGGTTTTGGGGGGACCTCTTAGAACCTCTGTGGCCACCTCTTTGCTGCAGGAGCCCCTCTGGGTCCAGATAGAGCCCAAGCTGTCTACCCAGGAATGTCCCTTGGTGTGCAGGTAAGGGCCACAGGGTCCGGGTGAGCACAGGTGGCCCTCCCTTCTCACTGACCAGTCTGTGTGGGAGTGGGGGCTGGGGGGGGGTGGTCTCAGAGGACCTGGCTGGCCTACACCATCGGTGTCGTGCTGGTTCCCAGAAGGGAGCCGAACAGCAGCTGGCATGGGGTGTCCTACAGATGCCATCGCCAAATCTGTTGCCCTGGCTGGTGGTCTAGCCCCGGGCTGGCCTCTCGGAAACCTCCCCCCTCACCTCCAGGTTCTGGCACTGTGGGTGTCCGGGCTGACTGCTCTGGGGCACCGGGACGTTGCTGTCTCTGTGGTCAAGGGACTGACTGACTTCAGCCCGGGCTCACGTGGGTCCAGGCTGGACCGGACGGGCTGGCTCCTCTCCCACCTACGATGTGTGGTCATCCCCAGGCAGCTTGCGGCCACCCTTGGACCAGCCTTCCGGCCTTCCTTCCAGCTGCTGGCCTTGGCTCACTCCTTCTTCTGCCCTGGTCCTGTCAGCTGCTTTGTGAGACAGGGCTGAAGGTCCCTGAGACTGAGGTGACCTTCGCTCCTTCTGGAGTCCTGGATTGAAGATCGGGTGTGGCGTTTGCCCAGCAAAAAAACCTGTCCAGTTTGTTTTTCTGTGTCCCTGCGACCATAGGGTCAGGGACACCATGGGGGGCAGGGGCTGGGCCCTAGGGTAGGGTCATTTCTGCTAGCCTGTGGGTCTTCCTAAGTCAGGTGGGGTCTCGCCAGCGCAAGTGGACCACGAAGGCACACTTGTGGACCCCTTGAGGATGCGAACCTGCACACTGCAGTCGTGGTGGAAACTGGGATGTCCTGGGACCTGGCTCTTATCTGGGGTACCCAGCTAAATAAAGGACCCTGTGTCCCGGCTCCCTCTCCCTGGAGCAGCCATGTGCCTGCGTTCTGTGCAACGACGTGGACTCAGAAGCACGTGACATCCGGGAGCTGTGTCCTCCTCCCGTCCCCCTGCTGCTTCTGTCTGGAGCCTCAGGGTGACCTTGAACCCAAGAGCAGAGCTTGAGGGAGGCCTGCACCTGGACAGAGCAGGCAGATGGAGGCTGGCTTCCCGAGGCCTTGTCGGCGACAACACCCAGACCACTGTCTCTGGACTTTGTACTTGACGGAGAAATAAACGCCTGTGTGGTTTCAAAGCTGCTGGGACTGGGCCTTCTGATGTGCACAGCAAGCCGGCTGCAGTCTCCATTCCGCAGGAGCGGTTTCTGGGGCCTGGGGTGGGGTCCCCTCGCCCTGTGACCTGCTGCCTGGCATTCTTTCCCCACAGGGAAAGCAGTGGATGGAGCTCGGCCTAAGCCCTGCCCCCAGCAGGGTCTGCCCAACCCTCCCTGTGGAGCAGCCCCCTCTAACCTCTGAGTGCAGGTGTCCTGCCGAGGGGCAGTTCACGGTCTGTGTTTCGGTCGAGCCACACCATCGGACGGGGCAGGATCTTACACAGGCTTGCTCTTGGCCCTCACGTTGGTGTCCGCCCCTTGGGAGCCCCCCACCAGG
Source organism: Leopardus geoffroyi (assembly GCF_018350155.1). Classification (NCBI taxonomy): domain Eukaryota; kingdom Metazoa; phylum Chordata; class Mammalia; order Carnivora; family Felidae; genus Leopardus; species Leopardus geoffroyi. The sequence goes on along the minus strand of NC_059340.1, from coordinate 40,019,253 downwards.
CCCACGGGGTAGGCAAGGTGCGACCTTGTCTTCTGGGTCTGCTGATGAGCTGGGGAGGGGCAGGGGTCCAGCAGATGCAGCAGCTGTTTGGGACCAGCACGTCCAGGGACCCTCTGGGCCCCAGGGTCTGCGGGAGAGCGGGATGGGCTGGCGTGGGGGATGAAGCAGGCCAGCTCTCCTGTCAGGGTGTCCGTGGTCCTTTCCCCTCTCCCCTGGGCCTGGAGCTGCATCAGTTCAAACCAAATCAGGTGGGCTCCAGCCCCGGCTCCTTGAGCTCTACTGCTAGGTTTCCAGTAGCCTTGCAGATGACTTGGGGATGCCATGGGGACCCCAAAAGTGGTGCCCCTTCCTGCTGCTCCTGGGGTCCCTTCTCCCTAACTGCAGTTGCCAAGCTCTATGCTCCTCCCTCCCCGCCCCCCCCCCCCCCCCGGGCCTGGTGTCGGGCCACAGGCCCACCTCCCAGAACACGCCTTCTGTGGGGCTCATCTTAGACCACACCGGCCCCCGAATTTATTTTTTATAATGTGGAACTAAATGCTGATGGTGTAAAGAATTCCAGGGGGAACAGAAGAGCTGGAGGCCATGGGCAGCATTCACAGACCTCCAGAGGCCAGTAAAAATGCAAACGGGAAACTCCTGAAGGAGCCACGGTGATGAGACAGGTCTTCCCTAAAACTGAATTCTCCGGCGGGGGGGGGGGGGGGGGACGGTGTCAAAACGACATTTAGAAAACCGTCAAGAAATAAGAGTATAAATAAAAAGGCAGCTGATGTGGAGGAAGAATCTTCTGGAAAATGGCCTAAAACCCACAAGGGGCCCTCGAGTCAGAGCCCCGTCCGCCCCCGCCCCCCTCAGCTTCCCCCTCTGCCCCGCTGCACTCGCGCTTCCTCGTGTAGACCAAGGGTGTGTCAGGTGCCCATTTAACCTGCTTCGGCACTGGCAGGTCTGGCTTATTCCTCCAGCTCCTGGTGGTGAGTTCTGGAAGTTACCACGTACCTGGCAGAAACGAGCTCTTGCTTTTTTGTCCATGTGAAACCTGACGTGGGAGGCCCGTGCTAGGCCTGCAGGCCAGGGAACCGGGCCCGTGACCCCCATCTCGTGTGACTCACAGACGTGGCCATGTTCCCTCCCAGACTTTATTTTCCGCACAGAGTCACCACGCGGTAGGTGCACCCCTCCACACAGTCACTCGGTCCCGCCCCGGGCCCCGGCCGGCCTCCCGCGGGCGGGTTCTCAGGAAGCCCGTCTTGGGAGGAGGGACCGCCTTCTCCCCCGGCCCCAGCTGACTCTGGAAGACGCCGGTGGGATGGGGCCGGCCGGCCGGGCGCGGCGTCCGGGCTGTGTGGCGCAGTGACTCCCGGGACCCCCCCCCGGGAGCCGAGGCCGCGGTGCCTCGTCACAGCCAGCACCTCCGTCGTGGACCGCCACGGGCGGCTTTCCCTCCGCTCTGGGCAACCTGGCGAGCCCTGCTGCCCGCTGCCCGGCGGACTTCCCGTTTCACCCCCGGGGAGGCTCCGTGCCGTGTGCGACCGTGGGGGTGTCCCGCGTGCTCTCGTCGCGAGCACTTCAGCTAATTCAGCCCCTTCCTGAGCGGCTCTCTGCCCAGAGACCCCCAGGCGTGCCCGCGCGGGCTGCTGGACCGCTCCTGGCCGGGCCCCGAGTTCCAGAGAGGGGCTTCGGCGCCTGCCTCGGACATGGACGTTCGCGTGCCGGTTCGCAGCGTGACGGCGCCGAGGCCCGGTCCCTACTGTGCCTCGATTCTCGTGTCCGTTACAGAAAATAGTGATTAGAAATAAAGGTGCAGGGTAAGATGAACCGGGAGGGAGGGGACGCCTGCCTGGGCGCCCGCCTGCCCCGCCCCTGCCGGCTCCTCAGGGCCCCTCGTCCTCGGCGGGAGGCTGCAGGTGCGCGAAGCTCAGGAACACTTGCTCCAGGGAGATCTGGCTCACGGAGTAGTCGTCCACCGCGTACTTCTCCTTGGCCTTCTCCAGGACACCAAACACCTTGTGGGAGCAGAAAGGCTGCTGCCAGCAAGCCCAGGGTGGGCTCCTCGGCTGGCGTGCGAGGCCCCCGGCCACGGCAGCGGTAAGGCTCCCAGAGGTCCCAGCTCTGCCCCAGCCTGGTCCCCGGCGCACCTGCAGGGAGCAGCCAGCCCTTCGGGGAGCAGGGGGCTGTGCCGCATGGCGGGGGGCCGGGCCTCCCCCAATCTTGCCAGCTCAGAGCGTGACCCTGGGCAACATATATCCTCTTTGCGGGTCAGTTTCCTTTTTTACGCCAATTTTTTTTCTGACTTAAGTGAACCCCCAGACCTAGCGGATTTGGGGGTGAGAGCTAGAGCAGAAAGTGACTCTCCTCTTTGGAAGGAGCCTAGAGGCGCCACAGAAGGAGTCATTCCTGGAAGGGCCTTCCCCAGCCCCAGCGGTGCTGGCACGGCCCCCACTCACCTTGGCCCAGCTGAGGTCCTCCCCGGGCAGGTGGTAATGGACCATCCCTTGGTGCTCATCCTCCAGGACGCTGCCTGCACGAAGGAGACGCCGGGTCCCCGTGAGGGCCGGGCTGTGGGGGCCAGGGGAGAGCCGCCCGGGACCCTGGAATCACGGCCCTCCTCCCAGGGGTCGCGGGCCCGGGACTCGGCAGGGATGAGGCACGGAGACACACCTGGGAAGGTCAGGTTCACAAACGCCTTGAACTCCTCCAGGGCCTCCTGCCGCCCTTCGCTCCGGACCTTGGCCCGCAGGGAGTAGCCGCTGCCAAACTTGCTCTTGAGGTGCTGTGGGCTGCCCAGGCACTTGAACTGGCCCTGCACCATGATGGCCAGCCGGGTGCACAAGGCCTCACATTCTTCCATGCTGGGGAGAGGGACAGAGGTCTGATACGGGGCCGGGGGCGCCACTGCCTGCCTCCCACGTCAAAGGCTCATGCGGGCGGGCCGGTGTTGTCGGCCAGATCAAGCTGTTCCCGATTCCCGTGTTCAGAGGGTGGCCCACATGGTTAAGCCCGGGGACTTTCCTCACAGATTCTGAACCAGCTGCTGGCTGGTCGTCTGTCCACCCGGCCCCACCCAACCCACCCCTTCCACAGCCTCCATTCTGGCTCTTCCATCGACCCCTAGAGACCCCGGCTCTACCTATGGGAGGTGATGACGATGGCCTTGCCCGACTCGCGGGCCCGTGCCACGGTGTCCCAGAGCAGGCGCCGGGCCACGGGGTCCATGCCGGTGGACGGCTCGTCCAGGAAGATGACGGAAGGCTCTCCGAGCAGAGCAACGCCGGTGCTCAGCTTTCGCTTGTTGCCACCACTGGGGGCAGAGAGGGTGGGGTGAGACAAGTCTGACAGCACGGGCTCCCCATGTCCCAGCATCGGACGGGGCCCATTCATTGCTGGGCACCCCAGGTGAACAGGAATGAGGGCAGCATGATGCCTGCGAAGCCCACCTTGCAGTGTCAGAGGCCCCACTGAAAGCTGTGCCCAAGGTGGTCAGCATACACACCGTCTGCACTTAAGGGGGCCTGACAGGGGCCCGACGCCGCCTTACTAGTGGTCTTGCCTCTGGGCAGCGGGAACGGGCAGGGCAGCCCCGTTCCACCTGGCACACTGCCTGGGTCATGTCCCCCAGTCCCCTTTCAAAGCCACATCAACGGGTATGGGCTCTGGCCCCCGACCCGTTTGGCTGCCCCCCGCTTTATCGTAAGGGAGACTCCAACTCTGCCCTGGGCAGACGTGGGGCAGGGAAGGGGACCCGAGCGCAGGCACACCTGTACGTCCTGACCAGCTTGTTGGCATGAGGCTCCAGAAGCAGGCCCCGAAGCGTGTTCTCCACGCAGGCGCCTATGTGGCGCTCGGGGATGCCCCGGAGCCGGGCGTACATGACCAGCGTCTCCCGGCCCGTCATGTGGTCCAGCAGAGCGTCGAACTGGGGGCAGTAGCCGATTCGCTGCCGTACCTGGAGGCAAGACGCGGCAGGTCAGAGGGGAGTCCCCCAGGCTCCGCCCAGCAGGTGTGTCTATGGCCACCCACGGCTCACGGCCAGCATGCTGCGCTTTGTCAGGGACACGGGACGCGCTTGGCCGGCTCGGGGAAGCGCACCTGCCACCCCACACCGATGGCGCAGAGGTGGGCCGGGGCCTAGGCGACCACGGGCGCGTGGGTGGGGTAGTGAGGACACGCGCTCGTCGCCGTGAGAGTATCTGCCGTGCGACGGCTCGTCCACCCATCAGGCATGTAACGTGTCTCGGGCCTTCCTTTCTTCTCGGATGGAGGGCACGTTTGCTGGCGACACCTTTGGGGTGGCTTGTCACCCAGTCAGGTGATGCGGTGGCAGGGCTCTGAGCGGCGGGCCCCGTCCAGCAGAGCCAGGGCCCCCTGGGGCCGGCACCTTCTCCCGGACCACTCTGGCTGGCGGGGGAACCATGGATCCCAGACACGGGATTTCTTTCTCCTCGCCTTCCTGGCCATTTCTAGGCTTCCAGAACCTGTGTTCAGTCGGCCTGGGAATGCTCTCGGCCACTGCCCCGTCAGTTAGTACCTTCCCCGGAACTCAGACTGGATGTACCCAAGAGTCCCCTCCCTCCCCAGCCTCTGGGTCACATTTATGGTTTTCTCTTGCCCGCGTATGTTTCTAATCTCGCTTATTCCCTTCACCATGGCAAACACAGACGTTTTATGACCTGGGCCTGGCGGCTGCCCAGCTCAAGCAGTGGGCTTGCGTCTCCTGCGGGCACCCGTATGTGCGGGTTCTAGGCATGGGCCTTGGTTTCTTGGCGTGTGTCCACTGCTCATGGGCCCCGAAACACTGTATGGGGCTTCTTGGGGTCTGGAGAGGAAGGCCTTCCTCCACACGGTGTGGGCTGTGCTCTGGGGGCAGGGCAGACCAGAAGCCCCCGGGACACGCAGTCGCCACCAGGCACGGACTCTTCTCTGTTCCTCGCCTCGGCACACAGAACCTTCCACCCAATCCCCAGTGGTAGACGCAGTGGGAGGGCAGCCTGGATCCTCCTCACCTGGCCCCACGTGGAGAAGTCTCCTGGGACACCCCTGCCACGGGGGGCACAGGCCTCAGTTTCTCCCCTTTACCCGGCAAGGCCCCGAGACCCAAGCCCAGGGAACACAGCGTGCCCTCTGCAGAGCCGGGTCACGTGCTGTCTCTCAGGGCTCACAGATCTTAGCCGGGGCTCCTCACTGAGCATCGGGCTCTACAATGCTCTTAGCAGTGTGCTTTGGTGAACTTTTACCCGGCTTTGGTGCAATGCCTGGTCTGAACGGCCCAGGGCACCACTACGATAAATCTGTGCGCACAGGCTGCAGACCGCTGTGAACTCAACATGCCCGGGTCCAGAGAGCAGCTTCTCAGAGAGAGCCCGGACCTGGCTGCCAGCCCGGCCAGGACAAGGGGGGCGGCTCTTCTCTTCCTGTCCTGTCTCCCCCTCATTGTTTGCTTCGCTCTGGCTCCTGGTCACTGCCTTGTGAACTGCGAGCCAGAAACGAGCCCATCCCTGCTTCCAGGGTGCCCCGTCTTCCCACACCCACCTTCCCGATTTCCGAGCTGATGCTGTAGCCCCCGACAAAGGCGTCCCCAGAAGTGATGGTCTCCTCCCCGGTCAGCATTTTGAAAGTAGTGGTTTTCCCCGCTCCGTTGAAACCCAGCAAGCCGAAGCACTCTCCTTTCTGGACCGCGAGGGAGATCTTGTCCACGGCAAGCAGGGGCGTCCGCTGCTCGTACACCTGCGGGGCACGGGCACTGAGGCCTGGAGGCAGCGGCACAGGGGCGGAACCCGGGGAGTGGGGGGCAGGGGGGGCCTTACCTTGGAGAGCTCCTTGATAACCAGAGGAGTGTCCAGCAGGGACTCCAGGCTGGGGGCCAGGACCCGGTTCCTCTCGTCCACCACATCCTGGTCCTCGGGAAGTGCCGATGTCCGAGAGTACGCTTCCGTCTGATGGTTCCAGAGAAAGACCGCACCCGTGAGCTCCGGCTCAGGAGGTCCTTCTCCACAGGACACAGGATGGGGGTCTCTGAGACTGCTCATATAGGGACTCGGGACTTTCACAAGGATGGCTGGGTGGGCCCGGGGCTGACACTGGCATCGAGGAGAGGCTGACGGCCGAGGAGAAAGGCCTGTGCAGGGCGCGCCGCGAAAGCCGTGACACTTGGCTGAGGGGGTGGGGGGCTGTACTGCGTGGACGCGAAGTCCTTCCCAGAGGGGTCTTCATGTCAGAGCACCACCTCGCCCTGGGTTCACGTGTGTGTGTCCAGTGCGGTCCCGCGGGTTTTGTTTGTGGGGTGGGGTGTGTGTGGCAGACACGAGGGCCTGGACGCCTGCACCCTGCCGGGTGGCTGAGCCCCAGGCCCGTGGCGGCGGAGGCGTGGGGAGTGCCCGGGACCCACTCACCAGCGCCCGCCTCCTCCGGAAGGCACAGAGGCAGGTCTTCAGCCTCCACAGCGTGTCCGTCTCAACGAGGAAGAGCAGGCTGAGGTAGGCAAACCCGGAAGCAGCCATGGAGGTCACGAACCTGCCGACCCCCGGGGCGCTCCACGCGTAGAAGTTCTGCTGGTACCGGATGTCTGTGCGGGCGAGGGAGTGAGCACTGAGCCTGGCCCCGGAGCGCTCTCCTGCCCCAGGTCCCGGCCTGAGCCCCTCTCTGGGCCCACGGGCACCTGCACACCAGCCCCTCGGCAGAGGCCACGAAGGCCCGGGATCCATTTGTCATCCTTGTCACTGCCCCTCAGAAGCCCCGGGGACTCCCCGCGTTTTGGGGCAGTTCTACCTTGCGAGGGGTGCCCGTGACAAGTGACCGGGTCACACCCTGGCTCACTCACACGCCCCTTCCTCCCTTGGGGACGGCACTGGGATGTGAAGATGGGACACCTCCTCCCTGCCTTGCCATGGTCACAGTGGTGACAGCTACCACCGCCGAAGACAGCTCCAGGCACAGGAAGGGCGCCTGTGGGAGCCTGAAAGGTGGCCCCAGAAAGACGCGTCTATGTCCTAGCGCCCAGAACCTGTGCGCAACCCCACTTAGGAAAAGGGTCTTTGCAGGTGTAGCTTAGGGCCCTGAATCCAACGCCAGGCGTCCTTACAAGAGAAAGGCAGAGGAAGATTTGAGATACAGAGATGCTGGGCGGCGGCCACGTGAAGGCAGGTGCGCAGCCTGGAGGCAGCGCACAGGACTGCGGGAGCCCGGGCTGTTTTGTGGAAGGAGCCCCTCCGTGGGAACAAGCCAGGCAGGAGTGGGGAGGGGCAGCCGCGGGGCCCGGACACTCACTGTATTTCCGGCAGTAGTGTGCCGCGACCTCCGATGAGGTGCAGTATCGCCTCATCTCGAAGTTCTCGTGGAAGCTGCTGACGGCCATCCCCAGACAGTGGTTGGGCAGCACCAGGAACACGTGGTCCAGGGTTCTGGAAAGCTCTTCTAACTTCACCGCTGTGGGGAAGGGCACAGACGAGTGGACGCTGAGGGACGCAGGACACCCGCCCCCAGGACAGGTCCGCAGATCCGAGGGTGTGCGGGCCGGGTGCCCAGCTGGGTGAAGCCCCCTCCTCCTTGGCCCGCTCCCCCCTGCCGAAACCGCCAGGCAGAGCCGCTGGCTGCCGGCCCAGTGGGACCACCTTTGGCAGAAGGGCCTGAGTATGGCCTGGCCCAGTGGCCACACTGGTGCCACCTGGCCCCCGGGCACCTGGGGGGTCATCTCCAGGCTCCCACCTGGGATGCGCATGATGGTGACCACAAGGAAGGTGGCTATGCCCGACAGGATGTTGAATATGGTCAGCCTCGTGTAGGCAGCGGCCGCTCCCGAGAAGAAGAAGTTCATCAGGTACATGAGGGGGATGATGGCCCAGCCGTAGAGCATGAGCAGCAGGAGGGCGTCGGCCATGTGGCCATCGTGCGTGAAGGCGTGCACGTCAAAGGCCTTGAACACCACCTGCGGCAGCACAGAGGTAGGCGGTGCCTGGGGGCCCTGTCTCCAGGGTGGCTTTCAGCCCTGGGACCCCCCCCCCCGATGACACCCCCCCTCCCCTTTGCCGTTGGAGCGGTCACCAGGGCGCCCCGCGCCTGGACCTTGCCCGCCACAGTGGGATGAAGGCTGGGGGTGCAGACACAGGTGAGGGGTGCTGCCGGTGGGATTCCCAGCCAGCATCCCAGAACTGGGGCTGATCTGCCAGCGCGGACCTGTGGTCTGCGCAGGGGCGCCAAGGCAGGGCCCCGGGATGTGCAGGGGAGGGTCCCCGCACCACACAGCCCTCACCAGCAGCAGCAGACTGGGGACGAGGAAGGACATGAGGTCCCACAGCAGAGCGGAGAGCCAGAAAGTGGCCACGTGGACACCGCTCACAAACTGGACGTGCTTGGCCTGGACGGCCCTCTCGCTGACCGCCAGGATGGAGAACGTGCTGGCCAGGAACGCCATGGCGAAGAGCAAGTTGAGGGCAATGTCAAATCCCTTCCGGCTCCTGCGGAGCGGGGGGAACAGGGCAGGTCAGGGACTGAGCACAGTGAGTCCAGCCAGCATCCATCCAAAGCATGCGATGGAGGGGCCAGGCAGTAAAGGGGTTTAAGAGGGAATGCCGGAGCTGGTGGGGGGGGAGGGGGGGCGTGTCCCCGAGCCAGGAAAACCCCTCCCTGCCAGAACAGCTCCTCCTCTGGGCTTCCTGCCCCCAGTGATGGACATACCACTCTCCCAGTCGCCTTCAAGCTGTCCCTGCATCCCCCACGTCCCCCACTCAGGCAATGGCCCCACTGTCGCTGCCTTTCCCACATCTCCTGAGGACCCCCTGCCTGGCTGGCCCTGCCCTTGGTGGACCCCATTGGCATCTGCATGGCTGCAGTGGTTCATCCCCCCCCGCCCCCAATCCGGTGCATTCTGCGTTAGGTTGCCAGCAACACCTTCCAGAAACCACCACTGGTGGCATTACTCTGTTGCTCAGAAACCTCCTGGCTGTCTCAATAAGCAGGGCTTCAACATGTGGATGTTATTGGCCAAAAAAAAAAGAGGGAATTAAGTATCCACACTACAACGTGGATAAGCCCTTGAAAAGTGAGAACAGCCGGTCACAAAAGGCCTCTTATTAGATGATTCCATTCACACGAAACGTCCAGTACGGGCAAATCCATGGAGACAGGAAGAGAGTGGAGGCCGTCTGCAAAAGGAGACACGGGTCGGGGGGCAGGTGGCTGCTGGTGTCCCGGGGCTCCTTCAGGGTGTGATGGCCACGCAGTAAGATTGTACTGTGGTCCAAGAGGCACGTGAAAAGGTGCACAGCATCACTAACCACCAGGGAAATGCAAACCAAAGCCATAAGGAGAGATCCCCTCTCCCCGGCCAGAATGGCCAGCATCACGAAGAGAGAATGTGCTGGCGTGGATGCGGGAGAGGGGGCCCCTCGTGCCCTGCTGGCGGGCACGCAAGCTGGAACAGCCACTCTGAAGAGCAGTGGGCAGGCTCCTCAGAAAGTTAAAAATAGGGGGCGCCCGGGTGGCTCAGTCAGTTAAGTGTTCGACATTGACACAGGTCATGATCTCACAGTTCATGGGTTTGAGCCCCGCATTGGGCTCTTCGCTGACAGTTCAGAGCCTGTGGCTTGATTCAGATTCTGTGACTCCCTCTCTCTCTGCCCCTCTCTTGCTCTCTTTCTCTCTCTCTCAAAAATAAACAGTACAAAAATATGTATATTGGGGCGCCTGGGTGGCGCAGTCGGTTAAGCGTCCGACTTCAGCCAGGTCACGATCTCACGGTCCGGGAGTTCGAGCCCCGCATCAGGCTCTGGGCTGATGGCTCAGAGCCTGGAGCCTGTTTCCGATTCTGTGTCTCCCTCTCTCTCTGCCCCTCCCCCGTTCATGCTCTGTCTCTCTCTGTCCCAAAAATAAATAAACGTTGAAAAAAAAAAATTAAAAAAAAATATGTATATTAAAAAAACAACAGTTAAAAACAGAACCACCCTATGACCCAGCAATTGCACTTATGGGTGGTTATCCAAAGAAAATGAAGCCTCAGGGCGCCTGGGTGGCTCAGTTGGTTGGGCGTCTGACTCGATTTTGGCTCAGGTCATGTTCCTAGGGCCATGTGATCGAGCCCCACATTGTGCTCTGCACTGAGAGTGGAGCCTGCTTAGGGTTCTCTCTCCCTCTCCCTTCCCTCTCTCTCTGCCTCTGCCCCGCTCCCTCACTCGCACACACTCTCTAAAATTAAAAAAAAAAAAAAAACAATGAAGAAACCTCCCCCTCCCCATGTTCATAGCAGCGTTATTTACAACAGCCAAGGCAGAAACAACAGCATGTCCATCGACAGGTGAGTGGAGAGACAGACTGTGCTACATATACAACAGAGTATTTTCCAGCTACAACAGAGAAGGAGAACCTGCCGTGTGTGACAACGTGGATGGGCCTGGAGGGCACCGTGCCGAATTGACTAAGTCAGACAGAGAAAGACGACTACCCTAAGATCTCACTTACACACGGAATCTACAAACGAAACAAAAAGGAACTCACAGATACAGAGAACGGACTGGTGCTTGCCAGGGGGTGGGCAACGCGGGTGAAGGGCGTCAACTAGCTTCCAGTCATAAAATAAGTGGGTCCTGGGGATGCCACGTCGGGCACGGTGACCACAGTTAAGGTTAACCCGACACCGGGTTGCTCATTTGAAAGTTGCTTGGACAGGATCTTAAAACTTCTCACCACAAGGGAAAAAACTTGTAACTACGTGTGATGAGGGTGATGAGGGTGTGAAGCAGACTCTCTGGGGTCATCCTTTCACGATGCATCTGGAACTAAAACAACTGGGACAATTCTATCAGATTCGGGGCTGGCCCCGCCCTGTGAGTACTAACAACCACTCCAGCCCACGTCACAACAGGTGACCTCCGTCTCCTAAAGCTGCTGAAACAGAACCAAAGTTCCTGCCGCCCCGACCTCAGCTGACCTGGGGGTCTCCTCACGCAGAGCCCACCGGGAGGGAGCTGCCAACTTCCTGATGTCCCCAGCACAGTCCCCCACCCCACCTGTGGCCGCTGACCACCCCGCCCAGGTCTGAGGGCCCCGCAGGCCTGTGTCCCCAGGGCCCAAGCAGAGCGGAGGCCCCTCCCCAGGGCTGTGCGGCCTTCAGACCACCAGTCCGACCCGCCACGAGTGTTCATCCGTGTGCCCGCCTGTCCCCGGCAGGACAAGGAGGGCACAGAGCGGCTGCTGTGTCTCTGCTTTCAGGGTAGAGACAGGAGGTAGCAGAGGGGGACGAAGACATCGCAAGGCCCAGAGCAGTCTGGTGTGTGTGGGGGGTGGGGATAAGGCTGCCCCTCCCCGTTAATTAATCGCCCCACATGGAGTCACTGATCTTGTTCCGAAACTGATTTTCTTGGCCTCTTCTGGACGTTCTGGGGTTTAGGGGCGTTTAGGGGGCTCTGTGACCAGCATGGGGGAGAGTCCCACACATACCAGAGCATGACAAGGCCTGAGAAGAGAGAGGCCCACAGGGCTCCCTGATTTGAGGCCACCTTGGGCAGCAATACCTGACTTCACTGTGTTCTGTATTCTGGTTCACACACAGAGGCACTGCCCCGGGCACAAGCGTGTGCCGAGACCCCCGGGGACAATGGCCAGCAGGAGCCGGGTGCAGATTAGGGAAGAGGGCACGGCTGTGCTCCGAGGCCTCAGGAGTCCCCCCTCGGATACTTCAGTATGTGGGATAGGGCCTCCCCAGCTAATCTGTTGTCTGAGGAGACAGTGAATACGCGGGGCTGGGGAAGACGTGGGGCAGAGGTTCCCTGGCCGAAACCCAGAAGCTTCCTGAAGGCACAAACTGTGCTTCATCTGCCTACGTGGCCCTTGGTGGCCCTGGCGGTGCCCGGTGCAAGGCCCTGATGGGTGGGGGCAGGGCCCTGGCAGGGGCAGTGCACCTACTCGTTGAACTGGTCCTTGGCGGCCTGCAGGGCGCTCCGGGGCTGGGGGTAGTTGGAGACCACGATGGAGGCCCGGGGGCCGCACAGCAGCTTGAACAGAAGGTTGTCGACGACAGCCAGCGCGGTGGCTGGGGAGTGGTACGCCTGGTTGTTGAACAGGGCAGTGACGACCGTCCGCTCGCCGACGTCTCTGAAGGACACGGCCACCAGGCACCGCTCGTTGAAGCCACCTCCTTCCACCGAAGCCCTGAAAACCAGGAACTCCTCCAGGTCACCTGGGGGGCGACAGAGGGTCAGGAGCGGACAACGGCCCCTGGGGCACGTGCCCGAGGTGCCCACTCTGAGGAGCTCGGAGGCCTGGAGGGGCCGTGGCAAGGAAACACCACCTTCTACTCTCGCGGAGCCCACGGGCCGGGGGGGCCACGTCATGGGAGCGGCGGGGCCTGGGCGAATGGGCACCCCGGGGCCACAGGAGGCCAAGTGGGAGGGCCACACTCCTTCTTCTGCCCCCCAAATGCCTCCCGAGACTAAAGGGAGGCAGCCCTGGACCAGGGCCGGTGGGGCAGGGAGGAGGCCGCTCCAGAGAGGGAGGGGCTCTAAGAGGCAGGCCTGTGACCTCCTGTGGGGCGGCTGGGCGAGCCAGCGGGGAGGGGTCTGCCCTCAAGGGGCGAGATTAGACAGGACCTCCGCCTGTTTCTCTGGTTTCCCAGTTTTTATGGAATGAGTAAGTAACCTTTTGTAATCAGGAGAAAAAGGTGGTCTTTAAAAAGAGTGGCCTGAGGGAGTAGGGCCCAGGGAGGAGGAGGATTCTCTCCTCACCAGCAAGAACCCTGGCAAACCCCACTGCAGGTGCCGGACCCTCCTGGCATTCGAGGAGCCAGGACCCGCCCCAGCCCTGCTTCGCTCCGTGGTGGAGATGTGGGGACAGGGGTTCAGACAGGGGTGCTGGGGTCCACCCTATGGTCGCTGGCGGCTGCCCGGCCCAGCATCACGTGCACCTACACACGCCCTCACTGCCCTGGCCTGTAAACAGGGTCAAGAGAGAGGACGTCTGCCTTGCAGGCCCTAGGGTCAGCGAGGGGCAGGGACGTGTCCGGGAGCCCTGACGTTAAGAGTGACAGAGGCTCTGCCAATGGGGCCGCAGCTGCCGTTACAGAAGAAAAAGCATCCGATGGCCTTAAAAGCAGTGAAACAAGACCACACGGCGAGGCGAACAAAGCCGGAAGGTTGCACGCTCGACAAGGGAACGGACACTTTGGTCTTCCAGAAGGACTCAGGCCAGGGACATCTGAGGCCATGTCCCGAACCCCCCAGAGCCACCGTGTGCCACGAGATGCCCAGAATCTTTGGGCCAGGCTGGGGGACAGCCGGCAAACGTGGCCGAGGGCACACGGAGGTGACAGGATGTCTCCTGAGGCCTAACCAGGGTCGCAGGGGTGGTCAGGGCCACACTGGGACTCGGGGCAGAAGCGGGCACTAGAAGGCGGGCTGGTTCCGGTTCCGGGGCGCAGAGGCATCCAGCCTTCCCCTAAACCAGAGCCTGCTTCCTGAGTCTCTGGGCTGCGGTCCAGCAGGGGGAGGGAGCAGCAAGCCAAGGACACCTTCCCCCACGTCTGGCCCATCTGACCCGAGCTCGAGGCCTGCTCTGAACCCAGGGCCGCGTCTGACTGCCAGGGCCAGGGACGCAGGTGCTTCGGTCTGAGGTGCTGGAAGAGAGCACCATGTTACCTCAGTGTGTGCTGTGACCAGCCCGGCAAACGAAGGGCAACGGTGACACCACGGAGGTTTCATGTTTCACCTCTGACCCCGACACAGACCTAAGTAGCCGCCCGTCCTGGGCAAACCTTAGTCCCAGATGTTGCCTGTGCCTTCCTGACTCAGGCAACGGCCTTCCCCCTAGTGGTGATGCCCGGAGGCAGTTGTGGTTGTCACGACGACGGGGTGGGGAGAGGGGGACGCAATGCCAGCGATGCTTCTCAACATCCCAGGGTGCGCGGACAGGGAGGAGCCAACGCCCCAAATGCCCACGGTGCCTGTGCTGAGAAGCTGGGCTCCGGGCCCGGCCCTTACCCAGCACCTCCCGCGGCTCCTGGCCCTCGGCCTGCAGCATGGTCTTCAGCTGCTCCGACAGCTGCTGGTCCAGCCGGGAGGCCCCGGGGACAGCAAAGGGCACGACAGTTCTGCCGTACGCGCCCAGGGTCAGCTCCAGCATGGGGTCATCAAAGGTCTCCGAGGAGTAGTTGACGGCCAGGAGGGCCAGGGTGACGCACGTCAGAGGGACCAGGACCTGGGCCACCACCATCTTCCACTCGCGCAAGCTGTACACGGCCTTCTTCAGGAACATGGCCCAGAACTGCTGGCAGTGGAGGGCGAGCTGTGGCAGAGGGGACGGGCTGTCACGGTGCCCCGCGGGGCCAGCAGCACACCCCTGCCCCCCACCCTCAGCCGCAGGCACGCTCCCAGCACACGCCTGGTGGCCTCCAACCGATGCGTGCGCCCCGAGGCCCCAGGGCTTCTTGCAAAGCTCCTCCTTCGATAACACGGGAGATGTGCCCATCCGTGTCCCTGCGGGTCCCCACAAGGGCCTCGGGGGGGTCCCACCACACTGGGGGAGCCAAGGCCGCTGCCTTTCCCTCGATCTTGGCAGGGGACCCCGTCTGCGCTCATACGGGAGCCCTCCAAGCGTGGGGACCCCTCCAGGGTCAGACTCCTGCTCTGTCACGTGCTGGCCAGGCCACCGTGACCCAGACTCTGCTTTCCCGTCTGTAAGATAGAGCAGCGCTGCCCTTTACTGAGCGAACACCAGGCTTACGGCAAAGCCCTCGGTAAACAGAGCAGAGTCAGCAGCATATGCAACGCGGCCCACTTAGAACAAAACGATATTACAGTCTCTGAATTACAATGTGCTGGGTTTTCCTTCTCCCTGCTGTGAGCGCGTGAGCTGTAATCTGCCCTCTTCCCAGTGAACTGACCCTCCAGGAGCCCTCATTTGTCCCCCTGGATGCTAACACGTGGGGCTCAGGGGTCTCCCAGCCTTCCCGCACCGGCCGGCCCAGCCCTTGGCACTCACCCCAGTGTTGAGCTTGGCGGTGGTGCACTCGTCCTCGATCAGGGAGCCAATGCCGTCGGTCGGGTCCATGGCCCCGCACAGGTGGCTGTCCACTGCCCAGTCGCTCGCCCGCCTCTCGTGCTGGTATTGCAGGGCAGGGAGCTGGATGGCCTGGATGTCCATGCTGGTGTCCACCAGTTTGCCCACACTGTGCCAAGACACAGGAGGCCCGGTCACCGCTCAGCTCCCCGTGGGGGCCGTCAGGGAGGGAGGAGGAGGGGCACGCTGTTAGCTCTGCTGGCTGTGGTGTGTCTCCTCACGTGCCCATCACCAGATGCCATCAGAACACCAGACGTGGAGTCCACGAGGGACAGATAACCGGACAAAGCCCCTGCCCACAAGGACCGCGGTCTTCCTGGGAGATGGGCCAAAGCCACAGGGACGGGGAGGGGGGTACTGGGGGCATGATGGAGGCCCCGGGAGTGTAGTTGTGCCAGCACTGGGCGCCATGGGTCCGGGCGCCCGGGGCCGAGCTGGGACCGACGGGCAGGTGCGTGTGCTCCGGAAGGAGCCGCCCAGGAATGGCTCAGTGGGGACGGGTGTGCGTGGGGGGAGTGCAGGCAGCGGCCGGGTGGGTGGTGGGGCTGCGTGGACACCCGTGAGCCACCTGATATGTGCACACCGCGCACACACTCACTGTTCTGCCTCCTCGCTAGGTCCCGGGATCCTCAGAGAAAAACATGTACCTCACACGTACTTTTGTTCCTTCTAGTCCCTAGCACTCCATCTGCCAAACAGGCGCTGGAGGAAAATCTGGTGAACATCTTCGCCACCCTGGGCAGCCCCTGCCGCCCGCAGTTCTGGGGGCCTGCCTGTCGGGCCCACATGGTGAACAGAGGCCGCTGGGCCGCCTGCACCCTCCCCATGAAGGGGGGTGGGGCGGAAGTTTCCGGAGAGGAGATCGGAGTTCAGCCGCCCTCTGCCTTCTGAGTGCCCTGGGGAGTTGGGGCCCCGCCCACGCCGGCGCGCCCCCCTCAGGTCGGGGTTGGATCTGACAGTCAGGGGGCTGCTTCACCGGCATGCTGTCGACAAGCATCGGCGCCTAGACTGATGGACGCCCGTGTTTACTGACCGGAGGAAGACCTCCTCCATGGTGGTGACCGAGGCCCCGAAGCTGGCGATCCCCAGCTCCTTCTGCTGCTTCTCCAGTTTGGCAAACAGACTTTCGAACCTGGAAGCAAGACCTCGAGTGAAGAGCTGCCTCTCAGTGACTTTGGAGGCAACTTATTCCTCCACGTGGCCCGGGGCGGGGCAGAGAGGCCTTGGCGCCTGGAAAAGCTGCCTGGAAAACCGGGAGTTGGGTTTGTTTCCCCCTCTTTTTCCCTACGTGACATTTTTTTTTTAAGAGAGAGAACATACATGCGCAAGCTGGGGACGGGGGCAGAGAGAAAGAGAGAGACAGAATCTTAAGCGGGCTCCACACTCAGTGGATCCCACGAGCCCATGAACTGAGCGGAAATCAGGAGTCAGATGCTCAACTGACTGAGACACCCAGGCGCCCCGGCCACATGACCTTCTGCCGTGAGGACTTAGGCCTGAGATACTGTTTGCTAGAAAACATCCACGTGAAATCACAAAAACAAAAAACCAAAAAACCTGGAGGATATTCATTCGATTGCGGGGTAGCACTTTCTAAGGAAAAAATCTCAGAGGAAAAGAAAGGACCCGTTAAATGTAAAGTATCTGCATGGGGAAAAAAGTCCCACAAAATCAGTCAACGACCAAATGGAAAAAATTGCAGCAAAAATGGTTGATATCGCTCCATAAAATGCTCTGACTGATACACGAGCGAGAGACAGGAACACACGATATCCAGAGAAAGCTGTGTGAGCGGTGGCAAGACCGACCTCCTGTTAGCAGGAGCGGAAGGAAAACAAAATGCCATTTCAGCCACTGGCTATGCAAATATTTAAAAAAGAACTTCATCAAAGCTGGCAAGCGTGGTGTAAAATGGACACTGTCCCGTCCTGCTGACGGGGAAGTCACGTACATCACCTCTGCGGAAGGAACTTGGTACCGTTTGCCCCTCCTGAGGGGGTCACTGGAGATTTAGACCAAGAGTGTTCTAGAAGGATGTCTCCTGGCGTATTCTTGGGGGGAAACCAGGAGTGCGTGGTGCTGGAACAGATGTTGACGAAGTCACGGTGTGACGGAGTGGGGGAACCCAAAACCATGCCATCGATCGGGCTCGTAGCAACGCTAAACAGACTTTAAAGATTTATACCCCAAAGTTTCTGAACATGAATCGAGGGTTGGGTTCTTACCCCCCACACCAGAACCTGCTCTGTTCACAAGGCTTCGGCGCGTGACTCACAGCGTGAGACAAAGAAGACACACACATTCACGATTCCACGAGGAGCTCATGGGTGCTGTGCGTGGGCGAACCTGGGGGGAGGGGCCGGCCGTGTGCCGAGAGCGACGGCAGACACTCTCCACCCAGGGAGGGTTCCCAGTTCCACTGCACTGGTTCTCCACCTGCTGTCACAGCTGTGGGCTTGGGAGCCCTGCTGGCCGAGCCTGACAGGCAGGAGCAGGGGACCCTACGCATGGAGCCTCCGAGGCCCACTGAGCCCCCTTCTCAGGGCCGTGCCTGCGCCCCCGGGGACGCGTACCTGTGGGTGCTCTCCTTGGGCAGGATGAAGGACAGCTCTGCGCCGGCTCTGCTCTCCAGCGTGGCGCTGGGTACGTGGTGGCGCACCAGCCGGGAGATGGCCTCGGGGTCACAGTGGGGCTCCTTCACCAGCGTCATGTGGTAGCCCGCACCTGCAACACCGAGGAGCCCCCCCGGGATGCCGTGTCCTACTTCTGCCGTCCCTCCGGGCCCTCGGCTTGTGACCAGGACAGGTCGTGGGAAAGAGGCCGGAAAGCGGGGACGGCGGCACTGGAGCGGGTGCGCCTGGACCCCTCGGTGCGATCCTCAGGGCTTTTCTCCCAGTCCCTTGCTGGGCGGAGACACTGGGGCACCTGGGAGCGCTGCCGGTAAGGACAGCTGGGCTCTGCAGTCCACTCTCAGGCTGCGGCAGGAACCGTCCCCAAGACCTGCCCTCTCTGCTTTCTCCACAAGGGAGCCCCGGACAACGGCGGCCCCGAGGGTGACCACGTCTGGTCGCCATCCGCCGGGCAGGGCTGTGCGCCGGCCAAGGGACTGGGGAAGGGAGGTGCACAAGTCCCGGGGTGTGTGAGGAGGGGAGCTCGTCTGCTGGTGGGATGTGTGTGGGCCTGGGGCGTCGGACCATGAGCTGCCTTCGAGGAAGCCACACTCACATGGCAAACCCAGCCCTGGAATGTGCCACAGGCCGCGCGCCTCCACGGTAGCCAGTGTGGCCTCTGCAAGGGCACCGCTGGTCTCGGCGGCCTTGGCTGACGCTTGGCTGCCCCCTCCCGGTCACAGCGGGACGTCGTCCTAACCCAATCAAGACTGCTCCCGCGCTCCCTCCTCCCGTCCCGGCCCCTGTCCCGGCCGCAGGGCCCCGCCCGCCCCGCTCACCGTACTTCTGCTTGAGGAACAGCGAGGACCCGCAGCACTGAAGCTCCCCCTTGGCCATGATGGCCACGCGGTCCCCCAGCAGGTCGGCCTCGTCCATGAAGTGCGTGGTGAGCAGCACGGTGCGCTGACTCTTGTGCTGCTGCAGCAGGTCCCAGATGGCCCTCCTGGACACGGCGTCCATGCCCGAGGTGGGCTCGTCCAGCATCAGCACCTGCGGGCCGGGCCGAGGAGCCGGTGGCGGGGTGGCGGGGTGGCGGCGGCTCCCCGTGGCCGCCCGCCGTGCTGGGCGCCCCGCCCCGGGGCCTCCCGCCCGCCTACCTTGGAGCCCGCGATGAGGGCGATGCCGATGGACAGCTTGCGCCTCAGGCCCCCGCTCAGGCACCTGCTCAGGGAGTCCCGCTTGTCCTCCAGGCTGAGGGCGTGCAGCATCCGCTGGACCTCTTCGGGGCACTTGAGGCGGGACAGGCCCTTGAGCTGAGACAGCGGGGGCAGGGACGTCGGGCAGGGGCTCCCGGCCTTGGCGCCTCCTCCTTCCCTCCGCGTGCTGCGCCGTGTGCCCTGACTTCCCTCCCCGCCGCCCCGTTGCAGGTCTGCGAGCGGCTGCTCCAGGTGGGTTCTATTTGCTGGGAAGCTGGGGGTTCACGCCTTGGGGCCCAAGCTCGCAGACAAGGAAACCACTACACGACCTAAGCGCACTCAGCGGCCGGCCGGCTCACCTGTGCGTAGAAGTACAGGTGTTCTGCGACGGTCAGGTTGTCAAACAGGATGTCGTGCTGCGGGCACAGGCCCAAGCTCTTGCGGATCTGAACCATGTCCTGTGAAATCTCGTACCCGTTGATATACGCCCGGCCGCTGGTTGGGGGAAAGAGACCTAGGGCCAAGCAGAAGACCCGGAGGCCGAAGTTCAGCGGGAACACCGGACCCTCTCCCCACCCCCGTCAGCACGAGGTGTGACCCTTGCCTGGCCGGACCGCTGACCGGCCGGCCGGAGCCGAGGCCGTGGCGCCTCACCTGTGAGCATGGAGAGGGTGGTGGTCTTCCCCGCGCCGTTGTGGCCCAGCAGCACCGTGATCTGCCCCTCGTACAGGTTCAGATTCAGGTCTCTGACGGCTGCTTTGCCCTTGTTCCCCACTCTGAACACCTGCAGCGAAGGCCGAGGGCAGCCCTGGACTTCAGGCCCTGCCTGGCCCCCAGACCCCCGCTGGAACACCTGCCCGACGGGTCTCAGGAGACAGTGCCCAGCGTGGCCGGTCAGTGCAGAGGCGGGAAATTTCTGGCGAAGGGCTGATTGGAGGCCATGCCTCCCCCCACCCCCGCCCCGGGTGATGTCTGTCCCGCTGCAGTGGACCAGCAAGTGTTTGGGGGCAGGGCTGACTCCAGGGTAAGCCCAGGCAGCATGCACTGCTGGCTCCCCCCTGAGTCCCCTGAGCCCTGGGGACAGAGCCTGGGGAGGGGTCAGAGAGCAGCCACGGGGGTCTAGGAGCAATAGGGCCTGGGGGATGGCCCCCAGCTTGGAGACAGCCCTGGGCAAGGTGGCAGGTCTCATGCCCCGTGGCATGAGGTCCCCGTCCCCACCCACCCCACAGGGTGTGGCACCTTGGTCACATGCTTGATCTTGATCCCGGCCACCAGGTCCTCTGGCTCAGCCTCAAAGTACTCGGTTCTGAGCACTTTCTCTGGATCATCATCTTCCTCTTCTTTCCCCAAAACTGTCCGTGGATGCCCGCACCAGTACGAGGGCTGGGGTGGAAAGCAGACGGGTCTCAAGCAGCCAACTCATGTCAGTTCATTGTGTTTGTGAGGAACGGCAGCAGGTTCCCCGACACGCCAAACACTGTCAGCAAACAGCCCTCGCCCGGGGCCCTGCTGCAGAGGTGGGGTGGCCCGAGGCCTCTGTGGGGCGCGGGTGCACGCGGCTCCTCCCTCATCTACCCAGGGAGGCTCTGAGCCTCTCTCCTGACCCGCCATTTGGGCACACAATCCCTGACAGGCTTGTTGGTGGTGCAGACAACTCACATGTGACACAGATGAAAAGTAAATGAGGACCTTTAAACCAAAGACAGGCTGCTGAATGTTCCAGTCCGGGGCGCTGTCCGGGCAAAACAGGAGGGAGGCTGTGTCTCCACGCCTGACTGGCCCTCACTCAGCTACACAGGAGCTCACAAAATAAGCAAGGGGAGCCAAAAGGCCTGGCCTTCCCTTGCTATGAGGAAGCTTCCCCGCCCTCTGTCTAGACAAGGACCACAGTCATCTGTCTCTAGAAAATCCCTGCCCTCTGTCTAGACAACAACCCCTGCCTTCCATCTAGACAATAACCCCTGCCATCTGTATAGACAATGACCCCCACTCTCCATGTAGACAATGACCCCTGTCATCTGTATAGACAACAACCCCCACCTTCCATCTAGACAATGAGCCTCGCCATCTGTCTAGACAACGACCCTCATCCTCCATCAAGACAATGACCCCTGCCCTCTGTCTAGACAATGACCACCACCATCTGTCTAGACAACTCCTGCCCTCTGTCTAGACAACAACCCCCGCCTTCTATCTAGACAATGACCCCCACCTTCCATCTAGACAATGACCCCTGCCTTCTGTCTAGATAAAAAACCATGCCCTCAGTCTAGACAAGGAACCCTGCCCTCTGTCTAGCCACAACAATGCCAGGCTGTGGGATGTGTAAGAATACAGCCACAGGCCATGCAGAACCCCTGCCCTTGGGTGGTCCATGGGCACAGATGACACACGGGTGTGGGGAGGGTCACAGGAAAGGGAAGAACCGGGCCCTGGGAGAGCCGCCCCCAGCTAAGCCCCACAGGGGCACCCCCCTCTCCGTTCTTGGTACTTCCCATGCCTGGAATGGTTCTAGCACACCACGGCCTGTTGTTCTTTTTTTTAATGTTTGTTGTTGCTGTTTGAGAGAGAGGGAAAGAGAGTGCACGCATGTGCACAAGCATGAAGGGCAGAGTGAGAGAGAGAGGGAGACAAAGAATCTCAAACAGGCTCCAAGCTGTCAGTGCAGAGCCCAAGGTGGGGCTCGAACCCACAAACTGTGAGATCAGGACCTGAGCCGGAATCAGGAGTCGGATGCTTAAGTGACTGAGCCACCCGGGTGTCCCCAGCCTGTTGGTCTTAAGGGACACACGTGTCACGTTTTACAGGGCTCTGAAATCAGAATGTGTCACAGATCACGGAGTGCCACAGTTAACTGTCACCATTTGTCTTGGTGAGAAAGTGACAGTGCCCCTATGGATCAGGGGCACCTTAGATGTGATGAAACACTCCAGTGTCTTCATGGTGAGTATGTGTGGAACCAGAGAGGGGACACTCAGGTGGCACCTCACCCGCCAGCAGCAGGGACTGACGGACCACATGGTGGTGGCCCCACGCGGTGCTGTGCTCAAAAACGAAGGTGATTGGGCGCCTGGGTGGCGCAGTCGGTTAAGCGTCCGACTTCAGCCAGGTCACGATCTCGCGGTCCGTGAGTTCGAGCCCCGCGTCAGGCTCTGGGCTGATGGCTCAGAGCCTGGAGCCTGTTTCCGATTCTGTGTCTCCCTCTCTCTCTGCCCCTCCCCCGATCATGCTCTGTCTCTCTCTGTCCCAAAAATAAATAAACATTGAAAAAAAAAAAAGTTAAAAAACAAAAAACAAAAAACAAAAAACAAAAAACGAAGGTGATTCCTGAAAATGCAGATACTTAATTCAAAGATGAAAACAAAACTTATAATTATGCACAGGTATCTAAAAGCATATTTATACACAGATTCACACACATTTGTATTTAAGATAGCTAAGTTAGGTTAAAAAAAAAAGCTTCAGGGTGCCTGGGTGGCTCAGTCAGGTAAGTGTCTGACTCTTGGTTTTGGCTCAGGTCATGATCTTGTGGTTGGTGAGTTCGAGCCACGTGTTGGGTTCTGAGCTGACAGTGCGGAGCCTGCTTGGGATTCTCTCTCTCTTTCTCTCTCTCTCTCTCTGCCCCTCCCACACATACACACACAGTCTCTCTCTCAAAGTAAAATAAACTTAAATAAACAAAAAAACCACCCCAAACAAGTTTCGAGACTTGTACAACATGGTCCCCTTTTCGTAAAAGCAAGTGTGCGTATATCACGCACCCACAGGCTCAGGCTGCTGGAGGGTACGTGTTCAGAACAATCTGAACCACTGCACACCAAGGGGTCAGCACGGCTCGTCTCTGGGCGGTGGGACTGTGCCGGGAATCCCAGCAACGCGATCATTTTTACAAGAGGCTGGAGGCTGTGTTACTTGGTAGGCGGAGGAACCAGTGGGATATTTGTTTGACGTGAGGCCGGGGGGTGGGCGTGTGCCGGTCCTGTGCTGCAGGGCCAGGGCGAGCCCTTTCCAGATCCTGGACTGCAGGGCTCATCTTGGCCAGTAGGGGGTCTCAGGGCCTTTGGGACACACGGCTCCCTGACTGCACGCGGGACATGCCCGACGAGGCGTTGAGTGCCAGGGACCGGAGGGGCCTGGGGCGTGTGCGGGGGACACCCCTGCCCCCGTGCGGAAGAGGGCCGCCAGCACTCACCATGATGAAGAAGTACCAGGGCTGGGGCACGCCGAACTGCCCCGGGAACACAGCCTCCACGTACCAGGTCACCAGGCCGTAGAGCACGGAGTCCAGCAGTAGCATGCCCAGCACTTGCCCAAAGGAGAAGTCATCGTCCACATTGACGGGACTCAGGAGGTTTCGCCACTGGACGCCCACGCCTGGAAGACACCGGGACGGGGGCCTGAAACGGCCCCTCGGCCCCAGCGGCACCGCGCGCAGGTCCCCGCCAAGCCAGCGCGACTTCTCCCTTCCCGCTTTTACGGCACACCCGCGACTTTCCTCGAGGCTCTAGACAACAGCGAGCCACAAAATCGGAAAGTTACAGAACCAGCAAGAGCCTGTGGACTGACGAGGGAGGCTCAGGTTTGATTTACGACCCACGTGCACATCCGTCCACGTCCACACACACACAGACACGCACGTACACATGCACGGTCTGGGTGAAGGCCAGCTCTGGAATAGCGGGCACTCAATCTGGGTCTTTTCAGAAACCGGGAGGACCTGACTCACACACAAACTCTCCTTAGCGGCACTCGTAGGGTTTCGTCTTCTGTGGGTTTGCCGACAACAGCCCAAACGGTGCTTGGGGATTGGCCCCAGGGCCCCTCGCGGAAATGGCTATGCTCTGGCTTTGATCACTGTTCATTCTCAAGCAATTAGAAGTTTGCGTGTGTAAGTAAATTCAGCGTCAGGGCGCCTGGGTGGCTCCGGTGGTTGAACGTCTGACTTCGGGCTCAGGTCATGATCCTGCAGTCCGTGAGTTTGAGCCCTGCATCGGGCTCTGTGCTGACAGCTCAGAGCCTAGAGCCTGCTTCGGATTCTGTCTCCCTCTCTTTGCCATCTCCTCCCATCTCCTCTCGTGCTCTCTCTCTCAAAAATAAATAAACGTTAAAAAAAAAAAAAAACAACAACTTGAGCCTAAGTAAATTCAGTGTAGAACATTGAGAACAAGAGTGGCTGTATAGTTATACTCTTCTTTGTTAATGGCTTTAAAACAAAGTGTCTGAACCCTGCAAGGCACAGTGCATCTTATTTATTTATAAGTGTTTGTTTACTGATTTTTGAGACGCAGACAGAGTGTGAGTGGGGTAGGGGCAGACAGAATCCACGTTGTCAGCACAGAGCCCAGGGTGGGGCTGGAACTCATGAGTCGTAAGATCATGACCCGAGCTGAAATCAAGAATCAGACGCGGGGTGCCTGGGTGGCTCAGTCAGTTGAGTGTCCGACTACGGCTCATGTCATATCTTGCACTCTGTGAATTCGAGCCCCGCGTCGGGCTCTGTGCTGACAGCTCGGAGCCTGGAGTCTGCTTCAGATTCTGTGTCTCCCTCTCTCTGCCCCTCCCCTCCCCTCAAAAATAAACAAACGTTGAAAAAAAAAAGAGTCGGATGCTTAACCGACTGAGCCACCCAGGTGCCCCATAAATGTAGACTTTTTTTTTTATTAAAAAATTTTTTTTTACATTTAAAAAAAAATTTATTTTTGAGAGATAGAGAGAGACAGCACAAGTGGGGGAGGGGCAGAGAGACAGAGGGAGACAGAGAATCCGAAGCAGGCTCCAGGCTCTGAGCTGTCAGCACAGAGCCCGATGCGGGGCTTGAACTCACTGACTGCGAGATCATGACCTGAGCTGAAGTCGGACGTTCAACCCACTGAGCTACCCAAGCGCCCCCATAAATGCAGACTTTTAAAATGCACTGTCAGAGGCACCTGGGTGGCCCAGTCGGTTAACTGTCTGACTCTTGATTTCAGCTCAGGTCATGGTCTCACAGTCTGTGAGACTGAGCCCTGCATCAGGCTCTGAGCTGACAGTGCAGAGTCTGCTTGGGATTCTCTCTCTCTCTCTCTCTCTCTCTCTCTCTCTCTCTCCCCTCCCCCGTGCTTGCCTATTCTCTCTCTCAAAAATAAATAAACAAGTGTACATTTATCACATACTACTAAACACAGAAACACAGATTTTTTAATGAGTATTTTCAGAATGATGGAAACAGAGCACGAGTGGCAGAGGGGCAGAGAGAAACGGAGACACAGAATCTGAGGCAGGCTACAGCTTCTGAGCTGTCAGCACAGACACCTCCAGCTCATGGATGGCGAGATCACGACCCGAGCTGAGGCCACACGCTTAACCAACTGAGCCACCCAGGGGCTCCAGAAACACAGATATTTAAAAGCCGAAGAGTCAGGGGCACCTGGGTGGCTCAAGTGACCAAGCACCCGACTTCTGCTTGTTCATGATCTCATGGTTCCTGAGTTCAAGCCTCACAGAGGGCTAACTGCTGTCAGCGTGGAGCCTGCTTCGGATCCTCTGTCTCCCTCTCTCTCTCTCTCTCTCAAAAATAAATAAACGTTAAAAATAAATAAAAGCCAAAGTGTCAGAAGACCTTGCCAAGGAAGAAAACATTTCTAAAGACAAGGCCACGTGGAGGTGCCATGGGCTCTCTCCTCCCACAGACCCCCACCAGGAAGCCACAAGAGCCAGGACTGTGGGGAATGAGACCAGGCAGCCCGAGACGGAGACCCGGGGTGCACGGGGCCGGCACCGCAGGGGCACAGGTCAGTCCCGGGATGGGAGACTGCACTGCACCCCCTGAGAGAGGAGGCCAGAGCAGCGGCACGCGCTCGGGGACGGACGCCGGCACAGGGCGGCCACGCAGAAGTTCGTGCTCCCCCTCCCGCCTCCTCTCAGCACAGGGGCAGGGACAGCTCCCTCCAAGGTCCTGAGCGCCTGGGGAGCCCTGGAGAGCCCTGGTGGCACGCCCCAGCGGGTGGCTTTCAGGGTTCAACCGGACCCTCTCCACCCTTTCCGGAAACCTGAGCGGGAGGCAGCCCAGGTGCCAAAGTCAGCACAGTGATGCGCTTTGTTCAACCTGTGACGTTTACAAGATCAGGAAATTTCACAACACTCAGGACAACAGCTCTGGCCTGTGACTTGATTCACTCTCAGGTGTCCGTGCCCTCATCCCCCCTTACTGCGTAGGGAGGGGCTGGTTCTGGTTCTGCCACTTGACCGACAGCAGGGGGTTGTCTCCTCCCCCCCCCCCACCCCATTCCCTGTAGACTTGGGACCAGGTGCTGAGTCAAGACCCCCATGGGGTCCCGCAGCAACAATGCCCGCCACCCCCCCCGCCCCCCGCCACCAGCAGGACCTTGAGGCCACACTGCCCCCCACGAGTGGTGGCCGCGCAGCACGAGACACGTTAACGCTCTGTCCTCTGGGCTTCAGGGCTCCTGCCCCGCCTCCCGCCTGCTGGGACGTGAGCCTCCCCGTGACTGAGCACCTTCTGTCCCACCCCCGGCTCGCTGGGGTGCCCTGCTCGGAGCTGGAGCCACCCCTGGTCAGGCTCTCTTAGTAACTCAGTCGGCGAGGGCAGCTCGCCAGAAGGAAGATACTCACCTTTCGCTTCAAATTTCCCCATGAGCTGGGCCCCCATCGCCATGGCGACATTGGACAGGAGGCAGGACAGGAGCTTCTGGCTGAGGGTCATCCAGTTGTATCGGGGGGCAACGAAGAAGTAGGGGGTGTACGTGAAGAAGTACAGGAAGCCCCCGATGGCTGCCGCCATGTTGGCTGCGGACGGAGAGAAGACAGGTGTGCCGAACACGGGCTGCAGCGCGGGCCTGAGGACCCCAAGCGCCACCCGAGGCCTCTCCGCTCGTCCGGGCACATGTGCCGTGGGGAACGTGACCCCCAGGCCGACTTCCCCCGCCCTCTGCTGCAGACTGCACCTTGACCGTGCACACCGGACCCCCCGAGCCCCCGGCCCGACCCCGCTTCCCACCAGGCATCCCACTCACCAGGGAGCCTGGCACACACCAAACAGACAAGCCTCTCCCCTCCCCTCCCCTCCACGAGTAGCCAAAATCAAGAGCCAGAGGCCCCGCCGACTGAGCCTAGAGACTTTTAAGAATATTGAACCCACTCTAAGCTAACAGTATTTTTACAAAAATCAACTAGATTTCCCACAATTTAGTGAGAAAGGTGGCACCGTGTTACGCTTTTGCAAAGCTCTGTAATGTCTGATTTAAGAGGTTAGAGCTGGGTTCTCGTATCTGCTCCCTGTTCACCCTGCCGTATCACACCGTTTGGGTTGAGGCCCATGAAGGAAACCGCCTTCACCCAGATAAGTGGTTGGAAAAGGAGGAGGAATTTTAACAGCCTTCTCGGTATTTCCGGATATTCTTCTCTGAGACAGCGCTACTCAGGCGGTCGTTTCTCAAAGGCCACGTGCCACGTGGACTCAAACTGACCAAAGAACTTTTCATGCTCTGTTATGTGAAAAGCCACCTGTCTATCTGAAAGGGCTGTGACTCGTGCATGATTTTGTAATGTGATACGTGGGTCGTGAGGAAAATATTGCTTGCTGAGCTATGTGGATCTTTTTTTTTTTTTTTTTCCAACGTTTATTTATTTTTGGGACAGAGAGAGACAGAGCATGAACGGGGGAGGGGCAGAGAGAGAGGGAGACACAGAATCGGAAACAGGCTCCAGGCTCTGAGCCATCAGCCCAGAGCCCGACGCGGGGCTCGAACTCACGGACCGCGAGATCGTGACCTGGCTGAAGTTGGACGCTTAACCGACTGCGCCACCCAGGCGCCCCTATGTGGATCTTTTAAATGTAAATAAATACATTTTATTATGTGACATACAGAAAAAAAATCTCACCGGTAACACGGACACCAACCTCCTAAGAGATCAAGCGCGTCGTCACGCGCACGGTGTTAGATTCAAGTATGTAAAATCCTATTTTGGCTTGAAAGCTTGAATTTTACAATTGACATCAGGGGCGCCTGGGTAGTTCAGTCGGTTAAGCTTCCAACTTGGGATCAGGTCATGATCTCCCCGTTCCTGGGTTCGAGCCCCTTGTCTCTGCTGACAGCTTGGAACCTGGAGCCCGCTTCAGATTCTGTGTTTCCCTCTTTCTCTGCCCCTCCCCCGCTTCTGTTGTGCTCTGTCTCTCTCTCAAAAATAAATGTTAAAAAGAATTTTAAAAATTCAATGGACGTCAGATACCGCCAGTTATTTTCCTTAAAAACCAGCTCCCATTTGAGAAAGTGCCAAATATCCAAGGGGAGTAATCATAGTCTGATGGTCATTCTTCCCAACAAACACGGTGTCCCGTGAAAACAGTGGCTAGTTTAGCCGACAGCTCAAACAGGTGCACACAAGCTTTCCCTCCAGACACCCTCCCCATACCCACCAGCATGGCTTCTACCAAAACACCCCCAGGGCACCCGAGTGGCTCAGTCGGTTGAGCATCTGACTTTTGATTTGGGTTCAGGTCATGATTCCGGGGTCTTGGGATGGAGCCCCACACTGGGCTCCATGCCCAGTGTGGAGATTCTCTCTCTGCCCCTCCCCTGACCTCTCTCAAAACAAATAAATAAACTTTTAAAAAACCACCCCCCGAATCAGAAAATGACGAGTGCTGGCGAGGTGCGGGGAAAGCGTGTGCCGCGGGCGGGAATGGAGAGCGGTGCGGTCGCTGTGGAAAAGTCTGGCAGTTCCTCAAACAACTAAACAGAGAGTCAGTGGAGGACCCGCAACTCCCGCTACTGGGTCCGCGGCCCCAAGGGCTGCAGGCGGGTCTCGGAGAGGTGCCTGCACACGCATGGTCACGGCTGCACGATTCACAAGCGCTGGACCGTGGAAGCACCCGAGTGTGCGGTGACGGGTGGATAAGCCAAGTGGCCCATCCACACGACAGAATGTCACTCAGCCTTACAGGGGAAGGGAATCCCGAACCCGCTGTGACGTGGATGAACCCCAGGGCGGTTCACACAGTGAGAGAATCAGGCACAAAATGAGAAGTAGGTGTGATCCCGCTCACGCGAGTTCCCGCCACCGCAGAGACAGAAGGTGGATGGTGGGCGCCAGGGCCGGGGAGGGACGGAGAGTCGGTGTAAGGGGGACAGAGCTTCAGTCTGGGGGGACGGAAAAACTCTGGGGTGGGTGGTGGGGACGGTTACGACACAGCGTGGAGCCCACTCGACTGTGCGCGCAAAAATGGTTATGGTGGTAAACTGCCCGTTATGTGTATGTTGCCCCAACAGGAAAGGAAAAAAGAGACGAGGACAACGCGAGAGGCAGGGACGGTGATCACGGAGCCCAAAACCGGGTCGACGTGTGAGCGGGATTTTGCGGAGCTGAAAAAAGACACCAGTCCTCAGACCAAAGCGCAGCTAAAGGAAGAGACACCACCCGGGACTGCCGGGCGACGTGCGCGGCCACGGGAACACACCCAGCGCGGAGACAGCTTTCCACGGCTACTGGACACGACTCGGGCGGGAGAGCAAGGTTAGGACATGCTGACGGCCAGAGAAGAAAGGGCTGGAATCAGGTGCGTGCCCGACGTCCCGAGGACAGGGTCTGAATGAAGGCACAGAGCACAGCCCCCCCCCAGCCGTAGCTGCTCTGACTCCGGGCAGGGGGCCCGGGGGGGACACGGCAGGGTTTCGCTGGGGCCCCTGGGGGCCCAGGGCAGGACGGCTCACCTCTGCTGAAGAAGGCGCTGACCATGAAGCTGAAGGAGACGGAGGCGGCGGCAAAGCACAGCAGGAAAACCAGCACCAGCGAGGGGTCGCTGTGAGCGAGCACCGCCACGCCCTTCCTCACCTGCGTGGCGGGCGTCCACGGTCACCCGGGCAGGCCGCGGTGGGGAAGGTGGGGACAAAACCAGGAAGACCTTAAACGTTCCCGGCCTCCAACGAGAGTGGACAGGGTGGGAGAAGGGCCGCGTGCGCCGTCCTCCCCCCCCCCCACCCCCCACCCCGGAGGCCGAGCCGAGGCCGGGGGTGCCTGGGGTGCCGCGGCGGCCTCTCCCGTCCGCCCGACCGCCAGGCTCCTGGCGAGGCCACACTCACCTTGATGCAGAAGAGCAGGGTCACGAAGGACACGGCCACGAAAAGGAAGAGGAAGAAGAGGAGGAACCAGGCGCTCCAGTGCAGCCAGCTGCTGAGCCCCATCATGCGCATGTACTCCTGGGGAGAGGGCCGCACTGACACCCCCGCACCCTGGCCTGCGGCCCGTGCCTCCGGGCGCATGCGCGTGCCACGCCGGGCCACCGGGGGACTCTCGCGGGTCCCGCTGTGCCGGCATCCCCTGCCCTCCTCCTCCCTCTCCCCACGCGTGTGGGCGCCAGCGTTGGTTCGTGAGCCATTTTTTTTTTTTTTTTTTTTTTTTTTTTTTAAATTTTTTTTTTTTCCAACGTTTATTTATTTTTGGGACAGAGAGAGACAGAGCATGAACAGGGAAGGGGCAGAGAGAGAGGGAGACACAGAATCTGAAACAAGCTCCAGGCTCTGAGCCATCAGCCCAGAGCCCGACGCGGGGCTCGAACTCACGGACCGCGAGATCGTGACCTGGCTGAAGTCGGACGCCTAACCGACTGCGCCACCCAGGCGCCCCGGTTCGTGAGCCATTTGACGTCTGCCGCCAACCGCGTCATCGCCTCACTTCGCTGCTATTTCCGGTGCCCCAGCAGACGGCACCCCCGAACCCTCTCCCGGCCGCCTGCCCGCGCGGCTTACAGGCCCCAGCGATCGCAGATGTGGTCACTGAGAATACGCTAAGTATCAATTCACCGGCCCTGCAGACAACCGCCAGGGAAGGACTTCACACGGCGTCTGGGTCACTATGGGCGCGTCACTGGGATGAGTTTACAGGTGACGCTAGCACACAACTGTACCCGACTAAGGCAGGGACGTTCTTTGTGGCGACGCTTTCCTTAACCCCCATCCCAGTGAGCCTGGCGGTCCACACCCACAGCTGTCCCGGATCTGTGCAGAGTGAACGGGCCCTCCGTGAAGGCTGTTTCTCTCTAGAGTGGCTCTGCGCAGCAGAAACGGAACGTGTGTGTATATAATTTAGAGTTTTAGTGGGTGCCTGGGGGGCTAGGCCAGTTAAGCATCTAACTCTTGATTTCTGTCAGGTCGTGGTCTCGAGGCTCGTGAGTTCGAGCCCTGCATCAGGCTCTGCACTGTCAGCATGGAGCCTGCCTGGGATTCTGTCTGTCTGTCTCTCTCTCTCTCAAAAATAAACTTAAAAAAAAACCAACAACAACTTAGAATTTTATAGTAGCCACGGCCAAAAAGTGAAGACAAAGCAGTGCAATTAGTTTCAAAGCCGTGTCTCACTTGACCCAGCACATCCAAACCGTGGTCTTTCCAACGTTTCAGACCTCAGCACGCTGTACGCAAAATGCGGTGCTCTGTTGGGTGTGAAAGATCTGGATGTACTGGGCTTGATTTCACAGAAGCCCGGGGGTCACCGGCACCACGGTGGGCGTTCGGCCCACGCCCCGCCTGGATGGCGCGGGGCCGCGTGGGGCAGGGTACCTTCAGCCTCCTCTCCTTCTCCTGCACGACGGCCCGGATGACGGTGAGGGAGCTGTAGGTGAGACTCAGCACAAGCAGCAGGGGGAGCTGATACTGCATGGCGACGAGGAACGGGTCCGAGATGAAAGGCGGGTAAGGGAACCTCTTGGCGATCACGGTGAGCTTCTCAAACAGCTGGTGCGTGGAGGCGTTTGCGTGGTACTGCATGATGGCCCGGTCCACTGCGTGCTGCACAGCCAGGAAGCCTTCTCGGATGTACCCTGGGTGCGGAGCACAGCACGTCCCGCACATGGGTGGGCTCGCGTCAGAAGGGCCGCATCGCGGGCGCGGCTCACGGAGCCGCGTGCCCTGAGCTGTGCCGGGGTCTCCCTGGTGAACGCGGCCCCGGAGCGACACCACCTCATGCTCCTACGGTGTCCCCGGTCTTCTAGCTTGTAGGAGCCGCCCTCATCTCCAGCCCGTGGCCCCTGACCCACCCCCAACGCCAGCCGGGCGGCATCTCTCTGACCCTCCCGACTGCCTCCCGCGTCCACTTCGAAGGACCCCGTGACTGCATCAGGTCCACCCAGACAATCCGGTGTAACCAGCTGCTGTCGTGAGGCCCGGTGACTGGCAGCTTCTATTCCATCCCCCCACCCCCAAAGCTAGCACCACAAAAGCAGGCGGAGTCACAGCCCGAAGGCCTTCGGGCATTGTGCGCTCTCCGCGCTGGCCCTTTCCGGCCCCCCCCCTCCACGTGGGCGGTCATAAATTCTTCCAGTGAAGGGCCTGGGAAGAGCGGCAGGCTCGGGACAGGGAGCTCCAGTCCTGAGCCTGGCCCGGCAGAGCGGCCTAAAGAAGAGGTGGGCACAGCCACAGGGGAGCACAAGGCAGCCCGAGTCCCCGAGGACAGAGAGGGGCACCCTCATTCAAAAAGTACAGTGACATTTACAACACGACCCAGCGTCCTGGAACATGGAAATGCCAGCAGCCTGCAGCCAGCCCCTAAGGAAAAGAGGAGAAAAGAGCCCAGCATGGCGGGTACCACGTCGCCCTTGGGTTTGAGACTTCTGGGGCTGTGGCAGCAGTTACCGACACCCGCCGTGGTGCTGGATGGGGGTTCAGCTCTTCACAACCCACCTGCAGAGCAGCTGGCCGTGTCTCCGTTGGACACGTGGAGGCACTGAGGCGGGGGAGGGACAGGGCCCCGGGACACTGGTCTTATCACATCACACCGCTGCTCGTGAGGCCTGTCCTGTTACCTCATCTTTGTCACCACGACTTCTGGGGCTGCTCAGCGCTCCGAGGAATGGAGGCGTCACCCTGTCCCCCATCGTCTCCCGCCGCCCGCAGGTCTGTGACCATGGCAAACACCTTTGCACGTGTGCACCCTTCCTCCTTTCTGACTATTCCAGAGGCTGAATTCCCATCACGGGCTCAGCGGGTCTGAGGTGTGGACACGGGGCTGGGGCAGAGCCCAGGCTGGGGATGCTGAGGGCGTGCTGGGTGCCAGGCCCGCATCCCTTCCACACCTCAGGGGTCTTTGTGTCCTTGTAACTGGTGTGGACTAATGAGTCCTTAACATAAAAATACGTGGACCCCTGTCATTTGCTGAAATGTTTTCCCCAGGCTCCTACTTGCTTTTAACATTGGTGTTGTATGTATGTACCAGCACAAAAGCAGACACACATATCAATGGAACAGAACAGAGAACCCGGAAATGGACCCACAAATGTATGGCCAACTCATCTTCGACAAGGCAGGAAAGAATATCCAATGGCAACTGGACAGCGACAGGCAGAATGAACCTGGACCACTTTCTTACAACAGACACAAAACTAAACTCTAAATGGACGAAAGACCTAAATGAAGCCATCAGAATCCTCGAGGAGAACGCAAGCAGCAACCTCTGTGGCCTCAGAGGGAGCAACTTCTTATAACACATGTCTCTAAGGCAAAGCAAAAATGGACGCTTGGGACTTGCTCAAGTTAAAAAGCTTCTGCATAATGAACGAAACAACAAAACTAAAAGGCAACCGATGGAATAAGAGAAGACATCTGTAAATGACATATCAGATAAAGGGCTGGTATCCAAAATCTATAAATAACATATCAAACTCAACACCCAACAAAACAAATAATCCAGTGAAGAAATGGGTAAAGGACACGAACAGACATTTCTCAAAAAAAAAAAAAAAAAAAAAAAAAACAACTCAACATCACTCATCATCAGGGAAATATAAATCAAAACCACAATGAGATACCACCTTACACCTGTCAGAATGGCTAACGTTAACAACTCAGGGGACAACAGATGTTGGTGAGGATGCGGAGAAAGGGGAACCCCCTTGCAACTGGTGGTGGGAACGCAAACTGGTGCAGCCGCTCTGGAAAACATTGTGGAGGTTCCTCAAAAATTAAAACTAGAATTACCCTACGACCCAGCAATGGCACTACTAGGTATTTATCCAAAGGGTACAGGTATGCTGTATCGAAGGGACACATGCACCCCAATGTTTATAGCAGCGCTATCGACAATAGCCTAAGTATGGAAAGAGCCCAAATGTCTATGGACTGACAAATGGATAGAAGAGATGTTGTGTGTGATACACATATATACACACTAGAATATTACTCAGCTATGAAAAAGAAGGAAATCTTGCCATCTGCAATGACGTGGACGGAGCCAGAGGGTATTATGCGAAACAAAATAAGTCAGAGAGAGACAAATACAATTTCACTCTTACGTGGCATTTAAAAAACTAGATAGGGGCGCCTGGGTGGCTCAGTCGGTTAAGCCTCCGGCTTCAGCTCAGGTCATGATCTCACAGTTCATGAGTTCGAGCCCCGCAATGGGTTCCGGGCTGACAGCTTAGAGCCTGGAGCCTGCTTCGAATTCTGTGTCTCCCTCTCTCTCTCTGTTCCTCCCCCTCTCATGCTCTGTCTCTCTTTCTCCTTCAAAAATAAATAAAAACATTAAAAAAATTTTTAAAAGAAAATAAAAAACTAAACAGATGAACATAGGGGAAGAGAAGGAAAAATAAAATAAGATAAAAACAGAGAGGGAGACAAAGCATATGAGACTCTTAAATACAGAAAACGAACTGGGGTTGCTGGACGGAAGTGGGTGGGGGAGGGGCTAAATGGGTGATGGGCACTGAAGACGGCACTTGTTGGGATGGGCACTGGGTGTCGTATGTAAGAGATGAATCACTGGGTTCTACTCCTGAAATCAATACTACACTACATGTTAACTAACTTGAAGCTAAATAAAATCTCGGAAGAGAAACAAAACACAAAACAGAGTCATTGGTGTTACGTCTTTTCCTTTTTTGTCAAATTTCAAGTTTGTACCTGGTGCAGTTTGCTGGTCTTTCTCCTGTTGCTTCCAACCTCAGGAAAGTGTCCCCACAAATAGAACAGTCCTGGCCCAGGCAGTGGGTGTGGCTACCCCCTGGTGCATCGTTTAGAGACATTCCTGGGTCTTTCCACCAAAATCTCGAACACGCTCTGCCTCCTACAGGCCGTGGGATCCTGTGTTCTCTGCAACACCCTGGCTGCCTCCTGGAACCCACGGACGGGTCCCAGCTACTCCTCGCTTACCCCTGGCTCCACTCCATTCTAGAACACAACCGTGCTTGCGAGGAGACCAACAGGTCGACTGCCCACCAAGGTCACACGGGACAGACCAACACACGCAAAGACAGGGTACAACTGGCCAAGATCCAGTTTCTGCAAGCGCCCCACGGATGCAATTTAACCCTGGACAATTACTCAAGGACCACACGGCTTACAAAGCCCATTAGCCTGGACACAGTGGAAGCCAGGGAGAGAAGGGAGGTGTGAAACCAAGCCCACAGATCGGATGCAAACTGACCGAAACACAGAGGTTTCCTTCGAGAGCATGTGCCCCCTGGGAACCAGAGAGACGGCCTTTGCCATCCTGAGTATTTTAACCTTTCAGAACCCAGTTTTCCCAGAAGTTTCCCTCCTTCTACGCAGAAGATGATCAAACGCTCCTTTAGGAGTATTTCTGCAAAGAAAGGCAAGGTGGGACCCCCGCGATCACCAGGCAGTGGCCCAGTGAGGGATCCAGCCGCTGCCCAAGCTTCTCACCAGGTTCTCCGCCATCGGGGGACGCGGGTTCCCTTGGTCCTGGGTTTGGGAACAGTGGGAAAAGGGAAGTGGTGTGCCATCCTTCGGTCTCTTTCAGGAAAAAGGAGCCTGTTCGGGTCCACATGTAATTTCTTCGTGTGTAACTGAACCGTAAGTGGTACCTCACCTGTGGGACCAAAGATAAAGCCACTTGCTCTGATTGACAGGCACAGAGGCACACATCCGCGTCAAACCAGAGACCCATCAGGGGGCTCAGTGCCGTGAAGTCACCACCTCTCCTGCCCCTCGCCAATGACACAGGGTCCCGGAGCGTCAGAGCGAGTGGTCCTGCCCGGGGCGGCGACAGGGGCCCCGCAGCCGAGCCCCCGCAGTGTTCTCGCCGTCTCGCTATCTACCTACAGGAACTCTGCACCTGAGGCGTCCCTGATAATCGGCGGAGGGCCGCAGAAATAATGCTCGGGGAACTGGACAGTCTTAATTAACCGGGTCTCAGGGCGCCTGGGTGGCGCAGTCGGTTAAGCGTCCGACTTCAGCCAGGTCATGATCTCGCGGTCCGTGAGTTTGAGCCCCGCGTCGGGCTCTGGGCTGATGGCTCAGAGCCTGGAGCCTGTTTCCGATTCTGTGTCTCCCTCTCTCTCTGCCCCTCCCCCATTCATGCTCTGTCTCTCTCTGTCCCAAAAATAAATAAAGGTTGAAAAAAAAAAATTAAAAAAAAAAAAATTAACCGGGTCTTAATGCCATCAGATGGGCAAAGGACTTCCTTTTGTTTGTTTAAATAGATAGCTGAAATTCTAATGCCGGGGTGGGCAGGTCCCAGGTGTCTGCTCCTTTCCCACCTGCCCCATCTGTGCACAGAGGCCTGGAGATGCGGGGGGATGAGAATCTGCAGTGCACTGCCTCCTTCAGGCTTCCTCCACCGTGCAGCCCCCCAGGCTAGCACGGCACCGGGCGCCCTCCGAGGGGCCCGTGACAGTGACGCTGGCCCGGCAGCAAGGCCAGGTATCACCTCCCAGGCTGGCAGAGCCCCTTTGCAGGCCAGGCTTGTTTGGGGGAGGGAGAGAGGGGCTTTGTGGGGTGGGGTCCTCACCGCCAGTGGCAGGGACTCCCTGCTGTGGTTGAAGGTGTGCTCGAACACTATGGCGGCCAGCACGTTGGAGGAACGGTTGTCGTACCTGACGTAGTCCTCAAAGTCCTTCTCCGAGCGGAAGCCCCGAGCTGTGGGAAAGCCGTGAGCTGCCCGAGCGCCCGTCCCACTCAGCACTCTGGCTGCTCCGGGTCACGTTCAGATCAAAGACTGCATAGGTACAGGTTTCCTTTGGGCTTTGTCCGCCTGTCCTCAGGGATCAGGGAGGCTTTCGTTTTGGGCAGAGAGACCGGCGGCCGAGGGCACTGGTGCCCCTCCCCTGCCCCCCCACCCCCACCCCATCTCAGAGACTGACCCCCAGCGGGGAGGCTGCGTGTGGGGTCGGGAAGATGTGAGTGGATGCTAACGTAATGTGTCACACGGTTTCTCCGTCACCAGACCCTGCTCCACACGAAGGGCTTCCCGGTCATCACCCAGTAAGGGCCAAGGACCTCCCCCCGAGGTTACATTGCCTAAATCGAGAGGCGGGAAAGGGATCGATCACGCTTTTCACACTGGAAGCAGAGTGAAGGAAGGTGACAGGCACGCGTACTGGGAGTGTCCCTCGGCAGGCTTCCTGATGCCTTCTGCTAGCGCTGTCCTCCCAGAACCACAACCCAGAAAAGGCCCCAGCACCGCACACTCCCGGCACACCTTGCCCCTGTAACGCAAGAGCCTTCCCAGGGTGTGGACGGCTGTTCCCACCACGAGTAATCGGGAGCGGTTCCAGAGCCCGTGCTGCTGCAGCGGGCACACACGGGGCTCCACTCCGCCCTTGCAAGTCTGGTCCCCACTCTATGACGAGTGACCCGCCAACAAGGGGCGATGCTGGTCTGGCCGCCGGCCGGGGCCGCTCGCCCGGGCCCGAGCCTCACGGCCAGACGCGACGGGATCCAGGGGACATCTCACCTCTCATGTTGATGACCAACGTCCTCCGCGCCGTCTCTGTGATGGTCTTCACGGCGTCGCTGTGGGATGGGATGTAGGCCAGCTCCCAGGCGTCGCCGGGAGGGGGGAAGCTGAAGAACAGGGGCAGCTCCCGGATGGACTGGCCGGGGTAGATGGTGGCGTTGGGCACGTTTTCCGACTGGATCTTCAAGCGGAGCCAGATCAGGATCCCAGAGAACAGCAGGGGCAGGAAGAGCTCCAGGACGGTGACCAGCACTCTGCGCTTCTGGAAGAGGAAGGGAGGGCGTGGCGGCGGGGGTCACGGCAGCCTCCCCGGGCCACCCCTCCTGGGTCCCGGCTCCCGGCGCGCCCCGCACACCCACCTGCACCGTGTAGTTCTTCCAGAGCAGGAGCGCCAGCTGCCTGAGCGCCGCCATGTCCGCGCCCACCGGAAGGCCCGGTGCACCTGGGGGCCGGGAGACTCTCTCAGACGGGGCCCTCCTGCCGCGTCCCCCCTTCCCGGCTGCTGCGCGGTTGCCAGCGCTGCTCTGGCCGCTCCCAGAGAAGGCGCGCTCCAGGGCGGTGACCATCTCCTCCCGAGACGCACCCTCAGAGACCAGCTCTATGCGCCACGTGCTGCTGGCGCGGGGTGACCACCACCCAGGTGTCCCCTGTGTCCTCTGTGCTGCCTCTCCGCTCATCCCCCCTCCCCCGGCTTCCCTGGCCACGCTCACAGAACCAGCAAGAGCAGAGAGCGGCGCGGTGGGGAAGACAGGCCGGGGAGAGGGCCTCGCCCTGTTGACCGGGAGCAGACACGGTAGGCGGACAGGTGGGCAGAACGATGGCACGGCGCCCGCCGGCTCTCCCGCCTTGAACGCTTGGGACCAGTTTTTCCTGCTTTAACCGTGAATGCTGCCATGTGGCCTCCCCATGACAGAAAGAAGATCTCCAAAGAAAACCCGCCCCGTGGCACAGCGGGATATCATATCTAACAACGGTGCGCAGAGCTGGGCAGAACCAAGAGCGGGGTTTCCCCCGATGCATGGAAAGAGAAGCATTCACATCATTCACCCACATGGGGTGGGGCGTTGTAAAGGCCTCCCTCCATCTGGGGACGTGCATTTCCCTAGGCGTCTAGGGTCTAGTGTGAGCAGAGACACGGGGCCCAGGTGAGACGCTCACCTGCTACAGAAGGAGGTGGTGTCAGTTAGCTCAGGAAGACCCCACGACGTCCAGGACACGGCAGCACCGCCTTCCGGAAGCTGCTGGCATGAAGGCTGGGGGTGGACCAGGCTGCTCAGACCCAGGGTGGGCACGTGGGCGGTGGAGGTGGGGACACCCCAGAGCACTCCTGGTTCCCGTCCGCACGGCCAGGTCGCGGGGGGACCTTTGAGGGGCCCTTCGCGGCTCACAGTCCTTCAGGTGAGGAGACGCCTGTGTGACACACGCGGAAAGTTCTGAGTTCAACGAACTGGCTCCGCACACGGGTGGAAACAACCCCACACAACCAGGGGCCGTTAAGAGGCGCGAACGCTCGGACAAATGGCTAGGCAATCGTTCCTCCGTGAGCGCACCGCACGCTAACACCACCACCCGGAGGAGCCGCCCTGAGACCCCGCAGGCGGAGTGAGAACTCGTGGGTTTTCTTAAAAAGGCCAACTTTACATTTGGCCTCAGTCGGTCGGAGTCATTTCCAGGAAAGCTCTTTTTAAAATGAAACTCTTGGGGCGCCTGGGTGGCGCAGTCGGTTAAGCGTCCGACTTCAGCCAGGTCACGATCTTGCGGTCCGTGAGTTCGAGCCCCGCGTCGGGCTCTGGGCTGATGGCTCAGAGCCTGGAGCCTGTTTCCTATTCTGTGTCTCCCTCTCTCTCTGCCCCTCCCCCGTTCATGCTCTGTCTCTCTCTGTCCCAAAAATAAATAAACGTTGAAAAAAAAAAATTAAAAAAAAAAAAATAAAATGAAACTCTTGCTTTTTTTAGTTAAGAAGGGGCGGTGCAGATCCATCTAACAATGCTCAAAATTTATGCGTTCGAGAGTAGTCAACAAATACTGGTAGAGAGCACAACTCAGAGAAGTTACTTACAAACTAACCTAAGATACGCTTTTAATTAACTGCATGGTTAAAACGTGAAGGCATGAAAGCTGAGATAGTATGGAGTGCTATGAACTAGTGACTTAATAAATTACCCAAATTCTTTCAAAATTAACAAGGTGGAAAAACTGTCATAAAATCAGTTGTGGACAGTTAATAAAAGAGCAGTGGTTTCGTGAGACCCGTGAGGGCCTGTGGTTTATAAAAGGTTTCCAGAAGCGGGTTAGGCTAAGACGGGAAAGCACTTCCTCAAGCGGGGCCCATCATCCCCAGGACAGGCGGACGGGCACCCGGCCGGGTTGAACTTTCTTCCTCTACCAAGATGGAAATACAAAAAGGTCACGGTTCGAGGAAGTCTTCTGGTCAGAGAAGTAGGGGACTTCCTTTGCTGGGAAAGTCTGGCCAAGAAAGGACACATCCCCGTGCTTAATCCTGCCTCTCCCGGCTGAGGGCTGGGGAGGGCACAAGGTTAGACCGGGCGTGTTCCCGCAGTCCCTACGAGGCGACAGCAGCACCCGTGAACTGACCTGGGTCCTGGCAGAGGCTCCCGGCCGC
This sequence comes from Leopardus geoffroyi, assembly GCF_018350155.1. NCBI lineage: Eukaryota > Metazoa > Chordata > Mammalia > Carnivora > Felidae > Leopardus > Leopardus geoffroyi. The sequence continues at coordinate 39,979,108 of NC_059340.1, read as the reverse complement.
GGTCTCCCTCCAGGGCTATGGCACGACTGGCTGGGAGGACGCAGCTCTGTTTCGAGGGCTCTGGGGTGGGGCCTGCGGGCCTCTCGAGTGCGGCAGGGTGGCTGACGCCTCACGGGACATCAGGAGGGGCCCGGGGCTCGCTGGCATGACTCTTGGGCACCTCTGGGCGAAGGGAGGGCTCTAGAGCAAAACATGGAAAGCGATCATGGAACACCTCTCACCAAGTTAGAAAACGAACAGCAAAACGGATTGCAAGTGTGTTACTTAAGACAGAGCAGATCCGATAACAGAGAAAGAAGGATTCAGGGGGACAGAGGCCGCAGGGGTGGGTCTTCGTTCCCCCCGATGCATGGAAAGAGAAGCATTCACATCATTTTTATGCTTCTAGAGCTCCTCTAGCCCTGGCTTCTGCCGTCTCCACTCTTACAAAGAGAGGAGGAAGCACCTGACCCGGGATCGCACAGGAAGAAAGCCGCAGAGCCAGGACGTGACCCTCCCTGCCTGTGTTGCTGGCTACCACATCCCCGTGGATCCTGAAAGTAGTCGACATCTTTATAAAATCACATGTGTCGCTCCCACAATGTAACATTAGAAATCACACAGAAAATACTCCCGGAGCCCCGCCACTTTGATAGGTGTTTATTTCTGTGTCTCTCTAGCACCGGGCCCGTGGCCTCACGCACACCCGGCGCCATCCAAAGTCCCAACCGATGCCATACTTGCTTCCGGTCTGTTCCAGCAAAAAGAAATTTAAAGGAGATTCCCAGAATTACAAAATCTGGGAAACTTCCTGGTTACGAAAGCAAAGGTGCATGAGGAAAGGAAGTGAAAAGTTGCTTCAAACACTCAACGCGGAGGCACAGCGTCCCCAGAAGTGGCGGTGACGGCGACCCGGAGCCAGCCCCGCGCCTTCCACCCCACGGCAAACACTCAGGCGGGGGCCACTTGCAAAGCCGCCACCTCCGCCCCACAAGAGCCGCTGAGAACTTCCCCTGTGGGGCTACCTTCGCTCCTCAGGGGCAGAGCCACAAGGGGAAGGGAAAGCTTCCCCCCGCCCCCACCCACTAAAAGCTTTGTTTGTTCACTGTTAAAATATTAAACTTTACACAAAGCGTTGAGTATTTTGATGTTTGCTTTTCAGGCGAGTCACTGAATTGGTCCACAGTCAGCGCACCCCGTGGCCTGCTAGCTCCTGAGGGCTCTCAGAGTGGCGCACAGGATTCCTCTAAAGACGGTTTTTCCAGTAACTTGCGCGCGTTCGAGATCTGTGGGTCGTGCTAGTTCACGGGCACTGTGACTGTGCAGATGCCACGCTGGCGGGGTTCTTCAGGGCGCGCTGAGACGCCACGCACCTCCACTGCCTCACCTGTGCTTTCCCATTCTGGGCTGGAACATTCCCCCCCCCCCCCCCCCCCCCGGTCTGTGTGCTCGTGCAAAACCAGGTTTCATTTCAGCCCATAAGGAACAGGGTGGCATTAACGCTTCCAGAGAGGTCACTGCCGAGGCGGCCTCGAGACCAGCAAGGGGAAATGCCCAGGGCCCCGGTGCAGGGCACATGCCCTTGGGTCACGAGCTCCTGTCACATCCCGAGCTCAGTGCATCTCCTCCCAGGGGAGCCTAAGTCTGCCCAGGCTGGAGGACGGCACGGTGAGAAATGGGGGGGGGGGGTCTCCACAAAGCTGGGCTTCCCTCCGCGTGTCACACAGGGAGCAGAAAAGCACATCCGTTCCACGGGCGTGGAACAGAGACAGGGCCTTACTGGTGGCGCTGGCCGGGACTCGGTGCTTTTCCTGAGGAGTCAGGTTGGTGAGGACCTGTCTCAGCTAGGGAGGCATTTCCTCATCGACACGGGGAGTCCACAACAGTCATTGGTAGTAAAGGCCTACGTGTGTACACGCCAAATAGGTACTTAATTAATGCTTGTGGGTAGAATCTTCTACGATACACAAGACAAAAAAGCATTGATTCATCCAACAGACATCTGCCAAGTTCTTGCTGTGCAAGGGGGGCTGAGGGTTTGGAAATGGGAATCACAACATTCCTAACCCAAGATGCTCACAGCCTGCGAACGCGTACGTGTACCGTAAGTGCCGTGGCTCGAGCCAAAGGAGGCGTCGGGAGATTCTGGAGAAGATCGGGTTTATTGTGTGCGTGCGCACGACGTGGGGGAGGGAGGCTCTGGGAAGGCTCCTGGGGTGGGTGACAAGGGAGGCCAGTCTCGAGTGTCCCAGTAGCTGGGTGGCGGGGGTGGGGGGGGTGGGATAAGATCACGGAAAAGTGGAAGAGTATGTGGTGGGGAGCGGCCGTAGTTCTTAGCGCCTGGGGAGGGAGCAGCAGGGAATGAGCCAGAAAGGGAAGTGGACTGAGGCCTCAGACGCTGTGCCGAGAAGGCAGCGGGATTGGGGGAGGGCAGTAATGCTGCTCCTCATTTGTTGATCCACGATCTCTGGGTTTTTTTGTGGGGGGTGTTTTGCGGGGAGGTGCCCAATGAACATGAAAATGTCTATTTCAATGGATTCTGCAGATACAGTGTCTTAACACCAATAAATAAACACCGTAAAACACAGGCTGAAAACAGCAGGCACGTTCATAGAGTCCGGTGCCTGCCAGTGAACCCCACTACTGAGCTGTGAGTTGGGTGAGCAAGACGATCTACTAGAATAGACGGTGACAAATTGCACTTGTAAGTATTTTTCTTTAAAACTGAGAGACAAATGGGCTTTACCGACACTCAGTACACGAAAGGACCGTGGCAGTCCTGCTGGCCTGTGTGTTGGGGGCCATGCACCCCGGGGGGCAGGAGGGGCTCTGAGACACGGCGTGGCCCTGGGCCCCCGCCCACCGCTTTGCTTGGAGCCTCGCCCCCGTCTTGGGGCTTCACATGACTCGGGATATGATGCGTTGTGCTCAATTAAAACAAACAAACGAAATCACAGCTGAAGCTTTCTGATACTTTGTCGGGACTTGGGAAATGACCGTGAACGCCGCCAGTGACCGGGAGGCTCATTGGTTATCTCAGGACTCAGCACGTAAGGAGGAAATGCAGACTCTCTTCCGAGAGGCCTTTTCTTTTACTCAATGGCGAATGACTGCGTGAGTATGTCAGCTAGCTGATTTCTTTTAAGCCAACACACTCAAACCTGTCCCTTCAAAGAAAAGGTGACAAGGTGTGAGAGCTGCGGCTTTTCAAACTAAACCCCAGAGCTCGGAAGGGTGTTTGGAGTGGGTGTCCGCTGCAACAGAGCCATCTACACACACGCTCACACCCACACTCCAGGAACCTCGGGCGCCAGAAGCTTCCCTGCCCCGACAGCCCCTGAACGCCTAGGGCCCCAAGAACCCTCGCAGGCTGATAAGCAGGAGTGAAAAGCAAGTCTCCCAGCTGGGAGCGCGGTCTGTGTGGCTTCACAGGTGACGTTGTGAACATGGCATTTCCCTGTGACACCACCAGAACCAGGAACTGAAATACACAGAACCCAGAGCCAGACCTGCTGACCAGGGGACTCAAGTTTCACCAAGGCTTTATAAAGGGATGGAGTTGGTTAAACATCCGACTTCAGCTCAGGTCATGATCTCGCGGTCCGTGGGTTCGAGCCCAGTATCGGGCTCTGTGCTGACAGCTCAGAGCTTGGAGCCTGCTTCAGATTCTGTGTCTCCCTCTCTCTCTCTCTGCCCCTCCCCTGCTTGCTCTCTCTCTCTCTCTCTCTCTCTCTCTCAAAAATAAATAAACATTAAAAAAATTAAAATAAATGGGATGGAGACTTGCTCACAAGGCTTTCTTTTAGAAACAACATACAAGGGTGGTGCCTGGCTGGCTTTGTCGGCAGAGCACACAACTCTTGATCTGGGGGTTGGGAGTTCAAGCCCCAAGCTGGGCAGAGAGATTACTTAAAAAAATAATCATAAAAACAGCACATGTTTTTAAGGTTGGTCTGGTAGCGTCAATATGTGGAACAAATTTAATCGTGTTTGCTCTGCCTCCTGTCCCTTTAAAAGGTCTGTATTTCTGTATGTATTTAGGTCTGTGATTTTCAGGACACTAGTACACGGCTCTACTTAACAAACAAATAATTAAAACCCAGGGGGTACAAGCTCAAATTCTTTGACGCATACCAGCACACAAGAAACAGCTGGTGGATGATGGATTTACCCGAGGGGCCCCTGCATAGATGAGGTGGGAACAGATCCACAAGCCTTGGTCATTGTCCGAGAGCCGCCGGAGGCTGGGTTCAAGGCTGTGGTCACTTGCATTGGACCGCCCGTGGTTTGCTGGCCTCACGCTCACCAGCACCGCCCACCCCATCCAGGGCGTCTCCTCAGGGTCGCACAGCTCCGAGTCTATAGTGAAGCTCGTCACCTGGCAGGGCTTGGTGGGGTGTACTTTTTAAAAAAAAATTTTTTTTTCAACGTTTATTTATTTTTTGGGACAGAGAGAGACAGAGCATGAACGGGGGAGGGGCAGAGAGAGAGGGAGACACAGAATCGGAAACAGGCTCCAGGCTCTGAGCCATCAGCCCGGAGCCCGACGCGGGGCTCGAACTCACGGACCGCGAGATCGTGACCTGGCTGAAGTCGGACGCTTAACCGACTGCGCCACCCAGGCGCCCCTGTACTTTTAAGTCAAAGGTGTGGCCCAGGAGAGGGTCCCACAAAGCCTGTGCTAGCTCCTGTTTCCCTCAGCCCTGCCGGAGCCTTGGTCCCATCCCTGTTCTGTCCTGCCTCTCTAGGTGGAGGAGATGAGGTAATGAGGCACTTGAGGGCCCCCAGGGAGAGGTAACCACGGCTCAGGCTCATTACTCAGCTCCTGCAAAGGTACCTGTCTGCCTGTTGACTCTGAATCTCTGAGCCATTCGGGGGATGAGCAAAGCCCAAGTCTCCCAGGACAGGGACAGTGGGACAACACCATACACTTTCCCACAGGGGCCTGGGACTTTTGGGGTTTTGTCTTCTTGGAAAATCGTTTCCCAGTCCGGTCCGAGCCCCTCTGAGAAGCAGCCGTGGACATCCTGGCTGCACGACAGAATCTCCCGGGGGTGCTTCAAGACAGAAACTGACATCAGAGGCCCACTCCGGAAGATTCTAGGCTCTGGTCTGGGCACGGGACTCATTCCTGGGTGATTCCTTTTTCTTTTGAAGTTTATTTATTTTGAGAGAGAGAGAGAGAGAGAGAGAGAGAGAGGGAGGGTGTGTGCAAGCATGAGTGAGTGGGGGAGGGGCTAAGAGAGAGGGAGAGAGAGAATCCCAAGCAGGCTCCCCACAGTTACTGCAGAGCCCAACTTGGGGTTCACTCTCATGAACCACGCAATCATGACCTGAGCTGAAATCAAGACTCAGATGCTTAACTGACCGATGTGCCCAGGCTCCCCCGTTCCTGGCGATTCTGACACGCAGTCAGGGTTCAGCTCTCGCCCCTCAGCCTCTGGACGCCTGCGGCAGCTTTGCTGATGCCTCGCTTGCTACTTATCTCAACCTGTCTTACGTCGCAGCTACTGGTGAATAAATCATACTCTAGCAACATCCTAAGGGCCCCAAGAGCAGGGATCACATCCAATCGGTCTTTCTGTCATGCTAGAGCCTTGCCCATCCTTCTCCCCAGACTTCTAGAATGCTTTCCCCCTCACTGACTCGAGAGCGGATAGGTCTACTGTCGTCATGGGAAGCAGGGCTAGAGAACAAACAGTCACGGAGAGAGTCCTCCCTGGGCCTTCTCACTCGAGACCAAGTCAAAACAGGTTCCCAGGAGACCGGCACATGCACCGTGTAAGGCTAGCGTCTTTGAAGGGACAACCTGAGCTGCTCTGTCTTGTTCAAACGGCTGTCTCATCAGGATGATGGGAGATGGCCTCGGAGAGCGAACCATGTCATCCTGTTTGCCAGATGTGATGACCAAGTGTGCAGTGAAAAAAAAAATCTGCAAGGAGTTGAAAAACAGGTGAGGGGATTCCCAGGCCATCCATTTTTACCTGTTCTCCTTTTCTTTTTTTTTTTTTTTTTTTCTTATTTTCCCTTGACACAAATTTTGTAAAACAACCTTGATCCTTTCAGGTTTACAAAAGGCAGCCCCAAAACGTTCCCAATCAAATGACACAGGTGTTCAGTAGGAAAAAAAAAAGTCAGGCTGACTTTCATTTGCACCTTGCCCAGGCCCTGGCTCTGTCTCAGGGTGTCAGCCACCCATTCAACAAGCGTTTCTTGAGTGCCTGTTATGTGCCAGACTCTGGCTATGTGCTGGGAATGCGAGCCCGACGAGAGCCAGTCGTGGCAGTAAGTGGGCTCGAAGTTCAGGAGGCAAAGGAGCCAACACACAGAAATAAACCCTGTGAGGTGATGGGCTTTAATTAGGCGACGTCTAAGGAAGTGACCAAGGCACTCATTCATGAACCAAATATACACCTGTCCTAAACCCTGGTGCAGGAGACAAAACCGGCCCTCATGAAGCGACAGCGTACTGCCTGAACGCCAACACAGGTGTAAACGCAAATTCATACCGACTCCAGAGGTTACTGAGAGCGGTTGCAGGCCTCTCCACCCAGGCCAGGCGTCCCTGCCTTTCTGTCCACCACACAACTCCCACCATGAACAGTGGACCCCTGCCCCCCCATTCTGGCTCCCGGGAATGAGGCGGACTCCAGGGTGGGGAAGGACTCCCACCCACACTGAGAATCTCTCTGAACGAGGGATGAGCCAGCAGCATCCCGGCGGCCCTGCCGGGGCTCCCGGCCTGAGGGCTGCAAGGCTCTGGCGGGCGGATGCTCCGGGTGCCTCAGGACCAAGGCCAGCGGGTGCCGCCTGTGCCCCCTCCCGGCTCGGCACAAAGGGTGCGGCGGCGCGTCCAGCTCGGGGGCCGGCGGGAGGGAGACGCTCTCGAGGAGGGGGACACGCCCAGAGGCTCGGCCCGAGGGGAAGCCAGAGTCTCGGTGGCCAGGCGCTGCCTCCACGGGAGGTGCACCTGCCGCGCCGGGGCGGGGTGCCGGGAGGGGGACGGCCGCAGAGTGATGGGCGGGGGGAGGGGGGCGGCCACGGCAGGAAGGCGGCCGGGCGGGGGGCTGCCGCGAGCCTCCGGAGCAAGCGAGCGCGCGTGGCGGGTCCCGGCGGCACTCACCGACCCTCGGCGCCAGGGCGGCGGCGGCCGGCGCGCTGCCCTCTCGCGGGGTCCCCGGCCTCGGGCCCGGCTGCGCTCGGCCTCGCGGCGGCGGCGGCGACGACCGCCGGTGGTGACAGCGGCTGGGCCGCCCGGCTGGGAGGGGGCACCTGCAACCCGCGGCGGGGCTGACCGGGCGGCTCGAGCTCCTGCAGGGGGCGCGCCGGCCGGCTCGCGCGTGCGCAGTACGCCAACCCTGCGGGTGCCCGGCCCGCCCGGACGCCCCGCCCCGCCCGCGCCTGCGCAGACCCCGCGCACCCGCGCGCGACCGGCAGGGGGCGCCGGGCTCCCGGCGGGGGGTAGGGCAGAGCGGGGCGGGGCGTCGTGGCGTGCACCTGCGCTTCCAGCGGCTGCAGCAGTCGCTCCCCGAACCTCGACCTTCCCCGGCCGTTCAGCCATTTCCCCCAGCACTGTTCTTCTTTGGGCGCGGGTCCCGGTGTCGCGGAGGGAGGGCGAGTGGCCGCCTCGGGCCTGGCTCGGACTGCCGGCCGGGCGGGGAGGTCCTGGGAGCTCTGGACAGAGGGCGAGGAACCTTCTAGAAAACGGCCGCAGGGCAGGTTGGAAGGCCCAGCATCCTGCGGTGTGTCCAGGGTCGTGGGGCGGAGAGGAGAAGGGCGGGGAGGCCTGCGGGTGGTGATTCAGGGTCGGGGTCACCTCAGCAGGAAGGTCGTGGGTTAGGGTGGTTAAAATCAGAAACAAACCGAGACCAACCTTGTAGGGTCCCTGAGCAGACAGAGCCAGTTTAGTCCTGGGAGCAGAGCTTATTGTGGCCTCTTTTGGCAGGGCGAACTTGACTTGGATCATTTCTTGCTGTGCCTCTAGAAATGATGAGCAAAACGTGAACTATGTGCCGAGGTTGACAGACGGCCCCCGAAAAGTGCAATGTAACGAAGCGCTGTGAGGAACAGTCTCCGCTGTCCCGCTGTGCGAGCTGCTCTATTACAATATATCCCCCGAGCTTCCTTCCTGGTCTGCAAATTCACTTTGGTGGGTGCACAATAAAGTTTGGCTGATTACGACTTCGGCGATTCATTGGTTTTACTTTGGCTGTTTTGAGCCTTTGACAGGGTCCGGGTCACCTCCGACGGGAGGGTCCCTCAGACAGGAGGGATACGGGTCAGCCTGGGGGCATCTGGAGCTGAGAGGGTCCTGAGGTTGCGTTGGGGTCGACCATGGATGGGAGTGTCCCAAGGCAGGGGCAGAGTCACCTGGTGCAGACAGGTCCTGAGGCTGCCCAGGGATCCCCTGGGGGGCGGTGAGGTCGCGTGGCAGGGGCGGGGCGGGACTGGGCGAGGGGCTAGGGCCTGAGTCTCGTGCGCGGGGCAGGGAGGCGCGGGGCCAACAGTCGCCGCGGGCCGGCCCGCTCGGGTCCCCAGTGCCCGGACTGAGCGCTGCCAGGGGCCTACGACTCCGGATCCTCGGCGTCAGAGGCGCACCTGCAGCTCAGCTGCCCGGCGGCGGGGCTTCCCCGCAGCGGTCCCGGTCCCGGGGGCGCACCTGGGGCGCCGCCTGCTGCCAGCCCGGCTCCGGCCGCTCCCAGCGCATCTCGGCCACCAGGACGCGGCCGACAAAACTGTAAAGTAATGACCCCAGTCTGGAGGCTTCTGCCCCAGCCTCCCAAAGACTCCCGAGGATTAGTGATTGCGGGGCCCCTTGTCTTTTACCATCTGAAGTGGTGCTGTTTACTTACTCATTTGTTGGCTTTCCTTCCCTCTGTCTCCCTCACTACAACGTGGGCTCCAAGAGACAAGGGACTTTGTCTACTTCATGGCTACATCTCAGGGTCCCAGAATGCCTGGCACAGAGGCGGCACTTGGTAAATAGTTGCTGAATGAAAGAGTGAGAAGACCCGGCTTCACATCTGGCCCTGGCCCTTTAACTAGTGCGGGCACGTCATTTGACCTTTCAGAACCTCCATCTCCTATCCCTAAAATCAAAGTGATGATACTAGTCATACCGAACTCAAAAGTATTTTGTTTCAGGGTCAAATGAGAAAACGCATAAATGCTTATCACAATGCCTGCCGCACACATGCAAAAGAAATGATAGTGCCACGTGGGTATAGCTAGAGACTCACACAGGCTGGTCTCTATAATGAGCATACAAAACCCCCATAACAAAAACAAGAAAAACCACATCAACCAACCAAACCAAAAAACCACCCCCAAACAAAAAACAAAAGAACCGAATGCAATTATAAGAGAGGTGTGTGTGTGTGTGGGGGGGGATTATTAATGGGTCGCAAGCATCTTAAAGACCCTCTCTCCCCGTCACCCCCTCCCTCGCAACCCAAGTGTCTGCCGGGAGACTCCATAAGCCTGGCCGACTAGCCTCTTCCTCATTCAATCTTTCTTTCAAGAACCAATCCTTGCCATTTCTAAGTTATATTGGTTACACCTTGCAATTTTTTTTCCATCCCTTTCTAAACCTGAAAGCGTTCTGCATAACCAAATCCAGGATCAGAGCTGGCTGACTCAGACTTCCCTCAGACAGAAGGGAAGGTGGGGGTACAGGAAGAGGGAGCATGCAGACCAAGACGGACACATGCGGAGTACTAACTAATACTTTTGTTCTTAATCCTGTTAGGGTGCTCCCATGGTAACTATTATCAGCCATTATAATCATGAACTGAGAGGGTATGAAGGTCAATGGCAAAGGAAGATGTTCTGTGGGAAGATTCCAGGCTCTGGGCACTTGGTCACGAACAACTGTGTGCAGAGGGCTGGACCCTTCTAGGATTTGTCAACAATCACATCTCTGCTCGAGGCCCACTAAGCCTAGATGCTCCATCCGGTGTCCTATTCCAAGCGGAGGTCCAGATAAGGGTCGTAATTTGTTCAGAGTCACACAGTAGAGGTGAGACCAGGAGCCAGGCAGTTGGGTTCCAGGACTCTTTAACAGTCTCTGGTATGTAAATTACATTCAAATAGCGCGAAAGCATGCCAAGAAATTGCATGGAATTCTCCTTGGGAGTCCTGTGGCTCAGACATTTGTCAAGATTGATGGCAAAAGTTAAAGCCCATGGTGACACTCATAAGCAAAGCTATGGCTTTACAAAAGGCACTAAACCTTGTCATTGCAAAAGTTGGCTGGCACGTATATATACTTACACACACTAATGCATCTTAAAAATGAAACCAATACGTCAGCAGCTATTTCTTTTGCAGAGGTACAAACACTATCTCCCTGCCTAACTGTAACTATATATGCTTATATATGTACTTTCTTGTACAGCAGTACCTAAGTTGGTGGTATTCAATGCAGAATTTTTAGAATAGGATTTCTCTGATTGTTGCCATAGGATTCACTCTAGACCAAGGGTTATACACATACTCCTTCATTCTGTGATGGAGAGGAATTAATATTGTAGTGGTTAAAATATGGTTATGGACTGTGGCCACGCAGCCTTAAATCCCAGCTCTTAATGCCTGACGTAACCTCCCTGTACCTTGGTTCCCTTGTGTAAAGTGGGGATCACGCAGTACTCACTTCCTAGGATTGTCGTGAGCGTTCACAGCACGAAAACACACAGAATACTTCGAAAAGTGTTTGGCACTTAGCGAGGGTCCAGTTCCTAGTTTGGGGGAGCTTTTGAGTAAAGCCTTCTATTAATAATTTGTATATAGGTTCTTGGGTAAAAAAAAACAAACGTTGTTTGTGTGTTTGAAAATAAACATTAATTTTACTTAGGTAAAACCTTAGAAATAGGATTGTTGAACTGTATGGAAGTGTGTGTTTAGCTTTAAAAGAAACCACAAGAAACTGCCAAAATATTTTCCCATGTGACTGTGCCATTTTGCATCACCCCTGGCGGTATATAAGAAGTCCAGTCGCTCTGTAACTTTGCCACCTCTTAAAATTTTTTTTAGCCATTCTAGTAGCTATGTAGTAGTATTTTATTGTGGTTTGAATTTGCTTTTCCTAATGACTGATAATGCTGAGCATCTTTTCATGGGCTGATTTGCCATATATATATATATATGTATATATATATCCTTTTTGAACATCTTTAAAAATTGGGTTAATTTTCTTACTGTTGAGTTTTGAGAGTTTTATATACTCTGCATGCAGCTCCTTTGTCAGATCAGCAATTTACAAATATTTTCTCCCAATCTGTGCCTTGTTTCTTCACTCTGTTAATCTTTTGCAGAGAAAAAGGTTTCAATTTTGATGAAGTCCAAGTTTTCAAATTTTCTTTTATGCTTTTGGTGTCATATCTCAGGAATCTTTGTTTAATCTGAGGTCATGGGAGACATTCTTGTGTGTGTGTGTGTGTGTGTGTGTGTGTGTGTGTGTGTGTGTGTGTTAGAAGTTTTAGGGTTTTAGGCTTTGCAATTAGGTCAATGCCCTATTTTTTTTTTAAGTAGGCTCCAAGCCCAGCCTGGAGACTAATGCACGGCTTTGAACTCACGACCCTGAGATCAAGGCTGGAGCTGAAATCAAGAGTCAGATGCTTAACCGACTGAGCCCCCCAGGTACCCCCCAATGCTCTATTTTGAATTCATTTTGTATAATGGATTGAAGTACCGACCAAAGTGGAGGTTTACTCCCACCCCCCCATACGTGGATTCCAGCTGTTCCACCACCATCCGTGAAAAAGACACTTCCTTTTCCACTGATCTGCCCTTTTGTGGAAAATTGACCACATGTGTGAAGATCTATTTTTGGACTCTTCTGTTCCATTGATCTGTGTATCTTTAATCTTTCAGTCCAGGATTTTGTGTGTTTTTTTCTGTAAGGCGCCTGGTATTACATTTTTTAGGCTCTGCATGCCAAGAGGCAACATTCAGGACATCAGACAGATACTTGTTATATAAGACACAGGTTTCCACAAAAATTTTATCAGTGACATTTGTATAATTGAAAATGTATATTTTTTGCAATATGTATCTACTGATGAGAAAAATGAAGTTCTTTTTTTTTTTATGGGATAACATATTGCTTTGCTGGGGTTCAAAGGCAGCATCCCCTACCATCAAAATTTATTGTAAACCTTCGTCTGTTAAAACTGACTTGTAATAAGATTTCGTGTGTTTCACCATGAATATGATTTCAATGGAGTGTATTCATGGCTTGAATGGCATTTATAGAATTCGGTTAGATTCCTCTCTTGATATTTGCCTTTTAGCATGTCATTACATTATAGATTAATGGCCACCAATTGAAGGCGAGGTAGAAACTCCTCAAACGCACAGTTAAATGGATTTTGAAATACGAAAACTTCCTTTGTACTTACACATCGAGTAAAAATGTGGAAAAAATGCTGCTGGAACTGTAGTCTGAGCTTGGAAGATATATCTGCTGTGAATTTGTGTGGGAATGGAGATTTCATTTCTTGTTTTATCTTTTGATAGCATGCGAAGTGCTTACAATGGTTTGCGATTACTTGTGATTCAAACCATGTTGGCTGTCATCTAAATGACTGTACTGCAGTGTAAGCTTCACACATGAGCGCTGTAAAAGCTAACTTCAAAGCTATTCATTGTTCAGTAACAGTGGTTGAGGGCAGATCTTCCAACCATTAAAAGGAGTCAAAACCAATCTTAACTTTGTAGGCTGGGCTGTAGTGGGTTGAATTTGGCCCATGGGCCATAGTTGGCTTGCCTGTGCTTCAGCTGATATTATATTGTCATGATTAGTGTAGCTTTAATGAGGTAGTATGTGTCCAATTTTGTACCTCTTTCAAAATGATTTTGACTATTTTATTCCCTTTGCCATTTCATATGATTTTTTTCTTCATTTCATATGAATTTTAAAGTCAGCTTGTTGGTGCCTACAAACTATAGTGGAGAGGTTTTGATTCAGATGGCACTAAATCTAAAATTCAGCGTGAGTAGAAGTGCTGTCTTAATAGTACAGACTTCTCTAGTCCATGAATATGGTATGCCTTTCCATTTATTTCTTAAAACAACCAAAAAAAACCCTTTTCATTAGTGTTCTTTCATCTAGATTCTGCACATATTTTGCTTGATTTATTCCTAAGCGTTTCATTTCATCAGTATTGTCATTATCACAAATAGTACTTTGAAAAAACTGGGTTTCCATGTGTTCTTTACTAGTATATAGAAATACGCTCAATTTTTGTATGCTGACCTTGTCCCCTAGGACCTTGCTAAACATACTTACTAGTTGTAAAAAATTTTTGTAGACTTCTTGGGAATATCATGACATCCGAGAGTAAAGACTTTTCTTTTTGCCTTATTATTATGTTTTTAGTTATATGTCACCCTTATAATATTTTTGTCTGGATTTGGTAACAAGGTAATGCTGACATCATAAAATGAGTTGGGAAGTAGTCTCACTTTTTCCAAGTCCTGGAAGAGATTGTATAGAATTAATACTGTTTCTTCCTTAATGTTTGTTAGAATTTGCCAATAAAACCATCTGATTCTGGATTTTCTTTCTTGGAATGTTTGTAACTAGGAATATAATTTCTTTAGTAGAAATAGAACTATTCAGGTTACCTATTTCTTCTCGAGTGAGTTTTGGTAGGTTATGTCTTTCAAAGAACTGATTTCACCTACGTTGTTAAACAAACAGACATCAATGCAGTCATTGATATTTCTTCAGTTAATTTGAAATGTTTTATCACATACTAAATTCCCATGTATACTTTGGTGGATATATATAGATTCTTCTTTTTTTTATTGAGCTGTTACTATCCTAGTCTGGTATTTTTTAATTAATGAAGTTATATAAAAATAAATTGAATTTTTGGATAGTTCCTGGTCATTATCTGTCCCTTTCAGAATTTTCTTGCCTAATTTCACACCTTTGTGATTCATATGGACTTCTGAATCAGTTTTTTAAAAATCCTGTCGAAATCTTTATTGGGACTATGTAAACTTTGTAGAACTATTTAGGAGAATTATATCTTCATATGGACTCTTCCTATGCAAAGACAAGATCTATCTCTCCATTTACTTGACCCTTTTCTTATGTCTCTTGATAAGAGTTCTACATTTTTCTCCGTAAAGGTATTCTTCATATAGGTCATATGGGCATATTTCTCATTACATTTCTTCCTACATGTTTTCTTCTGGTGTTGCTATTGAAAAAATGCTCTTTTCCTCAAATATATTTTTCTACCTGGTTTGTTTATAAGAAAGCTATTGCTTTTCTTTTAATGCTAATTTTGTAACTGGTCACTTCAACCTTCTTTTCACTGTTTCTTACGGGTTTTCAGTCATTCTTTTGGGTTCCCTGTGTATACAATTTTTTTTTAATTTTTCAAATGTTTTATTTTTTGAGAGCGAGAGACAGAGTTTGAGTGGGGGAGGGGCAGAGAGAGAGGGAGACACAGAATCCAAAGCAGGCTCTGGGCTCTGAGCTGTCAGCACGGAGCCTGATGCGGGGCTCGAACCCACGAACTGTGAGATCATGACCTGAGCCGAAGTCGGACGCTCAACAGACGAGCCACCCAGGTGCCCCCCTGTGTATACAATTTTATAATGTGCAAATAATCATAGATTAGTCTCCTCTTTACCTATGTTTATGCCTCTTGATTCATTCTATCATGTGACCATAGTAGCACAGGACCACCAAGAGGTCATACAGCATGCCCTGCCTGCTGAAAAACTGCCAAAAGGTGACACCCATCAATTAGATAAAGGTACCTCCAGTTAGTTAAAGACATCCCAACTCTACAGAACAATTAGATAAAGGAAGCCCTCTGAGTGGACCAATTAGTAAAGGTCCCTCTTTCTGCCAGTTGCCTCAGCCTTGTGTGAGGTTCACAGGGTGATTGGAGCAGACTGGGCCTCAGCCCTGTTCTTGTCCCCTTGGCTAGGTGCCCGTATATGGGTAACAGCTCTCAGGACTGGACCCAATGGCTCTCTGTTAGCATTTCCAGAACGGTTAGAAAATAATGTTGCAGCTGGCACTGTAGTCTTGGTTTGTAGTCTTGCTTAACCGCAATTTCTTCTAGTAGTCACCAGAAAGTATCTTTGCCTTTGATTTGAGATACATATAGTATTAGTATGTTACAGACAAGTCTTTTTCTAAGGTTAAGGAAAAAAGACCCGGGAATACACGGATTTTATCAAATGCCTTTTTGGAATTTATTGACACAATATTATGAGTTTAACCTTTGACCAATAAATACAGTGAATTAGACCAACAGATCTCAGGATAGTGAAAATAGTGAATCATTCTAATATTTCTGCAGTGAACTTCCCAATTTACTCATGAGGTATTATTCCTTCCACGCACTTCTGGATTCTACATGTTATCGAGGGCTTGTAGGTCTTCTTCAGTGAGAATGAGTTGTAGGTTTTTTTGCTTGGCTGGTTGATTGGCTGGTTTTAAATGCCATCCTTCTCGGAGTTTGGTATCACTGTGATGCTAGCCTGGCTATTAAATATGGGAAGTTTTCTGTCTTTACGTTCATGGATCAGCTCAAACAGCATCAGAACAATCTGTTCCTTGCCATTTGAAACAACCCACCCATCTATTTGCACTTGTACTGCTTTGCAGGCTCTTTGACGACTGTCTCAGTTTCTTCGCAGTTTATCTGCAGATATATTTAGGTTTTAAAAAAATCTCTTCCTGTATTGGATTGACTTGGTGATTTCTATTTTCCTAGGTAATCAACCCACCCCAGGCAGGTGGACAAGCGATTAGCAGAGAGTTGCACGCTCTACCGACTGAACCAGCCAGACACCTCTTTCCTTTTTTATTCTTGATTAATGCATCCTGTGTCGACTCAGTGTGTTAATGGATTATTTAGTTTGGGGATTTTACTTGCTTACACATGGGCACTTCTTTACTCTTTTCTAATCCAAAATTTCTGCTATAAAACAGTATCTGTTTCCAAGAAATTTAAATTTTTTTTAACTTTTACTTTTTATTGCTTTTAATATTTTTTCATTTTTGAGACAGAGACAGAGCACGAGTGGGGAAGGGACAGCGGGAGGGAGACACAGAATCGGAAGCAGGCTCCAAGCTGTCAGCACAGAGCCCAATGTGCGGCTGAAACCCACAAACTGTGAGATCATGACCTGAGCTGAAGTTGGATGCTTAACCGACTGAGCCACCCAGGAGCCCCTCTTGAGAAATTGAGAGTTCAGGAAACACATTACAGAAACAATTCTTTCAAAGAAAAAGGCTGTTGCAGACTACAGATGGTCTCGTGCTCTCTACCAGTGATCCTTTTCTGGCCAGATTCTCAGCTGTGGCATTTAAAAAATACCTTTAAATGTACTGGTATATGAAACGAGCATATGATTCCATCTAGCTTGCCTGTATTGGACTCATTTGGTGTCTTCGGTTTTCCTAGGTGTTCAGGAAAAGGAGTACTGTCCTTCCTCCCTGTCATCAACAGCCCAGCCATTAAGCTAAAGCATTACACGTGCCCTTGACACCCCTAACAATGGGTGACAAAGATGCCAATGACCTATAAGATGCTCATCCAGCTGTGTAACTGCACAGAGTTTGTTCCATGAGCCAGGTTAACCAGTCGTGGAATGTATGATTAAAAAAAAAAAATCGCACATATTCCTAATGGATTTCTGTGGGTTTTAAGTTTTCTTTTTATGTTTATTTATTTATTTATTTATTCTTTTTTTTTTAATTTTTTTTTCAACGTTTATTTATTTTTGGGACAGAGAGAGACAGAGCATGAATGGGGGAGGGGCAGAGAGAGAGGGAGACACAGAATCAGAAACAGGCTCCAGGCTCTGAGCCATCAGCCCAGAGCCTGATGCGGGGCTCGAACTCACGGACCGCGAGATCGTGACCTGGCTGAAGTCGGACGCTTAACCGACTGCGCCACCCAAGCGCCCCTTATTTATTTATTCTTGAGAGAGGGAGAGAACACAAGCAGGGGAAGGACAGAGAGAGAGGGGAGACAAGAGAATCCCAAGCAGACTCCGTGCTGTCAGTGCACAGCCCAATGTGGGGCTCGAACCCACAAACTGTGAGATCGTGACCTGAGCTGAAATAAAGTTGGAGGCTTAACCAACTGAGACACCCAGGCACACTTGAAATTTCTGATTTAATCATGAAGGGGGGTTTAGGATTACGAATTTTCCTGTTGATAGTTCTGTCAAAAGAGTTCTTTAAAGATCGATTTTATTTTTAGAGCAGCTTTAGGCTCCCAGCAGAACTGAGAAGGTAGAGATTGTGCACGCTCCCCGTCCCCTTAAACACAGCCCGCGCCGATAGACACACTATTCTCTACTTCAGCTCAGGCTGCAGAATACCTATTTTGCAGAACAAATACCACAGATTGGGTGGTCTAAACAACATAACTTATTTTCTCGCATTTATCCCGCAGATCCCAGAAGACAGCCAGTACCCTGAGCTCTTAATTTTTTTCCACGATCGCATATCGCTTCGTTGTTCAGATGTGTAATCGTTTGTATTATAAACTAGTCCCCTGTGGTGGGTACCAGGCTGTTTACACTCCTTAGCTATTATAAACAATGCTGCAGCGAATAACCTTGTACGGCGTCAGCTCATACGTGCACAGGTGCACCTGCAGAATAGATGCCTAGACGTGGGGTTGTTGGCTCAAAGGGCCAGTAGTGACACTCTCATTCATAGATGTTGTGAATAGTTGCTCTGTTGCTAATTTTAACCCCTTTTTTTCTTTTTCTATCCCGGTAACTTGTTTTCCTAAATACAGCATAAATGGATTGTCTTGCTTTTCTGGGACCTGTTTGCATATTGTCCTCACAACTGAGCTTGGGGTGGATGGTTCAGAGTTTGTGTCGTGTTGTGCCTGTGGAAATGGCCAGGGCTTGGACCCCTTTGACTCGCCTGCCTCCTTTTCTCTGCTAAAGTGCTCGTTTCCAGAGTGCCTTCCAGTGACCATCCCATGCAGAAATCTGTGTCTCAGTGTGGCCACTGTGGCTTTAAAACGCGTTTCCTGAAGACCAGATAGGTTGAGCACTTTTTCTTACGTCCGTCAGGCATTTGGGCATTTTCTTTTGGAAATTGCTCAAGTCTCTCAAGCCTATTTTTCTGTTGGGAAGTCTGTCTTTTTCTTAGTGACTTGAAGATACCTTTGCTCATTCTGGCTTCACTTACTCTCCTACTGGCTCTTTTCTGGAACTGAAATCCTTAATTTGGATGCAGTTCAGTTTGCCCAAGTTTTATGTTTAGGGGTTTAGAGTCGTGTTTAACAAATCTCTGCCCGCTACAAGGTCACGAATATGTTTTCCTATTTTTTCCCCTAAAAGCTTCATTGCTTCACCCTTCACAGTTAGATCTGTATTTCATCTGAAGTTGGTACTTTGTGTGTGGTGGGAGACAGAAGTCAGGATACATGGTCTCTTATATCGATAGCTGGTCGGCCCTGAGCCATCTGTCAGGAAGACCGTGCGTCCTTGTCCTGCAGCGTCAGCTTTGTCGAAGATCAAGTGACCGTGTATCTGTGGCCTCTTTCTGGAATTTCGTTCTGTTTCATCAATTGGGTTACCCTTAAGTGTACCGCTTTTGATTCTCGTTTCCACCTTGTACCGTAACGTTTTCCTTCGTACACATTATTTCCCTTACTAGGGCTTATTTTAAGCTACTGATTTCCAACAAGATGAGTTCTATTACTGACTGATCTTTTAATTTATTTTTTTTATTAAGTAATCTGTACATCCAACATGGGGTTTGAACTGAAGACCCTGAGACCAAGAGTCACATGCTCCACAGACTGAGCCATCTGGGTGCCCCCATTACTGACTCATCTTTTTTTTTTTTTTTTTTTTAATTTTTTTTTTTCAACGTTTATTTATTTTTGGGACAGAGAGAGACAGAGCATGAACGGGGGAGGGGCAGAGAGAGAGGGAGACACAGAATCGGAAACAGGCTCCAGGCTCTGAGCCATCAGCCCAGAGCCTGACGCGGGGCTCGAACTCACGGGCCGCGAGATCGTGACCTGGCTGAAGTCGGATGCTTAACCGACTGCGCCACCCAGGCGCCCCCTGACTCATCTTTTGATGGTGGCATTGTGCCCAGATACAGTGCCTTCCCTGCATAGTTGCTACTTGTCGTAAATCAATAGCACCGAAGTAAACTTTATTTTAAAAGGAACAGTCTAGGGGTGCCTGGGTTGCTCAGTCAGTTAAACGTCCAACTCTTGATCTCAGCTCAGTTCGTGATCTCACGGTTTTGTGAGTTCAAGGCCCACGTCGGGCTCGGTGCGGACAGCATGGAGCCTGTCTGGGATTCTCTCTCTCTGCCCCTCCCCCACTTGCACTGTGCCCCGCCAAAATCAACATTAAAACAACTTTTTAAATAAAAAAATAAAAGGAACAGTCTACCTGTATTATCACAAATTTGAAAAGGTGCTCAGTATGAAAACCTCCATCTACTCTAATTATTTTCCTGTCCCATTCCACTGAACAGTAGCTGTGGTTGGAGAAAACCATGCATTCTCATGGTCTCTGGGTGTTTTTTCTTTGAATCTGTGCTGGGCCAGTAATGAGCCAAAAACACCTCCTCGTCTACATGGCGTGGCTGTTCAGGCTGGCAAATTCCGACACCAGCTCTGAGGCCCTAAAAGTTGGGTGTTTTGGTACGTGGCTGTTCCCCATTCTTCTTTCTCCCCCCATATTAAAGTTTACACCCATGCCCCTCACCAGGTGAGTCAGCAGTGCCCCCCCATCAGAGCAGACGGTTTCCTTCCCTCTTGTATTGATCTTGGGCTCAGCTGTGTGATGCACTCTGGCCGGTGGGGTGGTTCACAAGGGAGTGTGACAAGATGCTTTAAATGCGTTTGCGCGGCTTGGCTTGGCTTGGCTTCTTGCCATTAGAGCAACATGCTCCAGCTGGGAGCGGACCGTGGCGCAGAGCTGTTTTCATCCAGTCCGGCTGCACTCACAAAACACCACACACCGGGTGCCCGAGACAACAGAAATGTATTTGTCCACAGTTCGAGAAGTTAGATGTCCAAGATCCAGGCGGTGGCAAGGTTGCTCCCTCCTGCCACTTCCTTCCCTCTCCTGGGCTGTCCACCCCTCATGCATCCTCTGTGCCCGCACACCCCCCGCTGCCTGTGTGTGTCCACATCTCCTCTGTGAGGACACAGGCCACCCTGACAGCTTCATTTTACCTTGGTCACCTAGGTCAAGTCCCTGCCTTTACAAACTGTCACCGTCTGAGATCCTGGGATTAGGACTTAGACACAGCAAGTGGGGCGGCAGGGGACACAATTCGGGCCATGACAAGACCTAGAGATGAGTCCAGCCAGTCCCAGGAGGCGGCAGAGCCGTGGGCAGGAAATTAATGCCGGTGGTTGGGGTTGCTGGCCAGACCAGATGGGCTGCAGCCACGGCTGACTACTCTAAACCTGTCTTGTGCTCGTTTTTTTTTTTTTTTTTTTTTTTCTGCTATGGAGGTGAAATTCAATCACACCACCTGCCATTTTAAAGCTCACCTCCAGTGACGTTTAGTGAGCTCACAACGCGGTGTCTTCGTTTCTAATCGGCAACGTCAGAGACGCTTTCACCCGAGGAAAACACATCCGTTCTTTCACTAGCGGAAAAACATTTTTCTGGAAATGGAGATCGTGAGGTGGCAGCAGCTAAAAGCTAAAGCACGTGAGGGGCGCCTGGGTGGCGCAGTCGGTTGGGCGTCCGACTTCAGCCAGGTCACGATCTCGCGGTCCGTGAGTTCGAGCCCCGCGTCGGGCTCTGGGCTGATGGCTCAGAGCCTGGAGCCTGTTTCCGATTCTGTGTCTCCCTCTCTCTCTGCCCCTCCCCCGTTCATGCTCTGTCTCTCTCTGTCCCAAAAATAAATAAACGTTGAAAAAAAAAAAAAATTAAAAAAAAAAAAAAAAAAAGCTAAAGCACGTGACATAGCGAGAAGCAGAGAGCAGAAGGGGAGGCTCGCGCTGCCACCGCAGAGCGTCCTTTCTCCACAAGCATCTCTGTCACAGCCACGTCCTCACATCAGCCGTGTGCCCTCTGACGCCTTTATTCTCGGGCCCGTGTTTACTGAGTGGTGAGCACGCGCTGGCCCTGCTCTGGAGTCTGGGGGCTCCGTAGTGAAACAACAAAAAACAGCCCCTCCCACCCCCCCCCCCAAAAAAAAATCCCTGCTTTCACGGAGCACGCATTCCAGAGGGAAATCAGATCAAACAAGAAGTAAATAAACAGCACGTTCAGTAGTTTAATGACGCATGAGGGAGGCGTGCCCTGGGCGGACAAACAGCAGGTGTGTGGGCTGTGAGCAGAAGCCACTTCTGTCCCTTCTGGATCACAGCCAGGCCCGCGGCGGGGCAGGGGAAAATGGGAGAGGAGAGGAGACAGGGAGACCTTCGCACAACCTTGTCCTCATGCAGCTGGGCTCCTGCTCGGACGGGAGGGGTTGGGGCAGGAGACCTGGCAGGTGCAGGCTGTAGACAGGAATGTGGAAATCATCAGTGTGTCCGTGCATTTGAACATCAAAGACCAAGTGAGATTGCCCACGGGGGAGTGTCAGCCGAGCCCCGCTGGGATGTTTAGAGGTGGGCAGAGGAGGGGGAGTCCGCAAAAAAGAAGAAACGATGCTCTGAAAGTCCGGGAGCAGACAGCTCCTCCAGGACAGGAGGGCACGTGTGGGTGATGCCTGACAGTTGCCCCGTTTGCTTCCTAGCTGGTGCTGATCCCTCCCCTTCCGGTGGGAAAGTGACAATGGTCAGGAATTTAAAACTTCTTCTTTGGAAGAATTTCATCTTGAAGGTGGGTAAGGTGGTCCTTGGAGCCGTGGGCATGTCCGGGGTGGGGGGACTGAATGTTTATGTTACGCTGGCATCTAATAACTGATTAAAGAAAAAATCAACAACTGTACTTGAAACGGGGCCCGTTCCTGCAAATAAGCCAGGTTCCCACTGGAATTCCGCAAACCGTCATCACTGAAGTTTGCATCGTCATTACCGGTTTCTCGCCGCTGATGTCATGGAAAAGTCCAGAAAGAGAAGCCATTTAGTTCATTCTCTATTTTTTTCTTTTTTGTGGGTTGTGCAGGGAGGCTGGGGGTGGGGGAGAATGAAAGGGCTTCTTAAATGGAAGAAACGTCGCTGTGTGGTGACTTAACACTCGCGTTCTCATGCTGCTTTCCTTTCTGTTCTAGAAGCGGAAGACTCTGATAACAGTGCTTGAAATCCTAATGCCGCTACTCTTCTCCATGATCATCATGTACCTGCGTTTAAACAGTCTGCCCAAGAAAATACCTCCTGTCAACTACCTGGCCATCAATATCAGTTTGCTGCCAGACTTCCTCTATTTTCCTACTCACACCAGATACCAACTAGTGTATGTCTCTTCCAAAAGCGAAGCGTTGAAGGCTATCACTGAAGCGGTGGGGAAATCCTTTGACGTTGAGTTTGAAGGTGAGACATAAAGATGGGGTAAGGACAGGGAGGGAGGGAGGGCAATTTTATAGAGTTTGAGGCTGTTTCCTGAGGGTGCGCATAGTCGTGATTCCGTATCTGGGGTCTCCAAATCCTAAAAAGTCTGTGGAGGTGACAGCTGGGGGAAAGCCGCCCACGAGGTCTCTGATTGCCGCCACCACGTTCTGGCGACTTGGGAGATTCTGAATTAGTCGTCCGTCTCTCTTCTCATTTTAATCAATTCTAAGCCAGTCTCTGCATGCAGCCAAGAAGGTCTCTCGAAGGTCCGAAAGGCCTGGCCAGCCTCGTGCTTCTGCCCCTCTGGTGGCTTCGACTGCACCAGTAGTCCAGGGTCTGGCCCTACCCCTGCCTCCAGGCTCCTTTCAGGGGCACTGGGCAAGCTGCCAGCCGGGCTTTATTTAGATTTCTCAGCTGTGCCTTCGTCTCTCTCTGCGCCCCTTTGGCTACGGTCAGAGATCTCTGATTCACAGTTCATCACACCGCCACTTTGGGCTTTCTGTATCAAGTCTGCGGTTGACAAGCCTGCTGGGCTCCACCTCCCTGAGGGCAGGGGGCCCTGTCCGTTTTCTTCATCACTGGGCCTCCTTCATGCCTGGCATACACTCGCTGCTCAATACATATTTACTGAATGAATAAATGCGTTCGTTAACGGAGTTAGGTAGATACAGTTTTTCAAAACATGGAATCCACAAAATGTGGAGTCGTGTTCCAAAATTGCCATAATTGTAATATATGCTTTTGTAAAGGTGTTCTAATAATACATAAGGTACCGAGTGAAAAGGAAGGGCTCTCCTCTCCCAGCTCTGAGTGCCACTCAACGCAGACAATTCTTTTAAAGGCCCTCAGTGGCAACACGCGTGGGGGGCCGCTGTTTTAGGGCTCTGCGCTTGCCTGGCAACCTAAAATACCATTCTAATTCTACTAGTACGAGATTGGAAACAAAACACAACAGAGAAAGCTCCTCTTGGGAGGCTGGAGATGATACGGCGGTGCAGGTGAAGGACACGACTTGTGAAGTGGGATGGCGGTGGCCTCGGGACTCGGTGTGGGGGGGGGCAGGTGGGGGCCGCAGCGGGGCTGGGGGTGGGGTGTGGCCACCGTGAACGAGGCTGAAGGAAGCGGGGGGGGGGGGGGGGGGGTGGTGGGGAGTGGTCCGAGCGAGGCTGGAGTGCACGCCTCCCCCAAGTCTTGGGTTTTCCTCCATGTGCGCGAGGCCGCCCGCGTGGCAGGGGTTTGAAGAGAAGTTGTCTCGCGCGATCTGTCTCTTCCTCTGTCTGCTCTCCGGGTCTCGCAGGGAGACGGAGACGAACCTGGGGCTTTGGGCTCCTGTCCGTGAGCAGCCCTCCGGCTCCCCAAACATTCGGCCTTTGCATCCGGCCTGGATCCCCACCTCACTCCCTGGGACCCCTCGGTCGCCTCCACGGAGAAGAAAGCATTTCTCTTCTGTCTTCCCTTAAGATCCTACCTCGGGCAACGTCTCCCTCCTCGTATGGGGTGTCTCGAGGCGTTAATTCTGTTTCATTACCTCCGACTCACTTCTTACCTCATCGCTGTCTATACTCTGTCCTTGGCGTCGCCGGTTCCAGGGCTTTCCTTCCAGGCTTCCTTCTGCGCGTGCGCGCTGTGCCAGGGACGCTTCCGGCTTCCGCCTGCGGGAGTCTCCGGGGCTGAGTCCCGCGGTTCCGGGACCTGCCACTGCTTCCGCCTCCGGCCGCTTCCGCCGCCACGCTTCTCTCTGCGCGCTCTGCGTCCCCGGGACAGACGGCCGTCTGCCTTCCGCTCCTCCTTCTCTCCTTATTACATACATGCACGTGAAATAATATAAGGTTTAGAGTGAAAAGTCAAGTTCTCACCCCAAATGCCACTTCGCAGAATTCTTTGCTAGCAGTTTAGAATGTATTTTTCTGGAATTTAAACGTTAAAAAAAGAAAAACACAAAAAATAAACCTTAAAATTTCAATAAAAGAATAAGGACGATGAACACCAGAATTGTTTGCATTGACATTTTCAAATCACATAATAGGATAAGAAATAAAAATTAGATTTTGCTCTTTGGGGCCATTCCCCTAAGTAAATCCTACACCCTGGAAGGAAGGGCAGTGGTTTGAGGAGCTCTCCAAACCGTGACAGACATCTGTTTTCCCTTTTGATGATCCTCACAGCCTGTTCTTTCCCTGGGGGGCTGGACCCCTCTCCTGCTGTCAGCCCTTGGTGCCTCCTCCTTGGGCTCAGGATGACTCCCGTGGCTATACCACTCTGCATTTCGTGGTCCCCTTGCTACCGTGACTTGTCCAGGGATGACACCTAACTCAGCCAGAGCCAAGGAAACACTGGGATGTTTCCCGGAAATTTCTGGGAAAGAGATTACTGCTATTTGTTTCTGCTAACAGGGCAGACTGGGTTATGTTGGCCTGTTGAAAAACATACGCTGGACAAATATTAAAACTATGTTCTTGAAAGCAATGAAGAACCAAATTGATAGTAAGAAACTATCTAAACAAACGAACAAATCTAGGGTACAAATTTTGTTTCTTGACCCAAGAGGTAATGACTTCGCTGTGAACTTTATAACCGCTCATTAGAATGAACGTTTGTGTTTTGTACACCTTCCTGTATGTATGCTATTTTCCTCAATTTAGCCAAATGTTTATGTACGTGTGTGTTTAAAAAGAAACATAAATATGGCTAAGGAAACAAACTATATAGAGGAAAATAGGAAGATTCACTCATAATCCTATTCCCCAGATATGTCACGATGCAGACTTACCCAGCCGATCTGAAAAAAGAGGACCGAACAGAACTAGAAATGAAAATAAAATAACGTAAAACTCAGCTGCAGCTAAAAGTAGTGACCTCCCCCCCCCCACTGCCACCGAAGGGGCTGAGGACATCGGGGGAGCGGGAGCAATGCTGAACCAGGAAGAGAAAGGATTTCCATCTCTATCACACAGTTGGAGACCGGATTCAGTCTCAAATCTTGTGGACCAAGTGATTTGTTTTGGCTCCTCCCCCCCCCCCCCCCCCCCCCCCCCCGCCAAGAATGGGTTTTGTTCTGATGAAAAGTTAAAGTTCAGTCTCATCGAGGAGCCTTTCGACATGCCACATAACCTCCAGCATCATTGGAGATTTTTATCATGAGTCGGTTCATTTGAAAAAACTCCATATTCTCAGAGACGTTTGAGGGAATGCTGCCAAGCCAAAACAAAACTGGACTCCCGTGGCACGGAGATGTGGTCAAAGGAAGAGGAAGCGGACTTGGAAATTTAGATCAGCGAAATCGCTCCCAGGGAAACGACCGAGTGGACGTGTGTGATGGCTGGGAGACAAGGTCTGGGAGGCGCATGACAATGTCCAGCAACAGGATGAAGAAAAGGGGAAGCGAGAGCGACCGCGTCCCGCCCACCCGCGAGGGTTTCTAAAAGGAAGCAACTGGACACACAGAGGGGAGGGGACAGAGCAGTTCGCAAAAGGTTCCCGCAAGAGCCGCTGTGTCTGCGAGGTGCGCAGTCTCACCACTTCCTAAGAGGACAGCAGAAAGGGACAACCGTGGACGTGCGCTAGTGACTTCTCCTGCACGGAGATAAAGGCGCAGAAGCCAATGAGCTCTCAGAGAAGACACCCGGCTGGCGGCGAGGAGGCGGAATGATGCGGTGGTGCCTTCCACATTCTGAGCAAGAATTACTTTCGAGGAGGATCCCGGAGGACAGCCTCGCCACACGCGAGGGCCGGGGACCGGAGCAATTATTTTTCTCATCAGAACAGCTACGTTTGTCTGTGATTCTGTCTCCCATTTCGGTTGCCATAGCCACGCAGACGAGCTACGGACGGCTCCCCATCAACATGGCCAAGGGCGAGTTCCACCTCCTGTGGCCCTCAGCGCCGCCCAGCTGGAGGGCCTGGGACGAGAGATGGCGGGCATTCAGACCGTTGTCACTGCCTCGCGTGGCTCCCGGCCATCGAATGTGCTCATGTGTTCGCAGAATGATGGAGGAAGGTGTGTGTGTGGGGGGGGTCTTGCGGCCCCTCCGGCACCGGGTCAGGGAGGGCGGGGATGGGGGGGGGGCAGCCTGCTTGCTCACGGGACTTTTCTCTCCGCAGTCCTAGGCCGTTCTTCAGTGCCTTTGTTTGAAAATTACATACTCCAGGATCCCAAAGCCTTCTTCGTGTTGGCTGGAATTGTCTTCGATCACACCTTCAATGACAGCAAGCAACCCCTGCCGCTGAAGGTAAGGGCCATCCGGTCCGGAACGGCCTCACCATGCCTCCCAGGCTCGCGCGTGGGCCCATTAGGGAGTCTCGCCACCTGGGCTGCCCCCGTCTCCCTGTGTCTGCTTTGCCACCTGGCTGCCTTTCTTCCAGAGGAGGTGAGAAAATGCTCCCGGTTTCACTGCCTCCAACCTGGCCCCAGGGCACCTCCCACTGTTCGGGTTCCTCGCAAGAGAGGCCTGCCCAGGGAGACCTCAGGCTAAGAGAAGGGGACCACGAATTCCAGCTGCTGGATGGCAGACTGGATTCCGGCTTGGCAACCACTGGCTCTCTAGCCGTGAGGGGCGCCGACATTTCCGGGCCTCAGTTTCCCTACCGGTGTAGCGGGAGTACTAGCAGTTCCTAACTCAGCTGTTGCGGGCATCAAATGAGTTTGTGCCCAGAACCGAGCCGGGGACGGAGGCACTTTCCAGAAGGACCGGTTGTGGTTGTCATCAGACCACCACACTAATGACATGGGCTCCAGTATGGTAGGTCTGTCTGTCTGAGGACAAGGCAGTGGCTCCCATTGGGGGCGGGGAAGCCGCTCGTGTGTAGCTTTGGTGTCGTCCTGTGCCGCCTGATGATTAATGGCTAGAACTTGCATGGGGGTGTTGGCAGCTGGAGACAGACACGTTGATAAACAACCAGCAACGCTTTTCGAGCACTAACAATTGCCAGGCACACCCCAGGGACCATCTGACTTGATCCTACAGTGCCTCTGGGGCAAGTGCTGTTAACCTCATCCGCGTTGTAAGGATGAGAAAACCGAGGCAAGAAGGTCAAGTCACCCGCCTGAACCGCCACCGCCATTCGGTGAGAGGTCTGGGGTTTGGGTCCTGGTGGCCCGGCTCCAGTGTCCGCGCTCGGAACCACCTTCCTGAAGGGGGCTCTCCTGGGCAGACCGCTGAGTGCTCCTCGCAGGGGAGGGAGGGATCGGCCTTCCCTCCAATCACAGCTGGCGGCAGACACGAGTCCTGGCTGAGCGTGGGGACCCCGTGACCCAGGTCGTCCTCTCTTTATCCCCTGCAGGTTAAGTACCGCCTGCGCTTCAGCTACACGCAGAGGAACTCCTTAATCGCGCAGCTGACCTCCAAACAAGATTATGTGGACAGCTGGGGCACATCCTTCCTCTACCCTCCCAACCCAAGCCAAGAGCCCCGGGCCTTAGGGCATTCGGACGGCGGGCTCCCTGGTGAGGAAGCCCCTACGACTCGGTCTCGCCGACACACGACTTGGTCTCGCCCACACGCACGTGCCTCTCGCGCTGTCACTGCCATCTGAACCCTTGCTAAGCTAGCAGCTCAAAAGAGGCTGAAGGAGTAACGTTTAGAAACGTATCACTGGGTAAAACGCTTTCATTCTAGAAGTTAAAGAGCAGTAAGGTTGTGACACTGAGCTGTTTGAGGGAGGAGGGGGGGCATTTTACGGGAACAAGGAGGGCGCGTCTCTTCTTTTTGCCTCCGCACGTACTCACGTTTGCTTATATACCTGACGGTCTTCAGCTCTCTGCAGGCCAGGGGAGAAGCCGTGGGGCAGCTCGGAGGCCTGGCCTCCACGTCACTGTAGACCTGGGGTCTCCCTCTTTGTGCGGGGTTCGGGGAGACCTCCCTGGTAGGGAGCGGACAGCTCTCAGGAAATCGAGCAGACAGCGTGCACCTCCCCGGAGGATGGCCACGCAACTGTCGTGAACCTTGGGCCCGCAAGCCCAGCGAGTGGGAATGTAAACCCGAGGGCTTATCATTCCATGCGATTCTAGAAAGGATGCCAACGGTTCTGCAGTGGAAACGCTCCGACATGCCGTGAAGACTCCGTGATGGTTCCCAGAATTTTATTATCAGCAATTTGTTCCTCCCTTTTTCGTGCCGACAGATCCAGGGGTCTGCGTAGGTCAAGGCCATCGGGAGACGGTGGTCACCTCCCCTTTACTGCTGGGTACCCCACGCTGGTTCTGCCCATGTGGAGGGCCGGTAACCCCTGCTGGGAGGTGGGGCCTTTAACTCTTACGAGATCCCCACACCGGGGATCTCTGGCCTCCGACCTATTTCTCCCAAAAGCTGACCTTCGCCCACCGACTACACTGTATGAAAATAAACAGTGGTAAAGCTGCCGGTGGTAAAGTTTGGCCTTGAGGCTTGGCAGCAAAATTCAACGACCATAACCCTCGAACCACAGCAGTGACAGCTCAGACGGAGGTCCCAGTAGGTGAGGGGGTGCGTGTCTCCCAAGTCCTTTGCCTTTAACCATTTCGTGTGTCCTGGTGACCGGAAGTGCAGAGCAAGCACCCTCTCCCTGAAGCCCGAGCACTTAGGGGAGAGGATGCGGCCCCACCGTGCAAGAGCGCGGCAGGGGACACCCCTTGTTTTGTGGGCTCAGGATGCCTTTGCCCTGTTTTCTGATAAAAGACACCATCACAGCCACAGGGGGCCCCTGGGGACGCTGCGCCTTCTTCCCCGTGGCAGCACGTGGACTCCAGGGAGCCCAGCCCGCTCCCACCTGATCGTCTCCAGGAATCGTTAGCCACGACCCGCCTCACTCAGCGGGTGTTCTGCACCTCCAGTCTTCCGAGTCTCTTATGCTCGGGTGTCCGCTGTTCTCTCACGCAGGATACAGCAACGAAGGCTTCCTGGCCATCCAGCATGCGCTGGACAAGGCCATCATGCACTACCACGCCCACAACGGGACGACCGAGATGTTTGAGGGCCTGAGTGTGCTTGTGAAGAGGTTCCCCCACGGAGCCCACATCCAGGACAGGCTCCTGGTGACCCTTCAGAACGAGTTCCCTCTTCTGCTCATGCTCAGCTTCATCTGCATCGAGCTCATCATCATCAATTCCATTGCCCTGGAGAAGGAGAAAAAACTGAAGGTAACCCACCCCTCCCCGGCGCGGGGTGCGAGCCTCTCCCGAGGCGGGGACGTGTACAAGCCCCGATGAAAAATGATCCGGGTGGGGATGAGGCCGCGGCAGGGACGAGGCTGCATGGGTGTTAGAGGGACCTCCCCCTGAGGGATGGACGGCGGATGTCGGACGGCGGTTCGTCATTCGACTTGCTTACAAGGTAGGCGATGCCGTCTGCTGTGACCACGTGAGTCCTTGCTTTTGGACTTGCCCACGGCGGCTGTTCAGAAGATGCCTGCGGACCGACTCCCTGATGAGCGCACAGGAGAGGACGTCCGCCCAGGATGAGTCGCTCTCTCGTGGCTGCAGCCGGGAGCCCAACCCAACACAGGCTGCCCCGAGAGTCTCTCTGCCTGCCCGCGCTCTCCCGTTACCTGTCTCCTCACCTTTTGCTCTCGGTAGAGACCCTCTGCCTCCTCACTTTAATTTTCTTCTCCTTCGATTGCTTCTTACGACTGTATATAGAAATCGCCTGCCGGCGGCTCCCCAGACCTTGCGTGGCCTCACCGACCACGCACGGTTTGCTCCGTCTCGTGCACTCAGCACCGTCTGAGCGAGGCCACCTGCGAGGCCGCGGTGGGTGCGTGGCGCTGGCAGTGGTGGGACGCCGGGCTCCGCTGCTTTCTCTAGGAGTACATGTGCATGATGGGAGTGGACAACTGGCAACACTGGGCTGCCTGGTTCATCGTGTCCTTCGTCTCGGCCCTCCTCGCCGTTGCTTTCATGACCGTCCTCTTCTGCACAGAGGTGCGTGTCTGGTCCCTCCGCACACGCTAAGCGGGAGGAAGGTGGCTGCGGAGCGGGCGGTGGGGCTGAGACTCGACAGAAGATGAGAGCACAGCCAGGGACGCGCACTTGGGGCAACCTCAGGGGGTATTTGCGGAAACTTTGCGGGCATCGGGCACTGAAGATGCGCCATCCGGGAGAGCCTTGACGGCCTTCCGTTCCTGGGGCTGCAAGTACTGGACGCGGGTGTGGTTAATTTCGTCAGGGAAGTGGGATTCGTCTCCTAATTATTTTAAAAACTTTAAAACATTACAACTCCGCAAATAGTTGAAAACAGTTGTCGTAAAAGATGGAGAACGTCCTCTTAGGCCCATCCTACCGTGTTAAATTTTCCTCCATGCTGCCATCGAGATCTGGTGTTCCAATTTGCTAACTTGCATCTGATGGCTACATTATAATCCACCATGTGGATAAATGAAGATTTAGCTTCTAAATTACCCAAATTGGGGCACTTTGGATAAAGGTAGGCAAGAAAACCCAGACCACATGGCAAAATACATAAAACAAAGAAAACGGCCAGAAAGCATTAAAAAGAGGAGACGTGAGGTGTCAAAAGAAATACTACAGTTATTATAAGAGCGACAATGACAAATGGGATAAAGTCTCTTATTAAAGCAAAAGAGATTCACATTGGATCAAAAATCGAATTCAGACATATGCTCTCTTTAAAAAAGATACACGTACAGAGCGTAATTTATAAAAGGTAATGGACACTGGATCAAAGTTATGCCTTAAAAAAAAATCAAGATATGTTGTTTAATTTAGACTAATCTTGTGGTTTTAAAACAATTTCTGCATTGTTCTGGGGCCCCTGGGTGGCTCAGTTGGTTGAGCGTCTGGCTCTTGATTTTGGCTCAGGTCATGATCCCAGGGTCGTGGGATCGAGTCCTAAGTCAGGTACCATGCGGAGCATGGAGCCTACTTAAGAGTCTCTTTCTCTAATACCTAAGAAAGTGTCTTCTTTAAAGCCTTGGCTTTAATCATAGGATTTTTTTTTTCCTCTCTGTATCCCCCTGTGTAGTATTAAACCACATCATGTCTGATCCAGAAAAAAAAAAAAAAAAAAAGAGTCTCTTTCTCTCTCTCTCTCTCTCTCTCCCTCCCTCCCCTCCCGCTGCACCTCTCCCCCACTCATGCTCTCTCTAAAATAAAAAATAAAATAAATTCATTAAAATAAATAAATAAATAAATAAATAAAAGTTCTGCATTGTTTTCAGGGTATTTTATGCCTCTCCTCATTCTTTCCACGTAAAAACAATGTGTGTTTGTGACTGCTCCATAGGTGAACAGTGTGGCGGTGTTCAGGAACAGCGACCCTAGCTTGATATTTGTTTTCCTACTGTCTTTTGCCACGGCCACTGTTTTCTTTGCATTCATGATCAGCACATTCTTCCAAAAAGGTGAGTCCTGATAAAATTCTCAGTCGGGGAGTGTGTGTGTGACTTCTTTTTCTGGTAGCATTGCTAATCCAGTTACGTGCATCATTAATTATTATTTGTCCAAAGCCAAGTTTTCACCTCTACGGTTACTTTAGCAATAGAGCAGTTCCATTCCCCATTAAAGGCTTAGGGAACTGTCTCTATATACGTATATCTTTATGCCTCATTTGGCTTCTAAATGTCATTTCAAATGGAAGCAAATGGTAAGTCCCAATGTGGAAGGAAATGAAGGGTAAGACATCCAGTGCAGACAGGTTTCCAGGTCTTGATTGTGAGTTGGGCACAATGATAGGGTAGCTTATAAGACACCACAGTAAGAGAGGAATTCCTGGGACTTTGGTCCTGTCAGAGGGGTGTTACCTCTAAAACTGTTGGTAGAGTCGCTGAACTACTAGAGACAAAAATAACAGGAAATGGAGTCAAAGTCAGAGTGTGGGATAACTGAGTCCTGATTCAAATAGAGAGACGGAGGTAAAAACATGAATGGAGGACGGGTCCAGCAGGTGGTAACAACAACAAAAAGGCTTAAAAGAATTTGGGAAAAAATAAAAATGTGGTATAAATGAAGCCAGGCAATTTATTGTTTACATTGGTGAATATTTGACATCAGATACCATGTTCTAATATGTGGGCCCTGGAAAATATGGACCCTGCCAAGATGGGGGTGGGTTCTTTGGAGGCTGACTGGGCTTGGACACTATCTCCTGATTCAAATTCTCTACCTAGTGTCCCACTATCCCTCAATAGCTCAAGGGCAAGCATGGCAGGGGGGATGGTCAAGGAAGAGAGTTACGTGGATACCTTAGAGCATAAGTATCAAAAGGATGCTCAAAAGCTAAGGCTAATGTGGTACAGAAGGTTGAAACCCCCAAAATTGAGCTTGCGTTCACACACAAGAAATAAGCACAGGCTGGAAATAAAAGACAAAACCAATGAGGTCAGAAGCACAATAAAGCAGGACGAGAGTAGGAAACAGTCCCAAGTGAAGGCAAATATATACGATGCAACTCAGAGTCTACGACCAATTGCTTTTTGATGAAGGGGCCGAGACAATTCAACAGGCAAGGAATAAGGAACAGTCTTTTCAGCAAAGGGTGCTGGGATAGCTGGATATCCACGTGCAAAAGAATGAAGTTGGACCCTACATCACATCATGCACAAAAATCAACTCAATATGGATTGTAACTCCAAATATAAGAGTTAAAACTACAAAATCCTGAAAAGAAAATACAGGCATAAATCTTTGTGATCTGGGGTTAGGTGGTGATTTCTTAGACATGACACCAAAAGCATAAATCACAAAAAAGCAGATGGATAAATTGGACTTCCTCAATGTTAAAAACTTTGTGCTTCAAAGGATATCATCAAGAAAGTGAAAAGACAACCACAGACTGGGAGAAAAACATCTGCAAGTACTATATATCATAAGAGACTTGCATCCAACATAAGTAAATTAAACTAAATTAAACTAAACTACAACTAAAAATAAAAACAAAAATATTCCAAACTCATTCTACAGGCCAGCGTTGCCTTGATACCAAAGCTGGAAAAGACATCAGAGCAAAAAAACTACAGACTAAAATTCCTTATGAATACAGAGATGGAAAAATCATCAACAAAACACTAGCAAACTAAATCCAACAGTATATTAGAATGATTACACACTATGCCAAGTGGGGTTTATCCCAAGAATGGAAGAATAATTCAACATATGAAAAATAATGAAAAAGCATGTGACAAAACCCAGTACTTTTCATGATAAAAAAATTTTAACAAACTAAAATTTAAAGGAAGTATCTCAACGAATAGTGAGCATTTACGAAAACCCCACAACTAACATCATATTCAATGGTGAATAATTGAAAATATTCCCCCTAAGATCAGGAACAAGATAAGGATGCCCACTTTCCCCTCTGTTATTCAACACTGTACTGGAAGTTCTAGCCGGAGCAATTAAGAAGAAAAAAGAAACCAAAGACATGTAACTGGAGAGGAAGAAGCAAAACTCTCTCTATTCAAACGTGACATGATCTTATACAGAGAAAATCCTAAAGAATCCACAAAAAGAACTTTGAATCCAGCGAATTTGAATCCAGAAACAAATGAATTCAGCAAATTTGCAAGATACAAGGTCAACACGCAAAAATCAGTTGTGTTTCTATACACGCACAGTAACCATCCCCAAAAGGAAATCAAGAAAACAATTCCACTTAAAATGCCATCCAAGCTTTGCGCAGTGGCAGTATCGTAGCCAATGAGGTTTATCCGAGGCGCGATTATTGCTAATTGAAAATGCCATCCAAAATAAAATACTCAGGAATAAATCTGACCACAGAGATAAGAGACTTGGTAAAATAAATCAAAGATGACTTAATGGAAAGACATCCCATGTTCATGGATTGGAAGACTTAGTATTGTTAAAACGGCCCTATTCCCCCAGATTGATCTACAGATTCTATTCAGATCCTATTAAAATCCCAGCTTCCTTTTTCTCAGAAATGGACAAGATGATCATAAAATTCACATGGAATGGCAATGGGCCTTGAAAAGCCAAAACAATTTCAAAAAAGAATAACAAAGTTAGAGGATTCACACTTCCTGGTTTCAAACTTACTACAAAGCTGTAGGGATCAAAACAGTGTGGTACTGGCATGAACATAGATAGACTGATGGAACAGAATTGAGTGTCTAGAAATAAGCCCATACATCTAATAGGCAATTGATTTTGGCAAGGGTGCCATGACCATGTAATGGAAAAAGAACAGTTTCTTTAACAAATGGTGCTAGGACAACCAGATAGGCACTTGGACTCCTACCTCACTTCATTCCTTAGATGGCTGAATACTATTCCATAATATGGACAGACCACATTTGGTTATCTTTTCATCTGTTGATGGAAACTGGGTTGTTTCCACCTTTTGGCTAATGTGAACAATGCTGTTGTGAACATTTGTGCACAAGTGTCTGTTTGAGTTTGCTTTCAATTCCTTTGGGCATACACCTAGGAGTGTAGATGCTGGATGATGATTCTATTTAACTTTTTGAGGAACATTTTGAGGAAGTAGCAAACTGTTTTTTGCAGAAGGTGCAACATTTTACATTTGCACAGCAGTACATAAGGGCTCTTTTTTTTTTTTTTTTTTTTTTTTTTTTTTGAGAAATACCTGTTCAAGTCTTTTGCCCATTTTTCACTTGCATGGTTTGTTCTGTTGGTGCTGAATTGTATGAGTTACTTATGGACTTTGAATATTAATCTTTCTTCAGATATGATTTGCAAATATTTTCTCCCATTCCATGGGTTGTCTTTTTACTGTCTTGATAGTATCTTTTGATGCACAAAAATTTTAAATTTTGTTAAAGTATAATTTATCTCTTTTTTCTTTTGTTGCCTATGCTTTTGTCCTTATACTAAGAAACCAGGGCCAAACCCAAGGTTATGAAGATTTCTCCCAAGGTTTCTTCTAAGAGTTTTATAGGTTTAACTCTTATGTTTAGAACGTTGATCCATTTTGAGTTAATTTTTGCATATCGTCTAAGATCAGGGTCCAACTTCATTCTTTTGCATGTAGATATCCAGTCTTCCCAACACCATTTGTTGAAAAGCTACTCTTTGGGGCGCCTGGGTGGCTCAGTAGGTTGAGCGTCCGACTTCAGCTGAGGTCATGATCTCACAGTCTGTGGGTTCGAGCCCTGCGTCAGGCTCTGTGCTGACAGCTCAGAGCCTGGAGCCTGTTTCCAATCCTGTGTCTCCCTCTCTCTCTGCCCCTCCCCCACTCTCACTTTGCCTCACCCTGTCTCTCAAAAATAAAAATAAAAAATAAAAATAAAAAAAGCTACTCTTTCCCCCATTGAACAGCTTTAGCATCAATTGAAAATAAGTTGATCATGGGGTGCCTGGATGGCTCAGTTGGTTAAGTGTCCAACTTATGCTCAGGTCATGATCTCACAGTCTGTGAGTTTGAGCCCCACGTTGGGCTCTGTGCTGACAGTTCAGAGCCTGGAGCCTACTTTGGGTTCTGTGTCTCCCTCTCTCTCAAAAAATAAATAAACATTAAAATTAAAAAAAAAAAGAAAAAGAAAATGAATTGATCATGTACGTGAGGGATTGTTTCTGGGCTATTATATTCCACTAGTGTTTATTGGTCTAGACTTTGAGAGGAATTGATGTTCATTCTTCTTTAAATGTTTGGTAGGGGCGCCTGGGTGGCTCAGTCGGTTAAGCGTCCGACTTTGGCTCAGGTCATGATCTCACGGTCCATGAGTGCGAGCCCCACATCAGGCTCTGTGCTAACAGCTCAGAGCCTGGAGCCTGCTTCAGATTCTGTGCCTCCCTCTCTCTTTGACCCTCCCCCGTTCATGCTCTCTGTCTCAAAAATAAATAAACATTAAAAAAAAAAATTAAAAATAAATAAATAAATAAATGTTTGGTAGAATTCACAAGTGAAGTCATTATGGTCCTAGGATTTTCTTTGTTGGAACAGAATGCAAGGGGCCTATGGGGCACCATCCAGTGTACTAATATACACATTACTGGATTCCCAGAATAAAAAAAGAGAAAGGGGGAAAAAAAACCCACCAGAAAGAAATATTTAAAGAAATAATGACTGAAAACAACCCCAATTTGATGAAAGACATGAATCTACAAACCCAAGAATCTCA
This sequence comes from Leopardus geoffroyi, assembly GCF_018350155.1. Lineage (NCBI taxonomy): Eukaryota > Metazoa > Chordata > Mammalia > Carnivora > Felidae > Leopardus > Leopardus geoffroyi. The sequence goes on along the minus strand of NC_059340.1, from coordinate 39,942,611 downwards.
GTGAACTCCAAGCAGGATAAGCTCAAAGAGATCCACACCAAGAGTCATTCAGATTGTCAAAACCCAAAGTCAAAAAGAGCATTTGTGAAGGCATCAAGAAGAGGCTCCTCATGTACAAGTGAACCTTGGTGATATCAAAAGCTGATTTCTCTTCAGAAACTACAGAGTTCAGAAGTTAGTGAGATGACATTTTAAATCCCGAGGGGGTTATTGAGGAGGGCACCTTTTGGGATGAGCACTGGGTGTTGTATGGAAACCAATTTGACAATAAATTTCATATATTGAAAAAATAAATAAAAAAATAAAAAAAATCCCAAGGGGGTTAAAATTCAACCAAGAATTCTATACCTGGCAAAACCCCTTGAGAATGAAAGTGAAATTGAGACATTTTAGGACAAACAGAAGCAGAGAGTGTCCATTGTTACCGATGGACTTGCTCTACAAAAATTGACAAAGGGAGTTTTTTGGGCAGAAATGAAAAGCCTCCAGACAGTAACTTGAAGCCATAAGAAGAAATACAGACCACCAACTGGTGAAGACACCTTAAGCCAGCATCACTGTCCTTCTGGTTTGTAAATCATCTTCTCTCTCCTATATGATTTATAAGCAAATGCATGAAAATATTCATGAATCTGCATTAATGGGCACTTAACAGATGAAGATATGATCTGTCACAATAACAGTTTAAAAGGGGGAGGACAGAGATGTCTGTGAGCAGAGTGTATGGTACTGAAGGTAAGTGGTATTATTTAAACTTGGTTGTTATAACTGTAAGGTTAATTATTACATAGTTTTGACTAAACTATGCGTGTTACTTTCCTGTTGCTGAGGTAACAACTTACTGCATACTGAGTGGCTAAAAATAGCACATATTCATCATCTTACAGCCAAGTCTGAAATGCATTTCTCTGGGCTAAAGCATCAAGACTTCCTCAGGGCTGTGTTCTTTCTGGAGACACGAGGGGAGAATGAGAACCCTTCCCGATGCCTGCATTTGGGGGCTCATGGCTCCTTCCTCAGTCTTGGGTGCTCTAGCTCCTTCTGACTTCTGATTCCATCACCTCCCCTCACTCTGGCATTCCTAACTCCCTCTCCTGAGGGCCCGTGGCATTGGACCCACCCAGATAATCCAGAATAAGCTCATCTCAAGATTCTCAATCACCTCCACAAAGTCCCTCCGGCTCTGTAAAGTCACCCCTTAATGTTACGGCTTTCGGGGGTTAGGATTGGACATCCCTGGGAAGCCTTTATTCTGCCCACCGCAGCACATAAACAACTGGAAAAATAGTGAAGTGAGAAAAGAAATTATTGAAGCAACTTCTCAACATTGAAAACCAACAGAAATAAATGTTTTCAAGTTGGGGGGCTTGAAAAGAATCACTTCACAAAGAAAGGAATTACTTCAAATGCTTTTAAAACATAGTGTTTCAGGGAGCCTGGGTAGCTCAGTCGGTCAAGCATCCAACTTTGGCTCAGGTCATGATCTCATGGTTGTGAGTTTGAGCCCCTCTTTGAGCTCTGTGCTGACAGCTCAGAGCCTGGAGCCTGCTTTGGAGGCTGTCTCCCTCTCTCTCTGCCCCTCCCCTGCTCACGCTCTGTCTCTCAAAAATAAACATTAAAAATCTTTTTTAAAAAAGAATAATGCTTGCAATGGGTTGAAATATGTAAAATATAAAAACCCTTGATCACGTAACAATCGTGATTTATAACGGTGCCCCAAGAAGTGCCTCACTAGCAGCCCCTGGAGGTGGCTAGGGCCGCCATCCATCACACCCTGTTACCACCACAGGCAGGAAGGCACATCCTGGCTCCTGGCTGCCCTCCAGATCGTGCCTCCCGCCCGCCCGGCCCCTTTGAGGAGGAGATTGTCATGTGAGCAAACCACACTCTACCTCTTACCGAAGCCTCTGCTGCCCCCTGTCCCTGCCCACATTCATGGTTGGTGGTCCCGCCTCATCTCCTCTCAGACCCCTGGCTTGCTCTCCCAGTGACCCTGTGCCACCCCACATCGGTACTCCCACGCTCCCACGGGCATCCCCTAAACCTGAGCCAACAACTGTGTGGTGGCCAGAATCTCAGCCTCAACAACCCCACTCTTGACCCCCCATGTCTCTGTTTAGCTACCCCGTCTTGCACCCACCTCCCCCAGTAATTCTTTGACCCCCATCAAGACGTCTGATCCATTGGCCCCAGTGTTTTGTCACTATCCATCACCCCATCGTGTGCCTCGCCCCGCTCGGAGCCCATGGCCCGTCCCTATTTTGACTCCTCTGATGT